>NW_026515735.1:0-1328884 GCF_025528875.1 Mycotypha africana | reverse complement strand
TGTAGAAATTTTTATCAATAAATGAAAATGTACCAGTGGCAGGGATTATATCATCAAAGATAGTTTTATCCTCAAATTCATAGGTTTTATTTATCAAAGATATTTGTGCACCTGTGTCAATCATAGCAATTAGTTTCTCACCATTGATCATGATAACGGGAGAATATGGCGACAAATTCTGTACTTCGTTCTCAGTTATGTTTGAGACATTATAGCAAGAAATCTGTGATCGAATATCATCTTTTAAAAATATATGTTTATTTTTAGCTGGATCAGAGCTAGTAAGAAAATTTTTATAGTATGAAGTTTGATCAAAATGATGGTTGCCAAGAGGTAGAGATGAGTATGAGTTTTCAATATCATGTTCTATTTTGCTATACAAAATGAGTATTTGGTCAGTGATACTCTTTTTATATTGAATATCATTATATAAGATTTCTACCTTATTCTGATTATTTTGTTGGTTCATACGTCTCCTAACATATATGTCACTTTTAAGATAAGGAACGCAGTTTTCCAAGTGTTCTCGCGAATAGTTTTCCGTTTTGCAGAACGAGCATGGATTTACCAACGATTTAGATTTCTTGCTCGAAATTTCAATATCGTTATTCATATTGTTTTTGCGTTTGTGATCACGATTGATTCTGTTACCATGGCTAATATCTCCGTCTGAGTGGTTCTTGTTAATAGGAATGCCATGGCCTTGTGAGCGAGATGAAAATTTTAACGCCAGACTTTCCTGTATGTCTCCCATTCTTTTCTTTAGGTAGTCAAACAGTTCAGACAAGTAGGCAGGATAGAAAGAAGTTTTACTATCAGGGGACCTTCCTTCATGGTAGCGTTTCAATGATCTTTTAACTTCTTCACTAGTCATGGGAAGCAAAGAGTCTAAGAAGTAAGCCACCAAATAGATGGAGTCAGGTTTGGGATCAGGGAGATAAGTGTAGGCTTGATAGTAACGATCCATGTAATCGCGAAGTTGTTCCGTTTTACCCTGTTTCATACGGATGAAGTTTTGTATTTTCTTATCAATGGTAGCGTTCAATCCAAAACGTTCTATGATCTCGCTTTTTATAGTTTCCCAACTGGTAGTATGTGGGAACTTTTTGAAGTCAACAGCGTACCAACGTTGATAGACTGGGTTTTTGCTTTTCGAAAACGAAACAGATAAGTATTTTCTCCAATACTTGTCCAAATCACAATCATTGGCAAGGAAGGGAGCCTCAAACGCATCTGCGAATGTTTCAGCGTTTTCGAAGGACGGTACGTTGTCGGTCTTGGTCTCCGCAGGGTCATCAACCAACTGGAAAATAGGTATTTCACTTCGATGGATGATGGGAGAATAGGAATGAGCATATTTGGAATCCATGGTGCTACTTTTGGTAGGGTCAAAATGGGATGTGCTGTTAGGTGAGATTCCACCTTTCATTTTCTTGACGTTTTTCTCAAGAATGTCAATGGTAGCATGGATTTTCTCTATTTCAACCGGGTTTGATTGGCAGAGCACCTGCTCGCGAAGTTCATTGATACGGTTTTCGTATCTAACAATCATGCGGTCTTTTTCATTAGTCATGGGAGGATCTAATGGTGTAAAAGTATTGGTATGATTAGTACCATTGTTATGTATGACATTGATGTCATTCATATCGTTATAGTGATGCGAAGTGAAGTCCTTGCCAACATCATGCTCATTGTTATTGGTCTGATGCGAAGTGAGGTCCTTGCCAACATCAGTATTAATAATCAAGTGGTGTCCACTATGATTACAATTGTGTATGCATGTTTCACTATTATCGATAGGAGGGACATGGTTATTAATGTTACCTTCAGAGAGGTTCGTACCTTGGGATTCAGAGGAGGAGATACCAGTGGCAGTGGAGGCAACAGAGGAGGTGTAACCAGGCACAAGAGGGGGTCGGTTAGAGGTTGACTGATTTACATCAATCATTTCCATGTCCTCATTTTGTTGGACGTGGTCTTCTTGAGGGGAGTCTTGATGGGGGTTAATAGGGGGCATTATGGACAAAGTAGTTTAGAAATTCGTTAAAAAAAATGTGGTATTCGCTAGTTTTAATTATGAAGTAAAAGGTAAAGAATAACACAAGAGAAAATAAACACGAAAGCTTAACGAAATCAAACCACCGTCTTTATTTCTCTTTCAAAAACAAACTAAAGAAAAAGAAAAGAAAACTAAAATTACTGCTATTAATAAAGACTTATTGTGTTTGCTGTCTACGAAATGATTGTATCGGGATCTATAGCTGACACTGATGTATTATGGTCAAATAATACTCAGTGAATCAGAGGTTTCCGTAAAAGAATAGGTCTTCCCTTTAGGTGGATAATTACTCGTCCATCCCAGAGCGGATTGATTTGTAATGTGCTATCCTGGCAGATCCAGGGTGATCATGCAGCTACATCTATAATCCAATATCTATCGGCCACCAGTTGTGTAGCTCAGATACTGTGGGAATGATTATAGATGTTGGCTAGGAAGAGATATTCGTGCGTGGTGTTCTTTTGATTGCGTGAACAGTTATTGTATTAATAAAGAGTGATTGAGCCTTTTTTATCTCCAACCATACTTTATTTCCAGAACAGGGAGCAGTACCGTGACCTACTATGTTTTGGTTGTTGAATCAATATATCCTACGAGTACATATACCAATCCTGCTATATACCTGAATGTCATATAGCCATAGATAATCTAAGTAAAATATATTTCATAAAGATAACCTGTTCAAGTCTTATGTGAGGTAGCTAATCTCACATAAGAATTATCCTTAATCCATATTCTTTTCTTATCTTATCTTTATTTGTTATACATTTGATCTAAGGTTCAAATGTATGCAATCGAACACACCGCTTACCAAACGGGAATGAAGATATGAGCAGTACTCATATCTGAGATCAAGTTTTATTTTACATTTCGTTAGACGTTTTGAGTGATGATTTACTCATATAATATTGCCATCGTGCCTCAAATACGACATTGCCCCCCCGTTAGACGGTTGTTGATCTGAAAAGATGCAACTTAGCGTCGATGGAGAATAGTAGATGAGGTAGATGGGAAAGCAGTAAGATGGTTTAAATGAGTTTGTTGTAGACAAATGCAATTGGCAGGTTGTCAAAATGTGTGACGTATTGCAATTGTGCAAATGGAATACCAAAAAAAAAAAAAAAAAAAATTTGTAGGGTTTATTGTTGGTTTTGTACTGTTTTTGTTTTTATTTAATTTCACTAATGAAAGACATTAGAAGTACAATACAGAAGTGATTGATTACTTGCGGAAGCGAGTTTTGTCAATGGCAGGTTCAAATGTGCGCATGGAACGACCACGAGGACTGCGACGAAAAGCTTGATGGGCAGGATTATTCGCTACCACTTTTGTACGGCGAGTGGGACGTTTAAAAGATTTCTGTTGGTGTTGAAGAGGAATGGGAGAATTGGGTACATCCGTGATCGCATCAGCAAATTGCTCAACATGTTCAATCAACGGGCCATTCTTTGTCAATTCAACCGTGGAGTAATCATGTTCACCAGACATTAACTGGTTTAACAGTACAGAATCTTGTTTAGGCACACTACCTTTAACATGACGCCAATATTCCACAATGGATTGTGGATCAGTGAAGTTTTCAGCAGTAATCCATGTATCATCTTCAGGACCGTAATTCTTCCAACGAACACGATATTCACGTTTTCCTGGAGAGCCACGATGACCAACAATGTTGTCGAATTCATAGATCTCATCCTGCGAAACAAGTGCATCTTGCGAAACCAACTTTAATTCAGATGGTGTATAATCGCGAGAGGAAGCAACACCCATTTCATCACGGAGAGTGTAATTACCAGCCTCAGTTTTGCGAATGATTTCATATGGACCTTCATATTGAGGTGTAAGAGATTTCTGAATGCCTTTCTTTTGAACCACAACATAACTACCGACAGGGAAATCAACCAAACGATGCTTTTTGTCAAACTGACCTTTCATCATTTTGTTGTATATCTCAGTACGTTCTTTGATTGCGGGAAAGACTACATCTGACATGTATTGTACAGTTGGTGGAAAAATGGTTCGGATGTTTTTCAAATCTACACTAAATCAGGCATTACTCAATGAGTTTTCGACAGAATAAAGAGAAAAAATATGCAATAGATAGCTAAAAATGCATTTTATTACTTGTAAAATTTATAGATTATATGATTGGATATCGGAGCTACAATAACAAAATTAAATCGAATGGTTTATCCGAACCATTTTTCCACTTCGATTCAAGTACGCCTTAATACTTTGTATAGCCACCTTTTGCCTTGATAACAGCTTGAATTCTTGCGGGCATACTATCTATGTACTTGCGACAGTCTTCCTTAGTAAAGGTCGCCCACTGTTCTTCTATTCTTTCCCACAATTCATGTACTCCTTTAGCCTTTGTTGGGTATGCACTCAACTTCAATTTCAAGTGATGCCAGACGTGCTCAATTGGATTTAAATCAGGGGATTGAGGTGGCCAGCTGTAAGTCCAATCGACATCAAAGTTGTTGTTCAGAAACCACTCTTTTGTAACCTTGGCGGTATGTTTTGGGTCCTTATCTTGCTGAAAGTAAGTGGTTTCAGGGTCGAATCCATACCATTCCATGGTGTCCTTTAAAGTAGTTTCCAAGATATGGATGTAGTCTTCCTTTTTCATTGTTCCATCATAGATTTGACATGCATAACCAGGTCCATCGTAAGTAATACAGCCCCACATCATGACACTTCCATTACCGTGCTTAACAGTGAGGTCAAGGTGATGGAACTGCAACTCATCATCTGGCCTTTTCCAATAGTACTTTACGCCATCAGAGCCCCAAACGTTGATTTTTGTTTCGTCTGAGAATATCATACGTCTCCAATCATTCGTAGTCCAATACTGATGAGCTTTGGCCCAAGCTAAACGCTGTTTCTTATGCTGAGCCTTAAGGAAAGGCTTCTTTTTTTTCTTTGCCGACTGAAAGTCCATGGATTTCATCACTTTTAAGCATGCAGAATAGCCAATATCATGCCCAACACCAACCAAGTACCTATGTACATCCTTACCAGTCCTTATATTACCCAAAACAAGCTGCTTTTGAATGTAGCTACGGGTTGTAGCACTGATAACAGACTTGCGACCAGGTGCACCGCCTACGACATCAGGGAAAAACTTCCTTTTATAGTCAGCAATTGTGGTTCTCTTGACTCCAGGAATACGTTGCATGATGGCAGAATACGAATAACCAGCTTGCAACATGGATTTGATATTGTTTTGGGTGTCTATGGGAAGGGCGCGAGGCATTTTGGAGATAATAAAGAGTTATTTTAAAGAGAGAAGGATAAGGTCGAAAAAGGAGACAAACTGTCGTATATTTATACTTTTTTATGACCTGCGGAGTTGCGAAATGTCATCATTACGCATTGTGAGTCATCTTGAATCATTTAGCGTCGCTAAGTTTGTTATTCCGATGAGATTGCATAAAATTAGATGAGGTGGAAAAATGGTTCGGATAGACCTATCAATTTAATTTCACCATTGTAGCTCCGATATCAAATCATATAACCTATAAACCTAACAGATGATAAAGCACAATTTTAGCTATCTGCTGAGTATTTCCTCGGTTTATTTGAATGACAACTCATCGAGTAATGGTTGATTTAGTGTAAAATCGAAAAACATCCGAACCATTTTTCCACTAACTGTATACGTTGCAGAAGTTCATCATTCGACATGGGTTCAATGTTATCGTTCGAGTCATGGAGTAATGGATACTCATTGGACATTTTACGAGCGAACATCAAGTTAAAAGGGCTAGTAAGTAAACGTTTGGATATTTTACAATTGAGCATCAATTGTACAGAATTGATCATCATATCCCAATTGTCTTCAGAATTGCCAAGGATTAGTTTAGAGAGCAATTTCTTTGTGTTTTGAACGGCACGTTCAGCTCCACCATTGCTTTGAGCATAGTAAGCTGTACTCAAACGTTTGTCAATTTTCATAGCCTCACATAGAGTATTGAGGATCTGATTTTTCCATTCAGTGCCATTGTCAGAGTGAATGATACGAGGATAACCGACAAGTGAAAAGATGGAAATGAGTTCTTCAGCCACGGTTTTAGCAGACTTATCACAAATGGGACGTAGGATAAGAAAGCGAGTAGCGACATCGATGAGAACCAAAATATATGTGTTGCCGTTGGTTGTGATGGGAAAAGGACCGCATAAATCCATTTGATAGTGCCATCCTGGGGTATAACAGTAAATGGGTTTCAACGGATTATATCCTTTCTTACTAATGGTGAACTTTTGGCAAGTTGCGCATTGTTTTACAACTTCTAAGGCTTCCTTCATTATGTTAGGCCAGTTCATACCTAGATCTTTTCTCACACGTTGTACGATGGCTTCACCACCAAAATGACCAAATTCATGTGCATCTTTCAAAATACTTGGTCTTTCTTCAACGGGAGGTACAATATATGATTCATCCATGTTTTGTGCGTAATTAATCTGGATGATGTCCTCTTCATCGTCATCTGTGGGTCCAGAATAACGAATTTGTTCATTCAAATCATCATGAATGGTGCGAAGAGACCAGCGTTTAACGCGGATGAAACGGTTCGACAAAGAAGGAGTGAAGGTGGGAGTTGTAGCCACATCAGATGTTTCCGAAATGGAATTATAGAACTGAGTGAGGTTCTGCGTACGTTCAGGATTAAGAGAAGGATTATCTTTAAGGATCTTCTTTTCCAATTTACGTTTTTGAGCACGCATTTTTGATTTTGTATTCTTCTGTGTCTGTTTGAATAGATGGGGGAATAGTCGTTTCTCATCCTTTTCAAAGGTAACTTTGTCTTGCATTGTAGGGAATAATCGGGACAATTTATCACTCATGATATTCGTAATGCCAGGAATCCATTGAACTTTCATGTTAGGAAAGGATAAGATAACTTCCATGGATCGCATCATCATCATGGAGGGGTTCTTGGTTGTGAAAAGGTATGAGAGACTGCGATGGTCTGTATAACATGTAAAAGGTTTAGGACCATGCAAAAATTTGTAGAATTTTGTCAATCCAGTAGTCAAGGCTAGAAGTTCTTTGCGAGTAACACTATAATTGCGTTGACTTTTAGAAAGTGCCTTTGATGAAAAACCAATGTATCGAATAGTAATTTTACCAGTTTGTTCATCTTTAAATTCTTGGAACAAACAAGCACCAGTACCATAGTTGCTAGCATCAACGGCTAAGCTGAATTCATGGTTCAAATCTGGATGACTTAAAACAATATTCTTTTTCAAAATATTGATAATGCTGTCGTAATGTGCATGCATTTCTGGAGTCCATTCTAAGACTTTCTGAGTGCTATATCGCAAACGATCCAGAGGAGTAGTTAACTCGCTAGCATTAGGTAGATGAGCACGCATATAAGAGACCCAACCACAAAATTTCATCATGGCTTTAGCGGTTTGAGGTTTTGGCCATTCATCAATGTCAGTCAAACGACGAGGATCAATGGATCTTCCTTGTTCCGAAATACAAAAACCGAGTAGGTAAACTGAATTTCTTACAAGATGAGTTTTCTCAAAATTGATAGGCATATTGTTATCCGTTAATGCTTGAATAACCTTTTTGCAATGCTCTTTATGAGAAGCAAGATCTTTGGAAAAGCAAACCAAGTCATCAATGTAGATACATGTAAAATCTTTCATATCTTGGAATATGGTTTCCATAACATTTTGAAATATTCCGGAAAGCGATTTCAACCCGAAACAAGCACCTCGGAATTGCCAGCTTTTACCTTCAAATGTAAAGGTAAGCTTATGTCTGTCTTCTTCAGCGATTTGCAATCGGTGGAAGGCACCTGAAATATCGAAAACACTGAATATTTTTGCTTCTCTGACATCATGGAAGATGTCTTCAATCAAAGGAGTGTTGACGTTGGAGACATCGTCTGTCAGGTTGTTGATACGTCGAGTATCAAGACAAACTCTGTACTTCTTATTTCCATTAGCGTCAGTACCAGCCTTTGGTGTGATTGTTAAGGGACTATTGAAACCAGATATTTTTGCAGGTTCAATTGTTTTGTCATCAGCCCATTTTCTAATTTGTTCTCTGACAATAGGAACCAAATCGTATGAAATTGGATACTGTCTCGTGTATGCCACTTCATTAGGTGTAGTGGGAAGATAAACAATGGCTTCCGGTAGAGGGCAAAGGTTATGAAGGTTAATATTTGCATTCGCTTCCATCAACGGCTTCATTTCCTCGATGAACTGTTCATATTCTTCTTCAGAACAAGCTTTGCTCACATTAGGAGTGTACACTTCATGATTAACACTATCTTCAAAGACAATTTCCTCGATGTCTTCAAAAGAGTAGGCAATGTTCTGAATCGAAATTCCCAGTTGTGGAATTAAATCTCTCCCTAACAAAACTGGTAGATTTGCTAGCGGCATTTCCACAACTTCGAATGAGTGGGAAAATGGTGTTCTACCTCTATATTTCACTTCTAGAGGTCGTGTTTTACCAATCCGACTGGCTGTAGAATTTTTATCAATAAATGAAAATGTACCAGTGGCAGGGATTATATCATCAAAGATAGTTTTATCCTCAAATTCATAGGTTTTATTTATCAAAGATATTTGTGCACCTGTGTCAATCATAGCAATTAGTTTCTCACCATTGATCATGATAACGGGAGAATATGGCGACAAATTCTGTACTTCGTTCTCAGTTATGTTTGAGACATTATAGCAAGAAATCTGTGATCGAATATCATCTTTTAAAAATATATGTTTATTTTTAGCTGGATCAGAGCTAGTAAGAAAATTTTTATAGTATGAAGTTTGATCAAAATGATGGTTGCCAAGAGGTAGAGATGAGTATGAGTTTTCAATATCATGTTCTATTTTGCTATACAAAATGAGTATTTGGTCAGTGATACTCTTTTTATATTGAATATCATTATATAAGATTTCTACCTTATTCTGATTATTTTGTTGGTTCATACGTCTCCTAACATATATGTCACTTTTAAGATAAGGAACGCAGTTTTCCAAGTGTTCTCGCGAATAGTTTTCCGTTTTGCAGAACGAGCATGGATTTACCAACGATTTAGATTTCTTGCTCGAAATTTCAATATCGTTATTCATATTGTTTTTGCGTTTGTGATCACGATTGATTCTGTTACCATGGCTAATATCTCCGTCTGAGTGGTTCTTGTTAATAGGAATGCCATGGCCTTGTGAGCGAGATGAAAATTTTAACGCCAGACTTTCCTGTATGTCTCCCATTCTTTTCTTTAGGTAGTCAAACAGTTCAGACAAGTAGGCAGGATAGAAAGAAGTTTTACTATCAGGGGACCTTCCTTCATGGTAGCGTTTCAATGATCTTTTAACTTCTTCACTAGTCATGGGAAGCAAAGAGTCTAAGAAGTAAGCCACCAAATAGATGGAGTCAGGTTTGGGATCAGGGAGATAAGTGTAGGCTTGATAGTAACGATCCATGTAATCGCGAAGTTGTTCCGTTTTACCCTGTTTCATACGGATGAAGTTTTGTATTTTCTTATCAATGGTAGCGTTCAATCCAAAACGTTCTATGATCTCGCTTTTTATAGTTTCCCAACTGGTAGTATGTGGGAACTTTTTGAAGTCAACAGCGTACCAACGTTGATAGACTGGGTTTTTGCTTTTCGAAAACGAAACAGATAAGTATTTTCTCCAATACTTGTCCAAATCACAATCATTGGCAAGGAAGGGAGCCTCAAACGCATCTGCGAATGTTTCAGCGTTTTCGAAGGACGGTACGTTGTCGGTCTTGGTCTCCGCAGGGTCATCAACCAACTGGAAAATAGGTATTTCACTTCGATGGATGATGGGAGAATAGGAATGAGCATATTTGGAATCCATGGTGCTACTTTTGGTAGGGTCAAAATGGGATGTGCTGTTAGGTGAGATTCCACCTTTCATTTTCTTGACGTTTTTCTCAAGAATGTCAATGGTAGCATGGATTTTCTCTATTTCAACCGGGTTTGATTGGCAGAGCACCTGCTCGCGAAGTTCATTGATACGGTTTTCGTATCTAACAATCATGCGGTCTTTTTCATTAGTCATGGGAGGATCTAATGGTGTAAAAGTATTGGTATGATTAGTACCATTGTTATGTATGACATTGATGTCATTCATATCGTTATAGTGATGCGAAGTGAAGTCCTTGCCAACATCATGCTCATTGTTATTGGTCTGATGCGAAGTGAGGTCCTTGCCAACATCAGTATTAATAATCAAGTGGTGTCCACTATGATTACAATTGTGTATGCATGTTTCACTATTATCGATAGGAGGGACATGGTTATTAATGTTACCTTCAGAGAGGTTCGTACCTTGGGATTCAGAGGAGGAGATACCAGTGGCAGTGGAGGCAACAGAGGAGGTGTAACCAGGCGCAAGAGGGGGTCGGTTAGAGGTTGACTGATTTACATCAATCATTTCCATGTCCTCATTTTGTTGGACGTGGTCTTCTTGAGGGGAGTCTTGATGGGGGTTAATAGGGGGCATTATGGACAAAGTAGTTTAGAAATTCGTTAAAAAAAATGTGGTATTCGCTAGTTTTAATTATGAAGTAAAAGGTAAAGAATAACACAAGAGAAAATAAACACGAAAGCTTAACGAAATCAAACCACCGTCTTTATTTCTCTTTCAAAAACAAACTAAAGAAAAAGAAAAGAAAACTAAAATTACTGCTATTAATAAAGACTTATTGTGTTTGCTGTCTACGAAATGATTGTATCGGGATCTATAGCTGACACTGATGTATTATGGTCAAATAATACTCAGTGAATCAGAGGTTTCCGTAAAAGAATAGGTCTTCCCTTTAGGTGGATAATTACTCGTCCATCCCAGAGCGGATTGATTTGTAATGTGCTATCCTGGCAGATCCAGGGTGATCATGCAGCTACATCTATAATCCAATATCTATCGGCCACCAGTTGTGTAGCTCAGATACTGTGGGAATGATTATAGATGTTGGCTAGGAAGAGATATTCGTGCGTGGTGTTCTTTTGATTGCGTGAACAGTTATTGTATTAATAAAGAGTGATTGAGCCTTTTTTATCTCCAACCATACTTTATTTCCAGAACAGGGAGCAGTACCGTGACCTACTATGTTTTGGTTGTTGAATCAATATATCCTACGAGTACATATACCAATCCTGCTATATACCTGAATGTCATATAGCCATAGATAATCTAAGTAAAATATATTTCATAAAGATAACCTGTTCAAGTCTTATGTGAGGTAGCTAATCTCACATAAGAATTATCCTTAATCCATATTCTTTTCTTATCTTATCTTTATTTGTTATACATTTGATCTAAGGTTCAAATGTATGCAATCGAACACACCGCTTACCAAACGGGAATGAAGATATGAGCAGTACTCATATCTGAGATCAAGTTTTATTTTACATTTCGTTAGACGTTTTGAGTGATGATTTACTCATATAATATTGCCATCGTGCCTCAAATACGACAGTTATCCCTGCTATTTCTGAACGTATCAGAGCTACACAGAATAAGGATCATGAAAAGTTTGTTAAGAAACATAGGATTCTTGACAAGCCTATTCCTATTGGTTCTAAGGTCATGATTAAAAACGTTGTCCGTTCTGGAAAGCTTTCTCCTCGCAACGCTGGACCTTTTGTAATTGCTGGCCATACTTCGAAAGGTAGTTACATTCTTAAGGATCCTGGTACAGGCTTCCACGAACATAACGTTCCAGCACATCATATCACCCGAGTCCTGCCAGGTGTGGTCAATGATGAACAGTTTAAAGAAGAGCAAAATACTCACTTCGAGGTTCGTGCTGTCATTGATCATAAAGGCACTCCTGGTAATTATCTTTATCGTGTGCGCTGGGAAGGTTATCCTGATCCTGAAGATGATACTTGGGAACCTTCTCAATCTTTCCAATCATTAGAGCCTATCAAGAAGTACTGGAAAACAGTTGAGTTAGCTAAAACACAAGCAGCTGCTGCTTCTTCTACTTTACAAGTTCCTAAGGCTTCTAAGAGAACTTCGAAATCTTCTGTCAACAATACTGTGCCCAAGGTCGCTCCTAAGCAGATTATTAAGCATAAGTATTCTACACGAACTCGCACGCGTGTCAACCGTGCTTAGGCCATGAGTTTAACCTCTATTCTCAGGTGTAGGAAATTGTATCTTTCCCTTTCTTTTTCCTTATTTAAGGTTTTAACCATCAGGGTTTTCTGATCGACCTTCTACACTAGCCGCCTATCCATATTAATTGGTTCACTATTGTATTAACTTGTAAGTGTGGTTATACTAGTCAATATCAACCGGTACTTCTGTCTGGTTGGGGGCTATGTTGTATCCAAGATACAACTATACGTCTTAAACTACAGAACGACTTCAGTACCTGCTTGACAATCTGATACACATCTACTTTGACACCCGCTTGCGGCTAAGATCTTATCATTCTCATGATAGTTTTAGTTCAGTTGTATTAATAGTTGAATACCCGTTAATAACCCCGTTTCTCATATAAAAGTATCATTCTCAACAAACTTGAATAAAGAGTATCTTTGTTGTGTCTGGTCATTTTACTATCTTATTTTATTTTATAAGTCTTCTAAAGTAACTGGATATATCAAGTACAACGGTAAGATCATCCGTAAATTTCTTATTCTCTTTTGACGGTAGCAGTTGCTAAACATCTGCTTTTATGTTTATTTTTGGCAGATTATCAAATAACTCTCAATTCAGATGAATGAGTAAATAATGACTATTTATAGCTCTCTAACACTTTTATTGGTACAGTACGATACACGTATAATATACCAACATTAACAATTCCTATGCACAACATCCGGATGTTTTGCAATTGCTATGTGCGGAGTGCCGTTGTGCCAACACCAAAGATACAACGAAGATGCAAAGATGAACAAAGTGGAGAAACGTATGACACGACTCAATATTTAATAGCCAAAATTGACATACACAACTTTTCTTCATTCTCTAGCCATAGTTTTCGCTTACTCTACATCTCCTGTATTAACATGAACACCAACAACATGAACGGAACCTCCTCCTCCTCCCCTTTCCTCAACGTTTTCACTGCTGATGATACCACTTCTACTGAGATTATCACCAACCGAATGATTTATGACAAATTGCTTGAAATCCAAGCTGCTGTCCAAAATCCCCAAAGCTTACCACCCTCCAGTGTTGCTGGTAATCAACAAGGAGCAAATCTTGTTACCAGACATCATTGTTCCTGCTGCATTCTTCGTCGTGGTGGCAACATCCTTGGTTTGGATGCCCCTGTATCATTGGGCATAGATGGTAATAAGATAATATTTCATCTCGATGTTATAATTTACATTGAGAATGACAGTGCTGTAAACATACAGAGCTAACAATAATTTTGCTTTTTAACTTAAATTTAAACAGTTTTCGACAAAAATGCATTCAGTATTCTCGCGGGTGACCTCACAGCTCAAGAACTGAAACACTTGTTGGATACTCTCAACGATGGTGGCAGGACATTCGAGAGTGTCTCAGCAAAGTCTGAAAAGGCTGAGTGCGTAAGCATGACTGTTGAGGCGCTTCGCAGAAACTTTCGTTGGATGCACCAACCTGAAGAAGTCATTTTAGAAGAAGCAAACCGTCGCTTTGAAGTTACGTACTACTACTGTAAGGTTTTCGTACGCTTCCATCTTTCGGGTGATAAGGAGTTTAGGTGGATGGATCTCAGTAGGGGAGATCAAAACAAGTATATCGTTGCGTTCGAAGAAATGATGAGGCGCATCACCAGCTCTGATGATGTTAGCGTAACGGTGAACGATGTCATTCCGTTGAACGTCTGCAAGAAAGGCTGGGCTGCCCGTAATCTGTTGCGGTATTCTATCCGCAACCTCCACCGCAAGGCAGTTACGGGTACTTCCAATAATGTCCCTCCTGTCACCGGCCGCAGAAACCGTGCTCCCTCCCACAAACAAAGGGTAATAATCATAACATTGAGCCGTTGATACTGTACAATTTTTGTAAAATATGGGAACTAAATCTTTTCTTCTTTTTCGAAACAATACAGTGACTCACAAAAGTGTTACAATGTTTTACAAAATCAAACAAATTTCCAATTTAAATCACTATTGCACCTGATATGATTAATAAACCCCCCTCCAAACTAATATCATTAGAAAGTATATATTGTTGGGTTTCTAATGATATAACTTTCAAGCATATTAGCGTTCTTTGGAATTACTTAAACTATAGAGCTTAATTTGCATATGCGTAAAATTTTCATTTTTGTGATAGTCAGATTTATTTAAACGTGCAGTTAGTACTTTGTTTGACCACCTTTGGCTTTTATAACAGCTTCAATTCTTTTTGGCATGCTTTCGATATGTTTTAGGCATAAATCGGCTGTAACTTTATTGTACCATACGTCTCCTACTCTTTGCCAGAGTTCGTCCATATTCTTGGGTAGGGTGTCATAAGCAGCTAGCTTGCACTTCAGGTAAAACCATAAGTTTTCGATTGGGTTCAAGTCTGGTGAATAAGAAGGCCAATCTAGAACATTTATCTTGTGCTTTTTAAAGAATTTTTTGGTATATTGGGACGTATGTTTAGGATCATTATCCTGTTGAAGGATAACGTCCTTCAATTTCAGGCCATAATCCTTTAGTGTATCCATGAAGTCGCCTTTCAGAATCTCGCAATATAATTGCGAGTCCATTCCCCCCTGTATCTTGGCAATGAAGCCAGGACCATGTTGAGTGAAGCAGCTCCACAATATGAGGCTGCCACCTCCGCCTTTATACTTGTAGTTGACGTTGTGCTCCTTGAGGGGTTCTCCCTTCTTTACCCAAGTCCACTGTTTCCCATCCGATCCAAGACGATTGATTTTGGTCTCGTCGCTAAAAACGACTTTCTTCCAATCATCAACCGTCCAGTGTTTGTAGGCTTTCGCCCATTTCAACCGATCCTTTCTTCGATCATTCGTTAATGGCAATGCTGATTTTCTAATCCTTGAATCGAAATCGGATCTTTTCAGGACCCTACGTATGGTCTGTGGAGAAATATCTACTCCTTGACCCGCAGGTTCCTGGCAGCATCAACTGCTGTTATGAACTGCCCTAAGTAGAACGATCTTGCGATCATTCTCTCGAGACGATCCGAGATTAACCTAGGACGGCCGGTCTTTTCGTTGCATGCAATGTCATTAGCTTTAGCGATTCTACCAACAGTGACGTTGGATACCTTTAAACTTTTGGCGATACTTCTATGAGACTCTCCTGTACGCAGTCTAGCTAAAATATCATTTTTTTTATCGTAAGGTACGGGACGCATGTTGAGATTTGTCTAATGTTGCGGTTTTTGTGAATGGGTAAAGTAATGTAGCTAATCGAAAAGCAAAAAGGTACAAGTTTGACAAAACATGATACTCAACATTAAATTGACCCCTGATAGATTGCTGAAACTCAATAAATTCGAAAAATCCTGGGGAAAGAAGGCTCTGTAAACATTCATCATTTCAACCATCTGAATTTCTACAGATTGCGAATGTCGAATGTGCTCAAGCAAATGTATATGAATCCTAACACAAGCTATATCACTGAATAGCTTAGAACTACTACTTTCCATATCGCAAAAAAAAATCAGTGCTTAAGTATGTGCTCAAGGGGAAGAATGCATGAAAAAGTCGAAAAATTAAAATTTTTAAAAACATTGTAACACTTTTGTGAGTCACTGTACCTATTAGGATGAATCGACGGGTGTTAGCGACATCAGCAGCAGTTCTTCCACCCTTAGCTATTTGATCGATAGCATGAATGTCGGTAACAATGATCATGCTTCTGCAGGAGGTTTTGCTGACTTCAGCATTGGTGTACCTGGTGACCAGTCAACATTTTCTGGTGTTATTGCTGACGCTACTAGTAGGCAAACAGGAGATGAGAGAACTGCGTAAGTAGCCAAGGAATTAGGGTGCATTCAGCATTATGATCAGTGAGGGATAGCTCTAGCTACAGTGACCAGCAAAACTGTTCCAATGTTTTACTTTTTTGCCTTCGCTCGACGTCAACCGCAGAGTTTCAAAACATTTGAGTGACTTAATATATATCAATACAGTAGAAAGCTGAAACCGTCACGAACCTGTTACTAAAATTTTTTTTGATTATTACCGCATCTGGAAAAAGCAGGAATGCCACAAAGCCCGAGGGTGCATTGGAACAGTTTTGCATGCATACCTCAGATTTCACTAAATCATAAACCACAACT
Source organism: Mycotypha africana (assembly GCF_025528875.1). NCBI lineage: Eukaryota > Fungi > Mucoromycota > Mucoromycetes > Mucorales > Mycotyphaceae > Mycotypha > Mycotypha africana. Next base: position 1,312,566 of record NW_026515735.1, on the reverse strand, counting down.
TGGCAACTGGTCACAGACGACTGAAATTTCAACCAATACTTCCCTAAATTATGAGAAACATATTTCCGTCACTTTCGGTAAATTATTTAACCTTTCAAGTAAGTTTTTCTGGGTCTCTTCGTTACTATGCGTGGTATTACTGTTGAACAGCGTGATCGTATCGTATCTCTATTGGAATCAGGTGAAAGTGTTCGTGCTGTGGCTGCTAAGGTTTGTGTCGGTGTTGCAACTGTGTCGCGAGTCGGAAAAGAGTTCTGCCCCGATAGAAATTTGAGTAAAGGAGGTAGACCCAAGCTCTTGTCTGAGGCCGATAAGCGGTATTGCGTTCGTCAAATCACCAAGGGTCGCGTAGATAATGCCGTAAAGGTTCGAAAACAACTTCAAATCGATCATGGAGTCAAGGCAAGTGTTGATACCGTTCGCAGGGCTCTTCGGCAGTATGGTTTAGGCGCGTTTGAAAAGGAAAAGAAGCCTTTGATATCTGCCAAGAATGCAAAGAAACGACTTGCTTGGTGTAAAGCGCATCGTTATTGGACAGTTGATGACTGGAAACGCGTTATCTGGTCTGATGAGACGAAGATCAATCGATTTAACTCCGATGGACGTGTTTGGGCTTGGATCCGTGACGGGGAAACGCTTCAACCGAAGCATGTAAAGGCAACTGTTAAACACGGCGGTGGTAGCATCATGATTTGGAGTGCCATTACCTATGCTGGAACCGGTTGGATGTGCCAAATAATTGGTAACATGGACAAGACGCTCTACCAGGAGATCCTCAAAGACGAACAGGAGCAAACAATTGAGTTCGCGTGCCAAAAATTGGGGTTCCGAAGGGATCAAATAGTCTTTCAGCAAGATAACGATCCGAAGCACACTAGTAATTTGGTCAAGGATTACCTTAAAAACCAGGATTATAAGGTAATGGATTGGCCACCACAGTCACCAGACCTCAACCCAATTGAAAATATGTGGCGGTTGTTGAAAATCCGCCTCAATGAGTACGAAACGTCACCAAAAGGTATGTAGGAGCTATACGAACATGTAAGTGACGTTTGGTATAAGGTAATCGATATCAAGGAATGCCAAAAGGTAATTGATTCAATGCCACAACGTATTGAGGCTTCCATCAAGGCCAAAGGTTATTGGACGAAGTATTAAAACGGAGATAAAGAGCTATTTTGGATTTCTGATCGATGCATGCAAAACTGTTCCAATAAACATCCTAATTTTAACGCATGAAAGCCTACTAAAATAAAAAAAATTTTCGCCAACTTTTTATTTGTACTTTTTAAGCGTGACTTTCTCTCTCTAATGGTTGTAATTTCAAGTTGTTCCGATGACTTTACATTGAGTTATGAAGGAAAAGGTAAGAATGGCAAAAACATTGGAACAGTTTTGCTGGTCACTGTACATGGTGGATGATACATTTTCTTTAATCAATGCAACTAAGCGATAAGTCACTTTCTGCTATCTTTTGAATAGACACGGCGTAATTCTTTTGGATGATCCTGAGTCTGCTAATGGCGTCATTGAGACACCAATTGCTGCTGGTACCAGAAAAAGGCCTTCTTCTCGTCTTGATGGCACTGCCAAAAGGACCCGGGTGATGACGCTCGCCACCTCTGCTGCTTATGTCAACAGAAGCATAAATGAAGAATAACGATGATTCTTTTTTTTCTGCTTGGTGCTTCCTTTACCAATTTCAGTTTTTAACCAATAAACAAAGGTACCGATATTTCTCTGTGCGACCATTTGGGTTTTTATTTTCGTTTCAAATACAATTATTTTTTAAGATGTGGGGGGTGGGGGCGCCTTCTTCTTTCACTTTCTTTTTACAAGGGCTCTTAAAAGCTAACAAAATACTGTTATTACATTTCAGCTTTTTTTTCATAATCTGCTCATTTAGCCACATCACCGACAAGATGCACAATGAACCGGAACATCTGAGTAATTAAGGCACGCTCATCTTTGCCATTACATTTTTGCTTATAGTTTACCTTATTTATTCAACTTAGGACTGACGAGGTCGTATGAAGAGAGTGAAGTAACGACGTCAAATACGCATAATGCCGATTATCTCATTTAGCATTGCGAACAACAACTACATTGACTCACAAAAGTGTGGCAATAATTCGGCCTTTTAACTACTTCTTGCTCTTTCTGCTCTTTTCGTCATACAATTATATACATAACAGCAAGAGTATTTTTTATGAACAAGAAGATAAAAGCTTTCTCTTTCATACGATATAACTTTTGTACTGTCTCGATAAGACTAACATAGTAAAAATTGAGTTTTAAAATGACATATATGAATTTCATGCAAATTTGCGATCAAGATTCAGGGGTAAACTACTTTTATTGAAGATTTAATACTTCGTAGGTCCACCTTTTGCGTGTATAACTGCTTGTATACGTCTAGGCATACTCTCGATGTGTTTCATACACATTTCTGCTGTAACTTTGTTGTACCAAACTTCGGCAACACGATCCCATAGCTCTCCCATGTTCTTGGGAGGTACATCGTACGCAGCTAGCTTGCACTTTAGATAAAACCAAAGATTTTCGATCGGATTCAGGTCAGGGAAGTAGGATGGCCAGTCAAGAACGTTGACCTTGTTTTTTCTGAACCATTCTTTAGTATATTTCGCAGTATGCTTAGGATCGTTATCTTGCTGCAAGATCACATCCTTCTTTTTGAGACCATAATCTTTGAGGGTCTCCATAAAGTCGCCTTTCAAGATTTCACAATATAACTTCGAGTCCATCCCGCCCTCAATCTTAGCAATGAACCCAGGCCCATGTTGGGTGAAACAACTCCATAGCATTAGGCTACCGCCACCTCCTTTGTACATGAAATTAACGTTGTGAGGCTTTAGGGGCTCCCCTTTGTTTACCCAAGTCCAAGTCTTACCATCCGACCCCAAACGGTTAATTTTGGTTTCGTCACTAAAGACAACCTTTTTCCAGTCATCGACAGTCCACTTGCTATGAGCTCTTGCCCATCTCAAACGATTGCGTCGGCGTTCATTAGTCAATGGCAATGCTGATTTCTTGATCTTGGAATCGAAATCAGATAACTTGAGCACCCTACGAATCGTTTGAGCAGAAATATCGTGCCCTTGAGCACGAAGGCTTCTGGAGGCATCCACGGCGGTTATATATTGACCGGTGTAGAACGATCTCGCGATCAGCCTAGCATGCAAATCGCTGATCTTCTTTGGTCTCCCCATCTTTGCATTAGGCTCGACTTGAATCTCTTTGGCGATTCGACCAATGGTCCTAGTAGAGACGCCAGTAGCGGCCGAAATAGCTCTGTATGACTTTCTAGCATTGAGTTGAGCTATAATATCCATCTTTTTGTCGTAAGGAATGCTTCTCATTTCACTAATTAGGATGATGCTTGCTAATGGAGGCTAATGGCAGATTGATTTGAATTTAACTTAATGTTAAGAAGAGAAACGCTTCAAAATAAGCGTTTCGCATGAATATAAAACTAGGAACCTGGTTTCGATTGGCTGACTTCGAAACTCTTTCTTCCTTTTCACAAAAAGTTGTGATGATCATCATGCTGTGAATGGCGAGATTTCGCCATTTAGCAATGACAACTGTTACAATCAGTAAATCTGAAGCGAATGCAATGAAAAGCACACCAAACTGTAGCGAATAGAGTCTACTTCAAATATAAATAAGAAACAGAGTGTTTTTTGTAATTGATTATGGAAGGAAAACTAGAAAATCAAAAATCACAAAACATTGCCACACTTTTGTGAGTCACTGTAAATAATCTTTCCAAGCAGGTATTTTATTATTGCCCCAGATCAAATACTACTCTTCGTTTTACTTTTACAACTCATGGTCAGCAGACGTTATGTACTTATACCATATCTTCAATTGACACTTTTTTTCTATAGAACTCAAGCTTGTGGCTTTTGACCAAACCCTTTCTTCAACTGTTTCATGTCTTCCATCCGCTGGGCCAATACCAACGCTCTCAAGTACAGTTGCAGCCTTCATTGCAAAAAGGAAAACACAGTTACATTTATGGTTGCAAGCAATCTGTTTCGTACATATCAGGTAATCATACAACATTATTTTTTATTTCATAACCTTATACCATCAACTTATTCATTTGTTTTACTTCTTTCTTCTGCAATAATTAAAAGTACAGTGCTGCTATTAACCGGCTCACAAAAATATAAAATGATCTGTACAGTGCAATAATTACGTCAGAGCTACGAAATAAAGACCACTAGATAGCCCAAACGTCATAGTATAAGAAAGGAAGAATGACGTAATCATATGTTGTTACACAAAGCTGCAAATAAAAAAACTTGATTTTGGACTAAATGTAAAATGATACAAATATGATTCAGTGTACCTTAAACTCTATTTTAGCGTACCTGATGCAATGATAACGTATCATTATGATGTAGAGAAGCTGAAAAATATATAAAGGCGACATTTTTACACAGTTTTCCCCATTACACTCTCACTTTTATCTCTCACAACTACTTCTCTACAATGCCATATAAACTCAGTAACGACAAACGAAATGACGTCATTTCAATGATCAAGGCCGGAAAGGGTACTAAAGACATTGTACAAGCAACTGGAGTGTCTAAAGCCCAAGTTGTTCGCATGAAAAAAGAACATGATCCTGATCGCATTAAATCTCGTGGTGGTAGAGTCAGTATTGTGTCCAATTACACAAAGCGAGTCATATCTTTTAGAGTCCGAAAAGGTTTCTTATTATCAGCAAAAGATGTCCAAAGATATCTGTGGTCTCTTGGTTACAAATCTCAATACTCTTCCACAACAAGACTCATGAGATCCCTTGGCCTTAATTCTCTGTATAAAAAAAAGAAGCTTTTCATCAAGAGAATCAACCAGAAAAAGCGATTGCAATGGGCCAAAAAACACCGTGACTGGACTGTAGAGGACTGGAACAAGGTTATATTTTCCGACGAAACCAAAATTAATAGATGGGGATCAGATGGAGCTCAGATTACGTGGAAGCATAAGGGACGACCCACTTCGACCCCATAATTATCAGACTCAATTAAAAGGTGGCGGAGGCTCAATGATGGTTTGGGGATGCATGACATCATTAGGAGTAGGTTACGCATGCCGTATTATCGAGTATCCTATGAATTCAGAACTGTACACCCATATCTTGGCTACTTCGTATAAGGATACACTTGAGTACTTTGGTTTTAGCAACGAGGAAGTCATCTTTCAACAGGACGGAGACTCAAAACACACCTCGCAATACACAAAAAAATGGCTTGCAGACAATGGAATAAGGTATATTGAAGACTGGCCACCAAATAGTCCCGATTTAAATCCGATTGAACACCTTTGGCACCATGTCAAGTTGAAGTTAGATGCATACGACACTAAGCCCAGAAATATGAATGAATTGTGGGATAGATTCGATAAAGAATGGAATAAATTCACTAAAGATGACATGAAGAAGTATTACGAAAGCATGCCCAAAAGAATCGAAGAAGTCATCAAGGCTAAAGGTGGATATACTAAGCGCTAATGTTTTGTAGCCTGATTGATTTTACAGTGATTTTTACATTTTTTCATATTCCGCCCAAATTTCCTAAATAGTATTTTATAAAATTTTGTTCAATAAAACTATGTTACTTAAGCAATATTCACTCAAAATTTGAAGAGTCTAGCTTCATTTCTGCAGAAGTTATCTTAAATTATATTTTTGTGAGCCGGTTAATAGCAGCACTGTAGTAGACTGTAAGAATATTGATGAAACACGGTTGTCAGGTAAAAATTGTCACTGTCATTCATACTGGACCTTCGTCAAACAAATGAACCACACGCTTACTTGTAGAAGTACTTTATTTTGCTGTAGGAGTGTCTAAGGACAATATGTGAACAAACAGACCGGCTACTTCTTTGCAACTGTGGTTTTGCAATTTTCAGTAACTTATTAACGCTCATATTTCAAGCAATAATGCCGTACAAATTGCGTTATTACACTTAGACACATACTGTAACCAATTGATAATCCAACCCCTGTGCAATTTAGTAACTTTCAAATAGCATGAGAGCTCGTTATATATACAATATATTGTATCATGAAGTTAGAGTAGCCTACTGTATAAGTAATCAATAAATAACCCTGAAATAAAGCTATAATATGATTTTCTGGCTGTACAGTAAGCAGCAGCCACCCATGTGAATAATGTACTAGGCTGACAAATGTAAGGACAAAATAAAAGCGTGCCACCATGAGGGTTTCATTGAACCACGCGCTATTCATGCTGGCATCGTTATTGCTTTCTACCATGAAAATTGCGCGGTAGCATGTTTAAGTCGATTTAGCATGCACTATTCATGGTAGCATGAACTTTGCGCGGTAGCACGCATCCCACGCATCGTTGCATGCTAGCATGCTATTTTCAACGCAATTTGCGTGCTACCATGTTCAATGCACGGTGAAAATGTAAACGGTGTAGACCACCATACTTCTGCTCTACCTCTTAGATGGTTGCCGACAATAATCAATATAGCTGAATCGACTAACTCTAACCCGACCCTAATCCTATCAACTTGCTTTAACCACAAAAGTGCGTTTTCTTCTTTTCTTTCACCTGTGAATATATCTGGTTTTGCTATCATATTACTGAGGATTCTACTCTGTGCTTCAGTCATCTTGTTCTGTATTAATTCGCTCGCCATAAAAATTAATCCCAAAGTTTTCCCAATAATTCCAACTAGTTTTAACAGTCCAAAAATGATTTGCTTGCCCCTGGTAGCTTCGCCAAAAATGATATGCTTATATCGTGTATAGGTGTGTATAAAGCTTCTGACGCACTTTATAGTACAAGGTTTATTGATGGAGAAAGGCCCTTTTATTCTTTAGATCAAGTTATTCTTTATATACATTTTCTTAAATTAATTGCACACCATATCCTCTCTACCAACTCCGATCTCTTGAGCTATCCTACCAACATCATGAGCTATTTCCAATCACATGACGGAGTTCTAATTATTTCCACGACAATTATTTACGATCACATCAACATTGATATGGATTATATCGTGAAAGAGAATTTATAAAGCTCTGACCAACTTTATAGTACAAAATTATAGATGGAGAAAGGCCCTGTTCTCTTTATTATACTTCATCTCATTAAATACCCCAGATTAAGCTATAACTACATACTTCTACTCTCCGATTACTCTTAGATACACCCTCTTCGGTCCAGTGCTGCTTATAAAATCATGTGACCGGCTTTTCCTTGAATTTACGATGACAATCTACGTCACGCATAACAACATTGATACAGTGACTCATGTGGTATTTGACGACTTGTGGAGTTAAATATCACTTAGTTAAAACAATAAAAAGTTAACGAGATCAAACTAGTACGTTTTATTTTGAATCAAGTTAAGTTCAAAGAGAAGAAAAATATCTACTGCAAAAATTTAAATATCTTCTTCATATTGCGGAACCTAGAAACTGGCAGCTGAGTTATTCTACTCAAAGAAGACGTACGTCTTCTGAACCGTAAAAGAATAGAATTCTCCCTTGAGGAGATTACGCATCTACCCGGAGCGGGTGGACTTGTAAACGTATCCATGGCTTGATCTAGTGATCATGCAACTAACCTATTTTCCCGTGCTAACCATTATGTAGCACTGCTTGCAGGAAAATAGTATTAATTAGGAAAATAGTATTCGTGCGTGGTGTTTGAGTTGAGTGAACAGTTATTGTAAAGGATGATCACAACCTATTATCTTGTAATCATTCTTTATGCCGAAGGCAGAGAATAGTACTTATAACCTATTATACCTTGGTGTTGAATCAATATATCCTGCATGTCCATATATTAATTCTACTATATATCCTATGTCATATAGTAACGTATTATAGCAAAATAAGTAAACTATATATCCTAAATGACAACCTGTTCAGCCTTATACGAGGTAGCTAATCTCGTATAAGAATCATCACTTATTCTATATTCGTTTCCTACTCTACTTTATATTATTTCAGCAGTAATGAGGTGTGAGGATCTTGTATAATTTGTATACGAGGTCTCCACATCTCATATGATGCTGTCAACTAAACACAACACTTAATTCACGGTACTCATATATTAGAGTTTATGTAGTTTCTAATTATTTCTGGTTTGCAATATTGTATAATTCATCTTTATCCTTCATAAAGTGAATTATATCTTTAATATTTGTATATCATCTACCCTCAAATACGACACTTCTAATCACGTGACGGAGTTATAATTATTACCACGACAATTATTTACCATCATATCAACATGTCACTGTTTAAGTATATAATGTACCGAACTAACAAAGGTTCGACCCGTAAAACAAAACTTAAGATAGTATATAAAAACTTGAATGATCCTTTATTATACTTTGATTATTCCTCTACTTATATAGTCAAGATATCTAAAGGTTTATGAACATAATTAATATAATGATTAAGATAATTATAAATCTATAGATATGTACATTACAGTGCTGCTATTAACCGGCTCACAAAAATATAAAATGATCTGTACAGTGCAATAATTACGTCAGAGCTACGAAATAAAGACCACTAGATAGCCCAAACGTCATAGTATAAGAAAGGAAGAATGACGTAATCATATGTTGTTACACAAAGCTGCAAATAAAAAAAACTTGATTTTGGACTAAATGTAAAATGATACAAATATGATTCAGTGTACCTTAAACTCTATTTTAGCGTACCTGATGCAATGATAACGTATCATTATGATGTAGAGAAGCTGAAAAATATATAAAGGCGACATTTTTACACAGTTTTCCCCATTACACTCTCACTTTTACCTCTCACAACTACTTCTCTACAATGCCATATAAACTCAGTAACGACAAACGAAATGACGTCATTTCAATGATCAAGGCCGGAAAGGGTACTAAAGACATTGTACAAGCCACTGGAGTGTCTAAAGCCCAAGTTGTTCGCATGAAAAAAGAACATGATCCTGATCGCATTAAATCTCGTGGTGGTAGAGTCAGTATTGTGTCCAATTACACAAAGCGAGTCATATCTTTTAGAGTCCGAAAAGGTTTCTTATTATCAGCAAAAGATGTCCAAAGATATCTGTGGTCTCTTGGTTACAAATTTCAATACTCTTCCACAACAAGACTCATGAGATCCCTTGGCCTTAATTCTCTGTATAAAAAAAAGAAGCTTTTCATCAAGAGAATCAACCAGAAAAAGCGATTGCAATGGGCCAAAAAACACCGTGACTGGACTGTAGAGGACTGGAACAAGGTTATATTTTCCGACGAAACCAAAATTAATAGATGGGGATCAGATGGAGCTCAGATTACATGGAAGCATAAGGACGACCCACTTCGACCCCATAATTATCAGACTCAATTAAAAGGTGGCGGAGGCTCAATGATGGTTTGGGGATGCATGACATCATTAGGAGTAGGTTACGCATGCCATATTATCGAGTATCCTATGAAATCAGAACTGTACACCCATATCTTGGCTACTTCGTATAAGGATACACTTGAGTACTTTGGTCTTAGCAACAAGGAAGTCATCTTTCAACAGGACGGAGACTCAAAACACACCTCGCAATACACAAAAAAATGGCTTGCAGACAAGGGAATAAGGTATATTGAGGACTGGCCACCAAATAGTCCCGATTTAAATCCGATTGAACACCTTTGGCATCATGTCAAGTTGAAGTTAGATGCATACGATACTAAGCCCAGAAATATGGATGAATTGTGGGATAGATTCGATAAAGAATGGAATAAATTCACTAAAGATGACATGAAGAAGTATTACGAAAGCATGCTGCCCAAAAGAATCGAAGAAGTCATCAAGGCTAAAGGTGGATATACTAAGCGCTAATGTTTTGTAGCCTGATTGATTTTACAGTCATTTTTACATTTTTTCATATTCCGCCCAAATTTCCTAAATAGTATTTTATAAAATTTTGTTCAATAAAACTATGTTACTTAAGCAATATTCACTCAAAATTTGAAGAGTCTAGCTTCATTTCTGCAGAAGTTATCTTGAATTATATTTTTGTGAGCCGGTTAATAGCAGCACTGTATAACCGATAAGTGATATTATAATTAAAAGGGGAGAGAGTACATTCTTCAGGTTATATTATCTTCGTCTACTTTGTATCCGTATAGCTTTCTGCACGTTAGGTTTAAACCTTTTTTTATCTACATCGAGGCTGATACGTTTCGACTCCGAACTTCGCCTTTTTCTATTGTTAATGTCGTCACCCTTATCAACAATTGGAATGGCGCCGTGCACGTGACTGGTTGTTCCATGGTCTCCAATTGGATCAAACTCCGCTTCGACAAACATTGATACGTTTGCGGTGCTAGTTCGTGAATTGATGATATAAATATGATAGTTTTACGCTTGAATTCTAATAGCCGAGACTGGTATTTTCTTCCAAGAGTTGTCTTATTAAAATTATTGAGAGTCTTTTCAATCAATCAGTTGTTTCAATCAGTTTCTATTCAATTTCAATCAGTGTTTTCTCAAATAACAAATAATAGGACTAGCTAAAATAAATATAATATCAAAACTAAACTTTAGGTGGTCTATTTATTCAAAATCAAAGATCAAATCTCTTCTCTTTTTCCCAAAAGGCCTTGTTTACTGTCAAAAGAATTAATTATTCTTTTATACCAGATCAAACAATCTGAGTTCAGGGACGGTATTATTGAATATCCGCTTCCAATAAGAATTTACCAGAGGATGAGCATGACTTGACGGGTGTCCGGTCCAGCATACTCCTCCTCCGGTTCGATCTCCGATGTTGCTGATGTAATTTTTCAATATTCCACGCTCCGTGACAACATGACACGTTAGGAGTAGTAGTCCGTGAAATAACTACAGTTGGTGGAAAAATGGTCCGGATGTTTTACAACTTTTACGTTTTTTAGGTGTTACTTGATGAATTCTGGGTCAATTAACGTGAAATAAAAAATAATAAAGAGAAAAAACTCTGTTTTAATATGTGTAAAAGTTTCAAAGAATTTTATTGGATATCGGTGTATTAAATTTATTTCAAAAATAGTATGTTCATCCGGACCATTTTTCAGGTACCATAACATTACACTTTAATACTTTGTATATCCACCTTTTGCCTTGATAACTGCTTTGATTCTTGCTGGCATGCTATCTATATACTTCTGACAGTCTTCCTTAGTGAAGGTAGCCCACTGCTCCTCGACTCTTTGCCACAAATCATGCACACCTTTTGCTTTGGTTGGGTAGGCACTTGAGATATTCTTAAGTAATTTTGTAGACCAAGATAGAACGAGACCGAAAAAGTCAGATAATCTTTATTTCAATTTTGAGAACATGAAGGCTTTATATATTTTTCAGAGAGTTAGCTGAGCTTATAGAGGATGTTAGGAAGATGTAGTTACAACCAATGAGTACTAATGGATCTAATGAGAGATTAGTGAAGGCGTGTTCTAACACTGTTATGGATCTGATACCAGTTTGACTTGTGAACAATTGCTTAATCGACAATTCAAGTCTAAGATGACAGCCGTTTATGCTGTGTTTAAATTAATTAATTCTCACTCGTGTTTCGATACTGTAGACAGTGGTCGGGACATGACAGCACTAAGCTTCAACTTTAAGTGATGCCAGACATGTTCAAATGGGTTTAGGTCAGGACTTTGTGGTGGCCAACTATATGTCCAATCAGCATCAAACTTGTTGTCCTTTGTTGTATCCAACAGCATATTACTCTTGGATTATTACATAATACTGAAATAAGAGATTGCGGATCCTTATGAAGGTTAGAATAACCGTGTGTTGTATCCAACAGCATATTACTCTTGGATTATTACATAATACTGAAATAAGAGATTGCGGATCCTTATGAAGGTTAGAATAACCGTGAGTGATAGATTTGTTAGAACAATTCTTTTCTTTTACGGAAGAATATTTCATCTGTATATCCGAGACAACATTAGATGAATAATTGACTTCATTTAGAAATAAGATATTATAGTATTTGGATTTGATTAAATCAGATAACTTTATTTAGCACATCAAACCACAATACATAAATCTAATCTACTTAGGCCATTATCTTCTAACTTGTTGATCCTTACTTTAACCCTTTACATTCTGACAGAATTCAATAAGACTGAAACGTAGACGTCGGCAGAATTAAGGAATAGTTTATCCTGTCCGTCACGTTAGTTATAATGAAACTGCTGAAGTACGGGTCAAAGGAACCTTTAGTTAGATCAACCCACTTACCTCCTGTCACCGATCCAATCGGTCAAGGCACCGCTATAGCATGATGAACCGTGCAGTAACAATTGGGTATGTCTTTTCTTTTATCATCAAGGCATCTTGTACCTAAGAGTCTCGATAGAAAAAGTTTTTTACAATATCCACAAATATAAATAGAAGTACTTTTTTCCTACATGGTTTTTGTCTTCATTCTTAATTGAGTTCTTTATCAGAATATTCTACCTAATAAAAGAAGATAACTTGGTCTTCACTGATTTCCTTTTGTTTTCTTTTTCTTATACTTTGATCTTATCGTATACAACATTTTTTTCAGTGAATCACTCAAGATGTCTATCGAGAATATTGTCACTGATTCGAAGGCTGCTGGTGAAGTAGTCAAGAACTCTGCTGCTGCTCTTGGTGGATCTTCTACAGGTGAAGGTGACGCTACGCAAGTAGTAATTGAAGAAGAAGGTGTAGATGCAATGTGCATCGTGGACGACGACGGTGATGGAAATTCTCCAGCCCCGAGCGCTGGTACTGGTGTGATGGATGACACGTCATTTGTCTTAAACACAATTGAAGACTTTCGCAAGGAGCTGGTAGAAGACATCAGCAAACTGTCTCGTGCTCGTGCAATCGGTGATATGGAAGCGTTTGATGCTGCGATGGTTAAAATGGACAAAACTCGCAGAGCAATTCATAGCTTGGAAGCGAATGCAGCTCTGTTGAGGAAGGGTTCTGAAGACATTTCGTCTGTTGGTAGTGGCACAAGTAGACTCTTTGACCCTGTTGGTGAGAAACGTGGTTTAACGCTGAACCGCAGAGACCTTCCGAAGTTCCAATTGAGTTCTGACGTATTTAAACGTTATCCCGGTGAAGAGGTGTTCGAGTCGGTTGACCATTATCTACGAACCTTTGAACAGATCATTAGATCTTCCTCAATTAGAGACATTGAACGCTACTGGAATGACCTCATCCCTTTGTGCCTTCCCCCCGGTGACGCTGCATGGGTAGACAAGACGCTTTTGAAGTGTACTAGCTGGTACGATGCGAAGGTGGAGTTCCGGAAGTATTACGGATCAAGAACTGCAAAACGTCGCTTTGTTGAGCAGGTATACACTATGAACATGGCGCCGAAGGACAACATTATTGATTATTCCAGGAGATTTCTCCAGATGATGCATGAGGCGGGCATCCCCAGCACGGATGAAGGCGTGGCCGATCGATTTTTGACTTCGTTGCTTCCTCCAGTACAAACGGTACTTCGCCTGTCGATGGCCACGAACAAGGATGAAAAGTGGACCGTCGAGAAACTGAGTGAACTGGCCAGGGATGTCCTTGGGGATGATCAATCAACATATGGCTTTGCAACGGCTCTTCTGCCTGGTGGTGCCGCGAGACCATACACAATTCCCACGTCATATCAAGGTGAAAGACCCAGTAAGAAGATGAAGTTTAAAGAGGTCAGCAAAAGTGGTAATGGTGGTTCTTCCTCTTCTTCTTCTGGTGGTGGTGCAAGCACCAAATTTTTTTGCAAGCGTCATGGTCAAAACGGTACACACAACACGAACACTTGTTATTCGTTGAGAAACGAAGATGAAAAAAGGAACAAGGCAACCAAATTTGAACAGGCGAAAAGGGAGGGCAAGTGCTATAAATGTGGTGATAAATACATTCCGGGTCATATTTGTAAGAAATCAGCAACGGTGTTGGTTGTCAAGGGTGATGCCTCCACTACTGACTCCGCTGCTGAGGGAAGCATGACCAAGGAAACCATCGAAGAGATGGAAAAGGAACTTCAGATGGTCCCCGTTGTTGCTGAGGACACACTGATGACCGATGCCTACAATTGTAAGTCCAATGTTACTTCTAATCATATTGCACGAAAGAATCCATTAAATCTAATGACTCCTATTAAAATAGAGGGCAAGGTCTTGATGGGTCAAATTGATACCGGCAGTGACATAAGTTTCATTAATATCAATAGTTTAAAACATTTATCCATAAATAAAGTTTATTCATTGAATGGTACTTACAATATGTTAAATGATAAGAATAATGTTCCCCGTATTGGTAAGACTGACTTGTTGAGAGTTGGCTATACGAATGGTATTGAGTTCAAACATTCTTTTGAAGTTATGAAATTCAATGAGCATTTTGATTTTGATGTGCTTTTGGGTGTGGACATTCTACCTAAGTTGAACATTTCTCTTCATGGTGTTGCTTGTAAGTTAAATAATCCAGAAGAAATGGCGAAACAGTTTGATAATGTCAATCATGAATTCGATGTTGAACACCTTCCAGATTCTTCTCCTGCTGGAACTCCTATTGAGAGAAAGAAATTTATGGATGCTATTAGTAAAGCACTTCAAGCTAATGCTAACATTCCTGAGACATCATCTTGTCCAATCCCAGAATCTGTGGTACGTCTTCCTACTCCTCCTGATGCAACTGCATACAGAAGACAGTATCCAATTCCAATTGCGCTGAGACCTGTTTTAATTGAGCAAGTGCAAAAGTGGTTGAAAACGGGAACAATTGTCAAATGTAGAACAAATACAACTTTTAATAGTCCATTGTTGCTGGTACCGAAGAAATCCAAAACCGGAGAAATAACTGGACATCGTGTTTGTCTTGATGTACGTTTGCTGAATAAAATTCTGCCTCCATCATTTAATTATCCTATTCCATTGATTAAGGATATTTTTAAGAATCTGCAAGGCAAGAAATATTTCACAACGATTGATTTGTCAAATGCATACCATCGTTTCGAGGTGACTGAAGAAGATCGACATAAGTTGACTTTTACACATTTAGATGGCAATCAGTATCAGTTTGTAAAAGCATGCTTTGGTTTAAAGTTTTTGACATCACAATTCCAAAAGGTACTCACTATTTTATTTTCAGACCTGAGATGTGTGCAGAACTTTGTTGATGATTGCGTAGTTGCCAGTGATACAATTGAGCAACACATTATCGATGTCAAAGCAGTTATTGAAAGGTTGAATAAGGCGAATCTTATTCTGAATGCTGATAAGTGCAGTTGGATGCAACATTCTGTGCGTTTATTGGGATTTGTTGTGGATGCTACTGGTTCTCGAGTTGATCCAAGCAAAAGAACAAATGTTCAGACTTGGGCTAAACCAAAGACCGCTAAGCAAGTACAGTCATTTTTGGGGTTAATCAACTATTTTAGAGATTACATCCCTAAAGTCGCTGACGTTACTGCTCCTTTGAGTTCCATTAGTCATGCTGCTAATGTTGAACAATTGTGGGGTCCAGAACAGGATAGATCCTTCCAAGCACTGAAAGACATTTTACAATCGAATGTCGTGTTACGTTATCCAGACATTTCTAAACCTTTCTTTGTTGCCACTGATGCTAGTCAATTTGCTATTTCAGGTTTGTTATTTCAAAAAGATGATACAGGTCGTGATTTGTATGTCAGTTTTATTTCACAGACACTATCCCCATCCCAACGTAATTGGAGTACCACCAAGCGTGAATTATTCGCTGTTGTTACCGCACTAAAGAAATTCAAAGAATATCTTTGGGGTCGTAAGTTTACGGTTTACACTGATCATAAGAGTTTAATCTACTTACACACTCAAAAGGTGATGAATCCTATGTTGATTGGTTGGATGGAAACTTTACTTGATTACGATTTTGACGTTGTGCACGTTCCAGGCATTGACAATCGCTTAGCCGATTTATTAAGCCGCTTATATCCACCTCAAATTGAGAGTGAACATAAGCTGGGGGAGAATAGAAGCTTCCCTAGACTTAAGAAATGGGTTAATAAGAAACGTGTCGCTAAACGCAAAGTATATAGTCAAGATAAAAGAATTAATATACTAGCAACTAAATTGGTCGAAAATAAGAACAAACCTGTTGAATATATCAGTCCTCCTGAAGAAGAGAGACAACAATTACTAATCGACATACACAACCTCGGACATGCAGCCAGTGTATATATGGTCAGAGATCTTCATGATCAAGGTTTCCATTGGAACACTATGACAGAAGAGGCTAAAGCAGTATGTGCAGCTTGTAAAGAATGTCAAAAGCACAATATTGTACAAAGAGGCTACCATCCCATCATGAATATTGTGAGCTATAGACCCTTTGATGAAATAAGTATGGATCTTGTTGGACCGCTTCCCGCTAGTGCTGATGGCCACATGTATATTTTAGTCGTAGTTTGTATGTGCACGAAATATTTAATTATTCGACCTTTGCCTAACAAACATTCAGACACTCTTGCAAGGACTTTGGTAAAGATTTTTGCTGATTACGGTTTGCCACGTTTGATGAGATCTGATAACGGTACTGAATTCAAGAACTCACTGATGGACAATATCTGTAAACATCTTCACATTCAGAGATATTATAATACACCTTTGTATGCACAGTCTAATGGACATGTCGAAGCTTATTGCAAAATTGTAATGAACACTCTTCGTAAAATGATAAGAGGCAATACAAGAGATTGGGATCTATTTGTTCCTATGGTCCAACTCTGCGCAAATAGGCAAATTAAGAATAAAACAATGAGTGCTCCTTTCTCTTTGATGTTTGCAAGAAGAGTAAACTTACCAGATGACTATACTAATGGCGAAAGATACCCCATCTTAAATAGTACGACCACTTTGAAAGAATTGGAGGATCAAATCGAAAAAATGGAAAGTATAGTATTTCCTGCGATTGCGGAAAGAACTCAAATGATCAACGAGAAGATCAACAAGTACTATAATGACAAACATAAACTCGTTGATATACCCTCTGGTACGCATGTCATGGTCAGGTTGCCACAAAGAAGCAACAAATTAGCTGCTCTTTACGATGGACCTTACACAGTCGTTCGACGTAATCAAGGAGGTGCTTATATTCTGAAAACTCCAGAAACTAATGAAGTTCTTCCACGCAACTATGTTCCTTCTGAATTAAAGATTGTCAATCTCGAAGAAGATGCATTTGAAGAGTTCTATGAAGTTGAAGACATTCTGGAACATCGTGGTCCTAGAGGTAATCGTGAATTTCTAGTTAAATGGAAAGGTTATTCTCATGACCATAACACTTGGCAAAAAGCCGAAGACTTTTCGAGTTCTGATATGATTCAAAAATATTGGGAAAGACATGACTTACAGAATGAGTTTCAGTCTGCTCAAACTAAGAACAGTAATAAGGACATTGAGAAGTCTACGCCCTCTGCCAGTTTATCTGCAAGAGAGGCTAGGGCCTTGAAAAGAAAAATGAATAATAAAGTGACAATGCGCAAAAGAACCAGAAAATAAATGACGCAACACAGTCACTGAGTTGATCAACAGATTTTTTGTGCCTGAGATTTTAATCTTATCTTATCAGTGCTTATTTATGCATCATGATTGTACCTATATTTTATTATCTTTGAGCCGAATAACAATTACAGAGTAATTGTATTCTGGGGGAGAATAGTGTTGTATCCAACAGCATATTACTCTTGGATTATTACATAATACTGAAATAAGAGATTGCGGATCCTTATGAAGGTTAGAATAACCGTGTGTTGTATCCAACAGCATATTACTCTTGGATTATTACATAATACTGAAATAAGAGATTGCGGATCCTTATGAAGGTTAGAATAACCGTGAGTGATAGATTTGTTAGAACAATTCTTTTCTTTTACGGAAGAATATTTCATCTGTATATCCGAGACAACATTAGATGAATAATTGACTTCATTTAGAAATAAGATATTATAGTATTTGGATTTGATTAAATCAGATAACTTTATTTAGCACATCAAACCACAATACATAAATCTAATCTACTTAGGCCATTATCTTCTAACTTG
The DNA here is from genome assembly GCF_025528875.1 of Mycotypha africana. Taxonomy (NCBI): domain Eukaryota; kingdom Fungi; phylum Mucoromycota; class Mucoromycetes; order Mucorales; family Mycotyphaceae; genus Mycotypha; species Mycotypha africana. The sequence goes on along the minus strand of NW_026515735.1, from coordinate 1,294,459 downwards.
TTGATCCTTACTTTAACCCTTTACATTCTGACAGAATTCAATAAGACTGAAACGTAGACGTCGGCAGAATTAAGGAATAGTTTATCCTGTCCGTCACGTTAGTTATAATGAAACTGCTGAAGTACGGGTCAAAGGAACCTTTAGTTAGATCAACCCACTTACCTCCTGTCACCGATCCAATCGGTCAAGGCACCGCTATAGCATGATGAACCGTGCAGTAACAATTGGGTATGTCTTTTCTTTTATCATCAAGGCATCTTGTACCTAAGAGTCTCGATAGAAAAAGTTTTTTACAATATCCACAAATATAAATAGAAGTACTTTTTTCCTACATGGTTTTTGTCTTCATTCTTAATTGAGTTCTTTATCAGAATATTCTACCTAATAAAAGAAGATAACTTGGTCTTCACTGATTTCCTTTTGTTTTCTTTTTCTTATACTTTGATCTTATCGTATACAACATCCTTAAACCACTGCTTTGTAACCTTGGCAGTATGCTTCGGATCCTTGTCTTGTTGAAAATAGATATCCTCAGGGCTGTAACCATACCATTCTAAAGTATCCTTGAGAGTGGTTTCCAGGATATGAATGTAGTCCTCCTTCTTCATGGTACCATCAAAAATCTGACAAGCATAACCAGGACCATCGTACGTTATGCAACCCCACATCATAATACTCCCATTACCATGCTTAACAGTTAAATCAAGATGATGAAATTGAAGTTCATCATCTGGCCGTTTCCAGTAATACCTTACACCATCCGAGCCCCAAACGTTAATTTTCGTTTCATCAGAGAATACCATACGTCTCCAATCGTCAGAGGTCCAAAATTGATGGGCTTTTGCCCAAGCGAGACGCTGTTTCTTATGCTGAGGCTTCAGAAATGGCTTCTTCTTCTTAACACCCGATTGAAAGTTCATCATCTTTAGGATTTTAAGGCATGCAGAGTAACCAATGTTGTATCCAACACCTTCCAAATACTTATGGACATCCTTGGCAGTTCTAAACTTACCCAAAACCAGCTGCTTACGGATGTAACTACGAGCAGTAGTGCTTATAATAGGCTTGCGACCAGGTGCACCACAAGTCAAATCGGGAAAAAACCTCCTTTTATAGTCGCCAATGGTGCTTTTTTTTAGACCTGGAACACGTTTCATGATGGTAGAGTACGAGTGACCAGCCTGCAGCAACGACTTGATGTTATTTTGGACGTCTAGAGGTAATGTTCGAACCATGGTTGTTAGGTGAGATGTAAAAAAGAATGTGTAGATGAAAGGTGGAACCAGAACTAAAAAAGTGAGTTCTTTTATATTATTGTAGGTGTCACAAAGATTGATACAACTCATTATTACAGATTATGACTCACTCTGACCCATTTAGAAGTAGTAACACAAGTTTTTTTAACGAGATTAGCAAAATTATATCTACCCTGAAAAATGGTCCGGATGAATACCTTCGCTGGGAAATGATTTTGAGGAACCGATATCCAGTAAAATTCCTTCAACTTTTTACACATAATAAAACAGAGTTTTTTCTTTCTATCGTTTTTTATTTCACGTAAATTGACCCAGAATTCATCAAGTAACACCTAAAAAACGTAAAAGTTGTAAAACATCCGGACCATTTTTCCACCAACTCTATGGTTGGTTTTCCAGTATAGATTTTGTTGTACTGTTTCTTAACTTAGATATAAGATTGTTATATGAAAGAAAGCTCATTTATTAAAGTATATTTCTCATCTATCTATTTAAACTATTCTTCTTCCGCACATTCATTCTACCGAGCACCGAGCCGGACCTCACGTGCTCTAATTCTATTGGTTGGTGACAATCCTTCACACTCCGTATCAAACATATCATCTCCTCAATGGTCCAGTGGCTAGGATCTGTCGCTTTCACCGACATGGCCGGGGTTCGATTCCCCGTTGGGGAAATTTTTTGGAGGACACTATTTGGTTTCTTTTATCACACTATTAGGATCCTGAATTCTTCACCTTTATCTTTATTTCATTTATTTGTCTTTTATCCTATTCTATTGTTACATTACGTTACTAATTAGTACTACCTATTTTAAGACGTCACATGTGTTGTAAAATTCTCAAATACAACAGTCAATCAAAATTATAAAAAAGTTCTGTTGTATCCAATAGCATAGTACTCTTGGATTATTACGTAATACTGAAATAGAGACTACGGATCCTTATGAAGGTTAGAATAACCGCGAGTGATAGATTTGTCAGAACAATCCTTTTCTTTTACGGAAGAATATTTCATCTGTATATCCGAGACAACATTGGATGAATAATTGACTTCATTTAGAAATAAGATATTATAGTATTTGGATTTGATTTAATCAGATAATGTTGTATACGATAAGATAAAAGTATAAGAAAAAGAAAACAAAAAGGAAATCAGTGAAGACCAAGTTATCTTCTTTTATTCAGTAGAATATTCTGATATAGAATTGAAGACAAAAACCATGTAGGAAAAAAAGTACTTCTATTTATATTTGTGGATATTGTAAAAAACTTTTTTCTATCGAGACTCTTAGGTACAAGGTGACCTGATGATAAAAGAAAAGACATACCCAATTGTTACTGCACGGTTCATCATGCTATAGCGGTGCCTTGACCGATTGGATAGGTATAAGAAGGTAAGTGATGAGCTGATCTGGCTATCGGTTCCTTTAACCGATACTTCAGCAGTTTCATTATAACTAACGTGACGGACAGGATAAACTATCCTTAATTCTGCCGACGTCTACGTTTCAGTCTTATTGAATTCTGTCAGAATGTAAAGGGTTGAAGTAAGGATCAACAACTTAGAAGATAAAAGCTTAAGTAGATTAGATTTATGTATTGTGGTTTGGTGTGCTAAATAAAGTTATCTGATTTAATCAAATCCAAACACTATAATATCTTATTTCTAAATGAAGTCAATTATTCATCCAATGTTGTCTCGGATATACAGATGAAATATTCTTCCGTAAAAGAAAAGGATTGTTCTGACAAATCTATCACTCGCGGTTATTCTAACCTTCATAAGGATCTGTAGTCTCTTATTTCAGTATTATGTAATAATCCAAGAGTAATATGCTGTTGGATACAACAGATAACTTTATTTAGCACATCAAACCACAATACATAAATCTAATCTACTTAAGCTTTTATCTTCTAAGTTGTTGATCCTTACTTCAACCCTTTACATTCTGACAGAATTCAATAAGACTGAAACGTAGACGTCGGCAGAATTAAGGATAGTTTATCCTGTCCGTCACGTTAGTTATAATGAAACTGCTGAAGTATCGGTTAAAGGAACCGATAGCCAGATCAGCTCATCACTTACCTTCTTATACCTATCCAATCGGTCAAGGCACCGCTCTAGCATTGTGATATTCTTAGATATCAGGAGTTATAATTTAATAAGTTATAAATGTAGAGACTGAGTGAGTCAGCGAGACCGAACAATAGTTCTTGGATGATTTTATTTTGGTTTAGAAATTGAATGGTCTTTTATATGAATGCGAGGTTGGACTGAGCTTATAGTGGAATTAAGAAAGTAGTAGTGACAACCGAGTAATATTGTTCCTGTTAATGAATTGTACAACGCCACTGAGATATATCTAGATTACCAGTAAGGTTGAAGTGTTCCTGATGAAATCTTATTTGACCCAGTGTGCCTGGAATCTTATTTGTTCCAGTACACTATAACTGGTAAAGGCAGTAAATCTGGATTGTTTCTCAGATTGTTATATGAACTAGAGGTCAGAACGTGACAAGCATGATGAACCGTGCTGTAACAATTAAGTATGTCTTTTTTTTTATCATCAGGTCATCTTGTACCTAAGAGTCAAGATGGAAAAAGTTTTTTACAATATCCACAAATATAAATAGTGTGATATTTGTGGTTATTCGTAGTTGTGAACGCGACTTATAATTGATATAAACTGTAAGGTGAAATGAGTCTCCTTTAGTCCTTTTATTATACACTGAAAATCAGAGAGGGGAGCGTTCACAGCAAACTGAATGTTTGTATTTAAAAAAGAAAAATATATATGCGCATCTTTAGAAATACAAGATGACGTGTACAAGTGTTATTATGATTCTATGATCATAATAACGAGTCAAATGTTTGAAAGTGTGTCTAATTCGTCTTTATATATTATAGGAGGTATGGAAATACCACAAATAGAAGTACTTTTTCCCTACATGGTTTTTATCTTCATTCTTTATCAGAATATTCTACTTAATAAAGGAAGATAACTTGGTCTTCACTGATTTCCTTTGGTTCCCATTTTCTTATACTTTATCTTATCGTATACAACAAATATAATTGGCGATCTGTTTTGGCCCCTTTCTAAAAAAAAAAAGAAAAGCTGTCAACTATATTACTTCCACTTTTTCCTCACTTTTATTTTTTCTATGTAAATGTTATCAGATATACTACTCTCCCTTTTCTTTCTTCTCTATCTTTATCTTTCTTTCTTACAAGTTGCTTTAGAATCATATACTCTTTAGCAGAATCAAAAGACATGACCCGAGCTTTATTACGAAGCTGAAGCTCTCATCAATGAAAAGAAGATCGACAAGTACGTATCCCTAACATTGCTTATGTCTGCTGGAAACTTGCGTTATACTGTAAACATTGTATTCATCAGAATGATAATGTATATTCTCCACTTTTTTAGGCATATTTATCATGCGTACAAAAGGAAAGGAAGCCATCAGATAGATACTCCATTGCAAAAATTGGTAGTATTTGATGGAATTGTGTGATGTAATGGTGGCTAAAATTATCTATCATATTGCTCAAGAGATTTGGGCTGGTCATGGAAGACCTAGTACATTTTGCTGTCACTCACAAAGCGCCACATCGAATGTGGTTGTCTCCCCTCGCTTAAAGATTCTACAGGTAATAGGTCTGTCGTATTTGAGGCACGATGGCAATATTATATGAGTACTGTAAATCACTCAAAACGTCTAACGAAATATAAAAAATAAAACTTGATCTCAGATATGAGTACTGCTCATATCTTCGTTCCCGTTTCGTAAGCGGTGTGTTCGATTGCATACATTTGAACCTTAGATCAAATGTATAACAAATAAAGATAAGATAAGAAAAGAATATGGATTAAGGATAATTCTTATGTGAGATTAGCTACCTCACATAAGACTTGAACTGGTTATCTTTATGAAATATATTTTACTTAGATTATCTATGGCTATATGACATTCAGGTATATAGCAGGATTGGTATATGTACTCGTAGGATATATTGATTCAACAACCAAAACATAGTAGGTCACGGTACTGCTCCCTGTTCTGGAAATAAAGTATGGTTGGAGATAAAAAAGGCTCAATCACTCTTTATTAATACAATAACTGTTCACGCAATCAAAAGAACACCACGCACGAATATCTCTTCCTAGCCAACATCTATAATCATTCCCACAGTATCTGAGCTACACAACTGGTGGCCGATAGATATTGGATTATAGATGTAGCTGCATGATCACCCTGGATCTGCCAGGATAGCACATTACAAATCAATCCGCTCTGGGATGGACGAGTAATTATCCACTTAAAGGGAAGACCTATTCTTTTACGGAAACCTCTGACTCACTGAGTATTGTTTGACCATAATACATCAGTGTCAGCTATAGATCCCGATACAATCATTTCGTAGACAGCAAACACAATAAGTCTTTATTAATAGCAGTAATTTTAGTTTTCTTTTCTTTTTCTTTAGTTTGTTTTTGAAAGAGAAATAAAGATGGTGGTTTGATTTCGTTAAGCTTTCGTGTTTATTTTCTCTTGTGTTATTCTTTACCTTTAATCTCATAGTTAAAACTAGCGAATACCACAAGGTCTACATTTTATAAAAAATATATCCAAAAATATTGTACTTAAAATCCCAATTTTCCTATTCGTTTCATCTGAAAACCAACTCAATGCTGTCCGAATCTGAACCGAAAAGACTATAGTAGTTTATCAATTTGCCTATTGGGTTTTAAATTATTTTGTCAATAAAAATTTGTTTCAATGCCACCAAAATTGTAAAGAAACGGCATAGCGTTGCGAATTACAGCAATAGAAAAAGTTACTTTTTCGTACGACCATACAGCTTACGATCATGTGCATCCTTTTTTTGATCCTTTTCTTTGATCTCTTTTTTTTTGTTAGCAATTGGCTATTCTTTTCATAGACCTACCTTCAGTTGGATTTCACACACACGCATACGCAGACATACTTTTTCTTCGCTCCTCCGTTTCTTCATATCTTTAGCAGAGTAAATCGTTGTTCAGCTGTAATAATAGCTCAGAGTATTATGTCTCAATTAACAGCAGCAATAATTACCTCGGCAACAGGAACCATTAATTCTACAGCCAATACCGATAATGTCGATAGTAACAGTGCCATCACCAAATGTTTTAAAGAGTTCGATAAGAGAACGAATCTGGTCCTTGGATCGGCTTGTACACATTGCTTAAAGGTAAACCAGCAGAAGCTTGAGATTAGTTGTTAATTTCTAGATCGGCTTTAGATTAACCTTCCACAATGCTTGAAATATTAGGCCAACTTGAGCTGTGATGGGGGTAAATATAATCAAAATGAAAAAGCTGCTTTTTTCTCCACATCTCTTTTTAATACAACATGTTTCAAATTTGTTTGTTAAATAGGCCAACCTTGTCAAGGATGTATCAAACGGGATTTGATTTCGACTTGTACGCAAACAATTCGAAGCAACAAAAAATTAAAACTGAATATCAATAATAACAATAACAATAGTATTGCTACTGTATTAGCGCCCATTACAATGGCGCCTTCCGCTAGTACTACCAGTATATCAGCTGAAGATCGTAAGTAGATGAAACTTTTATGAAACAGTCCCTTTAAAAACCCTATAATATGATTTTTTATCATACCTTTTGTAAGACTTTTTTTTTTTGTTTTAATTGTACTCTTCTGTAAAATGATGTAGTATTCTCACCCACCACAAATGTACCATTTACACCAGCAGATCAGCCATTAAGTAAGTTTTAACCTTTGATTTATTGCTACCACCCCCTTTTTAATTTTCTATAATTAGTAGATGATAATAGCTTTATTGATACTTCACAGTTATTCAACTTTCCATTAGCTGATTTTGTTGGTTTTGGCTCGGAAACAACAGGCCTGGAATATGGAATTTTGGGAAATATGTTGACTGACAATAATGCCAATACTGAAAATAGCAACAGTAGGAATAATGTTACTAAACAGAGGATAGAAGCAGCACCAATGACTATTTTGAACTCATTTAATCAGATTAATAACGCGGTTGAATTTCAACAAGCTTTATCGGCTTTACTTCAATACAATAACGGAACAACATCTACTTCTGCATCTAGCACAACATGTCCCTCTACTATCGATGCTACAAATACGTCTTCAATGATTACATCAGCATCTGAGCCCACAATAATACCACTATTACCTTCCCAGGCGACAGTGACCTCACGCTCCATAGCACAGTCGGCCACCTCACCAATATTACAACAGCGTCAACAGCAGTTATCATTATCAGCTATTGCAACGTCACCGATTATAACAGTGTCAAGGCAACAACAAAGTAGACATACCTCATCGCCTACGACAACTGTAGCAGCCGCAATTGCCAACCATTCCGGGCAAGAACATAACCGTTCAAGCCAACGCTACTCCAGTAATAAACAGCAAAGTACAAGCGGCGTTGCTAGTATTTCCACCATTACTGATTCAAATGTTGTAACAAATAATGATACTAGTAATGTTAGGACCCGCAGAAAAGGCAACAATGGGAACACACCAGAAGCGGTATATAACAGTGTAAATAGGCCATTCAACTATGCCGAAGGCTTCCACTATCTTATTCAATACGTGCGTGAAAAGATGAACCGAGACGATCTAATGCGAATAAGTCGTGCATTAGCCCTCTTCCGACCTTCATTTTTATCCATAATCATGAATTTAACAGAAGAAGATTTAGTGTTCATGGAACGGTGTTTCCAAAGGACCCTACTGGAGTATGAGAAATTGATCAGCTTTTCAGGAACACCGACGGTTGTGTGGAGAAGAACTGGTGAAGTATGTCTTGTAGGAAAAGAATTCTCATTATTGACGCAATGGACAAGGGACATGTTGTTGAACAAAAAAACATACATTTATGAGTTGATGGAAAACCAATCCGCTGTCGAATATTGGGAGAAATTTTCAATGCATGCATTTGATAGCACGGATAAAAGTTGTAGTTACTCTTGCATACTACGTACGCCGCATCAGAAGCCGGTACCATGCTCTTTCTGCTTTACCATAAAGCGTGATATATTTGATCTACCGAGTGTGATTGTAGGCAATGTAAGTTCTTGTATAAGGCATATGGAGTGCTACATTACTTTTAAGAAGCAAGTACTAAAGCTCACATTTCTCTTCCCTTTGCCCCTTTTACTCTTAGTTTTTGCCAATTTTGAGTTAGTATTGAGAAGTCCGTTTATCATTAGTAATAATCCATAATACCCTAAACATCGCTTAGCGTTATTCATATATTTCATTTTTACAAACCACTCATTAGGTTTCTTTACACACAAAACCCCTATAAGTATTCGTTTCCTGCTATATACATAAGATCGTTTTTAGCCATTGTTTATACTGCTACTTAGATCGAGACTATTACTTCCCGATATAATACACTGCATGGTAACTTCATGCAACCTTTTTTTGAAAAAAAATTGAGGGAGCCGTCTTTATCCAAACACTTCCTTCTTTCTCTTCTTTAGTAATCATATCTTATCATGAATTGTTGCTTCTTAACAAGTCTTAGCTTCTTTTTCGTACTTTCTGCGATAAAGCTAACAATAGCTTCTAATATTTGCACACCAATCGCTGGTCATTGCTGGCCAAGCATAGAGGAATGGAACGAGCTTAATAGAACAGTGCATGGTAACTTGTTAGCCGTTGTTCCAGCAGCCCAGTCATGCTACCCTAGCACGAACTACAACGCTGAAGAATGCAATGCCTATCGTCAAGTATTTCGTAATGAAGTCATTAGAGAAGCTTATGTTGGTGCCATGCAGTATACAAACTGGGAAAGCTGTGGAAAGCATGATAGATGTGCTTTACCTCCTCTTCTTACATTTGATGCCTCCAGCAACATCAATGATACTGTCCGATTATTTGATGAGCAGCCGCAGTTAATTTGCCGACAAGGTGCTTTGCCTCGATATGCACTTAATTCTGCATTACCATCTGATATAGCAACGGTAATCAGGTTTGCTCAGGAGCGTCATATTGCTTTAAACATTAAAAACACAGGCCACGATTTTTCCGGGAAGAGTACCTCACCCAACTCAATTACAATTTGGACGCATGGTCTACAAAAAATTGAGTACCATGACAGTTTTCAACCCGATCAATGCACCACTAGTACAATAACAAGCTACATGGGAACTAATGGAGATCTACAGCAACCGCAACAACAGAGAGCAATGACAATAGGAGCTGGTGTCAATTGGGGTACGGCCTATGCGGCTGCCGAAAAACACAAAGTGACATTAGTAGGAGGCGCCTCATCTGGTGTAGGTGCTATGGGAGGATGGCTATTGGGCGGCGGCCATTCTATTCTAGCGCCCTCTTATGGTTTAGGTGTAGACCAAGTGCTGCAGTTTAAAGTTGTTTTAGCAAACGGTGAGTATATTACTGCCAACACATGTCAGAATTCTAATTTATTCTGGGCACTACGAGGCGGAGGTGTAGGGTCTTTTGGCGTAGTTTTGGAAGCTACTGTGCGTGCACATCCTTATATTGATAAATTTCAATCACTCAGCTTGACTATCAACTTTACAACATTTGAAGCGCAAAAGGCATATCATTTGGAACTGGCTCGATTAGCTTCGTCGTTTGCACGAGAAAGATGGGGCGGTTATGGTGTGTCTTATAGCGATAAAAGCAGTGCCGCTATTTTTGGTACGCCTTCACACCAAAGTAAGGAAGATGCTGTACGGTCAATGCAACCTCTTATTAATTTTTTAAACACACAGAAGGCAGCTGGTGATGTTACATCTATATTATGGAAATTTGATACTTTTAATGGATTTTTTGATTTCTTTTCAGTTTTATCATCAACAACTTCCTCATATAGTGTCGGCCTCAACACTTTGCTTTCTTCTCGCTTGATCCCAGAAAAAGTTCTAAATGATGTTGAACTTAGGCAGCAACTGACCGATCAAATGTCTACAGGCTTGGCCAAAATTAGCGACGGACTTGATGATATAAGAACATTCAAAGCAGCGGTGGGTTATTTTCCTGTAACACCGGTGAATGTACCAGATGAAGAAAGAGAGACTTCTGTGACGCCTGCTTGGAGAAGCTCGTTATGGCACGTTATTTTCACTTTACAATGGGAGGGTGAAGATGAAAGTGACAATGACTATATATCTGCAATAGCTCAAAAAATTAGTTCGGCTGCTGATGGATTGCGAAAAGTGACACCTGGAAGCGGTGCCTATATCAATGAAGCTGATGTCTTGGAACCTTCTTGGCATGATTCATTCTGGGGAGGAGAAAACTACAAAAGACTATTGCAAGTGAAGGAAAAATATGATCCAGAAAATGTATTCCATTGTTGGAAATGCGTAGGCTGGAACAAAGAACTTCAAAAAGAAAAGTATAAGTGTTACAATAATCTTGAATAAATTAACAGTTGTGTCTTTTTTATTGCACGTATACTTTTTTTTTTTTTTCGAAAGAATTGCCATCAATCTCTGTATCAAACAGAAACATCTGAAGCAATTAATATGTATATTTATTACTGTCTTTAGCGGAGACTGCATTATTCTGTTAAGCTAAGGGTTGGACCTAATATATCAGCGGCATCATTAACATCGCTATTTTTCTGCTTTTGCTGTTCGAGCTGCTTCTTAAGTTTTCTTTTTGCAAGTCTCTCTTCCGTATAGCTACTTACTGATAAGAAGTTATTGTCCAACCAATCACTGCCGTTTATATAATTTGAAGATGCTGGAGCAGCTGTAGTATTGGTAGTAGTGCTACTATAACTCTTTTTCATAAAATGCTGGTTGGGTGATAGAGCTCTTCTCATTTGCACTTCATGTTGATTGCCAAAAGAATCCATTGTGATAAATTTATCACCTTCTTTATAACCTTGTTGCAGCGTCTTATTGTTATAAAAGGAGCGTTTAGCAGTTAATTGCATCCTTTTATTAGTATTCTCATTTAAAAATCGGCTAATACTATCTGTAGGGTCATCGCTTTGTTGGGATTGTTGCGATAGACTATTTCGATGTTGACGGCGGGTTGTTTCAATAAAACCTTCTTGAAACACTTGCTCATAATAGGAATTGTTGTTGTTCTCATGCTGATGGTTATAAATGTCGTGTTGATGATGCTTCACTTGGCTCTCACCGTATGATGATGAAGTAGATGAGGAAGGATGAGGATGTAATTGATACTGCTGCTTCCTGTTCGGATTGTTGTATTGTATGGGTTGAAAGTCACCTTCCAAATATGCATGATCTCGTAAGAATTGTGATAGCTCTGTCCACCCGCCGCCCACTCTTACCATAACCATTTTACTCTTCAGAACACGACAATAGCAGAGTTTGGGGTTTTCATTACCAAACCAATATCGACCTACTTCTCCGGGAACCATTTTAACGTTAACGCGATAAGGTGTATCATTAATAATGCGCCCAATCTCCATATCCAAATCATTATCAGGATCGGCTATGTAAGAGTTAATCCGTTTAGGAGCAGGTGAGGGTAACGGTGGTGTGAATGACTTTTTACGCTGGCGAGTATTGAGTGAAGCGGCTGATATTGAAGTAGCTGCTGCTGTAGGAGGTGAGAGACTCGTAGCTGATGTAATCCTTTTACGAGTATGTGTGGCTGATTTAGATGTATTGTGATGGTGTTGAGAGTTTGATAAGCTACCGCTTATGGATTTTGAAAAAGATGTTTGTGGCGGTTTTAATAAATTACGACGATGTGTGCTGCTGTTAGTAGCGGTAGTGTGTAAGGAAGATGAAGACGAGGATGTGCTCAATGTTGGAGAGGTTATATGATGCATTCGAGTTGTTGGCATAGAAGTTTTGCGCGTCCGTGCAGCTGTGACATTACTCATCGTGGATGTAGTTAAATCGATGATGCGACCGAGCTCTATCTTTTTCTTCTTGTATTGCTTTTTCAAATGTGTCCATTTTTGCTCTAGCTCATTAAGGAAAACCTCTATAAGCTGGTGTGTGAGATCGTTCGCATTGTGATTAACTGTATTACTGCTGCTTGTGCGATACTGACGACGAGTGTGGTTGAATTGCTGAAGTATCTTACGCTCATAATATTTGTAGCGAGCATCAAGTTCGATCAGTTTCGCTTGTAGTTCAGCTCTGTTTCCTGTAGGAGTGGTATCGGCTTGATCGATGACCTCTTCTAGCGCGGTTAATAACAGAACAAGTTCATCAGCCAATGTCAAAAAAGGACAAATAATGAGGTAGTTATCAATGAGAATGTCGTTGGTCTGGATAGCATCATTCAAGCAACGTATTTCTTGCGTCAACGAGTGATACCCAATCAACTTCTTTTGACTAGCAGTTGTTGTTAATTTATCCAATTGTTTGCTTAACTGCTCGGCTTCTGAGCTAAGTTTGGTGCCTACTATTTTCAACTGACGTTTGATGTCCTCTACTTCTGGTTGACGAGGCATATTTGCCATAACAAGGATATTTTTGTTCGCTTTTTGAATAAACTTTTCATCGTCATGTACTTGCTCCTTCTGTTGTAGCATGTTTAAGGTTTCTTGTAGAGTAGGTAATGGAATATTTACAATGAAAGTGTTTGCTTCATTGTACAATTGCTGAAGTAAGGCCATCTTTTTGCTGAAAAGTACCTTCTTTTTGAGATTATCAAAGTCATGTTGAATTAGCTGCCATTGTTTAATGATTTGATCAGTTTTAGCTCTAACCATGTATTTGGTGATCTTTTTCTGTATATTCTGTTGACAATCATTGCCTGCTATGGGTGTTAAAGATGAAATACTTTCTGCGAGCTCCTCCAAAGATTGAATCACAGGCATAAATTTATCCATTTTACAAGCGACAGTATCTAATTTATAGCTATCCTCATCCTGCTGTTCACCGGTTCCTATAGTATCCAATACATTGCGACAGTTTTCTGTCCAAGTTGAAATATCCTTGACACTCTTCTCATGGCTGATTACTTGACGTAACCATTGATTGAATGCCGCATTATTTGACATGGTTCTGTCTAAATTCTGTAGACCATCTTCCAATTGCTTCTGCATTTCTGCGAGAGCCGTAGCTTGTGACGGAGCATTCTCAATACGCTTAAATACTAAAGATGGAGCAGATTGGGCATGTAATTCTTGCTGCAAAATTGTATGCTCTTTATGTTCTTTTACAGCATGTCTGTATGCTTGATCTAACGATGTAATAAGCACATTTTGATCTTCGAGTTCGTTGTTGGCTATGAAAGAGTTATTCAAAACATTATAATGCTGTTGTTGACTATTTTTAACATTGCTAATGGCTGCTTCCATTTGGTTAAGGATGCCTTTCACAACAGTTTGACAGGCTAAGCGGTCATTTTCTAGCTTGATTTGCTCTCGTTTTTCCTTCAATAAATTATCCGCTTGGCCTATTAACAATTGCACCTTGGTATATTCTTTGTCAAAGTTAGATTTGTTGCTTTCTATCGCATTCTTTTCTTTCAAAGTGTCATCGGCTATGACTTGTTCTAAAGAGGCTGAAATTACTGTTATGCGCCTTCTGAAATCCGTCAATAATGCACTATCTGTATCGTCATCTCTGCTGTTATTCTCTGTGCTGTAACGTTGAATGAACTCTCCAACATTACGCTCCAAATTATACAACCCGTCATATAGTTCGAACCATTGTTTGAAGCTGATAATAAATTGAATATCACTGGTCAAAGCATCAGTTATGTATTCCCACCTGCTTTTAAGGCGCCTATATTCTACTTCCGATTTTTCAGCTGTATCATGAATTCTCTTACTATTGTCTGTGTTATGTACTTCTTTCCCATTTAGATGAGAAAAAAGCTGCTGATACGCTTCTGTAAAGGCATCAAAGGTATTTCTATTAAGTAGCACATCAATTTCGGTGAGTTGACGATAAAATTTGTCAAACTCTTCCTGCTCTTTTCCGAGTTGTTTGGGTTGAATTAATAACATTGTATCAGGAATTGCAGGTCGCTGTTCTTCGGCCTGCCCGAGCAGGTTAATCAATAGATCTCTTTGTTGCTTATACCGTTTCTGATGACAATAATGTTGAAAGTCCTTGGTTTTCTGTCCAATGCAAATTTCCAATTCATTATATGCTTGATGAGCGTTGCGCCATGCTGTTTCAAATCGTTCCTGTAGGGTCTGGTCAATATTATTTTCTTCAAATTTCAGAATAGGATGATGCAACACTTCCACCACTTGTAAAGCTTCTTTCTTGTGATCTAACATAACCAAACCTTCCTTTAGATACTGTTGATTCCAAACAGTATCCATTATGATAGAACATTCGTCTACTTCGAGTGAAACTAACTCTCCACTACCATTGTGTTCAGTTGGGAGATATGTAATTGATTGCTCTTCCACATCAAATTTATAAGTGTTGATTTCAGTTGACCATTGCTGGAATACGAAAACTATACGTTCAGCTTCTGTTATACACTTCATTAGGCCGACACGATATTGTATGGATAATGTCAGCTGTTGTAGTGTTGCATTGAGACGCTTCAACAATAACTGCAATTTTTCATACGAAGATCTTGTAGCTGTCCTAACGTCTGCCGACATGTTGTCGACTGCGGTAGAAGGGCGTGTTTCCCAAGTATCTTTTGGACAGATTGGATAAACTATATATGAAGGATGACAATTTTCCTGTTGCTCAGACCATAGTTGGGTTACATTATTCGAAAATTGAGCAATTTTGCTTTTGAAGCGAGGGAGCAGTTTTGAGTCTTCGGCCATTGCATTTTGACAGAACTGCAGCATTTCATTGTTAAGTTGATACCCTGCCTTGTCGAGTTCATTCACGTTCTTCATAAAAACTGATAAACCCTTATGCTGGTCAATTACTTGCTGCGTATACAGTATAAGGCCATGCAAGTTTCGCAAATTCTGATCAACAATAGATTGACGGTTTTGAATATGTGTATAAGCAGTCTGCTTCTTTGTAACTATAGCAGGGTATTATACAAGTTAGTTATATTTGTCTTTGAAAGAACTGGCACCCCTCACCCTCCCTCCAAAAAAAAAAAAAAAAAAACCATCTTGGCTTTGCTATTACCGAACATTTGCTCTAAAACTGTAAAGCGTTCATGAAAATCTTGATACTCTTTATTATGGAAGCTGTTCACTTTTGTCTCAAACTGTTCAAGTTCATGCTGAATCGCTTGAATATCTCCGGTACTATTAGGCTGCCACTGCGCTTCTTGAATTGTGAATTGCCAAATTTCCAAAGTGATGCTTGAGAGCCATTTGTTCACGTCAGTATACCGCGTCTCCCATTGCATCCAACAATTGAGCAAGTCTAGTTTCTGCTCAAGTGATTGTAGAGATTGCTCTACCATTTTTAGTAATTCATCTAAAGGAACTAGCTCGTCTGAGTGGATAGCCAAGGCGCCCATTTGCTCTTTCAAACGTGTGTAATCATTCTGTCTTATTTGAGTCAATTTCGTCAGTTGCTCTTCAATTTCTTTTTTGTAATGTATTAAATCCTCTTCATCTAAAACTCCTTTCAAATCTGATTGAGAATCAATCGTTTTTGTCATGATGTCCTTATCGAACTTGTCTAGTAATTTCAAGCGTTCTTCTCCCCATTTACAAAGTCGCGTTACTTCGGTGTGCCATTTTTGAACTTTCTTTTGCAGTTGCAGTTGTTGGATTTTGAGTTCACTTAAATGGTTCTGAAGAGAATTACTCATCTCCAGTAAAGATGATTTTTCTTTGTCAACAATGTTCCGTATGGCTTCATTGGCATTTTTCTGTTCCTCGCTGGTGAATGGCGGATCAAGAGCTACTGCAGCTTCAGGAAAAGTAATGCATGATGTTCCAGAAGTGATTATTCGTATCACTTGTTCTTGATAAAAGTTGACTTGCATAATAAAATGATCTAAAACATCCTTGTTTTTATTGAGCAGCATGTTATATTGACTTTCCTTCATATCGCTACCGGCGACTTCTGTATACGTTCGAATTTCGTTTTGTAGAACAGCACCTTCATTCTTTAAGTGGAAGACACGGTTGAGAAAGTCGGCAACGGCTAGATGTTGCTCTACTAATTGACGTGCAAAACCGATGAGCATCAAGACCCTTTCAAAAGCTTCTTCTAATTCCACTTGTCTTTTTTCCAAATGACTAGGCAATTCGATAGGACAAGCATCGTCTAAAGCCTGATATTTTTCAACTACCGTTGAAAATATAGTTGTGTCAAATGTACTCGTATCTTGTTCTAGTTTTATTAATGTTTGTATGGCGAGTTCTTTCCTACTGCTGTATTTCGCATCATTTACTTTTTCTACTTTAAAGACGACATCAGTTCGAATAAATTCAAGTACAACAGCCAATGTTTGCTGCACCCATTCCATTGATGCAGGATATATTTGCTCCCAAGCCTGACGTAATGTAAATAATTGTAGTTCGTATTCTTGTCGTCGTAGCAAATACATTAATCGATCTAGTGTCGTTAGGGTAGTCAGTGTAATTTCAATTGTGGTAGTATCTGCCGGACTCAAATCCTTTTGGTTCTGCGATTGCTGCTGCTCTATATGCGTGAGCTGCTTCACATGCGCCCTTAATCTCGTCATATCTTCTTTATCAAACCGTTCTACTTCCGCAGCCAACTGGTAGTGCTGTTCATTCCAAGCCTGTATTTGAGTTTCTGTATGATTGAAGTCGACATTTTCGAGAGCGCCATGATGGATAAGATGGATAGAATTCTGTTCCTTCATTCTTGCTTCTACAGACTGAATACGCTCTTCGATCCAATGACTGATACGTTCTGCTTCAACAAACCATACAAGAACCTCTTCTACCCAACCATTCACTAATTGGTGCTTCTGAACAAGTAAGGCATATTGTTGACGATTTTCTTGCTGAGTATTATGAGAAGAGTAGTCAGCATAATCCTTCTTGAGTTGCTCCATGGTTTGATTGATTCTGTTGGAATTCTGCTTCAATTCCTCTATACTTTCTTTAGTGGTAACAGTGCCTTTGACCATTTTGGTTTTAATAAATTCAAGTTCGTTAAGTAGATAGGCGATATCAGCATCGCCAATAAGTGTAGGGTCTTCCACCAGATATTGATCTGTTTCAACATTCTTTTGAGAACGATTTTGAGAGCGACATTTTTCCTGACTCAGAATATGAAAATAGGTGTCAATGGTGGCAATATGAGTAGCGAATGTGATTCGGTCATACATTGCTTGCTGTAATATGGCGTGGTATGTTTCCTTTTCTTTCTGGAAGACTTCGAAAAGGACTTTGGTATCTATGCCATCCTCCTCCGGCTGCTGACAAGTAGCCCAAAGTTTTTTCAGATTTGCCTCTTGGTTGCGTATTTGGTCAAGCAAGTCGCCACTAAGACTAGGCGACTCTGTGTTATGAGACAAAAGCTGCTGCTCAACTGATTTTTTGATGCTTAATATGTAGCTGATAAAAGTGAGGTGATGGCCATGGAAATCGGAGATTGCAATGGTAATTTGAAACTGGTCCTGAAAAAGCGAAATAACTTGATCCAATACCTTTTGATCAACGTTGATCATCCTATCGTAAGCCATTGGAGAAGGAGAAAAGAGGGAAATGTAGTCAGGAAAATAATGATGTGCTAGTAAATATAGTATAAGCGATGTCGATGTATTTTCTGTAGTATTTGTTGGCGGAAGAGTTGCAGCAATTTTAGAATGTTGTTCATTAGTACTCTTGCCAATGTGGAAGGAAGTGACAGAGCAAAGAAGATCTTGTAATGTCAACAGTTGTACTTCAATATATACGGCTAACTCTTTTTGTAGCCACGCCAGCACAGTTTGCTGGTCAATAGAAAGCGGAGAGTGGGTCATATTCGTAGTGATAAAAGTAGAAGAGAAGTGATGTTGTTGCTGTATTTGCTCCGGTACTGGCGTTAATGGTGAAGTTATGAAGCTAGTAGTGGTAGGAGCGACGGTAGCATCTATTTTGGTATATGGTATATTTGTACAAAGCAAAGTTGAAGCCATAGCTGCAGTCGTTATAGTAGAAGACGCATTGTCCATATTGCTGTCACTCATTATTTGCTTATTAAAGTGGTGAAGCTATAAAAAGAACATGAAATGTATTTTTAGTATAGAACACACGATTACTTTTAAGAGTAATTAAAGACATACGAATGGTTGGAGGGTATATTGTTTCTTAT
Organism: Mycotypha africana; assembly: GCF_025528875.1. Taxonomy (NCBI): domain Eukaryota; kingdom Fungi; phylum Mucoromycota; class Mucoromycetes; order Mucorales; family Mycotyphaceae; genus Mycotypha; species Mycotypha africana. The sequence continues at coordinate 1,276,012 of NW_026515735.1, read as the reverse complement.
GCTATATATTTCAAACAAGTAAAAAAATAATCAAAAGAAAAGAAAAAGCATGAAAAAGGGAGTTCCTTTTTTTTCCTGTTTGTGTGTGTGCGTTCAGGAGTATAAAATAAGGTAACATTACTTTTCATAGAAAGGGGTCCTTCTGTTTTCAGCCTTATTCAAAGCTATTTCTACACATCGATTGGCGCACAAGCAAACCTTGAAGCGAAAAGATCAAATTAAAATAGGAATCGATCTCATGCACGCTCCTGTATAAGAAGTGTAAAAATAAGCTCCCTGCACAAAATCTAAGGTTCGTATATATCGGAAATCATATGGTGAGTTTTAGAAAGACCGACACATATAAAATGTTAAAAAAGAGTCTTTATAGTAAAGTTACTACTGTTTTATTCATAAATTAAATAGCATTATCTAATTTAGAACTTGGAGAAAGACTTGGAAGCACTCTTAGCCTTGGTGACCTTAACAACGTTGAAACGAACGGTCTTGGAAAGAGGACGACATTGACCAATGGTAACCATATCACCACTAAAAAGCAATTTAAGCATTAGTTAACGATCTGGAGTCAAAGGCTTGGTTGAGCCGCTACCTCACCAACTACCTCGTCCAGTATTTTTTTTTTTTTTTTTTGATAATATAGACTAACACAACGTCAAAGTATCATATAAATCACCATATGAAAAGATATGAGAGTACACTCCAAGTATGTAACCAGCAGTCTTTTTTTTCCCCAGAAGCAGAGCATCGCATGTACAAATCCCAAATTCATACTTATTTTTCTCCGGCCACGAGGAAAAAAAAAAACGTTGGGTTAAACAAGCAGAGGACCCTTACCCTTCCACATGGATACCGGACGAAAGCAATTGTTGTTGTCGTATGTATGCCAGACACTGCAAAGGCTGCAACTCATTCCATTAAAGAAAAAAAAAAAAGATACTTACATTTCGACAGCGGCGTTATCGAAAGCAGGAGAGATGTGAGCAGCGACGTTGCTGTGACGCTTTTCGTAACGGTTGTACTTGGGGACGTAGTGAAGGTAATCACGACGGACGATGATGGTACGCTTCATCTTGGTGGAGACGACAACACCAGTGAGGATACGACCTTGAATGTTGACTTCACCAACGAAGGGACACTTTTTATCAATATAGGTACCGTTGATGGCTTCCTTTGGGGTCTTGAAACCATAACCAACTTCCTTGTACCAACGTTGGTTACGCTTCTTGGTGTCCTTGGAGTTTTGGAAAATTCCAGGTTGCTTTTGGAAGGCTTTTTCGGTCTATTGCAATAGAGAATGGAATAAAGTAAGTATATTGTTCCATGATTACCATTGCAATTCTAAAAGCGATGAGATTATACATACTTGGTGATCCATATTGATAGAAGTTGAATTAGAGAAGGAACAAAATAAAAGGCAAACTCAATCCAGCTTTTTATTTTCAACACTTTGAAAAAATTTTAGTGCGGTCACAAACATTGGCTTGACAGATAAATTGGACAAAGCCACCAAGCCCCCTTCAACAAAAATATTTGAAACTAAGAACGCTGGTCAAAAAAAACCGAACGTGAGAGATTACAATAAAAAAAGTATATATACTGTTCTCTACCACAGTCTTATGACAAATCTATGATTATATTGCTACGATTTATTCCTGAAAAAAAAACAGTTTCATAAGTGGCCTTAATGAAAGGCTTCAATATATCAGAAACTCCCCTTTCTTAAACATTATTGCTTTTCTATCTCTTTTATCTGCGCTTTTGTCGAGACTGCTGGCAAAGCCTGTAATCTCAACAAATGTTTCTTCTCCCATCGACGCTTTCTCTTTTCAATCAATTTCAATAAATGCTGTTTGACAGATTTTGTAGACAACAAGTCTTGTTGATCATTCTTCTTCTGATATTGCCGCTGTTGTAATTGTTGATAAAAATGCCTTTGCCGTTCCAACTGCAAGACAACAGCTTTGGCTAGAGTAAACTCTCCTGTCTGACACAACGATTTCACAACAACACTAGTAATACCGTAATCCAATTTCAAATGATATTTCTCAATTTGATCCAAATACTCTATTACTTTTCCATGTTGACCTCTTTTTGCTGCATCATTCATTAAAATGGTGTATGTGACGATACTAGGTTTGGATCGTTTAATAAGTTCATGATATACAGCAAACGCTTGTTTGCGATGATGATATTGTAGTAAAAGATCAATGAGAGTGTTATAGTATGGGGTTGTCGGTTCGTTGATTGGTAACAAAGACAGTTCATAGCAGAGCGTCCGAATGAGGTATAAAGGCGGGTTTGTTTTTTGGGCAAGAAGGTTGAAAATCATGGTATAGATATAAAGAGTAGCTTTTGCTTCTTTTTTCGAGCAACAAACTGACTGTCGTTTCAATAAAAAGTTGTGGAGCTGCTGTAGATCAGTATCATTAAAGTGATGACTTTTGGAATGGTGTAGATGCTGCTGCTGCTCGTGACCGTCGGAAGGTAGGGGGAAGAAGCGTTGCAAAAGGGTATCATGGATGAGTAGTAAGCTATGTAAATCTTGACTTTTGTATAAAGCGTGGGCTAACGAGTAAAGGGCTTCATGACTGGGAAACTCTCTTCCATTGCTTTTCTGTATAAGTTCAATAAATAGTGAAAGTGCTTCTTTGGAACGACCTTGCCGAGAAAGTTTATTGATAGCAATCGAAACTCGAGCAGGACGAACAGGGCTCTTGCATAAACTGTAGGGTATAATAGCGGTCCTGGCGGTTTTTGTATCAAGAACAACATCAGTTGAGTGTATCTGTTGGCAGTTTTTTGTACTCTGTTGTTTCGACAATAAAAACGAATTAGAAGACGAGTGAGCTGCTACTATTGCAGCAGCAGCAGCACCATAATGTCGGAATGCCTGTACAAATGGAATGATTCTTCGCTTGGTTGAACTTGTGCTCCCAGTTTTTAATAATGATGTTGTTATGTGGATGGCTGTGTGTTTTGCTGGAGTAGTAAGAATGGGCTTGAGCAATTCAATAACGCAAACATTCCGCATGCCATGGAAAGTGTTCAGAAAAATAGTGAGAGCGTAGAGGGAAAAAGGAACTTTTTAAGTAATTTATATGGATTATGGTCCCTATACAATTTTATGCTGGTATCAAAGCGGGGGTGTTTTGTGCCTGGGGAGGAGGAAATTAATTACCAATTAAGTTCTTAAAAATTCACAAAAGTTACGTGTAACTTGCCGTAAGCCTTGGTATCTAAGGTTGGGATACTTTGGAAGGAAGGGAGAAGAAGCATATGAAATTAGAGCAAAGATTGCTTGGAGAGCTGCTTGATACGCAGGAGTATACTAATTAATATATAGTACAATTGTAGGATATCATGACAACGAATTGAAGGATTTGTAGGCTATGCGCGAAAAGTTCCGACTGCCTAACTCTTTAGAGAAAACATAGTGTTCAAACCTCCATGAGCTGGTTGTGAACACTCATTTCCTATTCAAAGACAATTTCTGGTTGTTTTTTATAGGCTGTAGATACGTGAGATGAAGATATTTTGTATAATAGGCTGCTCAAAGAGAATAAATGACAAAAATAGGACGAAATTATCATCGTTCCGTCAACAACGAATAGCGCATTTCAGTCGGTTCACTTTAATGTGTATGCATATTCAAAGAAAAAAGAAAAGCAAAGTATCAATAAGACAGAAAAAGATGCTTCTACAATATTTTATACGCCCTAAGATGATAAAGGAGGCTCTCATAACGCATATTAAAACTGTTGATCTTGAATAACCATATCAATTGTCAGTTTTCAACACATCAATAACAGTTTATTGTTATATACTTTACCATTAACATTCTTTTGCAAATGGCTATACTGATGGAGCCATAAGTTAAGTTTGATCAAACTAATAATCCAATCTGAGAGTAATGGTTTTTTAAGAAACCACTGTATGCTTATGCTATGTTTTAATCAGAAAAAAATTGAAGTACTTAATGCAATGATATACTAAAGTTAAGCGAAATATTTCTGTTCTTGCAAAGGTCGACATAGTCGAATAGTTTACGATTAAACATGATTTTTATTGAATAATTTTTAACCCAATGGGCAGACAGATAAATTACATATAAGAAAATTGCCCTGGGCAGGTCAAAATTCGTACAGGTACTAGGAAAAAAAAAGGATAAGGGATCACAATCCAGACGAGGTTAAAAAAAACGGGAGATTCAAGTAATGATCGTAGTGGACGCATAAAGCCAGTCTAGCAAGGGCTGTCCTAATGTTTCTGACGGGGTGGGGGGAATTTTCTCGTGCTGAAGATAATCGATTTCTAAAAGAAGCATTTGGACAATTGGCCAAGATATACTCCAATTAACTGGGGCATTGACATGCTGTTTTATGGGTCGAGTGGGGAGTTGGTTCAACAAATGAGCAATGGGGTCAACGACGGTTGTCGGAAGTTGCAGACGGTTATGCATTTGTAGGCATTTAATGGCGTGGGCTTTAGTGAGTGTGCAAAGAGGGTGGAATAGGCAATGGGCTGAGTAGTTGTTGGGGAGCCAGCCCTGTCTCCAACGAAGACAGCGACTACGCTCAATAAAGCTCATTGGGAGCCAAAGAATGGGATCAAGAGAAATGTTAGGGCGGCATCGGTTCATCAACTTTGAGTTGGGCGCTGAGTGTATGGCGTCTAAGTTCTCTTGATGATATGCTTTGATGGCCTGGTGCAATTCCTATCTTGAAACGGGGAATGCCTTCTCCAAATTGGATTGAAGTGTGACAGTTGGGATCAGATAGATTTGCTAGTGGCTTGAGTGACATAAGGAAGTAGGCATTTAAGCAACGCATTATCAGGTAGGCTTTAGGACCGCAGTACAAATTTTGCCTGGGGAATGTGGAGTCTTTCACGCATCGTTGGAAACTTTAGCAGATGTAGCAATCTTCAAAATTATCTCAAAGTATTAGTAAAATTTAAAAATTTTTATCTCGATTTTTGTGTTTTACAATCTCAAAAAGTGTGTCTCAAATAGCTTTTACCTGCCTTAAGGCAAGAAAAATGAACAATCGTTTTCACATATAAACGAATATACAGATTTCAATATAATTTGAGAAAAATATATTTATGTTATAAAACTGTAGAAGCTTTTAAACTGCAGAAAAAGTACCATTTTTATACATTTTTATGGAGGCCCATACCGAGGCCTAAACGCAATCAAGTCGATTGAAAAAATGCAAGGACCAGGCAATCAAATTTATAAGTAGTTGATTAAGCGAGGCGTCGGTACTGGGTATACTGGGTCATCAAAAGGGGACTTTTAAAAAGGATATTCTCTGTTTCTAACAAAATAGGCTACAGATCACTTTACGCAGCTTCTGTTGTGGTTTAGGCCAACATCACTTTCTTTTGTAACTATTACATGGAGTGTCGAAGTAGGTTAAGATATTCATATAGATTACTAATTTTTGTTAGCCTATAGAAGTGCAAACGCTGGAGCATCAGTTTTAAAGTCTGATTTTTTCGAGTCGCTCGTTCCGAAAAGAAGCACATATTATTAGCCCTTTCTATATAATAACCTCCATGCTTAAAGAATCCCAACGCTTCATGCGCAATTTTGTAGTTGCTGCGTTTGAGCTTAGAATGTCTATTACATTTAGACCTTATTTTATGATTTAGTCTCTGATAATCCATATCAACACATTAAATGTTTGGTATTATCATTATTTCAGACATCATTGCACCGGGCTAAAGTTGGAGCAACAGTGCAAAGAATAATTAAAGCTGCTCTCCATTCTCATCAAGTAGACATCAAGCTAAAGCAACTGAAGGGTCATTTTCACTTTTGTCATACATTCAAAAAGAATAACCTGAGTTCTTTTCACTTTTCTGCGGATTTTAGCTCGTAGGTCAAATACGGTCATGAAATATCGCTCATGGTGACGTTTTGAGTGTAATTGTATGTCTGCGTGAGTGGATACCAAAGTGATTTTTTTGCTATTGTCACGTTTCAACGCCAAGTGATGGTTCCTGCTGTTTAAAATTGCCAAGAATGTTATGATAAGGAAAGGCAGCCATAGGATAAAGCGATATAAATAAATCATTTGAGAATGTGTATGCAATTGAGAGAATGGTTTGCTGTATGGTGCTGAGGCATGAATGATTAACGACAAGGTCCCCTTTCTCGGGCCTCCTCAGTCATACCCAGTGTACTGTTAAAAGTATTTGAAACTTCTGTGTTATATGTAATTGTAATTGATACCGAGCCTTGGCATCCGTTATTCAAGGTTGTAGTGTTTATAAGACAGCTTTCTGTAATCCATATCTGTGATATTCTTAGATATCAGGAGTTATAATTTAATAAGTTTTAAATGTAGAGACTGAGTGAGTCAGCGAGACCGAACAATAGTTCTTGGATAATTTTTATTTTGGTTTAGAAATTGAATGGTCTTGTATAAGAATGCGAGGTTGAATTGTACAACGCCACTGAGATATATCTAGATTACCAGTAAGGCTGAAGTGTGCCTGATGAAATCTTATTTGTCCCAGTGTGCCTGGAATCTTATTTGTTCCAGTACACTATAACTGGGAAAGGCAGCAAATCTGGATTGTTTCTCAGATTGTTATATGAATTAGAGGTCAGAACGTGACAATACGTTTAAAGAGAGGTTTTTATTGACAAAATATTTTCTTTAAAACCCAGTGGGCACAATGTTATATAAAATTGCCCGGGGCAGATCCGACTGTTTATAAAGTATCTAAAAAGCCCTTCAAGATCAAGGGTAAAAACGAGTTTATCACAAGGTTGAGTGATTATGGGGAGACATCCATTGGAGCAGTAAAGATCCTAGAGCAGCATCCAAGGGTGGGGGTTCTTTGACGTGGAATAGATAGTCAAGCTCATATAGTATGTAGCAGAGGATCGGCCATAGGTGTTCCCATTGACGTTTTATCATAAGTTGTCTTGGCGGGTGGTTAGGTAGCTGATTTAGAAGATACGAAAGGGGATCTTCTATTTGCTGTGGTTGCTGCAAACGCGAGTGCATATGCAGGCATTGGATTGAGTGTGTCTTTGTTAACAATGCTGAAGGGTGCCGGATGCAGTAGGTGGTGTTACCACTAGGTAACCAACCAAGTCGCCAACGAAGACATCGACTTCTTTCTTCTCTTGTCATAGGAAGCCATAGTATGGGATCTAAACTTACTGTTCGGCGGCAGACGGAGATGAGCTTAGAGTTTGTTGGGGCGCTTTGCATTGCTTGTAAGGATTCTGTACGAAAGTCTCTCAGGGACTGTTTAAGAATTTTCTGATCCATTGTCTGGGCGTATTCCTTTGTTCTTTGCCAGAGAGGTGTACGAGATAGCTGAATCCAGATAGAAGAGCTATTTGGTTGTTGTACATATGGCAGCAGTAGGGACAGTAGGGCATCATCTGGGAGTGTTTGTGATCGTAACAGGAATTTAGCCTGGAGAGTGTAGGCTCTTTCTCGCATTGAGGGTAAGTTGGCTAAGTGACGCATTATATTGACAGAGGATCGAATTGACCCACCAAATATCCTGCGAATGCATTTGTTCTGTACGTTTTCCAGTTTCATATGATTTGTCCTGTTCAGTTTGCTTATCGCCAATCCGTATTCCAGTTGAGGGCGGACCAGATGAGCGTAGAACCTGAGAGATAGTAGCTTATTAAAGCCGTTAGGGTTGATTCCAATCGACGATAAGGTATTCATAGTAGCCAGGGCTTTGGTTGTGTTGATATGTATGAGCTCTTGAGTGTCCAGGTAACCACCGGGCTTGAAAGGAACTCCCAGATATGGGAAGGAATTGTTGCTTTGTAGTGTGGATCCATAAAGGAGATATTCCATCGTTGGTTGATCAGACGAAGCCAGTATTACACACTTGTCAGGGTTCCATCGGTAACCACGGGAGTAACTATGCTGTTCACATTTTTGAAGTAGGGATTGCATTTGGGAGTCTTCGGCAATCAAAACCACATCGTCCGCATATAACAAACAGTTCATGTTCCGAACCAATTCCAATGGCGGTAAATCATCCACTCTTTCTTGGGTTCGTAGTTGAGTAGGTAGGTCATTGATGTAGTATGAATACAGTAATGGCGACAGAATAGAGCCTTGTAGCACACCAGTAACTGGGCAAAAACGTGAGGACTTAGCATTTTGTAGCAGTATCTCTATTTCCACTTCATCAAAGAGACTCTTAAGTAACATAAGGAGAGCTGTCGGTACGTGATGGCGAATTATGTTCCAAATATGTTGTCGGTCCACCGTGTCATAAGCAGATTTAATATCCAAAAAAGCTAGTACTGGGTTGATGCGATGGTGTCGTCGTAATATATGGCATATTTCAGCCAGACATAGTGCTTGGTCTAAGGAGCTACGTGCAATACGAAAGCCTCCTTGGGCTATATCTATGGTGGGGCCGTTTCCGATAAGATATTCCTTAAGACAAAATTCGAAGATCTTCCGAAATACAGAAGTCAGGCTGATTGGACGGTAGTTGCCTGGGCCGTCCGGAGGACCTTTCTTGTAGATTGGGATTGTTTGTGCCACTCGCCATGTCTTCGGTGTATAGGACCATTGCCAGCAGAGGCGGAATGAATACCATAGATGGGGCGTAATAATATCTGCAACGGGACGGAGCATCTCAATGCGAACGTCATCAATACCTGGAGCTTTCTTTGTGGGTAACGAGGTGAGGGCCGTTTGTATCAAATCTTTGTCGATAGGGAAATTTTCCAGACTGTAGGGAGCTGTCTCTTGGAGTGGAGAGTTGTTGGATGGACTTCGGTCTTCTGGGAGATTTCGTCCTGAAAATATCATTTCCATGTGGGTAGCCATCTTATTTGCTGCTTCTTGAGGTCCTGCTATGTTAGAAAAGGAAGGCTTTAAGTTTCGTCGTTTTTTTATTTTGCTAAACCGTGCAATGGCTTTAGTAAATTCCTTGTTTTCCATGGTTGAGCAGAATTGTTGCCAGGTTTCACGTTTGCGTTGATGTATTAATCTTCGAAGTTTGGCTTGGGTTTTTTGGTGGAGGATCCAGTAATGAAGTGCATTAACTCCAGCAGCTTTACGCCATTTACGATAGTAGTGTTCTTTTTTGTCAAACGTGTTTTGCATCTCCTCTGTCCAAAAATGTTCCATCGTGATTGTTCTTGGTTGTGTCATACGGCCACAGACTGTATCCAGTGAGGTATATATCGCTTCACACATCGCTTGGTTCAAATGTTCTATCTCTTCGCCGGCCCGTGTTCTATGTTGCGGGTCAGTGTGGCTATTCGGGGAGCAGGCAGTTAGTGTTTCATTGAAAATTTGACGATAGCAATCAATTTTCTGAGGGTTTTTCAATTTGCTCAAATTCCATATCCTACGCTGAGGGGGCAAGGTAGTCGGGAATGTGGAAGCGGTGCTGAAGTCAAGCGTCATGAATTTATGGTTTGAATCTAGTGACATGTCGTCCAGGATGGTTAGTGTTGGTGTGAGTAGCTCAGTATCACTAAAGAAATAGTCAATAATACTCCTTCCATTGTAAGTGATTGAGGTGGGTTGTCCATATTGTAGTCGGGCGTTCCAATTAACTAGATGATTAATTTGAATCCAATCATGCAGCAGCTTGCCTCGGTATGTAAATGTCGAATCACCTGTGAGTGAGCCCATTCTCGCATTAAAATCACCGCATATGATAGTAGTGGTTGTGCCTGGCAATGAGGTTGGTATTTGCTCAAGAATGCTTTCTACTGTGCCGTTGGGTAGTGATGGGGGGAGGTATAAACAGTGGATAAGAAGTTTGTGCATTGTGAATGATAAAGTGTACTTAGCTAATAATGGTTGGCTTGTTGTGATGTGGTGGACTGGTAAGGAGTGGTTTGGGTTCACTAAAAGGGCTATTCCGTTTTGTCCACGGTAAGTATTTCCTACGGGTTCGCCATAAGTATGATATTGTTGCCAATGGGTGGGGTATCTATTGGGGGTTAAGAGCCACGTTTCTGTAACAAGTAAGATATGAGATTTTTCTGCTAAATTAAGAATAGGTGTGATTGCTTGTTTAGGTAGGCCTGTTGCATTAAACAATGACATAGAGATACTAGTCATTATTGATTGTCCTCCTCGAATTCCAAATCCGAGGGATATTCATTCATTTGTTCGTCGTTGTCTGTGATGAAAATATCATTTTGAGTAGAGCTTTTGGCAGGCATGGTGGTCGTATAGGTTTTTTGGGATATCATATTTTGTTGGAAGAAGTATCTCGCTACTGCATATCTAACGGGAGTGCGAATGTAGGTGAGAGCACGATGGAGTCGTTGTTGATGAAGTTCTGTTGCTTTGGTCTGGCGTTCGCCATCTGATAGGGAGTCATACTGGGGATCTTTCAGTAACTTACCGTCTGTGGGATCAAAATTATCTGTAAGGTGTATTTTACATTTGCGAAGTTGGTCTTTGAACTCTTCGGCATAGTCATTGTGGACAAGGATTGCGACAATATTGCGGTCGGGGTAATGAATATCGAGGAGTCGGCTGTTGTTGATGCCTAAGGTGCGAAGTTTACTGCGAAGTTGTCCGATGGGTATACGTGCTTTTGTCGGAATGTACACGTATTGGAATCCTTGAGTTAGAGAAGGAGGCTGGAAATGACGAGCGGCGACTTCTTGACGGTGTACGTGTTTTTGGTGTTGGTGAATCTCTAGATTGCGTCTTAGGAGCGCAACTTGAGCTGGATCTCTCCAGGGAGGTAGTTGTTGGGTTGAAGTAAGGGGCATGGGTGGCAAGTATGAGTTAATGGGTGGTGGAGGCATCGCTCTAGGTGGTTGCGAAGAGTGCTGGGTGGTTGGTTGGTTACGGAGTGATGCTATTTCCTGCTCAGCTTTTTGTAGCTTTTGGCTCAATTCTTGTACCAATTTTGTAAGGTACGCTACTTGTTGTTGGGGGTCCTGGGGTGGGGCAGGGGAGTCCTCAGTGTGTGTGGGGATATCCTCGTCAATCGTTTCGACTGTTGTCTGGGTGGTTTCGGGCTGTTGGCTCTTCTTAATATGCTGAAGGATGGGTAGCATATTGGCAGCTTTAACTTGTCGGTTACACTGACTGCATTTAAAGACTGGTTGCGAAGGGTACGTAGGGTCTGAGCCCTTGCGGTGGTAGATCGTAAAGGCGTTACAAGCTGAGCAAAACAAATGTTTACGATATTGTTCAAAAAGAGTGTTGAGTTCTATGAGTTGGCTTTCATAGAGTACGATACTCCTGGTGGCACGACTTGTATGTTCAGTCGTCATGGGTGAGAGTGGTAGTATAAACTTTGGTGGACTTTCTTTGTCTACGATAGTTATTATTTTTACAAAGTTTTCAGTTACTTTCCAAAAAAGGCAATTTTCAAAAAAAGTGTTTGGAAAGCGGAAAAAAAGCGAACGTGACAATACAGTATTTTACCTTATATTTTAGACGATTTACAATTTTTAATGAACAATATACATTTTAATTTTAGATTTTTTAAAAAATATTTTTAGAAAAGTCCATAATATTTTGGATTTGGATACTCATTATTCAGTGATATTCAAGCAGCATTAAGGATGACATAGAATCGAACCCTAGAAATTAGTCTCTATCAGTAAGAAAGTCGCCAATAATGGTTTTATTGATGTTACCTTGCAATAGGACAAACTACAAAAAGCTTGACAACTTTTTTAGTAAATGACGATGTGTTCCGAGACCCCAACCAGATATTCGTTGGTACCTTTTTTGGACAAGAATTCCAAAAAAGGTTAACTTTGAATTGATTGACATCAAACCATAGATAGAGGGCTGAGGGCCATAGTATAACAGATACCATAGCGGAATGGGATGGTTATATTAACTGTTGTCAATGTTTTTGTATGCGTTCATGGGTGACTTTCAAAGATAAGCACTATAAAATATATTGCTTTCTTAGAGTCAAATGTTGTCTCTTTCACTTTTATTTCACGTTTTTAAGATACATACTATGACCCATGTTCAAAACAATAATTTATGAAAAGAAAAAGCAAATTTTTGAAAAGAAAAAATCAAGTGCTGTTAATGGTAACTTGCCTTTTGAAAGCCTATCTACCTAATCATATATATATGTATAGATTAATCATCGTGTACTGTTAGATGTAACGTGTATTGATTGCGGTAAAGGGGGTCACTACACCAAACAATACTTTAAATGTGAATTATATGAGCCGGAAACTGCAGATCAAGGTAAGCACCTCATGTGGCTTTAAAAGTTGGTAAATTCATCATTAGTAAGCGACTTCATGGTACCTATAGTTGGTTCGAAAGGCACAAAACGCAAACAGAATTTTGAAATCAAGAAGGAAAAGAAGAAAGCAAGGAAAGAGAATAATGAAGAACCGGATAAAGACAATACCTGTTGTACCAATGCAAGCAACCAGGACATAAATCGGTGCGTTCTCCTCTGTGTCCTCAACATGTATTATCAAAGGCAGAGGTCTTTCAACATCATTTGGGAAGTAATTACAAGGCGTTTACAAGAAGGCTGCCTCTTGATAACTGTGTTTTTGGTGACTATCGCAACACATTCAAGTCAAAAGTTGTTGAAGCTTGCTCTGTTATCCGCAACTTGGTTCTTAGAGCCAAGCTCTTTGTGAATTACTACGTCTTGGAAAATGCCACTCTTGCTGAGCCAAAATGTATTAAATGTATCTTTACACAAAATTTCTGGTACTCTATGATACAGCTAGTGAATGGACAAAGACCAACAAATAGTAGGATGGTATCAGAACAATTATTGAGCTCGTTTGATTCTTTTAAAACGACTTACCCTAAGATTGTCTTCCCTGTCAAGCTCTTTCCTGGACTTAGTCAAGCCATTACAGAAGCATGCACCGAAATTGCTACTTCCTATACGAACAGTATAGTGGAAAATTTTGAGGAGAAACTTCTCTATTTTTTGATATATAAAATACAAACAGCATTTGTGGTAAGTTGCAACTCAATATTACTTGGGATCTTACATGAATTTTCAAAAAAAGCTCTCATCTTGCGTAGTGTATGCCTTGGAAGCTTGTCAAAAAGGTCACAAGTGATTTCTGCTATCAAGATATATGCCAAGGAAAACCTAAATGGCCAACTGATGACTACCTTACCAAAGATATAAAAGCAAAGATCCAAACCTTCTGTGAACCTTGGAAGAAGAAGCTGGGGAAGAAAGTGAACATGAAGACATTATCCGCTGATCCTGGGTCTTTCGTACCCTTTTGTTATCTTTGAACGCAGAATTTGAGAGGGAACACGATGATCATAAACCATTTGACGTACGACGACGTCCTCTTCCAAAATTGCTATCCTTACTGCCAAAGGTTTCCGTTCAATGGAGGTTCATTACCTTGAGCGTGAACGCTCTGTCTTCTTTTGTGAAACGTTCTTTACCCCGCAATTACCAAAGCCAATTAGAGCTGTTTTTCCATGTCTTTGATTTCAAGAAACTCCGGTACAAAAGGTAAGCATACAGTTAATACGGTATACAGTCGAGTATAATGTATGAGCTTTAACTTCTTGGGCACTTGTAGTATCTCTGAACTAACACCGAATGGTGATAACAAAGAGCTCTTTGGTAATATTGTCAGAACGGATGGGTTTTCAGTTGATTTTCTTTTTTATAAAAGACAACAATCTGGCCATGGTGCCTTGTTCCAAAAATTTGACCTCACTCTTGATGATTTCTCTCTGGATGAAGTTGACAATACTTATTTACCTATTACCCTGGATCCCGGAAGAAAGTCTGTTTTTACTGCTGCTATTGGCCTTGAATATAACAGACAAGTGCGAAGATGCACTACATCTGAATACTATCATATGACAGGGTCGACCCAATACAGTACCAAGTTAAACAGAAAGAAGGCCGTTACAGGCATAGATCTCATAGAAAGTCAGATACCCTCGCCAAAAACCTCTCGTTTGGAAATATATGAGCTATACACTGCTTATACACTCAATAACCTGGACGCTCTCTTGGCTTTTTATGGATCCGAAACTGCAAAGGACCGGTTTATGTTGTACCAAGGTACACAAAGAGCACCGGAAACAATGGCCAACATGTTGACTCATGGAACGGCCAAGTACAATCACAAGAAGAGAAGCAAGGCAAGGAAGAGGAAAAGACAGCGGAAGAAGAAGAAGAAAGGAAAGAATGCCAACCAACAGCAGCCAACAAAGTGAGTTTCAATGGAATTACATGTTCATCGTTTAGCTTATCCATTCATTAATACTTTTTAGAAGTGCCAAGAAGTGGAAGGCTGATAAGTATTTGGAATCCCCTAGAAGGGTGCCACTGATTGTGTTTGGTGCTGGAATGTTTGGCAAAGATGTAGTCAAGCTGAAAGGGCAAAGATGCGGTGTTGTCGGTAAACTTTTTGCAACTCTGAAGAAACGTGAAGCTGAAGGTCAATTGATTGTTGTCACAATCGATGAATTTAAAACCTCTAAAACATGCAGCCTCTGTTTCTATGATGATATGCAAATTGTTGATACTCCTGGATTCAAGGGTACCGGCGTTCTTCACTGCAAGCAATGTCTAAAGCTATGGCAGAGAGACATTAACGCTGCTATTAACATGATGACTATATCTCAAGCAGTTTGGTCCGGAGCTGGAAGACCCGATGTTTTTAAGCCAGCGAAGAAGAAAAAAGTATCGCCGTAATAAACACGGTTTTCCTTCATTTTGAGGATTTAGATCATTACAGGTAAGGAATAGTACGGTATTTTTTTCTTGTTTTTTTTTTTTTGTTTCGCAATACTGACAAGTTTTTGGGATTTGATTCATTGTTTGAACGGTTTATATTTTCGTCTACAACACAATTGCAACTCATCTAAAATGAAAATATTAATCGTCCAAAAAAAAATGTATTTCATCTAAAATATTAGTTAAAATACTGTATCTACACTGCATAGAAATCTACCCAATAGCTCGGCAACGAATTTCCTTTTTTGAAAGACAATTAAGAATCGAATCTTTCTTTTTAATCTGTGTCTACACTGAATATGCGTATCCCAACTGCTCGGTAAATTCATTTTTTTTTTGATTAAAAATACTTCCCCGAAAATGTTAAAATGTAGAAAATGAATTTTGTCAAAAAGTCGAAAAAGTATAAAAGGGACACATTTGCCCTTGATAAAATTTTCCACATTGCTTTCAAAAGCCCCATTCCTTTCCTTCCCGCTTTGACACTCGATCCATCTTTCTCCATTCCTTAATGTAAGTAATACTGTCTAAAAACCAAAAACACTTTGCTGAAAAGCCAACATTTGCCAAAATTTAGCGATATACTAGCATCTTGGATATCACATCTCACTGTTTATTGATATTGCAACATCTCACTGTTTATTGATATTGCAACATCTTATTTTGTTCTTAGAGGCCTCGTTATGTTAAAGTGGAGTTCATGACGCATCACTATCCGGTGATGAGTGTGCGTCTGAACTGCATTCTCTGTTGACCCCCCGGATTCACCTTATCGGGGGACGTGGTTCGACAGGATACAACGCAGTCCCAAAAAAGAAAGGTAAAAGATTGTTCAAATTCGGATCACATTGTTCTCAAAATTGAGAGTTTAGAATATTCTGTTGCATTCTTCTGTTTTAACGCCTATTCTCCTTTTTCAACGTTGGTTTTGTGTAACCCTTAACCGTTGTTTACAGCATCCCTACACGGTCCTTTTGGTCAAGAAGTAGTTGGGTAGAATGTAGCGTAAAAACTTGCACTTTGCCCAATGGAGGTAATGAAATGATTTAGCTCGTAAAGAGCATAGTGTCATGATTAATATGAAGTTAATCAAATGATTCTTATATTCTTTAACACCTCGTCATATGGGCTCATTTGCAGGCCTACTCTTTAGTGAAGACAGCGGTGACAAACCTATTCAAAAATAAATAAATAGTAAAGTACGTCTTGTTAAGGTCTATCATAAGCTCTGGAGAGCAACGTTTCCTGTTGATTGCGTCCCTGTCATCACATAAATTCCTTTTTTATCATTTAACCCTATCTAAATAGTGTACAGCAACTTCTGGGAAGCTTCCAAGTGCAAATCTCCAAAATAAACATTGAAAACAAACAGATTTTGTAAAACATCGTGTCCGCTGAAGGGCTTTATTTATATGGTGACAGATATCTCCGAGCGTTTAAGATTTTCAATTTAAACAATAAAACCTAAATGACCCACACATATTGCTACAATGGCATAACCCAGATAGCAGATACTGGAGATGCCTCTCACTATATCACTAAATCAAAAATGAACAATTATCAAAGCCGCTCACTAAGATACAACCAGCCAATGGTTAATAACCGTGAAGCTTTTGCCAACCATTTGACAGTACATATCACTTCTCTCTCCCCACAAAACTCTAGTCTTTGAAATTACAATATCCCATCTATGAAATAGATTTTTTCTTTGTCTCTCACATTTCGCCGCTATGTCTTGGATATATTTATTCATCATCGAATATAGCCCCTATCTGTAAGACAAATCCAGTACATACCTTTCATTTTGAAAGACTGCTGAAGAAAGGTATGTACCCTGCTTTGTTGTTATAGTGAAGCTAAATATTATGTGTACATCTTCTACTCCTCAAAATCATCCGAATTACTATGCATTTACTATCACCAAAAATCAAAGAAATACATCTCAACATCTGTTTTATTTTAATTGTATATGGTTTTAGAGTTCGTTTTTGGATACTTCCCTTTTCTTGTATAGAGAACATGAAAGACACCTCCAAAAAAAAAAGAAAAAAAGCCATGCACAATTTAATTGTGATTTAGAGGCACAACATTGCCCACAACTATCTTTGTTAAGCAATTTTCATTATATTGTTTCACAACAAAATACGGTCAATAATACTGCCTTTGCCATACGCTCGCAAAGAGAAAAGAGATCAGCATTATTTGTTATATTGTGTTTTCTAAGTAGCTTGGAACATGGGTTTCAAGGACAAAAAAAAAAATAAATTCATCAGAAGTACAACCTAGAGTTGAAACTGTCATAAAGGTTGTGACAAATCCACAGCCTTCCAATGTCTCAATAGCTCCTTCTCTCTTTAATCTGACGGTAAGAAAAATAGAAACTATATGACACCAGTGACTATTACTGCGCTTCCATTCGAAGTATTATACACTATTTTACAACGCTTATCAAAAGACGATCTCATACGGAGATGCGCATTCGTGTCGAAAACATGGTGCTGCGTTGCACGCTCACTGTACCACCCTTGGGCAAATATTCGACTCAAAACAGACGAAGATTTCAAGCGCTTTTTGAACAATTTATTGAGTGCTAGTCGTATGAGTGAATATATCAAGTCCATCCAGATTAACCTGATGGATACTGACAGAAAAGTATCATTGGATAGACACGAAACTTTCAAAAGAATCTTGAGCCATTGCCAAAATCTAAACGTAATCTCCTTCGTTCCTATAAAGCCGGAAACGAAGGATCTTATGGATACAATGATGCGTTTTATTACAAACTGTGAAAACAGCCGCGATCATTCCGACAGTTCGACATGTTTACCCAATCTTGAAAAGATCCATGTTAACTATACTGACAACATGGCTGTACGGAAAACCTACATTTTGATGAACTACCTTTGCCGATCGAGTATACGGTGGATCAGACTTGAATTTCATAGAGATAGGGAGTGTCTAAATTACGTGAATCAACATTATGGTGGATTGAAGCGGTACTTGACCGCATTTAGAAACCTGAACACCCTTCATCTATTGGTAGGATTTGACCAAGAATATCCTATAACGGAATTACTGGACAATTTGTTACAGTTAGAAGTCTTTTCTTTGCACTGTCCTTGTCTTTATCTTGAGCAAGTACAGGAAGCTTTGACCAAGCAATACCCTAATCTCAAGAATTTGACAATTTCAGCTGGCGAGATAGACATCTCTATACTACCATTCATACGATACCAGTTCCCGAACTTAGAAACCTTGTGTGTCTTAGGAACATTGAAATGCGCTCGTACTTCTGTTGATGTACAGCCCTCAGCAACAATTCAGGACCATCAGATGTTAGACGACTTTGTCGAATATTTTGCTAAATCAAAAAACATCAAAGGCCTCTATCTGCAACTTGACTACTTTACGAACTATATAAGGCGCTTTAATCGAGTTGGAATGAAGTTGATCAATGACTTTCACAACAGCTTTAGTGACACTCTTTGATATAATTTTTGCGATGACAGTGCGCTCACTCGTACATATTGATTTCCTTGCATATTGATGAAAGGCTATTGAACTTGTCTCTCCTTTAACTACAGTTCACAAATGTTATTTGATCTCTTGATCGAGCTTCTACATATTTATAAACAATCAACTCTGGAAATAAAGCATCTCATGACATCGCATGAATATTAGTTCAAAGATATAAGCTCAAGGCTATTGTTCCATCTTCTTTTGTTTCTGGTAAACTTCAGATCAATGCTTACTGCCAGCAACATTTCATTACTCTTTGCGCCTTTAGTAAAAGATAATTTTCAACTCAGAAAAAAAAATGGTGCCTTGAAATGAACGGGGAAATCACTTACCTTATTTTTATAGCTTTTTTTTTTAGTCACTCTTGTGCTTGCCAACGAAATGTCTTTCCTTAGCAACTTCTTGACTTCAGCTCGTCAGCGGTTGTATGGCGATAAGAATGTAACAATAGTCACTGGTAACGACGCAGCAGGTATGTTTGAAGGTTATTGTTCAAGTTGCTTTCCTGAATCCGAACTGATGATTCCTTACAGATCTTGATTCAATAATCTCGTCTTTATTATTCGCGTATCTCAGTCAGCAAGTGGACGATTCTACCATTTATGTACCACTCGTGAAAGTTCCAAAAGCTGATTTAAAACTTCGTCCTGAACTCGAATATGTTATGGAACAAGTGCAACTTGACACGAACAGCCTCATTTGCCTTGAAGAAATAACACTGAACCCATCAAAACACCAGCTCATATTGATCGATCATAATGTTGCCACTCATCCGTTCACAGCTGCATTTAAAGTTGTTGGTGTTGTTGATCATCATGTTGATGAAAAACTATACTTGGACGCCGAACCTCGTTGTATCGACATGGTGGGGTCTTGTGTGTCACTTGTCCTCAACCAGTTTTCTTCAGACTTGTGGAAAGACAACAAAGTGATTGCCCAGCTGGCTTTAGCGCCCCTTTTAATTGACACTGTCAACCTGAATTGGTCGCTTAATCGAACAACGGAGTTAGACGTCAAAATTCATGATGTATTGAAAAAGTTTCAGCCAGATAATTACTTTCATAATATTGAAAAGGTCAAATCTCAAGTGGATCGTATGTCTAGCTACGATATTTTACGTCGAGATTACAAAGAGTTTGTGGTAGGCCCTTATCGTATCGGTACCAGCGCTGTAACTTGGTACTTTGACGGTTGGGCCAAACGCGATTCACCTCAGATAATCGAAGAAGCAGCCTACAGTTATGCACAGGAGCGTCAGTTGGATATGGAGGTGATTTTGACAGCATTTGATCATGATCGAGAAGGAAAAGGGGATTATCGCCGAGAATTGGCTATTTTAATATTGAACCCACAATTACAAGGCGTTAAACACACAATAGAAAGAGACGAACAAATCCAGTTAAAGAGGAAAACGGGTGAGTTTGATGGAGCCACAAAGAGCCTTACATTCTATAGTCAGGGCAACTTGAAGATGTCACGTAAACAAGTGTGGCCAATGTTGAAACAGCTGATAGAAATGCAATAATAAAAAAAAAGAGCACCCTCCTTTTTCGATGGTAGATGATTGGTCGATCACAGATTTTTTTTATACTTTTTGTGGAGAGAAAGGAAAGAGCAGAAAAAAAAAAATATGTCTGCCTTTTCGCCGTTAATGCAGTGAACAATCGATTAGAATTCAGCCAATCAGGACAAAAGCCATAGAGAACGTGATACTGGACAAAGGGTAAAAATCAACGTTTTTCATGAGGCAGCTTACAAGTAGCAAGTGAACATTTATTCATACCTAAAACGCCTTTACCAAAGAAACCGGTGTTATACGAAAATAAATGACTATCCATTTTCTATTTTCTCGTCAATCGATTTTTTTCTTCCGTTTTTCTCAACATCCTTCTATATTTTACTTTGCCTACTTGAGAAACTTTCCATGACACTGTTATCATTAAAGACTTCTTTCAGGTTCTTCTCACATACATCCGTGGTGGCTCCAAAGTACTCACAGCTGACAAAAAAGCAAGCAAAGCCGTGTCTATTGCAAAAGCTTCCCAACGAAGTTATTGCCTGTATATATTATCATCTTGAAACCCCTGAATGTAAAGCCGAATTTGCTCGAATCTGTAAAAGCTTCTACCAAACATCTGTTCAGTTGCGCTCTAAAGCGGGTTGGATTTTCACGCGTGTTGGCCCTCGGTTTGCTATCTATTACGCTTTATTGTCCTGTCCTGAACATTGTACCTCTTCTTTTCTCGACATACTGCTTCATTTTGGCGCAGTCATCCCATACCATCTCCTGCAGAGCGTTGTTCTTGAATACGGTAAGCCGAAACAACAGCAATATCAACACCAGCGTCGTCGGTCATCACAAATATTAGACGACTACTTTCACGAGCAGATACAAAAACTACCATTTGAAGGGTTTGTCAAGCTACTGTACGAAGGTAATCGCCGATATAAAGGGCAGATAAATATTCAACAGCTCTCAGTACAACAACAGGCATTTTCATGTCTGCATCATCAAAAAGGGTCATCCACTATCAATAACTGTCATGAACTAGAGCGTATGATTCATCAACAATGGTTTTTCCCTGCTCCTCACTATTGCACTCAACATTACTCTCTAAGATCTCTCACAAAGTACCGCAGCATTTTTGAAACAATTTTTCCTTTGTTTGAATTTGATCCTAGTGCCAGAGCACAATTATGGGAGGCCATCTTATCGCTTTTCTTTGATGAAGCCTTCAAATCCAACAGCGACACAGCGACACTCACAAAGCAACACCAAGAATTATTTGGGTGGATAGGCAATCTTATGAACAAAAGAGTCATGCTTTTATCTTCTTTTAAAGATGAGCATATCTTTTGTGAAGTTTTTATACAATTCTTTACGAAATATCCTGTGGGTTACTGTCAGGAAAAGACCATGAAAAAACTATTGCTTCTACTGAAACAGTATGTTCAAACAACCTTTAGTTTAGAAATGACACTGGAGGAAATAGTAGAACGGCAATTGTGCAGACCAGATATCTCTCAATTTGTCAGCCTTTTTTTAGATGAAGAAAGGAAAAAATTGAGACGACATTAGTATCATTTTGGTTGCTTGCTCAAGAGTCATACTCTCCAGCTTGAAAGCTGGACACTACTACCTTGTATTGCATTTTCACTTGCATTATTATCCGCTTTTACGCCAACCTCTCCCCTCTTGTACATAGCATATTATGAATACCAAAAACAAAAAAAAAAACAAAAAAAAAAAAAAAGGCATCGATAATCATGATGTGATATAAAGTATGAAAATTCTAGTCGTACATTGTATTGTCTAATCAGAGTTTGAATAAAGCTCCTGCTGTGAAAGCTATACCTTATCGGAGGCTCTTTTGGACCGTCTGTGAGTTTCAGCAATTGTAGCTCTTGACAAATGTGTCAGGAGTAGTGGTTTATTCTAATCATAACCATAACAGGTTTTACAGATCCATAGGCACACAAGACATTTTTTGTGTTGCGCTCCAATGTCATCCTATTGTGAGCCACTGTTTTCATTTATACAATGCCAATTTCTCCTTGAACGAAGGATGAATAGGATTCCTTCGTACCCAGCATTTTAGACCGAAACACTCTACTATTTTTATGGATAATAGCCATGATGTCGACAATCCCACATTTTTCGCTGCTTTTCCTTTAAAAGCAATTCTGCTTGTCTATCACATTTCTTCTTTTGACAGTCTCTCCTCTTTTCATATCTCGTCGTTCGTAAGCCTACGTTTTTAAATTGTCAAAGTTTTTTATGTCTTCAATTCGGTGACTGAGTGAAAGAAAGTGAGATGCAATATTCGAAAAAAGAGACCTAATAAAGCAAAACTTGGTGCGAACTATCTGCCAGTTGTCAAAAATAGAATTATCATAATGAATACGCAGATTGACTCAAAAAAAAAGGAAAAAGAGATCATAGCTTTTTCTTTGTCTTGCTTCATGTCACTGCTCCCTTCAATATGTTGACAAAAACCTAAAAAAAAAAGGAAAAAAATAAGGTAATGCAATTCTTTCTTCCTTCTTTTTTGTTCTCTCTTTTCGACTTCGTATCTAATCATCATTTCCTATTACTACAGCAAGCCTGCTTTTTCCTGTTACATTTAATTTCTTTTATCTTCCATATCCCGCCACTACAGCTATTCCCGCTTAAGCATTCTTTCTATTTTCATTCCACTGTTACAGTATGTCTTACGGTGCTCTTTTATCCAGATCAAAAAGCGGAACTGATTTATTACACGATCGGTTAAGACAAGAACAATACCACCAGGATGAAAGGATTGCTATAGACTACTTAAATTCGGTTATGAATACTTCCATTGCGCATGATATGGACTTACATCAATTATTGAAAGATGGTGTCTTACTATGCAAGTAAGTTCCTGATTTTCATTAGTAGTTGGAAATGTAATTTTAATGGCAAATACGGTGCTTGTTGACACATATGCAAACATTGTAATATAGTCTTGTCAATACATTGAAACCTGGCACTATTAAACAAGTTGGTCAAAAAGACTTTTCCTTCATTCAGGTATACGCACATCGCCAGCAAAAAAAGTTAATCATTGTTTAACGTTCGACGTACTAACAGGGGAAAAAAAAATCACCATAGATGGATAATATCACTCGTTTCTTACATGGAGCTAAACAGGTAGGCTTTCGTTATTATAGAGCGGTTTGACGCCAATTGATACGTAGAGTAGGAGAGAGACGTAGAGAATAGGGGAAGCAAGAAAGGGGGAGACAGTGTAGAGGAGTCAACGTGCAAAAGGAAGAAATACAAAGAAAGTGCCCTTTTTTTTTTCTTGTGGAGAAGGTGAATGTTCACATGCTTTTTTGTTGTACAGCTGGGCCTGGATAGATCTCAATTATTTGAAACGACTGACTTATTCGAAGCAAAAGATATGTCTGCTGTAAAGTATCGCACAAAGCACTTATGTGCTTATCTACTACAATGTGTACAATATACTTACTGTCGCGCGTATCTACTTACCCTAAACATTGACTCCTAAATTCTTCTCCTATAAAATTAATGTTGAAAAAAAAAAAAAAGGTTGTTCATACTATCCTGGCTATATCAAGATTGACAGAAAAGCAAATATCAATGGCCCCTTCCATCACGGCAGCCACCTTCCAGTCTCTGACAGAAGAAGAAAATGATTATGCAGGCAAAATCCCAAATGGTAGAGGTTACTTTTTTTTTTTTTCTGCTTGTTAACCAAAGATCCTCGATCGCGCAAAGCATAAAAAGCTTATTCCCACTTTTTTTTTTTTTTATCTATACTAACAGAACAAAATAGTCAAGCATCAAAAAGCATAGATACGTCAGTAGAAAACAACCCTGATGACCATGATGATGTTTCACAATACAGAGATGTTCGTGACATATTTGCTGACTTTCGGCATCAATCACTGTCGCCGTCTCAAGCGAACAACAGGGTAAAAGCAAAGCCAGTACTTGCCAGTAATGCCAGTTACCCAAAAAAGAATAAGACAAGCATGAAAGCAATTTCATCGACACCTTCAAGTTTGTCCAGACCACCGAAATCTCCCTTGAGATCACCTTCGTCTCCAAACCATATGATGGCAGACCATCATCTTCCACCTATTGTACCGCTTCCGCCAAGGCGCCAATCTTCTCCTGCTATTACGCCCTCTAAGACTGGCATGCAGACATATCCAGCTAAAAAGAATAATAAGAAAAAAATAAAGCAACGTAACGGTAGTATCAGTAGCAATAGCGATCACCGGGGCCAACTTTACCTTTTGAATGAAGCAATAAACCAAGAGGATACGAAAGGATCAAAACAAGACGACAGCCACATCAATGAAAAATTATTGGTTCATATGGCAGAAGATGGGCAAACTGTTCTTGCTCAATATCAACTAGGCAACTGCATCGGCAAAGGTCAATTTGGCTCTGTTTATCGTGCTTTAGATTTGTCCACTGGCGAAACAGTGGCTATAAAAAGACTCTTTCTAGATAGCAGCAGCAATAACAACGACACTATCAAAGAAGAAGAAGAATTCAATGAGGAAGTCATGAAAGAAGTCAGTCTTTTAAAGACACTATCACATACCAACGTCATTCGTTATCTAGGTTGTATCCAACAACAGCAGACGAACAATGGGAACACCATGAATATTATTCTTGAATATGCAGAGAATGGATCCCTTATGTCTACGTTAAAAGCCTTTGGCGCCTTTCCTGAGAAACTGGTTGCTTCGTTTTGTATCAAAATTTTAAACGGCCTCGACTATTTACACCAGAATGAAGTGGTGCATTGCGATTTGAAGGCGGCCAACATTCTCACTACAAAGACAGGTGATGTAAAGTTGACTGACTTTGGTGTATCATTGAACCTAAAGTTGAAAACGGTTGATCCAGGTTCTGCAGTTTCAGGAACACCTAATTGGAGTAAGTTGGCTATATTCGATCTAACTTTGCCACAGATTGCTAATGGAAAGCCTTTTTTTTTTTTTTTTTTTTTTTTTTTCTCTCCTTCGCTTGTTATCATTAGTGGCACCTGAAGTGATTGAACTGAAAGGTGCTTCTACCAAATCGGACATTTGGTCTTTGGGTTGTACATTGATTGAATTGGTCACAGGCAAACCACCTTATGCTGACATGATTGCTATGTCTGCTATGTTCCATATCGTTGAGGATGAAGCGCCTCCACTTCCAAAAAATGTCTCTGAAGAAATGAAAGAGTTCCTTTTAGCTTGTTTCCGAAAGGATCCTCGAGAGCGACCTTCAGCAAGTGAATTGAAACAATATCCTTGGATCATTCAGTATCAACAAAGGCTGATGATGAAAAAGACAGAAACCTATTCTCACGATTTATCCAGTTATCTCTCCATACAACAACCGCAAGAAGGCAAATGCAGCAATAATGGTGGCAATGGTGATGCTGATGAAGCTATTTGTAGAGACAATCATAGCAGTAGAAGCACCACGTCCACGTTGAAGACGAACAGGACAAAGATTAACGATGAAAGTCAAATTACTCTGTACGATCATAATGGTGATTTTGAAAAGATCAAAATAGATACCACGTCTCCATACGGATTAAAAGCAGAAGAAGACTATATTACTCATCGCTTCATTCATACTTCCTTCGGCAAAGGTAAGATGGTCCCATCCTGACTGTTATTTTACACGTAGTAGTAGAGATCCTTTTATACTCACTTCCTTTACCAGTGGTCGAATGTAAAGTATGTGGCGATATCATGACAACACAATCTATTTTCTGTGAAGTTTGTGCTTTGATTTGCCATGAAGAATGTAAAAGATCCGCTTTTTCCTGTCCACCTAAAGTAAACGAACAACAACCCTCCTATGATTGGGTATTTTCAGCCAAGATTTACAACCGTCGTTCCCGCCGCCAAAGCGTCAGTCATCATCGTAAATCATTGGATACACCACCTAAAAGTGCTCATAACAGCATACGTATTCTAAACAGCAACTGCAGTGGACAGCATGCTGCCTCGACTACTACAATAACAACACCTCTTAATAGTCCTACCAGTTCTACATTAAAACCGAAAGATTTAGAATTAATTCAACACTATTCTGAAGCTCTTGGATTGACACCTCAAGAAGAAGATGCTTTGCATCGAAACCCAGCTCTACTATCCCACCTACTTTCTTTACAAAACAACGAGTATTCATCTTCAAGGAAATCCGGTCCAACAACACCCAATCGTACATTAAAGCCTCCTACGAGGTTTGGATCAGCTGCAACATTATCAGTATCAACGAATTTAAAAGAAGACAGAAAGAAAGGGAAACAATCCGATGAATGTATCATATCATAAGAAGCCAAAAAGACATTGATTCTATAAGTATTGCGACACTTATATATAAGGATTTATTCATATTCGGGTATACATAGTTTTTCTTTTCCGTTAATTATTTCTTTTGTTTTAACACTTCTTCCTATTAAGCATCAATTTCACAGTAGTTCAATATCTTCTTCTCTTATTATTACGCTATAACACAAGCAGGGGGAAAAAAATGGGTCAATATCATATGTCTTTTATGTTGTCCTTTTTTTGTTTCAAATATTAAACTTACATAATCATTCCCTCTTGATTTTTGATTTTGTGATTGTGCTCGTGTTGGTTGCAAAGCAGCTCCTTCACGTCCTCGTTTACGTGTTGCGTTCTTGTTGTTAGGAGTGGCTGCAATGATCACATTTCTTGGATTATTGACTGTGCGAATAGTGCCAGTATTTCTTGTGATAATGACATTGCGTTTATTGTTATTCGCAAGAGGGGGTGGAGACGGTGCTGTTCCAATTGTCACAACACGATCACTATGTCTATTGGTTTGTTGCTGTCTCTGGAGCAGGTTTACTCTACGTTGTTGAACAATATCCTTCTTTTTTTGTGCAATCGTACTTTTACTCAGCCGATTTAAATTTCGTTGCTTCTTATTCAAAACGCTATCTTTTGTCACGTTCATTCTCACATTATCCTTTTTGGTGATTCTACCTTGCAGGACAGGCTTGGCTTCTTTTTTCGTTTTCTTATTTTCTGCTGATGTTGATGCTGGTAAACCGAATCTTTCCGCTCTCTTTCTCAAGACCTCATCCATATTGTTGTCCTTTTGTTTTTGCTTAGGTTTTGATAGTGCCGCAGTAGCGGAAGCAGATGTATCCTTTTTTGCCTTATTCCCTTTTTTATTCTCTTTGCCTTTGATAGCTATTGCAGTAGTTCCTTTGGTATTGTCTGTGGTTGGTTTGATGGGTAGATTGAATCTTGCAGCACGTACTACCTTCATTTCAGTATCGTCCAACTTGACTCCAAATCTCTTCGATCTTTCATATTTCTTTTCTGCTTCAGTTTTGAATCTCTCAGCTTCTAACTCTTCTTTCGTTTTTGGTTTTTCAGGTTCTTTTTTATCGAATGTGATAGGCGTGAATTTGAATTTGGTATCCTTGATATCTGATTTTCCCGGCGTAGCAGTAATGGTAGCACCACTGCTGTCATTGTTAAGTGCAGTTGCTGTGTCGGCAGTTGTGATTGTAGAAGTAGTTTTCTTCGTAGTTTTTACTGCAGTATGCGTTGCTTTGGTCATCTCTGACTTTACCGTTTTAACAGTCGCTGGCACTGTCTTAGCATCCGGTCTCACCGTAGCTGCTTTGATAGAGGTGCTAGAAGTTACAGTATTTACCGTCTTTGCACTACTGCTTGGTGGGTCCATAATTAGATCCAAATCCTCATCATCGGAGAGCACACTTTCTTTCAAGTTTGGAGGTGTTTTGGTATCCAAAGGAATTGATGAGAAAGCAACATCATCGCTTCAACAGAAAGAAAAAGAAGCAAGATTTAGTTATCAAGCTATCCTGGTGGTTCTCTTACTGCAAAAATACTCATACTTACAGGTCAATTTTTGATGTTGAAGAGGTATCGTTTTGAAAATCCAGCTCGAACTCTTTTTCGAGTTTTTCTATTGCTTGCTTTTCATCATACTTTACCAACCGATCGATTAATTCTTCCTTCTTACCACTAGTCGAGAGCTTGTATTTCTGAAGTAGCTCTTTTACAGGCAGGAGAACCAATTAAAATATTTGTATTTTGAATACTTCTGTAGAACTGTCGTCCTTTTGAATACCAATACTCTACCAGTCAGTTCTTTAACTTTCAAACTTTTATACTTTTCCGACATTAGGTTGAAATGGTCAGTGAATGGGAGGAAAAGAGTTAAAGAAGAGGCGTACAACCCGGGACAAATTTTTTCTACAGAAAAAAAAAAGCTGGCGTTAAAAGCAAAAATGTGTCTCAAACACTTATCCCTATCCATTCCGCAAAAACGAAAAGTAAATAAAAATGTATGAAGGAAATACATGTCCTTTATTCATGGTTAAAAAATAGCAATAGTTAGTGTTGCTAGCTAATAGACACTGTTATTAGAGTATGAGTGATGAGAATAGTAATGATTATGAGAAACTACATTTGCTGAACCAGCAGCAGAAGCAGAAGTATTAAGAGGAGCACTGCCAGGAGTAAAGGAAGATCCAGACCCAGCAAAAGAACCTATACGGGTAGCTCGCAAGGGACTACTGCCACTGTTACTGCTAGTAGGAGAATTACTGCAAGTTGAAAAAGGGCTATAGTATGGATAATGGTTGGAAATGGAAGGTCGAATAAAAGCAGACTGTTGCTTATTAGAAGTAGGACTAACAGGGGAAGAAGGGAAGCTGGAATCGTGCCGTAAAGGAGGCAATTGGATGCGGCGTAGTTCAGACACTTCTTCACGAATCTTTTGTACTAATTCTTGTTGCTGTTGAGGTACGGAGTCTTCATTTTCATATTGATCTCCTAGTTTCAGTTGCTGATGTCTTCTTACGAAGCTATGAAGAACGTCTTCAATAGCAGCTAATCGAGATTCGATGGATTGTATCGAAGTCATAGAAGATGTGGTCGTTGTAGTTGTGGAGCTAGTTGTTGTCGTATTGATAGAAGTTAATGATAATGGTGGAATATCATTTTTCTGTTGCTTATGTGGATAAGGATGATGTCGATCGCTGTTATGTGATTGTCTTTTTGTTGGTAGGATGGCTCTACCTCCAAGCTTCTCACTGGAAGCTGTCGTTGTATATTTGCAGATAACCCGCTTATTTGACTTGATACAGCAGACGCAGGGTTCTTTCCCATCGCATTTGATTTTTTTACGTCGACATTCATTACAAGCGCTTAGAACTTTCAGTCTTCTTTTATTGCCATTATCATTGCTGTTATGATTGATGGTAGTATTACGCTGCCTTTTACTATACGATGGTGAGGGTGGGGTTGATAAGGTTGTTCTAACAGTATTTGAAATGATTGAATCAGACATGATTTATAATTAGCAAAAGTTGTAATATATCAATAAAGGAAAGGAGAAAGATAAAAATAATTCGACAGTATGTAACCGCCTTTACTCTCGTCATATTTATAAGATTTTTTTTTGTTATATTCCTGTTTGTCACACTTGTTACGATAAGAACGTGCACCGGAAGATGAAGGGGAACACAGAATCCCCTTCCAAACTTGGCTATGGATAACGGGGGGAGTTTGACTGGTTTGTTTAACGTGATAGAAAAAGAACAACGGGTGTGTGTAGCAGCGTCGATGATCTCTCTCACTATACCTCCGTTGCAAAATCCCGTTTATTGGATATATTTCAGTATATAGACAGGCGGATGTAAATTGTCTATTTGAGTGAGAAATTACCCTTTTGGACCATAATTATTTCCGTATATGCATGCAAAATAATTTAAGGGCGAAAACGATTTTGCTTTTATGGTAAAATTAGTGATTGATTGGGAATTTTACTCTCTTCCGTTTAATCAAACTTTCCATATGCTTCCCACAGCATACATGCTTCTCCTAATATTAGCAATCAGAACATCCATGATAAATTACCAATTGTTCTTGCGCTGCAACCGAATGCGGTTTTCGGAGCGTGCGGAAGTTTGCCAGCTTTCAGATAAATTGCTTATTCAGCAAAGATTTGGCTTTGCTGGTCCAGTGTGGCATAGATTCGTCATCGCCCGTCAGCAAAGAAAAAAATTAACAAAACTATTTAAATTTGAGATACGCAATTTATTCTGTTCTTTATCTGATATTTCATCAAAGTATAAGAAATATGTCGACTGAACATCCTCAAAAACAAGAGATCGGTAAAGAGAATGAATATAAACTACCAGTTTGCCCTTATTTTCTCCCGGCAGGATCAAATAAAGCAGTACTAAACTGCTGCATTCTCATGCTGTTTATTATTTGTGTACCATTTAGATTGGGAAGAGAAATGGCAGCAAGGCAACACACTATGGGATCATGGTGAATCTAGCCCTGCCCTTACTGCTCTATTTAAGAACGAAGAAACAAAGAAATTAATTCCTGAAAGTGGTCTAGGTCTCGTTCCTGGATGCGGTTCGGGTAAATACGGTTTTTCAATGCATGTCTAAAGACAATCATCTTATACTACAATACTGAATGGATCATACATGTTCGTATAACCAAAATCCATCAAACTATAATTTTGTCAACTTAGGCTATGATGTTGTATTTTTGGCAACCAAAGATAGACATGTCACAGGCTTGGATTTTAGTCAAACTTGTGTTAAGAAGTTACATGAGGTAAGAACAAATACTCTAAACGAACCTAGCAAGAGACGAACTGATTTTTCTTCTCCTGACTATTGAAATATTAGGCACATCCGAACGCTGCAGAAAAGAATTACGATTTTCGATGCGCCGACTTTTTCAATTTTGAGATTCCTGTAGAAAAGTACAGCTTGGCATATGACTACACGTAAAGTATCACTTCCAATGTTGTGCATCGCAGATAAAATGAAATGCTTTGATGATTCGAATTTTTTGATGTTATCCTGTAGCTTTTTGTGCGCCTTGGAACCTTATCTGCGCCCTGCATGGGCAAGGAGATACAGCGAAATAATTGCCAAAGATGGTATCCTGATTACTCTAATGTTTCCTATTGACGATCATGAAGGTGGACCTCCTTTTGCTGTGAATGAGCAATTGTAAAATCATATTTAATAGTTCTATTCAGCACATGCTTTGAAAAATGTTACATACTAACGAAGTTTTACCATTCTACCAATAGGTATAGGGATCTCCTATCTGACCATTTTGAACTCTTATACATAAAAGATGCAGTTGGACATGCTTCTCGTCTTGGTAAAGAAAAGATAGCTATCTGGAAGAAGCTATAGAGTTGACTCGGGTTCATAACATGATGCACTTCATCTACAAAGAAAGACCGAACATCCTTGCTATGATTATCAATAAAGTATAGAGTATGTCTCTTGATGCTTTGTCTCAATTTTATACCGTGACTGTGCGACATGCGGAAGAATTCTTTCAGATAATAATGCTGGCGTGATGTGTAAAATCACGTCAGGTACAGAAAAACAAGAGCTCTCAAGCCACTCAGCTCCTTTGAATATTTATTATTGATTTTCATTCGGTACGGAGGATTTTATTACTGCTACAATCTGTAGTCGCATCAGTTTGCGTGATGGACAATTTACGTTTATCGCTATAAAATTTGATGAATATACAATGCAAAAAAAGAAAAAAGTTAGAAGTGGACTTTTCATTATTCTTACAATCCAAAAATTGCTAAACATATACCTAATTGATGATGGTGCAGCAAATGCTACTTCGTGACTTAAAGGAAACGATATACAGTACATATCTTTCTTGGGTGCCACATTACGTACCCAATGTAATACAGTTTTTCCTAAATCGGGTTTCTCGCCCATCCTATCTGCAATACGTTGTGCTATATCCTCTAGGGGATTTTCCGTATCTTTGGTGAAACAATGGCAATGAATAGTAGGTAACTTTCGGGTTTCTACCTTGGCTGTCAAAAACGCCCCCTTGTATTCGTAAAACAGTCCACGGAAGGTATCTAAGAATTCAATGGCGGTTGCTGGTAAGTTCATGACAAAATGGTCAAATGTCTTCCAGTCACTTTCGTTATTATTTTGTTGTAATCTAGCATTGTGTAAATCCTTTACAGCTTGCCGAATGAATGCTCTACCATCCAGATTATAAGGAAATATACGGTCCGGCTTAATCTTGTTGAGTTGAATGTTTCTCAGCATGTACTGGTGAGACACAGGATTCAGATCGTTGGCATACACTGTTGTTCCTTTCTTAGCAGACGGAATTGCAAAAGGTCCTACCCCAGCAAAGACATCACATACGAAATCTGTTGGTTTAAAGAGTTGAATCAATCGATCGTGTTCAGTATGAAGTCGGGAATTCCAGTAGACTTTTGAGAAATCAAAATTAAATCTGCAGCCACTCTCTTTCTTTTGTTTGAAGGTAATCAAAAAGGTTCATGAATACGTCTTGTTCGTTTCAATTCTCTGCATATAGTAACTTTACTTACAACTTCTGCAATCATATTATCTTCGCCTGCTAATAATTCCATTTTGAAGAATCTAAACGTTGTATCAATGTTATCTGTCTTGTTTACCACTGTTTTGATTGCTTTGTTTTTCTACGTTTATGGAAAAATATACACATTCTTCGGATTAGATATGTAAAAACGAAAAAAATGCAAGCTGTTCCTTTCGCGCGCGTTTTACGTCTAATATCACTTGTCCGATTAAATGCTTCCAAGGCAAGTACTGGTCTCTAAGATTCATATGTGCAATGTGTCCAACTTGTGTAAATGAGGATGGAATATCGGTAAAATCTTCAGGCATAACCGCATGTAAAATCTGTTCTATCATTTTGTTACGGATGAATACAATTGCCTAAGACTTCTTCTCGTTGATTCCGCAATTTCAATTCTCACTATTTACCGGTCGACCAATAAGCGTAATCTAGTTCTATAGTATGCTTTACTACTTCAAAATGTTCCTTTTTCAAAAAGTCCAGCTTATCGACAGGTAAATCATCTACAAACATGTAAAATAGTTAGGATTTTATTTGTTACTCGTCGATTCAAAGGATTTACCAATCTTATCCAAGTCCAGTTTCAGCAAAACTATCTTGTTCTCTTTATTGTTTGGATCAGGTTCGACATTCCTAAGCCTTGGCTGGTTGAATAAATAACTATTTAAAGTGATTGTTCAATATACTTTTGCCATGTGTACAGTAAATGGATCGCATTATTCGAGATCTATTGCAGATCTGTTGTCTTACTCTGAAAAGTTTTTGACGACCACACCAACTTTTTTTATAGGAACTTGTATAGCCCAAGTTGTAACAATCTTTTGGAACGCTGAGCGTTCTAATTGTTTCATACCTCTACGTAGAGGCGGCGATATAGAGTTCATTGAATCAAGTGTGAAGGGAAGGAAATAGAAAAGGTGTGGTGCACTTCCACCTTTTTTTTAAAAAAAAAAGGGAAAATGAATTGTGATTGGCCAATATTGATTTTGATAAAATCGTTGCCCGGACAACACACTGCAGGATCAAAACTTGAAAATTGTGGAAAGTGAATCGAATGCAGTGCAACAAAAGGAATGATTCAAACTGACTAAAGTATAAGTTTCTTCCTTTTCAATTTCGCGAATAATGGATACTCTTACCTTGCGCGGTACTCTCGAAGGTAATACATATAGGCAAAGAA
Source organism: Mycotypha africana (assembly GCF_025528875.1). Classification (NCBI taxonomy): domain Eukaryota; kingdom Fungi; phylum Mucoromycota; class Mucoromycetes; order Mucorales; family Mycotyphaceae; genus Mycotypha; species Mycotypha africana. The sequence continues at coordinate 1,242,663 of NW_026515735.1, read as the reverse complement.
TAGACATAGATGGATGTGCTTTATGGATAAACAGATGGATAAAGATGGATGTATACTAATTCTTTGCGTTGTTTTTATCTATTTTGACAGGTCATGGCAATTGGGGTAAAGATTCATCAAACATTGAACATTTAAACATTCTTGATTCAGCAATAAATAGCTACGGACAGTTTTTGCCGAATCGTCATTAACATTTTGTACATCGCTTACCATTCAATGTTTAGTCACTGCCATTGCTACCACCTCTGAAGCTCCTGACATGGTTTTGTCTGCCTCTCGTGATAAGACCATCATTGTCTGGAACCTCACCAGGTAAAGGGAACATAACAGAAATTTTATTGAGAAAGAGGACTGTTAAGAGTTCTAAAAGAGGGAACAAATCGTGTGGACAAAGCAATGATTGAGTACAAAGGTACCATCGGATTCCAGCAATTCTAACGTAGAATTATCCATTTGTTGATATTCTATTAGGGATGAAATGAACTATGGTGTCCCTCGTAAGTCCCTCGTCGGTCACTCTCACTTTGTTGAAGATATTGCCATCTCCTCTGACGGTCAATTTGCCTTATCTGCTTCTTGGGATAAGACTCTTCGTCTTTGGGATTTGAACAGTGGTACCACTACCCGTCGTTTCGTTGGCCACACTAACGACGTTTTGTCTGTTTCTTTCTCTGCTGATAACCGTCAAATCGTCTCCGGTTCCCGTGATAAGTCTATCAAGTTGTGGAACACCCTCGGTGAATGCAAGTACAACATCACCGAAGATGGCCACACCGAATGGGTCTCTTGTGTCCGTTTCTCCCCTAACCCTGCTACTCCTCTCATCGTCTCTGGTGGTTGGGATAAGCTCGTTAAGGTTTGGGATCTCACCAAGATGAAGCTCCGTACCAACTTCATTGGTCACAACGGTTATGTCAACACTGTCACTGTCTCTCCCGATGGTTCTCTCTGTGCCTCTGCCGGTAAGGATGGTGTTGTCATGCTCTGGGACTTGAACGAAGCCAAGCATCTTTACTCTTTGGATGCTGGATCTGTTGTCCATGCTCTTACCTTCTCTCCCAACCGTTACTGGCTTTGTGCTGCTACTGCTAACGGTATCAAGATCTGGGATCTTGAATCTAAGTCTATTGTTGATGAACTTCGTCCTGAATTCGCTCAATTGGGTAAGAGAAAGAACCCTGACCCCGAATGTCTTTCTGTTTGCTGGTCCGCTGATGGTGCTACCCTCTTCTCTGGTTACTCTGATAACATCATCCGTGTCTGGCAAGTTACTCGTACTCTTTAAGTAAATTAAAGTGTACTAATTTCGTTTCTTCTTTTTGAAAAATAAAAACAATATATTGTGAAGAAATTATATATATCGTGTTATGTTATGTATTTGATGAACGTTTGAAGTGTGAGGGGGTTATCTCAAAACCAGAAAAATTCTTTGGCCGTTACGTTTTGTATGTTTACGTAAAGTTATAAGAACAGAAAAATGAGTGGTTCTTATTTTCAAAGACAACATAGTGCCTGAGGTAAGGAATTATCTGCTTTTTTATTCTTACCCCGCATTAAATCGTTGTTTTTCGTTTCTTTTAATCCTGCCAGAAAGATATCTCCTCCTTTCTTTTGTGTTTACATGTTACTCCCTACCCCTCCACTTAATTCTCCCGTTGAATCTTCACCCTTTTTTGCCTCTAATGAAACAAGTTCATGGCTGCTATATATCTTGACGGATTCAGCATTACCAACTGGCGGTTTTGTTGCTTCTTCAGGCTTGGAAGCAAGCTGGCAAGCAGGGCTAGTAGACCAGAAAAACCTACCAGATTTCGTTCTCTCATCCGCTCATAATTATGCCTCCAACACAAACTGCTTTGTCAAAGCTGGCTATGAAGCGTTATCGCAAGATAACCCGTTGGACTATCTGGAAGAAATGGACAGTGTTTGTGATGCAGTGATGGTCGGCAATACAGTAGCACGAAGAGCATCCTTAGCGCAAGGCATTGCTATGCTAACTCTTTATCTGAAATGTTTTGTGGAGGATCCTATTGTTGACAGCAAAATACAGAACAAGATCAATAAGGAACATGTACAGATTGTGAAGCAGTGGAAGAATAAAATTCGAGCAGAAAAGGTGGATGGTCATTTTGCTGTTTGCTATGGACTTGTTTGTCGATGTTTAGACGTAGATTTAGGTACATTTTGATTTGGAAGTGTAGAAACAAACACACATGATAAGCTTGTGAGCCCTGTATAAATAACAATAATCCTCTTTTTATCTAGAAAATACTCTGCATTTATGGTTGTACTTGTTTTCTCGGACTATATATTCTTCAGCTGTTCGTTTAAACATTGTTGGCCCTTATGAGGCACAGAAGCTTTTATTTAGATCAAGAATTGCTGTGGAAAAAATAATCAAAGAAACTGAGCATATCAGCATAGATGACTGTTGCCAAACGAATCCTCTCTTGGATGTATGCCAAGGTATGCATGATCGACTTTATTCAAGATTATTCAATTCATAAATAAAGGTTGTATTGCATGTATTGCGTTATACGTTATACTATATAATTCTATTCTGCTGTACATATCTCTTTAATTAGACTCTACAATTGGTAAATGCCATTACCAAGATATCTGTAGCACCGACTTCAGTTAATTTATCCATAATTTCGCCCTTCTGTTTCTTTTCAATCATAGCAGATACAGCTACCCAACCTTCGTGAGAGTCCAGAGTTGACACAGTAGGTCCTTGACGACCGGGTGTAATTTTTACGGCCTTCGGCAAGTTACTGCGTTCCACGTTGTAAGTGCACAAGACATATTTGTCGGCGGTAATAACACCACGTATACGTGATGTGAGCTTTTCAATCAAAGATTGATGTTTGGAGTTTTTGTTGGCCATAAGAACAAATTGGGTCTTTAAAAGGGTATGAATATCGTGAAGACCAGCTGCACGCATTGTTTCACCTGATTCAACCAAGTCAACTAAATAGATACAGAAAGGGTTAATGAAGACTATGATGAAGGAGTGTGAAGAATCAATATGTAAGAGTTGAAAATGAAGGATATACTTTACTGATACCGTCAGCAAGACCTAGAGCACAAGCAGCTTCTACTGAACCGGATACATAATTGATGACAGTCTTCGTGCCCAACTTTTTATCGATAGGTTCAAACACTTTTTTGGCAAATCCGTCAAAACTTGTAACGATACGTTTGCCTGCTAATTCTTCTAAACTTTTAAAGCCACTCTGCATGGGCACTTGCAAACATAAACGGCACGCGCCAATTCCCAATTCCATCACTTGATTGATCTTATCTTCAACTTCATTTTCGACAATCATGTCTTGGCCTGAAATGCCCAAATCGACATTACCTTCTGCTACATATTTTGGAATGTCAGCAGCCGGTAAAAAGATGAGTGCAACGGGTAAGTTGGTACTGAGAGCAATATCTTGTCGCGAACGACGGTTGAAATGAATATCAGAACCATTCAACAGTTGTAAACATTGCTCGTAGAGACGTCCCTTCTTAGGAATTGCGAAAAGAAGCCTGTTGTCTAAATCTTTAACAAAATCCATCTTAAATCTCTCTCAAAAGAAAAACTGATCAAGTTGTAGGTTGGCTGTTTCAAAGTTGTGGAGAATAAAAAGAAGAAAGTGGAAGAGCCCCCGAACTGTTTGCTGATGAGATCTTTTAATGTCAGAAGACCCGACCAAGGCGTATCTCACTAGGCAATATCAGCTTTGTAACCTGCTTCTACTTGTTCTATAAGTACTGCTCCCTTTCCCATTGCGCACTAAGAGTAAACTAAATGAAACAGAAAGTTTACATTTCCAAACATTAGTACAGCCGTCAAACGCTTATAAAAGCGTTCACCCATTCTATATTTGAAGATGTTGTTACGATATAAAAGATGCAAAGGTCGGTAAGATACATACAAGATTGAAATAGGAGAGCATTTACGCTGAAATGAAGCAAACCTGATAGATTATTATACCTCATCCTTGTTTTTTGTATTTTTTGCTTCTCATAAAATCCTCAATGTTAACGCTTCGGCCGCGCAGCTAGCTGCTTGAAGTTGCCTCACTGATGAAATCCTGTAGCCAATGCGTGTTACACTTAGTGGTTTAAAGTGTCATTAGATGTGTGAGCTAGGGCCTCAGGGGGGGGGGAGTCCTGTACAAATATTATCATGCATTAGGGAGGAGGGCAAAATATTAACATACAAAAGAGAGCATCCATCTCTTTTCTTATAGATACATTTTAGTGCCCCTGAAATGACTGTTTCACTATAATTCTTATGGCTTCTCGTTCGTGCCCCTTTCAATTTTATTTACAACATCATGAACAATTTACAATGGCAAAGTAAGAATAGACTGAAAAAAAATCTAGTTTTATGATGCATCTGCGCAAAGTGGCGAAATCAAAGATTAAAGTCTGCAACTCAATGCTGGTTTGTCTTACAACGAGCTCTCTGCATTCGTTCGGGGCACATATCTTGCTTGTAACACCATTCAAGCAGTGTAAATGTATGTTATAACGGATAAAAAAAAAAAGTTAAACAGTGTTTAAGCTCACCAATAGTTATAACTATCGTATTTTATCGTAAGCTAGTAGAAAAGTGGGTCAAATCTCTGATATGATTGTTGCTTCATGATTAGTTCATTTCCAACTTTCAAGATTATATCCAATTTGTCACTGAAAGGATGGTTTTGAATTGTAAGCTTCAAGCTTATGCTTATTAGGCGTTCCAAGGATAAAGTGATCGAACTGTGACTAAACATTAAAAAGACGCCTTGCTTTGAATTAAACTAAAGAATTTTGATAGTAAAGTGCATTGTACGTTCCTTGCATTAACTTCTCAAGTGTTGCTATAGCTTCTGTGAACCTATTTTTCTACAGTCATCGGCTGGTATGAGTATACAGAAATATGGAAACGGTCGCTTTCGTGTTTTTGCGTCTTATAAGCTGAATATGTTTTCCAAAAAGCGCAAGTGAAAGAGGTATATAATGCTTTTGTAAAAAAACTATAGTGCAATTGTTTCCAAATCACTGTAAACATATCACTACTACACTTATTCCACCCCAACTGTCACTCACGCACAAAAAGTTTGTAACCATATGCCCTTTAATCTAACTGTATTGGTCTTTGTATAATCACTACAATGGTAGCTCTTCGAAGAATGAGGTATGACCAAAGTTACTAAAGGCAAAATAGAACATTGTATATTGATAATACTAGTTTCAGATGTCGTGACCAAGTTCAATATGGTTTACATGCCTATGTTCTATCTTATACATTTTTACGTAAGCTTCTTTCATTTAAAAGAGAAGGGAACCCCGAACAGAAAACCATAAACAGACTCTCTACAGGTTTTGCCAATTCTAGTTTAATATTGCCGAAATGTACCAGTATGTGCGTGTCTCAAACGACTGTAGGCTGGAAAAATTTTACAACCATTTAAGGTGGACTCAACCTTTAGAATTCCTATCGTGGAAAAATTTTTACAGAGGCCACCTGCTTTCAATATTAACGTGGAAGAGAGCGATTTTATTTATTTTTATGAAGGATACATCTCTGTTCCATTAATTTCGAGCAAGCATCTAAAAAAAGCGGTATATTTTACCGATTGATTTAGACACGCGGATTGCTTCTTCGTATTTTAGCTTGGAATCAAAGGATCCAAGCTGTTGGCTCTATACAATTAAGATCTTCTCGAAATAAAATAGCTATATAAATTGCTTAATAATCATGGCCCACCGAGTCACACACACATACACAGGCTGCGTTCTCATTGACCACAGAGTGTTAACAAACGATTCCTACCATTCTGTTGCTGTTTTCTCGGTGAAAAAGCATTTCCCTATTGTCAATTTTGTTTCGGCCATCTTCTTCGTTAAAGTGTGCCATTCTGTTTTGGATGAGAGATAGATGAATGGTTAGAAGTGTGCTGAGCTTACTTTCACATCTGCATTTCACATAGAACAATCGCAAATATCAATTTGAGTAAGGTTGTGGCGTATTTACTTGATGTTCACAGGGGTTTGGCCGAAAGAAAAAAACAACAAGAAATTGTTACTAACATCAGAAGAGAAGCATTTATTCATACTTTATTTAGTATAGAAAACGAAGTACAGAATTTCGCTCTGCGTCGAAAGAAATAGAAGAAGCCGACGATTTTTTTCTGGTTTCTGGGGTTCAAGCTGTTTCCAAGTACACAAGGCAAAACCTCGAGCCTTTTGGAGCGGAAACCACTCATCTCCAAGTCGATAGTTACATGGAATCCTTACACAAAAGTCATTTGGGAGGCTCATGGATTGCACAAAATGAGGCTATGAAAATCTAACAAAGAAGCTCGCGCCCCACCTCCATGTACCTCAAAGACCAGTAATTTATGTACACTGTTGTAACATGTGCTGGATATAGGGACTTTCTATTTAAAGCAGCATCACGTTACACTCATCATGGTTATGTATCCGTTGAAAATCAAGATCGAATCAACTTTCCGGCTTGTGTAACAAGTGGCTCATCCCTCTCTCTCTTTCTTTCTCCCGCTTTTGTGCTGGACCACATCAGAAATGAACGTAGAGAAAAACAAGGAGCGCAATTTCACAACAGGAGCTATAGGTCATATAAATATCAAACAATTTATTAATTAAATAAAGAAAGGAGAAAGAGTTGCAAAATGAATTGCGCGCGCTGCATAAAATACGGATGCTCTACATGAACTCTGTTTTCATGTGTGGGTCTGCTCCTGTTGAAGCGGGAACAGTTGCCTCTGATGCTTCACTTGGATGAATGCTACTTGCTTGACTGGCCGTGCGGCTATGAGCGTAACGACTGCTATTGCTTGGCCGGTCACCATCCATGTCCATTTTAGCATCTTCTACTACTTGCTCTTGTTGTTGCTGTTGTGGTGAAGAATTCTGAATCAAGGACCGTAGTACTTTATTCTCGACTTCCAAATCATGCATTCGTGCTTTCATTGAATTTATATCCCTCTGTGCCATTGCTCTAATTTGATCTAAATCTCGTTTTAATGCTTCATTTTCTTGTTGTAATTTATCTATTAACGACGGGGGTTGCAGTGGTGGAGCTGGTGAATGGTGATGCTGAAGTGAATTTAGACAAGTGATAGCAGGAGGCGACGCTGAAGACGCTGACGAGAGCGGAGGTAGAGTAAGAGGCCGTGGCGAACAATTAGATGCAGGTGGTGTACAATGATTATAGCTGGTACTACTCGTACTGTTTGTACCATTCGAATGTTGCTGCTGCTGCTGCTGTTGTACGCGGAAATAAGAAGGTGACCAAGATTGTGCTGCTGTTTTCTGTTGTGTGGATGAAGGATGTTGATACGGATGATAGAGTGGTGATTTTGAATGGGGAGGGTAATAATGATACTGCTTAGTGTGACTATTATGGACACTACTTCCTGATGCTGTTGGTGGTGGTGGCGGCGGTGATAGAGGAGTTGTCGGTAAACTTCTTGTGGACATCGGTGTGTTACTATTATGGCTGATACGATTATTATAAATAGGTGTTAGGTTATCGGTGATTGGCAGATTAGGTAAAGCATTAGGAGAAGGTAATAATTGCAGTCTTGATGACGAATGAAAACTATTTTGCGGAGAGGCAGACGTATTTGCTGTTGGCGCTGCTGTCGAGGCTAATGAAGGTATATTGAGTATAGAAGAGGTGCTTGGAGGCGCTGCACAATTGTTTGTAGCAGTATTCGAACTCATTTGTGACGTGGGAGGAGCGACTGGGGAGGGATGGTAGTCTTTCGGATGGAGGTGTGAGGCTGGATGAGGAATATGTAATTGAGGGATAACTGGTCGACTATAATTCGTGGAACTCGGAGAAGTATTGTCGCTTGTGTTGCCGGCTGCTGAAGCAGGAGTAGTAGTAACATTGGCAGTTGTTTTAGCAGAGCCCTTGCTGACAATTGATTTTATAGAAGAAGTGCTAGTACTTCCAGAAGTAACAAGGGCGGGACGTTGCTGTTGTTGTTTATTGATTTGCTGGTGGTGCACGGCACTGCAAGCTGTGCCACCATCTGCACGACGATGACGATTTAGTGCATCTAATCTAGCAAAAGAGCGGTAACAGTCTTTGCAAACATATGGCCTTTCCCCTGTATGCAATTTTTGGTGGCGTTTAAGATCATGATGTCTCCTAAAATGATGATTACAGACGTCGCACTAAAGGGAAAAATGAAAAATGAAAAATAAATAAACCGGAAAAACTGAGGCTTGCATTTCCCACTTTCTAATTATAGCCGTATTTTTACCTGAAATGGTCTCTCAGAAGAATGCGTCGTAAGGTGAGATTTCAAATTATGCGGTCGACTGAAAGTTTGATGACATTCAGGACAGGGATAGGGCTTAGCATTGTCAGTAGTTGAAGAGGTTGTTGTGGCGGTGACAGTGGGCGCAGTGATTGCACTTTTGTTTGTGTGTCTTAACGGTGGCGAAGATGAATTTGATGACGTAGATGCTGTTGGCTTGATAACTGAAAAAGTACTGTAACTACTTTTACTTGTAGTAGCAGTAGATGTATTCTTATTGTTTGATTTCATTTCTTTTTTAAAGGGAGGGTGATGCAGTTGAGAATATTCTAAAGCAGGCGTTACAGGTGTAGGTAAATATTCTTTCATATATTTGTCTGAATTGCTTTCAGATCCTTTCTTTATCTGCTGATGGATGTTTACAGCTTTCGAAGATTCTGGTGAAGAAGTAGATGTTATCGTAGCCTTAATTGAGTTCTGTGGCTGTTGTGATTCTTCAATAGTCATTAATATGAGTAAATGTGAAGGGAAAGAAAGGAAACACCGACTCTTTCTGATATACTCTTTCTTTCTTTTGGCTCTTATGCTCAAAAAATTGGGACTTTGAAAATCTCTTTTTTTTCTAAGACTGAGTGGTTAAGAGAAGTGTTAAAAAAAAAAAAAAAAGAGATGATAAAATAGGTAGTGTTAGTGACTTTAGAAAAAAAAAAAAAAGATTAGAGTGAAAGAAAAGGGGAAAAAAGTGAAAAATGCGCGGGGAGTGGAGTAAAGTTTTTTTTTTTCGGTTTCTGCTGTAAGCGTGGTAACACTGGGCAATAATTAACCTATTTCTGTAACGGTGCCAAGCCATGCGCCACAATCAAGGTGTGCAAAAAAAAAACCCCATTGTAGGGCTTTCAATTTGAAATGGAAGTCAGCATAGAAACAAGTGATTTCAATACTCTCTTTCCATGGTACGGATCCTCCAATTGAACAGCAGAAATCACTAAAATGATCTCCGTTTTAACGAAAAGCATTTCATTAAACAATATTATTTCCAAGATATGACAGATTTGTATAGATAATACAAGCTAGGAAGAAGCATACAAGTCATTACAGCTATTCTTCTTTAAAAAAGCTATATGTAGCGATTGCCATCTTATTCAATGGCCTAAAACATAACTTTCCTTTGAAAGACATGTACATTTTTCATTTAACGATGTGCGATTCTAATTTTAGACGAATGGACGAAAATGCCTTACCTAAAGTGTTAGTCATCAACGCTTTATTGGATGGAAGTCTATCTCCGGCCCCAAGTTCCAACATTTTATACCGTAAGCGAAAATAGCTAAAATCATTGGAAACCTGAAACCAACCCATAAGCGGAAGAACTGAAGAAAATGCGTTAAATTTTTTTTCCCCTTTCAGAAATGTAATATACTATATTCATTATAAACTACTCGAGTTCAAGAGTGATCAAACAAAGAATTGCAGAATTGACCATAGGCAAGCTTTATCAGTTAGGACAGCAGGCGTTTACAATACGCGAGACTCTTTCCGCGTTGTCTCTGATCTACATACGGTCACACTGCCATGGATGAAAATGAAGAAAACAAAAGGAAAAAGGACCGTCCAAAACCGATCCACGTCAATAAGATAATGACATGTATTTTTTGCACAGCGGCTCTTTGTGTTTAGAATGACGAATATTTCAGGAATGATGTTTCCCGTTGTTTTATGAGTATGGAGCATATGAAGTGAAATACGCACTCCAGATTTTCAAAAAGAAGGTGGGAATGAAAAAGTTGGATCTCCACCTTTATTCTCATTCGCCTGGGAAAAAGGCTGGACAAGGCTACAGCAATCGTGTAACAATAACCCCTTCTACTACGTAGCCTGTAAAAAAAGAGTGGCTGTCTACAGTGCACTTGCAGTAACACTGGCCGGGTAAAAGTAAACCATTTGCCACGTGATAGTCCTTCATCATGCTATTTCCCATTCTGTTACTGCCTATAGGCCACTTTCACTCAATAGACGAGGGAATAGACGTCTGATAATTGTAAAAATTGCAAACACTTCACAGAATGACAACCTTGGAAAACGTCCGTTCTGCCGAGATGAATCCCACGGAAAAGCGTCGGGTAAAGCTGATCCTTTTTGCCTTTTTTTTTGACTGACTTTGCTAGATCTGAGTTGCGCCCGACCCTCTCGTTTCGAACTAATTGCTATTGGCTAATTGGCTGTGCCTCACTCAAAGAAGCCTAAAAGATCATATAGAGAGTAAACAAACAATTATCAGCCATCATGAAAAAAATAAAACAAGAAAAGTTTAGCGAGATCTACCAAGAAATAGCAGTTAATGTGCTTTTTATTAGGGATTGACTTGAAAATCCTGTAGAATGTATTCACTTGTTGATGTTGAAAATGCTTGATTTTATTCTACTCAATAACCTTCATTTATGAAGGTAATAAATGTATGTGAAAGCGTCGATTAAATTGAATAATATATACGCTAGCCACAACAACACACGGCAGATGATGATAGGTCAAAAAGAGAAATTTGCAATTGTTTGACAGATAGGAAAAAGATTCTCCTGCCCTATAATACGTTTAAAGAGATATTTTTATTACAATCAAATTTTACCCAATGAGCACACAGATAAATACTTATCAAAATTGCCCGGGGAGGTTCAAGGAAAGTGTGAGGGAATTAAAAAACCTTTAACGGGACAAAGGAAAAAGGGAAGATGATCAGAGGCAAACTAGGGAAGGTGCAATTATCGCGGGCGCAGCATACATCCAATCCAAGAGTAGCTGTCCTAGGTTTTCTGGCGGTGTTGAAGGCTCTTTATTATGTTGGAGGTAGTCAACTTCAGATAGTATTAGCTGCAGAGTGGGCCATCGAAGTGTCCAAGCGTGGCACCGTATTTTGTGCTGCCTTGAAGGACTGGTGGGTAACAAATTCAGCAAAAAAAAAGATGGGATCAGATATGGTGTGGGGAAGCTGTAAGCGGTTGTGTTTCTTAAGGCAGTCAATGATGTGGGCTTTTGTAAGTGTACGCGTTGGATGGTAGAGGCAACTGGTTGAGTAGTTATTGGGTAGCCAGCCAAGGCGCCATCGTAGACATCGATCACGTTCAACAAAGGTCATTGGGAGCCAGAGTGATAAACTACTACAGTCTTTTCGGATCAGATTCGGACAGCGTTGAGTTGGTTTTCAGATGAAACAAATAGAAAATTGGGATTTTAAGTACAATATTTTTGGGAATATTAATCAGACGGTGAAAAAATTAAGATTGTTCAGACGAAGGTAGTGATGGTGGCGTGTGTAATCTGAGAGCGGCAGAGATGCTTTAAGAATCAAAGCAGAAGGACGGGAAATATGCCGCGAGGCCTTCTTGCCATATCTGCCAGCGTTGAGAACAACTTCTTCTGAAAGGTTCGAACATATCAATATCATGATTACAAAATCTGCAGGTAGCAGATGACACTACCCCTGCTGCTTGTAAGACTGATAAGCATGGTAATTTTTTCAAAATGGTGCGATAGCCTAGGTCACGAGCCGGAAGAAACAAAGGAAGGGACCAGAACAGATGGAACATCCGTTTGGGAACTACCCCTATATCTGCTACTTGTTGTATTCGGCTGTTAGGATAAAGCCTAAACGCTGAAGCCAAATGAGACCAAAGGGCACTGTTGGCCAATCGTCGTAGTAGTGATGTTTCTAAATCTTGATCTGGGTCGTCGGTATCTATAGAAGAGCCTGCCCGCAATCTATTGACGTAGGCTTGAAGTTGCACTGTAGAATCTATGAGTACTTGGCCCAAAGATGTGAGTGCAACCGCGGTTTCACATTATATTCTCCTGGTCGCTTCATTATGAGGTGATTGGTGGATCGGTTATGGAAGCAAAAAGTGTTTGCGACCATCTTGGGATGCAAAAGAAATCGGTCTAAGACAGCTTCGTAAAGAATCCCAATATAACAATTGATCAGTCCAAAAATTTTTCTATGATCAGTATAAATATTCCCCATAAAAAGTCCGAATTTTTCTTCAAAGAGTCTGAATCTGAAGCAAAAATACGGTAATTCAGCTTAACCTATCATTTATAATGATTAGTTTAGCCCCTTCCCCCTCCCCCATTTAGATAGTATGCTTTTTCGCCCACCACGGCACCCTGACCGACACTATGCATCGCTCTATTCTCAAATCGAGCTGCCCTGGGCAATTTTCTGATATGAAGTTTATCTGTGTGCCCATTGGGTTTAAAAATTATATAATAAAAAAGCATGTTTAATCGTAATTCAGCTTAATATCGTTTATTCAGGTTACGTACAAGCCATTCTGCATATGACTAAATTCTGACTCATTCTTTGTAATTCTTGACTAAGAAGGACCCAGTAGCATTTTTAATATACGACCCACTGATTTCCAATCCATGGATTATAAATTGGTACGGTCGTTCGAAGATTTTTTGAAATAAGTTCGCGGAGTTTTTTAGAAAAAATTGGGGGATTAGCAGAAAAAAAATCAGTGATTGTTCGAAGAGTTTAGCGGATTGAGAGAGGTTTAATTCATTGTTGATCGCTGTTAGTCAAAATTTACATTGACATGTCAAAATTAGTCTTTTTAACGGAAAATGGCTAGGGAAAAATTTCCGATGAGAGGGGGAATGAAGCATTGGATATTATAGATGAACCAGCCGACCCATTTGCCATCAAGCAACTAGTCAGCCTTGATTCGTACCTGGAAAATTGTCCTGTTACGCCCAAAGAAGTTCAGCATCAGCGGAATAACAATGAGAGGGAAACATCCGTGCGTAAAAGCACTGAAAGAGCCCCCAAATATTGTGATTATAGCCTCTCTACAAGAGAGCTTTTTTTTAAAACAAGATAGAAAAACTGATGTCAGTTAGGGCTGCTGCACTTCAGGCAGGTGTCAAAGAAAGCACTGCGCGCACTTGGTGGAAAAAATACCAAGAAGATCCTGACTCATTTGTTCTCGGCAAGAGCACCAATCGCCAGAACAGGCCGAAACCACAGCTTCAGGATACGTATAAGGATGCTTGAAACAATTTTACGACGAGAATCCTAATGCCTATATCCAGGACGCTGTTGAAATGCTTACAAGCAAGTTGGATAGCCTAGAAATTAAAAAGTCAAGCAAGAGTGCATGAATTCATAAAGAACGAATGTAACTTGACTTTTAAGCAAATGACTTTCTGGTCTGAGGCAAGAATGAGTTTGAGCACAATTAAAAAACGTTACAATTGGGTTGTTGAATGGAGTCAAACGGACATGGAATATTCCCAAAATTGCGTGTTTATTGGTGAAGCCGGCTTTGACATTAATATGAAGTCAAGCAGAGCATGGGCACCAAGGGGCCAAATGGCAGTAACCGCTACATCTACGACAAAAGCCCCCACTCATACCATTCTTGGTGCTGTTTCGGCAGGTGGTGTTATAAATTTGAGTATACGTATTCCAAGACAGCCACCAAAAGTGAGAAAAATTCAAGGTGGTAAGAAGAGGAAGAATTAGAAGCGGTCGCTCCTGTTAATGAGCCTAAAGAAGGAACTAACACCGAGCACTATTTAAGATTCTTTACAGAAACGTTGGATATAATGGATAGATACGATGGAATGAAGGGCTTTCACCTCATCATGGACAACGCTCCTATTCATTCACGTAGGAAGGTCGAGAGTTTAATCGAGGGACGCAACAGAAATTATAAGTGTATGTTTCTCCCTCCTTATTCTCCAGAGCTCAACCCCATTGAACAGTTTTGGGCTCTAGTTAAGCGTAAGGTTAGACGTCATAGCCTGCGAGATGCCGAAACACTTGAACATAGAATTGCTGAAGCTGCTCATGAAATTCCTATTGAGCATTTTAAAAACATTATTTCGCACTCTATTGCTTGAATAATATACCATTCTAAGCATTTTTTCAATCTATCTATGAATTAAACCTCTCTCAATCCGCGAATTTAACTTCGAACAATCACTGATTTTTTTTTTCTGCTAGTCCCCCAATTTTTTTTAAAAAAATCTTCGAAATGTAGTAGTAGTGAAGTAGACTGAACAAAAAAAAAAAAAAAAAAAATTGGCGTAAAGGGTTTGAAGTAAAACGCAGTATTATATCAGTCTTTTTGTGAGCTGATCTCAACATCTTACCTAACACGTAGCTTCCTTTAAGCCGTTTCTTTTTGCCAAATTTTGTCAGCGTCTTCATCAAGACCAATCCAAGAGAAAGATGATTAGGCAGTCATATCCTCTCCATGCGGGCACTTTTAAAATAGCATATCAGATTTTCGCAGCATTGGCCTCCTTTACCACAATACGTCTCAGTAAACAACAGGGTTCTTCAGACAATGTACGGTCATGCGACCTAAACTCTTACAGTTGGTACAGACTTCAATCTTTGAGATATTGGCTCTCATAAAAGCCGTATACGTGTGAACTAGAATTTGACCTTTTGGAACTTGTCAACGTCTATAGCAGTTTTCAACAAACATTTTGATTATTGTAAGACGCCTTATGTTTAGCAGCAGCCTTTTATTTGATATTATCACAGAAAATTGTGAGAAATGCTCGAAATGGCAGATTAAAATAGTATGTCTCCTGCGACAGCCATAAGAATCATACACAATATCAATTGACTATTACTTTTGTAATAATAAGCAATTTTTTGAACCCTTGGCAGAGTTTTATCCAGGATTGGATGTTTGCTGCTATATATTTTGATGTGTGCTCGCAAATGACGACCGCTGAAGTATCGCTACTGGCCCATCCGCAAAAATGTATAACCTATGATAAGTTCTGTATAGTCTATGATGGAAAGCCCCAGCAGTGACCAGTATTATCTCATCATTTATGAAAAGATACACACAATCATGACAAGGTACAAATCATCCATCTGGTAATGCTTTAAGGAAGATTATATGCACAAAGATCGAGAAACAGGCTCTCATTATCAGCCTATTGCTACTATTTTAGCAATTACTATAGTTCTCTGCAGCTTTATGGTCACAATGTAAAAGCGCGTAATAGCAGAGCCTGCTCACTGTCAACAAATAATCTTACTGCGAAATTTGTTTCAAATTGGAAATTTGATCACTCAGTTTCTTTTTTTAAACTCTCTTTGACATTACTTGTCTGTTCAAGCTTAAGCCAACACTTTTTATACAATGGCGAACCGAAAGTCTTCTGCAAAGCCACCAATATCAAAGCAGAAAACAGGCAGTCTCTCACGTATAGAGAAACAGAAAATAAGGCCTGATACCATCCTCAACAGATCAGTCTTGATTGACAGAAAAAGAAAGATTGATGCCAGAGGTGGAGAGAAATCTTTTTGTTACTTTCAGTATTTTTTGATCGTCGATCTTTAACAACTGTCACTGTTTTACTTTTTACAGCCTTAATTGATATCGACGAAAGATATCCATTTGTTGTAAGTGAATCTTCTGTATAAACGAAACAACTATGTTGAGAGCGCCTAACATACCCACCATTGGTTTTTAGTCATTGCTGCAAGCAATCAATCTCAGAGCAGAGAATCTAGCACGACAAGATGTAAACTTTCCATTAATGGATATTTCAGCATTGTATTGCATCGGTATCGCTGTAAAAGAGTATGTCAGCTTCTTAAGTAAAAAAGATTCGATCTCTAGTTATGGAGATTACGATAGAAAAGAGGGCGAGGAACACCAGAAGGGAGCAAGATACGTCGATGAGAGTAATGATGTTGACAATGAATTCGATACCCAACCTTCATATCCCGTTAATAGTACGTTTGATATGAATTCCGACGATAATAGTGCTGATGATAGTAACCACTCAGCGATCAGTTCAGCAGATGATTGATGGCTCATAGCAACAGATATTCTCTTTACACTTTTTTACTTACAAATTAAGCTATGGGTGTGTACACATGGCTTGCCCGCATGATTAGTAGTATAACCAAAGGCGATATATACCCACTGTCTAATTTTGAACACTCACCACTTCCTTAGCATTTCAATTCGAAAATGACAGCAATTCTTTGTAATATTTAAAGCAGACTACAAACGCTATTGAACTATAAATGGCTATTTGTTTTAAGTGTCGGCTTATACGCATAGTGAAAGCGATGAAGTACATAACACAATAAAACTGTTTTATCCGGCTTTCTCTACGGTGACTATCCATCTTGTGTTGATTTGATGAACAGTATAAACCGACATCACTGCGTTTACTTATATACATCAACTGGGAGGTTTAGCGCTCCTCTTGAAGCCGAAGCTCCTAGCAAAAATGAGAAATCATACATTTGATACTGTAATGCGTCGAACCCTGAAGATGAAAGATTTCCGCAGTAAAAAGCTTCATTTAATCCCTGCATCATTACTTCTGCAGAAGACATGTCAAAAGAGATATCTTCTAGTCATTTACAGAGATAGCTATTCAATATCTGGGTCCTTTGAAGTGGCACTAAGAACGCGGTTCCGAATTCCTGATTAAAGAATAACAAAGCAGAGCTGAACAATCGACGAAGAAAAAAGTAGGCAGTTAGCTTTTTATTGATAGCTCGAAATATTACTTACTGAAGTCATGTTTTGGTGAAAACATCATTTTTAGCCAACAAATAAAAAGACGAGATCATCTTTAAGGAAAAAATCTATCTTGTATTAGTGAAAAAGGTGGAATAAGTCATTCAGCCAATGATGGTAGTGGTCGTCACATAGGCTGACTTCCTTCTTCACTAAGGCCTCATTATATTCATTTCCATGACCTATAAAACGGTATATACCCCTTATGAAAAAATTGCACAGTTACGAGTAAACCTTCTCACTTCTGAATTTAATGAATTGCGGTATTCGCTTCATAACAAGGCTATTGAAAAAAGCTTGCTCCTTGCAATTGCTATGGTCATGAAAAAAGTTCCATGAAAAAGGGTTCGATTGCTGATTAAGGCCGCAATAAAGGATGTAATGGATGCATTGACTCTTGGGAAAGGATGTAAGGCAATTCTGATGAAAAGGAAAACGACCGGAAGGAAACACTGAGCGCACTTATTTTTATTGCATTCTTTTGTCCATTATCGCTGCCTTACTGTAAAGGTTTTAATAATTTTTACTATCATTCGCGAAGGTGGCAAAACATTTGTATCAAATTTTAATTATCAGATAAGAATGCGAAATAGGTCAAGCATCCAGGTCTGCCAAATATACTATTCGTTATACGATTAGGAATGGGATCTAGTTGAGAAGTGCAGCAACAGTTAGAACGACGGAGACTTCAACAATAAAGAGGCGAAGAAGACCTTGATCGTTCTATTTCTATGTCGGCAATGATTACTCCAGATTGCGGGGATATTCAACTAAGCGTACAACTGAAGCATAAGGAATAGATATAGCATTTTGAAAAGCTAGCCACTTGTATGTAACAATGGGATGGTTGGACGGATATATATTGACGGGAAACCACCTTAAACACGTAGTACGCATTAATTTATCTGCAACATCCAAGCAATGCCGATTGTCGTGGAGTTTTAACCTTGTTCAAACCTTGAAATCAGGGTCACTCCCCTGAAGTTTTCTAACCAGATTTTGAAGGCGTTCTTTTAGCCACGAAATTTCTACAATTTGAACATGTCAGCTCTTCGCCGCTTAGCAATTGGTAGCAACCTCTCAAAAGCCTTATCTACCACAAGTATCCGTTATTCTACCAAAGCAGTTGTACCTGCTGCGACAAGAACTTTTCATAAGACGAGCAGCAACAATAACAACGCTGGCTTTATTCAGAAGCGCGATGACAATCGTACACAAATCAAAAAACAAGCGAAAGTCATGCGTACGTGCTGTCCATTTAGGCTGTGGTTTCTAGTGTATTGGACTGTCACTAACCTATAATTTCTTATTAAACAAATTCTTCTTGTGTTCCACCAGTATCTGCTCCTACTTGGAAAGCTCCTGCTCTTGTTAACGGAGAGATAAAGGACTTGAGCTCTGCAGACTACAACGGTAAATTCCTTGTCTTGCTCTTTTATCCTGCTGATTTTACCTTTGTTTGCCCTACGGAAATCATTGCCTTTAGCGATCGTATCGATGAATTCAGAAAACTAGGTGCTGAAGTTGTTGGCGTTAGTGTAGAGTAAGTCGAATGAGAAAACCTTCAAAAATGTATTACATACTTCTAAGCTAATCAATTGCATATAGTAATGTTCACTCACATTTAGGTATGTTAAGCTCTTTGGGAAGGCTGTAATGTATTCTTCGTGCTCAATATTTTCCGTTGTATTATCTATTTTCAGCATGGACAAATTTGCCTAGGAAGCAGGGCGGTTTAGGTTCCATCAATATTCCTCTCGGTAATGCTCTATTGACATTCAATTATTTGCTTGGACGGAAGGATTACTAATGACTGTTTTTGAGTAGTCTCTGATATAAAAAGACAATTGGCCACTAGCTATAATGGTATACATTATGATTGATTACAACTCAGCAAACATTACAGTGCCCAGATTTCTGATACGTTCAATTTATTAATGTTATAGTTTTGACACCTGATCGAACCGTAGCTCTCCGTGGATTATTTGTGATTGATCCAAAGGGTAAACTCCGTATCTCCACCATTCACGATCTCCCAATTGGACGCTCAGTAGATGAAACTCTGAGAGTGATAGAAGCAATTCAATTTACGGATAAGTATGGAGAAGTGTGCCCAGCAAATTGGAAGAGTGGTGAAAAAGCTATCAAACCTGACGCTGTCGGTTCCCAAGAATATTTCAATGCGGCCAATGAATAAAATCATATACAGTAGCCATAGTTTTTGCTATTGTCGTCGTTTTGGTTAAATGCTATATAATAAACATAGTGAAACTGTCATTCCACCTCCAGTCATCAAAAAATAGCCAAGGTTAAAAATGTGCTCGATTACAAAGCATAAAAGAATTTCTTATACAATAGAAACGGATAAATTCGTATGAATTCTAACGGTTTATTAACCTTAATTATCCTTTACCCATTACTTAAATACTGTGCTTTAACTATCACGTTATTCTGAACAGAAAATCTATTTTACATCTAAAATAACAGTATTGGACTAGCGCTTTGAAATCAGACAAACAGACGGTTTATAAGGATAATATTCAAAATCGAAAGAATAGAGGAAAATTGCATCGCTAAAATATACGTTATTGGCCAGCAATTCATATGCCAACAAATTGGGGTTGAATCGACCATCGTATGAGAAAAAAAAAGCGACTGTACTGATTATTTGTAACCATACACGCACCTACACCAGCTAATTGTTAAATCTTCCTACAGCAAAATAAGGCTTCTAGTTAGTCAAAAGCATGCAACAACAGATGGAGCTTCTTTTTATAAACCGAACTCTTTATTCCGTACTATCACATGCTACTTTCTGGTCGCAGGCGTATAGAAAAGTTTTGCTGGATCCTGTTACCTTTAAAGACAGACTGGTAATATTTTACCTTTTTCTGAAAATCATCAAAAAGTCATAAGCTTATAATTCTTGGTCGTTTTCTGCTTGATACGATTATTGACCATTATTCTTGCCACTTAAAAATTCCAACTGATTTGGTAAAAGCCAGCCTGTTCCTTTTATAACCTTAAATGACTTGTTCTCATTCATATGTCAGACAGTTTTTTAGCAAAGTTCGATAAGATGGATGATTGTTTCTTTAACAAAATGATGTGAGGGTTAGATAAATTTTGTTGTGACTGAAGGATGTAAAACTCTGTTCATACGCAGGTACGGGACTGATAATTCTTCTCATTTCTGAATTACAGACTATTAATGATAGCGTGAACAGAAAAAGCTTTCATTCCTGTAAAATTATCATTTATAATTCTATTGTCTAATCTAACAATTGGACCGATTCTCACTTCAGCTTCTTCTATTTAACTTTATCCGTTAACCCATAAAAAGGTTTTATTAGAATCTCGTGGACGAGTTTAGAGAAATGAATATGATGAAATTGACGTGCCTGATTCTTCCTGAAGAGTAGGCACAGTCACCAAAGCTGGTTTTTATTTTCTAACCAACAACAACTGCAGCTTCAGAAAAAGTTTTCTAAGTAGAGATACTCGGCATCTTTGCTCCTTTCTTTCCTGTGGTTCTTATCCGTTGCCAATTATCAGCCATTTCTTTTTTCCCCTTTATAAATCTCTGTATCAAAGTTATACAGTAAAGAAGAAGCAAATATGGATCAGAATTCTGTCTATCAATTGTTTGTAGCAACCTACCACCCTGATCCGAATATTCATAAACAAGCTGAACTAAATCTCAGAAATGTAACTGTCAAAAGTTTGTCTGTTGACAAGAAGCATCTCCAACTTGTTATTAAACTTATAATCTACAATTACTGTTATGCATTATAGATCGAAGCCAACAACGGTTTCCTACCCATTGTTCTGCAGATCTTAGCTTCAGAAGATTTAGAACTTGGTGCACGTCAAGCAGGTAAATCTCCATTGCAGTCGCTGTTAACAAACACAAACACACACACACACACACAATCATATTGACAATGAAAACCTATTTCTCATATAGCTGCTATTTACTTTAAAAATCGCTTGAATAAGGCGTGGGATGGTGATCGTGAGTCTGCAGTTCCCATTAACAATGACGATCGTAACATGGTAAAACAGTCTATTTTGCAAGCCTTGGTTACTGCTCCTAATCAAGTCCAGTAAGTTTTGAATGGAATTAACGTTTTTGAGGACATTTACGCTTACTAAGTATACTGTAGCAAACGTACTAACACTTTTATTATTTGTATACAACCTATCTTTTTTTGGTTTTTCTTTTTGTAGAGTGCAACTTACATCTACCCTAAATACAATTCTAACGAATGATTTTCCAGATCAATGGCCGAACTTTGTGAGTGAACTAGAAAAATTTTTAACCTCTAGTGATTACCGCTTAGTTTACGTTGGTCTTCTAGCTCTACGTGAAGTGGTCAAGGTTTATCAGTAAGTTATTAGATCCAACAAATACAGTAACTTGGCAAAGTGTGTGTTACTTATGCGAGCTTGTGATAGGTGGCGAACTGGCAACAATCGTGAACCTTTTAGACAGTTGATTAAGCTCACATTCCCAGCCATACAGAATATTGCTTCTAACCTTATCACACATGATACGCTGGAAGCAGCCGAAATGCTAAAGTTAGCACTCAAGATCTATCATTCTGGTATTCAAGCGGAACTTCCGAAAACTCTACAAGACGCCAATTCACTTGTACCTTGGGGTACACTCTTTCTACAACTAATTGAGAAACGCATCCCTAATGAGGTACTCCCAGCAGATCCTGACGAACGTGATCGTTATCCTTGGTGGAAGACCAAGAAGTGGGCTTACCATTGTCTCAATCGACTATTCTCAAAATATGGCAATCCTGCAACCATGCCTCGTAGTACCCCTGAATACAATGCATTTGCCAAATCATTCTCCACTAACTTCGCACCCAACATTCTTCAGGCCTACTTACGACAAGTGGAATTATGGATCAAAAAAGAGATTTGGATCCCTCCCAAGTGTTTAGCACTCACCTCATCATTTTTTTCGGATTGTGTTAAGAACAAAGTAACATGGCAGCTTCTGAAGCCTCATGTGGAAACATTGGTGGCGCATTTCATTTTTCCTCAGCTCTGTTTTTCTGACGAAGACCAAGAATTATGGGACGAGGATCCTGTAGAATTTGTGCATAAGAAGGTTGACCCTCTAGAAGATTTTCACTCACCCCAAACGAATGCCATGAATTTTTTGATCGATTTAGCGCGTGATCGTAAGAAGTATACATTCATGGGTATTTTGAACTTCATCAATGGTGTTTTGAACAAGTATTTAGAAGCTCCCGAAGAGCAAAAAAATCCTAAAGAGAAGGATGGTGCAATGTGTATGATTGGTGGTTTGGCCTACCAAGTGCTGCAAAAGAAATCACCGGTTGCTAACATGATGGAACCTTTCTTTGTCACTCATGTTTTCCCTGAATTTAAGAGCAAGTATCCATTCCTAAGAGCACGCGCTTGTGATTTGACACGTCATTTTAGTGATTTGGATTTTGCCAACGAACAAAATTTGGCCACTTTATATCAATGTGTTTTGAATTGTATCCGTGATGACGAACTTGCGGTGAAAGTACAAGCTTCTTTAGCTCTTCAACCTATGATCCGTCATGAAAGTGTGCGTAATGCAATGGCACCCAGCCTTCCATTCATCATGCAAACCTTGCTCAACTTGACAAATGAAATTGATATCGACACTCTCGCCAATGTCATGGAAGAATTTGTCGAAGTATTTGCTGAACAGTTGACTCCTTTTGCCGTTCAACTATGTACACAACTACGTGATACATTCTTGCGTATTATGGAAGAATTGAATCAGAGCAATACTTTAGCTACCGCTGATGACGATGAATTTACAGGTGACATTGATGAGTTGAGCGATAAGACCATGGCTGCTATGGGTGTCCTTAAGACCATCGGCACATTGATTCTCAGTTTGGAAAGCACACCAGAAATTCTGCAACAACTTGAAAATGCTCTTTTACCTGTTATCACCTATACTTTAGAGAATCGTATTTTAGACTTGTACGATGAAATATTCGAGATCATCGATTCATGTACATTCTCCGCTAAACGAGTTACACCTACCATGTGGAGCGTTTTCGAATTGATCTATAAAGCCTTCAAGGATTCTGGCATCGATTATATGGAGGAGATGTTACCTCCGTTAGACAACTATATTTCTTATGGTAAGGATGTCTTTGTAGCCAACGAGCAAGTTCAACGTATGATGTTCGACATAATTGATACCGTCATGAAGAGCGATCGTGTTGGTGAACAAGATCGTATTTGCGGTTGCAAACTTATGGAATCTGTACTGCTCAATTGCCGAGGTCATGTCGATATGTGTTTGGCTCCTTTCCTCAACTTGGCTTTCCAATATATCTTCACAGGTTCTATGAAGACAACCGAATTCAAGGTTCATTGTATTGAAGTTGTTATCAATTGCCTGTACTATAATCCTAGCGTTACCTTACGTTTGTTGGAGGAGAATAATTGGACTCAAGGGTTCTTCACTTTATGGTTCAATACACTGCCTAAATTTTCGCGTGTGCATGATAAAAAGCTCGTGATTGTGGCTCTATGCTCTCTTTTGGAAATCCCCACCGAAATGGTACCTACGACCTTGCAAGCTGGTTGGTCACAAATTTTAGCATGCATGATTTCCGTATTCCAAACACTGCCTAAAGCCATGGAAAATCGTGAACAAATGGAAAAATTGTATGGAAACTTTGACGATGATGAGGATTACGGAGATGATTTCACTACTGGTAGTGGTGTTGGCAGTGGAGCTGATGACAACGAGGATGAAGAAGAGTATGAATTAGGGGAGGATGACGATATTCCCGACGAGGACAATGAATATTTGGAATATTTAGCCAGTCAGGCAGCTCAGCACAACAATGATAGTTTTAGTGAATTTGACGATGGAGAGGAAGAAGAATTAGAAGAGGAAATACTGTTCGAGTCGCCCTTAGATGAAATCGACCCGTATATTCGATTTGAGCAAGTGTTTAGAAACATGCAACAGAATAACAGTGCTTCTTATACCCTATTAACGAAGGAATTGAATGCGGATCAGCAAAATCAAATCATGTCCGTTCTGTCTATTGCCGAACAACATCGTACAAATCCTCCTACTAACAATTCTGCTTCTTCTTATGTCTAAAATTTTTATATAAATTAATCATCTACACGTTAATAAGTAACTTTTCGCTAAAAGAACGAAGACCCCCCCCCCCCATATTTAGAATTTGAAAATATATGATTAAAGCTTATTGATTCTACGTTATTTGTCTTTATTCTTTGTATACCATTGTTATTCACTGGTGGAGTCTATATAAATATTTCTTGGTTCGCTGATCGAATCAACTTGAGATACGAAAAGCAAGGTTTTTGAATATTTTTACTCTTTTGCATATCGCACTTGGGCTGATAAATTTCAACATTCTTGAAAGAAAACGTATGCCAATAAGACGAATAAATCTTCGAGTAGTGTCTGATCAGCTGTTACTTATATAAAAAGCAACTGCTTCCAATCTAGCTCTCAAAAGCTATCCATTTTAGTGGTGAATGGAGCAAAAATTACGACCATTTCTAAAGGAATAGTACGCTGGTAAGTGCCAATAGCAAAAAAATCATCGAAGGCCCATCTTTCAATCTTCATATAACAATATTAATTGATTAATCTAATTCAGTAAAAGAATTCAACAATATCATTTCCATCTACAGTTAGGGGTCAAAATTGAAGCGGGGCAAATGAGCTTTCCTTGCTTGCATTCGTGAATTAACAGTTTCATAGAAGAAGCATGCTTACTGTCATTTACTTACTGTAAAGTATTTAAAAGCTTAAATTTTCGTTAAAAAATCGTCCTTCATCTTAGTTCCAAACTGATTCTAGCATATCTTTACCACGATCGTTGATATAGTTTGATTCATAATGCATCGTAACACAGTTCTCTTTCATTTTGTCTTTGTTGCTCTCTGTCTGTGCATTGGTACAATTGCTGCTCCTACTCCTGGCGGACCCATTGCATCCAAAGCCGTTCTCGCTGCTTCCCATAAAAATAAGCATCATAAGCATGCCACTGCTACGACTGCCTCCACCTCTGATAAAGATACCGACGAGACTACTTTCCAAAAGAATTATGGTAATTCAGTCTGCTTTGTATTTTCGAATTATTCTCAGTATGAATTTTATTAACCTAATAAAGTATTGTAGCTGAGCCTGCCGAAGAATCCTTTCCCGCCAACGATAATACGGCTTCAGCAGACACAACAAAATTGAAGGGCTTAGCTACTACAGCACAAAAGTTGAATAAAACCCGTAAGTAAAACTACGATGCTCTATCGGTATCCTAAGTACCTATAACTGCCTTCTCACTATTGTTGACATTATACACGTAGTTATGGATGTTTTCACCTCTCTTGGCAACACCAAGGAAAAAGCTTGATAATCTGATCAGTGCCATCCAATGTCTATTTAATTCACTAAGGAAAAAATTCAATAAAAGCCTTAAACTATTTATCTCTTGATGATCATAAAAAATTATCTATCCGTATCAAAGCGTGCTTTTTAATGTCCTGTTGCGATATGCTTCATGATGAGTATAGGATGAATACATAGAAACGCCCATTGCTAACAATATAAAATCTTTCGTTTTACTTAGGCCAATAAATTAGTTACCAATTCCTTTGACACTTCTCCAATGACTTAATCATGCAGTTCAAGAAAGTAAAGAAATGTAAGAAAAAAAGAAGTGTAGATACGCTTCCCAACCTCTATCCATATACCGAAAAAAGAACATTGTTTTCACGTTTTGACAGTTATCAGTTCGAATATATGATGCAGCAATTTTAAGTACTACTTTTCAGACATTTACTCACACTCATCCATTTTACGTTTTGTGAGATAAGCAATGCTTTTGCTCCATGTGCTGCTCTACGTTTTCAATTTTTAACTAATGATAAATAGTTTATCAATAAGAGAGCGCGTCGCTACATCGTTAAAGGATGTATTCCAGAAGTTCCCAAAGAGAATCTTCGAACTTTCTCCAACGATTCCTTCCTAAAAAGGCGAAATTCACTATGCTGCACTGGTTATCAATTCGCTGCGCATCGTTACAGTCATCAGTCTGTTTGAGTAAGAAAAAAATTGCTGAATAAGAAAAGCACACTTTTTTTTTTTTTTTTTGAAAGCAGCAATTTGAACGGCTCATTCGTCTCATCGATCATCCAGTTTTCCTCAAGAATGCCCTCTGATCGTCAAATGGAAGAAACACTTGGCATTGGAGGTTTAAGCATAGAGGCACAGAAAGAAATCGCAGAGTATCAAGCGCAAGCCGCTGTCGCCTCACTTCAAAATGCAACGAACCGATTGTTGGCGGAACAGCGTGTTTCTGACTCAATACTTTATGTTGGTCAACTCGATGATGAGGTTGACGATGAAATGTTGAGACAACACTTTCCAACCGCTAAAAATGCTCATGTGTGTTGTGATCATATTACAGGAGACAGTTTAGGTTATGGTTATATTACCTTTTATACAACAGAAGAATGTAAGGCAAACAGTACATGCGTATAAAAACTTGCTTCGGAAATGAAAGCTGACCCTGCTGAAGGTGATGACGCTTTTAGAAAAATGAATTACTCACTTATCAATGGTCGACCTTGTCGTTTAATGATAAGTGAACATGATTCAACGAAACGGACAAAATGCAATGGCAATATCGTCGTTAAGAATTTACCAGCCATCGTTGATGGTAAGTCACTCCACGATACGTTCGCACAATGGGGAAATGTCATATCCTGCAGAGTGATCAAGAGTCCAAATGCAATACGTTGTTATGGATATGTCAACTATGATTCGATGAATGCAGCAAATAGAGCTATTGAATATGCAAACGGCGCCTTACTCTTTGGGAGAGAAATGTAAGGAAGAAAGTGATGCGAATCAAACTATAACATATGTACTAAGATAAATCCGGCATATACTAGTCAAGTTAGTCATCAGATACCCAAAACTGAAAGAGAGGTTCTTTTAGATGACCAGCAACAGAATGCCAGTTTTATCAACAAAACACGATCTGCAAACATATATGTCAAGAATATTGCGACCGACGTTACAGAAGATGATCTGAAAGATTTGTTTAGCAGCTTTGGAAATATTTCATCTATTCTAATACAAAAGGACGAAAATAATATGTCGAAAGGATTTGGGTTCGTGAACTTTGACTCGCCTACAGATGCAGAGAAGGCAGTGAACCAGTTACATGATTTTGAATATCACGGAAAAAAGTTATTCGTGACCAAAGCTCAGAAAAAGTCTGAACGAGAAGATGAATTGAAAAGACAGCATGATACTCAACCACGCATCGCAGACAATAAGCCAACTAAATATCATGGCATTAATTTATACGTAAAAAATTTGCCAGATGATGTGGATGATGAGTATCTGAGAAAAGAATTTGAGCCTTTTGGTCAAATAACAAGTGCGAAAGTGATGCGAGACGAGAAGGTGAATATAATAGTATCAGTCTTGGAGAAGATAAAACAAGCATACTGACATGGCATATCTCCCTCTTCTTCCACCTTCAGTCTAACTCTAGAGGATTCGGCTTTGTTTGCTTCGCGTCGCCCGAGGATGCGAACGAGGCAGTAAGTAAAATGAATGGCCACAAAATGTTAAACAGAGAAATATATGTCGCGTTAGCTCAACGAAAAGAAGACAGACGAACATTACTGGAAGCACAACTTAACCAAAGGAATGGTTATCATTCAACATCAATGAATCCATTGAAACAACGAAAACAGAGCTCAACAGAATCTCAAAATCATTTCCCACCAGCATCAAGCATTTCCTCGACAGACACTTCAACTACTACTTCCTTATCGGAAAGCCAACTACAAGTACCATTGACTTTTGAGGAAAAAAGCTACGAGGCTTGACTTGGTCACGACTGCTATAATATCCTGAAAAATATCAGTATAACCAGTTGTGTCAGAATACTGTAGAAGTCAATTATACCCATAATTAGAGCACCTGGAAAGTTCCCCATCTATTGTTTTATGAGGGCGCCAAAGATGTATCAAAATGTGTTCGTTAAAATCAATAAAGTGTGCTCGAAAGATTGAAACAATGTATGCACTGTTCTTCGAAAGCAGTCTTTCATCTGCAGATATAGTTTATTGACTACGCCTTGTCACTGTAACTATATGACACAAACGAAATTATTGTTGTGAGATAATCAATGTGTCCACTTTTGCAATTGTTATAATGAACTTTCGCACTATGAAGTCGTTTGAGCTCAGTGCCAACAGCCTCCATAGACGAAGGTCCTGCTTATTGTGTGTGTGATTTTGAGATTAGACTTCAATAACAGCTTATCCCATTATAGACGATGAGTGCTTTGTGCGGCGGGTGAAAGATTCCTTTGCAGATCCAAATTGTCATCGTTTATCAAGGCTTTGTGTGACAAGGTAGGAATTATGCTTAACTCATCAGAATATATTAAAAGTATTTTAAGCAATAGTGCTGTAATCTTTCGACATGTGTAGTCAATACGATGCATGTCAGTCTTTCAACAGTCTGGTTGCTATTTGTTGCATTGTCCTTGTACTCTGAATTGTACAAAAGATATTTGAATTTTGACTTTCCGCAATATCTCAATGTTCAAATACCTCTAGCTTAGAGCAGTAGTTTTGAAGGTAAGCATTCAGAATCGAAGGAGAATAAAAGGTCTGAAAAGAAGCAACAATCACCAAATACTTTCAGAACATGTCACATCAAAAATAACTTAGTATGCTACCAGCGTTCAACTGATGTTTAACTAACGTTTTTAACAGCGGTTGTACTTTTTAAAAAGGAAAGTCTTGAAATTCATGCGTTCGCTTAATTCATGGAACCTTAGTGGATTTGTATTCCAAATCACTCTATCCAATCAATGTATCCAATAGAAAACTCACAATGTACAAAACAGCAACGTATCGTTTTTTCCTCTTTGTCTCGTTAAAGTAGAATGAAACTTCTATTTGAGTCTTTACCTTTTCCTTTTCTTTTTTTCCTATATCATAGTCTTCTTTTCTTGCTTAACACGATACATCTTCCGACAAAGCAAAAGTGCAAAAAAAAACAAACCTATTTAAAAAGCTTCTGTCAAAATCACATTTAAATTATTTTAACAGTTGGACCAAATTGATTCATACATTCTTCTATTTCAGCATACCGCAAATATTATATCTGTCTGTTTCTCTTTTTCATTTCAATTGATATAAGATACCTCATTATCATTCATGGCGAATATGTCTGATCAAAAACCTGTAATATACTCTACAGCTGCAAACCGATCTTTTGATCTGCAACATTCAACAGTTGCACGTACGACCACATCACCCATAGCCCATTGCACATCGACCAATTCGAGTAGTAAAAGAACAGTACCTGTTAAAATGTCTGCAAGAGTAATGTCGCCAGTCCAGCAACCAAAGACATCCATAAGCCATCCGATAAAGTAAGCTAAAACTTTTAAAATTGTGAAAGAGAAATCATTGTGCACAGCAACAGCAATCGTCGTTCGAGCTTTACTCAAATTGCAAAAATCTCCGATTTTACTTTCTTACTTTGTAGCATAACTTGGATCATTCCTGCAGATGTACTAAACTATTTATCAGTCGCAAGATTTCCCGATCAATTTGACTTACTTGATTTTTTGCAAGCCGATATACGACAAAAATACGCTACACTTAACGAGGAACAGTTTGTCAAACTCCAAGAATTACGAAAATCTAAGCGTGTGATGGGGAATTTTTGTCTAAGTTCTTGTCCGGGAAAGAAGGTGCGATTAACAGGTCCTGTCAAGGGACGACCAGCTGTAAATCGTGATTTGGACATGGATTTTGAACGTATGAGAGGTTTTGGGATCACTATGTTAATATGGTAAGGCTGAAAAAAAAAAAGAAGCAAAACTAAGGCGGACTGAAAAACACAATGAGAAACAAATTATTTCTCTTTTGTTGTAAATTGTATAGCAAACAAATATGTATCGAAACTAATGAACTCCTTTGTTTCAGTTGTCTAGATGATAAAGAGTTGGCATTTTTGGGAGCGCCATGGCCGAAATATGCGAAAGCTGCCAAAGAACACAATTTAAAAGTGCTTAGGTTACCGATGGTAGAAGGTAGTTGTCCCAATTCATTATCTGAAGTCAAAATGATTGTCGAAAAAGTGAACGCAGAGATTAAAGAAGGGTATAATGTGTTGGCGCACTGCCGCGGAGGTAGGTGTATAAATCATCGCTTTGAGAAGTCAAATTCAGTACTTCATCTAACGGCTGGATTTCAAATTGTTCTCTTTCTTGACTTGAATGTGCAGGCGTGGGGCGAGCAGGTCTGCTTGCAGGATGCTGGATGATGGAGAATTTGCTCTGTAAAAATGTTGAGAGAGCCGTATCTGTTTTGCGTCAAAGAAGAAGTATAAAAGCCATAGAAACATGTATTCAGGCTGAATATTTAGTTCGTTATTCGGTCGATGTACATAAGCGTTTAGGTATACCACTAGAGATACCACAGAGCTTTGACACTAACTTAACAGCTGCTCAAATTGAAATGGCATCCTCGTCGGCGAACTACAGCTGTGGGTCACCTCCGTTATCGCTTATAGCAAGCTTAGAAAATCTTATAATATCAGATACACTGTTGGGCGAGCAAAAATTATCCCAGCCTTCTCCCAATGATGCTGTGACGGACTACCCTTCTCCATCATTGATTACATTTCCTTCCACTCCTAATACTGTGTCAACGTCACCCAGAGGACTGTTTTTACCTTAATTCCGATATGGTTTGGACCAAATTGACAAACCAGAAAACTCAAAGTTATGTAATTATTAGCTCTTTTAACCATTTACATCACATTTCTAAGATTGTTTGTAGTTCATCTCTTTTCCCCCCCCCAAAAAAAAGTAATTACTTTATAGCCGTTTTTGCTGTATGTTTAGAAGACCTTATTGTGAATGCCATTGATAGTTTCATAGAGGCAATAAAGCGAACAAATCTGAACCTTGTCGTTTGTTAGCAAATATGAGAATAACTCAGTTCCGTGAATTGTAACTTTCCTTGGCTGATCTACCTCGCAAGGCACGGTTTCAATTTTATTGTACCTGAAGGTTTATCTTTATTCGTCTTTAAGAGGAATATATACTGTAGTTAGAGTTGCATCCATTCCTCCTAACTGTTACAACTCGAGCCTTAAGATTGAGTCTCTGTTAACGCTAGACCTAATGTTAAGGTTATGTAGCAGTAGATAAGCACTTTGATCAGAGATGCTGACAGTCAAAACTTAAAGAACGATAATACTGGAATATGTTTGGTTTAACCTTAAAAGGAAAGATCACCAGTTGTGCAAAAGACTTGCGAAAAGTGATTTACACCGTTATCTTGGATGAGGCAACTGATATGTCATTAATTGGCTCAAAATTGCTTTAATTACGTTGGAGTTTTGTTGGTAGCAGCATGATGTTGTTGATGTGGTAGTCAATACGGACTGTGTTCTAGTCTACCATACAGAAAGAATGCCTTATTGGAAACAGGAATCTGCGCACTCCTTTATTAGTGAAAATATCGGTAATCCATGTCATCAAAATCGAGCTAAACGAATCATGAGAAAGTACGTATCCAAAACTGCTTGGAGAAGCCAGCGTCCATCTGCTCCTTTGATATTAATTAAATCTTTTACCGATCGTATAATAATTGATCTATGTCTGGTAACCATCTTGTCAGCGATAATTCGATGAAACAGTAATTAGTTATCAATAAGCTTCATTCTGTTGGGCAAAAGTCCAAAACGTTAGCTTCTCATCATTGTAACTATATTTTAAAATCTATACAGTAGGTGATCCTGCAATAACAGTACGATGCTGAATCTGAGATGGAAAGATTGACTGTCCTTGAAACAGTTGTCAAACCTAAGCTTGAAACTGCACGAGCTATTATTGCGGATTCGTTCCCTCGCTAACATAACGATGCTTCTTTAAAATGGTTTGTAGTTCAATTGCCAATAACAAATTTACATATGAAAACTAGTATCATTTCCTTTAAATTGTAATAATGTTTTTCATTGTCCAAAGAGTGATCATTGATGCAATTCCTCGAACAGTTTTTAACTGAACTGCTTAATTGATTTCAAAGATCACTGTTTATCAAAACAATACCACCACGCATAGATCAGCCGTAGGGATCTTACAAAATTGTGACCTTCATAGTTGAGGATCCTTTGGAAACTGTTGTCTGCCATAAGTTGATTTAGAAAAGTAAGAAGATATACTTGTATAAGCTAACTACCACTAGCATTAAAACTCTCATAATTATAGTTGAACTTAGTGTTCCTTCAGATAGGGGAAGGTTCTAATTATGAACAGCTTTTGAGATGATATGAAAATCTGGGAGCTTGCTTTTGATAAGCAGCTATATAAGGAAAGCGCGCAAAAAGGCATTGCGTATTAGATTTGAACAAGCAGTCGCATGCTTTTCTATAAAGGCAAGTATTCGTTTGTTTGAAAATCAATGGAAACGAAGAAAAGTTCTCCCGTTAGAAACTGAGCTTACTCCAGCATTTGGTCCGTGAAATTTCTCCTATAACTTACTAATTGTTGATCATACGGTTACGTGCAAAGACGGCTTATTTACGCAACTTACATATATCGCGATTGAAGTGAGTGATAAAATGTAGAATTCTGACCATTCAACAGTACACAATTTATGTAGCTCGTGGCAAAAAAGTCTGATATTTTCGGAAGAAAAGAATAATTCAAAGGAGCCATATAGATGGCTACTACGACAGTCAAATACTTTTCCCAATAACTGGGTCAATAACAAACAGATCCTGAGAAGAACCTGTTTGTCCCAAATATAAACTTATGAATTAACAGGGAAAAACGGTATTTCAACAATACCAGCCCGTGTATTGCTATTTCACCGTGTTTCATCTGTTAAGCACGGTGGGCTGTTTGAGTATCACATTGGAGAATTGTAGCATGCCGCTACGATAACGTAATAGAACGGAATAGCTAGAGCTGAAGTCGCTCATCTGGATGATATGGAAGCATCTATGAAGCTTTTTCTCACAAGTTTTGCGGTGTCGGAGGAGTGGAGAATAATTGATCCTGCGTTGATATTTTTAGATCAATCATTTGCTGAAAAAAGATAAAGAGTAACTACCCGAAAACGATCAAATAACATGTTCCACTCCTACGGCATGCATACAAATTTGACACTGAGTAACATTAGGCGTGAAAGTCAATTGGATTACGAGGAAATTTCTGTCTAAACAAGCAGTTTAATCGACGTGGTTTTCCGTTGTGTGTTAAAAGCGAAACGTTTCTTTAATGGGGAGAAAGCAACATAGTTGACCTTTGCAAGTACGTTTAAATAGTTCTTGTCCTGTACATAAGATTCAGGTTCAACTTCCCTTCTGAATCCAAATCATTGCCAAAATAATAATTCGTCATCATCCTTTGCCGTTTTTACCGCACTCGCTCAATTCGAGTAGACGTGATATCTTTGAACGGTTTCACCAAAAAATTTCTTCCCTATCAAGTTTTATAGAATATCATTAACAAGCCCCTGTCAAAAGTATAAACTACAGTAATCTGTTAATGATATTATGTATCATTTTATGCCTAGGAAAAGTACTGTTTCTTCATTGCTGAACAGTTTAGATTATCAGCATCAATGCGGACAGCTTTTTTTTTCGATATAAAGTTACTTTTTGAGTTTATAGACAATAGTTTTTTTGAAATCGATAAATACATGTATAGGTTCTACAAGAAGGGATATAATAGGTAGAAGTATAACTTAGATATATAAAGTAGGATACAAAAAGAATAGTAAGAGGTGATATTGTATAGTTATTATGATAAACATAAGGAATAGTAATACATGTACATGTAATATAAGTTAAGAATTAGATATTAGAATGGGAAGCTACTACGAGCAGCCAGTGTCACCCGAACTACCTTTTTCACTGGCTCTTTTTGGAACGGAAGTTTTACGTCTTCGGTTTTTCAGATTAAGATATAACACACCAGTTGAAGGGTAAGTATTCGGAGGACGTGTGGCAGGTTCTGGAGAAGGCTTTCGCTTACTATCGCCCGAAGTTGTTGCTTGCGGCTTCGGTGAATTCATTCTTAGTATTTTAGCTCTTAAAGCTTCCATAACTCTATCATGGTCCAATGGTTTTGAAGGAGGGGATAGACGCCGGCTTGATAAAGAACTGTTATTGCCTTTTTTTTTGCTACTTTGACTATTGCTGTTATCGCTGTTGACATTGAAGTCGCTGAGTGTCATGACATTCTCATATGAGTGAGTCTTGTACATTGAAGACGACCTCCCTAGCTTTGGTTTTGTTGCAGGTGTTAAGCTTGTTTTTGATCGTTGTTGTTGTGCTGTTGTTGATGTTGAATGTTGTAGTGCCATTGTTGACGATGGATGTTGTTGTGATTGTTGTGTCCTCCCTGTAGGTTTAGAGACTATACTTTCTGTATCACTGATAGCGATCGATATATCAGAATGGGTACTATTCGTGGGTGAATTTTGAACAGATGGAAGTATAGAAGCCATCATCCCGTCTGACGAAGTTGAAGGGAAATAAGATTCAGTAACGGCTGAATAGGATGTATTCAGATCACTGGTGTTGTTGTTATTGCTACTACTACGGCTTGTGGTTAGGTCGAAAGTGGGAGTATTAAGAATATTTAGTGAAGATGAGGCTGACGAGAAAGTTGAATCTTGTGGGATACCATAATGAAATTCTGGCATTGCTACAGGAACGACCGGTACAATATCGCTACCCCGTGATAAGGACGGTGGGTTAATTGATGGAAAGTTTGGGTGCCTAAGCTGTCGTGGTTGTTGCTGTTGGTAGTGCTGCTGTTGATAGTGCTGCTGTTGTTGATGTTGGTAATGCTGATGATGATGTTGTTGATGATTTGGATCAAAATATGGTGTCGTTGGAACTATATTGCTGGATACAAGCTGGGTATTTACTCTTGATAAGAGAATATCTGTTTTAGAAAAATATATATTATACATATATATATATACAGGCTATCAGCGTTTCAAGTAAAGACCGTAGCTAGAATTTTATGATATACCTAAAGACGGACCATTGAGCGTTTGACCAAAGACAGGCGGATGTTGTTGTATTTCGTTATCCAGTTTATCGGGCTTAAGAGGTGGAATAAGGTTGAGTATCGTAGTTATTCAATAATCATTTAGGCCATTTCGTATTACCTTCTGTTCAGGTGGTCTGTTCATTAACGTATAGTTGTATGCTTGCGTATTGTTATGATAGGGATTAAACAATTCATCTGAAATACTTACACCGCTATAGTTGTTGTGCTGATTTGCTTCTGTGCGGCTTAAAGGAACGTTGGAAAAAGAAAGTCTTTCTTCGTCGTTATATACATAAAGATTGTCATCACTATGTTGCTTAGGAGGCATAATCAATAAGTTTCAACAATTTCACGTTGTTGACGAACAATGTTTGAAATACAATTTGAAAGTATGCCGTTTGAATCCAGTCTGTTAAAGATGTCAATACAGTTGGATAATATTAAAGGCAAATATTGTAAGTGTTTGAATATTCAGATATGATAGAGCGTATAGGAGTGCTTTCGTTGTTTAGAATCGTTGCTAGAGCTAGTAAACAGAACTTCGCTGTTACAAATTTAAGAATAGAAGGGGGAAAAACTAGAAACTTAAACCTAAGAACTAGTCATATATATACGCAAAGAAAAAAATGAGAATGTTTAAAAATAAACAGAAAAAAAGTTATTCGGTAGCTCAATCGGTGCGCCAAACTGCGACTACTACATGTTAATACTTCTTAGTTGCTGTGAGTGTAATGAATTCCCCGCAAGCACAAATTTCCTTGGTAGACTCGTTATCAAACAATATTCTAGCTTGAAATTGAGACGTCTTCGCATTTTTTACTAGATCAATTAAACTTATTTCTGGACGAGCATATTTTTCCTTTTGGAAACAAACCGACGTAACTAATCGAGAGGACTGTATTTCTTGAGTTACCTCCTTAATCTCAAAGCAACTTTAAGTACGGTCACGGCTCGTGTACTCATTTAGTGCGTGTAATGAAAACATCATAATCACACCCTCGCCAGCAATACACGGTAAAATGATTCGACAGCCAACGTCTTTAACAGTTTTATTAAGAAAGAAAAATTCCGCCTATAGCCATTCGTGTGCCGTTACGTATTTAGCAGCTGAAGTTAACAAAAAAGTATAGAGATAAGTAAGGCTATTCCTAACAAAATAAAATTTGAGGAAAACAAACGGCTATTCAAGTTTAGGCGACATTATCTAAATAGTATGCGCGAAAGAAGCAGCAGTAGTCTAATCAAGAAATCAATTCTATCCTTTTCAAAATCAAACAAATCCCCTTTATTTCTATTGTTAGCTGAAACTTCATGACGGTCAAACCGCTTGAACACGGTATTACTCAAATTACTAAAAATAGGCCCAGTCTCATTTATCTTGTTCAAAGTATATTCGATTAGAAACTGAAGGGCATGGTCATAGTAATAAATTCGAGTATCGAGGAATTGCAAGAATTATAGCATCAGTGCACTATAATTTTTACATTATTCAGAGCTTTTCAAATATTACAGCTCTTTTAACGCGTCAAAACTACCGTTTTGAAGCTGTCATGATCTGCAAAACCGCGTTCATGGACCTGGATTTTATAACTGAGTTAGAGTGATTTATTACTATTTTTAGTAACATCAATGTTAACTTTTGGGCATACAATAATTCAATTCCAGCATCTTTAATTGTGACCATAAATTTGCATAATGAAAGTACTAAGTGAACACAAATGGTTATTAAAGAAGCTAATGTAATTCTTACAAATCATTCGCTATTTATATCGTAATTTGTGTTCTTCTTTCAAAAATCTAACAAGAAAAAGGCCGGAAATGCTGAGACACATTTCGCGTTTCAATCTTTCGTTTTTTGCGGAATTTTTTCTGACTTTGCTAAACTGTAACTCGCGGTTTTACATGTAAAACGCCCCGTATGTCCTTCACTGCTCATTTGTACCTTGATTTTTGCAGCTTAAGATAGTAACAAAAGTAGCCGTCAAACCCGGGTATCCGTGGAAGCTTGACTTGATGAGACTAATTTCTATTAAATAGCTGTGGCTCAACCGAGCACTAATTCTATAATGCTAAGGTTGCTGTTATTTATGCACAACACTTTCGGAACACTCCACTATGCTTGATGGCATTGGAGTAGATGACAGCACATACTATACACATTTTGATAAACAAATTGCTAATAAGGACGGCTAAATACTGAGGCTGAACAGCAAATTTAACAAGGTGACAAATCGCTTAAGTGTACAAACTCAACAATTCTCAAATTACTCTGCGTGGCTGATTCCATTATTCACATTCTCATCCCTTGCTCCTCCAAACTAAAAGTTCAATGACTTCAATGCAATTAATCTGTGTATTGGAGTGAGAATTGTGTGATATATGAAGAAGTCATTACAATTTCCCGAGGTTACGATTAAATTCATATTGTGATGAGACAATTGATTGATTCTCAAATACTCCCTTTGTGTTTATACTTTTCCTTACGTATCAACAGTTCTATCTACTCATTCTTCCTTTTATTGCCAACGAAGGAGACTCAAACTTTTTTTTTCCCCATTGAAAGTCCTGACAAAATTGAAAATGTTAATTTCACTACGACCTATCCGCTGTGATAAATTATTATTTAGTAAACAGCATTTGCTACCAGGACAATGTGTTTATGTGTTTATTTATTTAACTTCTAACTTCTTTCCAACCACTCTCTTATTGATGCGAAATCTGTTTCTTTAACTATTGCTGTATGCATATCTTTTTATCATGCGATGTAAAAACCAAATATAGGTTTTTGAAATGTTCAAAATATCTATTGAAGACAAGCTCAAACGGGTTCATTAGCCTCGATTTACAGACGGCATATGCTTATGTGCTATACCGTTTAGTTGAGTAGTAAGCATAAAGCAATCAGGGATAATGAAAAGAAATTTTATTTTTCAAATTGATAATCACGTATTTTGTCTAACCCTTCAAAATAATGAACCGGAATGTGGTCTCTTATGAAAAATGGATAAAGGGATTCCAGCATAGTAATCGGACTAGAATATTGAAGCTGCTGCATAAGAAATTTTAACCAACTTGGCAAAGATTTGGCAGAAGCGTGGCGTATTGCTGTAGGGATTAATCTTTCATCTTGGAGCTCCTCTGGTACAGGTGTGCAAGGCTCAGAATTATTGTCTAATTCCGTATTTGAGGTTTTTTCTGCAAGGCTAGAAGTAGAAAAGGAAGAAGCAGTATCTATAACCTCTATTACTGCAGCTGTCTCGTAAGGGGAGGGATATGTTTTCAACGGCTCATCGTTCAAAAGAGGATGAGTTAGTTGAACGACCTGTCCAACGTGCGCATAATTAAAAAAGTCCGTTTTTGGAGCATAATTTCCTACAATGCTGCTATTATAGCCAGGAGGTAGTCTACAGATCACGTCAAACTGATTAACAATCCTCCATAAGGTAGGTGGTGTTGTGTACATGTCTTGTGGTTGGTAATAATTACTATTCGTGCAGGAAGCGAAATTGGAAGCAAAGTCATTATCACCTACAGCAGGTAATCCAATGACATACGCGTCGCATAAGCGACATAAAGGCCCTAAGTCATCAGGACATTTAAGCCAACGGGCAAAAAGCAATGAACTCAAACCTGCTCCAAGAGAATGTCCTGCTAACCAAACAGGAACGGGCTGAGGATTGGTACCACCGTCACTGCATCTATTTGCCAGCAACTCTTTAGCTTTCTGCCGAATAGCGCTTAATATGACATAATAAGGATCGCGAACATTACTAGCACATCTATCTCTGCAGGAGTTTTCCGCAAAAAGACTTTCGTAAAAACCTTGATGAACTGATCCAAAAAGAAATGGTCGAGCGTCAGTTCTTTGAAACGTTGCGTCAACCAAAAACTCGCTATAATTTGTTGGTGTAGTTCCTTTGAAGGTAACAATGATGAAGGGTGGTTTATCATTATCTTTAGGCCAAAAAAGTCCACAATAAGGACCTGTCAGAGACCTCATTTCTGTAACACCAGAAAAGTAAAGGTTAAATTGATCAGCAATATAGCGTATATTGGCTTCGGATTCCCAAATCAGTTGCTTTGCTATACACTTGATGCGTTGGAACTCTTTTTCTTTTTCCTCATGCTGACTGCTCGCTTTCCCGTTTTGGATTTGCGCTATCAATTTCAGAGCTTTAGTTATTTTTTCATCTTGACGTTCGTAGACAAGAGAGGATAAGATAGTCATGGTTTGCGCAATGGAAATATCAAATGTTAGAATTCGACGATTGCCTATAAAGTTTCTATTGATTCTTCGATCTATCACTGGTTTGCCGCCCAATGAAGGTAGAGTTGATTTTACGATTTGGATCGATTTGTTTGAATATAACAAATCTGGAGCACCTAAAGTCGAATAAAGCTCTTAGAAAGCTAACTTCAATCAACAGTACTGTAATTAAACTGCAAATTCACAAAAACTATAGTCACCCCAATTAATGATACTGAGATCTATAAATAAACATCACAAGCCAGTGCATTGTGTTTAAAAAAAAGTTAGAACGTTTTATTGCAACCATTACTACAGTTTGAATTAAGGATTATGATAGATACTTTACTGTTGCCATATTCCTCGCGTATAGTTTGTATAAGCTTTTCGCCACCGAGATCTTCCAAGCAAATCTTCAACCCAATTTCAAAGAGGAACAGGAGTAAGCTTACAATAGGATAAATAGTAATAAATGCTAATGAGCTCAAAGGAGATGTGATAATAGAAAACCAGTTGAAATAAAAGACTAGAAACAAGTTTTTGTAGACGCCCAAAACATATCTCCAATAACCACTTGGATGATAATGATTGCTATTGGAAAAATTGTATAGCTGTTTGAATACATAGATAATATAATCTAGCAGACTTTGTGGTTTAGCAAAATTTCGGGATAAAGCATCATCATTGTATTTCTTGCTGATATACGAGGTTGTTGGTTTATTTACTGCATGGTTGAAGATGTCAGCGAAGTGGTTCGACGAACAGCTATCATCGTCAATTTCATTCGTTCGATCAGGAAAGACTAGTTCAAGCTTTTCGGACGGCGGCGTAAATAGCTCTTTAGACTTGGTGCTTTTTCTATCATTCATAGTTACGGTTTTTTAATGCTAAAAAGAAGAGAAAATGGAAAGAAAAACAAAGAAAATCAATACAGTTATCGTTTATTATCTTTTTTGGTAACTAGCCGTATTTGTTATGTTGTACCTCATTTTTAATGCGTATAATACTACGTTATTGATGTTAACTTGTCAAACATATCCGTACAAAGGACGATAAGAGCTATTTTTCAATGATCGAGATAAGTAACTTGCAATGTCACGGAAATTCATAATATTCTAGTTATTTTCTGATTAGAAGGGATAGAAGTTGATAAAAGTGTGAATGGCTGGCTTCACGGTTTTTTTTTTAAAGTTCAAAAAACCATGTGAGGAAAATCATTTTTAACGTCATATGGTGAAGTGCGAAGATGATACTCTCTTCATCTCAACCTCAAGGCTCCAAAACCGTATAATTTTATTATAGTAGTCTTAAACATTATGTCTCTTGCATTACTATGATTACCTTCAGAGTAGAGTCTTCCAGGAAATGCCATTAGATAGGTTGTTTACATGTATGGAGCTCTTTTAAGCGACGACAATTTGTGGCTTGTATGTCTGTACAGGCCAAGCATGCTATCGTCCATAGTTCTGCTAGAATATCCAGATGCTACAGAACTCAAACCAAAAATATCATCAAATTCAAGGACTCAGACGGTCAAGGACAAAACATAAAAACTTCTAAAACTCAACGACCGTAGAAGCTGTTTAGTATTGCCTTTCTTTGTCTAAAAGTTTGCTTTTTGTAATGATTGGCTCAAAGTTCCGCAAACAGGGAAAACAGGTCCTTTTTATTTTTTTTCTTTCAAGATCCATATTTGTCCCCGTTCCCTCCCTTTCCTGCTTTTTTTTTCTGTAACTCTACCATCCGTAAAAATGTCTGTCACTTTAGATCTTCCTTTGGCTCTTCACATCCTTGACGCCGTTCTCGCCGAAAACAAATACATCGCTGCGTAAGTATTTCTGGTCCCAACAAACTATATAGTGGCTTAGTGTTCTAACATTACAATATTGCAGCGATAAGGCTACCGAAGCTGATGCTGCTGTCGCTAAGGCTTTAGGTTCTGCTCCTGCTGCTGAATTTGCTAACGTCAACAAGTGGTACTCCGAAGTCAAGTAAGTAAATAGAGTTATTGTCCCGTAATGTTATTCCTTTCTGCGGGTCACTGAACGCGATGTTTGTATAAACTTTTTATAGGCCTTCTGATGCTGCTCCTGCCGCTGAAGCTGATGAAGATGATATCGATCTCTTCGGTTCTGATGATGAAGAAGTTGATGAAGAAGCCGAAAGAATCAAGGCTCAACGTCTTGCTGAATACAATGCCAAGAAGGCTGCTAAGCCCAAGCCTATTGCTAAGACTACTGTTACCCTTGACGTTAAGCCTTGGGATGATGAAACTCCTATGGATAAGTTGACCGAAAGTGTCAAGGCTATTGCTATGGATGGTCTCCTTTGGGGTGGTCACCAACTTGTCCCTATTGGTTACGGTATTAAGAAACTTCAAATCAACTGTGTTGTTGAAGATGATAAGGTTATGATGGACGACTTGTGTGACGAAATCACTGCTCTTGAAGATTATGTCCAATCTGTTGATATTGCTGCTATGCAAAAGATCTAAACTCTTTCAATTCATTTTTCATCGATAACCAAACATTTTAATAATAAAGTCTGATATTATTCATTTTTATTTTTACATTGGTTAGAGATGATGTTGAATTATCTTATTAATCGTTGTTAATTCTCCATCTGTTTAAGCACTTCAATACGCTCTTTATACAATTCCTCAGCCCACGCTTTTACTGCAGGATGTTGAAATTTGCCCATTGTTGAGTCAAAGAAACCTTGTAACCTTTTTTGATCGGCTAACAACGAAAAAGATTAGTCAGTGAAAAAGATAAAAATAATTGACGTGTCGGTTGAGAAGACTTTACATTTCTCATATTCAAGAGCTTGCACTACCATCTCAAATTTGTCCAGATCCTTTACAAATAACGCCTCTTGTGTTTTGGCTTCCTCATATTCATACCACAGATCAGCAATTTCAGTGACCTCTGGAGTATTTCCTAAAGTTTCTTTAAAGCTTTCCATTGCAGCCTAGTGGTACAACGTTTCAGCATTATTCAATATCCAAAAAATTCTGCTTTTCATCTACCTTTTCCAAATTGTATTTTTCTTCCTTACTAACACCAGCATGAGGAGTGATATCTCCCTATAAAAACCAAATCAGCTGAAAGGAACAACTTTCGTGTGCAGGAATGTTACGAACTTACAACAACAGCTTCGGCTAAATCGTGGACTATTGCCATTTTGATACATCTAAAAGTACATTGAATTTTAATGTCCTGCTTAAACAGCTGCGATCTGTCA
Organism: Mycotypha africana; assembly: GCF_025528875.1. Classification (NCBI taxonomy): domain Eukaryota; kingdom Fungi; phylum Mucoromycota; class Mucoromycetes; order Mucorales; family Mycotyphaceae; genus Mycotypha; species Mycotypha africana. The sequence continues at coordinate 1,200,188 of NW_026515735.1, read as the reverse complement.
GACATACCTGTCTCTGTTCAGCGAAGGATCATTCACCAGCATAGCCATGATTCCCATACGATGCATATGGTCAGAGATCGATTCTGGTTGGTTTATACCGTTATCCAACCAACCTGTTCGCTTTGTTCTCTACATATTACTAAATTTAGTTGATTTTTTTTCTTAAAAATCTACAATGGGCGAGGATGGTAACGTTGATTTACTTTGAGATTTTCAATAGTGTGCAAAAATCGTATAACGCTGGCTGGATTTGATTGAGGCATTGTGAAGTTGCTTCGGGAAGGAAGTTTATTCTGATCAAGTTAAACTGAACTTCATGATTTTGAAAGACACGTTGAGTTTCAAATGGGCGAAAAGGGGAGGAGGGGACAAATTACATCTGTGCACTTTCGTGCTTGCCAGAGAAATGCCATTTTTCAAAACCACACTGATCCAGTTTACAACTCAATGCCTCCAAAAAACGATGTGCGAAAACTTTTCAAGAAACAACAAGCCGAGCGAAATAAAGCTGTAAAAATAAAGCACCCTTTTGCAAAGTATGACGAAATGGGACGACTACTATGCATAGTTTGTCAATCAGCGGTGAAATCAGAAAACGTTTGGCAAGCACACTTAGGTTCAGCTTTTCATCTAGAGAATATCCAAAAACTAAAGGCAATAAAGCAAAAACAACAACAACAGCAGCAGCAGCAGCAACATTTAAAAAGACGTGCACCGTCGCCCTCACCTCAAATGGAAGAAGATCAGAGTGAAGAAGAAGTAGAACATAAACGATTGAGGCTTGAACCAAGTACTCAAAATGAAAAGCAAGGCATTGAGCTTGACGAAGAAGCCTCTGACAACGATGACGAAATAGATGAGAATACTGCTCAATTACCAGCCGACTTTTTTGACCAGAAACAGGAGGATTTGGCGAATGATCCAATGGATGAAGGATCTGCTACTGAAGAATCCAACACTCTTCCTGCTGGATTTTTTGATGATCCTGACGAGGATGCACGCATGAGAGGAGAATTATTACCTGAAGAAAAAGCAAAGGTTGATTTAGAAAAAGATGTACAGTCATTTACCGAAGCAATGGCTGATGTTACCGAAGAATCAAAGCAGGCACAAGAGGAGGACGACGAAACATTTTGGCAAGAAAGACACTTTGATCTTACAATGGAACAAGCCGCGTTTGATTCCCGAGTGGCAAAATTAAGACATTTGAGAGAAGCAGGAAAAAATCCTGAAAATGACTCAACGGCAAATAATCCTAGTCATGAAGAAACAGATGATATTATGCGCGTGAAACTCAAGACAAACGTCAGACAGGCTCTTAAAGGCCAGCTTGCGAAGCATGCAGTATCGGTATTCGATGATGACCTAGATGATATATCAGAAGAAGAAGAGGAAGATTGGCGAGCTCAGCAATTATAAAAACAATTATATGAAGTATTTTAGGAAAACTACACTTCAAACAATATGAATATAAAATCCCACACAACCAAATGTGTGTCGATGGATACAGATTCGAACTAAGTAGGCCATCTCGAGCGCTAATTATACCAATAAAAAATGGGTGTTTGAAGAAGAGCATATCTGGTTTTATTCGCATCAGATTTAGTATCGTGCTCTAGCATACGGCAGATAAATATTTGAATGTTATTCTTAGTTTATGCGGTCGCATTCTGTTGTTGTGAAGCACCCGGAGCCTGACTTAAAACCTCGTCTAGACTAACATGTCGTGACAACTCGTTAAAGACCTATTATGAATGACAGGAAAGTTGAGGATCAGAGCGTTTAAGAAGTATTTTGGACTGAACTGTTCACTTACAGTTTCGTCTACTGGTATAATTGATTTTCGTCTGAATAAATGATATTGCGCTGGTGTATCTTCAAATTGCTGCATATCTGGTTTGATATCGTCCTGTTGCTCTGTCACTCCTTGATCCACAATGGGAGTATCCGAAATATCTAGTTCTTCTAATTCACTGTTAATGTCTTTATAGAAAGACTGAATTAGCAACAATCGTCAACCTTAATGTGAGCTACAGGCGCCTACCTATTGAATCTGTTGGACCTCCTGCAAGAATAGGCATAGTAACTGTTTTCATATCTGTACATGGCTGACTCAACAATTGAATGGCCTCTGTGGCTTCTGTGGCTTCTTTATTCTTGACTTTCTGACGAAGATACTTCCAGTTGTCCTCACGCTCTTTTTGTAATCTACGTTCCCTACAAGAGAAAATCGAATTGTGAATATGATAATGATAAACAACTAACACAAAATTACAATTTACAGCTGTCTTTGGTCTTTGTATTGGTTGGCACATTCGTCAAATAACGTAGGATCAATATCAATGCAAAGTTTCAATGCTGTGTAAACTAGACTTAGAATAGTCCTTTCCAAGAATGCATGAGAAGACTGTTGGTGTATTACTGGTGTTTGAATTTAGACTTACTTATTCCAGTGTGTTTTAGATGTTCTGTACAATGTGGGGAAGATTATGGGCATGATTACTTTGATATTTTCTGCCATCAAGCTGAGGATATACTCATTGTTCCAAAAATATAAGGCTCTTTCTGATACTTGGAAATGCGGACTGGAAATGCATTGATTAAGCTTGGTAAACAGTGGACACATTATCTGCTGAAATTCGGGTACGTCTACAACATCAAGGATTTCTTCAATTTCATTCAGAAACATCACCTCCTTAGAGCTGTTTACTTTGGGCCAGTACCGCAGTATTCCTAAGACGACCTGTTTCAAAATTCGTAATGAGAATTATTGAATGCAAATAAAGCTCGACTTAAAAGAACAAATACCTCGTATGTTAGCGCTCTATCCTTTTCGAGAAATTGCACAATACAATAGGCTAATTGAGGTTGGTACAAAGCAAGGGATTTGGTCTTATGCAATGGAATTAAAACCCGAGATAAAAATGTTTTGTGTTCCTCTTTTAATGGTAAAGCGAAGCCATTAATAATACTGCCCAGGATCTCCAACAGTTCAGCAACACCATTGTATCGTTCAGTCTCGTAAATGAATTGAAAAAAGATATTGTTTATAGATCGTCGGATGAAAGCTCGCAAATTGAGAAATTTACCGTATATACGGTGCAGTGTTGTTTTAAGGTAATCGCGTTCTCGAGGATCTTCAGAATCGAATAGCTCTAAAAGCTATAATGGACACCTGAGCTTTTAAATTGTCAATTGCATCAAGTCTTTCAATTCGCCTTACCTGGTGAATAAATTTGTGATCTATATACTTTTTCGCATAGACTATGTTGAACTCTGGTGACTCAAGAAAGCGTAGGAAGAATTCATACACGGTTTGCAGATGAGGCCAGGCTACTTCTAAAACCGGCTCATCCTCCTCTGGATCAAAAGCATCGCCAATGGGGTTTACTGGCGGAGGTATAGGTCGGAAAAGATTGGTTGCAAACTTCAGATACAAATGAAGTGTCCGAAAGAGCCTTTGTGAGATTTTATGCGTGCATATTTACAGCTTCGATTATTTTGCATTTCTAAACTAACCATATTAATGATTTCAGGATAAACATTTTCCGTTAAAACACCACGGTTCACTGAAATATGATCTAGAATTTCTTGTAAAGTCTGTCTTTTGATTTCTTTCTCTCTCAGTTCTGAGGACACATCAGTGAAATCGAAAACAACTGTACACTGCTTGATCTTTTGAACAAATAAATCTGCCCGCATATGACTTGGAACCTCTTTGGCAGCAACACATTTCGGATAAGCTCATCAGAGATTTTGGTAAATAACGATTCTGAATACGACTTACCATGGAAAGCAGGCGTAGGTTCTAATTGTACTTTTTCTTTAACATAGAATCGTGAAGATTTCTGACGACGAGGTGCTTTACTGATGGGGATTTGATCAATGGGTGCATTTTTTAGGCGATAGTGTAGAGGACCAGTTTTTGGCGCATCTCTGTCGGTTAGCTTGGGATGGCTGTTGTTATGCATAAAAGAAACTGTGTTGTTATTGTTATTTGTACGGTTAATTTTTGCATGCGGTGGATTTTGCTGATATTGGCAAATGTAGGGAAAGATAATGGTCGCGTAAATGCAGTGCTAGTGATATTCAGAAGCTTTACAATTTGTTAATGTTCTTACCAAGTCTGTTACTGATATAGAAGTGCTTATATTCATATCGGTGTTGTTATTTAATTCTGTTTGTTTCTGTGTGCTATTATCTTCTTCACCGTGAGGATTCGGCGTATTCTTGTCAGTCTTGCTTCTCGTAAGCTATAGACACAATGTGGTCAAAAGCAGGTGAATAAGAGAAGCTAGGTTCTAGGTAAAAGCTTGACTTACAGCCTCCCTCCAACCTTTAATCATTTTGACCTCTAATAAAATGAAAACGAGCTCTATTAAATTCTTTCAAATGAATGTTTGCTTTCTTTTGAGTAAACTCACGATTTGTTTATTCGCGAAAATCGGATGAAAAGCTTCAAGCTATTTTCGTTAATATTACACGCAGTTTCGCAATGTTGATATAAATCGCAGCTTTGTACAAGAGAAGGAAGAACGAAAGAAAGAATGTGAGTGCAGGAAACAAAGACAAGGAGCACAAGTAATTGTGTTTTCCCGAAAAAAAACAAAAAAAAACAAAAACAAAAAAAGGAGGTTAGCCACAGTGATAAGCTTGTGTACCTTATTTCTTGAAGCTTAATTCCCATTCGTCCCAATCAGAAATAGTTTGATTAAAAAAAACAAGCTATAGGTTCCATAAAACACTGATCTTTGTATATGTCAAGTTAAAATCTTTAGTTTTTGCACTAACTTTGATATATGGGCCAGATATTACTGAATATCCACTAAATATGTTATCCATCGATTTTTTGGCACTTGATAAACCCTATTGATCATCGCTAAGGACATGTATCAGCTTACCAAAAGCGTGCAACAGTATGACAGTTTTTTTGCGTATCTTTTTTTTTCTTTTTGCCAAATGCAGCGAAATCGTTAGGCATGGCCTCGAGTGAGTTCCGATACTTTTCAGGGTTTAACCATAAGGTTACCATTGTTCAATTTATGTGAGAAGCCTGCTTCGTACACTTGTATAGTAGAACTAAAAAAGAGATACATTAAAAAAGCCAACAAAACTAAATTAGAGATAGCAGTTCAAGCCTTTGCTAAATGAGTTTTCAGACATATCTTGTAAAAAGGTATTGTACCTTCTATTAGGTAAACACTTAGATGGCAGACATTAAACTCTCTTGATGTTTAAAAGCCGAAATATTTTCTACAATATGCAACAAAATAGTACAAAACGCTGACAATTGCCTCTTTATGGAGATTTCCCAAAATTTCGTCTATGTATTGTCAGCGAATGCTCCTAGGTTCAAAGTGCGAGCTACTGCGGTTGTAAGATTAATTTGAACTCTGTAAGTGTTACGGAATCGCACAGTTATTTACGGTTAAAATTGGATGACCGGTTGGCTGTGACTGAAATACAGATACTCCGGGGTTGGAGCTTATAAGTTGAAAGGCACAGATAAAAAATGGAACCTTTTCTTGCTTGTCAACCCCGCGTTTCTTTTCATTTGTTTTTCTTTTTATCATTGAACAAATAAAAATGTTTGCTACCTCTCGCATCTTCACCTCCCTTGCTGCTAAGCGTGCTTTCTCCACCTCTACAGCTAACCTCTCCAAGGTTGCTGTTCTCGGTGCTGCCGGTGGAATTGGACAGCCTTTGTCTTTATTGTTGAAGGAAAACCCTCATGTTACCCACCTTTCCCTTTATGATATTGTCAACGCTCCTGGTGTTGCTGCCGATGTTAGCCACATTAACAGCAACTCCAAGGTTACAGGACATACTCCCGATAATGAAGGACTGAAGGAAGCCCTTGAAGATGCCCATGTCGTTGTCATCCCTGCCGGTGTTCCTCGTAAGCCTGGTATGACTCGTGATGACTTATTCAACACCAATGCCTCTATTGTCCGGGACCTTGCCTCTGCTGCCGCTAAGTAAGTATTACAGTATGAATAGTGACTTAATAAAGGGAGAAAAACCTATTGAGGTATAGGATGTCGTAAGTGCAATAAGAACGGCGCCCTATAATCACAATGAAAGAAGAAAGAGAGAGTCAATTGTTGAATTAGAGTAGAGCACAATAGGAAATCTCATAGAACTTTTATGGCCGTTTTAGATACTGTCCCAACGCTCATTTCCTCATCATCTCAAACCCTGTCAACTCTACCGTTCCTATCTTTGCCGAAACTTTGAAGAAGGCTGGTGTCTTCAACCCTAAGCGTCTCTACGGTGTTACTACTCTTGACGTTGTCCGTGCTTCTCGCTTCGTAGCTGAAGCCAAGAACCTTGATCCCAAAGATGTCAATGTCACTGTCGTTGGTGGCCACTCTGGCGTTACTATCGTCCCTCTTCTCTCACAAACTGGTATCGAATTCACAAAGGAAGAATTAGATGCTTTGACACATCGTATTCAATTTGGTGGTGACGAAGTTGTTCAAGCCAAGAATGGTACTGGTTCTGCTACCTTATCCATGGCTTACGCTGGTGCCCGTATGGCTAACGCTGTCTTAAAGGCTACTGTCGGCGGTGAAAAGGGTATTGTTGAACCCTCATTTGTGAAATCTGATGTTTTTGCTAAGGAAGGTGTTGAATATTTCTCTACTAATATCGAACTCGGCCCTGATGGCGTTGAAAAGATCAACGATCTCGGTCAAATTTCTGATTACGAAAAGGAACTTATTTCCAAGGCTATTCCTGAATTGAAGAAGAACATTACTAAGGGCAACAACTTTGTTAATCAATAAATCAATTCAGACTGAAATCTCAGCTTATAGAACCATGATATATGGTAAAACTCCTCATCCTTCTTTCCTTACCCTGTTTATCTTTTTAACTTTTGTAAGTTTCCGCAATTTTCACATTACTGACAAAAATCAATAAAATGTATTTGTAATACCTATTTGAGCTTACAGCATTGTACTATTGATAATTGTTATCTTGGTGGCATGATTCCACATGCTTATCAAACTTGTGATACTCCAATTTTGACCAGCTTTCTGTTCCGCAACTGGTATCCTACCCCGCAAAGACGAAAAAATATAAATCTTGGAAGGGGTTTTAAAATTCCCAGGTGTCACCGCTCGTTATTGTAGTGTCACGCCTCAGTTACAGTCCGTTATTTAGAGCTTACAATAATTGCTCTTAAGCAACAAATATTTCTTCCATAAGAAAAGCGTATACTTAATGAACGTTTATTTTTGGTTGCAAGTACAGCTTCTCAAAGATATTGAAGCAATGCTTGCTTCAGATTTCTTATTTTATTCTCGTTGTATGATTGAAGCGATCCGCCAAAGTATATGCACGTTATAATTAAAGACTATCAAGGCTATTTAATTCTTGTTGAACTGCCAGCCATTTGAATATGGTAAGAACTTGCCATCCAGAGTGATTTTTACACGATCGCCCTTGGGATCTTCAACCTAACGTTTTTCAATAGAAAGTATTATAGTATAAGCATAAACGGCTACGGTCATGGCTGCTCAATTTCTATACTGAGCTTACTAAGCTGATGTTACCTTGTCTACGTGAGCTTTGAAATCGATTGCTGACATGATGCCGTCACCGAACTTTAAGGAAGTGTTTTCAAAATAAGCTATGAGTCAGACGGCTTTTGAGGAAAAACTTCTACGTTACCTTTTCATGTATGATCGCCTTCAAAGGGTATCCATAAACTTGAATCATTTCAAAGAATCTGTAAAGTGTAGGATCTTGAGGAGGTAAAGTCATCAAACTTGATGAAAAATAGTCGTATAAAGTCAGCAATACTTTCGAATTTTGGCCAACGTTTAACACTTTCCTAAGTGTGTGGTTTTTTCTGTCTTCTATTTCTAACCTACCCTCCTCTAACCGGATAAAAATGAGAACCCATCTCTTCAAGCAAATGCTGAGTAGGTACATTCAGTAGTTCAGAAAGCTTATGCAACTGTTCATCCGATGGCTTTGCCTAAAAAATGAACATATGTTCAGTCGCAAAATAGGGGTTGGTTAGCTAATTTTTTGAAATTGAAGCCAAGATTCTTCGGTTTTGCTACAGGTACAGTACCTGGCCATAAAATATAGCTGCTGCATATACTTCATCACAGCCCAACTCTTTACCAATTTGCTCAAAGCTAGTTTATATGTTCAAATATATTTCAGTTCTAAACCTTCATTTTGCAGTATGGGCCGACTCGCCCTAATCCTGTTCATACCTTAATTTTCTTGTGTGCTTTGCTTGAAACATGCGCGTTTGGCAGGCACTAAGTTTAGGTTCCTAGTTGAAAATTAGATCGTTAATATCATGCAGTGTTTACACATTTTCAGTTGGAGCTTACGTTCATATTAGCTAGGATAAAGATGTAGCGAGTTTGGGAAAAGGAAATTGGAAGAGTAAAGCGAATTTATAAACAACGAACGACGTTTGTAAAAGCAGAAATTGATGCATAAAAAGTTGATTTACGCTCCGCCTCATGACGTTGCGAACGAGCTACTTACAGCAGACTTGCCTCCCGTACAAATATTCAATATAACGTTATCTATTGTATAGAGGACTGCTTACATTCCGGTTTTTCTGAGCGTATGAAATTGTTATGCAAATTGTGCCTTCCTTTAGCCGCCTTTTTCGAACTATTTCAGTAATTCAAGACAATCTGGACACTGTTAGCCAAAGGCCAAAAGTTGGGGAAACGCGAAAGATGAAACCAGATTGTCATGAAGAATAAATTAGAAGACCATCTGACTGCCGCGAAATACATCTAGAGGTGTGAGTAACTATTTCTTTATAGTAGATAAATTGCTCTTTCCCAACCTTCTTCAGCACTTAATTTGGCAAACTAGATAAGAAGTCTGCTTTAAGTGTAACCAGCGTTTCATTGGTAATGAAAGCTTCGCATTAAGCAAAGGTGTTAACAGCTGCTCACAAGAATTCGACATTTCAACGGTAATTGTATATAACCTTTTAGGGATAATTGGAAAATTTTGTCGAAAGGAGATTACCGTTTTTAAAATTCTACGCTTGACGCCAGACCCCTAATTTATTTGATCCACCACGTAGATACGACAGCTTTTTGATGTGCTAGTTCGGTCATACTACTAAGCATGAATTCTTTTTTTATCAAGTATGACTTGCTTTGCCTTGCCGACAACCTTTCAAAAAGAAATGCATACAGTGAGATACTTGAAGACATAAAAGCCCTTATGCAGGATTTAACTAAAACCGTTACATGTTCACTTTTGCGGCAATTCATCCTTACGTAATGATCCGTCATCTTACTGTGAAATAGAACCGCAGCATGCGCAAAATTTGAGCACCGTGCAAGCTACATAGTCGAAAAGTTAATCAGCCTTATGGATCTGATAATGACTCCATTTAAGACTAATCAGTGAATGTAAATCGTAAATAGCTGAAGACGGATTGTTATACATTTATATTTGCTTTCTCATCAAGGAGCTGATGGGAAAGCAAAAAAAAAAAAGTGCACTAAAGGCGTAACACAGCTGATAAAAACAATAAAAAAGAAGAAGTTGTGGTATAAGAAAACCTTGAAGGAAAGAATATCTGTATCTCAATTTTGTAATTAGATATATTGTTTTATGGAGTAAGAAAAGGAATGAAGACTACAATAATTTTTAACACTATAAACACTGAATTGCGAAGATGATAAAAAAGTTGCAATTACAAAAAGTGCAACGTTGAGAAGCCGTCTTCCTCCTGGAAATCGTTCCAACTTTTCCCAGATGTGATTTGGGTAAAGGATATACACTTAATTCGGCTGCTAATGACAGAGCTCGACTCGTTACAGAATTAGCAATCTACTAAAAGGGATAACGGACTCTGAATAGTACTAGAAAAAGCACAGATGTTGCAGTTTTATCTGTCACTAGACATCAACGCTTATATTTGCGGGTTGCTTATTGTTTGAAATTGTCAGTTTTCTACGGAATAAGAATCCCAGGGAACACAGGCCTTTAGTAGATTTTTCTTATTATGCTGGACTTACACTCTCACACAGGCCCAAACCATTTTACACAGCAAAATTAAACTTTTTGCAATTTCTGATGAAGAACTTTACTGTATGCCCTCAACTAGCAATATCACGGCAGAGTTTACATTATGATATTTAAAGACGTACAAGTATAATAAATTTGGTAATTTCAAAGGGGACATTGTAATCTGGTCGTCTACGCTTTTATATAAAAGATGCATCATCATCATCCTCACATACTTTTCCCCTCGTTGTATTCTTCTTTCGAGTACATCTTTTTTGCAGGATTATTGTCTTGCCACAGCCATTGAAATACAAAATTTCTATCCTTGATCTTGTAGCATTACACTCAATATCAGCCTTATTCATATAGTATAAGCAGGAGAGAACGAATTACAGCATATGAAGCATCTATCACTCATAGCAACCGCGATTTCTTCAATCGGTGGTTTCCTTTTTGGTTATGACATTGGTAAAGATAGTCCTCATTTTGTTTATTAATTCAAACAGATCGAAAAAAGGCATTGTATCTGATCCGCAATTGGAAACAGGTGTCATATCCGGTGTTTTAGCTATGCCAACATTTCCGACTTTCTTTGGAATGCAAGGTGATCCTAACCACATCGCCAAAATGAAGGGTGATGTTGTTTCTTTATTGCAGGCAGGCTGCTGTGTGGGTGCATTGTTAATCAATTTTATCGCAGGTAAGGATGCATTTGCAACGCGCAGCCATTCTGTGATTGTTAGTTAATGTAAAGACAATTTGTACTTACTGATTTGCTTTCTACTACTTTAACGAATAAGATCCTTTCGGTCGCAAATGGTCCATTGTTCTGAGTTCATTGGTTTTTATCGTAGGTTCTATTTTACAAGTCGTAGCTCAGAACCTCCCCACTATGATGGCTGGGCGTTTTATAGGTGGAAGTACGTATAGAATTCATCCATTATAAGCAGAAAGAAACAAGTTTCCACATTAACTTTTTTTTTTCATTCTATTTAATACTACTTGATTCTTTTTCAACTTGCTGAATGAATGATATACCCTTACCGAAAAAGTGGGCGTTGGTGGTTGCTCTATGTTGGTTCCTATGTATATTGCAGAAATTGCACCTCGCAAACTAAGAGGCCGATTGGGAACATTATGGCAGTTTTTGATTGTTTTGGGCATTATGATGTCTTACTGGATCGACTATGCTTGTCTCCGCCATATTCCAACAGGTGACACCCAATGGCGTGTACCCTTGGGTATCCAAATCGCCCCTGGTTTCATTTTGGGAGTGGGTATGGTCTTTTTACCTGAGTCTCTACGTTGGCTTGCTCTGAAGGGACGCGCGGAAGATGTCAAAAAGAATTTATTGCGCCTTAGAGATTTACCAGAAGATCATCCTTCGATCACTGAAGAATTATGCGAAATCAATGTGGCCGCTGAATTCGAAAGAGAATCAAAATCGGGCAAATGGACCGAACTGTTTCAACGTTCAAATTTGCATCGACTTTTCATTGGTATAATGCTGCAAATCTTCCAACAGTGGACTGGTACAAATGCTATTGTAAGCTATACCTTTTGCAACAATCAGATGATGGATAGAAAATGGAGCTGTGAAATCTTACTCTTGTTTGTTTTTTCATCTTAGAATTATTATGCTCCTGAAATTTTCAGATCAGCTGGTCTTGACAGTAACGAAGTTGAAATTCTTGCAACTGGTGTCTACGGTAAATGAATGATTGCATTATACAGTAGATGCATGCCTCGACTGACTCTTAAATTTAAAATCTAACTGTAGGCATTGTCAAGGTAGCTTTTGTCTTTATCTCTTTCTTCATGGTGGATACAAAGCTAGGTCGCAGAAAGACCCTCATGATTGGTTCTGCCGTGATGATGATCGCATTTTATATTCTGGGTGGTATGATTTTGGGTATCCAACGTGATAATGGTGGTGGTGGTTTTGCCGCTGCTAGGGCTAAGATTGATGCCAAGGGATATGTTGCTATGGTCATGATTTACGTTTTTGCTGTCGGTTATGAATTCTCTTGGGGCCCTATTGTTTGGATTGTCTGTTCTGAAATATATCCTACAAGAATTCGTGCTATGGCACTATCTCTGACGACAGCCTTTAACTGGGCTATGAACGCTACTATTGCTAAAGTGACACCTATCATGATGACCAACATTACTTATGGCACTTATTTTTTCTTTGGTTCCTGCGCCGTAGTTATGGGCGTTTTTGCCTTTGTATTTTTGCCCGAGACTCGTGGACGATCTCTGGAAGAAATGGATGCACTATTCAATTCAGGTATGATTCTGACATATAAGGATACTTACAAGGTCGACAAAGAACAAATCAAGCGGGACGAAGAAGCTGGAATCTTTAAAGACTAATTTCATCCGTCTACGTCAGTATCGTTTTATGCCGAATTCATATTTCCCATGTATATTATATCTTTTTCTATTAAACATGCTAAACCTCTAGCTATTCTACCAACTTAATTCTATCATCCTCACAACTAATTCTCTCGAATAAATGTCCTAACTATCCGCCCGGGCATTTACTGAATATAGAACAAAGAAAAGTTGTCTCCCTTGTTCCTGGATTTTCTACTTCGATACATTCTCCGTCTTTCAGCTCCGCTACGCCATTCGATTGGGTAGAGTATGACATCATTCATAAGGCGCGCGATACCCTACCTTTTTCCACTCCAGTGCCCCACCTCACTAAGCAAGTTTCTCAGCAGCGAAAAGAACAATAACACCCCGCAAAAAACAATGTTAACAAAATCTATCGAGCTAGTAAAGTCTTTCTTTCTCTCTTCGAACTGAATATATTACAAAAATGTCTGACGTTGCTGATTCCCAAAAGTTGTCTACCGGTAAGCTATTACATTTACTATTATAACAAGAGGAAGACTCGTTCCGATGAATCTGTGCCCGAGGCTAACACGTCATTTCAATAATAGTTGGTTTTGATGCTCGGTAAAGTCCATTCATCATGAACGAATGAAAAGAGAATGAATAAATACACATTCTGGATAGTACTCCAATTAATCTTTATATTTTTCAATCAATAATCAAACATCTTTGTTGATAACAATTCACAACAGCTTCCCTAATACCAACCAAACCAAGCAGTAACGTATTACAATTTTAAAACGATGCAGCAAAGTATATTTAAGTCATATGGAGAGCTGTATTAACGAAAAAAAAAAAAAAAAATGCAACCATGTTTCCTTTTAAAATAGCTGCTGGCAAAACTATGTAGATTACTATAAGTGTATCAATGCTCGTGGTGAAGAGTTTGAACCTTGCAAGCAATTCTTCAGAGCTTTCCATTCTTTATGTCCTAACGAATGGGTAACAAACATGATAGGTGTTTTTAGATCACTTAGAATAATTATACTAAGACTTACTTTATTGTTAGATTGAAAAGTGGGATGAGCAAAGAGAGGAAGGTCGCAACCCCTCCAACTTTGAAGTCTAAGAAATGACTAAATCAGTAAAGAAAAAAAAAAAAGAGAAAGTTTTTTAAGACGTTTACTCAAATACATAAATTATGATGTGTATAAACTACAAATTTAATGCTATTATTGCTATTATTAAAGATTCTTTCAACTACTTCGTGAAAACTACACTACCATTAATAAGTCTAAACATTTCAGAACATATTGCCTGGCCACGTATGTCAGAGAATGAGTCGAAAATCTTTATTATGTACAAAAGAGAGAAAAAGTGAATTAAATACAGGAGAGTTTATATGTAGTTATAATGGCGAAGAAATAAAATTAATGAAAGGGATATGTGATTTGGAGGGAAGAAAAGGCCGGTGATTGTATGTCTTTGTATACTTAAATCTTATCAGGCTGTATCAGAATTCGACTTCTTTGCCACCAAACTGTACTTCCTCGAATCACGGTTTGCTTGGGCTTGAACTTGGTTGCCTCACTCATCAAATGAGATAAATGCTGAATATTCACTTCACCCACAACAGCATCAGCTGGCGTTGTAGTCATCGACTTGGAGTCATCATTATCTTCATCTTCATCTTCTTCCTGATCCTCGAGAAAGTCATTCTTACTGGCACTTTTATCGATCAACTCTCTCACATAGCGACTCTGTATCATGTCTCTTTTCACACCACCTAAACATAACCGTTGCAAACCGGACCCGATAGTGGCTCGATGTCTTGATATATTCGCCATTTCTATGTTAATACGCTGTACAACTGAATTAAAGAAGGTAGAGCCTAAACAACGTGAATCACTCAAACTGATAGTCTGTAAAGTCGGGCAATGAGTTATGATGGCTGTAAGGGTATCTTCAGAAACGTGTTCTGTATTATTGTTGAATATACAAATTTGGCGTATTTTTCTACATCGGGCAGCAATAAACCGGACTGATTTATCAGTCAGCTGATGAGCGTTACCAATACTCAGATATTCCAGTGTAGCGCCACATCGATCAACAAGCGTTGCTAGACTGGAATCACTGACAGGTGTATTACCCATAATTTCGATGCGTTTCAGTTGAGGGTTTGTAATGGCTAATTTACATAGTGTAGAGCTTTGAATAGTCGAACAATTGTTGAAAGTGATAGACTCTAAACTGCCAGAAGTCAAATATTTTGCCATCTCATAGACAGAATCATCTGTTTTAGGTGAGTAAGATACAAGTCGGATAGATTTCAGTTTCGGACAGTTATCTGCGAAATGAACTAAAGGAAGCGATGGTGCAAAGTTTGTATTAAGTTGTTGCTGATGAGGATGATGCTGATGATGGCCAGTTTTCTGTGAATATTGTTGTTGCTGTGGTTGCTGCTGTTGTTGTAGCTGCTGCTGAAATTTCTGTTGCTGTTGATGTTGTTGTTGCTGTTGCCTTGCCAACATTGGTAATGGTAGACAAGGCTGTTTCGATGGATGTAGTTGAGACGGTAATGGCTGTTGTTGAGGATGTCGAAAAGGTTGATAAAGGAGTTTGTTTGAATTCGAAGGACTGTGCTTGTTGATTTGGGTGGGAGAATGGTGGTTATTAGAATTATTTGTAGTGGTATTGGTATTAGTATTAGGATTGTTGTTTAGTTGTAGTAGATGCGCAGCCGCTGGTGGTGCAACTGCCCGGGTATGATGAAAAGTAATGCTAATAGATAACAAATTTGGACATAACAAAGTAATCAGGTAAATATGGTTCGAATTTATGCTCAAGTCTCTATCAGAGTGTACAAGTTCCAATGATGTAATAAAATTTCCATAATCCAACGTTTTTCTCTTCTTTGATAGAATGTGAAATATTCGTTCAAATTCTCTTTCTCTAACAAATTTGAAGCCTGACCATAATATCTTTGCTGTTTCCACATGCCAACTTTTACAGACGTACATTGTGTTTAAGAGATCCGACTTGCTCAAGTATGGTAACACATTACTGAGACAAGGGACTGATCTTCTTGTAGCAGTACTGGTAGCGGTAGTGCCATTACGGTGATTATGGTTATGGTTTAGATTCAATGTAGAAATGGGAGTGGTTGTATTCGTGGTGATTATCGTTGACGTCTTGAATGGCTTTAAATGAGCATCTGTTGTCATATACGCACAAAGACCAATTTGGTTATTGTGATTTTTGGTGGGCGTAACAAGAATAATGGTTGATAAATTTTATCGATTCCTAGATAAAAATGATGACCGAAACAGCTTTGAAAAATAAAAAAAAAAGAAGCGTAAATATTTGACGCGCTTGAAATGAAAGGAAAAAGATGCTTTGAAATGATTATTTGATGGTTTAGAAAGAAACAAACGATTTTTACTAATAAAAAATTCTTCGTTTTTTTTTAGTTCCTTTTGAATCGTCTAGTTTTATTTTTTTATTATTATTTTTTTTTTTACTTCAAGTCTTTACCCGCTTTTTTATAGTCAAAAGAAAGAAACAAAGAGAAAGAATGAATGGAAATGCTTGGAAAAAACTTTTCTTTGTTCTTTTCTTGTGCGTGAGTGTGTGTGTGTTTTCTACTTCTTTTTTGCTGCGAGAAAATAGAGTATTTCCAATAGCAATAGTGAGTAAGTTGTAGGGAATCAATTGTTTAATGTTTCTTCATTAGGAAATCGATGATATCATAGTGCCTTTAGAGTTTAAGGTTTGCCCATTTCTTCGTTTATTTTCCAGGTCAGATTTTGAAGTTTCACTAAACCATCTTGTTACAGCGCTCTTGTGTGCATCTCCTTTAAAAAATAAAAACTTTCAGAAATCACCAAGGTCTTCTATAATTTTACTGACTTTATTACATCTCTTTTTCCAATGGTTGTATGCACAATGCACGTGAACAATGTTTACTTGATTATGATCAGAAATTAAAAAGTTTCTAGACTACCGTTCTTTTTCTCAAAGACTAAGAATTAGACCATACTCAACCTGGGGCTGATTAAATTTAGTTGCTATCAGTGATACAAAAGTAGTTAGTTCAACCATCTGCGTTTGTGCGGATACAGACATATTTGTAAAAGACCCCTACACTACGCAGGTACAGAATGAAATTGCTGACGATAACGCTTTGCATTGATCAGATTAGGCGGTATTCTCTGCCTTAATCTTTGTTTCTGTCATGAATTATAACTCGTAATACTACAGCTTTTTGATTAAAATAAAAAAGTTGTTAGAATGAATATGCAATCACTTTGAAAATCTCAGAAAGGAGGAAGTACCATTATATCATTGCATGTGCACACTTAGTAAGTGATTTACATCGTTGTTGAAATATGTACACGATATGTCACATACTTTTTATCTGCATACGGTAGCAGCATATTTTCATAAAAAATGATGATAGTGAATTTTTCTTTCCCCTCTATTATGTATATCAATTAGGATGAATGCACAAAAAAAGAAACATTCTAGATTATCCCATGCAGTTCCTTTTTCTTCTTTTTTGTTGGAAAGTAAAAAGTCATGATTTAGGGTTTTTAAGCTTTGCAGATTCTACAGTTGGTTTTTTTTGTATTTAATTTACGAATTCTACAGTTGTTCAATGTCCTTTGCTACTGTTTTTTTCGCTTGACCTTCGCACGAAATGGCTATTAAATTGAGACTAAAATACAATTAAAATTCAGACTAATCTAAAAAGTATTTTGGATGAAAAGTATAGTTTTTGTTCGTACCTTTTTCTATCAAAATGCTCAATGCCAAATGTGCGAACTACTATTACTCAAACAGCAGTTAATAAAATCTCAGAAATGTACAGTGAGGAACTTCACAAGATGAACTCCCCTAAGCGCGTAAAAATCTTTAAACTGTCGCTATAGAACCTGCAGCACCATTTTCGTTATACGATGACGAGAGAAAATTCCGGGGCGGCCATTGTGTTCTCATACGGAATTTGCAATAGTAAGCAAATTTTTGGCCGCATTGACGTCTCTTTGCCATATTATACCAGAGGTTTTGCAGGTCTTGGTACCATAGACGCTGGAGCCGTCCGAAATTCGTACTTCTTCCATTTCCACACCATTACAATTGTTACAAACCTACGAAAATGACATTACTTCTAGAGAAGGGCACCTGATTTGGCAATTTTGGACCCACCTTTGATGTTTTAAACTCACAGTATTCGATGGTGATGCTTTTCTCGCTTCTAGCCTTCTCTTTTTGCCCTTCTCTTTAGCTTGCTTTGTTTCGTATTCGTCTTTTCCGGACTTTCGTTTCTAGGCTAGAAAAGCGTATGAACAGAATATCAGTGAAAATGAACAGGAAATACTACCTCTTCAGCTATCTGTTACCATTATATTCAGGACACAAATATGAGCCCCTATGGGTATGTCCGTTCCGTCCGCAATCGAGACATGTTTCTAAATATTGGTGGTTCAACGAATCTGTTTGAGTACATAAACGAATAGTAAACAAAATACACGATTTTAGATCAAGAGAGATGCTGAGCAGTCATTGAGAATACAGGATTGTGAGTCAATTACATAGAATACAACTGGACAACCAGTTCACATGGCAGCTTAGGAGAATGTACGTAATTCTTCTGGGCCGATCAAACAACGAAACTTACTGCAACAAATGCGTGCAAAAAGTGGCGGGCCTCAGATGGTTACTACAAGTGTCCAAATGTAAAAAGTAAGTAGTCCGAAAACAATGACTTAAATTTTCTAAATTGAATCAATTAAAATATCCAATTTTGTAGAAAAGAAAGTCTAAATTAAAATCAAAAATACTGTAGCGATTTGCTATCCGTACTAGCCTTCTTCACATCCAACAATCGAACAGCCCCAACTCCAAACTGATCTCTCAATGCCGTTCTCGATTAATAATCGACCCGATCCTGTATATTCCTATGTCAACTAATGAACGCAGCCGATGTATCCGATGGCGTTTGGGTTGGCTTCCTGGAGGCCACCGAACCTATTGCCTTAAACATCCCTCGTCATTACTTATAAAGACCCACGCTATCTCGTGTTTAAACATGCACCACCGCCTACGACTCCACCCCCCTCATCAGTCTGCGATCCCATATCTTATGTCCTCAACCGTCTTCCTACACATCCGATCAAAAACCCATCCCAAATACAAAACTGACATTTTCATGGCCGGTACTTCGTCACATTTTGTTTGAACTCGACTATTTACACCACTCTCAAGAGCCGCCTACAACTCCTCGGTTAGGGCATCTATTGCTCGACTGGTTACCCTCTTCCCCTCCCCCAACCCTTTAGTACGTAATCCTTTTTACCCTTAAGCCTTAAGGGGTTTTTAGATTCTACTCAGCCTTTGGAGCTGCCCCAGGCAATTTAGATAAGTTTAATATCTCGTGTCCATTGGGCTTAAAGATGTTGGTAGTAAAAATCCTTGTTTAAACCTAAAGATTTGGTTGATCTTCGTTAGCTGTCCTTTAGATATCATTCACCACGATTTCATTCGGCGAAATAAAAAAGTAACGAGAAACATAACACGCTGCATAAATACTCAGATTCTTTTTTTACCTTTGTTTCTCTACTATTCTCCTATCGCGCGGATTAACTTATGCTCCCAACCATCCTACTTACTCCTGATATTGACGTGGATATTATAATCACTGGTTATGAGCAGCGCTTTCCTTTGCGATTTTACTGTTATTGCTCTAATATAGACTGTCAGGTCGAACTTTGGACAAACATACCAACTGCCGTTGAAAAGGAATGGAAAGGAGTCCCCTTCTCAGAAATAGCAGATCAGCCTCAACATTATCAACTTGACTTAGACATTCTCCATGTTCCTCCTGGAGTGTATGAATTTACGTTGAGATTTATTGTTCCAACAGCTGAACAGGAACAACAATCGTCAATAATGCCTCAGTGGGTTTGGTATGGAAAGCCAGGACAGAATGGTATATTACGTATTTTACCCTGTCCTACAGCGAATATTTTTGAATCGCCTATACTGTACACCACCCTTCCTGAATTAAAATTAGTAAATGCTTTTGAGAAAACAGAAAGGCGTGGCACAAACAGCGACGACCTACTTCTAGTACTTCACCATTTCAGAGCTCAGTCTTCATCATCATGTATACCCTTGCATCAAATGAACCATCCCCTTCACAGCTACGTTGCTTTTATAAGAAAAGGGTCTGGATCATATATAGTATTTTCAAGTTCAGTTGGCTCCAAATGAGATGCCTAAAGCGTAATAGTCTATAAAACTTACTGTGTTTACCAATATCTCAACATTAGATCCACCTGGCTAACACCTGTTGCAGGCATGCATCATTTCCATGATCGAAACCCACAAGAAAAATGGCAGTGCCTTTTATATCAAGATTTAAAGGAGGGTAAGATTCATTTATGGATGGCTGTGAGCCAGAATTCAGACTGCTGGTTATCGCCAGCAACAACAACCACATCAAACATGACTATTGCCGCCACGGGTTTAAATCTACATTGCCCTTCTGGTAAAGTAGCACATCTTTTGATCGTTTCTAGCTACGCTTCTCCTACCGCCATTTCTACCACTACATTTAAAGCTCACAACAGCGTTTGCCAACAGTTGTTCCAACTTGCTGTTTCTTACTATGAACAATGTATCAAAAAACAGTCTAAGGGTAATGGAAGCAAAAAGGAATGCCAACTAACCCTTGTAGACAAATTTGAACCATTTGTTGCTAAACAAGACTCATTTCATGTGGATAAGCTTGGCTTTTGTACGTGGAATGCCTTTAAAAAGGAGGTCAGCATGGAGAAAATTGAAGCCGCTTTAACGAGCTTCGAGCAACAACAGATTCCTATTCAATACTTATTAATAGATGATGGCTGGCAAAGCACATCACCTTCCGGTCAAATGTTGTCGTTTGATACCTTTCATTGTCGTTTCGGCGATACACTGCAGAATGCTATAACAAATTTGAAAAGGAATCATCCATTGATTCAACATATCGGTGTATGGCATGTAATGTATAAAATCTTAATTCCAAAGAAAGAAACATCACAAGTAAAAAACTGACAACTGTGTGGTTTTTCCCGCAATTCAATCTCTAATACAGACCCTGGCTGGATATTGGTATGGCATGGATGAAAGTTTTGCTAAAAACTCTGGTTATTCGTGGACATTTTCAACACATCAACAAGACAGTCGCTCTGTAGGCTTAGTAACCGATCCTCATCAATTTTATGAAGATTTCTACAAGTTTTTGAAATCTGCAGGTGTTGATTTTGTCAAAGTCGATAATCAGGGCGGTTTTCAGGACCTTCGCATTCGAGCAGAAGCTGATAATATGTCTGTTTGGGATGCCTATAGAAAAGCAATGGTTCAAAATGCTGATCGCTACTTAAATGGCCAGGTGATACATTGTATGGCATTAACGCCTCATATCCTGTTTGATCTCTATACCCATAAGAAGACTAGGCTCTCTTTTAGGTAATGTAACTTTTATTCCTCTTCTCGGCATGAATGAACACTTGATGAAAGGCATTTAACCCATGTTTTGCATCATCTCCCTTCACCAATCGTCTTAATAGAAATAGTGATGACTTCTTCCCTGATGTAGCAGATAGCCATGCATGGCACATTTACGCAAACGCTATCAATTCTTTGCTAACCTCCCAATACCCAGACATCATCAGCGACTGGGATATGTTTCAATCAGATCATCCATTTGCCGAATTCCATGCTACAGCGTAAGATATCATGTTTGAATATAGAAGCACCAATTTCATACATGAATATGACTGTTACAGCTCTCTTACAAAATATAGTCGAGCTATTTCTGGTGGCCCTATCTATATTACAGATGTGCCTCTGAAACACAATAAGCAATTGATTATGAAACTGGTCGCGCAAACAAGACAGTCAACTTACTCTATTCTTCGATTCTCTACACCACCTCAACCTAGCTTCGATACAGTGTTTGGTAACCCAATGGGCCGTCTATCGATCCTAAGCCTTTATAACAAACATTGCGAAGACAAAGAGAACAATGCCGAAGATAAAGCTCCCAACTGCATTTGTAGCTCGAATGCGACAGTAATGGAATATGGAGCTTGCGGATTTTGGAATCCTAAAAGCCAAGAGCAACTAGGAGCTGTTAGCAGTAGTGCCATTTTTGGTGTTGGAAAGAATATTGGGCTTGCCTATCATGTAGCCCGCATCATTACAGGGCCTGAACAAGGTAAGCTTTGGCTATTGAGACAGTATGCACAGCATGATTTGAAATCTACCGAAATACTAGACAGCAGAAGTGTAAGGAATGACAACACTCCGCAAGCGTTAAGTGTTCGTGTCAAAGGTTATTGCTCTACTTTAATCTCTTTCAGCCCTGTCCGAACGATAGGGTGCTTGGGAATTGCTTGTTTGGGTTTAAT
Organism: Mycotypha africana; assembly: GCF_025528875.1. Lineage (NCBI taxonomy): Eukaryota > Fungi > Mucoromycota > Mucoromycetes > Mucorales > Mycotyphaceae > Mycotypha > Mycotypha africana. The sequence continues at coordinate 1,178,376 of NW_026515735.1, read as the reverse complement.
GGACAAGTTAAACGGGCTAAAAGCAGTCAAACAGACGGATTTAAAAATGAAACGGCTTAATGACGATTTAAGCAAGGAAGTACGCGCCTTCAGCGTTCGTAAGCCAAACGATAACCAACCAATATCTATCGAATTCGACCATTCTTATACATATAGAGCCAGATTGACTCATCGAAGTTCTTCTTGCGGGTTTTGGTTGAAATCAATGCCTATTAATGAGATAGAGAACAATAATGTTACGGCGTTGCAACGTACAAATTTCTACCCATATCAAGTGCGACTCGATGGTCAAATCTTGATGGAAGACAAAGATTGGATTTGGTCTTCAGAAACAGGCCTCCTAAACGTAAATATGATGGCTACACCACTAAACTTGACCATGACAGATACTTTCCTCATAGACATAGAAATCCACCCGGTCAAATATAAATAATAATACGTGTTTTTGTTCTAATAAAGCGACAAGGTTCATTAACTTTATAATTAAGATTACAATATAAGGGAATTGAGTTAGTGGGTGCTAAAGAGACATGTGTTGTATGATTCTTAATCTACAGTTGGGGAAAGAAAAGTATCTAAACAATAAATGACGTATTGATGGTATAATTAAGTAATAGAAGTAGTAATAAGCAGTTGTACAAAAGTAGAGCTGTGCATTAGAAAAAAAAAAAAGTAAAAAGATATTAACAAGTTCATTCTCCATTGTCCAATTCGATAGAAGCGTTATCCATTGGCTTCAAAAAGGAGCGCTTGAGTAATTTGTAAACTTCACCCCAGGCGATTATGAACAAAATTAAACCCATGTCAAGGCCCCATTCCCAAGTGATACCCTTCATACGGAAACCTTCAATGGCAACCACTGGAATGTACATGAAAATCACAAGACCGACAATATCAAAAATAAGAGTTCCCATAAAGGTCTTGGAGCGAAGAGTCTTTTTGATACCGGTCCAGTTCCATTCCACTTCACGGTAGCTACGGCAATGGATCATAACTATCAAAGAAGCAAAACTGAAGACGACAAGAAGAGAAGCACGACCTCTGAAGAAGGAGTCACAAGCACCCGCGACGTAATGAGAATCACAATTAATGCCACCAACACCGTGACCAACAGTGTACAAGGGAACAAAGAAAGCAACTAAACAAATAATCGCCACACCCAGTGTATAAGCAATAGTATCCATAATAATTTCTCTGTTGAAGATACTTTCGGTAGGAGGACGAGGAGGTTCTTTCATGACGGTCTTGGAGGGAGGTTGAACACTGAGAGCACCAGCAGGCGGAGTAAGGATAATATAAATGAAAAGCATTTGCAAAGTAGAAAGAGGAGCAGCACTACGGTTTCCAGGATCACGGACAGCTAAACAGAGCAAGACAACGAGAGCCATGGCGAACAACAGAATCCAATAGTACAGAAGGAAACGTTGCATATTCTGATAGATACGTCGACCTTCGGCAATTGCACGAATTATTGTGGCAAAATTATCATCTGTTAAAATAATATCAGAAGCTTGCTTTGCGACATCACTACCATTCTTGCCCATAGCGATACCAACATCAGCGATACGAAGAGAAGGAGAATCGTTGACACCATCACCAGTCATAGCAGAGATATTTCGACGACGAGCAGAAGCTTCGATCATCTTCACTTTTGTTTCGGGGGAACAACGAGCAACGACCAAAGGGAGATCTTGGAGCGCATCAATTTCTTCGTCTGTGAGGGCATCGAAAGCAGGACCTGTCATAACTAAACGCTTTTGCTCTTCAGGTGTAATATTCTTGCGTAGAATACTAATTTCCTTAGCGATAGCAGTAGCAGTCTTTTCATGATCACCCGTAAGCATATGAACAGAGATGCCGGCTTGATGAGCTTCTCGAACAGCTTGTTTGGATTCTTTCCTTGGAGGATCATAAATACCAGTCAGACCGAGGAAAGTAAGGTCGCGTTCAATCTCTTCGCGGGTATATTTTTGTAATTCTTCTGCTGAGATATTGGCTGGCATATCCAATCTACGATAAGAAGTGGCCATGACACGAAGACCTTTAGCAGCTAAAACATCAACCTTTTCCAAAATAGGCAGTTGATCTTCGTTAGCAGGAAAGTTGGAGCACAATTGAATGACACGTTCAGCAGCGCCTTTAGTGAAGGCAAAGACGCTACCTGTGTTTTTGTCCAAACAAACTGTTGTCATACGCTTGATACTAGAATCGAATTGATATTCAGCTAAGAGATCCCAACCATTAGCTTCCAGATCAGGTTTACCCATATTGAATTTGTGAGCAAAAACTTGCAAGGCGACTTCAGTAGGGGCACCGCTAGCAATCCAATCATCAGAATCGGTCTCTCCATCCGCTGTACCAAAAGCAGCTTCTTTTTCGAGAACTTTCTCAGTTTTCTCATTGTTTGCTTCCTTATTGTTAGTGTCGTCACGTTTGGTGATGCTTGACATATTACAAAGAGCAGCGCACCGAACCAAATTAGCAACGTCGGGATCAAGATTGGCCCTGTCAACAAACTCGGCATCTGAACCATCGTTCACATTTTCGGTCAAGTGCTCCTTCGTACAATAAATATCGCCATGGGGAGCCAAACCGTTAGGAGTGACATAGAAAAAGCCTTTTGCAGGTGTCCAAAAGTGAACGACTACCATTTTTGCCATTGTTAAGGTACCAGTCTTATCGGAGAAAATATTGGTGACGGAGCCTAATGTTTCCAAGCACTTTAGTTTACGAACAATTGCTTTCTGATGAGTCATTTCTTTGCCGCCCAAAACAAGTGTCACGGTCATCACAGTAGTCAAACCGGCAGGTAAAACAGATAAAGCAGCTGTCATAGCGTACATACCGGTATCATAATCCGGCTTAAACTTGACGGACGCGAGGACAATGATAACGCAAACAACAGCAGCGACAAGCAAGATAATGTACATTTTATCTAAGGATTTCTGAAGGCGAGTACGGTCCGAGTCAGTCGCATCATTGAGTTTAGATGCAACTTTACCGATTTCTGTGCGCATACCAGTCGACGTGACAATAGCTTTCCCTCTGCCTTTGGATACAATGGTAGATGAGTAAACCATATTGATACGATCGCCTAAAGGTTCGTCTGTTAATTCATCGCATAAACGCATGGTTGGACAAAGCAAAACGGATCAGATCAAAGTGTTACCAAATTTGCCGTTTTTCCTAAAACTGTATAACCCAAAAATAAAAAGGCTTACCAGCTTTCTCTAACAATACCAAGTCCTTATGAACGGGTACAGATTCGCCAGTCAACAAAGCTTCATCAATCTCAAGGTTCGATGCGTAAAATAAACGAGCATCGGCACCAATTGAATCACCTTCTTTGACAACTAGGATATCGCCAGGGACAATTTCTCGACTTTGAACAGAGGTCTCTATGCCGTTACGTATCACGCTGGCCATGGGTGAAGAAAGATTTTGCAATGCTGCTAAAGTTTGTTCAGCTGCATATTCTTGAGAAAAGCCAAGGTATAAATTGAGTACAGCAATAAACATTAATAATGATCCAGTAACATAGTCTGCTAAACAGTAAGATGCAATGCCTAAAGCAACGAAAATCCAATTCATAACGTCCAACAATTGCCCAATTAAAACGGTGAGCCATGCAGGTCTGCCACCCGCTGATAATTCATTAAAACCGTATTTAGCATGTCTATCTGCAATTGCGTTGTCTGAGAGACCGTTGTCGAGTGAGGTATTGAAATGCTCGGCTACCTCTTCGATTGTTTTGACGTGCCAATCTGCTATTTCATTTTGTTGATTTTTCTCGGTCATTCTTTGGAAGAATAAACTGATTTGTTATAGATATACAGAGAGAATACAAATATATTTCCCTTAAGAGAGTCAAGAAAATGATAAATTGATTTAGCGTTGGACAGGAATCTATTGTTTGTTGGTATAAATTTGTTGACTGAGAACAAAATAGACAGAAATCAGGGTAAAAAAAGTTACATTTGACCTGTATTTATAGCAAAAACTTGATTTCGGAGAGAGCTGCTGTTTCAAAGTACTTTTGGATGAAAGGCTTAGTTCTTATTGGCTTGCATCCAGCCAGATTGAATTTGCGAAGCTACAGATTTTTTTGTACGTAAAAAAAATTCATCTGCAACTCAATTTTAAGCTCACTGCTATGTCATTTTCGCTCATTCCAAGTCAAGCGAAAGTCAAGAAAAGCCGCCCCACCGAGCTGGAGACGGATCAATTTATTTTACGTAAAAGTCTGAACGGTTTGTCCCTTAATTTGGTTCACATAACGACAGCTTTCTCCTATTGATTGGAAGCCTCATTTCTGTATTATCAGTTGCTAAAGTCTAAATTGCTGTTTGTCAATAAAAAGGATCCACATTCTACAAGACTGCAACGAACACTACTGCACAATTTTTTTTTATTTTTTTTGGTTCATTGTTTATTATAGATAATATTGCATAATATTGATGCATCATGTAAGATATGGTTTGTTCCGATTACATAAAAAGATAAAACTCCTTTTTTTGGTGATTCTTCCGATCAACCTATTAAACAGGCTAGTGAATCCGTTCTAAAGAAACCAGTGCTATCAAAATTCTTCAGTTCCTTTTGTAAAAACACAGTTTTTCTTTTATTCAAGACAAAGACCGGTCTAGGTTCAGTTATCACGTGCCTCGACTGCTGTCGTTACTTCCGTATCCGTAGATCTGCAACTGTGTCGTTTCAACGATGTTGTTTACTTAAGTTTGCCCTCTAAATAGTGTCCATTTTGTTGGATGATTTTTCGCTTGGCGTTTGCTTATTGCCCTGCAGAGTATGCTTCTGTTTCAATGTTTAAGCTTTTGCTACATCTCATTTATGAAGGACATTTTGGGAACACGGTCAATAAGACTATCGTGCAACCACAGGATAACCTTTTGCATTACGCCGACGGCTGCACTGTCATTGAGTTAGCCAATCAGTAGTAACATACCTGATTTCTTTTCTATATTTGGCTGGAAAAATCGATTTGCTTTGGGTCCGAAACAGAAAGAAAAAAAAAAACAAAAAGGAACTGAAAGCAACACTACGAACAAACCAAAAATTTGATATCAAGCGTTCTTTTAGAGAGATGGCTTTGAACAATTGGAGTAGGTTAACTAAGATTCATTCTTCAAGCTGGAAATTAACATGTTCAAGTAAATTAGAGGAAGTGCAAAAACGAAAATCAAACTAAAGTACTTTGGAACGTTATCTTTAATACCAGCAGCAAGATAACTAACAGGAAGTATGTTGATGAACAGGTGGATCTTTTGGTTCACTTACTTGTTATAGGATCAGATGTCGTATCTGCCCATGTCTGCAGGCATTAGTCAATTATCCAAATATAAACATAGAAAAACTTAGAGAGAGAATTTTGAAATGGACCTGTTCGCCTTAGTTTGTAAGTGGACACGCATTTCTTATAATGTTTCTTTCCCCATCTTACTCAGCTTCTATATCTTTTTCTCTGCGAGTAAGTTCAAATTGTCGATTATCTCACAGCACTTAATTGACCTGACCGCATAATCAATTGTGGGTTAGGTATATGTTTGTTATAGGCTAACATAAACTTCTTTAAGGAATGTTCCCTTCATCAGTACGTCAAAAGTCACTTCGTAGCTTGGAAAAATTACGAACTACAGTTTTTCCTATTAGACTGAGACAAATATAATTCACATTAATAAGAGGTGCTATCTTAAAATACTAGAGTTCGAAAACCCTTTCCTGATATTCTGTTCTAGTGAAACAGCCCAGCAAAGCCTCTCCTTTTTCGTTATTTGTACTGGCTGCTTTATGTCTCGATTTTTCTTTCTTCTATCCCATATTAAGAACGTTTGTAAAGCTTCAATGCAAATATGAGCCTGAATAAACAATGAAACGTCAATGATGCGAAGCACATAGATTTTTAAATCAGTGTCTTTGTCCTTAAAACTGTATAGAGGCTGATCGGACGTATCTGTCCCAGCATAACAAACATACCATTAGTGCTCGCATAACTTATTTATGTGATGCAGATGATTGAATTTGCTTATAATATGCTTGTCGGAATAAACATTTTACAATGTAGTCGACACATTTATGATATATTCAATATGCATCGAAGCCCTGCAATTCTCAAAATTGAATAGCGGGCGTAAAGTATCTATACAAAGAGTATAGGCTGCATGTTTTCTTTTTTCTTTCTGCTTCTTCTTTTACAGTCTACGAACAGGTTTAAGAAATGAAGTAACCTTACGTGTAAACGATTGTGTTCGATGTGAAGTCTGTATTGGTTGTTTCCGCTCCATGAACTCGCAGTAATGAATGTTTAAATCCACTATGCCAGCGACTTCCATGGTATTTAGAAATGCTACAAGTGTTGATTCAAAGATGCACCCACCCGTAAATTGAAGCTGCAATAATGCTATATTTTTGTTCGAAACTTATTGTTTATCTCACAATAGATATATAATGCATGTAGTATCTTTCTTTTTTTTGATTTTTAGAAGGATCAAGGAAGGGTGCACGTAACATTTGAAATTGGTCGAATGTAATGATATGCAATATGCTTATCTGAATATGTGCCTGACGAGTTGGAGGGTCATGAACTGGTATGGTATATCGCCTCTGATTAACATTATAGATCATTTAGCAACATCAATCTCAATTAGCCTAAGAAAAACGCCTATAAAATCGTCAAAATATTTTTGCTTGCCTTTAGCATAACGTTCTACATATTTACGGAATGATTCCGTTGATATCGGTAGCTAACATCATAAGTTCTCCTGCGTCTGTATCCGCAATTTTTCAGGGCTGTTCCATTCTCTTTCAGCCCATTTGGTATTCAATAGAAACTTATAGCTGTATTAGCAAAGAATGAGAAGCTTTAATAATTGGTTAACATACTGCTGATATTAGTGACTACAATCGATTTGAAAATTGAGTAAGAGTGAAACTCCATGGGTTGTCAAAGCCAGATCGATCCTTATGTGCTCTGCTCAGGCAATGTGCACCAATAAGCGCAACTTTTCACACTGTAAACTCCACCTGTCCAAAAGATGTCGAGTACCTGACCCTTACTTAAGGTGCCATGAGGAAGACGTCCTCGAGGTGGGCAATCCGCTTTATTAGCTTTACCGCGGCGGCCTCCCGCCCATTTCCTATGAGAATCTCATAAATGCTCGATTGCAATGCAACCTGCTAAATGGAACAAAAATGACAGTTACATACTTCAGACGAGGTATATAAAAAGAATGTGTATTGTCTGTCTAATTTACGTCTATAAATCACCATTTGATATCCGAAAAGGCTTCGCTCTTGATGGGTTCGAGGAAATTGCGAGCATACTCCAAACCTGCATTGGCAGGACTTTCCACTTCAGTCGTAAAGCGCATAGTAGTACCGTCACTATCGCCATTTTTTGTTCTTTATGGTAAGTTCCACTTGCATGCCAAGCTAACTGGATACTTTATTCATAATATATGCAAAATATATATGTAAGCCGCTGATTCCTTTGACAATGTATCTTGTCAATCATTTATACTCTTGCATTCAACCTACGCAAACGGTGTAAAAGATCCGTCATCGTAAGTCCTATCTAGGACAAGCCCTGACAAATATCTTTCCTCACTCGAGTATATCTGTCGGATGATGTTTGAGTGGAGATCATTTTCATATTTTTTAACAAACGATAATGTGAAAAAAGGACAAAAAGGCAAACGATAATTTTAGGTTAGGTAGTAAGGACAATGGCTACGGATTGAGGATACAGTTCGAGCCAGCCACTAGAGGAGGAGCCAAAAGCTCCTTTAACCTGGATAACGTCCATTTTGATAATTATGCATTTGTATTTGAATTCATATGGAGTTTAGATCAGTAGATGACCGACACTTTTTTAGCAGCGAGGAAACGCTACAATGACATAAACATTGTCCCTGAATACGTGTTCCGTGGTTTGCTTACAATTTGAATAAGTAAGATACGAAAACGGGACACGAAAATTATCATTACATGCTTCCTTTGACTGGAGTTTCAGTATAAGGGTCTCTAAAATAAAATGTCAGTTATCTATTTCGTGCAATTTCAATAGTGCATTTCAGACTGATATTTTGTAAGCGCTTGAGTAACCATGGCTCTTTACAGAAGAAAAACCATCGGGATACAGCGGGAGATCCTTTTTATTCACGTGAAGACTATAGGCATAGTTGTGTATTCAGCAAGATTGAAAAAGAAAGAAAAAAGAAAAGCTGACTTTACACTACGTTTTGTGCCTTCAAATTTGACTTTTTCTACACTTATTCAGATGCTCGTGTGACCTTGCGGACTCTACTACCCCGCAAAATATGCTGTTTATGTGTTAACAAAAGCCCAATTCGGTATTGGGCAAGTCACTGGAAAGAGTGATTTCCATCCAAAAAGCTTTTTTTTTTTTTCGCATTATAAAGCATATTATAACATTACCTATTAAGTCAGCTTTCTTTTTTTCTTCACTGACTTTCTCTTTCCATCTTCTCCTTCTTTTCTACTTTTTGTCTTTCGTCTCTGCATTTTCCTTTTCCAAAAAAATTCTGTCAATATAATGTCTGATAACGTTGCTCACGCTCTATCAGGTAAGCAAGGAGAACAATGACTCAAGCCAAAGCAGCCATTAATAACTCTTTTACCTGTTTAACATAAAGGTGCCGGTGGTGGTATTGTTTCAATGGTTTTGACTTATCCACTAGTCTCCATCAGTTCTCGGCTTCAAGTACAGAAGAATAATGCCACAAAGGACGCTTATAAGGTAAGGCCCAGAATCAGGTCTTTTGAACTGATGCATCCATCTTATCCAGTCGAGAATGATGCTTGCATTTCAACTGCATGTATCAAATCGTACCTTTAAAATTATCAACAAGCAAATTTGTAAAACTGATGGATTTGAGTTGATCGGAAGCCTAAATTTGATGTTGTACCATGACAAATAAACTAACTGGAAGTAATTTTTCGTTGATCTGTTTATAGAATACCTTGGATGCATTTGTCAAAATTTTAGCAAAGGAAGGACCTAAGGGTTTATACTCGTAATTGATCAATCTTCTAAAAATGTGCCGTCTCAGAGTATATGATGTATTCTAATGTTGAAGAAAACACTCGGTATTTTTATGTCAATAGTGGTTTGAGCTCTGGTATTTTCGGTATCGCTGTTACTAATGGTAAAAACCAAAGGGACCGCGTTTCACCTATTTTCTTATGATTATGGATATTTGTAGCACAGTTCTTACATAATCGCCTTTTTTTCACCCCCAAAACAGGTGTGTACTATTATTGCTATGAAGCTGTAAGGGCTATTTTTGAAAAGGCTAAAGGTAAGGGCAAGCCCATGAGTACTGGTGAATCTATGCTTGCTGGTGCCCTTGCTGGTAGCGCTGTCGTTTTTGCTACTCATCCTATTTGGACAGTCAATGTAAGTGAATTGAGTGATTATGGTATATTAAATTGGTGGGAACAAAAACCATAAAATATTGGTCATTCTGTATTAGTCATATCGCAAAGTTACTTGATGCCTAACCAATAATACTATGTACCTGTAGACTCGTTTGACTGTTAGAAAAGGTGTTGAAGGTTCTGATAAGACTGTTAAACCTTCTGCTTTTGCTGTTGCCGCTCAAATCCTTAAGAATGAAGGATTGCCTGGTCTTTATGCCGGTGTGCGTGCCGCTTTGATCCTAGTCATTAATCCCATCATTCAATACACTGTTTTTGAACAGGTGAAGATTAAGGTCTCTAAGTACAAACAATTGGGCAATATGGACTTCTTCCTTTTGGGCGCCCTATCTAAGCTCTGTGCTACAGCTATTACATATCCTTACATCGTTATCAAATCTCGCATGCAAGTTAGTCAACAAAATGAAGAAAAATACACCTCCATTTATGACGGTTTCAAGAAAATTATTGCAAGCGAGGGTATTGCTGGCTTATACAAGGGTATATCCTCCAAGATTGTCCAATCTGTTTTGACAGCAGCTTTCCTTTTCCTTGCTAAGGAAGTCTTATTCGACTGGTCCGTGTGGGTCCTTGTACTTCTTGGTGCACGAAAGCCTCGCATTGCTGCTGTTAAGGCCTAAATTTTAACTACCAGTAAGATCTCTTACTCCTTCGTTATGTATACTTATTTATCGCGCCTTAATGTATAAATATTTCATTGGAATAGCAGTTTGCCATTCCTGCAATTACCCCTATACGTCGTCAGGAGGACAAACAAAATAAACCTTTAGAATTGTTTCTCGATAGAAAATGTCTTCGATATTCAGCCCATTAGAGCTTCATTAGAGTGTTAAACTTGCTTTATATAAACTGAACGTATGCAATGTGAATTAAAACGGACAGATCGTGAATCTACTAGATAACGGATCAATCTCGTTTCGGATATAACGTTACGTAATGTTTTAAGAGAAGGTATTATTTGAATAATGTAGCAATAAGCTACGCAATTATTTACACTTTTGCATTGTTGTAGCATTGGTATCATTTAAGTCCTACAAACAAATTGAGATTTAGTATTCATGTGTCGCCGCTCAAGTCTATATACAAATACCTACCACAATAGCAAATTTTTCGTCATCACTATCGTCTGAAGTATCATTCAATAAGAAATCAGAAGGCACATGGGGCTGTCTGGTTGATCCATTCTCCACATCAAGTAATTCTTGCTGCTCTTCATCGTCGTCTTCTTCATCGTCGCTAATGATACGTCTTCGGTACATAGGCGCTGGAATATCTTCACTTTCTTCCATATCTTCATCCTCATCCTCATCCTGATACTCATCTGCATTCTTCTCTTCATCTTTATTTTCTTCCTTTGCATCCTCTCCATCTTCATCGTCACTCAAAACTATAGGAACAGTGTCAGCAATAGGCTCGGCTGCTTTCGCGAAGGCAGCGGTTTTTGGGTCGTTGCTGAGATTTTCTAACGTATCGCCGCCCTTCTTTTCCATCATTCTACGTCGTCGAGCTTCGGCTGCTCTACGAATAGCGACTAAATCGTCATCGTCGTACAGCTCCACATCTTCTAATAACAGTCCTGCTGCCGCTGCTGCTTTCTGTTTACGCAACCCACCACTAGTTATGTCTGTAATCAAGCGACTGATCATATTTTCATCGCTTTCTTTATCCTGTTTGCTGTTGAATACAAAAAGCGTTTCATAAGAATACGTTTGGTTCGACCAAAAGAATTGCATAATTAGACTTACTTGAAAGCCTCTCGTAATGCTGCTTCATCTATTTGCTCATTATTATCTTCTACTAAAAGATCATCCTTCTCATATTCATCGAGATCTTCGCCTTCTTCTTCGTCTTCTCCTGCCACACCAAAATATTCATCCTCTTCTTCTTCAGCCTCTGCTTCGAAGTATTCGTTCTTACTCAAATTAAATTTAGGCTTAATAGTATTCGGCTTCGATACAGGCTTGGCAGATTTCTCATGATTTTCATCGGAAGCGTCAATATCCATGTCATCAGCGGTGTCTGCCTCATCCATAATATTTGCTATTTCGTTAGCGGTTACTGGTGCATCATTGCCCGCAGTTTCCTCGCTATTACGGCGTATAAGTCGATTAAGTGGTTTGGTTCTGTCATAGTCCTCAGTAGCCCTTGAATTCTGCTTTTCCTAATGAACCATTGTAAATGCTACTAGTCCGAAATAAAAATGTATACTCTTTAATGATTATTTACCTTTGCTTTAAAGAAATTGACGATGGAGTGGGCTGGTTCTGGTTTTAATGGCGCTTTTTTACTGACAGGCTTATTCTCGTCCTCGCTATCATCGTCATCATCATCAAATAGCGTGGATTTTTTCACCTTTTTGCCCTTCCATCGTCTGAAAGCTACTGCCATTGAGTCTTCTTCATCCTCGCTATCATTATCAGGAACACTTTCATCCTTTTTCTTATTGTTTTCTTCTGATTCAGCGTTGATATTATTGAATTTTCGGTTGCTTTTACTACTGTTATTAGTACGCTTCACTTCATCAGCATCCTCTATTCTGAACTTTACATCATCGTCATCTTCAGCTTCAGAATAATTGTTTATGCTGTCATCGATATAGTCTCCGTCCATCTCTTCGTCATCGTCATCATTCTCGTAATAATTTTCTTGTTGCTGTTTCTGCTTCTCAAGATGTTTTTTAACTTCCTCATTGATCAGTCGGGCATTCTTTTCTTTTTCAAGTAGTTGCCGAGCTCTCTCTGTTGGCGTGACATATTGACCACGCGCTCTAGCCTGTTGCTCTAATTTCATACGCTGCTGATAACCCTGATTAATGATCCGCGAAATTAATTCCTGGTTTTGTTGCCGCAGAACACTTGAACCCACATGGCGAACTGGTGAAAACCCTGTGGCAAGTGGAAAGCGAGCGCGTTCAGGAGATAAAAACACTGAGGGATTCAATATACTTGGTTTATTTATAATTTCTATATCACTATCGCTATCATCCTGGTTAGGTCCCGCCTGTTGCTGTGGTTGAGCCTTCTTCAACTTCTCCATCTCCTGCTGCTTTATATACTGTTGTTCTTTTTCATCATGACGTTTAATGAGTTCGTCATAAGATTTTATATTGTAAACAGGTTTTAGACTGATTTTCTCCATTCTGCGACGACGTTCTGCTTCACGATACATTTCCATTTCCTGCTTTTTGGATAATTTTCGTTGAGTTTCATCCTCTTCACTCGACGAAGTATCATTAAGCAAATCCGCTTTACGATATACTCGTTCACCATTTTCATCCACTGCATGTATATTCGTTGTTTTTTTTCTTGTTTTTCGCCCTGTTGATGGCTTGCCTCTTTGCTTTTTGGATGGTCCGTTCAATCTCGCATTTATGTCAGCTTCGATAGCATCAGAATCATAACTATCCTCACTTTCTTCCTCTCGAAATTTATTCAATAGATCTTCCAACTTGGTTCTCCTCCTTTCATCTGCTTGGTTCAATACATCCATCCGTTCTTTTCCTTTTTCTTCTGCTGTCGGTCTTCTCCTTCTCTTCTTCTTTTTCTTTGTCTCTGGAGTCGATTTATTTTTCGGTTTTTTCTTTACTGTTCGGTTATCATTCTCATTATCGTCATCATCATCGTTATTAGGTCGCATGAGAGGGAAGTTAGCAAATTTAGTTTTATCTTGTGTCAGCTTTTCGTTCAATTTATTAATATCCATTTTATTTGTATGCGGCAGTAGGAGCGGCGTGGTATCGATATCGGAATCCGATTCATCAGCACGCATGACATCGTTGCCGAAAGTTTCTGAACGATCGAACAATAAAATATCCTTCAGACGAGAAGGTAAGTTGAGACCCTCAAACTGGTCACGATCAGCGATAGAACTTAGGGCTTCATCTTCTGAATCCGATATATCGTATTCGGAAGGTGCGATTAGCTTTTGCTGAAAAGAATCATCCTTTTTTTCATTATTACTGCTGGCATTATTCTTGTTCGAAGAAGGTTGGTGCTCGAATAAGGGCGCATCGTAATCTTCGTCCATAACGTCCATTGGCCCTGAAATATTCTGTCGTTTGTGCTGGAGCTTTCTTAATTTGAGAAAGTGAGAAAATAGCGATAAGATAAATGCTCCAAAAAGAAAAAAGTAGAGAAGAGAGGACTTTGATTGAACGCGTTCAAAGAGCCAATACAATTAAAGGAAACACTAATAGACGCGTTTTATGTTCCTTTGCACCCCGCGAAAAAAAAAGGGGCACAATGGAACTGTTTTCTCTATAAGCCTAAAATTGGAATAAAGATAGATTTACTCTTACAACAGCTTCTAAGCAAGTGCTCTTCAACGGTTGAAAGTGATGATCTCATGGAAAAAGAAAAATTGAAGCTAAATGCAACTGGGCCGCTTGAAGGCTCAAAGTGTGGGCTATTACTTAATACCAGTGGTGAACGCCGAAAAATTAAAACCTTTTTCTTTCCGCTCTTCACATTTTTTTTAACGTTATGACAAAAAGAGCAAAAGAAGTAGTTGACGACCGCGGAGAAGAATCAGAAGACGAAGTCTACGACGTACGTATCCAATAGTTAGAGGTCGATATTTTCTGTTACACTCTATTATGTGTATTTTCTTCAACTCTTTTCTTGTTACTATTCAATTATAATCTTTTATTTAACTCCACCTTTTGCACGAAAAATTCTCAATTTCTCTCTTCTCGCTTGCACAGGTCAAACGAATCGCAGGTCGAAAGTGTGAAGTAAGTCTCTTCATCGTCGCTTCATCCCTAACAGCTTGTCGAATTTTTCGTTTTTTATATTCACTTTCATGAAACCTTGATAAATAGGACGGTATTGAATACTATCTTATTGAATGGGATGGATATCCCGACAGCGCCAACACCTGGGAGCAAACGCATGATGTTTTGTGGGCTGAAGGCATCATACAATTTCAAAAAAGATACGAACAACAACTCGCATCTGTGGGGATCCGCCAACCACCCATTTCCGCAAATAGAACATTTAAGCAGCTGCTAGACAATGCATACGACCCAGATAGTGAGACTTACTTTTCTTTCACCAAATGGATAGCTGCCAGTAGAGGTGAAAAACATGCTTGCGATCTTTATCAGTTCTGTTACACTACTGGTCCTGTCCTAACTTTCATTTATACTGTGTAGGCTCACTTAAAAGAAGCTCAATTAGATCCAAGGGCTCGCGAGCAACCAAGAGACGAACCGAAGAGGTACAGTACCACTGCTGGAAGAAAAATAGAAAAAAAAAATTACAAATGTAGATCGTGATCGATTAAGCATCTCTCTCGCTCTTTCTCATCCTTTAGTTCACTACAGTATTAACGAAATCAGAAGTAAGTCAAGCAACTTTGAATATAATATCACACATAATGAGACAGGCACCGGTTTTTTGATGACACTCTTAACAACACGAACGGATCCCAGTCTGAAATCTCAGATCAGGTAAGTTGATCAACGGAACTGTGAAAAAAAAAAAAAAAAAAAAATGGCACGAGAGCTGTCATTGATTAAAATTTGCCTTGATTCTCTTCATCCCAAAGTATGATACCCAAGGCAGTTCTCTGCTCAAAAAACCGAATGGTAGCCATAGTGACCCTATGGTACATTTTTGAACTTTTGACTTTTTTTTTTCTTTGTTGCCATTGTCTAAAGCGATTTTTAATAAGGTTATTAGCGATTCTGAGGATATATTTGATTCTAAAGGACTGCAGATGAACGGAAGTACAAAAATCACCGTAAGTTTCAATCATCCTTCCTGTACCTCAAGTTCAAATCAGCCCACGCATTATTATTTCATATAGAATGCACATAGCTATGTAGTGGAAAGTCAAACCATCATGACAGGCGAGCCAGCTTCCAGTCCAATTTTCATTGAGCACATCCAGAGCAATCAACTTATTGAAAAATACGTAGACCGTCGCCGACAAGAAGTAGTAGAGTATCGAATACAGATTGAAAGGCTCAGCAAAGTACCTGTGTTGCTTATTTTTCTACACTGCTCTTCAAACTCATTTGTAGGCATATCCTTTGACTGTCATCCATGGGAAGAGAAGCAGAAATCACGACAGACGATCAAAGAAATACATCTTTAAATATCTGGAGCCACCTGTTACCGTTGTGAACGAAGTGGACGACGAGCCTTTAGGAGAATTTACGTACATCACTGATTATGAGTATAACGGTGTGAGTCCACCAAGTTCTGAATTTCTTGACGGTTGTAATTGTGCAGATATACAAACGATGAAGAACGGACACGTGGATGGCAAAAAAGGGAAGAGGCAAGAGACCATTACGTTTAAAAGGAGCAAAGAAAAATCCAAAAGCCCACCGCCCTATTGCTGTACAGCAGACGATGGGGCAAGGTGCCACGACGACGTCTATTATACCGATGACGGAAGATTATACGATTTGATGAACCGTGTCATTAGAGAGTGCAACGTCAATTGCTCTTGTCACAACGATGACAGATGTAGGAATAAAACAGTGACAAGAGGGCGTCAATATCCGTTGACAATTTACAAGACAGCGAAAAAAGGCTGGGGTGTCCGGTGTCCAGAATTTATACCTAAGGGGGCATTTATTGAAGAATATGTAGGAGAAGTGATCACAACGGAAGAGTGCAGTAGAAGAGTGCAATACTATACCGACTTACAAAAGAGCTACTTGTTTGCCATTGATATCACAGCTAATTATCAGGAACACACCAATGTTGTAGATGCTTCAGCAAAAGGAAATGTCAGCCGCTTCATCAATCATTCATGTAGTCCGAATGCTGCAGTGTACGCCGTCTTTTCAGATAGTGCTGATGAAATGCTTCATCGTTTGGCGTTCTTCGCTGTCTGCGATATCTTACCAAACACAGAGATATGTTTCGATTATACCGGTGGTAGAGAAGTTGATCCGAAAGAAGGCGCTGTCTGCCATTGTCAAGCGGTGAATTGTAGAGGATATTTTTAAAAGCACCTCGTGTCAAAAAAAGAGAGAATACTAAAGGTCTAAGCTTCCTTCCAATAGCCATTCCTATTTATACTACTGCTTACATTGTAAAGCAGCACTTCATACAGTCATTTTGATTCGATATAATAAAACACTCATTACAAATCGCAACCCGCTGTTCTCTGTACGCTTATCGATTCATCTATAATTGCTGAATGCTAAACGAAACGAAGGCGCATTTAAATCAGGGTCAACGTTAAAAACATCTGAAAGATAACATCATCATGAGGGTGGTTTGAAGGACAAGATATCGAATCACATTTAAATCTTTTGTACGAGCATGGGTTTTCAGCTATATTAAAATGTAAACACAACCTGTTCCAGCTTTCTTTTATGAACTATGTTTTCATCTTTAGCAAGTTAGCGTCTTGAACCACGCTGATAAGATAAATAAAAAGGGGGCTAATAATGAAGGAAAAAGAAAAAGACAATGAATAAATAAAAACCTAGTGTTTAGGGCGAGAACACAAAATAAAAAAAAAAGAAACACGATGGAGATATGCCCATCTTTAAACCTTTCCTTTCTCGACGTAGTCTTTGAAATCGAAGGAGGGGTCAATATTTAGAAAATCATGGGTTAAGAGTTTAGCTGCAGTTGGGCGCTTTGATGGATCGCTAAGTTAAACAAGCAAAAAAAGCAAAACGTAAGGAGAATCATTCAGGTAAATGCAAAAGTTTTGAGTTTGTGCTTACACAATAAAGCATTGCTTCAGAAAATCTTTAGCGCATTCTGATATGTGATCGGGTATAGTAGGCGAATTAAGCTTTCCCAACTGTACATTATGACGGTATGACAGAAAAAGAAGCGAGAGATATAGATGTCAGTAACAATGGTACGCGCACCTCTTTTTTCTCTTTTCTGCTCTTACGTTATAGAGAGCCGCCATCTGATTCAATGATATCCATGGTCTCTGACCTGTCAACATCTCTAATACTGTGCATCCCAAACTCCATATGTCGACCTTTGCACTATACGGCTCATTTTTGACTACTTCAGGGGCCATCCAATACACAGAGCCTCGAAGAGACATTCTTGAGTTTTGATCGTACGCTTCCTCGTAATCGTTTTTTTTCGACAAGCCAAAATCGGAAATCTTACACACACCATCGGCTTCAACGAGAATATTGGCTGCTTTGATATCTCTATGTAGGATATGTTTGGAGTGAAGGTACTCTAAACCAGCGCAAATTTGTCGCGTAAAATATCGCGTCAACGGATCATCAAAAGCACCATGCAACGCGAGTCGGCTGGCTACACTTCCACCCGACACATACTCGAGAAAGATATTGATCATTCCTTCCTGATCGTCTTTACCATAGCCCAAGTACTGAACAATATTTTCATGGTCTAAATCACGCAACATCATGATTTCCTGGAAAAGCGCTTCGACCATATCATGTTGCTGTTCATTCAACAAGTCAGAGGGAGTTTTAGGAATTTCAACTTGTTTGACAGCAATCATGTCACCTGTAGCGACATTGAAGGCTAAATAGACACGTCCAAAAGAGCCCTTGCCAATCAGCTTACCACGAATCCATTGAACCTCTGTTGGTTTAGTTTGGACAACAGGCTCAAGTATGTCTGCTGGGGTTGTCGATGGTGAAGAAGAAGAAGGGGAAGAAGAAGGGGATGATGAGACCAGTCGCATATGCTCCGATACAGACGGTAATCGAGCAATGACATGAGCACTTCTTGCCTTTAACTCTACGACACGTGTACCAAAAAGTTTCGTGCTTTTACGTCTCAGCATAGGAGGAGACGGTGTTTTGGGTAGCTGCGTTGGTTGCAAGGACGATAATAGCTGTTGATTTCCTGTGGAAGGAGGAAGCGATGCTAGGGATGAACGTGATGGTGGCTGATAGGGGTAGTCATCGTCTTCGAAATAGTCAGGATTGTATTTTCGACTGGCTTCACGAGCTACGAGACGGATCGACTTTCTTGTCTGTCTACGTTGGGTTCTCGGTGATGGCACAACGGGGGACTGTTGTTGCTGTTCTTCCTCTATGACGATTTCTTTATCCAGGTCACGACTATCGAAATAGTGTTCCATGTGTTGAAATACTAATTCAGCAGGAGGTCTCTCACCCCAAAACAGTTCATTGTTACTCTTCTGTGCCGTTTTGTGCTCTATTTTGAGTGGTGATGCATCAGCCGAAACCGGTGTGTGAGGATGAGGTGCCACTGCCCATAAACCATGAGATGAGGAAGAGGAAGTAGAGGAAGGGACAGCTGAGGAAGAAAGGGGTGGTGGAGTTACATTTTCTCGCAACTGAAGTCTATTGAAATGGTCAAGTTCAGGTTCTGAACGACTCCAAGTAGGGTGTGCAGACGGTAATTCAGCTAAGGGTGGTTGTTGTTGCGGAAGAAGTGAGTCACTATTCTTACGGTGATAGGCTCCATAGGAGGAGGAGGGTAGAGGATAGTCGTGGTATGCAGACGTTGAGGGAAGGGTATACGGATGAACGGGTATGGAAGGATCTGACAGCTCTCTACCTGGTCGTCTATTCAGATGTCTCTGTAAAGGTCTAGTGTTCGTAAGAAGCGGATGGGGGTATCGGTGGGCAGGTGGTTGGTATGGTTGCTGCTGCTGCTGTTGTTGCTTTCGACGAAAAGCGGGTATCATTGAGGGCGACGAACCCAATGCAGGTGTAGGGAAATGATAAGTGCTATCTTGATCAGGCGATATCGGCTTGACAAAAATGCGCTGAGAGGCTGTGTGATCTGCATTCGCACATAAGCACATCAGTGATTGTGGGTCCATGGGTGTGTCTGAATTTGGCCCATTCTCATGAAAATACAAATACTGATCATCCTCGCCTTTAAAATTCAATCTTTGTAGAATATGCTTTTTAATGATAACCGGGTCTCTCATGTTGGTGACGTTAAGGCTATACCAAGTTTCTAAATCCATTGTAATTTGAATTTTTTGCTCCGTCAGCTATGGAGTGTAGAAGAAATGTTTTTGTTTAGAAAAATGGTCTACGACGACGACTCCCACTACACCTAGGTCTTTCTCTCTCTCTCTCTCTCTCTCTCTCTCTCTCTCTCTCTCTCTCTCAATACACACACACACGCATACTTTACCTTTTTCGCTTGATACTGGGAGTATAGGTTCTTACTCATCCCAGATGAATAAAGCTGTTGTTGCTTTTTTACTTGGTGCTGTGCATTGTGATGGCTGCTATTGTTACCCCCACCATGATAGGTAGCCCAGAATTTTGATATTTTATTGGGTGTAGAGGAAACACGTGCAGGAATCGTTGGCAAGTCCTTATTGAAAGCCGGACTGAGGGTGGTAGTATGGGTTGATGTATGCCTCACATCGTCGGCTGAGGCTGACAATGTTAATGTCTGCCGCTGTTGTCGTGCACTTTTGTCTTTTTCTTCTTCTTCTCCTGTTGTTGCGAGTCGAGGAGAAATAGGGTGGTTGTTGCTATAGTGATTTAAGCTGACCTTATGATTCATATTTTCCTGCTGACAAGCATGATGGGTATTTGATAATGCAACAAGTGCATTTGCAGAAGTGGAAGATGCATGCGACCTGTGAAATTTATCTTTAATTTTGTAGAATGCAGCTTTTGGCGATAATCGAGTGGGTGAGTGAGCTGTTTTAAGTGGTTGTTGTTGTTGTTGTTGATGATGTTGCTTTCGGGCAAACGGAAAAACGAACGGGTGATCTGAGGAAAGGGAGGGGGAGGGAGAAGGAGAGCTCGAACGTAGAGACGATGCAGATTTCGGTGGGTTGGAATGGGAGTAGTATTGTTGTGAGAGCAAGTCGGTGCTCGTGATGCTACTGCTGCTGCTGCAACGGTTGTAGTGGTTGTGATCGACAGTCGTCTTGGTTTGGGTGACAGCTGCATCCAAACTATCCATGGAATGACGCGTGGATAGGTGGATAGCCTCTATTGAAGTATTAGGCGGCGGAGGCGGTGCGGGTGGTGGCAAGCTTATGCTAGAAGTGCTTGACAAAGGACTTTTATCGCTCAAGAAGCCTCCTCCTTCGCTTGTGGTCGTGGTTGCTGCTTCTTCATCCTCCAAGCTATGGCTATTTCCACAGCCCCTACCACCACCACCACCACCACCGGCTTCTACTCTCTGCCCTTCTAATAACCTTATTTCCAGCTTGGCATTGCAGTATTCATGCACGTTTGTATTGATGGAGATCTAGACGACGAATAGAAAAAAAAAAAAAAAAAAAAAAAGTGAATATCCGATGAAAGCAAGAACGGGGAAGGAATGAAGCATACATTGGTAGGTGTGCTCGGTGTGGGTTTTGCGGGTTGACCGGGTGCAGGTGGTATTAAAGATCTGATTTCATTTAAAAGTCTCCGTCTCTCATAATAGGTTGTCATGGTTCTAGTAATTCGCCGTTATACATAATGAATAAGTGGTTGATATATAAACTCATCTGACTCTGTATCTCTCTACCTGGGCAAATATTGGACTAATTCCGCCAGCGTAATAGAAAAGAATTTATCGTGACAGATGTGGTATTCTACATAGAAAAGAGAAAGTTTTTTTTCTTTTGAGTCAACAGAACAAAACAAAAACAAAAACAAAGAAAAAGGCCCTGCAAAATACTTTACTTTCAAACGTAGATGCGAAATGGCCCCAACCTTTTTCATCTAACCATTGCGTTACTTTTTCCTGATTCCAGGCATCGACTATTGTATCTCCTAACAAATGGCGGATATCTGTCGTAGTCATGATTGCTATATTAAGAAATGAGACGGGAAATAATTTGGGTGTTGAGGCGGGGAGGGCGGGGCAGCGAGAGAGAGAGAGAGACTAGTTTGAAAGAAGAAAGATGAATGTGAGGTTCTGTTGATTTGTTGCTTATTTATTTCGCTTTTACACTAAAATTTCAACTTTAATGTTTCGATGGTAAACAAATTCATCCAAAATGTGTATTTGCGCTTTTGAAAAAGAGAGAGAAAAAAAAAAATAGGACAAAAAAACAATAAAAAAAAAAAAAAAAAAAAAAAAAAAGAAAAAGAAAAAAAAAAGATAGGAGAAAGATCGAGAAAAAATAAGAAAATAGAAAAAATAGGGAATTTTGTTCTTTTTGAAAGTGTTTGTAGGAGTAGTAGTGGCCTTTGATTGTGTCTATGAATTTACTGATGAGGTTTGAGTAGGGTGAATGAGTGTGTAAATATAGCTGCTTGTGCGTTGTGTGTATGTGTGTGGAGATGGTATCGCTCTTTTTAGCCAGACAAAAAATAAAAAAAAAAAAAACCTATTCCGTTTTCAATAGAAGCGTGGTTGCATTCATTCATGATATGATTCCAGTCTTGAACATAATATCGACTAGTTCCTGTAATGGTTGAATCTCTTTCTTTTCCAATAAATCAAAATCCTTTGCGAATGATATAAAATGAGCAGTTAAAGAGTTGAGATGCGGTTCTTCACTTAGAGCGACAATCTTGTCGTAATGGTGATGGTACATGTGAGCAATGAGTCGAAAAAGTTGGCTGAATATCCGTTTTACCAATTGAGGAAAATCGCGGGGGAAATCTCGGCCTGTTTTTGTAGGAAAAAGTGTTTCGTCATTCAACATATTTTGTATACTGGATGCCATGTAATCGATGTATTGCGGTGCACATAACTTGATTTTTTTGGAGGAAGCATCCACCCAAGTATACTCAACGCTAGATTTCCAAATTTTAAGTATATGAGACTTTTAAAATTTGTGAAATAACTTTCTCTTGGTGAAATGTAGTTACCCAGATCCTGCAGACATGCAAGGACACGATTGTGGTGTACAGAAATCACTTATGGATCCATAAAACAAGTTGATATGATTAAAGAATTCAAAAGCTGAAAAAAGGCTTCTGTGGTTAGAGAGAGCTTATGTGGGGGGGGGATGTTGTGTTCACGCAATGCCGAGACTTACTATTAAAAGCTAGCCATTCGTTCACATCTACATATTTCGGTAGTTCGACAATGGTCCTAAAGTTTCCTTTCACAAGCATGTGACTGACATAAGGCTGAGTAACAAAGAGCGGTTTTGCTTCTGGTGAGTAGTTATGGTTCGTGTTGGAGGACGAAGAGGAGGAGGAGGAGGAGCCTTTCAACTTGTTGGATAATTTATGCTTCTTGGAGCCCAAACTAAGGAAACTTAAGTCAATATTTTTTTAACAAAAAACTAGACTCGGTCTAGCTAGATAAAGTCAATTACCTAAAGTTAAGAAAACTCATGTTGCTTTATTTCAATTCAGGTGAGTAATGTAGATGAAGAAAGAGTGAGTATAGAAAGAAGAAGGGTATAAAGAGGGAAATTTTTTAGCTGTGTTATAAATTGGGGGATTGTACACACATGGCACAGAAGAAGCAGCAGCAGCAGCAGCAGCCGCCGCCTTCAGGTACACAGCAGCAGCCAACAGCAAAATAGACCACCAAAAAAAAAACTAAACTCAGACGGGATAAACCCTACTTTACTTCCGCTGCATAGGCTATTCCATCATTACACCAGACAATAATCCCTTTTCGCAAGTCTCGCTGCCAAAGGATACCTTTTAGTTGGAAGGTCCAGAAACTCCAGAATATAATCATCATGAATCCACCGATACTGCTGATCAATAGCAACTTCATGATATGATGCCATTGTAACAAGTAGTTGAATGGATAGCCATCCCATCTTGCCAAGCCCATATACACCAAACCCCAAAAGCTACCCGTACTCAGCAAACACCAAATGCGAAATACAAATAAATGGAAGCTAAAGTTGTTCTCCATGTCATTGGAGGATGCTGTAGTACTCCCGTCACTCTCAGAGCTTGTGGCGGTGGTGGCGGTGGTGGCGGTGTATGTATTGAATTGGCTTACGGACTCCCAAGCAATGGTTCCCCAAGCATTTCTTCGTTCCAGCATCAGCAACCAAAACAGACTAATGACCAGAATATGGGCTGTATGGTTGTCGTGAAAAAGCTTTTCTGTAAAGAGTAATTTACTCAGTAACCAGCCTGTCCAACAAAGCCAAGTACCATAGACAATGCAACATCGTTCTACTATCACAAAGTCAAATGTATGAGCAATGATGTGTATTGAGTGGAATGCGATTTGGAACAAGAGAAAGACAGGCGGGAAGGTGTGACCCCAAGGAAAAGGTTGTTGTAATACAATAAATAGACAAAGCGCAATGATGGATAAACTGAGGGTATAAGTCGTGTAAGTATAAGAAACATGGCTAAACGAAAATAGTCATTCGCATCATCAGTAAAATGGTCATAAAAAAGAAAAAACGCCCAGACAATACAAATGAACTTATACATGGTATGGTTGCTTTTTAATATAGGTATGTCATTAGGATGCATCGATTGTGTGTTTGTCTGATCTGCTGAAGGATAGCATCCTCTTTTTTTCTTCTTTTTCTTGTTTCCGCAAGCGGAGGAAGTGGTGGGTTTCCATTGGCTTTCTGGTAAAGGATCGACATTGTAAAACTCATGCGTTAGATTCACCATCAACGAATGTCACTGATGTGGGCGAAAAGTAAGGGAAAAAAAAGTCAAAAGGCTTCGTTTCAGAGCTTAAATGGGATCCAAACCAAAAAAAAAAAAAAACAAAAAACAAAAAACAAAAAAAAAGATTGTAAATGCTCCATCTAGCACGTGAAAAGTGTTGGATAATATGGGTAGGCATAATTATCATGTGCAATGACAAAGATCTGCACAAGTAGGAAAATGGAGTAGTTGATTGGTGGAGAAGGGCATGTCAAGCCAGAGAGAGATGTCTTTTTGGATGGGCATGCATACGTGCATCCTTTCTATTCTGTTACGCGCCTCCCTCTCCGCCCTCCCCTTAAAAAAGATAATAAAGAGCAGTAGTTAATGATTATTTTGATTGTTACTCACTCACTCGATGAATGGATATTCAAATTTGCCCTAATTTGCCAGGTACAAGTAAATGCACACTTCCATCTACTCCTTTTTTTTTTTTTTTTTTTTTCATCATGAGCGTAGACGATGGAGTGGGTGGCGATGTCTAACTATCCGTTCCATTGGATGTTTGGTCAGGTTAGATGGTTTTCGCCCAACAAATGTTTAAGAATATACGATCTACGCGTCACCAGAGACTAAGAAATAAAAAAAACCAGACAACGAAAATGATAAACTGATGAATTTGCTCAATAAATGCATTCGCTCTCTTGCCATAGCAGAATGAATGAAAAAGACGGCTTTCATTGTCCTGTCAACAAAATTAGCTTTTATTGTTGTGAGATGCTTTCTCTTGAAAAAAGATATCTTGATGTATCTGTCATTCTTTCCCGTTTGTTTCTTTTAAAAATTAGTCATGATAGCGTAGAGGACATGAAATGAACCCTTGGCGTCGTCTTTGATGATATGAAGAGGACGCTTTCTTCTTGATCGGCCTGAGGAAAAAAGGGCCCTTGTATTGCCATGATGCATAAGCTACATGCAAGTATATTACCAGCCCATTGTTTATGATGAGTCTATTTTAAAGGGGATTCTAGATCTCCTTGGAAGTGATGTGATTTGCACCCGCATTTCATTCTTTACAGCTTTTGATAATGTGTGTGTATGTCTCTCTGTGTATGTGTGTGTGTGTATGTTGAATAAGGGTTATCTATGATTATTATCCCTTTAATATATATTGTGTCTAATAGATCTCATTTATTATTTGCGTATGTTTAGATAAAAATTTATAAAATGGTGACCCTTCTCTCTTTAGTACACACAGTAAACACTTTTCTTTTTCGCTTTATTGCATCTATTTTTATTTTATTTTTTTTTTCTTCCAACAGTGACAACAACCACATAAACACATGCGCTCTTTGATTGCACCAAGCTTCATCTTGTCAACCCTTCTTTTACTTTTACTCACATTTTCCGCTGGAAAGGTGCAGGCAAAACCGGTGATACAAACAACAGCTATTCGAGAGAAACGCAGTGAACATTTCACAGGAAAAGGAACTTATTATGAAGGTGTGTGTTTGTTTGTTTGTTTGACGGGGGGGGGTTCGTTTTATCTGCCGCTGATGATGTGTTGTTTCATGTTCCCCTAGTGATAGGCATTGGATCCTGTGGATTCCAAGATACAAATGATGATCAGTTAGTAGTGGCTTTATCGAAAGAAGTGATGTCTCAAGGGTCTTATTGCGGCAAACAGATTAAAGTGACGAGTAAGAAAGGAAGTGTGCATTTGAAAGTGATTGATACGTGTCCAGGATGTGCCAGAGGAGATGTGGATATGAGTAAAGCAGCGTTTGACAAAATTGGTGACTATGACAAAGGACATGTTGACATTTCCTGGAACTTTTAGCCAAAGGGAAAGAGAGTAGTTTTTTCATGATCATGATCATGATAATGATGATGCTTTTTTTTTTTTTTTTTTTTGCGTAAATATACCATTTCTTATTTCTATTTTGCCACCCGATTATCCCCTATTTCTATCTGTAATTTGACTTCAACTCATTGTAACAAATTAAACATATAAGGAAACTTATTCAGTGTATAGAACATCATTTTTGCTAACGAGTCTAAGGTTGAACGAAACAATAAGGGAGAGAAATGATTTTATTTCAGAAATAAAAGGAAAAGGAAAGGTATATTCAAAAGCTGAGATGGGAAGTTAACAATGCTTGTATTCCAGTATAGGTGCACCTATGTCAGATATTTCTGGAAGTGTACAATTCAAATCAAAAACCTTGGCCAAGACGATTTTATAGATCTTTTGTACGTTGATAGATTCTGCTGTTGAACAAAATACAAGTGGAGCCTTCATCACTTTGGCGTATTTACGTGCCTAGTGTGGAAAAAACTCTTTTTTTTTTTAGTCTCTGTTACATCAGAAGCTCACACAAAAACTCGATGCGTTTTCTGTTCCGAGTAAGTAAAGTCGTACCTGTCTAGTAATTTCTTCTTGATCCTCATAAGCCATATTTAAGAATTCGTCATATTTTGTTCCTACCAACAACGGAACAGCACTCTACAATAGACCCAACCGTCATAGATCCCAAAAGAAAAATAAAAGATAAGACATCATTTGTGGCAGATGGATACAACCCTTTTATTTATTTCTTTTTTACCTTATTTAATCCTCTGGCTTGTCTGTACCATTCCCTTAAACTATTCAATGTGGATTTTCTGGATAGATCAAAGGTGAACAAGATGGCCACTGCGTCATTGCACACCAGAGGCATCATACTAGCAAATTCCTTTTCACCTGTACAACCCATTCACAAAAGAATAAGTCAAGTCACTCACTCGGTCTGTAGATGATGTATTGAAAACACAACAAACCTCCTAAATCCCAAATACTAAATGTAATCTCTGTATTTCGAATCAAAATTGTCTTTTCCATAAAGTTGACACCTTGATAGATAAAACATTGAATAGATATAAAAAACGTAGTTTAAAGCGGTCGTTAGATACACACAAGTTTATTGTTGGATCACCCATCTCCACACTTTGATTTTAGTTCAGGAACCCAAACTTACCTAAAGTCTGAGTGTATTCTGTATCAAAAGCACCTTCAGCATACTTTATCATTAGGCTTGTTTTACCAATCTGTGCATCACCAATAATTCCCATTTTCAAAACCACACTATTTCGGGAAAGTAATACTTTTTACTACTCTTTTCCTTTCCGTATCTCTGCTTCTGTTTCACGAAAAGGGCAAAGCTTGTTCTTTTCTATATTCGGTATTTCTGGGAATTTACCTATTGGGCGGAGACATGGATTCATGGGGATGATGATTGGATGTGTCTGAGCCATGGATATATGTTGAAGAGGAAGCATCCGCTGCTGTTGTCGTCGTTGTTGTAGCCGTAGCAGGTGAAGTGGACATTGAAGACGTCGTTTGGGGAGAAAGGAAAAAAAAAAAAAAAAAAGAGAAAAAAGACTCAAAGTGAGTAACGATCATCATTTTAATGACTTTAAACAATCAAATGTATTGCTGCTTGCCACATTGGACTTGAAAAAAAAAAACAATGAAATGGTTCACAATAACGTGATTTTTGAGAAATGAAGAAACCCTCCATGCTTGCTTTATCACGTAATAAAAAAGGTTGCTTGGACCACATTAGATAACTTGTCTGGTTTCCATTTCTGGCAGTTTACTACAAATACTGCCAAACTACCCTATTTTTTTCTTTTGGTATACATCAGACTATTTTATTGATTCTGCGTCCCCATCCGATTGGCCAATCTAAGCCATTGTTTGGGGAAAATTGAGGGGTAAGAGGGTAGTAGAATGGACGGGTTGATAGGAAAGAGTTCAAGTTTTCGTTGCCTGTGGGTTCGGGCTGGAAATACCTGCCTTGGGGATTGAAAAGAGTAGTTTTTTTTTTTTTTTTTTTTTTTTTTTTTCTTCATTTGACAGAAAAAATTAATATTTATTTTTATTATTTTTTTTTCGCTTTTTTCTTTTTCTTTTTCTGCCTTTGGGAAGCATCCTTTGGTTCTTTAGAATATATTTTTTATTTTTTTTCTGCTTCATTTTTTCAAGCCTTGGGAACGCTCAAGACGATTGTCTGAAAAAAAAAAAAAATATAAAAGAGGGAGGAGACAATTAAGCGTTGCTGAAATCCACTTCCTCTCCTTTCCTGCATGTTTGCTTCTTTTCAAATCGTTTAAATATTCAGTTTTAAATAATGGCACCACCACAGATTTCAGAGCAATCTTTCCTCGACAGTCTTGACCTGCTCTCTGCATCTCCCATGACAAACGCCCAGCATGCTCGTCGCTATTCTCAGTCTCAGTTACTTTCAGCGACTGGGAAGAAGGATTCATTAACGGTACCCTATCATCGAAGAGGCAGATCAAACTCAATTTCAGTGGTTCCTGGATCGTCGTTAGCAGCCCATATCCTAGCCACTGTCAATACTACTTTTCAAAACACTAAAAAGAGTGCAGACAATGATGATAGCAACGGCAGTCTCTCACAACAAGTCTTGGACTATGTCGATGGCCAAGTCCACGACACGTGGGAAGTCGCCAAGGCTTTGATGCTCGGCTCCACAAGATTACTCTTACTAGAGGAATTACCCAAAGATCGTCAGGAGAACCAGTATGTTCTTTCTGGGTATCGCTTTTATCGCTCTTCTAGGGAGTGTTTGAAATCTCTCTTCAAGATACACAACGAAACGCTCAACATTTGGAGTCATTTGCTCGGCTTTTTTTTCTTTTCTTACTTGTCGATTTATGCTTTCAAGGTAAGCTCTTCATTGCGCGGATGTGCTGGGGGGGGGAAAAGCCCGTTTTTGCCCTCTCGTGCGGATAATTCAACTGACCACCCACACATACACATACACATACGCATTGTTTGTATAGACCAATTTTCCTGAAGCATCCTCACGAGATATCGCCATCTTTTCGGCATTCTGTATCTCGTCCTTAACCTGTCTTTTATGCTCTTCCATCTATCACACATTTATCTGCCATTCAGCACGCCATATCAAAAGCTTCACGGCCACCCTCGACTATATCGGTATCACTTTTCTGATTACAGCTTCCATTTCGATCGTCATTCACTTTGGCTTCTACTGTGACCCTATTCCCAAACACCGTTACATGATTTTCAGTGGACTCATTGGTAGCATTGGCATCATTCTACCTTTCTTTCGATTCTTTGATACCAAAAGATACCGACCCCTTCGTATCGGTCTCTTTGTCGCCATGGCTTTCTCTAGCGTCGTTCCCCTTTTGCATTTGATGACCGTCAAGGGCGTTTTAGTGACAGCGGCTTTTCTCAAACCTGCTCTCGTGAGTGCGCTAATGTATATTTGCGGCGTGGTGATTTATGGCAAACGATTCCCAGAAAAGTTCTTCCCTGGTAAATTCGATGCTGCTGGTATGACAAGTCATGCTATATGGCATCTATTCGTTTGTCTCGGTATCTTTGTAAGTATCATGGGTGAGATAGTGGGTGGGCCACTGAACGTGGTGCATGGCATCCTCCTCCTCATTATCATGCTTCTTTATCTTTTTCATCCCGTTCTCTGACTAAATTTTTTTCCCTCTACTTCCTTTAGTTCCATTACTTGGGTTCTTTTCACTTTTATAAATTACGCGAAGAATTTGGCTGTATGTTTGCTCCTACCGAATGAACAACAAGAACCCTTCACAGTCTATTTTTCTCACACATACCCTCATCATGTCACCTATCTCTTTTTATCTCAAATCCTCAACTGCTTTTTTTTTTTTTTTCTTCTTCTATGGGCGCCGCTCGAATGCCCTTTAAAAAGAAACAACACCAAAAAAAAAAAAAAAAAAAAAAAGAACAATGCTGCTGCCCCCCCTCCCCTCAGCTAATTTCAACAAGCGCAATGTGGGCTTATGGTTTCTAAAGTTGTTCCTAAGTGTCGTAGTAAACATGGATGCTGACAATGACACCAACGCTAGAAAACAAAAAAAAAAAAAAAAAAGTTTTCTTGATTTATTTTTCAACAAATAAAACTTGTAAAATTAGAATACCTCAACCATACTTTCTTTTGGGAATGGCTATTATTGTACAACGAACGAGCGCGTTTCGTTGTTCATTTTTGACAACATTAGAATTCTAGCTCACATGGTAGATGGATCAGAATAATGCAAATTTTGAAAATTACATTGTGTAACTTGAAAATAAGGTTGCAGATTGAGTTTTCTTTTTTTTTTTTTTCATCTACACGCACACCTCTTCTCTTGGCTCGTTTCATACAAATTACATTGTAAATATACCCCGTATCTTATTTTTCAACTCTCTTTCACCCCTTCATGGCTTTACATTGGATTCTTTACTTGAAGGTTCTATGACGTCGTGTGTCTTTTGATAAACAAACCCTACAGGAGTTTATCACAAATACAATGGGAGCCACCTTGGATACACTCTATTTTTCCCCCCTTTTCGCATATTGAAACTCAAATCTTTTTGAGCAGAAAAAAAAAAAAGACGCTTTCCCTTTTTCTCAAACAAGTCATCGACATGGAGCAACAGTACATTATACGAGAACGCTTGTCGGGTGCCGTCAATGCGTTGAGCATCTCGCCTGGTGGAAACTCAGTTGTTGCTGCCGGAAGAGAAAGTAATGGAGTTCTATGCACCCCCTCCCTTCCAAAACTTCACAAGCGAAAAAAAAATAGCCCTCATTGAACCATCTTTTTTTTTTTTTTCTTTTTGTTCAGTTTTGAAAATCTATAATATTCATCCATCTGGATTAGTAGAAGCGCTCAATTTGAGATCGGGAAGTCATTTCAATCTGAACTACAGCAGTAACGACGTCAAATGGGGAAACAATGGTAATGCGTGAGAGAGTAGGCCATCCCATGCCACGCGTTGCTTAACGAGAAAGCTTTGTTTTATTTTTTGTCATTTGAAAAAAAAAAAGCAACGAAACATAAGGTGGCTACGGCTGCTACCAACGGCACCATCATTCTTTGGGATTTGAATAAGGTGGGCAGAAAAGCAGGTAAAAAACTATAGCATATGGACACACTCAACATTCAATCGATTTGCCTCCCCCCCCCTCTCCCCACTTTCCTTTCTCCTTTGAGTGGTTGACCATCGTTTTTTCTTTGTGTCTTTCAGAACGAGTGATTGCAGAACATGCACGCGCTGTGAATCGTATCACATTTCAACCTGACAATGGCAATATATTACTAAGTGCATCACAGGATGGAACAATGAAATGTTGGGTTCGTAAGCCCTTTTTTTTTTCTCCATTCAGCGTCTGTGTGTCTGTGCCCATAGCGGGCATCCATGGCACCTGTTCTTTCCTATACTGAATCATGTTTTGGTGTCAACACATTTAGGATTTCAGAGACGCTAAAAGCGGTGCCAAGTTTAGGTTTGAAGGAAAGTCAGAGTCTGTGAGAGATGTTCAGTTTAATCCAGTCAATACGCACGAATTTGCTGCTGCTTTTGAAACGGGTACTATTCAGGTATTAACCTCTACTTTTTGCTGCCATTTCTTCTGATGTGCTCATTGTTTCAGACAACACTCTGCCTACCTACCATCTATGTAGAAATGGGACATGCGAAATCCACGCGCCTTGTACGATAAAAAAGTGAGTGCTCATAATGGCCCTTGCTTGACCGTCGACTGGCATACGAATGGTAAATGGGTGGCCAGTGGAGGACGCGACAAGACGATCAAAGTCTGGGATATGACGGCTGACAGTAGGCGTCCAGTCTACACCATCAAAACCATGGCTTCGGTCGCGAGGATACAATGGCGTCCAGGCTATGAGAATGAAATCGCCTCCTGTGCCTTGCTTACAGACAATCGAATCCATATGTGGGATATCAGACGTCCTCATATTGCTAAATATACTTTTGAAGAACATGATACCACACCTACAGGTAAAAGTGTCTGATTGTATGTTGTATGGTGGTGTTGGGGGGCTGGGAAAGTGAAAAGCGCTACTCACAAAAAAAAGTGTCTTTCTTTCCCCCCCCCCTTTTTTTTCAACAGGATTTGTTTGGTTAAACTCTACCGAGATCATATCAGCATCCAAAGACAAATGGCTTATACGACAACACTTGAAAGGCTCACAACAGCCATTGACGATGTTGCGGAGAAACGGTATGGGTTGGAATATACAAGGGGATGTGGCTTTCACTGTCGACCAAAGTCCACGCAAAGTCTTTGTCGATGACCATTTCATGTCAAAACCGTTCAATGATTCACCTCGCCCCTGGAAAAGACTCAACAACAAAAGTGCGTTAGAGGAAGAGGTAGGGAAACAGGGTCCATTTTGTCGCGCCCCCGTAAGACTTTACTTACCCCGGTCTTCTTCTTCTTCTTCCTCCTCGCCTCTGTAGATGAATCAGTATATACCGCCACAGACATGTGCTATTGTCCATATGCCTTTATTCGATTATGAAGCCTTTACCATTCTGGCAGAGAACTATGTTATTTCTAATGCGAATGTTTCTTTGGCTTGCGATATCAATAGCAAAGTAAGAACAAAAGTCTTTTATTTCAAACTTTTTTTCATTTTGTCTCATTCATCCGTTGGCTCCAGTTGGCCTGGAAAGTGGGTCGCTATCGAACGGCACAGACATGGAAGATCATTGGTATGCTCTACGGTAAGGAGGGTACCGGAATCTTGAAAGATCAACCCACCACAGAAGCTCAGGTATTGAAAAAAAGGGGGGGGGGTGTGGCGTGCTTCCCTACTTACTCCATGGAGGACTGAACTTTTTTGCATTTGAGTAGTGTGATGTAGGCATAGCGCTCGACGGTGATCCAATGATCCCAACGATGGAAGAAACCGGAACGAAAGACAGCGAAAGTTTCCATCTCAACGAAACGGAAGATATCCTTTTCACAGGAGAAGAAGAAGAAGAAGAAGAAGAAGACAAAGACAAAGACAAAGAAGAGAATGAAGAGAACGATGAGGAGGACGACGATGACCTTACATCGATTCTATCAAAGGAAGAGTCAGAAAGTGTGCTTACAAAGAGCTCTTCTGTCTCCTTGCACCCAACACCTGCTTTTGAACTACGAATCCCTTGGAAGCATGATAGCATTATCTCCGATCTATTACAGTATTATATAGAACAGGTAACCCCACAAACGAATGAACCCTTCGTCGTTTGGTTTGAGTTGCTCTGTTGCTTATACCTCCTTTCTGTAATCTGTAAAGGGCGACATTCAAATGTGTGTTACTTTGTACCTTGTCTTGGAAGATTACCTGACGATAGATAATGATCGCTTAGAAGAGTGGTTTGTGACTTATATTGATCTACTGCAGAGATTCAAGCTTTGGTCTACCGCCGTAGCGATGATGAAAACGTGTAAACTGCCTGTCGTGAGGGAACGAAATGAGGTAACGTAACGTTCACAGAGCTAGATCGAGAATGGCCATAAAAAGTGCAAGGCCTTTCTAACATCTCGCACCGCTTTTCTATCTAGAACGATACCACCATTCATATTGCTTGTAATCATTGCTTCAAATTGGTCAACGCAACGAGTAAAGGCGCTTGGGCCTGTGACAAATGCCAGCAATTATTGAATCCTTGCACCATTTGGTAAACAAAGAAAAAACAATTGACGTTGAGTTCTTTGAGAGTGCATTTTGACAATCTAATACAATTCTCTTTGCCACAGTCATGAAACAGTGAGAGGCCTGTATGTATGGTGCCAAGGTTGCAATCATGGAGGACACCTTGCTCATATGCGTGATTGGTTTACAACTGAAAGTGAATGCGCGACAGGGTGCGGACATAGATGCGTTCTACAGCCTTTCCTTTCCACACTTCCATTAGAAGAGCCATAACAAATGTTACGCGCTCATTATCTCTCATACCTCTTTTTGTACATAAATAGATACCTTTTTTTTTTTTTTTTTTTTTTTTCCTTTATCAAAAAACTTAACTACACGAATGACAATTCAGACTCAAAATGCTATCAACAAACCCTTTTTTCTTTCGTTCCATCTACCTCTCTGTAGAATGAATGGTGCTCGATCTATGTACAACATGGTATCTTTTTCTGTCTTTTATTTTGGATTTACTTTGATTCAAATAAGCTTATCAGTTCTTTAGTAAATTTGGCTATTTCATAAGTTTCTTTGGCAAGATCTCGCTTTGCATTCGCAGTGGGTGTAGCGCCTCTCACAAACTGTTCGCTCTGAATCACGCTGATACGTTTAGCACACTTTGTCAATTGTCGCAAAATTTGTTCGCAGTCCCGCTTGTAATAGAGGCCCATGGAGGTAGCACATGCAGCTTCTGAAGTGTCGATTATCTTTGAAACAATCTTTATCATACTGTGAATGATAGCGTACACCTCTCCATTCTGTTGAGGCAGCTTCAAAGCACTCAATAGGTTCTGGATTGTTTGTACTATACTATCTGTTTCCGATGTGAGATAGGCCTAGAGGATGATCAATGAGGTAAGTATCGCTCTCTTCCCTATCCCTGAGCTTGATCATTGTCCTTACTACTAGCTTTTCAGGCGTCATCTCCTCATTGGCATGCCTATTGGAGGTATATTTTTTGAAACTTGGCCGTTGTTTATAGTCTAAAAAACGATCGGCTGTGCTGTCTTCAGGAGTTGTTGATAAATCCAAGCTCAAAGCCGAATCACTCGTTTTAAGAAAGGATGCTTTATCATGACGCGTCTTGATGAAGGATGCGTCATCATAGGAACCATGATGGCTCTTCTCTTTTCCTCCTATACGTCGAGATGCATTGTTGCTTCTATAGGAAGAGGGCTCTATGGCTGTCGTTGATGATGAGAAAGACAAAGTGCCTAATTTTTCTGGTATTTTGTCTGTATCCGTAGGAGGGCTTGTTGATAAATTCGACGCAGGTTTAGAACTCATCCCAAGAAGCTTCACGAGCTCTACAATGTTCGAAGTGAGATGACTGGCCGATCTATCTAACAAGCAGACTGGGCTGATTCCCATTCCATTGGCATGATATTTTGTTGTCATCAGAAGGTCCGAGAGGGAGGTTGTGAATTGAGCCTTGATTTCGTATAATGAATTTTTGGTATCTAAAGAGACGGATCCTTCTTGAGCCTCGATCTCTTCCGTGATATGTTTACAGACAGTGACTATGTTTTTCATGACGTGAATCACTTGGGAAGGATCGTTTGACCTTATTAGAACGGAACATAAGTCTATTGTGAGTATGTCTGCAATCCATCATTTTATGATCGTTCTCTTTTGCTACAATACTTTAATTATACCTAGCAGTTGTTAAGAGCTCATCTATGTATGCTTGATACGTAAGTAGATGGTCTTGAGGAATGATGCCATTTCTGGTGGGTTGTAAAATATTTCGTTTCATAAAGTCACTACTACTATTCAGCTCGATGATGGAGGATGCTATAGTATATAAAAGGGTCTCGTGTGTTTGAGTAAGGGTGGGAGGGGGGGGGTATTTTACCCGAGACTTCATTCCTACTATTACTGTCTACTGTTACCTTTCACATTACGTAGCTCAATCCGTGCCTTTTCGTATTTTAGCTGCAGATCCTTTATTTCATCGTGCAATTGCTGTATTTGGTTTTCGGCTTTTTCTTTCTCCAAAAGCAAATCATCGTTTGCTTCAGCGAGATGCTTCAGCTCGTTCAGCATGTGTTTTGTTTCTGCTTTTACGTCACGTACAGCATCCTGTTGTTGGTCATACTGCTGCTGCAATCGCTCGTATTTAGCTGATAGTTTCTTATATCGCTCTTCCAGTTCATGAATGGTTCGTTGATTTTCCTGTTCTTGCGTTCTCAGCTTATCTATCACGTTTCTATCTGCATCGTCATTGCCATTTTCCCCTTTAAAATACTATCGCATGAATAATTTGGTACACAGTCAGTTTTGATCTCATTGAAGATGCCTTCTTTTTGTCTTTTTTGGAAAGCTTTCCTACAGCGGACTTACAGACAGTTCATTTTGCAAATGCGCTATCTTGTCTGTTAAAGCATCGATTTGATGATGGTATTCTGCAGACAACTTTTGAGCCTCCTTTTGCTATTGTGACCATGTTGATGTGTTACACCGATAATCACAAGGGGGACAACAATAAGTCTCTATTTCAAATCTTTTGCTGGATCAGATTAAGTACGAATTTCCTTACATTATTTTTAGGTAACCTAGCGTCACTTGACCTAGGAAGGTAATCTTTCGCTCCTTCCTTTATTGGTGATGTGGATGGCGATCTTTGACGACGATGCGTCACATTGCTGTTTTGGTCGTCGTCATCGTCAGAAAATCTTTCTATTGTTTCGACATTCATGGTGCTTTTGACAGGGACAATGTTGGTTGATTTGCTTGGTTGAGGTTGAGCAGTTTGATCCGCATATATCTTTCCATACATGGGTGAAATAGGTGATTGCGGTAAAGGTGGACTATAATATTCATCCTTATATTCGTTTTACATAAAGGGGACACAAGGGAATCAATGTTATACAAACATTCACTTGAAGGTTGAGAACTCAAATAGAATGGGGTTTTTTTTTTTTTTTTTTTTTTTTCTTTAAGCTGAACACACAACCTACTTCATTTTTACTTAGCCTTGGATAGCGTCTTGATATTTCAGCGTAAACATCACTTGCAAGATCTTGAAAACGAGCTACGGGTAATGTCGCGAGCTTTTGCCGTGCTTGGTTTCGTTTCGGATGAAGATCTTCTTTCACAGGCAGAAAAGGAACTGAAGTATATCAGACGAGAAAATTGAGGAGTTCAAAAGCAAACCATTCGTCAGTAAAGAAAAGTGCCATTTTCACATTCTATACAATATGCTTACATACGGTATTTGTCATTCTTATTTCTTCGTACAACTTCATCGTATACATCCATAGCCAATTCATGAAATTGAAGATTGCTTAAACGAACCAATTTTTGGCGTGCATTCACTCTTTGTGAATTGGGCCCTTCAATAGCCTCTAAATTTCCAATAATATCATTATGCTCTGTGGATCAATTTTCTTTTTTTTTTTTTTTTTCCCCCGCTCGCTTGATGGATAAGCTACGTACCTTGGGCCAACAGATTTTTCAGATATGTCTTTAATTCAGCGTGGTAGATACGAGCTGTTGCTTCAAAGTTAACAGTTGTACTGAACGTTTTTCCAGGAGCAGAAGCTAACGACTGAGCTCTTGAGTTATGTGACATAGAGCGAGACGAACTCGTTGAAAAGGTTTTGGATAGTGGATTCCTGTATAGCCAATCGTCATGCGATGACGGTGGTGATTGTGGTGGTGATCTGGAAAACGACATAGTATGTTGCTCCTTGGGGGAAAAAAACTTATTTACACTACTGCAGGAGAAAAGGTTCTATTTCAGAACGATAATACGAAAAGAACAGTAGAAGAAGAGGATAAAAGAGAAAGTACAAGAGACTAATAAGAAAAAGCTCTGTGCTCATTAGTGCAACCTAGAATATTGCTTCTATAACCATAACATTTGAAGAAGGCTATTTCTTCTTTTTTTTTTTTTTTTTTTTTTTTTTGTTCTCTTTCGTGTTCATGTTCCAATTTGCCTTTCCATCTTTCTATAGAAGATCAGTTTCGTTATAAAATAGAAGCAACTAATTTAAAGAGATGGCTTCCTTTCATAAATTTATGCATTGTATAGAGTAGGGAGTGCAAATAGTCTCTTCTTCAACGAAATTAAAAAAAAAGGCGGACAAGTGAATTGTATATGTACAAATGCAAGCAGTAATTAAATAAACAAAATAAAAAGGAGAGACACTGTTACTAACTCTGACCTAGTTTGAGGGAATGCATGTTTTGAGGCTGATTTTCGAGACCATTCGCATATTGTAACTCACCACTAAATGTTTGGTAAAGTTGGAATGTCAATCATCTATCCAACTTGATACTATTTTTTTTTTTTAATTTACCTATTTTCATATTCGTACATGTCTAAAGCAACAGCACAACTTTCACGAACGACACGTTCATGATCTTGTTTGAAGCTTTGTAATGTTTCAAGCACTTCAGGTGTAGCAATAGAACCCAATGCTTCAGCAGCTTCATGTCGAACCATATCCATTTCATTCTTGTCTTGAAGACATTCGGTTAAAGCGGGTACAGAGGCTGGATGCTGCAACTGACCAAATACATAAGCGACTGTTTAACAGAAATAACTTTTTAGTTAAGTCAGTGAGATATTTGAAAGAGACAATTTTACCTTCATGTCTAAATAGTCCACTTTGATCCTTTAGACCCTTAGCCAAAGCGAGAACAGCTTCAGTTGTACCAATCTCACGCAACGCGAACATAGCTCTGTAACGTTTGAACAATTTATATTCAGGGTTGACCAAAATGGCTTCAAGTTCCTTAACTGATTTCGTTTCCGTGGTGGGCGGTGCAGGGTCCACAGAATTGTATATGCTGTTGTTGGCATCTTTTTCAGCCTTGTTCTTAGGATCGTTATCGTAATCAATTTTATCAATAGCTAATTCACAGGTTTCTACAACTGATCGACTCTGATCGCTCAAATGTTTTTTGAGGACGGGAATGGATTCAAGGGATCCTATAGCACCCAACGCTTCAGCAGCCTAGCATATGCCATATGAAATGTTAGCTGTAAAATGAAGCTACTCGTATGCTTTGTTACCGTGACAAAAACCTAACTTACTTCGTGGCGAACCATCTCAGGCTCCTCTAAATTCTCGAGAACTTTTGAAAGAACGGTATTTGCTCGAGGATTACCAATTTGTCCGAGACAGTAGGCTAACTCATGTTTCAACAATTCCGACTCATCATTTAGGGCTACAGGATTAATGAACGATAAATCAGTATTTTACTTGATATTTCAAATTCAAAGTATAACTCACCCTTTGCAATGATATCGATAGCCTGATCAGTAGCTATATTTTTTAAGGTAAACAACGTTCTAAAACGTTCAGCGAGTGGGACGTTACCCGAGGTATTGCAGAGTGAATCCTCAAGTCGTTGATAATCTACGTTCGAAAAGTCAGACATTCTTAGAGGTAACTTTTGAAGTTTTTTAGGAAAGAAACGCAAAAAGGGCGTAGAAGGAACGATCATAAAAGACAAGCCTTGTCATTTAATAGGGATTGGGTTAAGCCACCCTTCTCTTTTTTTCCTTTTGCTTTTTGAACCTCTAAAATTATAGCATGTCTTGTGCAACTGTAGTACAAAAAGATCAGAATTTTTAAAAGATAACATTTTTTCAATTTGACACAGTTCGCTTATCAGATTTCGAAGACAATTCTTCGCCTTTAAAATAGATAAACATACATAAGAGCATGCCTTCCTATTGAAACATGGGGGTAGGTGCTGCTAACTAGAGCTTCTCACTTTACCTTTTATGCTTTGCCATATTACAATGGATGTATTAGTGAGTGATTTTATCCAAATTAAGAAGTCTTTTTCTCATCGATGTACAATAGAATGCTCTCTATGCTCTAGGGCGGTTCAATTCTTCCTAACCCTGTAGTGTTATCAGTCCATTAACCTTTAAATCAATTTTTTCTGCTAAACATCATGTAGTTGATATATATTTTTTCTCTAACGTTTTGTATTGTTCATACTTCTAGTACCCTGTTTAATCCACAGTTGCTAATGTCTAGTTATTTCACGTTTCAAGACATGCCACTTGCCAAAGGGACATCAGTTTATTCGGGCAACATTTAGCCATGACTTTCTTTATTTGCAAAGCCAATATAGCCCACTGACAATGTTTATAAATCTATAAAAAGTACGATCAATACTTACCATTGTGTGCATCAAATATGAAGTCATAAACCTTCAAATGAACACTTGAGTCATTTTGCAATTGTTTCTCTCTCAATCATACCCCTTGCGAAACAAAGAGTATGCTTCGTCATTGTAGTGGCTTGATAGTGAGTCAAATACAGTACTAAATTCTACAAAAAGAATTTACCCCAGGTGGGTTCAGAAACATATCGACCTTGATTGCTTAATCCTCTTTCCTTCCTATATTCGTATTTTTAGTTTTTTAATTTGTCGGACTCACGAGTACTTTTATTTTACCACGTAGATGACTTGTCCCTACGTAACGAACTTCACTGTTCAAAGAAACGTGAACAAATAAAAATAGAAGAAAATAGAACTGCAAACATTGATTCGAGCACTTTTTGTAATATTTTCTGTACAGACAAGATTTCTTGATGATAAGCAACAGACTTTTGAAGCGTTAAAAACGCTCAATATGCGTTTCACCTTCAGCAACTGCTACCTTTCTATAGGTACAGACAGATGAAATCTTGAAAAGTTGATAGTACCGCTGTGGTGCGCAATCTTTACCTAGAGTGTCTTGTTAGAAAAGCTTCCAGGGAAGAAAGAAAAAGGAGAAACAATCTTAGAGCCACATGTGTTAGAATTAAACTATATATTTGTTGCATTTGATAATAATACAAAATGATCGTAAATATGCTTTAAGATTCGAGATGTTGATTAAATAAATAATTGCTAAAACATCTTATAAAAAGGAAGCATTTGGACAAACTCAACATACTTTATACCTCTTAACTCAAATTCCTTTCACTGTTACAAACAGCACTTCACAACAATAAATGCGCATTTGTATACCTGTCTTTTACGCTAGATTTTTCTTCACCATCCTAACAGCATTTGCTTTCCTATTTATCTCTCATACTGCAGTACATGCAACGCCTTTACCAGTTGCATCAAAATCTCACCACGGTGTCAGCAGTTTTGACATCCTCCTGCAATCCGGCAAACTTCTCGATGATCTTTTACAACTAAATGATAAAGGCACAATTCTAGAAGGCCTTGATCGTGAAGGCATAGCAAATGGATTTTTCGATTCCGGTGATAAAAAGCAGCACGATAAAGGCAGTGATAAATATGAAAAGCAATTTGACGGTGGCAAGAGCAACTATCGCGGCAGCTAGTTCTTATGCACGATCGCTATTTCTTTTTTTCTTTTTTTTCTTTTTTGTTCTTCTACATCTGTTTTATAGATAGAACAATCTTAAACTAGAAAAAATACATTGTTACGAGAGAGAAAGGCCGTTCCTAAATGACAGCTTTCCATATACCCCCTATTTTTTCTTCCGCCATCGCTAATATTATCATTAAAAGTCATCCTCACATGATTAACCGCTATTAATATTGCTAGTCGCCTATATAAAGGATATTTCATATAAATGCATTGCTTGAATGGAGGTATCCCTTTTTCTCTATTTGTGATTTTCACAGTAACATATTGTTGTAATTGTCTGCTTACTTGATTGCTTGCAATATATTCCTGATGTTTTTGTCTATTTGATGGCTTGGCAGAACGTAGTTGCTTAAGATATAATACAGCTTAACAGAGCTGGGTTGTCTGTAGTATGCGCTTAATGAAACTGAAGACGAAAACGAATACTGGAGAGTCAAAAGAAAACTTGGAGGGGTATTTACCCCAAAAGTACTCGATTGGGCTACTATGATGTTATGTATGATTACATATTAGTGAACTCCTCTGCTATATTATTAATTGTTCTTGCATCATCATTTTCGACCATCGGGTTGCCCGAAAAATAATAAGCTGATGCCGATATATCCTGCTCCGTCATTCAATTCTCCAATGTTTTTATACTGAAGGAACATATTATACAGCACTTTCCTAGAACACATTTTGCTAATACCAGAACAAAAATGCACGCCACCATATTACTATAGAATGTTTTCGAACCATTTTGAGCTCGCCTCCTTCTTTCGAAGAGATACCGAAACCAACGGCATAGTTTTTTTCCATATTGATATTGTAACAGTGCTTTTGAAAAATCCGTTCCTTTTTGTTCTTCATTTGTAAATTTGAAGCAACAGTATTATCATGGGAGGAAAATTTCATTATACAAACGTATAGAGGTCCTTTCCAATACTTGTAGCTGCAATTAAGTAAAGTCCTCTAAGGGCAAACACATGCACACTATTTCATTTAAGGTTATATCACTTGACTTTGATTGTTAATACGTGACAAAGGATGCCGAAACTGTCACTGCCGGCTTGATTTAATCTACGGTTTATATCTAGAAGAGCTCCCATGAGACGTTTCAACGTCTCACTTGAATAATTTCATATGATAGCCATCCGCATTTGGCAACGATTCGGTTATATTATGAAGCTTCCGTTCGG
This sequence comes from Mycotypha africana, assembly GCF_025528875.1. Classification (NCBI taxonomy): domain Eukaryota; kingdom Fungi; phylum Mucoromycota; class Mucoromycetes; order Mucorales; family Mycotyphaceae; genus Mycotypha; species Mycotypha africana. The sequence continues at coordinate 1,136,375 of NW_026515735.1, read as the reverse complement.
AAAAATTATTATTGGCCTAAAAGCTCGAATAGGGTTTCTCCTCCAATCTTGACAATAACTGAAACAAACGCAATTGAAAAATATCTGACAAAACTACGATTCGAAGGTCGAAGAACAATAAAGCGGACTGATAAACACGATACGCATCCTAATTCCTATCAAGTCTTCGTATTTGTAATGAATACATCATACAATTCTCTCAATTGAGACAACAACGAACGGAGCTATTAGTTCTTCTGCAATTGCGCTGTATTATACATGAGTTAGAAGGAAGCGCATATGGACGTTTATGCTGTTCGAGGCATGTTCATACGCTACACGCTATCGGGAAAAAAATTCTACCATACATATGGTTTTATAGGATAATCGTAACAGCACAAGCGGGTCTAATTTCTTCATTTTTTTTTATCAGATACAAACCGAGTCCGCCGGTCGCTTCAAAAAAAAAACATAACCAATTGATCAGATCAATCAATTCGATCCCGTTTAACAAGCCATTGTTCTTCTTTTTGCTTCTTCTCTTTCAAATCCATTTTCTTCGATCTATATACGAAATGGGCAAAGGCGAAAGATCCTACTCGTTCAATTCCTTGAGCTTCTCAGAAACACTCGTCGAACATGGCGTTATTTCCCCCTCAAGATTAGACTCTCTACCTACAATTCTAGACGATACTATCGCGACAGCCAAGAAGGTCGAAACAGTAGGAAGACTACACCTTTCGAATAAACCTGCTTGTCGTTGGAAGATTGGACACAGTAAAGATGCCCTTGGATCAGTGCATAATAAGCTGGAAAAAGCACCCACCTTACTTTCGATTGTCACTTACCTTAACATCCTTACGCTCACTATTCTGGGGCATTTCAGAGACTTTTTTGGCAAATTATTCAAAGCCGACGAGTACGCACATTTACGGTATCATGAGGTAGGATGACTACTATCTCATTTATCTGCATTACATTGCAATTCTAATGTATATCATGAATTGGGGGCTTGCTCCAATGTTGACTTGGTTTTTGAAGGGATATGCACCTTTAGTTTCTGACTTTGACTCATTTTACACGCGAAGAATGTACATGCGTATACGGTAAGCATCAGTTTGGGATAGTAAGACGTTATCTCCATCAATTGAGTAATTCAAAATGTCACCAACACCTTACTTTATAATCCAGTGATTGCTGGAATAGACCGGTTACAGGCGTTCCCGGCAGGACAATTAATGTGATGGACCGATATACAACCGATTACAACAAGACATTCAGGTAAAATGCCTTACATTTAACTTAAAGGAAGGTGAGAAGTGACAGCAGCTAATAAGAGATGACTGGATTTTTTGACGCAGATTAACAGGAAAAAGTACAAAGAACCTAAATCTGTCATCCTATAACTATCTTGGCTTCGCTCAAAACACAGGCCCATGCGCTGATATCGTAGAGAAGAATGTCAGGTTGCAAGGAATCACTTCATGCAGTCCCCGAGCGGAGGCAGGCACGACAGAACTTCATCGGGAACTCGAACGAACCGTTGCCAGATTTGTTGGAAAAGAGGATGCAATGGTGGTTAGTATGGGTTTTGCCACAAACTCAACGACAATCCCAGCCTTAGTAGGCAAAGTAAGTGCAGCAATTTTTTAATGCATTTATCATTTCGTCGTGAATCTCACAATGCAATAATTTATTTTCGCCTCTGAAGGACTGCCTTATTATTTCTGATGAGCTTAATCACTCTTCCATCATTTTTGGTGCTCGCCTCTCTGGTGCTTCAGTTAGAACGTTCAAACACAATGATATGGAGAATTTGGAGGAGCTTTTGAAAGAAGTTATCTCGCAAGGACGACCAACGGATCATGCTCGTTGGAAGAAAATCCTACTTATTGTGGAGGGTTTATATTCGATGGAAGGAACCATTGTCAACTTACCAGCTCTGATACAGTTGAAGAAGAAGTATAAATTTTATCTGTATGTTGATGAAGCTCATTCCATAGGTGCTTTGGGAGACGTTGGTGGAGGTGTGTGCAATTTTTGGGGCGTAGATCCTGCCAATGTCGACATTTTGATGGGTACCTTCACAAAATCTTTTGGTTCAGCAGGTGGTTATATCGCTGGCGATAAAGCCATCATCAACCATTTGAGAGTTCAAAACCATGCATACCTTTACGCAGAATCGATGTCGGTGCCAGTAACACAGCAAGTGATAACGAGTATGAAGATAATTGCGTAAGTCATTGAAAAACAAAAAGAACGCTTAACTTCATTGTACACTTCAACTTATTCCATTCCTTTACTTAAAGTGGAGAAGATGGCACGAAAGAAGGCAAAAGAAGAATCGAACGACTTAAAAACAATAGCTTATACTTTTCTAAACGTCTCAAGCATATGGGGCTTATTGTTTATGGCGATACCGGTAGTCCCGTTATTCCACTATTGCTAATTCAACCGGCTAAAATTCCGTAAGTCTTCTACAACTGGCTATTCATACTTTTCAGTTTCTAAAGAACAGCACATATTGACAAATCTCTTCTACAATGCGATTTTAGCTCCTTTTCTCGGGAGATGCTGAAAAGAGGCATTGCCGTGGTTGTGGTAGGTTACCCAGCCACACCAATTGATGAAGCGCGAGCTAGATTTTGTATATCAGCCTCTCATACGAAAGAGGATCTAGATTATGCTTTGCAAGCGATATCAGAAATAAGCGATAAAATTAGTCTTAGAGTACGAAAAGAAACACCCTATATAGACGATGAATTAAGCTACTCATAACATTTAATAACATTATACATATATTACATTTTATTCTTATCAATTAGCATCTAATAAACCCTATTTAGCTCTTACTGAAAGTTTGTTTTTTGGTTTTTTTTTGTAAGTTAATTTACAACACTTGTCAAATTTGAACCACTCCGCTCTAAAACAAAATTCTTTCTTCTTCGGACCGAACCCTTGTTAGCGCGAGAGTTGGCTGGTGTGTGGATTTTCACTCTGCCTCTTCAGTCTGGTGGTTGGGTTAAGCAAAGCGTTAGGCTGTATTTGGCATCCTTCCTTCTTTTTGCGTAGGATCACTTATTGAACATGACTGTAAGTAATAAGCTGATTGTATAAGAGTAGCAATGTACATTGTCTATATAGACGATAGAGGATGTATTATCAGATCAATGATGGATTGGGAATGATAGATGGATTTTAAAAAAAGGATTGATAAAAAATGTTATGGATTGTCATTCAATCGACCTAAAGAGAATCAAACACTAACGGATTAATGTTCATCGACTTATTTTACAGTTGGCTGTTGATCTCTTGAACCCCTCTGTTGAACACGAGAAGCGTTCTCACAAGCTCAAGCGCTTGGTGCAATCTCCCAACTCCTACTTCATGGATGTTAAGTGTCCTGGTAAGTCGACACATGTCATTTTTTTTTAATCGCGCAGGAAAAGTACTCGAAACAAAGATCTTACCTTTATTTACTGCGACATGTTCAGGTTGTTTAAACATCAGCACTGTCTTCAGCCATGCTCAAACCGTTGTTTTGTGCTCTTCTTGCGGTACCGTCCTTTGCCAACCCACTGGTGGTCGTGCTCGTTTGACCGAAGGTAATATAACAACTCAGTGGGATATTTTTCGTGCATTTATTAATCAGTTCTTTTCTTTTTAATTTAGGTTGCTCTTTCCGTAGAAAGGCCAATTAAGCAATTTTTCACCTTATGTTTTTATTACAATGTGAATAAATCGGAAGGACACTTCGCCTTAATAGTAAACAACATATATCAGGCGCTCAAATGAAGCAATCGTGTCTTGAATTGCTCTGTTTGACTGCAATATTTTTTCGTTGATATGGATTTTTTTTTTTTGGGGGGGGGGAGGTTATCGTGGATATGTTAGGGCGTTATATTGATGATAGGTTATCAATTTGTGGTATACAAAGGTTTATATAGCACCATATGTGGTTGACTTCTCGACGAAAAAGCTGATTTGCTCATCTGCGTTTCTTTTGCGATTGTGAGCTGCCATATGAGTAAAATTTTTGCTTGCCATTTGTCGACGTACTACCCGTACTTTGTTACGGACTATCAGGGGAAAATTTTTCAGAACAACGAAAAGATAAGTTAGCGTCAATGGAATGGGTGAATAATACTATTCAAATAGTGTGCCTAGTTTACCGTCAATATATACGTCGGTTTCATCAATAATTTCCTACGTTGGCAGAATTTTGTCAATGTTAAGATGTCGAGATAAAAGAAGTCGTCCGGTCAGAACGTGTTATTACCTCGCCTATTAATTCTTCAATAACATCTTCTAGAGTTATCACACCTAATGCGCCTCTATTCTCGCCAGGGCAGTTGGTTACAAGCGCCATGTGGCCTATAAGTTTTTAGAGTACGTTTAATGACGTTCACATTACTTCAAATAGAAAACTGGCTTTATGCAAACTTACTTTTGCCCTCTTGAAAGAAATTCAATATATCAAGACAGCTAGTATCTGGACCTGTTTCTGGTAATGTACTCAGTGGTAGCTGATTTACGAGCATATTGTCGTCAGGATCATATGTGATTAGAAGCTTTGTCAGCAGCATACCAATAAAGCTATCTTTGTTATCAGGTGTATGTATTGGTATACGCGAATAACCTGCTGTCAATATCTATTTATATTGCATGAAGATCCTTGCAAGTAAGAATAAGGAGTAAACCTTTTTTTTTTTTTTTTTTTCCTTTTCACTGATGTATAAACCTATTACCTTATCTACCATTTCTGCATCCATAATATCATCTGTGGAAAGTGTAAAGACATCATTCATTGGCGTCATAATGAATGATACAGGCTTAGATTTGAGATCTAGAACTGCCCCGATAATGGTTACTTCATCGGAAGTCAGTGCATCCACATCAGAAGGATGCACAGCTTGATGAAGAGAGACGAGGGTTTTCAATCCGGCCTTTTTGTACACTGTTCCGTGCGATTCACCAAGAAAAAAATCCAGAATTAACGCGATAGGATAGGCAATAGGATACATCAAATACATCAAAACAAGCACGACGCTATGAAGGATGATTTTTTTTTAGAGGTTACTGTAAAAGCAGTGATTGACACAATAGTGAGAACCTACTTTGCTGTTTTAGCTCCAATAGCTAAGCCGTGACGAACACATATAGCTGATAATGAAGAAAGAGAATTCAGATAATTCAGTAACGTTCAACACTGTGGTACTTTTACAATTTTACTTGACTCACATTGTGGTATTATTCTATTTATGTATGCAGAAAAGTCCCAAAAAAAAGCCCGTGAATATCTCAAAAAGTTTATCTTCAGCTCATTGGGTACTTACTCGCCAAAGATAACAATCAATCCAGTTGACATTACTACGGCTTGCCATCCACCATTAAAAACTCCATCTAATATAATCGGTAGAGTTTCGTTTACAATAACATTGGCCAATAATAACGTCACTAAAACCCAATGTTTGCCTCTATCCAGCAGATCAAGAACCACTTTGGCGTTTTCTTTCTCTTTGGTTGTTCCTGACTCAATTAACACATACAGATTGGTTTGATCCAACCCCATGAGCCCGATCGTCAGCCCTAGTAGATTTTGATGGTAAATTTGCCAAAAAAGAAACGAAGCAAATTTGTATATGGGTCAGTTTGAAAAGATCGATATCTTTAGCATATCCGATGACTACACTTGTGTTTTCAGGGTTTGGTTTTACCTGCAAATACACCGCCTAAGAGGACCAGGAAAGCGACGCACAACAATCTTTCGAAGAATTCTGGCGATTCATAAGAGATTGTGAATGGCTGTGAAGGTACACTGTTCTGTTGTTGATTGCTTAACGATGATAAGGAGTGCGATAAAGGTTGTCCAAGCACACGTTGGATTAAGAACAAAGACGACAATCTCAGTAGTGAATTCTTTAGCATAAACAGTTGGAAGATAAAGATGTTCCGATTGATTTTAGACAGAGAGAGCGACGAAAGGGAAACGTCACCAAGAAGAGAGAAAGAAGGAAGAAAAAGGAAAAAGACAAGAGTTCAAAAAGAAAAGGGATACTACGGTATTTTCTGTCTTATGCAAATTATGTATAAGGAATTGCCTTTTAAAAAAGGAGAGTCCGTCAAAATCAAAAAAACAGTGCCCGCATCTTTTTTATCAGATGGAAATGAATGAGTCAAGAGTGGTATCTTAAAAAAAGTTTGATCCGCCAAAATAAGTACAAAGAATAAACGCCAGGTTTTTCTCGTGGCTCAGTTGGATGTACGACATCAAGCCTGTCCATTCTTCATTACAGGTTCTGTCAAATTAACTATTTGTGTTCCTTATTTGTTAGAATATATCAGCAAAGTACGGTAGAAACTGTAGCTATACATTTAAGGAAACATTATCTCTTTCCAGTATCAATCCATTCTCTATATTCTCTTGAAGCTTGTTACCTGAATATCTGCTATATCTCTCTTTATGACAGAACTATTGAGGACCTTTTCGTTTTAAACGTAACTTTATTGACAAGCTTTAGCATCCTTAGATTGGTTGCATCTCTTCTAGTTGTTAGCCCTGACTATGGCTTACTCGAGATCCAAATTTTAGCGCTTCTGCTCATCCATTCTCTCTTCAGTAAATCAGGCACACGCTCAGCAATTAGAACTTATTTAGCCAAACATCTCAGCTTCTTGTAATTAACCATACACTTTTCTCTGAATAGCATTTTTTGTGTTCTGGACCATGCTTTAGGTATCAATTGTTCACTTTAGCATTGCGCTAAAGAAGGCTTACAACGTGCTGCTACGGGTTTAAAAGTTCCGTCAATGACTCGTTGCTTATCATGCTTACAGGCTTAATAAGGAAGCGGCGGCTTCTATTTTTATGTTTATTTTATATTTTTTTTGTAAGCAACTTGAAGATGCTGGTATAAGGCTTGTTTTTGGGAGAATATATATCTTGTTCTTGTTCGGATTAGAACATTTAGATTAAACATTTATTACTAATGCAATTCTAGTTCAAACCCACAGTCATCAGCTTCTTTTTTTAGAGCCACTGTTTCGTAAAGGCGGAATCTGTGTTGTTGACGATACAAGGCTCCTCTACGTTGACCTTGGTTGTTTTTTAATACGTTACAGCGCTTCCTTTAAGTATGACGAACAAAGGGAAAAGAGTATGGCTGATACGTGGTTTCAATAGTTACTTTTCTATCATTCCATTTAAAATACTAACTTGTGGGTTTTACTACGCATTATGTCGCTGTAAGGGCCCCTCTCTGCAATGGAGTTTATTTTTTAAAATGCCCCTATTTATTCAGTCGCTAAAAATCACTATTTTTTCCTTTCAAAAAGACACACCGACTGCTGCTGCGACCTGTGCAAAAGTCGACAAAATATCCGTCAATGTGATAATTCCTTTCAACTCATTTGTCTCAAAATCCATCCACCATAGTCGATGTGCTCTACGTAAAACAAAGGCTGACATGACTTGCGATAATGTGAATTTATCATGGCACGTCAATAACTGTGGTCTATCTTCTTCATTATCACCGTATCTTTCTTTCAGAAACATCATGACGGGTTTTGACAATATGGACCAACGGCTTTTGTTCAGTCCACGTATATCTTGAGCACTGATATCACCTACCAATTGGTTGGTATCATCGATCAACGGTAAAGCACTGATAGAGTCATCTGACGTGAGCGTAAGAAAGGCTTTTGCTGCTGTTGATTTATAAGTGAGACATGTATGGACGGGCGACGACTTCATTTCAGAAACAGACATGTCTAAAATCGGAGAACCAAGTTGATGATTGGATGCTTGGAAATAGCGGATCAGGTCCATTTGTGATAACACGACATGTTGTTGCTGTGGGGTTTTGACAAGAACACGGTGTGTGCCTTGCACGCTCAAGATATTTAGTAACGATGCTAAAGAATCAGAAAGAGCGAGTACGGTCAAAGGTTCTTTTGTAATGGCAATGACTTCTCCCAAAGGCATCAGTAAGGTATCACTGCTATGGCTCCCACGACTGTTACTATGACTACTACTATGATGATCATTTTCCTGCAAACTCTCCACGGTTACCTAACAGCCATTGTCATGGTTCCATGAAAAGAAAAGTTTCCGGTTTAGTCGCTTGTTTTTTCTCACGATGATTACACTAGAATACGATGGATAAACCCGCTTTGTATTACGGGGTAAATTTTATGCATGAAAAGTTTTATGGGTAAATTTACCTTGGTGCTCAAGAGCTTTAATAAATCTAATGCGCTTACAAAGGTGATATACTTCTTTTCGTTATTGTCCTCGAGTCGGTATACGGGAAGAGATAAGATGTCATGTTTCAAAAGCAAATCAAAAGCCTCTTCCATGGTTGCCGTCAATGGCAAGTCGAATAATTCATACGGTTGATCTGGCTTCACCATGTTCAAAACATCTGCGACGGTACTATTTTGTATGAATTGAATAAAACGACTATTGTGTGTATCGTCACTCACGCCCTTATGAAATGACGGGGTATTGCTTTCGTTGTTGTTGTTACGAAGAAGGGATGCGGCCATGGGGTTGATGTTATAAACGTACAGAAATTGGTAAAGTAAGAGAGAGAGAAAAAGGCTGCGGGAACTAGCTCACGTTCCTATTGTAATAGAATATTGTCAATGGAGCAGGATAGAGTATTTTGTTCATCATTTGATTTGAGGGAAAACAAAAAAAAAAAAAAAAAAAAAAAAAAAAAAAACTTTCTGCGATGAGTGACGTTTTTCTCTTCCTCTTTTGGGCTCCTGTCCTCGAGAGAATATCCAATAAGATATGGGCTTGGTCACGTCAACTTTCCTGTTTCTTGATCGTCTAATACAAACAGTGAGATAGAAAGGCTTTTTTTTTTTTTTAATTTACTTTTTACTCTATGTCGAATCGTTCAACAGGGGATCCCATGCACGTCTGGTGATGATAGCTAAAGTAGGGAAGAGAAAAGTGGTTTAGATCAAGGAGTATTGCTTTTTTACGTGCAATTGTGGATCATTTGAAACATTTCATCAAGTGAAGGAACACTGTTATTATTGAGAGGTTATCTTGTATCTTTGTATTTATCTCCGTAAGAGCGAGAATGACAACTCGTCCTTTTCTTTGACGATGGACAGCAAAGTACATTCATGTCGGTTAAAAAAGAAAAAGTAGCATCTGTCGTCTCTATGTACGCATCAGCTAGATTTCTATCTGAGCAGTCCAACCTCTATTCATTCGTGGTGTTAATTTATGACTAGCTTCTAACGCATATGGAGTTACTGTTGATCAATAGAGGGTGTGGGGGGAGGGATCTTTGAATAGCACCCATTGACCAAGACAGAAAAATGGGCCAAAAGAGTGGTAAAATCAATGAAAGCGCCATTCTATCAACCCTATTCGATAATATGAATCATGTGGCGCTTCTGTTCACGCATCCCAACATCGCGGATAGACGTGTTGTTAAACTGAAACTTCTTTATTGTATCTTAAAGAATGGATTATAATGCTAGTTGTAGATGCACTCTATACAGCATGCGTTTCCCTTTTTTCAAATAAAAGTTGGGGTCTACAAGTAATACTAGCCTTGCCAATACATGTATGGGTTCAAAGCAAATTGTTTAGAATGAAATGATTTCCAAAATCGTCGTCTTTATTATATTGTCTCGGAGTGGTTCCTGTTGTCTTGCAATGCAATGATTCAGGTTGCTTATCCTTAATAAAAAAAAAGCATGAACAGTTATTTGAGAGGAATGAATAAAGTAGTAGATTGAAGCAAAAGATAGGATTGACTCACCTAAAACAATGACTCTACTGATGGCCACTGACCCAACAACAATAAAATGATATTTATGTATGCGTTGGATACATGAATGGTCCCTTGGTCTTACAGGTACAGCAAGTACATTGCTTGTTTAAAAACAACATAAATTGATGCTTGTTTGAAATGGAAGAACCCAACCAACCACCAACAGACGAAAACTCAGCTATCTTGATGAGGCTCCCCTCCCCCGCCCTCACGCCTTCCTCTCTTGACACTGCAATTTATGTGATAATTTATTAAAGTATCATTTCATTTTCTTTACCCATGGGGTCTTCAACAGAGTCTAGACGCGCCTCTATGCACGCGTAACATACAAAGCATAAGTGGTTTTAATAATATGTACAATTTAGTTTTATTTATTGATTTTTTTCAAAAAAAAAAAAAAATTAAAAATACAAAATCATCCGTCAATGATGATGATAATGGTGATGATGATGATGATGCTGATAAGAGAAATGAACTATAGAAACAATCTATCTATTCATATATGTATATATATAAAAAAAAAAAAAGCGTTGTAAAGAGCAGAGAGATGCAAAATAACAATGAGTTGAATAAAAAAAAGGATATACAATTTTTTTTTTGGGCAAAAAAATAGAGGGTGTATGTAGTTGTTATACAAATGAAGAGAAAAGCGAGGGGAAGCAAAGGATTAGAGATACTTATTACGTGTAGTACTGTAAGGTGACTTGGGACTATAATTGGCATCATATTGGACAAGACTATCTTCAGGTGTCTTGAGAGGGAATTTACGGTCTTGACGAAGACCTCCTGTACGTTCAGCTTCCCAATCTTCCCATTTCTTCATGATGAGTTTCTTGGAGTCAAATTTACCACTGGCGTCACCATGAGAATCACCCTTCTTCTCGCCTTCTACCATACGGGTAGCACCCCATGAGAAATCATCAAAGTGCCAGAAAGAGTAGATGGGCAAGATGAGATTCCAGACAGGGAGGGCGATCAAATAGACAAGTAACCATAGGACGTAGATAAACTTGAAGGTGGTCATGGCAATCAAAATAGCAGGCAAGAACAAGATAGCAATCAAGAGACCGATCGATTGCCATTCGGGATGACCGGAAACAGCCGACGACACGATAAGGTAGACGGTCATGACGATAGCAGCAGGCAGGACAAAAGTACCGATGAGATCGATAAAGACAGAGAATTGCATGGACAGGAACGAGATACCGCAGAGATCAGAGACAAGAACGAGTTCCATCAGGTTGTGCACAGTCGAGTTGATCCAACGACGACGCTGCGACAGCAGCACCTTGAATTCGTCCGGCACGATCGTACGGCAACGGGCTTGAGGCACAAACATCATTTGTCGCTTGGGAAAGTTGCGCAGCATCAAGGTCGACAAGAAACGATCTTCGCCAAGCAACAGCAAGTTCTTTTCGTGCAAGGTGTTGACGACGTTCTGGTTGTAGTCCATGATGATGTCCGGGCTGGCCAAGATGGGAACCCATGAGCCGTGCTTGGGGGTTTTGATACGATACATACTGAAACAGCCAGGCAAACAAGTGACCATACCGAACAGGGATTCGTAGGCTTTCGCGTAGTGATGAGAAATATAGTACTCGAAGACTTGGATCGCGGACACCCAGGACGCTCGTTTGTTGGCAATACGCGTCTCGCCGCAGAGACCCATGATCGTGATGTCGTTGGCCATGGCGGCCACCATGTAGGTCAGGGCGTCGGGCAAGACTTGCGTGTCGGCATCGACCATGAGGACCAGTTCAAACTTGTCTGGCGTCACACCCTTCATCAACCACGTCATTTTCCAAAAGATTTCATAGTCCAGCTCACACAAACGATCGTTAAAGATGACGCGTTGGAAGAAACTCATCAAGATGACTTGGGAATCACGCTTACCACGGTTGCCCGGTTTCGGGCCCTTTTGTTCTTCTTCGGTACCGCATTTGACGATGGTGATACAAGGCGTGTTGTTGTAATGACCGGCATACACTTTCGCCATGTTGAGCTGCTTCTCACCATCGGCGACAGCCAAGTACGAACACGCCTTGGGGTTGGCCATGGCGGGCGACAAATCCATCATGTCGACCACGATATCGGGGGTGGAACGCGATTCGCCCGCGCCCGTGATCAGACCGTCGGCAATGACAAAGAAGATCTTGTGTTTATTGGAGTAGGTCGTGTTGGATAAACTGTCCATGGTGGTGCGCAGACCTTCTTCGCCTTCAGAATAACAAGTGACCAGCATGACGGTGTAGAGTTCTGTATCGACAATGTCGGTCTGCACCCCGTTCAAAGCGACCTGATCGCCTGCGGCTCTGGGGCCTGTGCTATTCGTCCTGACGCTGTTACTGAAGCTATGACTGTTGCTGTGATGAGGGTGGTGGTGGTGGTGGTTGTGTTGAAGAGCCGCAGAGTTGAGGGAATTGACAGAACCATGCAGGAGGGGACCGTAATTGTTGTAAGGGCCCGGTATGTGATTGGCAGGATCGTCGTTGCCACCCTTGATGGAACGCCAAGCGAGCCAATTGGAACGACCCCCGGGCTTTGTCAAACGACGAGAGATGAACCATTGGAACAAAAGAGCCATGGAATAACGGATGATGATGATGATGATGATAACGACAAACATGACGGTCATGATGATATTATTGGCAATACAGCTACCATCTTCTTGAGAAGCCGTACCGACACCGTATCTTGATTCAATGCAAGCACGTGCCTTTTTACCCTCCGAAGTATAGAGTAAGGCATAGGTCAAGTCGTTGCCGCGTGTTTGACGGATGGCACGATCCACACTGTCACCAAAGATAGGCTTGTTGGTATCGAAATAGCTGGAAAGGTCGACGATCGTATTGACGACGACGGCTAAATTGGAATTGGCCATGCTTTGATCGTTAGATCGTACATCCTGCCAATCGAAACTGAGATAATGATCGCTTTTAAGCTTTTTGTTCAATTGCTTATAAGAGAGACAAGAGCCATCAGGCTTTTGTAATTTCTTGCCTGCAAAAAAAAAAAAAAAAAAAAAAAATAGAAAAAAATTTTAGACCCACAAAAAAAAAAAAAAACCACGAAAAGCACAACCCTTTCTCTGGCTCCCCTCCTTACCATCGGCATTCTTGACTGAACAAGGGGGTTTCGCATCAGGATAAGCAGCACAGTTATTATTGGTATCTATATCGAATAAAGGACCTAGTTCTACACCTTTAAAATCGTCGGTTAAATCAACGGATTGCTTCTGAAGATAGTGTTGCATGGTTTTAAAATCGTAAAATCGACCAAACACAGTGACATCTTTTCTTGGTAACGGCTGGCGTTGACCATGCTCATCCAATGCCGAATAGGGACTGTATCTGTTATTGGCTGGGCAGAGATTGAAGTGTAAACCATAAGTGACATAAGCCAGTATAGCACATAAAAATAGCACCAAGTAACACAAAGTAACCTAATTCAACAAACAAAAAAAGGTTAGACCCGAAATGAAAAAAAAAAGTGTCAAAAAATTGATCGGCAGTCCGTTGTCTACTTACTTTTTCTCTCCAGGCCTGTTGCATACCTTTGTTTGTCTTGCCAAACCATTTACGAATGATGATATTGGGAATACAGCATGTGCACAGGAAAGCCACCCATGCCCACCAATTTGTCAATACAGGTGGCTCTTTTTCCTTTTTTGGGTTTTTATGGGAGGGTTCGAGAACACTGCTGCTGCTGTCTGTGCTGACAGAGGAGGGCATGTTGAGTTGTTTCTTTTGTTGGGCCAATTGGGCTTGTAAATTATCTGACATGGGTTGCTGATTGTAATTATAATTCTCACGAGGGTGAGGGTTGTTGTAGGAGGCAGGCGGTCTTCGATGGTTTAGGCCGGGATGAGATGGCGCTCCGTCTTCTTGTGGTTGTTGGTTATGATGAATAAGACCTTGACGTGGTCTTTGTCTTTCTGGTCTAGTGAGTGATTTTGATCTATTGATGGTTGTATTACTTCTATGATAAGGATGATGATTGCCTTGTGGTGGGATAGGAGGAGGAGGAGGAGGAGGAGGAGGATGATGATGGCCTCCAGCCATATTGTTCACCGGTGGTCTATTCGGATGCAGCATACCATTGTGGTGCTGATGCTGGTGGTAGTGGTGATGGTCTGTATAATTGGGATGCTGTTGATAATAGCCGTGTCTACTATGCTCATGGGACCGTGGATTATCATTGGCATTGTAGGGAGGGTGATTATAGTTTGAATAAGACATGTGCGTGTATTAAGTAATCGAGTTCAATGGGGTCGCACAAGGTTGTCTATGGAACAGAGGGTAAGGTCAAGAAAAGAAAGGACGCAAATAAAAAGAGAGAAGCCAAGAGAAAAACAAAATAAATAGGATGGTAGTTTAAAAGAGGCAAGAATTAATAAGTAGTATGTATGGTAAGTATATATGTTTTTCTAATATAATTAATATATAAAATTGGGGGTTATCGTTTTTTGTATTGAACTACACACCACAGCGCAGATGAATACAGATACACGTATACAGCACACAAAATACAGGTATTCGCGTCAGTAAAGGCACAAAAGGAGGGAGTGGGTGTGCAAGAGAAAGAATGTCAAAAAAGAAAAGAAAGGCAGTAATAAGAAAAGGTCGGGTAAAAAAAGCAGTTATTTTTTTTTTTTTAAATATAGAAAAAATGGGTGTGTTTATGTTGTTTGAAAAAAGAAAAAAAAAAAAAAAAAAAAAAGAAAAAAAGGAAAGACGATAAAAATAAATAACCAAATACTTGCCACAGTCTATTTATTGCCCATCCATGGCCTTGACGCTTATTCCCAGTTTGATACTATATTAGGAGAAATTGTCTTTCATTTTTCGCGACGAAAGCGGCGATTGAAATTAAAAAAAGATCAGGTTCAACAATAAAGTATTTTAGCTCACATTTTAGACGATTTACAATTTTTGATGGACAATAAACGTTTTAAATTTATTTATTGAAAAATATTTTTATAAACGTTTATAGTATTTTGGATATCAATTTGGATACTCCATTATTCAGTGATATCCAAGCAGCATGAAGGAGGACATACAATCGAACCCAATAAATGGGTCTCTATCAGTAAAAAAAAGTCGCCAACAATGGTTTTATTGACGTTATCTTGCAATAGGATTGACAACTTTTTTATGATATGACGATGTGTTCCAACAAAGGTTTGATTCAACCTCAACCCACTGAAGAATATTATTTGTGTCAAAAATGCTAGGAAGTGGAGGCTTCATAAGTACTCGAATTACCTAGAAGGGTACCACTGATTGTCTTTGGTGCTGGTATGTTTGGCAAAGATGTAGTCAAGTTGAAAGGGCAACGATGTGGTGTTGTCGGTAAACCTTTTACAACACTGAAGAAACGTGAAGCTAAAGGTCAATTGATGGTTGTCACAATCGATGAATTTAAAACCTCTAAAACATGCAACCTCTGTTTCTATGATGATATGCAAATTTTTGATACTCCTGGATTTAAGGGTACCGGCGTTCTTCATTGCAAGCAATATCTATAGCTATGGCAGAGAGACGTTAACGCCGCTATCCATAGGATGACCCTATCTCGAGCAGTTTGGTATGGAGCCGGAAGACCCGACGTTTTCATGCCAGCGAAGAAGAAGAAAGTATCCCCGTAATAAACACGGTTTTCCTTATATTTTAAGGATTTAGATCATTACAGGTGAGGAATAAGTTTTTGATTTTTGAACCATTATGTGAACGGTTTATATTTTCGTCTACAACACAATTGCAATTCGCCTAAAATAAAAATATCAATTGTCCAAAAATAATTGCAAATTTATCTAAAATATTAGTTGAAAAACTGTAGCCAAGAAGGTTATCTGAGCTTGGGTTAAAAAAGAAAGGGCCTATGTAGCGATACGAAACAAGTGGACAAAAATAGAAATTCTTACAGATTCATTTTCTCTCTTCACGCTCTCATTTTTTACCTTTTTTCCTTTTACAAAAGGTTTGATTTGTTGGCTGTTTATTGGCCCTTCTTTTTTTCGTAGTTTCATTTGGTTCATCATTTTCCTGTTCCTTAGTGCTTGAAGAAGCTACAAAGGCTTGAAAACACCCATCATCTCAAATAGAGAAGAGCTTACGTAAATTGTTATTAACAAAGAGACAACTCACGCTTTGTTATTTGAGACAAAAGATCATTTGCAAAAGGAAAGACAACACATTGTGTAATAATCGTGTATTAGAGCTGATGCGCAACTTGTTTGTTTCATAGTTTCTTTCTTAACGTTACAGGTGGTATGACTGTTGAATATAAAAAGAAAAAGCTTATACAGTCCCTATCCACTCTCTGTATGTTTTATTTATGAATAAATGCATCTTTTTCCTACATGTTTTATAGCACTAAAATACAGTGCATAAATGATCTATTTTATGCCCGCTATGGGATGGAAAATATAATGTTTTCTACAGAGGGAGAGAGAGAGAGAGAGAGAGCAGTCTTTCGTTAAGGAGAGGGAAAACGTAAGAGGGGTGTGTTCTCCTTGTTCATGATACATTTGTACCTACATGGAGTGATATACTGACAACAAATGTGCGTATATGTATATTTTATGCACACACACTATTTACGGGTGTACATCACACACACACACACACACACACTTAATCACATTCACACATGTAAACACACACACACACACACACACACACAAAAATGCACTGAGTTGAGAAAGTCAGTGAAAATTTTTTACCACCGCTATTATTTTTTAAACTTTGGCTCACACCAGCTTTTTCCCTCTCTCATTTTTTCTCGCTCTATCTCACACTTTATACACTCACAAAGGTAAAAAAAACACTTCACTTGGGCTTTCACTATGAATACACCCTGAGCCTTACACCACCACTATGTAAAACACGCTTCTATTTTACCACTACAACTATCTCCACCTGTCCTTCTTTTTTCTTTTTTTGTTCTTTTCTTTCATGTCATTCTTCTTTTATATCTGTTTTTCACTCAAAGTCAATTTTGAAATTTGGGCCCATCTTTGCCATCTCATTTTGACGACACTTTTTTCTCTTTGGACCTTTAGACCTTTTCGATTTTTTCTTTTTGAGAAAAGAGAGGAAAAAAAAAAAAAATCAAAAAAAAATCAATTTCTCCGTTTGGCACACTCACCCGCTCCCCCAACACCCACCCACAGACCCACCCACACCCTACCTTATCACACGCCTGAGCTACCCCCCCCCACCCAAAAGAACCCACACATTTGAATATCCGCCTAAAATGGACGCGATGATGACTGATAACATTTCAACTTATTTATAGAAAAATGCCCAAGGATACCTCCAAGCCTGTCGACGATAAGAAGAAGCGTAGCAAGAAGGACCCTAATGCTCCCAAGCGTGGGTTATCTGCTTATATGTTCTTTTCTCAAGAAAAGCGTGCCGAAGTCAAGGCTGACAACCCTGATGCCTCCTTTGGTAAGTGTTGGCTGGGTTTTGTTCTTCTTTTTTTCTGCGCGAGGGGGTGAATGGTTTTATTGAATCCCCGATGTTATTGTTTATTTTTTGTAGGGCAAATCGGTAAGCTTCTCGGTGAAAAATGGAAGAGCATGAGCGACGAAGACAAGAAGGTAAAATGAACCCGTAGAATGATGAAAACTGAGTGGTCCACTGAACTCATTGGTTTTTGATTCTATTAGCCTTATGTTGCAAAAGCTGAAGCGGATAAGAAACGTTATGAAGATGAAAAGAAGAACAGCAGTAAATAAAGCATTTTCGCTTTTGCTCATATTGAATGAAATTCCATTTTATATTCCCCCTTATCCCCCCTCTATAAAAACAGCATTCTATTTTCTGAATAAACTCTCCTATTGAATCAAATATAATACAGTGATAAGAAAAACAAAAAATCTATTTACACGAAGGGCAAGCCATGTACACAGTAGGGGTGTGCGGTGTTTCTATTTACAATGAGGGCTTTTTATGGTGTTGATGGCGTGCTCTCCGTATTGAATCTGGCATAGGTGCCCTTTTTGATCTCTTCTTTTCTCCTTCCCATCGCTGCATATCGTTTCCGCTCTTGTCTTTCCAATTCCTCTTGAGTGGGCGCCCATTTCGATTTAAGGATACGTTTCACTGCTTCACAAGAGATCTTGAATTCGTCCGATAGCGTTTCGATTTTGTAGTATTCGGGTTGCTAGAGGGGTCCATGGAATGCATCAGTAGGACAGTAGGCTTTATTTATTTTTTTTTTTTTTTTTATTTTTACCGTTGTTGCTAGTGTTCGTATCTTGTCCATGGTCATTCGAGAGACTCTTTTGACAGGCCGCCACGGCAAACTCTTTTCTTTCTTTTCTGGAGGACTATTACTACTACTACTACTACTGCCACTGTTATTCGTTTTGAAAGCAGTTGTCGTTTTTGCGATGGGAGCGCCCTTTGACGATAAAGACCGTAATTGCTGAAGGGGCCTTGTATGAAATGGCTTCAAGCTGGACAACATGGGGACGGCAGAGATGAAGATTAATGAAACACACAAGATCGGTTGTTTTGTGGGTTCCATTGACCGACCTCAGACGGACCCTCAATGACAGCATTTCAGAGGACGCCTTTTTATTGGTCCTTTACCTTAAAGCAAAAGGGTCCTTCCTTGATTACCCTCTCATTCGTTTGAATGGATGAGGTATATTGGCTTTTTTTTGTTTCTCATGATCAACAACGTATAAGGGCTGTGGTCCAGCCAAGCACATCACGAGCATCACTTTGCAAAAAAGGGTCTCGAGAAAAAAATGAATAAAAAAAATGAGACACATCCTCCTCTCTTTCATCCACACTTTACTAACGCTGAATTGTATAGACAATGTAGCAGGAAGAATACTTCATTACTTTATATATATAAATACTATAATTAAGAATTTGTGTTGGTTTGAAAGGGAAAAAGAAAACCAAGTAATAAAATACAAATGACGTTTTGATGGGATTTTTTTTTTGCACGGCCAATTTTCCAACGCTTATTCGTATGAGGAATTACAAAAAAAGAGAAAGGGGGAGATGGGGTGGGGAGAAGCGTTAGGGGGATAAACAATGAGATGGAACAAAATGAAATAAAGGAAAACAAGAACACTAAACTATTGTTTAATTGTCCAAGAAAAAGTAGTTGCCAGAAGCCTTTTGTTCTTGATCCAGTTGAGAATCCGCCTTGTTAATTCTAGGTCTATAGTTGGAGGGATCACGACGGAAAGTGATTTCCAGGGAAGACAAGAACTTGTTCATACCGGTCAAAAGGGATTGAGGTGTATTGGCCTTGGCGTGGACGGAAGGAGTACCTTCGTAGACGACGACACGGTCGGCAAGGTAGGTAGCCATGATGAAATCGTGCTCGACAATGAAAGCGGTTCGCTTAAAGTGAATGATGAAACGCTTGATGACCTTGGCGGCCATGATACGTTGTTCGGAATCAAGGTAAGCGGAAGGCTCATCAATCAGATAGATATCAGCGGGCATACCCAACGCAAGCACAATAGCCACACGTTGCAATTCACCACCCGACAAGTGCATAACTTCTTGATCTATAATGGTTTCAATGCTCAAAGGCTTGATGACATCGGTGTTGAATTGAGGGTTCAAGAAAGCACCCTTGATCTTCTTCAAGAACAACATACGGACGGTACCTTGGAACTTGGGAGAAATCTTTTGAGGCTTGTAGGAGACGTTCAACTTGGGGATCTCGACGTCCTTGCCATCAGGCTTCAACAAACCAGCCAACATACGGATAAAGGTGGACTTACCCGTACCGTTTTGACCCAACAACACAATAATTTCAGAGCTTTGGAACTCACCCGCATCAATATCCAGTCTGAAATCGCCCAAGGTCTTGGTCATGGAAGGATACTTGTAGGTGAGCGCATTGGAAACCGTCGATTCTTGGGCCGTTTCAGCAATCTTGAAGGTCAAAGATTCTTCACGGAAACGCAAGTTCTCGGTAGGAATGTTACCGTCCAAGAAAATGTTGATGCCTTCACGCACAGAGTAAGGAAGTGTCACGACACCATAGGCAGAGGGTCTACCATAAAGAATACAAACATAATCGGAAAGATAATCCAAAACAGACAAATCGTGTTCTACACAGATAATGTAGGTGTCGGAGGAAAGAAGCGAACGGATCACTCGGGCCGCATTCAAACGTTGCTTGACATCCAAGTAAGAAGAAGGTTCATCAAACATGTACACATCGGCCTTTTGCACAGCCACGATACCAATAGCAAATCTTTGCAACTCACCACCTGAGAGCTGACCCACTTCACGTTTAAGAACATCCTTCAAGTCCAACATATCAATCATATCTTCAAAGTTGCTGCGTTCCAACTTGTCCTGTAAAAGCTTTCCAACCTCGCCACTCACGACCTTGGGAATATGGTCGACATATTGAGGTTTGATGATGGCTTTCAAATTGTCTTCTAAAATCTTTGTAAAGTAGTTCTGTAATTCAGAACCACGGAAGTACTTCAAGATATCTTGCCAGTCAGGAGGTGCATCAAAGTTACCCAAATTGGGCTTCATTTTACCAGAGAGAATCTTCAAAGCAGTTGATTTACCGATACCGTTCGTACCCACCAAACCCAAGACTTGTCCAGGACGAGGTACTGGCAAACGATGAAGCTTGAAAGAGTTGGCTGAATAACGATGCGTCATTTCGCCTTCAAGATTGGTGGGTAAGTTGATAATCGTAATGGCACCGAAAGGACACTTCTTTACACAGATACCACAACCGATACAAAGCTCTTCAGAAATAAAAGCAATTTTGGACGTGGGTTCGACTTCAATACAAAGCTTACCTATCATTTGAGGCCCAAAAAAAAAACAAAAACAAAAAAAATGAGCATGGCTATTCAGTCTCATCATCGAATAGGATTATCTGTCGTTGGATCTACTTACCCATACGGTTGACAGGACAAGAACGTTTACTAATGAAAACACACATTAAAAAAAAAAAAACACATTAAGAAATCAACAATGGAAGCGTGTCATCATGGGTCTTTGTTTTCCTTTTTTTACCATTCTTGTCTACACTTCTTGGGTTTACACTTGTCAGCACTGACAATGGCAACACGGGTAAGTTTATCACTCATCTTTTCTCTTTTTTAATGTAATAAGGAAGGAGGGGGGTGCAGATGAAGTTGAAGAAAAGTGTGATGAGAGAACTTTTTTCTTTTTTTTTTTTTACGACACGCATTCTAACTAGGGAAAAACAATTTGTCACATTGAAACCAAGCCACTGTTACAACCGAATTTCAGTTTTCGTCATGCAACCATCCACGCTTTTCTCAAAAATCACTGCTGACTTTCAAGTTCGTGCTGACGCTTTTTGAAAGGTAAGCTCTCTTTGGTGAATTAGAATGCTTTGTTAGAAGCACAACATGAGCACCATCGACACGAAATTTCGCTCACTTAGTAAATTAGCAGCAGAATGCCAAATACAGATTGAAAGGTTGTATCATGTGGATTCCAATACAGTTCAAAGGGAAGTGACTGAACTTATTCGAAACACCATGCGACAGTTGGAACAAGAGATGGAGGTGAATTACATAAAAAGAGCCATTGCCTTTCTGGTATGGACAATGCCAGTAAAAGAAAAATAAAAAACTGACACTTTTGGAAATTTTTTTATGAAAAGGTAGTCAAACAACTCGTCGAAGTGGAAGATAAAGAGGCTACGAGACTAGCCTTCCTCAACAGATTAAGCGAATATGAACACCAATTCAAACAGTAGGCTTACTATGCTTATTTCCACCTTGGCTCTTACTCGCACCAATGTTCCTGATGTCTCTTTTTTTTCTTTTCATGTTAGACTTCAAGTCAATTCTCGACAGGCCATTTTAAGGTCAAGAAAACGAATAGACGAGCAAGAAAAAAAGAACCGAGAAGAGTTATTTGGCATGTTCAAACGATCAACAGACAAGAGCTTTACAGAACAATTTGAGCTTAAGCAACGAGGATTGAAAAATAGGTGAGTTCATCTAGAAAAGGTGGTCATCTTGACTTGATATGTATCTAAACTATCGATGGATGTGGGGGTGGGGCGGGCGGAATCATAGCCAACATGAAGACGCTATGTTACGTGCGTCTTCGGATGTGACAGAGGCATTGAAAAGAACAAGTACACTGATGCAGCAAGAATTAGGAAAAAGCGCCTTTTCTAGAGAAATGTTAGGTAAGGTTTTCCCTCTCCGCAGGCCAACAAAATGTGTGTGTGTGCAGACCAGACCCATCCATCCAACTAAATCCCAAATAGCACAATCTTCAAAAACTCTGTCTTCCACTCATTCTGAGTACCAAAATTTAGGTTCCCTGGTTCACATTTCCAAAAGAGTCATCACTCAACTTGAAGCTTCAGATTGGTTGGATCGGCTTTTACTCTTATTTGGATTACTCTTCTTCTGTGGTGTCGTGTTCTATATCATTAAGAAGCGAACGTGGGATCTGGGCATTTCATGGTTGTCTTGGTTGACTGCGTCGAGAAAAAACAAATATAATTATCAACCAATAGCGACCCCCGTTTTTCAGACGACCAAGACAATTATCATCAATGCCGCAACAGAAACTGTAAACACCCTCATCCACAGTGATACCTTACATAGAGCAGCCACGACAGCTACAGAAGCATTAGCGCCTGTAATGAATAAAGTGGAGCTTTAAAGATGGATAGAAAAATGCTACAGCAGAAAAATACCCATTGTCCACACGATGTTGCTGTGTGACCTGTTGAATGCCCATCATTGATCTTTTTTTTTTTTTTTCTTGTTCCAAGATACTTTTTCTTATTCTGCTCTCCTCCTAAATACATAGCCTAGCCATGAGTGAGGTAACTGAATGAGCTTTGTGTAAAGAAACAACTACAGATAGTTTCTTACATAAAGAAAAAAGGGGGGGGGCTTCATGGGTCGATGGATCATAGGTTTTTGTACCCTTGCCGTAATACGAATGTTTAAGGCTAGTTTGATTTACCATCAGAACAGCTGTGAATACAGGCAAAACCAATAGACCGAATAAGCCTTGTAGAATTCCTTAATCTGTCTCATTTGATTGTATCTAAAAGAAATATGATTGGATAAGCCATTCTTTGTTTGGTAGGAAACACCCCGCTTTTTAAAAGAGAAAAAAAAAAAAAAACTCTCCCCCACACTAAACCCGTTTCTTTGTATTCCTTCCCTTTCTCTTTTATTCTCAATTCTCATAAAAAAAAAAGAAGATAGTAAACCTCTCTTATCTTACATTCTTGGTTTTCTTTCTCTTTTTATACACTTTTTTTTTTTTGTTATCTTTTTATCTTTTTATAGTCACTCCCCACTCTTCTTTTTTCTAATATGGAAGCTGCCTTATTGCAAGCCAAAAAGTCTTGTCCTTTCATTCATATTGCTAGTGCTTCGTCTCTTCGTCGACTCACCACCGTTGGTTCGAACCAAGCAATGAGTCCTTTGATGGTCAAGGCGCAACAATGTCCCATCATGGGCAAAGCGCTTCACCAAGCTCGATCTATTTCTACCACTACTCCAGTATCGACTGTTCCTTCAAAGCCTTTAAAGGCAACTGCTGGTAAATCAAAAAATTTCGGGACTAAAAAAAAAAAAAAAGAAAAGTCTGATCCTCATTCCTTGTTACTTGATGGATAGTTACTGGCAAGAATAGCCTCCATCCCGATACAATTGTTTCTGCCACAAGAGCTGCTTCTATTGTATCTCATCAAACGCAGAAGCATTTTGATTATGAAAGCTTTTATCAAGAAGAATTGGACAAAAAGCACAAAGACAAAAGCTATCGTTACTTCAACAACATTAATCGTTTAGCTCAAAAGTTTCCTCGTGCCCACACGGCTCGTGTCACTGATGAGGTGACCGTTTGGTGTGCGAATGATTATTTGGGCATGGGAAGAAGCCCTATTTTGAGCGAAACAATGAAGTAAGTTTAGCTTTTCCTCATTAGAACAAAGTTAGTTAGTTGGTGTATCCCATCGACTCATGTGAAAAAAAAAAATTTTATTGTTACTCCACCCCTCCCCAGACTTACGTTGGATCGTTACGGGGCTGGTGCTGGCGGTACTCGTAACATTGCCGGTAATGCTGATCTTCATTTACGCTTGGAGTCTGAGCTCGCTGATCTCCATCATACGGAAGGTGCTCTTGTCTTTTCCTCCTGTTATGTTGCTAACGATGCCACCTTATCCACTTTGGCTTCTAAATTACCCGGTTGTGTTATCTTTTCCGATGCTCTGAACCACGCTTCCATGATTCAGGGTATGCGTCATTCCGGAGCCACCAAAAAAATTTTCCGTCATAACGATATGGAACATCTCGAACAGCTTCTGCAGTCGGTCGATCCCAGTGTTCCCAAGATCATCGCTTTCGAATCCGTCTATTCCATGTGCGGTTCCATTGGACCTATCCGCCAGATCGTCGACTTGGCCAAGCAATATGGCGCCATTACTTTCTTGGATGAAGTCCATGCGGTCGGTATGTACGGCCCCCGTGGTGCTGGTGTCGCCGAGCATCTTGACTACGATTTAAATGCTGCCCATCCCACGATGGGCAACGGCAGTATCATGGACGAGATTGATATCTATACCGGCACGTTGGGCAAGGCCTTTGGCGTCGTAGGCGGTTACATTGCTGGTTCCGCCTCGTTGGTCGACATGATCCGTTCTTATGCCCCCGGTTTCATCTTCACGACCTCTCTTCCTCCCGCTGTCGTCTCGGGTGCGATGGCCTCTGTCAAGTATTTGAAGGAGTCCAGCGCCGAGCGCCATCTTCAGCAGATCCATACGCGCGATGTCAAGGCTCGTTTGAACGATATCGGCATTCCAGTCATTCCCAACCCCTCTCATATTGTTCCCGTTCTTTTGGGCGATGCCGAAGCGGCCAAATTAGCTTCCGACGAGCTTTTGTCTGAGCATGATATCTATGTTCAAAGTATCAATTACCCTACTGTTCCTGTCGGTGAGGAACGTCTTCGCATCACGCCCACGCCTGGCCATAGTCAACGGATGATTGACGAGCTTGTTGATTCTCTCGATAAGATTTGGAACCGTCATGGCTTCAAGCGTGTCAGCGACTGGGCTGCTGAAGGTGGACGTGTAGGTGTTGGTATGCCTGAAGCAGTCGACCCTGCTCCCATGTGGACTGACAAGCAATTAGGTCTTGAAAACGTGGTTGAAAAGAAGCAAGCTGTCAGCAACATTGTTGTTTAAATCGGGACTACCCCCCCCCCCTCGTTACCAAGGTTTATCACTGATAAAAAGGGAATTCAATAAATGAGTGTGCCTTCTCATGGCCTTTGTTCTGCTGTTGGCAGCGACTTGAAACTATACTTTCATTCTTTTTTTATTTTTTTCATTGAAATGGGTTTGATCCGCTGTGTGGAACGTTTTCATAATGGCCCATCCTATGACTTTTGTATACTCTACAAGATACTTTTTTGGAGAGAGTCACCTACTTTCATTTGTGTGCTCAGTCAAAAGCTGTCGCCCCCACGCTAAGAAGCTTGCACTGAAAGACGTCGATTGTTTGCTTTTTCAAATGTTTAGCAGTAACTTTGCAGCATGATGGCTGTACGCTATCAACATAGAAGGCTACTAAACACTTTTTGTGAAATCTCTTTTATTTAAGAGTCAAAGTACGCTACCTCTCTTTTAACAGCAGCAGCTATTCGTCTCGCGTCCCCCCCCCCTCCGCGAAAATCCCTAGAAAGGTAAAAGCTACGGTCTCAACGTGCCCTGCCTGTATCGAAAAAGATGGAAACATTTCAACTCTGCCCACGATGCCATTGCCTACCCACCATAGAAATGACAGGATTCTAAATGCATAAAAGGCGACTGTCCTTATTCATTTCTCTCTATTGGATAACGATGTGGTATACTCAACCCAACGGAATCTCAAAAATGGTCCTCAACCCAAAAAAAAAGAAACCCAAGCAAAAAAGGGGGATGAAAAATGCAAATATGCATGAATGTCTTTTTATTTTCAAGTTGCCCCATTGGCTCAAATCTCTTTGTTGATAAATTTCGTACGAAAGGCTATGCAAGATGAACATCTCATGCTTTTTCCATGAAATTTACACAATACATGATTTTTTCCAAACGGAAAAAAAAAGAGAAAAAAGCGATCTTTTCTTTATTATGATCCAATCAAGTTTATTGTGTGTTGCAATATTTATACATATATACAGGTATTTAAACAAAAAAGAAAGATAAATAAGTGATGAGAGTGAAGGGGGGGGTGGGTGTGGGGAATACGGCAATATGATATAATGTCAACTTGTCATAGGAGAGCTGATTGACTGGTTTTCTTGGGTACATAAAGGGTTTTTGCCAACGTCAAGCTTTTTCATTCCAAAATGGTGAGCATTTCGTCTTCGTCATGGATGAGTTCACCCAGAGTCGAAATGATGGCTGCAGTGTCGTGGTGAGCCACTGTCTCAATATAGTTTCGTACTTTTCCTAGCCTCCTTAGGGCTGGGTGATCCTCTTTTGCGTCTTTATTGTCTTTATTCTCGTCTTTCACCATCACTTCCATTCTTGCTTCACATATCAGTCTTTGAAGATGAACGGGTAGACTGTACACATCATCCGAAATACTCGTCTCTTTCAAATAGGCCTCCATATCCGGTGCTAGAAATAGGTTTAAAAGATAAATGCATGAAAAGGGTTGGTCTTCGTCAGTTTCATAATATACACTGTCCAAAGGGGGTGTGAGAGACAGGGTCTGATTCTCCAATGGGTTGAGTAGTGTATGGCCCTTATCACAATGGGAACAACAACTGCTCCTTCGCCGTTGACTTATGCTTTCGATGTAAGAAGAGTCATGGTTGGGATCCAGCTGATTCGTAGGGTCATAATACAACTGGGGCGAATCAGCGTGTGTTTGTTCAAAGCAATAATTGTCCATCCCGGTGTTGTTCTATCAGTAGAGAGAGAGTAACGAGAAAAGAAAAAAATGAAAAAAAAAGAAAGTGTCAGAAGAAAAACAAAAAAAAATCCAACTTGTTGAATAAAATTTGTGTTTAATGCCCAAAAATGCATGATTTTTATTGGAGGGAGAGACAGTTTTTTTAAAATGGAGAATTCATCAAGAACCGCTTCAATAAACTTGGCCTACGTTCAAGAGGTGGTGGGGTCTCTAGTTCAATGATATCCATGTGATTGGGTTCGTGGTGAGCCTCCAGATGGATGTCAGTGTTGGCGGCGGTGACAAAACGTCCTGGTGTCGTTGCTGGATAGAGCTTTTTCTGCAGATCTTTGACAATGGAAAGCATGATATGCAACTGTTCCGTTTGTTCTTTCTCTGTCGCTTTCCGTAGTTGTTGACTTATGAGCTCCATGGCCATTTTGAGTTCTTGTTGGCTGACCAGGGGCGTTAATATTTCCATGGTCGATGAAGAGCTTATCAACATACGCAAGCATGAAAGCCTTCCATATTTACAGGCTTGCAAAATCAAAGTGCCTTGAACAGTCCCTCTCTTTTTCTGATGCGAAAAATCAGCACTCACTTTCACAGTGGCTTTCGCCTCGTGAATCATCCAATCCAGCGTCTTACCATAATCGCCGTTGGCCAAAAGGCCAAACAGAGCCGTCCGTTTATTGGAGTGATCGAGCATGTTGATGTCCGCCCCCCTTTTGAATAAAAGCCGCAACACGGGTTCGGGCGTTTTGCAGAAACGAGCCGCATAATGGACGGGTGACCAACCGTCGCCATCTCTCGCGTCCGGGTCAGCGTCATAGTCAAGCAGCAACTCGAGTGATTCCATCGGTTCTGGGCAATGTAAGAGAAGCGCATGAATCGCTTGTATGTTGTAAATGTTTCTTGCTGTCGCGTCCGCACCGTGCTCCAGCAAAAATTGGAGATACGGATAGGGATTGTGGCTGTTGGCGATAATCACAGTGTACAGTAGAGTGCATTCCGTGCTGGGGTCTCTCTGATTGATCACATCCTCTTTGCCTTCCTGTTCTTCAT
Organism: Mycotypha africana; assembly: GCF_025528875.1. Classification (NCBI taxonomy): domain Eukaryota; kingdom Fungi; phylum Mucoromycota; class Mucoromycetes; order Mucorales; family Mycotyphaceae; genus Mycotypha; species Mycotypha africana. The sequence continues at coordinate 1,108,619 of NW_026515735.1, read as the reverse complement.
CCCTGCTATCTCCTCTTTCATTTGCTTTATTTTCTTGATAAGCGATCAGATATTTCAACGCCTCTAAATTACCCGTTTCTGCAGCTTCCCAAATCGATAGAGACCCGATTTCTTCTGGTATGGAATCGATGACCAAAATACTATGACGTGGTTGCTCATCATATGGGTAGGGCTGCTGTTTTAACTTCATTTCATAATAAGAGACTGATTTTATGGCAATGCTAGGACGAAGAACTAATCACAGCTTGTGTGAACCATAGCAAGTTATAGTGTCTTCCCCTCCCCCCCCTCCCGCTTCTTTTTTTTAAGTCCATTTATCTTATTTTTACCTTCATTGTAAATGTCGCTCTTTCCCGATGTTATATCAATATCAATGAAGCATGAATCCTATAAAATGATCGGGCTGCTAAGTGCATCGATCGTAATGAAGGTTATCTCGGAATGACCTACGTTGACTCTGTTGGAGATAAGGGCTGGCTTAGGTTCGTACATTGTGGCAAATAGACAGGGAAAAGAAAAAGGGAAATCGACGACCATTTAAGCTTTTTTGCCTTTTCTACTATTTATATCGAGAGCCTCCCCTATAACATATTTCAAGACCCTAATATTGGTTTATTATTTACAGTTTAATTTTGTTAATAGAACAAAAAAAAAAAAAAAAAAAAAAAAAAGAAAAAAAAAAAAAGAAAAGAGACACGGACTTCCTTGTGCCTTCTTTTTCTGCAGTCAATGCATTCCTACCTTAGCCCAACATCCTGTCAAATGGACTCTATCCTTTTAAGCCTCTGCACATACTGATCACGTGGCCGAGCTACATGCGTCTACTACTGTTGCACTACATGTTGGAGGTCTGAAAGAGAGCCGTTTTCTATTCGTATTTCAGAACTGACTCGGGATAAGATTTATATTTTGTGTGCCATTGCATAAACAAAGAAAAGGGAACAAAGGCGTACTCCACTGTTTCTTCTTTCTCTTCTTTCAACTTTCTTTTTTATTTTATTTATCAATATTAAACATTAGACAAGCTTAGTTTAATCAGATTTGAAGAAAAAAAATTCAGCATTTCAAGCTTTCTGTTCTCTTCTTTGTCTTTTCTTACTTATTTAATTGTTTTCTGTCATTTTTTGTCGGTCTATACACTATCCTCCTACAATACATCACTTGGAAAACACAATATCGTCGCAAAACGCAGATTTTGACTTTAGAATGGCTCCAACACCCAAAAATCCTTTATCGCCCCTTCTATTTGAAAATAATAGCAGCAACAACTCTGTTTCTGCATCCTATTTCCAACAATTGTTACTTCAGCAACAGCAACAGCAGGAACAACAGCAACAGCAGGAGCAACAACAACAACAACAACAACAACCGTCCACTACCATGAGTAGCAACATGAACAATAGCGTTATTAGCAGCAACGGAAGAAAAGAAGATATCTCCACGATCTTTGTTGTAGGTTTTCCTGAAGACATGCAAGAACGTGAATTCCAAAATATGTTTCTGTTTTCTTCAGGTTTCGAAGCTGCCACGTTAAAGGTACCTTCCTGTTCGTCTACTATGGCAGCATTATCAAAGACAGAAATAATGGAAGGCGATGAACTGTTAAATGATGGAAGAAAGGAAGGGGAGGGAGACAAGTTAGAACTGGAGCAACAAGAGGACAATGTTACTCAATCACAACAGCAACAACAACAACAACAACAACAACAACAATCAAATAAAAAGCAGATCGTAAGTGATGTTGTTCTACAACACTTAAGAAAAAAAAAAAAAAAATAATGCACACAGTGAAAAAAATTAAGGGGTATATGACACAGGAATAGCTGCGGAATTAACTTTTTTTAAATTTCCCCAAACCATCCTCTAGATTGGTTTTGCAAAATTTCGTACGCGTAAGGAAGCATTACTAGCAAAAGAGGTTTTGAACGGCAAAAAAATAGACACAGGAGTCGTGTTAAAAGCAGAAATGGCAAAGAAAAACCTACACACAAAAAAGGGAAACCAAAACCAACGCCAACAAAATCAGCAGCAACGCCAGCATCATCTGCAACAGGGTCAAAGTACTCCTCATCATCACCAAAGAATAGCCTCCGCTTCTGCTATTTTTGACACTACAAAACTTCAGAACAACAACAATAATAATAATATTGACTCAATCATACTGTCTCCTACAGACTCTACTGATTTCTATGTTCATACTAATCACAGCAACAGCTCTTTTATCAACAGCAATAATAATGATCTTCATACCCTAGACATTATAGATAGCACTGCAAGTAACAACAATATCATATCATCTTCATTCTTGAAAAGACTTCAACAGCGAAATCATCACCAGCAGCAGCAGCAACAACAACAACAACAACAACAGCTCCATGGCAAACATCACATCGGCAATAGTGGTAGTAGTACTCCTCTCACGATAGATACTTCTTCGCCTGCCACGTATCAACATATCAACTCTATCTTTCACTCTCCATATCTCAATCACCCATCCCATCCTCATCTCCAACACTCACACCATACTATCCATAACAGCATTATCGCATCACCATCCACATCTTCTACCAGCCTTCTATTAACTAAACTGGATGCTTTAGCAGCATCAGCCACGGCACCTGTGACGACTACCTCTTCACCTCTACTCTCGCCACCTCCATTCTTGGGTCTGTTATCTCCTACGAATAGTTATCAGCAGCGGGGCCCTAATAACGTAGGCACATCACCCTCGGCTACCAATAGCAATAGTAGTCTTATGCTCAACAACAACAACAACAACAACAACAACCCAGCAGATCAAAACCCGCCTTGTAACACGCTCTATGTTGGTAACCTCCCTCCCAACACAAACGAACAAGAATTGAAGCATTTGTTTTCCAAATGCTCAGGCTACAAGAGGATGTCATTTAAGCAAAAGGCGAATGGTCCCATGTGCTTTGTTGAATTTGAGGATACGATTCATGCTGCGCAAGCCTTACAAGAACTGCATGGGGTGCCTTTGTCTAATTCTGTGAAGGGAGGAATACGATTATCGTTTAGCAAAAACCCTTTGGTAAGTCACACGTTTGACATACAACCACCCAACGTTGCACATCCCCTCCTCTCCCTTCTCTATTCTCATGTTTATATCCATTTATGTTTATTTAAAGGGCGTTCGGCAATCCAATCCATCAGCAATTCTTCCTACAACATCCACAAGCACATTCTTGCATAGTTATCAATAGTAAAGCAACATATCACCACGTTTTTTAAAAGAAGAAAAAAAAAGAAAAAGAAAACAAAAGGGACAATTTTGAGTAAGAACTGCATAACGAGTACCTAAACAAAAAAATAACTTATTAGGAAAGAAGATCACTTCTTTAAAAAAGCATCTTCATATTTAGCATACTTGTTTTTATTAAAGGATTCAACTAATTGTAAAAGTGCGAAAAAGAGAAAGCTCACCAAAAACCATCCAATAAAAAGATTTTTTTTTTTCTTATTTTTGGCTCATGTAGGTTTATTCTTACCACTTACTATCGGTCGTTTCATGAACATAGCAAAGATTTTCCATCTTTCCGTACGCGTTACTGCCTTTCCTTATATCAGTATGTATAATCAGTCCATCTTTTGACATTTCATGTAATTATCATCTAATAATGTTGCTTCTTTTCTATCTTTAAGAATCACCATAAACATTCTTCTTTCTTTCGTTATTGGCTTTTCTATTGTAATAGAATTGTTATGAATGATGTTTCTATCAAACAAAAAGTAGCATACCATTTAACAAACAGCACATTCTTCAATAAATTTCTTGTTCAATAGCAAATTCAAATGTCGATTCCTAATGATTGAAAATAAGTGACAAAGTATCGTATGGTAGAAGGCTAAAATGTTTATATATTTTTCGAGACGTTTATATGCATCTGTAAAATACATACTATTGAAACTCCATCTATCAAAGGCAAATCACCCAGAAGTTTTCCTTTTCTGATTGATTTTTTATTGTTTTTTCACTTTCATTTGACCTCTCCTGCAATCACATCATGGCTGAAGAACCTAGTGCCAAACGTATCCGCCTCGAGGAACCTATGAATACAAATGAAGCGGAAGACATAGATTACGACGCAATCGCAGCAGCAGAACAGTCAAAAAAGAAAAATACTGAAGAAGCCGTGCCTACCGATCTCTATTTAGATACGATCAATAGACACATGTTGGATTTCGATTTCGAAAAAGTTTGCTCCATTTCCCTTTCACAGATCAATGTCTATGCTTGCCTGACTTGTGGAAAATATTATCAGGGACGTGGTAGATCCTCACATGCTTATTTTCACAGTATGGATAAAGATCACCATGTTTTTATCAATCTGAAAACGCTAAAGGTAATGTATATACATACTCTGTTGAAGTCCACTTATCATAACATTTTTAATTTATGTGAAAAATGGTTCAATGATTGTCAGGTCTATGTCTTACCTGATGGCTATGAAGTAGATCATCCTTCACTCAACGATATTAAAGTAAGCTTCTACAACAGACACTATGTGGCGCCACGGTTACTAACCTTGTTGGGATGATTAGTATATATTGAACCCTGTTTTGACCAAACAACAAGTGCTCGAATTAGATCAGCATATCAAGTGGTCTTACGATTTAAACAACAAAAAATATTTGCCAGGCTTTGTTGGTCTAAATAACATTAAAGCCAATGATTACGTTAATGTCGTTGTTCAGGCACTTGCTCACGTTCCTTCTATTCGCGACTATTTCATATTGGAAGATTTTGAAAAGAAGGGTGGAACACAATTGGGTAAGATAAATGATACAAGCAATCGACTATCGAAACACCCTGTCCAATGTATAGCTAATTCGATTGTGAGTTGAAATGTAAAAAGTGTGCAGATTCAGCTCTTTAATCAGAAAAATGTGGAATCCCAAAGCATTCAAAGGACAAGTGAGCCCTCACGAATTATTGCAAGAAATATCTAGCGCCAGTCAGAAAAAGTTTACCCTAACACGACAAAGTAATGCTATCGAATTTTTATCGTGGTTTTTGAATCAATTACATAAAGATTTAGGAGGAACGAGAAAAAGAAACAGCAGTAAAGTATACCAGCTACTCCATTTGTTACGAATGTATGCATGTATACCGTGACTAACCCATTGTGGCAATGTGATAGGTATCATTTTCAAACAATTTCAGGGTGAACTCAATGTTGAATCGCAACAAATCATCGCCAACGTCAGTGCAGACAAGGAAACAGAGAATGGAGAAGAAAAGAAATTATTTTTTGACATAGATAAACAAGTCAAATCCATGAAGACACCCTTTTTATTCCTGGCTCTGGATCTACCGCCTGCGCCATTATATCAAGACGAGAAGGATAAAGACATCGTACCTCAGGTACCGTTGACGACTATTTTGGCCAAATATGACGGTCAAAAGGTGCAGGAAGTGAGCAATCAATTGCGAAAGTACAGCATTACAAGATTACCTCAACATTTAATATTCCACATCAAACGCTTCGGGAAGAACAATTGGACATCAGAGAAAAACCCAACTATTGTCAATTTCCCTATCAAAAATTTGGACGTTTCCAACTGTACAGTATTTTTCATATCGAGGAAGGGAAAGTGTCTCGCTTTTAGAGAATACTGACTTCCTTTTTGTTACCATCCTATAGTTAACAATGATCCAAATGCAGAAAAAGTAGGCCAACATTATGATTTAGTGGCCAATATTTGTCATGAAGGCAAACCAGACGCAGGTCAGGGCACTTATAAAGTTCATATTAGACATAACGGCACCGGTCAATGGTATCAAATTCAAGATTTGATTGTAGAAGAGATTATGCCTCAAATGATTTTTATGTCTGAAAGCTACATACAGGTAAATAATTCACCAAACAAAAAGAAAGAGAAGGGAGAAGTACTCACTCTTGTCAATTTTCTTTATATATAGATTTGGGAAAGAAAGAAATAAGAACTTTGTTAGAGTTGACTTTCCAAATATTCGCTGGTAAATGATTCAGGATCGCGGATATCAAAACCCTATACGTCGAATGAGAGAGCGTTTTGTCAATAAAAAATTCGTAAAATAGGTTGTATTATCGCGTGTGGAGCACTTACTCTCATCACGTCAATCTTTTCTTGAAGGAATGTCTTTGCAGAGGCGTACTATTGTTAAACACGACAAGATGAGGCTTTCGTTATGCACATGCTCGCTTATCTTTGATATAAAACTTACTAGCATATTGATTTCTGCTTTGGCAGTTGAAGGCGACCAATAGATGAATAGTAAAGGGAAGTTGGTCCGACCGTCGCTATGCTTTAACTGTAACAAAAAAAAAAAAAAAAAAAAAAAAAAAAAAAGAATATCACGACTGAGCAACCAAAGCATCCAGTTATACTATTCGCCATCACGTTTATAATGTATACCCCATAACTCAAAATAATGAAACGTGGCGTATTTTCAGGCAATTCTACAATGTAAATTTCACAGGTTGACATGAAGATACTTTTAAACATGGGACATGATATTATAAAATCGCATAAGAACCTTCAACAAGATCCTCTAAAGAGATATCATCAAAGACTTCTTCCTCCTCGATTTTTAGCGACTTCTTATCAATTTTTACTATTTACGACAGACAAATGTATAAGTCAATCTGCCATTACCATTGTAATTCACTGGTCATCTTTAACGACGGACTATTTACAAACGAAAGCTGCATTTCCACTTTCGTATTTTGCAAAGCGGAAATCTTTAATTTTCTGGACTAAAGCTTCATCAATGTCGCAAGTTGCAGAAGCACCCTGAATAACGTACGTTTCAAATACACTTAGTACTGTTGAATTTTGTTAAGACAAAGTCAGGCGACTTAGTTACCATAGCTATTGTAATATCGTCTTTGGAGAACGAAGAAGTAAAAGAGCAAAAGGGCTTGGATAAGCATCCTAATTATTTCTCCGCACTTCAGATGAGGTGCTTATTCAGTCACTTATGCCAATTATGGAATCGTAACATTTCGCCAAGCTTGACTATAATTATGTATCTCCAAGAGCACCCACACATGAAAGAAATAGCTTGGCACAGCCATGGATGTAAAATTTTATTATAGTTATTGTAGATAGACGCTATTTACAGTTAGCAACGAATTAGAAGTCTTACGCCTTGATGACTTCACTAGGAGAATTAATAGCTGTTGCTAAACCTACTTTTCTATCCTCCATATGAAAGACAAAATATGCAGATCGTAAAATTGTGCCACCCAATACATAGGTAGAGTCAGAACTGTCAAATCCGTAAGTGATACCGAATCCACAGGTATACGCATCGATAGGCACGACTAATTCCTGTATATCAATCACCAATTTAACAGAATTGTCAAATTCAATCCCAACAGCCTTGTTCTTCAAATGGCAATCTATTTCGTACATTTCAGCTTCGGCATTGTACCGAGGCCTTCTTCCGGTAACTGATCTTACAAGGTTTTCTGCTAGACTTTGACTGACGTATGATAAAGTAGTGCCGGTATCCAAAATAACAGAAGAGGCTGCGCTGTTCCTCACTTTTGAGCCGTCGACATACATATTCTTGAGCGCCACAGACCAATAAGTGTATTCTTGTGTGTTCGTCTTAGGGTTGAGGTTCTTCGTTACTGGCACGTAGTGAATGTCTCCTGTATACTGATTTTCGTCAATACCGCCAATCATCAACAGCTGTTCTTTGAGTGTAATTGAAAAAATCGGCTCAGAGATCAATTTTTGCTTAACCAAGTTGAATACAAAAGGGTCGTAGGCTTGAGGGGTATCGCTGTTAGCTGTTAAAGCAGGGAAACCGAGACCTAAAATCCCATCAGATCGAGTTGCCTTCGAAATAATACCACCCTCTGTTGAGTAGACGACACCGAAGGGCTGTGATGGAATGGTTTGTTGCTTTTTTTGATTGGTTTTTTTTTGGGTTCTATCCTTTTTATTACTGTCACTGATGCTGGTTGATAAATTGATCGTGTCTTTACCATAATAGCCGTGAACGGATCCAGAACCATATTGGATGGTGAAAGATAGGTTCATTGATTTATAGGTCTTGGATTCGTGTGGCTGAAATTTATCATAAGGACATTCATTGGATGGGCACTCTTTTCCAGGAACCCATAGATCCGCGCTAATGATTTAAATTGGCATAAAAATAGAAAAACCAAGTGTTAGAGGATAAGAAAGGAAAATATACGAAAACGATGCGTAATTGCCTTACCTGCCGGTATCGATAGAAACCAAGAATTCTTGAGGAGGAGAGCCAATGTCGACTTTGGCTAAGTATTCAATATTGCGTTCATTGATCAGCTCATAGACAGCTTTGTTGTTACTTCTTTTGCTGAGGTTTCTTCTGTCGGATTTTATTAAAGGTAGTGTAATGATATTATTGCTGGCTTTTTTGCCAGTGACTTTATTGCCGTCACCAATTATGTTACCATTACTACTACTGTCCAAAGGTATAGCGGTTATTGTTGCTATATGAAGCCCTAGATAGTATAGTAAGGAAGGAAGAAGTTTCACCATTTCGACGCACAATGTATTTGAAAAAGAGACTGAATATGTATTAAGGATGGTATATTATCAAGTGTATATATAACTATCAAATAGGAATAAAAAGTAGATGATTATAAGATATAAACGATTGTATATTGAGGAGGGGTATTGAGATGTATGTTGTGAGGTATATCAATATATATACAATTTAAAGTAGTAGGATTACTCTAAAAAAATAGTTCAAATGAAAAGGAAAAGGAAAGGAATGAGGTCAGCTACGACTTATAGGTCAATTAAGAAAAACGAAAAGAGACGAGAAGAGAATCGAAATTGCCTTGACAAACGACCCTTCTTTATAAATAAGCCGTTTTTGCATCTTAGCTTTGTTTTGCCCCTCCTATATTGTTGACACATGAACACAAGATCAATACTGTACTTCCCTCTAAGGCCTCGAAAAAGAGAAAATTGATTATAAATTGCCTTAATTTATTAGTATTTTTATTGTCTGTTTATTTTCGACTGTAAATCTTTTGGTACAACTCAATCTGACGAATTACGTTCCTATAGTTTAGTTTTTTAAGAAACGCTCTGCTTCTGCCACAAAGTTATTCCTCATCAGCCTGTGCCTCTATTCTTATCTGTAATTAACAATTTGATTGGGTGGCAAATTTGTCAAAAGCAGTTTCCCAAGAATAAAATGATAGAAGCCCAGGGGCTGAGGTTTTCAACCAACTAATGTGACGTTTTCTGCCGTGATTCTTAGCCATAAATACAAAAACTGTAAAGTTTGATCATTTACTCGCATCAATTTAAGTTGTTGCATGCCTTTTGATTGATTCAGTGTACAGATTGTGGGTAGTATTGCAGAACCGAGGGTCGTACAAGTCTTATGCAGAAATACATGTTTGAAAAACGCTGTCCTTGATCACTTTTTTAACTACATTTTTATTCCGAAATAAAAGGCTTTGTTAGCTTCGCAACTCAGCTTCTGATTATAACAGCAGAAAAAGAACAAAGACAGTATTTTTTCGGTGCTATAAACTAGCCCAGAACTCTAATAATTCTGCTTATTAGATTCACGTGTTTTCAATATATCATGTGAAGTGATAATTGGATTCTCGTTAGTAGACGTTTCCCTTTTCCGTTCATCCTGATAATAGTCAATGCTTTAACCGTATAAATCACTACTAATAGTGCTGAAATAGGAACGCGTTTGTATATTTGCACTGTATCTGAAGTGTAGGTATATTTAGTACAGAAGAGTCTGCTAAACTTACTACATAGATCACAATATACTTCGGTCTCTTCTGTGGATTTCCACATTATTTACAGTTTTTACGTACTTTTGCTGGCCAGAATTTTAAAAGGATTGTCAAATCAAAGTGCCAGCAAGGGCTAAAATTAGGAATTCACATACAAATATATCGTTTCTCAAGTGGCTTCTATTCTTGTCACAGATAAAATTGGCGATGGTACATATTTTCAGTCTTTGAGTCCTTATGATTCACAATTCGTCAAAAAGATAGAGAATAAACCCTCCACAAAAAAAAATCCAATTACTTACGACGAACCTATGACCTGGTTAAAACAGTTCAAAAAGGTGCACTTTTATTCTACAGAAACAGTAATAAAAAAATATCCAGATAAAATGGACTTAAATAAGGGAGATGAATGCTACAGGAAAAAATCATAGGATACGGATTATAATAACATGTCTATAAATCCGATAACTCTACAGTAGTCATGGTATCAATAGCAGGTGCAAAACCTATTTTGTTATTTTTCATATCAAATACCGCATATAAGGCACGAATAAAAGAATCGCCTAGTATTATATCGGATGCAGTTGTCGGACATATCGAGAATACACATTTCGTTGCATCTGCTAAATGAGTAGCGTCCACAGGTTCAACGAGTTCATTAAAGGGTATAGAGACTTCCAGTGTCTTATTTGGGTCCATTGTTTCAAAAGAAAATTTGATGTTGAACTTGGAGCCATTGTATAGATTACTGTTGTCGGGAGAAGGCAATGGTGAAGGATAACCATAACGGCAATCAATTGGATAGCAACCTGTTACTTCGTCTAAATCAAAGCGCCGAAGGCCTGTAAGTGCTTTCAAAATAGGCAAAATACGATTGCGCTGCATAAAACTAAACGTTGTTCCTGTATCAATGGACGCAATAGCTTTAAAATCACCGGTTGTCCGTACGGTGCTCCCGTCTAAAGAGTTGGTCAAGCCGACGGAATACATAAAAGTCTGCCATAAAGTGTATTGTTGGGTATTGAAATCGGGTATGACAGGTACATAGGAGATGTTGCCTATGAAACGCGAAGTGTCTAGGCCACCGAACGTAATTTCACCGGCCCAACCCTCCTGGTATATTGAATTTGTAGAAATAGAGAAGATCGGATCGACAAGCAGCTGATTGTACATCATATGAAAAGGGACCGAGCTTAACACATTGTTGTCGTAGATTGGATTAGTACTTTCTGATTGTTTTGAAGTGTTATTACTTCGTCGCTTATCCGGTGGACTGTGCTGATGCTGTTGTTGCTGCTCCTCTTCCTGTTGCTCTGTCTCTGCAGCATTTGCTTCAGAAGTCGTGATTATAGCTTTGCTTACTGCACGCTTATTCCTGAGAGCTGTTTTTTGATCTGGATATGCGAGGCCAAGAATGCCGTTTGCACTCACACCGTCGGCATCATATTCGATGGTAATGGCGTCTTCAGTATTTTTCACGAGCCCAAACAATTGTTTCGATATTTGTAAGTCTGCTATTGTAATATCCTCTAGCCCAACGTTTCCTGTAGCATATCCATTTCCGTACGTCACGTTAAAGAAGGTATCTGTATCATGGTAGGTTGAAGAATGTGATACGTCAAATTTTGATAATGGACATTGAAGTTCTGGACAATCTGTTGAGGGAACCCATAATAACGAGCTGAAATAATTATGCATGTTAAATTAGTCAATTTCCTTTTTAGCTTTTCAAACGCTAGAGAATTGTCATTTCGTTATGTTACCTTCCGGTATCTACAATGACTGTAAAATTCTGCGGAGGAGAGCCGATCTGTATGTTGGTAAGATATTGCACTTGATTATCGTTGAATAAAGACGTCGAGCCATAGACGGATCTTGGCCGAAGGCTCTTTTTTGTCGTTGTTTGGTCAGTATCGTTTGATAAGGGTGTAAAGTTGGCTCTTCGCTTGTAAAAGGGAAGTGATACTCTTTTGCTCATAGAAGCGTTTGTTGTATCGGTTGAAGATAACGTCGTCAAGGCCGAACTAGCTGTGGTATTTTGACTAATGTCATCAGATGATACTTTACTATATTTTACATAAGGAGACGCACTTATAGATGTTATGAATATTGTGAGCAAAGAGGCGCATTTTAAGTACATTTTTATCGAAATAGACACTAAGCTATTCGGCTTGTAAAGTTTTTAAAAATAGATAAAAAAGCATATATACAATATACGTTTGAGCAAAAAAAACGAATTTGTTTGAAAAGAAACAGAAAGAGAAACGAATTAATGACACAGAAAGAGAATCAAAAGTCTTTGATCCTATTCTTTCTCCCGGAATGCGTTTTTTTTTTTTTTTTTTTTTTTTTGTTTTTCCTCATTCTTGGCAGCGGCAGAAAAGTCGAGATTTTCCAAACAAAATTGCTTTTTACGGACATTTTGGTTCTTGGGGCTTTCTCTTGAAAGAATTACAAACCCCTCTAGTCAATTTTGTATCAGTCCATGTGTACCTTTTTTTTCTTCCTTTTGAAGCTTTGTATTCGCTTAAACAAGACTAACAGTTGTGTTTGATCCTACAGGGGAGGCAAAGCCGACTTGGCTTCGTTCGCTGTCAAAAACCAAGTAGATTGACCGTAGCACGGAGTCACCGAAGATGAATAAGGGAACGTCGGTATCTTTATCATCCGTTTTATCGTTTTTAACGTATTCATCGTCTTCCTCTTCTTCTGATATGGATGGCCAAGAACACAGACTAAAAATACATGTATCATCTTTCCCCGTAATGTATTCACCGACATGTTGAGGTTGAATTAGATTTTTGACAGGTATTGTCACACGAAGCTTCTTCGTATTCCTCATCGTCGTCGTCGCTGTTGCGGTATAATTTCTCACAGCTGTCTGAGACCTTTGTTGCTCTTCTTCTTGGCGTTGAATAAGATTGATTTCAATTTGTTTTCCAGAATGAATCAGACCGCAATCCAGCAAATAACAACCTGTATCTGTGTCTAACTCAAAACCATCTTTGTTTCCTGATATAGCTTGCAACATTTGCTTTGCATAATAGCTGCCGATATAGGACATGGAGGTGCCGGTATCAATCATGGTATACTTTGCAGTTGCTGGTATCAATGATACAGTTGAATTATCAGTGCTGTTCTTATTATTGTCAATGCTGTCAGTTTTATTACTCATCTCAGAGACACCGAAAGACACTGTTTGTACCAACCATAAAGCATGTTCTGGTGGCGTAGTGATATTATTATCAAGACTCACTGCTGGTACACTGGCATATAGAACGTCACCACTGAAACGATCAGGATTTACTCCTCCCAATGTCAACTCTCCTGTCCAACCTTCTAGTGATCTACCGACTACTGCCAAATCTCTTGTAGTAGCAAATGTCTCTATTGAGAAGACGCGCTCAGGAATCAAATTTTCTTTTGCCAAACGGTACAACAGTGGATCACTGAGATTTTGATTGTCTTTGATTTCATCGGATTGAATCATGTTGGGGAACCCAAGACCTAAAACTCCTTCTACGGAAGCTTTCCCTTTATATTTTTGGCGATGTCTGGCATCATGAGCAATAAGGTCAGGATCAACTCGCGAAGCTAACACGAAAGGCTGGTTATGAACAACAAGGCCGCCTATTGTGATTGTATCTCTAGCATAGCTGCCGTTGATACTATTTGATCCGTAATAGTAGCCGTAGGGTATCGTTTTATTGAAAGGCTGAAATGTGGAAGATGCAGAGGAGTTAAATGTGTGGTTTCGGCACATACGACTATCGCATTGAATTGAGGGTATCCAAAGATCAGAGCTAGAAGAGAGCAATATTGTTGTTTACAAATTTCAATGTTAGTGCTTATTTACGCGATTTTAAAATGTATAAAACGCTAATAACTATTGCCTATACCTTTGAGTATCAACAATAACTGTAAAATTTTGTGGTGGTGTTCCTACAGATATTTCGGCAAGATATATTTGTCCAAAATCGTTGTACAGAAGGACATCGGGAGTGGAACTATTATTACTGCTATGCTGAATATATCCCCTTTCCAATCGGCGTTGTTTATTAGAGAATGCTTGATCAATTGCTGACCCCTCACGAGCTAAGGTTTTAACTGGTATATGAATGGGTTTCCTGGCAATAGCAGTAGAAACAGGCACTAATTCCGCTGCTACTATGTTGTACCATAGAAAACCAAAGGTCAGTATGTATTTGATCTTCATGTATCGCCTTGAATTTATTAGAAAAGCAATGCAGCAAAATAATGGCAGACAATCTATGTATGGTATACTTAAATAAAGAATTGCTCTCAAAACAAGATAAAAAAAAACTTGCAAAAGAATTTTATAGAGAAATAGTTGGATTTCGCTGATTACCGTTTTTTCGCTTCAGATTCGAACTATTTTCAAAAAAAAAAATAAGACTCTTTCATTAGATAAAATTGGACAAATTTGGCAATTTGTTTTAACCACTTCCAGAATTAAATGGGACTGATGGCAGCTGTTCAGCTTAAAGCACCTTTAGGAGTGGGAACATAGCAGCTTAAATAACCCTTCTTTTACATATCTCCTCTTAGAGCCTCTTTTGAAGAGCTAAAATATAGACCTTATTGAGCGTAAAAGCTCTGCTTGCAGATTCTGTTGAGCATACGGAAACAGATAACTTTTACGCCGTTCCAATACATCAAAAGTAATAGAGTGATAATTGTTGTCAGCAAAATGTTGTCATCTATACTACTCTCACTTTTACCTCCTTTTTTTTTGTTTATTCATCTTTTTCTTTCTTTCTTAAAAGTTACTCAAATTCATATACTCTTATGACAGGGCATAAGCTCTATGCCGAAGCTGAAGCTCTCATGAATAAAAAGAAGAAAGCAAAGTTAGCTGCTCTCGATGATGAAACTGCCGAAAGTTGAAAGAATATTGAGAAGTATGATTCCCTCACATTGGTTATGTCTACTGAAAACTTATTATATACTGTAAATATTGTATTAGGCCAAAAAACCAAAGATTCCAAGAGCGTTGTTAAAGGTAAGAAACGTGCAAAACAGACATTCTTTTTTTCTGAAATCTACCACGTTTCCATTATAGAGTTCTGATAATGTATCGGGTCCAAGTAATATACCGAGATTTTGTCCCATATGTACAATGGGTAATCAGCAGGAAACCAAATATCATTAATAAATGATAGAGTAGGATCCTCAGGGACAAAACGCGAGTATACATTTTATCAATAATATATCCAAAAATATTGTACTCAGAATCCCAATTTTTTTTTGTTCTTTAATCTGAAGATTAATTTAACGCTATTCGAAACTGAACCGTAAAGACTGTATCACTTTATAGCAAACAATTACAACGGCTCCGACCAACAATTCTACATTCTGCATAAGCCTAAATTGGAGCTTGAAAAGAAATCCAATTGTCTTCAGAGCAGTAGTTGCCTTTATTGAGACAGGTATCATTACATCAATTATCATACAGTGATTTTTTAAAACTATAATTTACAAAGTAAAATGGTATTCTTGAACAAAAAGCAAATAAAAGAGACATCGTATGAAGTAGTGAATATTAACAACAATATGTGTACTTTTTTGTTTTCCGCTCTATAGGCAGAGATAAGCAGTAACAAACAAGCTCAGAGAAGAGACCACTGAGAGTATTGGATTATTCATTCGTAAGAAGCCTTGGCTTGTATGGCCAACTGAGGACACGCCTTGGACAGCACCACCGACACCAGCTGCTGAAGCGATACCAACACGGTTGTTTCCCATATCAAAGACCATGTAGATACTTCTTAAGATGGAATCTCCGACCAGGTAAAGATTGCTACTCACCGCATTTGTTGTAGTAGGAGCAATGCCAAAAATACAATAACTTGCATCGTCAGGAGAACTGCTGTCTAAAGCGATAACCAATTGAGAGGCAGGTATTGATAATGTTACAGGATTTGCACTGTCACCGGAAGACATTTTGAAAATCAATTGAGTATTGCTCTTGGCAGTATTACAATCAATGATGTAAGCACCTGAGCCTGTATCTGTAGTGTAACCTTCGCTACCAGCAAAAGTCTCGACAATTTGCTTGGCAATTGAGGATGGAAGATATGTTAAAGTGGTGCCTGTGTCCAAGATAAAAGCGCCGGTTGAAGATGAAAGATCAACATCGAACAGAGTTCTGGACGTGAAGTTGCTGTTGTCGGCTACGGCATTTGTTATTGTTGTTGTTGTAGTGCTAGAATTTGAACGATTGGTCTGTGCGTTTGCATCTACTGATCTTTTGTTAGTTGAGGACGTTGCCGAATCTGTGGTAGACACGCTGATACCTTTAGCGCCTACCATCCAATAATAATAATTGTTGTTATCGGGCAGACTTCTTTTCTTTTTCGTCTTACTCTTTGAAGCACGTGTAGAGGACAAAGATACTACGGGTAAATAAGTGATATTGCCTGAATATTTTGTTGAATCGACACCTCCTAGAATAAGTTCACCTGCCCAACCTTGGGCATTAGCTGAGTTTAGATAGATAGAAAATACAGGCTCTTTGATTAAGTTTTGTGCAGCAAGTTGAAAGACAAAGGGGGTATATGCGCCATGACCGTTACTGGAGGCTGCCGTCAGTTTAGGGTATCCGAGACCCAAAATGCCGTTACCAACTGGCGAATCCAATTCTGTTAATGAAGAAGAAGAAGAAGAAGAGGGAGATGCCGATGCTAAAGACCAAATTTTTGATAAGGAAGATTTGATAAAATCACTTGTTGCCATAGTAGTTGCTCCTACGTTTTCCGCTGTGATTGTGTTTGGATTGGTTAATATCTGTTTCGTGTAGCTTGCTAATCCGAATTGCTGGTTTTGAACTGTCGCTCCTGAAATGGAAACTGTATCTGTCACATAGGTGCCGTTTACACTACCAATGCCATACGTCAGTCCAAACGATTGTCCAAGATCCTTGAACGTGGAAGACTTTGCTTCGTCAAATAAATTATTTGGGCATTCAGTTTTTGGGCAAAATTTTCCAGGAATCCATAAATCAGCACTGAGCGGCCCATTCGTAAACAAACAAATCCTTACTTGTTAAAATGGCTCATTATTGCATTGGAGTCTTTATTTTTTATGTCATACCTTCCAGTATCAAGGGTAACCGAGAAATTTTGAGGTGGTGTGCCTACGCTAATATCGACAAGGTACTGGCTACCTTGATCATTGTATAATGGTGCCTGAAAGGGATCCCGTTTCTGAATAGATGATATGATCGTATCAGGCCGTCTTAACCTTCTTATAGGCATCTTGATAATTCCTTCTTCTTCTATGGCATATGTACCACTTAAATATAAAGCACCAATTAGAAATATAGCTGTATATATGTACATCTTGTTCAGATAAATCAATAGTAGAAAGGTGTAAATACAAGTAGAGATCGTGAAAGAGTTTGCGATAATGTATAAAATTCCTGGGAGATAAAGAGAGAGTAGGTTCAGAACATGATTTTATTACGATAATTTATAATACCCAATCGACACGAGATACCTTAACTTATCTAAATTGCCCGGGGCAGATCCATAAAAAGAGAATGCAGCATTCTACGCTAAAATTAGACCAGTTCAAATTCTTCTATTGAACAAATTGAGACCCCGATTGTTGTATTTGGTTTTCTTGAGACAATTGTATAATGAAACTAGATATATTTGCTTTTGTAAATTAGATATTCGTAAAACATTTTCTGAACAGTGTTTGGCAGTATAGATTCTTAGAAACTATAAAGGATTTCTCCAGTTCAATAAACCTCTATTTCTCTGCTATATGTATTTTGACGGTCAAACTTTGATCATTGATCAAAATTCTTCTAATGCTTGTTAACAATTTCTACTTTGTATTATAATTTCGAAGAATTTGTATTGCCAAACATTGTTCAGAAAATATTTTGCAATGATTTTGAAGTTACGAGTTTAATATGTGCTTGTCCAAAAAAAAAAAAAAAGAAAGCTCAAGTACCAGCTTGTTCAATAAAATTTCTGAAAACGTCTAATTTCAAAGTAAAATCTGTTTAAAGACGAAGGGGTACTAGAAACTAAGCAGTTTAAATCATGCACCAGCCCAACAAGAAAAATGGGCCTTCTCAATTTCAAAATCTTTTGCACGTAGAAAGAACTACGGGAAATAGAAAGAACCATTCTTCCTTATAATCCGCTTTTGTGAAATGACGAACGATCATTGCAGTTTCTTTCTATGTAGCTTCTTTCCTTGAATGAAACCGTATTCTCTCTTCTAACAAAAGGCTTGCATAGTCCCTCAGCAAATAATGTAATATGCCAAGAAAGTTAGAATAGTCAATAAGATTTTGTGTTCGTTTCATTTGATTTTCTACTATTCTTCATATTTTCTGGATTCCTTTGTCAGCTTGTGCTTACCTAGCCTGTCAATGAGGTATTAACGTTGCTTGATGTACTTCATTTCTGTCCTTCGTAACCTTGAGCTCTGAAGAAGCGCACATCCTTTTTTCGCAGTTACAGTAATGTAGTCATAATGATTTATTACTACTGCAGACGTTTGCCACAGTGACAGAATTACATTGCGGTGTTGTCATACATGCGTTACACCGGATACCAAGCCCTTTTCTTCAATTTCTTTTTTTTTTTTTTTGTATTTCAGGTACATTAAATGTACCATATTATCCGATACCAAAGCATGATGTAAAGTGAACTGTCTTGGTAAGGAGCAAGCAGAGTTTGAATATAGTAGTTTCAAAATCAGCCTGATTTTCGGCAGGACCTTGAACCAAAATGAAATTGAAAACGTCCGAGGCAACAGTTTTATATATTAATTATACCATCAAGTGGTATACAGCTTTTTGTTCTCAGTCTAACAAAATATTACTTACGAATGTTTGGATCATGATCACTTCAGTATGGTTATCACATACGATATAAAATACAACACACGACATTGAACCCGTGAAATAAAATGATGTACGTATATGGATAGTATATAAAATGAAGGTAAGAGATATTCAGTAGAGACCACTCCCACATAATACTAAAAAGCTTATGTTAATAAGATGCATCGCAGCAGTTTCCTAACTGCCGTTAATGTATAATTAATTATTTCGACATAAAAGATGGTATATTTATTGCCAGCAAAACGAGGATAATGCAGAATGCTACTGAAATACTCGTTGCGTGGGTAATGATAACAGTAGAGCCACCGCTGTCAAGCGTTGTTAAATTATAGCCATTAGCAGCTGCTCCAATGCCTATTTGTAATCCTAGCATATCATGCACTACATATGCGCTCCTTAATACTGTCTGTCCCAAGATCCAGCCTCTTCCTACCGACGCTACAAACGAGTCAGAAATTGGAGCCAGCCCAAATAAACATGTCTTGGCTGTATCGATCGAATCCGTATCTTGTGGTAAAGCTAATTCCTTTAATGGAACACGTATCACAACAGGAGATGTTGAAAAATCACTGATAGACGTGGAGAACTGGAAATCAAACCAGATATCTTGGCTGAGAAAGTCAGAGCAGTTAACTTGGTAGGCTTGCACAGTTCCTTCATTCAATGCAAGAGGTTTGTAGTTAGACGTTATAGTTCTCAGTAATGAGACAACTGTATCTTCAGCAAGATATGATAGAGTGGTGCCTGTGTCCAATATAACCGGTTGAATATCGTTGAACTGAGATTCATAAAGTTTTGTACCGTCAGATAAATAGCTAAGTACGGCTTGGCCCGCGACAGTCCAATATTTGTACAGTTTGCTACTGTTGCTGTTTCGAAACGAGCGACCTATATTCGCTTTGCCTGTTGTTGAATCGTAGTTGACCACTGGTAAGAAGCGTATTCCACCCATCAGTCGATCTGTCTCATAACCACCCAAAACAATCTCTCCTGTATATCCATAATTGCCTTGTTTGTTCAAATAAATGGAGAAAACTGGCTCATCGATTACTTTATTTTTTACGAGGTTTGTTATGAATGTTTCCTCGTTAGGATTTCTCAGCAGTCCTTGAAAACCGAGACCAAGAATACCGCTCGCCTTGTCTGTTGAATTAGTACCAGAACTAAAAAACCCTTTGGCTGATGTTACTAGCCCTAATGCTTGGTTAGAGGAAGTAAAGCTGTTGATAGTAAGTGTATCATAGGCTGCAATTCCTACTGCAGAGCCACTTCCGTATTGAACCTCAAATGCTTGTTTGGTTTGTTTCAACGAAGAAGAATCTTTTTCGATAAACAGTGAATGAGGACACATAGATTTCGTACATTGAGACGACGGCACCCATACGTCTGAACTTATAAATTCAACATGTTGGTCATACAAGGTATAAGTAATCAGCATACAATACAATTATTTTAAGTACCTTCCTGTATCCAAAGTAACATTAAAGAATTGCGGTGGTGTCCCTATACCGATTTCTATCAGATATTCTCTAGCATTCGCATTGTATAATGGTACAGAAGGTATATAAGCTCTTTTGGAAAAATGTTGGTTTTGTATGTGATATTGCTGTATAGGTATTATGAGTAGACGACCTTGAACTTCAATTGAACAAAAGAACAACACAAAGGTAAATAAGATTACAGATTTCATCTTAGAATTGAAAAGAAAAAACAAATTAACAAAATCAGAGGTACAGGCGTTGAGCATGGAATCAACTACTTATTAATCCTCAACATGCTAAATGCTATATTAAGTAATTGTTTTTTTTTACAGTTTTTTAGTAGAGTAATCCACTTAGTGTAACTATATGAAGGTCAAATGCTATGAATAGCTATCTTTGAGTTATGGTCGTAAATACATATGCTGGGGGGGGGCAAGAACAGAGCTATTGTAAAAACTAATGATTGTTGAGCTAAACTCTTAGAACTGCTAAGGGAGAAATTTCACTCGAGTTTTAATGATAGCTTGACTGTTATAGCCGTATCTTGACATTTTATCTTCCACCATTACATCGAAACGAAATTTTGATGCAAAAAAGAACGCCGCGTGTCTGTGCGCTTTTGGATGTATGAACTATTCAAATCCAATATTTCGTTTGACAAAGCTTGCATAATAGTGGATAAAGACACTAAAAGGATACATAAGAGACAGAAAAGAAGAAGAGACATGAATAGTTCTTCTACAAAAGCTGCTGATGATATTAACATTTGGCTTTCAATATGGTTTAGATTGTTTCTTCTTTAATTATTGCTTGTTCTACAAGTCAGTTTTCATGTTAAATATAGCGCGAAAAAAGAAAGGCACTGTGATTTTGTATAAAAGTACAATATGGGAATAAATATGTAAATTGGTTAAAGTTGTTGGGTTATTTCATGAGCAATTGAGGTATCTATGAATGAATCGGATACTTCTATGTTTGATCCAACTTGAACATCTTTGCTTGCCTCCAATTTATTCTTTGGTAATAACCAGACAATCTTATGTATAAATGGCTTCAGTTTCTTCACAATATTCTCGCCATCATCCATTTCCCAACCGCCTTCAATATGAATGAAAGGTTCAATGTGCCTGACGATATGAACTTTACCCTCTTCCTCTGAGCAATAAAGAATCTTGCGTTTGTCGAAGCTGCCTTGTTTGAGATTAGCTTTTAATAAACTGTCAATGTTCGACTTTTCTTCTTCAGAATTGACATGTACAATAATATAAATATCGTATATATAAGATAATCCTGCAAGAAGCTTCAAATTGTTTTCTTTAAAACCATAAATAGGCGTGGTAACGTCAGGTGAAGGATTCCACAATATGGTCTAAACAAAGAATAGCACTTTAAGCTTAGTATCAAAGAGTGACATAAAAATCATTGGGGCAACCAGAAAATATAGCGAAAATTTACATTCTTAAGAGATATTGTCATCTTCTTTCTATTTTTTCTAACCTTTGATTTCAGGTTATTTAACCATTTGCTTCCCCATGTACTATCCTGCCCTACTGCCTAAAATTTGTTGAAGAAAGCTGCCTTAGCCCGTGTTAACAATCCTACTTAACAACGCTTCCATACCTGTTCTTGCTGTTGAGAGAGATTTTGTCTACTTTGCGAACTTTCTGTACCTTCATCGTTCTTCCCTATTCTACGCCTCGGAGGAAACTTTTTGACATAATATACAACGAAGCCTATGATAACTGTGGCTATCGAAGAGATGCCTACTAATCGTAAGATCCAAGTTGGAAGTAATCTCGATCGCTTTGCTGATCCTGTCATTACAATTGTATAAAGGTCTTCGTTATGGTGTAGGTTATAAAGAAAAAATAGCTATATCGAATCAGACGTTATAAAAAAAGATAGAAATTCAGAAGTAAAGAAAAGGAAGGTATAAAAAGTTTAAAGAGAAAAAAGAACGCTGCTCGAAAATCATACTCAATGAGATTTTTGAAATTCATCAATGCGGGGTAGATTTCAATTTTTCACATGTTAAACAGCAGTGTGCACGCAGAGCCATTTAATCATTGGCCAAAGTTGAACTAGCCACAGGTTCAGGCACAAGTATAATTCAGCATCACTGCAACTGGAATGACTCAACGTGTGACAGCTACGCGGTGTCCTTAAACTCCAGAAAGGGAAGTCTTACCAAAGAAATGGTTGCCTTACAGCTTATATCCATGTTGAGTATATAAATTCTGTAGTGTGCTTCTAATTCAGGAATTTTCATTTCCTTACGAACGATATCTTCTCTCAACTGAGCTGACAGGTTCTTTAACAGTTAGCCAATCACTGTCCTCCTTCGTTATCAACGTCCTTTCTTACGAACGGTATTGTGCCATATAAAGCCATCAGCATGTTTCTTTTTTGATTTCAGTCGTCGGACGGCGTTTAAATTTATTCACAGTGATGACTGCTTCTTAGTTTTGCATTTCCAAAACAAAAATAAAAAATTTGACAGAAGCAGATCTCCTTAACTGCGATTCATAAGTAGAATTTATGATGGAGGAACGAACGCAAAAAGCGCACGTTCCAAAAAAAGCCGGCAAAAAAGTAGAGCGCAAAAAAGCGAATAAGTTTAGCAATGCAAAAAAGTCCAGCAACCCTAAGGCTTTCACCTTTCAAAGTGCAGGCAGAGCAGAAAAGACAGTGCGCAGAAACTTTGATATTGGTGAGAAGAAGCTTCATGTTCCCTTAGTTGATCGTACACCTCTAGAATCACCTCCAGTAGTAGTTGCAGTTGTTGGACCACCTGGAGTAAGTTAATCTCCATTTCGAACTGAAGCCTCAAATAGAAGGACATGGACACTTATAATCATCAATTTTTTGTAGACCGGTAAATCGACACTTATTAGATCTTTGGTAAAGCGGTATACAAAGCACAATTTGAATGAGATAAAGGGACCCATTACCGTTGTCAGCGGTAAAAAAAGACGTTTGACCTTCATTGAATGCAACAACGACATGAACTCCATGATCGATGTTGCTAAAATCGCAGATCTAGTCCTACTGATGATCGATGCTAGTTTCGGTTTTGAAATGGTAAACCCCTAAATATTACTATGAAAGATATTTTTATAGATTTTCAGTGTATTAATGTATACTTAAATTTGTGCAGGAAACATTCGAATTCCTCAATGTTTTACAATCTCACGGTTTTCCTAAAGTGATGGGTATTCTCACTCATTTGGATAAATTTCGCAACAACAAAACACTGAAAACTACGAAGAAGAGATTAAAAAATCGTTTTTGGACTGAAATCTATCAAGGTGCTAAACTGTTTTACCTCTCTGGCATTATCAACGGCCGATACCCCAATCTAGAAATTCAAAACCTATCCCGTTTCATATCTGTCATGAAGTTTAGACCTTTGATTTGGCGTAATACTCATCCTTACGTGGTGGCTGATCGTATAGAAGATTTGACAGATCCAGAATTATTGCATAGAAAACCTACATGCGATCGTACCGTCACTTTATACGGTTATTTACGTGGTACCAATCTCAAACCTAATATGCGTGTGCATATTCCTGGTGCAGGTGACCACTATTTAGCTGACGTCTCAGTTTTACCCGATCCTTGTCCTTTACCTGACAAGGAAAGAAAACGTTTGGATGAAAAGCATAAGCTTATCTATGCTCCTATGTCCGACGTAGGAGGCGTCATGTATGATAAAGATGCAGTTTATATTAATGTACCTGGCCATTTTACGAAAAAATCAGCCTATGCGCCATCAGAATTACAAGAAGGCGAAGAAGCTGATAAAGAAGAGAATACTCCTCAGGGAACCGGAGAAAAGTTGGTCATGGATCTGCAGGATGCGCAAGACACACTAGCGTCT
The DNA here is from genome assembly GCF_025528875.1 of Mycotypha africana. Taxonomy (NCBI): domain Eukaryota; kingdom Fungi; phylum Mucoromycota; class Mucoromycetes; order Mucorales; family Mycotyphaceae; genus Mycotypha; species Mycotypha africana. The sequence goes on along the minus strand of NW_026515735.1, from coordinate 1,084,595 downwards.
CAGTTAGAGGATGCTGAGTTACGTATTTTCTCTGGCTCAGCTCCAGTAAGAGCCGCAGATGTGAAGGAATCTTTAGAAGAAGACGATAATGGCAGAACGCGTCGACGAGCTGTTTTCGCTAATGAAGATGCGGAAGATGATGATATGAATGTGGATGATGACGACGAAGATGACGACGAAGAAGATGAAGAGAACGATATGATGGAAGAAGATACTGACGATGAGGATGAGGAACATGCACCTCGACGAGGAAAGGCCCTGAGTAAATTTGATACGAGAAATATTCCCAAGAAAGGGGAAAAAGACGATAAAAATGATGAAGAGGAACCAGCATTTGAATTCGCCGAAAGTGACAGTGATTTAGGAGCTGAAGATGATGATAATGAAGAAGATATGGTGTTTATTGATGGCCATCGAAAAAGAAGTGCAGAAGAGGAAGAAGAACTTGCAGGCGAGCTTCGTTGGAAAGCCAATCTGAAAGAAAAAGCCAGTGAAATGTTCGCTAATCGTCGACGTACCAACTTGATGTCACTCATTTATGATAGTCCCGATCTTAGTCCGGAAGACATTATTAACGGCAATTATAATGACAACGCTGATAATGATGAAGGGAATACAGACGAGGATGAAGACGAAGAGTTCTTCAAATTGAAACGAGAAAACGAAAATGTCAAGAAAGAAATAATCGACTCTAGTCGTGATCCTTTAGATCCCGAAGATTTGGAAGATTGGGATGATGAAGACGTATTAGATTCCATTCGAAACCGTTTTATTACAGGTGATATTGACGCAGCTAATGGAGAAAGTGCGTTCCCCCCGGAAGAAGACGAAATTGAAGGCGATTTTGAAGATTTGGAAGCTGGCGAAAACGAAGTTGAGGAAGAACCAAATGACGAGGAAGAGACTTCATCTAGCAAGAAAAGGGATAAAGAAGGCATGATTCGTGATCCTGTTGCTGTTGAACGTGAAAGACTCGCCAAACGCAAAGAACAGTTACGAAGGAAATTCGAAGAAGAATATGGTGATGATGATGAAGGGCCAAAGATGGACTTCTATGAACAAAAGAAGTCAGAGATTGAGCAACAGCTCGAAATCAACCGTGCTGAATTCGAAAATGATGATCCTCAAACAAGAGCCATGGTTGAAGGTTACCGTCCTGGTAGTTATGTTCGTATTTTACTCAAGGATATGCCTTGCGAATTTGTGGAAAATTTTAATCCTACCTACCCTATTCTTATTGGCGGTTTACTGACGAGTGAAGACCAATTTGGTTGGGTTCAAGTGAGAATCAAGCGTCATCGTTGGTTCCCCAAGACACTGAAAACAAATGATCCTCTTATCTTTTCAATGGGTTGGAGACGTTTCCAAACGATTCCTATCTATTCCCTTAATGATGGTACACGTAATCGTATGCTCAAGTATACACCTGAACATATGCACTGTTTGGCTACTTTTTATGGTCCGGTGCATACTCCTAATACAGGTTTTTGTGCTGTTCAAAACGTTGCTGATAATAAGAGCGTGTCATTCCGTATCAGTGCAACAGGTGTCGTTGTAGATATTAGTCAGTCTGCAGAAATTGTCAAGAAGCTCAAGCTTACTGGTTACCCCACTAAAGTGTATAGGAATACTGCTTTCATTAAGGATATGTTCACTTCCGCTCTGGAAGTGGCAAAGTTCGAAGGTGCCAATATCCGTACTGTTTCTGGCATTCGTGGTCAAGTCAAGAAGGCCTTGCCTAAACCAGAAGGTCACTTCCGTGCTACCTTCGAAGATAAGGTCCTTATGAGCGATATTGTGTTCTTAAGAGCATGGTATCCTGTCAAACCTCGAAAGTTCTACAATCCTGTCACATCATTACTACTATCTTCCAAAAAGTGGCAAGGTATGCGTACAACGGGCCAAGTTAGAAAAGAAAACGACCTTCATGCGCCTCAGAGAGTGGATTCTATCTATAAGCCTGTTGAAAGAAAGGAGCGCCGTTTCAATCCCCTTAAGGTGCCTAAATCTCTACAAGCTGAACTACCATTCGCCAACAAACCGAAAAATGCAACGAAGAGTAAGAAGGCTTCTTATCTTGCTAAACGTGCTGTTATTCTAGAGCCAGAAGAGAAAAAGATCGTGACCCTAATGCAACAATTGAACACCCTTCGTAATGAAAAGGATCGTAAGCGTAAGTTAAAGAATAATGAACGACGTGAGGCATTGGAACAGAAGCGTGCAAAGATTGCTGCCGAGAACGAAATCAAGACCAAACAGCGCCGTAAAGAATTTTTCAAAAAAGAACAACAGAAGGCGTCCAAAGCCAGTAGTTAAATCAGATCCCCCTCCCCTCTTCTACTACCATCTATTAGATTCTAGCATGTTATTTTTCTTATTCAACTTTTGTATATTATTGCTTTTTATAAACGTCTTATTATTTAACGTCTCTTATCGACCGCAAATTAGTAAGGTTTTTATGTATTTGTTATATTTTGTAATTCTGCCTTTTTTTTCCATCGATTTTTGCAGTCTGATCTAATAGGGAAAAAACCGGGCACAAATGCATGAACAATAATAGATGCAGAAAGTGACAAGTTCTGACTCAACTGAAAGCTTAAATGTCGCTTGCATTTAGATAAGCTTTGTACAGCCCAAAAAATATGTATTGATTATTTTTGAGACTCGTATACAGCCATACATTCCCATATGCGGTAGCTGCATCTGTAGATTATGTCTTTTTCTGAAAGGAATTTGGGGGCGTGTTTGAACAAAGGATGTCATTCTATCGCTTCTATCCCAGTAGATCAGTCTACTGAGGCAGAAGCTATTCGCAAGAACGATAGTACATATGAACTGTATATTGTTATTTCGAAGTACACATAGTTAAATGTCTGGTCACTGTACAGCGTACCTGATTGAGTAAAGCTCTCAGCACGTTGATGGTATAGATAGCGGATTAAACATTCAACCAATGATAGTATTTACCTTTAATATAAAAAAAAAATTTTGACAATGGGAAACCCAATCTTTCCCGATCGGAACTACCCATCTTGCATTTTTTTCATTGTCAGAAAACGAAAAGAAGTCTCATTTTTTGGCCTATTTAATGACCAAACAGGTTCAGGAGCATATGTTCTTGTTGGTTTTCTCCATCTTCGAATTAGAATGTCTGCTTTTGAAAAAGGTACTCTCACAGTTGTCCTCGGTGCTCAGTGGGGTGATGAGGGTAAAGGTAAGTTATCCGATATCCTTTGCGGTGAAGCTGAGATTTGTGCTCGTTGTGCTGTATGTTGACAATTTTGAAAGTTTAAATGATACACGGCAAAAGATTCTTTAAGACTCATAGTTTTTTGATCCGCTTTTGAATAGGGTGGTAATAACGCCGGCCATACCATCGTTGTCAACGATACCAAGTATGATTTTCATATGCTACCCTCTGGTAAGTTTTGGTATTTTTGCTAGATTGTCAGTTTTTGACAGATACTTACAAATTTTTGACAGGCTTGGTTAATCCCAACTGTGTTGCCTTGATTGGTAATGGTGTCGTTATTCATTTACCTTCATTCTTCGAGGAAAAGGCCAAGATTGAAGCTAAAGGTAGTGTACCTCTCTTTAATGAAGGGGAAGAGAATAATAAAGGAAAGCCAGAGAGACTAAAATTTAAATTCGGGTGGAATTAACATTAGGTCTCAACTGTGATGGTCGTCTTCTTGTCTCCGACCGTGCCCACCTCGTTTTTGATTTCCACCAAAAGGTTGACGGCCTCAAAGAAGTTGAATTAGGTCGTGGTAGTATTGGTACCACCGGTAAGGGTATTGGTCCCACTTACTCTTCTAAGGCTTCTCGTTCTGGTATTCGTGTTCATCATCTTTTTGAATTCGAGGAATTCTCTGCTCGTTTCAGAACTATGGTTGAAAACAGACGCAAGCGTTATGGTAATTTTGAATATGATGTCGAAGCCGAACTTGTACGTTATAAGGAGTTGGCCGAACGTATCAGGCCCTATGTTATCGATACTATCCCTTACATTCACAACGCTTTGAAGGAAGGCAAGCGTATCCTTGTTGAAGGTGCCAATGCTTTAATGCTCGATCTCGATTTCGGTACTTACCCCTTTGTCACCTCTTCTAGCACTGCTATCGGTGGTGTCTGTACTGGTCTTGGTGTCCCTCCTAAGACAATTGGTAATGTCATTGGTGTTCTTAAGGCATATACCACACGTGTTGGTGGTGGCCCTTTCCCTACTGAACAATTAAATGAAGTCGGCGAACATCTTCAAACTGTTGGCTTCGAAGTTGGTGTCACTACTGGCCGTAAGCGTCGTTGCGGTTGGTTAGATTTAGTCGTTGCTAAATATTCTACTCTTATCAACGGTTACACTAGCTTCAACTTGACCAAGCTTGACATTCTCGATCAGCTCCCCACAATTAAGGTTGCCGTCGCCTATAAGTTGAATGGTAAGAGGTTAGAATCCTTCCCTGCCGATCTTGATCTTCTCGATAAGATTGAAGTTGAATATGTCGACCTTCCTGGCTGGCAAACCGATATTAGCAAATGCACTAAGTACGAAGATCTCCCCGAAAACGCCAAGAAGTACATTGCTTTCATTGAAAAGGAAACTGGTGTTCCTGTTGAATGGATTGGCGTTGGTCCCGGAAGAGACTCCATGATCCGTAAAGCCATCTAATTCAAACCGAATATTTTAGAATTTTTAACAACTTAAGTACAAGGATATGTCGTCATTGTATCCTTTTTGCACATAGATCATTACGCCCTTATTAGATATGAATTGTTTTCTCTCATATTACCAATAAATCACGCTTTGTTTTTGATGATATCCTTTAAATCTATTTCGAGGCCAATTTAAGTGCACAAATTGACTATTAACAAAAGCATAACATCTGCATCAGCAGAAAGAATGAATTTTGTGAGATTACAGTTATTAAAGATCTAGTCGTGAGGGTCGAATTTCCTTTCTTCATTTGGAAAATTAAAACTGGTTACGGATAAACGATCATTCGGCTGCTACCTCGCGAAAAGCGATGAAGGAAGACAATACTTCCATTGTATTTAGCTTAAAAATTGAGAAGTACCTTACGAAGGATCAATAGCATTCTCACGACTCGATTCTGACCTAAGTCAAAGATTGTACTAGGTTTTATCGGTATCTACACTCTGACAATATATACATAGAAAGGCCAATATGTTTAGTTCTGATTGGGATAGAAGGAAGTACAGTAGTTTTTACGACTTAAAAGCAGTGGAAATCAGTAAATCTAATATCTGAACCATCGATGGCCTCAAAGAATTCTTGCCTGTTGTTTATTCATACATACCCAACAGTAAGAATCAGTGTGCACAACAAAATTTTCTTTAGAAAGGAAAGGATACATCGATTAATCTACGATTAACAAATATTAATCTGATTTTTTTGTAGTAGCATTGATGGAAGAAGCATATGTACATAGTAGAAGGGAGGGCCACACGAAATGTCACTTATCTAGTCAGTGTGGTTAGACAGAAAGGCTATATGTAATGATAATCAATCAATTATTCTCTCTCAATGCTCTCGAAAAGTTCCAACATCAACAAGCAATAACAAATTAAAGTATAGATCAAGACACATTTGCATGGTCAACGCAGATTCAAATAGCGTTAGAGCAAAAATTCATCACTAAGGGAACATGAGCCAAAAAATATTTATACACATTATATGTCTCTATATAATTTGCTAAGTTACTTAAGGAGTACATCTTCCAGTGAAACGAGGGTACAGACAGCAATCACGAACAGTATAACGGTTGAGAAGCCAAGCAAGGAAACGTTCAACACCGAGACCGTAACCACCATGAGGAGTAGTACCATACTTACGTTGATCAGTGTACCAGTAGTAAGGAGTAGGGTCAATACCAGCAGTGCCGTAAGCTTGAAGAAGCTCTTCTCTGTTATCCATTCTCATACTACCACCGACAATTTCACCAACACCAGGCATCAACACATCAACACTTTCAGTCACACGTCTATCAGAAGGATCTTTTTGCATATAGAAAGCCTTGATTTCATGGGGGAAATGAGTGAGGAAAATAGGTCGGCCAATCTTATCAGTCATGGCACGTTCAGGAGCTTCAGGAATATCTTCACCAAACTCGTAGAAAGAGCCATCTTCCTTTTTAATATCATTTTCCTTCAAGTATTTGATGGCATCGGCATATTTCATGCGGAGGAAGGGACGAGAGGGCTTTTGGAAATTAGGGTTCAATTGCTTGACTAACTCAGCAGTCTTTTCGTCGGCTAAGGTACGATCAATAACGAAACAAATGAGGTTTTCAAGATGATCTAATAAATCGTCGAAAGAGATGAACGCCATTTCAGCTTCTAAGTGAGTGTACTCAGACAAATGTCTACGGGTATGAGACTTTTCCGCACGATAGGATTCGGCGACACAAAAGACATCACCAAGAGAAGGAAGACAGGTTTCAAGATAAAGTTGAGATGATTGAGTCAAATAAGCCTAAAGTGCAACCATGAAGAAAATTAGGAATAAGACAACACTACTTCAATTGTTACTCTATACAACTGTTTCCAAAATCTGCTTACATTTTCACCGTAATAGTTGAATGCAAACAAAGTAGAACCACCTTCGACTTGAGTTTGAACCATGCAAGGGGGAGTGACTTCAGTGAAGTGTGCTTGGTCGTAGAAAGCACGGAAGTTCTTGATAACTTCAGCTCTAGCTCTGAGAACGGCAGAGACAGTTTCACCACGGATGACAAGATGACGGTTATCCAAGAGGTAAGAAGGATCAGCATCAGGTGTGACCTTGTTATTGAAAGCATCCTCGCCGCTGGGAGCCTTACCGACTACTTCCCAATAATCAGCAACTAATTCATGATGACCAGGTGCGGTTTTACCCTCAGGAAGTTCGTTAATAACACCATAAACGGTGATAGCGGATTCAACGGTAAGTGTAATAGCATCAAAAGAATGGCACTACAGGTAGCAAAAAAAACTGTTAAAAGCGGCTCCGTACAACTGTCCATATAAAGATTATAGCATTTACCAATTTACCGGTCAAGACACATTGTAAGTAACCGGAACCATCACGCAGAATAATGAACATCATGTCCTTACCTTGGACACGAAGACGATGAACCCAGCCAGAAACTTTGACACGCTTGGTCCTGTTTTGTGTGGCATCACGGATTTTAATCTATATTAGGAGCATTAAACTAACGCATTAGGTACGCTGATACTTTGCTTCATCCTAGATTGTGTATTACCTTCTCGGCAGCGGGAAGACTCTTATCTTCCTCAAGAACAATTGATTTGGCATATTCAAGAGCCTTAGCTTCATCTTCTTGCTTCTTCTTCAAGTCGGCTTCCTGCTTGAGCTTTTGTTCTTCAAGTCGCTTAGCTTTTTTCTTTTGTTCGGCGAGTGTCTTTTTGGCTTTCTTCATTTGTGCGCCAGAGATTTCCTTAAAACCTTCATCGTCCTTCTTAATTTGAATTTTAACGTCTTCACCCTTTACTTCGAGGGCTTTGAGGACAGTTTTGAAAGGAGCATTTTCGGCACCGGTGCCTTGAGCATCACAGCCAGAAACTTCATCGACGTATACGGCTGGAGGTAAAAAAAAGAAACGAAAAGCGCAAGGTATTCAGTCACTCCATAAAAGGCAAACAAAAAAATAAAACCTTTTCTATCAAAAACTTCTTTACTTTCACTGATGCTGAGCTTTTCAGCTGCTTGGGCAATTTCTGAGGCCATTGTGAAATGATGGTCGATAGAATTGGTAGAGCAGTAGAGAATAAATGACAGGAAATTATTGGAAGTGCCTTGGTAAGCCACATTGTGTGTCATTTAAAGTTCAGTGACTGTATTTCCTTAATAGCAAGTATCGCAGCTGAAATGGCCATGATGACTAAGATATTACCACTGCTAAAGAAATACCTCCTTTGGGAAGAATTATCGTGAAGAATGCAATTATGCCGCTTTTTTCTGACATTACAATAAGTTTATTCTTTGGGACAAATTGCTTGGGTTATTGGCACTTTCCTATCCGATAGCGTGTTGAAATACCGCCTAAGTTCTGCAACACAAAATGTGCAGAATGCAATTGTGAACTGTACCCCGCTTTTTTTTCTATTTGAGCATAATCGAGAAGTAGCCCATATAACGAACTACATGTGCCATAAAGATATTGTTGAGGTAACAGCAGATCCATTACCAACACTGGATGAAATCGCAAATTCAGTACAGGATGATGCAGCAGGGGCTATCAGTACCTTCTCTGGCACGACTAGGAACACATTTAAGGGTACCCTACGCCTCTGTCAATTTGTTTATATCCATATATATTGCTATTTACAATAAAATTCTTTCATAGGAAAAAAAGTTGTGAAATTAGAGTATGAAGCATATATACCAATGGCTGAAAAAGTATTAATGCAGCTTGTGCGAGAAGCGAGAAATAAATGGAATTTGCAACACGTAGCTATTTATCATAGAATAGGTACTGTTCCTGTGGGGCAGACCAGCGTTGTGGTAGCGACATCATCAACCCATAGAGCAGATTCAATGGAGGCAACGCGCCATCTTATTGATCGTTTGAAAGAAAAATGTCCTATATGGAAGAAGGAGGTGTATGAGGATGGTAGCGTGTGGAAAGGGCAATGCCATTAAAGATAATTGATAAGTAAGCCAAAACGAAAAATCTGCAGCAAAATTCCCTAGAAACGGCTATCTTTGATTCTAACGCAAATAAAGTTGAACTTTCGCTATCATACAAAGAAACATGAATTGACATTAAAGCTCAAGTTTCCATTGCATTGAACTCAACATAGTCGATCAGTTTGTTACATTATCAGACTAGTTGAAATTTAACCCATTCTTTCTGTATCGACAGTAAAGTTCGACAAAGGCTGTGCTACATCTGCATTTGAAACATTTAAAATCGAAGAATAATTCTTTACACTTACTTTCGTTTGGTTAATCTAAGCGCTTCAAGGGCTTAAATTGTTACGTTGCATGAATAATGCCTCTGAGAAAGGGTACATCATTTCAAAATATAGTCAAGAATATCTAATGATAAAGTTAAGATTCTGCAAACAATATCTTTAAAAGCTTCCGAGCTTTTTATAACCAATCTCCACGCATGATTAACAAATATGGGTAGAACAATAACGAGGCAACAGAAAAAGAGAAAAAAAGAACTAGTTCCATTTTATTTTGTGTTTTCGTAAAAAATACTTTTTTCAACTTCTCTTTCTTTCCTCTACACATTTAAATCTGTCCCTCCATCTAAACCCTGCATTCGCATTACTATGTTGCCTTCAGGCCAACCACACATTTCAACCTCTGACGGCAATCAGCAAGACAATCAAAATTTCTATAGGTAACCATGGCCGCGCCTTCTATTTTAAATGCTGCTTTCACAAGTTAGGTGATATATCAATTCTTTTGACGGTATTCCTTTCCAAAATAGTCATGAGAGCCAAAATATGATGAACCACCAAACAGGCTACAACCAACAGCCGCCTTGCTACTATCATAAACAGGAGCCATTATTACTAGATCCATCTTTACGAACAGTCTATTTAGGAAATATACCAAATGATATATCTGTATCGACTATATTAGATTCCGTTAAAGCAGGGCCTATTCAGTCGATTCGTCCATTGCCAGAAAGGAACGGATTGTTCATCACCTTTCTAGATGCAATAACAGCCCATTACTTTTTTCAGAGAGCGAGTGATCCCAAAAGTCGACTGACCGTAGAGGGTAATGAATTGAAAATAGGATGGGGTAAACCTAGTTTACTACCAACAGCATTGCATGCAGCTATTCAAAATGGAGCAACCCGCAATGTCTATCTTGGTCTTTTGGACGATATAACTGAGGAAGAACTTAGAGAGGATTTATCACGATTTGGACACATAGAGCATGTTAAAATTATTCCCGAGAAGCATATTGCCTTTGTTCATTTTTTATGCGTCTCTAATGCAGTAAAATGTGTAAATACACTTCAACTAGAAAGTAAATGGAAGGCCAAACGTATCAACTATGGCAGAGACAGATGTGCTCCTGCACGTAGTATACGATACCCTCATTATCAGCCTCAACATTCACAGCAACAGCATTTGTACATGCTTCCGAATACAGCAATCTATCAGCCAGCACCTTCCTCGACAAACTTTTCCTCACATCATCATTATAATAATGTACAATACGCTCCATTTGATACAACAACAGCAGCAGCCATGATGTCACCTTCATCAAGACTACCTCCATATTTATATCATCAACAACCACAGCATTTTGTCACAGAAGAAGTGGCAAACCGAACTATTTATTTGGGTAACCTTCATCCAGATACAACTGCCGAGGACATATGCAATTCTGTACGTGGGGGCATTTTATCACAATTGAGATTCATGCCAGAGAAACATATTGCCTTTGTTACATTTCTGGATTCGAATGCAGCGCTTTCCTTCATGCACCAAGTGAATCAGCATGCTATCATCATTAAGAATCGTCGTTTGAAAGTAGGTTGGGGAAAACCCTCCGCTTTACCGTCAGATGTGTTTCGAGCTGTTCAACAAGGAGCGACACGCAATGTCTATATTGGGAATATCGATTTTGCCAATATTCTCGATGAAAATTCATTCGAAGAAAGATTGAGGGATGACTTTAGTCAATTTGGGGACATCGAACTAATTAACACCTTGAAAGAAAAGAATTGCGCTTTTGTCAATTTCATGAGCATCAGTAGTGCCATGAATGCCATCGAAGGAATTAGGAATAAAGAGGAATATGAGAAATTTAGGATAAGTTATGGAAAAGATCGATGTGGGAACCCGCCAAAAATATACAAAGCACGTGCCAGACTCGCTGACGATTTGGTAGATAATACGCTATCGAGTAATAGATCGAATATCACAACAGCAGCAGCAGACGATCAGCAACAGCAGCAGCCATTCACAACGAGTACTACTATTAACGATACTATACACACCACTTCTAATATGATTACATCCAACAAGGATACGGATACCACAAATAATGTATAGAAGGCTACTTTATCTGTTCAGCAGTGATATTATACGTATCATATACACAATTCTATTTATATAGTATGGCATTCACAATAGTTCCTATTTAATAGCCAAATTTACTACTACTTCTATGTAATAATATATCACGAAATGATTAATTCTGAAAAAGAGCGGATTTGTATAATCTAGTTATTATATCTTTTGCTTAACTGGATATGCAAGGTTTCAGGGCCCAATAAACCAATTCCACCACCATTAGCATTCTTAAGGCCATGAAGATGTTCACTACGAGGGGCTAATTTCCAAGTGTATCTTTTCAAAAACATAGCTTGCATTATTCTTTGCTCCTGTAAACTGAAGTTTTTACCGATGCAAGTTCGTGGACCATCTCCGAAGGGCATCCACATGCTTTGAGATCTGTAGCTAGGATGTTCTTTATTGAATCTATCAGGATTAAATATCGAGGGACGTTCCCAATATTCATCTAAATGATGAACACAATAAAGCTCCTAAAATGAAGGATAGAAAGTATGCATATTTTAAAACCAGTAAGCTTTGTGATAATTCATTAACAACACTCACGATTGCAACACGTGTCTCTTTAGGAATAAGATATCTGCCCAAAACCGTGTCTTTAGTGACTATACGAGGAAGGTTACCAGAGGTAGGAGGATTGATACGCATAGTTTCCAATATACAGCTGTTCAAGTAGGTCAACTGCTTCAATTCTGCCTCAGTGGGAATAACGTCCTCTGGTGAATCCCCGAGAATGCCTAATACTTCTTTGCGTGCTTTTTCTTGAATATCAGGGTTGGCGGCGAGATAATACAAAAAGGAAGCCGTTGCGCTAGCCGTTGTTTCATGACCTGTATACACCATAAAGATGATGAGTACCCCTCTATGAAACGAAAGGACGCATACAATTAGATTCATAGGTAAGTAGAAACTTACCAGCAACAAAGAATACAGCTAAATTTGAAACTAGTTCTCCATCGGTCAAATATGCATTCGTATTATCAGAGTGGCCATTAGCAGCCATGATCATGAGCGAGAGCAGGTCTTTGTTATTGCTTCCTCTGCCAATAGCATTTCTACGTTCTGTAATTATATCAGCCAGGATTTTGCGGAGGCTTTCATTCGCCAAGCGAGCGCGATTTCGATAGGGAATGTATTTAGAAGGGATACGAGCATAAGCTGGGAATAAGTATACGAAAGGATCTCTAACAATGCCTATAAATTAAAAGATAAATCATTTAGTTTATATTATAATCAATTTTGGTTCTGCTAGCACATACTGAATGCTTGTTTGTACAATGTAGCGTAAGGTGAATTGGGATCAGTTACAGCTTGCATATCAAAATCCTGAAGAAAACATATTAAGAATATACTCTGAACCGTTACTATAATTCGTATCTTATCCTAAATTTGCTTACAAAGATCCCTAGACCAAGACAGTCGAGAGCATATCTACAAATAAAATGAAGAAAAACAAAAAAAAGGTTACACATACTGACGAAGGATAACCAGACGTATCACTCTTTTGTACTATAAACGTTTGACTCATACCTTCGCATGTAGTCAGCCGCATCAATGATACCATTTCGACTATATTCATTCATAGAAGCGAACATCCTTAGAGCAATCTGACCAAATGTTTCTATTGGCATAGCTCTGTGGAACACCGGATTGGCAATGCCTCTTTGTCTTTTCCAGTCTGTATAATTAGCGTTTCCCATGTTGGGCTCTTGATTTGTTAAGATAAGATCCTACATTCAGATCGAAGTTGTCGCCATAAGTTAATAAATGATTATGTGCTTAAACGCAGTCGCTCTCTTGTTCTATAACACTTTACTCGATCCATAGTCACTTGTTCCTTCGGATAGGTATAGACATCCTTTAATAAAGTTTGTAATAAAATCGGATCACCCACTGTCACCGTCCAGCGACCTAAGATATACTTTAAGCAAAGGCCATGCTCAGCTATTAAAGGAAGCATCAATTTTTTAATTCGGACATCATGACTTTCACCGATCATGATACTCCAGAACCAACGCAATGAATTGACCTTTGGGATATGGCGGAGGTGCTTTGGGACAACAAGGGCTTTCCAGAGTGATCTGACAACGTAGCTACCGGCGAATACAGAGCAAAGGATGCTGAGGAAATAATTCCGTTCTGCACGCGTAAAAGTTGCAGTGAGCTTATTCAACGATGAAACAATCCGCGTAACATCGACACAATCCACAGCAATTGGTAGAGAAATAGCGTTCATTTTGATAAAATTACTAAACAAGCGGTAAGGGAAAAGAAACAATATGTAAAATTTAAAGAGAAGAAGACGATGAAAAGAGGTTTATTCTCCATGTTTAACGAAAATCAAGGATTTGTGTGGAGGGAAAACTGAAATTTCTTGTACATGCATCAATGCATTTTGTTAGCCGTATATGGGTAAAGACCGAAAAAACACCTTTTTCGAAGCAGGTATTAAACAGAACAATGAGTTTGTGTAAAGTTGGCTTTTAATGCTATATTTTTGTGTCTAACAAGTGTGTAATCAAGAAGTAATAGACTAAAGTAGGTATAATTTTTTACATTGTAATTGCCGTAAAGATGTCTAATGGATGATTAGTTATGTTCATATCATATTTGCACACTCATCGAAATTATGCTGCATGATCTGATACTGTCATGGGATTATTGTTTCTGGGCTCTAGTTCCAAGCTACGTTCGTACAGGAAATCGATATCTTTGCTTGTTTCGAGTTGCATTTTTATATATACTTGGATTTCAGGCACATATTGGAAATTGTAAGGTGGTGATTGAAACTGTTTGATCTCACGAATTACTTCTGCTGCTTTCTGCCTTTTGGCGAAATTGATCAAATTATTGGATTTTTTCAACATATCAGGATTTCCATCTTCAATGAAGGTTAAATCCTGAAGATAAATGCCCAAAAAAGGTATACATGGTGGGTTCACTGAGTGAATCATTTCCCGATACTCTTGAAAATTCTTATTCGAGCCCATGATTTTTCGAATATGCGCAAGTCCTTGATTCGTACGACCGCTGACTAGCTCCCATGTTTTTTTCAGTCTTGCCACAGCACTATTATCAAACGCAGAAAGTACGGCCATGCACGTGTTGAAATTGTTCATCTGAAGACAACGCTATTTTTATGGTAAAAAAATTATAGGTTTTACTTTTCGTTTCTTTTTATATGTTATGCACAGAAATATAAGAACTTACATTGGCAACTTGAGCCCAATATTTCAGTAATACCACTCGTTTTTTGGCTTCCTTATTGCTCAAAATGGTTCCTGTGACCCACGCTGTCAAGCGGTTACAGTAATCAATAGACTGCTTCACATTAACAGCTGTTGATCCATCCTTACACCAAGCTTTTCCCAAGCATTCAATTGGTTGAATTGAGCTATATAGTTTGAAGTCCAAGATGGTTAGCTGTCGAGCCATTTCCAAAGGGTCCGTGTCTAATAAATGAATGTGCTGCAAGTTTTTCGGCATGATAGGCATAGGACCATACAATGCATTTGGTATCAGCTTCTTCAACCCTCCAGTGTTCTCCTCTAGCTCTCTTCTCTTTCGAATGAGCCGGTTAAGCTGCTCTGCAGAAAAAGAAGATGAATCGCAAATAACAGTGTTCGCAAAAAACTGGAGTTTGTCGAGAATAAATTCATCTTCGTCATTGTAATAGTTTTCCAACCAATTTTTCATGACGTTGAAGACACTATGTAAATAAAGTTAAAATAAGTTTACACACGTAAGCATCAGTAGTAAGCCTTTTCCTTACCGTAGTCTAACTAACTTCTGCTTTTTATCAGTCCATATTTCTAATTCATCGGGTGTTAAGCTCTCAGGAGGGGCTAAATTGTAGCGCTCCTGTAACAAAGCAACGAACTCTTCTGTTGTGCAAAAAGATCGATAAGTGAGCAAAAAATTTGCAATAAAACTCATATCTAAGGTCAACCAAGGATGATTAGGTCAGGAAACATTTCACTTATAAGTCAATTTTGCAAGTACTCTTACCGATATAATCATGAAGTGTCAACCGTTCAACTAGTACCTCTAAAGTTCCACCCTTAATATTCTTGTCTTGCGTAAATTCAATATCGTTCTCATCGTAGTCATAACCCAAAAACCAAAACTGTGACCTAGCCGTGGCCTGAGCATTATCGCTCGCGCCGTTGGTCATTACATTGTTATTGCTGAGTTGTCGATTGATAATAGTGCGTTTATTAGAACTGTTTATAGAACGAGGTAATTTGATGCTGGTTTGTTTCTGTAAAGATTCGTTCTGCTGTGCAGAATTGTTAATTGATACTTGCTGTGGTAATGGCGCTTCTTTGCTGGGAGAACGTATCGATAAATAGTGAGGTCCATTGTGAGGAGAAGAGGCTATCGAGGTAACCTCATTGAAAGAAGTATTGTTTGGAGTAATTGTACTATTATCGCAAGTGTCAGTTCCATCCTTATTATAAACGCTATTGGTACTCATGCCACCGTCTTCTGTTCTCATTAGCCAAACTTTTCTTTCAGCTACCATTTGCACTACAGTGGAAAATATCATCTCTATCGTATTCTCCACATTCGCAATATTATGCTCAACCGAAGCAACCGCTGTCGCTAAGTCCTTCTTAGTATCGGTTAATGTTTGTATGGCGCTGAACAGTAGCCCAACTGCATTATACAACCTCTGCTTGTTACAATAGTAGTCAGGCAGAGAATGGAGCTGACTCACATCTACATTACTGATGTCAATATCCTCTAATATAGTGAAATAGTTCCCGATCTGTGAAGTCAAGTTTTGAAATAAAAGGATAAAATTGGACCTAGACTTTTGCTCCAAAATTAGACTTTGCCCACCACTTGAAGGATGTGTTGACAATATACTATTGCCATCATGAAACTGACCCTGCTGCTCTTCTTTTGAATGACATAGAAATGTCGTTGCTTTACACAAAGCATCTGTAGAACCAACGATTTGTTTTGCATGAGTTTGTAAACTGACGACTAAATCCTGATTTAAAGGATGCTTGGCTCGAATACTGTTTGCGTTGATAATAGTACCACTATCTCTTTTATTCGCTATTGCTCCATTATTATTGCCATGAGGCGCTATTGCAGCTACAAATTCGCTGTCATTTACTTTTAATATGGGTTCGATTTGCTGAATTTGGACGTTTTTTGTTTGACATATAGTTACAAATTTTCTTGTAGCGGTGAGAACATCAGCTGCATCACGTTTCACCTTATTATTATCCATATTATCTGTATTGATATCATTCACTGCTTTGGCCGATAAAATGAGTTTGGCTAAAGTTGAAAGGACTAATCGTAAAGATTCTTTAACCTCTTGATCTTGCAGATGTATGGCATCTTTGTCGAGTGAGCGAGAGGAGTACAGCATGTATCGAACTGCATCAACGACAGCGTAAGTTTCTGTTCTAAATTCATTTGCATTTTCAGTGTTTATGATAGCTCTTTGAAGGTCTTGAACTGATCGAGCAATATTCGTGGCAATTGTTCTCCAGTCACGGGGTATATTTTCTTCGAATAACATCTTATTGTGTGCATTTGGACTGTTATTCATCCGGTTGCTGCCATAAAATCCATTCATCGTGGTGGCTTTCCCCTTGATACTCTCGGTTTTTCTTGTGCACATCTGACGTAAGGACATTCATTTAGATATAAGAATCTCGTGGAAGCGTTTAAGTTGCTTTGATTAAATCTTTACCGCATCATCAGCTTTTGAGCTACAGTTAGCTTTCTGTGCCTCATTACAGTATGTGGTATGTTTACACCTTTCCCCTAATGCTGTTGGCTGTTAAACCTAAATTAATAAAGCTATTGATTTACAAGTTAGAATTTGTCATTCAAGAGTTACATACCTCACATTGGCATTTTATAGAATTACAACAAGAGCTGTAGTTCTTGCCGTGCTGTTTAGCGGTTGCCCTTGATCCGAACTCATTAGTATCGATTCTGAGCTTACTTTCGTCATCACATTTATCTTGCTCAACGCTGCAACAGCTATCGTCTTCTTCATTTTCGGATTCTAAAAGTGCTGGGTGAGTGTAGCGTAAGCCGCCTGTCCGTTGGTTAAAGTAAAATTTTGTTCGCCCATCAGTTGCTATATGCATTGTCCAGCCTTCGGGCAAAGGCGGTGTGTGTTCATCATCATTCTCTTCATCCAATTCGTTTGCCACTGCGGATGTTCTTATACTGTTTCTTATCGACGATTGGAATGACTTCCTGTTATTCGTATTGTTTTTTTCTCGGGCTGTGGTCGCTGTATTGCTGGTAAATGCAAATTCCGTTGAATTTTTCGCACTTCTGCTTGTAAGTGTATCCACAGAGTTGAGTGAGCAACCAGGAAATCCTGCGGTTTCTGTGTGCTTTTTAGTTTGCTGCTGCTGTTTATAGTTGTTAATATTGATACTGCTATTACTATTACTTTGACTGATAACCTCTACATAGTTACTAGGAAACCATCCCCGGTTTCCTTTACACCAGCCGTCCCACCAGCCAGAATCAAGCTGGTTGAGTACATCAATGGAGTCGCCCTCTTCGAATGATAGGGAGGAACTCTCGGTAGAAGAGTAAGTATATAAAGCTCTAACCGTACATAATATTTTTGGAAAATTGACTGTCTTAACCATGTAATGAAAGTGATGCTAATATAGAGGGGAGAATATACTTAAATAAGAGTAAAAGAGATGGTATAATTGTTCGTTAACCATCCCGAAAAGCTATATACGAATAAAATTTTTTGCCAAGGTAACACAAATTTAGTTATCAATGCTTTATTGCCAAAAGTGAGCCCTTGTCATTGGTCATGGAGGCGAATTGCCTCTTTCCCATTTGATTGAGCCGTTACGATAACTGTTCTAAAAGCTTACGAAACGAATTATTGAAGCCAATTAAAAGAGAAGAGCAATCCAGCTTAGAGTAGGCAACAAATAAAAGCAGAAGCTATTTTATACAGTACTAGTTTAGCAAAAATAAATATGGCTAAATGAATATAAATAATATATAGTTGATAGAGGTATGTTATAACGCAAGACGTTCAATCTTATAGGTTAAATCGATATAAATAAGATCAATGAAGGTAACTACTAACAAAAACTTCACACATGCCCACGAAGTATATGTTGAGCTTTTTCAGCTATCTTGGCTGGTGATTGGTACCCATTGTTTGCTCTCTTTGATGCAGTAGATACAAGTATGTCATCTTCATTCATTTTAAAAACCCCGTCGTCATCCTCATTATCGTCATCTTCTGAAAGATTACAGGCAGAGTCTGCATCGCCAAGATATGTTATAAAACGGTTTAGTCTGCTTAGATTATCTACAATAATGACGTTCTCAGGCACATTCTGTAAAGCTGGACATCCAATTAAACGGCGCAAATACAAAGTGATTTCGTTGATTCGCTCTTCATAAACAGTAATTTTTTCCGTTGTTGTGGCTATTGTGTTATCATCACTTCCTAAGATGTCAAGGGCACGCATCCATGATTCTAAACTTAAAAATGCTACTGCAAATTCGGCTTGTATCATCACAGTATCTTCCAGGCTTCTATTAAAATCGTTCCCAGCTACTGCTTCCCCATTATCAGTAAACGAGGAGCGTAATTTGGCCTGAAGTTTACGGATGGGTATACGGAGTGCTTCGCCATTTTCTAGTTCTTCTAAACCTTGCTTTTGCTTTTGTGGATCTTTGTTTCGTAAAAGAGTGGAGCCCACAAGAATATGAATCATATATTTTTTAAGTGTTTCATCCAAATGATTTAAAAGTTCTTTTTGGGCATTAGAAGAGGCGCTGCATGTCATGCATCGAGGAATACGATGAATCAGGGAGGAGAGGTGTTTTTCAACTTCTTCTAACTCGTCCCGCCAAAGACATTCTGATAGAAGACCAACTGTCGCTAACCAATTAACCAAGCGTTGATCATTATCCATGCTCTCATCAGTCGTTGCTTCGGTTAATAGTATGATATCAAGAAAAGCGGTTACATTGCTATTACTGTGGGCAATGTCGTCAACGTCGTCCTCATCTTGACAAGCAAACATTACAACCAATTTATCAAATTGAATACGAAGATTATCCAATAAGTGTAAATTCGACAAGATAGCCATTGGAACGGTTACAGGGGCATTGTAAGAAAGAGAAAGATTCGAAAGAGAGAATTTTTTGGCAGATGACACGCAGTTTGATTGATTTCGTATAATTTCACAAGTTTCAATCCAAGCTTGGCTGTTGTAGACATCATACACTACAGCACCATTGTCATCTTCATACAGATCAGGATCAACCCAAGAAAAAGATTGCATCCACATATCACTTTGCTCTGTCATAGCATCACTTCCTTCTATCAAATGCAGATCACCACCATCGAAACATTTACTGTTAGTCACAGCACAAGACCAGAAATAGCGACTAAGACGGTGAGCGAGCTTATTGGGTAACACGAGAGACATTTGAAATGCAGCGGTTGCATAAGCACGAGAGTAGAGTTGAGCAATTACATTTTCGTCCAGATCATTTTCGTCCAGATCATTTTCGTCGTTGCTTAAAGTATCAACCGAATTGATCATGCGGAAACAAGAATAAACCATTGATAAACGGTTGGGAGCCTGGGATGATCCACCGTCTCCACCAACGCATTTCAATTCATTCAATTTAATCCACATACAAACTCGATTCAATGCTTCTTCAGGTGTTGTCTCAACATTGCGCGTATTTCCGCCTATTACGACATCAAAACCGAACAAATGATGGCAGACTAACAAAATACACTCTTTCATGAAGTGTAAGAAGATCACGGAAGAGTTTCCAATCACCAATTCCCCTTCGGCCCTTAAAGACTTGGCAAGTATCGAGTAAATCTTCTCGCATTTCAGTTCGCCTGCCGTTTTGACTTTTTCTTCCATAAGTCCTCCTCTTCTGAACTTTTTGTTTTTAGTCTTTGATGCATGAACACGCTTTAGTCTAAAGGAAGAGTTTAACATCGACTTGATATATGGTAAAAAGACTTGAATTATGCAAATGATGAAAACAACATTACGTAGCGTGGACCTAAAAGAGGAAAGCGCAATAAAATAATAAGTAAAACAGGTGAGCATTGTCAGTGCGAAGGCATATAAACTTACCATCCATCATTGATGCTGAAGAAGGAGCTTAATGTGGATTGCTGTTGTAAAGATGAGATATGTGTAGCATTAAAGCTGTTCGCTGTTGTAGAAGCTTGATTTAAAGGATTATTGTTGTTATCACTGGGTATTCTGTTTGCTTTAGACGTATGGTGATGATTACGATATTGCTCAGAATAACTGGATCCACCACTCGTTAAAGGTGATGTGGAGAAGAAAGTAATACACATAAACAAAGCCATAAACACTCGGTTCGAAATATTCGAAGCAACAGGTGGAGTTTCTGGATCTGTCGACGAAGATCTACTCGATGATGAATCATATTCATCTTGCTCACGTGTAATATTATACTTGGTACGTTTTCTACTAGCTGCTCTACGCTGTTGAGCAGTTTGCTGCTTTTGACTCTCTCTTTCGAGCAATTGCTGTTTTTGAAGCATCTTTTCTCTCTGCTCCTTTTGACTCAGGTATTGTTGCAGAACTTCGGCGCCGCCCGGTAATTGCTTAAGGATTTGTTGTAAAGTTTGATTTTCTTGTCGAAGATCTTCTCCTGTCTTTTTCAAATGAATTATATACTCAGTCGCTTTTCGGAGGATAGTGGCTTTATTAAGTTTGGTGGCAACAGCCACGCCATCTAAATACTCTTCGCCGTCCTCAGCATCATCATCCTCGTCGTCGACACCTTTATGAGACCGCTTGTTGTTTACATTGTTCGAGGAACGGCTGGAATTATCTTTCACTTTCGCATAAAGAAGAGCGGGTACGGCATTCTTTAATTCAGCAATTCGATCATTAATGTTATTACGATAGCGTCTCTCAATGGCATTGTGGGCCGTCTTCTTTTGTTGACGCCCTGAAGTAGGTTGACTGTTGTTCGTTCCAACGTTGAAACTGCCACCATTAGTTTGACTGTTATTGTATTTTAAGCGTTGAATGGGGAGTTTGGCTATTAAGGGTATCTTTAGTATATTATCTTTCTGATTGGCTTATCGGCTAAATTAAGCGAACAAAAAAACTTTTTTTATTATTAATACACACCTTGCGTTCCTTCTGTGGACGAATTCACTGTTACTGATGGATTCCAAGTTGTTGGTATTGTTGTATGGTTCTGTGCAGCAGGTATAGCAGCAATAGAACTCGTAGATGTATCAATAACAGATGCTGCAGTTGTGGTTGGCTTATTACTTTCGGAAGTGGGTGATGCTGATTCGGGGAATTGGAAGAAGCTTATAGCTTGTTGATTTGAATTGGGCAAAGGGGGCGACAAAGACATTGTGGATTGCATATTCTGAGGTGGAGAATAAGGTAGGGATTCTGGACTAGCATAATCCTGTTTGGCTTTGCTATTATCAATTTCTTTAGTAACCCAATTTGTTGGTTGCGGCGGCAGGGTAGAAGAATTTCCGGTGGTTACGATATTATTATTTTCGATAAAGTTAGAATTTGTTGATACAACGGATGGATGCTGAGATACCACAATAGGTTGTTGAGCATTCGGTGGTAATAAATCTTTTAAGGGCTCATAAAGCAATGGTGTATTATTGGCGGAAGGTATATTGAAATAATCACTACTGTTCGTAGATTGAGCTGTACTAGCGGCAGCAGATGTTGCTGTAGTTGGTGTTGTAAAGATAGACTCAGCTTCTCTGCTCCTTAATAAAATATTTGCGTTATTGTTGAGATTTTGACTTCTACTGCTATTCGTCATGGTAGTAGTAGTGTCTATATTCAAGTTGTTACTCATTGGATTGAAAGGCTGACTATCCATTGGTAGGTATTTATCGAAATCTTGCCATAAATTCTGTTGAAGTAAGGCCGCTTGTGCCTGTTGTTGCAGTTCGAAATCAAATTGTGAAAGTGAAAAATAGGCAGCAGCCTCATCATCCCTATTGTTGATTCTATTACTACCGCCTCCATTACTTTGATCAGAATCTGCAAATAAGTTTATCGGAAGAGGCGCAAAAGCTTCCATTTTAAACACTGAAACTGAAAAAATAGTAAAGAAAAAGTAAAAAAAAAGAAGCTTCTCCACTCCTTTCCCCCCACTTCTAACCAGAAAATCAAAAAATCAAAAAATCATTTAAACTTTGTAATTCCGACTGCCAAATCCGTTTTTCTGTTGAAAAAATGGCCTGATTTTTTCTTTTTAAGTGATTCATTGTTAAAGATCATCGCTATATTTAGCTTAGTACACATTGACTCCACTCGAAAGCTTACTCTTTTTTAGATAGCACGAAGAAACTCAGGTCCAATGTTTGATTCGACAGTTTTGCTTGCATCGAACAGATTGTACAAACTGATATAAGGCTATTTCGCCTTCAAACGGCATCACAGCCGCAGAATTGTGGAAAGAGCCCATATTTCCATTTTCTGCATATAGGAACAGAAGCCACAGCTCCCTTTCTTGTGTCAAAAGAGCATAGATCTTGAAAGAGATTTATAGCCTTTTCTGACTTATTACTGTATTGATGAATACACAGTACACCATTACTTTTTAGAGCAGCATTCAGGAGTGAGTCTCATTTCAGTGATACTCTGCTTTTATTGTATCACATACATCAATAACGACATTCGAAAATGACAAGAATTTCACTCTTTGTAATATTAAACATAATTTATTTTAAATCTGCTGGTCGATAGTCAACTTGATCAAAAATAAAATGAACACGCATTCAATCTCTTGGGAAGGTCTACTGAATTGGATATATAAATTTGAATCACAACAGCACAGGTAAACCTTACATTCATATTCGATGGATTAATGCGGATTTGGTCAGCAAAAACTAATGCGTGCTACTTCCAACTTTCAGTTTATTCAACAGACAAAACAGAGAACTCAGTGGGTGTGACAAAGAACCATCAAATTAAATTAAGGTAATGTCAATATTTTGCGAATATAGTGAATGGGGATGCCCATTGAATACCAACAATTGAACTCTGCTCCAAAAGGTAAAGTTAAGGAGAAGACGAAAGATTACAGCTCTGCAGTTTAATCATTCATAATAAAGAATATAGTACATTAATCAATGAAGTCATTAACACAACAGTTTCAATTGCATAGACGTATGTCCTATGGAATAGGCTGTTCAACTGCTAAACCTGAAATTGCCATTAGGCGATATTGCTGCTCAAATATCCAAAAATAAGCAAGCTATTATGTGCCTCATATTTGCTCCATGGGCTACAGCCATCTTAAATGTGTAGATACTTTCCGTTACACTGATGGCTATTGGTGTTTTACAGTTTTTACAACATTTTTAGCCACTCAAGCAATTACAATTATTGACAGTAATGAATCATTAACAATTATTTGCCTATGGAATTGCAAATTAAAAGCACATAGAGTCACAGATATCACACTTTATTGGTATAGCGGGCTTACCAGCCTTATCTTACCTCAAATTTTATTCCTTATTCATACATTAGTTCACAGGGAGTTTTTTGCTTTTTTTATTTCATTGGATAACAAAACAATTCGTTCCTAATAGTAATAACGTAGTATCTGTTTATATTCTAGCCACTGTCGGCTGAGAGACTGGTCCATCAATCTTAGCCAAATGAGCGGCAAGAGGTAATATCATCGACGGTGATTAAAAGGGATATTGTTGATAATCTAAATATGGCAAATATAGGGTTACTGGATAGCACAGATACGTTCAGTTTGGATATCAATGGGTTGTTTATGGCTGTGTTGGATTAATTACTTCTTTGTGGCTGTATATTTGATTCTCATTGCTGTTGTTTGGGCTGTATCAAAATTTCCCGCAAAGTATCAGAACTGCAGCAGTTAATAAACACCATAACATTATGGTTGCAACAACTTCTCTCAGATTAACGCGCCTTTCTCGGGAAGCAGTTAAAGGTAATTTCAAGTAAATCTATATGAAAAGGTCAAAGCTAATTTAAATACGCTTCTCTGCAACAATTAGATTATATTATTCTATTACGGGGTTTTACACATTACTATTCAAATAGTATAGCACCATTGCAGATATTCGAAAAGTCATCATTACTGCAGCAAGAGGGTCATCGAGAGAGTAGCCAATATACCTCTACAATCATCAGTCCTCAACGAGGCTCAAATTTACTGACCGGATACTACGATCACAATTCGCAACAACAGCTTAATAGATCACATGTCGTAGCTATATCTCGATCATTTACTGGTCTATCAACCCTACTACCTCCTCCTAACCCACCTCATATAGGATTACGAAAGCAACAACAACAAGCTTCTTCCCATTCATCTTGCTGGCACTGCTATTGCTCAACCGCATCTATTACAGCACGGAAAACCAGATATTGTCGATAGCAATTTACATGCTAAGTACGACAAAATTCTTGATCTTCACTAGTATTTTTCAATACTACGTTATACAGTTGACACTAGCCTTTAAACGAATAATAGATTTCTGCGCAAAAGTTAAAAGCTTATAATAAAAGTAAACAAATATTTGGCGTTTCTTTTCCGGCGTTCGATTTTTAATCTGGAAATGTTCCTTTCCGTTTCTTCTCCTTAATCAAAACATTAAGAGATGCGTTTGAATTGCAATATAAGTAACAATTTAGGAAAATGAAAAAGGGTCCAAATGTTAGCAAGAGAATTTTAAGCGTTCCCTTCGCCCTTGTTTAGGGTGCTTAATTGGCTCAGAGTTCTTTTAATAGATGATAGCTTAAACCTTCAGAAGCTTAAACACATACCTGTAAAATACAATATGATAGTATCTACGCGGTTGCTCCTACATCTAATGAATTATTGGATTCACTTTATGCGGGATACAATAACATACTTTGATGACTCATTGAGCATCTAGACGATGCTACATCCTGCACAAGACAGTGAGGGAGAGCGAGACAAAGTGTAAAGGGAGTTTATTTAGCACCCCTTTTTTCTATGAAGAAGCGGAATGGCCATAGACACACAATTGAGAGCCTCACATATTTGAAAAGAGATAAATAACATCAAGCTCAACAATTATTTGTTACAGCAAGAATCTCCTCGTTATTCTGCATCTAGTGGCGAGTCTGTCTTCATTTTGCTCGCATACCCTTGGAAAGATTGCTTTCTAATTCTGCGTATAAAACAATAAAACAGTGTGAAAGGAGACAAAAAGGGGGTTGATATCAATCTCAACAACTTTGTACGACCAGTTACACATAACACAAAGCATTATTGTTTGAACTTTCCAAATTCGAGGACCTCAGAGAAGCTATCCTTTCTTTCACTCTTTTCTCATTTTCTATTATTTAATACCATTTTCTATATCATTATTATATATATATATATATAATTTCCCAAAATAATCCTAATCTAAGCTTCGTAACTACTGTTCTCAATATAGCAAAAGACTTATATTCTCCAACTTTGAAAAAGTGAACGCAAAGCTCAACAATGACCGATCGTAAACAAGGCATGGTTCAAGCTTATGGTTATCCTAGCAGCAACCCAGGCCCTGGACAAATAGTGTCTCGCGCTGTTGCAGCAGCAGCAGCTAATAATCATCATTCTAGCAGAAGTAGATCTGGTCGAACTTCCAAAAGATATTCAGTATCTGCTTTCTATTCAATGGCAGCAGAACAAGATAATGAAGTGGAAGATGAATTAGCACAAGGTACTATGATGTGCCAAGCATAAAACTTCATACTTTACAGTGTAGGCATACAATAATAATATATCTTCTCGTCAACGGAAAATTTATATAGCTCAAAGAAGCCTTAGAGATTTAAAATCAAGAATTTCAGCACAATCGAAGAAAAACTTTGTATTAGAACGAGATGTACGATATCTGGATTCTCGAATCGCCTTATTGATCCAAAATCGAATAGCTTTAGATGAGGTGAGTATAGCAGGGACATAATCGTTGTTATTGACCGAATTTATAGCTCAACAATCTCAACTTTGCTATCATAACAACACAGCAACATGAAATGGCTTCTCATTTAGAAGAGCATGGTGTAGAGAATGGAGATTCATTTCCCGATGATCGTAAAATGCAGCTGTATGGCAACTTTTTCTTTATCTTGCAAAGTGAACCAAGGCATATAGCTACTCTATGTAGATTGGTGAGCCTGGCAGAAATAGATACCTTATTACAAACTGTCATGTTTACACTTTACGGAAATCAATACGAAAGTAGAGAAGAGCATTTATTGCTTACCATGTTTCAAGTGAGTAAAAAGATACAGCGAAATTACATGAACTTGGATTGAAAGAATAGACTTAATTCATATCTGATTTCACTAATAGAACGTTTTAGCAGCACAATTCGAGACCTCAACGGAATTTGGCTCTTTATTACGGGCAAATACCCCAGTATCTCGAATGATGACAACTTATACACGCCGAGGACCTGGTCAATCCTACTTAAAATCAATTTTGTCACAAAAAATTAAAGATATCGCCAACGACCAAAATTTAAACTTAGAAATCAACCCTTTAAAGGTATACGAGGAGATGGTTCAAAAAATAGAGGAAAAAAATGGACAATTACCGGACGAACTGCCTCGAAGCGTCACACCCGAGGTCGCAGAGAGCAACGAAGATGTGCAAAGAATTATCAAGCCCCGGCAAGAGCGATTAATGGATATAGCTGAAGACTTCTTAAGCACCATTTTATCATCAACAGCATCTGTACCTTATGGTATTCGTTGGATATGTAAACAAATTAGATCGTTAACGAAGCGTAAAAACCCTGATGCATCTGAATATTCTGTTTGCTCGATGATCGGCGGGTTTTTCTTTCTCAGATTCATTAATCCAGCTATTGTTACGCCGCGAGCATATATGCTTCTAGATACTGCACCAGGCAATGGGCCAAGAAGAGTTTTAACCCTGGTAAGCGACCTGGAACTGCAGATATTATTTGTAGCTAATTTTACTGATGGAATGTTTCTTTATCGACTTTAAAGATCGCAAAAATGCTACAGAATTTGGCTAATCGACCTTCTTATGCTAAAGAAACATATATGTTGCCTACCAATCCATTCGTAGAAAAAAACAAACAGAGGATCAACAGATTTTTGAATGAACTATGTGAAGTGGGCGATTTCTATGAAACTCTAGAAATGGATCAGTATATGGCACTCTCAAAAAAAGATATACAAATTAGCATTACATTGAACGAGATCTACAGTACGCACATGCTGTTCCAGCGACACTTAGATATTATTGCTCCAAAAGAAAAAGACCATCTGCGGATCTTGATCAATGATTTGTCGCCTGTACCTACGCAAGTGTCGCGAAAAGAGAATAAAACAATTGATTTACCACTGTTTAGTCGATGGGAGATCCCAATTCAAGGTAAACGAGCGCCTACTTTTTGCTTATGGGAGTACTCATCTTCTTCCATTCTTTCTTTCATTCAGATCTCACTACGGCACTCATGTCAGAAAACAACATAACTCAAAATGATATTCTTTACATGGAGACAAAAGCCATATATGTTCAACTGATTCGTTCATTACCGCAGCTCATTTCGGGCCCGTTAGATTTGGATTATATTGCAGAAAACGCGGCTACCACAAAAGACGCACAACTCGTACGAAAGGGTATTAAAGTAAAAGATAT
The DNA here is from genome assembly GCF_025528875.1 of Mycotypha africana. Lineage (NCBI taxonomy): Eukaryota > Fungi > Mucoromycota > Mucoromycetes > Mucorales > Mycotyphaceae > Mycotypha > Mycotypha africana. The sequence continues at coordinate 1,056,824 of NW_026515735.1, read as the reverse complement.
GCTTAGAGAATTAGAAGACGCGGGCGTCATTGATCATAGAGACCACTACAAACTACTTGTTGAAGAAATTACCCAAGAATTAGCTCACCTTGGCAATTTGAAAGAAAAAGTACTTCAAGAAATCAGCTCTTTGGAAATTGTTTATAAAACCATCTTAGATCACAATAATTACTTAAGAAGTCAATTAGAAAGTTACAAAGCCTATCTACAGAACGTGAGAATGCAGAGTGGAGGAGAAAAGGGGTCCAAAAATTCTGTGGGTATTGGCGTTGAAATTGAAGGAGGTGGCAAACCTCGAAAGGCAGTGAAAGGCTCGCCGAAAGGGCCCTTCAAATTTTCACATAATAATTTAGAAAAGGACGGGGTAATATCAGAGAGTACTGTGCCTGAAAATAGACGACCCAATATATATTTCGCCATCACATCACCGTTACCCGGAACATTCATTATTGCTATGCACTTTAAAGGAAGAGATAAAGCGATATTGGAGATGGACCTAAAACTAGACGATCTTTTGGAAAAGGTAGTGAAATCGCACTGATATAAGTAAACCAAATACTAGTAGAATTATTATTGACTTAATGTATCTTTTTTGTTAAATGAATGTAGCAACAAGATAATGTGGAGTTTCTGGATCTCGAATACGTGCGTTTGAATGTTACAAAATCGCTCGCACTCCTGAATAAAACATTTGTTACCCGCCATAAATAAGCCTCAAAATATTACCAGCGAAAGAACGCACAATACCTTCACTACTACATCTAAATGTTTAAAATACCAATATAATATTATAATATCAATACTTACCCACGAATGGAACATCACTGGCTATTATGGCCTTGCAGCAGTAGTACCTCATTTCACTAATAAAGGGGATAAGGTGCCTTAACTGTATGCAACATTTACAAATCTGCAACAAATATCTTACTTTGAAATTTCTGACAACGACTTATTACATTATTCTTTTCGTAGTAAAGCAGCTGTTCTAATCTTGTACTCTTCAATATAGGGGTTTCGAGCACAAAAAATATACGAGAACTTCATCAGCAATAAGGCTTACCAAATTTATAGCAAAGTTCACCCGAATGGCCGTTTACGACTCTTAAATCATTCGGTCGACTAATCAATTACGATAGCGGCCTGTAAGCTCTATTAAAAATCAGTAGATACAATTTTCTAGTATCTCTATGTGCTTGCTTGCAGATCTAAAATTCGACCTTTCCTAAACGGATATCAATGTTTATGGTAACAGTTATTTGATCAAAAAGGTACACTTCATTGTTGATAGTGTTTCTAATCTCGATGCAGCACTTGGTCTTTGGCTGCTAGTTCTATGTAAACAGAGAATAATTTGATAGAACATAGTGTATAGACGTTGAGCAAATTTTTCGTTTGAGGATCGTAACACAACAGTTCGCTTGACAGCCATGGCGTTGCATTGACAGTTGAAGGACTATCATTAAGTTTGATATGCATGATAGTTAATCACATAATTTATCGCTTTGGTTAGTTAAAATTGATTTACGGCCATATCAAAAGTATATTACCTTGTTCTGGATGCAGTATCACCAATCGTAGCGACATAGTATGAGATCTTTTCGTATGATTGGAACAAAAGCGGCAGCGGTGGTTTTTTGTTTTGTTTTGTTTTTTAAATTCATTACTCTTTCTTTCTGCTTTATCAATAAACTATTCAACAGGAACGTCTTTGCTCTGAAATGGCAACTCTTGAGGATTTATTTGGGAAATTGGCTATGACAACTGTAAATACAGTGTCTAAAATTGCCATTAGCCATGCTACTAATCTCGCTATTGTAAGATCTAAGAAGTACAACAAAATTATGCAACCCCGCAATATTTGCTAACCGTCATTCTTATGTATAGCGCAATGTCACGTCGTATCTCACTACGCAATTACCAAAAAATAAACCTGATACCAAGGAGATATCAATGCTTCAGCGACAACTTGACTTGAAAATTAAAAATCTAAAGGTAAAAAGATACGTTTGCATTGTTTTCGTCACACTATAGAATGATAATACTTAGAACCCTCCATTTATCACCATCTGTTTTATAGCCTACAATTGATATCATTGCTAGATCAGTTGCTGATGGAAATACTGATTTAGAACCAGCTTTGGAAATGTGTAATGACTTGAAGAAGGATATGGATGAGTTTGCCAGAAGCATTGAAAACGTGAAAAATCCAGAGCAGATGAAGTTACGCTTAAAACAAATTATCAGGAACATCGATGAGTCTATTCCATCTCTTCACTTAGCCCTGAGGCAAGTTAATGAAGAAACGAAATTATCACCTTCAAAGCTTCTTCAAGCTTCACACATCCTCAATTCATCGTCAACAAAGAACATAAAATTTGTCGTGAGACTCTACTCACTATTCGCAGCCAATCAGCGGTCGGATGAAAAGCATTTCTTCACTTGGAAAGAGGAATATCATAAGGCACAGCTTAGTATTGTTAATACTACAACAAGAGAAAACGAAAAAGGAACAAACAAGAAATATCAGTACGAATTGAATGTCATAGAAGACCTCAATGATGGATTATATCATGATGACTGCGACAAAGAACAGAAGCTATGTATCGACGTAGGCTTAATTCAACGCATGTATTATACACAAAGTGGAGAATTATTGAATATAGAAGATGCGAGGTCACCAGTGCTCGTTCTGAAAGTGAGTAAGCATCATAAGAAGAAACACGAACTTAAACTTAATGATTCGGAACATGAAGATGCAGAAAATGTTGTTGAGGTATCCGAGTCAAAGCCAGAAATTGTTAAGGAGGAATTGAAGGATTCGAATTGGTACGCAATTGGTTTATTCAACGATGATGCTGATACTGACGAAGATGAAGACTGTGATGAGGATATCGATAATGATGCCAGTTCTAAAGCTATAAAAAAAGATGCAGGCAAACAACGAACAGTTAAGGTGAATGAAAATAGTCTCGGTTTCAACATGAATTTGTTGCTGCTGGAAAATATCATTAAGTTAGCCTTACTTGAGATAACCGAGCAAATGGATCATATGCAAGCTTCTGATGATCTGATATCTTCGTATATGTCAGAATAATAAACTTTTTGTTCTTTTTTTCTTTTTTTGCAATAATACGCATTAATATAATGTAAGCGCATTTGTACCTTTTGAATAAATCATGTAACCTGTTTGCGCAATATTTCCACTTGTTTCCTTCGCTCAGGTCTATAAATGCTCAAAGCAGTTTCATTCATGTCTGTATATAACTTTTTATCGTAGCTTGAGATTTCCACATTTTATATGATTGGCTCTCACTTTAGTACCGGGTGGCTTATTCGAGTAATGCGAGATCAGACAACACGTTAAATTCATATGTCAAAAAAGTTTCCATTAATTTTGGTAACCATCCTTCCACTTCCGACTGTTAGATCTCGTATATGTCCACCGAAGTTGTATTATCAGCATCAAGTACAGACAGTACTATTTATTTATGGGACATTCGTTCCGGCTCTAGTATTTTTTCATTCAAACAAAGCATGTCACAAAAGGGTGGTTTGACATTAGTTCAGAAACCAGGTGGCAGTTTTCAGATCGATTCGATTGTCGCAGCTCAAACCGATCGTGCTATTCTCAATGTATATCAATGGCAACGCGATCAAGTACTTCATAAAATGACTACCAACGAAAAAATGGTCAGCGTAGTATCTTCACATCAAGGTCGTTATTTAGCAGCTGCAACAGCCAGTGGCAAAGTGTATTTATGGCATATACCCACCGGTCATTTATTACGAGTTTTTGAAGCCCATTATCGCCGGATCAATAAGCTTGCATTCAGCTATGATGACGTAGTTTTATTAACAGCAAGTGAAGATGCGACAGTAAACGTATGGTTGCTAGCACATCTTGTGCAACCATCGGATAGTAATAGTGGCTATGGGGATCTGACAGCACGCCCATCCCCATTATATTCTTGGTCAGACCACACATTACCTGTATTAGATATATTTGTTGGTATTGGCACTCTGTCAAGCACAAGAGTGTGCACAGCTAGCTTGGACCATACAGTCAAGTTGTGGGATTTGTCAACTGGTCATCTTTTAACAACGTTTTTATTCCCTAAGGGCGTTACCAGCATTGTAATGAATCCATCAGAAACAACCTTATTCGCAGCTTGTGAAGACAATAAAATTTATTCAATTGATCTATACAAACGACACGAGGATCAGTCCTATGGAGTTAATACTTTGAAGAGTTTAGGAGGCATGAGCCGAGTTGAGTCGGTTGGTATCAAATCAATAACATCATCAACAGCAAAATCACATAAACTAGCAGAGGAGGAAGACACAGGATCGGTTTATGTGGGACATACAGATAAGATCAACTCATTAGCACTATCATTTGACGGCACTGTACTTATTTCTGGATCAGATGATGGCAGCTGTATCGTTTGGGATGTACTTAGTCGTCAGTTATTACGTAAATTCGAACTACATAAAGGGCCAGTGACACACGTTTCTTGCTTTTTGAAGCCATTACAATTACACTCTGAGTATACTAATAATACAACTCAACAACAATCCAATATACCAATGCCATGGAAGCCGTTAAAACGTGCTCTAGCAACATCCGATGAGGAATACCGTGATGCTAGCTATCAGGTACTTACTAATACCAGAAAAGACTTAGCGTCTCATCAGCAACTGTCAGATAATGGTCCCTTATATTCAAATGTGACCAGCGAATTGAAGTCTGTTAACAGAGCCGCTGAAACTGTTAGACTTATGAAGGTATGTTTGAGTGTTATTTGTATAGTATGCCTCAAATTGTAGAGTATTAATTTACTCATTGGCTTTGTGTTCCATAGGCTGACGATTCAAGTGCTGGTTTACAAAATCAAATAAACACTCTTCAATCAGAATTAAGTCGTTTAAATGAGCATTACAAAAAGGCCCGTTCATTACACAATGAAATGTATACGACACTTGTAGATAAGTTTATGGAAGAGAGAAGAGCAAAAAGAAAACTGGAAGAAGATGGTGATGGTGAAGATGAACAAGAAATAGAAGCAGAGGATCAAGAGGAAGAGGAAGAATAATGAATCAAGAATTAAAAGATATAGATTTTTTTTATATCGATGATACTTGTTCAATAAAAATGGATTCGTGATCGATTGATCTCTAACTTCAGCAATTTCAAAATTAACAATTACCAATATTGCTGCTTCTTATTCGAACGTAAAGCTTAGAACGAGGAGTTGCATAATCACATCTGCCTTTTCATTAGAATATTTGTCAATTCGGTTTCGAATCGAGGGTTTTGTCGTCTCTCATAATCTCACTCATATCCTTCTAAGGAATCAAGCAGTGATTGTACAGCTTTCTTGTCTGTTGGTCATTTCTTTAATATCGTGAGATATGTGGGAGGCGAATTAGTACGCGTCACAACTTCGGACGTGTTTTACAACAAATGCGCGAACATGAATTATTGTGCTACACCAAGCGATTTCATCCATTACATTAAGGTATAGGGTTAGTTGTTACGAATATGGAGTCAAAATCATATGAACGAGGCTACTTCGAATCGTTCTTTCTTATAATAAAGATCATTTCACCTCTACTCTATGGATAGAAAGTGTACATGGTTTCCAAAAGTATGTTGTTCGACCGCAAGCTGCTGTTTGAGGTATTGTACGAAGTGTTAGCGAGTGCACTTCATTTTGACAAAGAAATAAGAGGAGCCAAATCTCTTAATACTAAGACCGGCTTTGGATACTTCAGTGCATTTAGGACGAATGTCTTATTGGATAGTCTCACCTTAAAGACACCTGCTTACTGCTATTTCCTGTTAAATAGTTGCTAGAGAGCCAGCATTTATACGTTTTTATTATTTGATAGTAGCTGTAAAATTTAACAATTTCTATAAACGAAGAAAAACATAAAGCATAAAATCTACCAAATCAACTGTCGTTCAAAACCCTGTTGCTGAACGCTGTTTAGTAGCCAAAAGACTTGTCAATTAATCAGATGGTAATTTTGTTCGACCGAGTTTTTTTGAATAAGACAAATTCATAACAGTGTAATTTAGCCTTTCTCTCTTCAGAGAACATTGGTTGCTAGATACTATGGTTAACGAAAAGATCAATTAGATATCACGCCTAATGACCTCATTAACGTTTGACGCTGATTATCTACTTACAATAATTATTGTTTGGTCATCCCCATAAACCTTTAGTTCTTTTTGCAGAAAATATCTACCTCGTTGTTCAATATCTGTCATATCGTACAGTTGCTGTTGCTGATTGGTATCGGTAACAGAATCTTCAATAGAATCGGCATCATTGCCATTATATTGTCTTGGTGAGCGGCAGGTTGTTGAAGCACTTTCTCTTTCATCATCGTCTAGACTATTTAGATCGTTAACATTTAGCATCAATTGTAAGTCTTGCATTGTCAGTTGGTCATCATTGCTCTCTTTAGTATCTTCGGCAACAAAGTGTGTATATATCGCTTTAGGGTCATTATTTAAGCTTGCCATTGAAACCCTGCGGCTACTATTAGTAGATGAGATACTACTCCTTTCAATACCTTCAATTGCCGTACAGGCAATGGAAGACTGGCTTATAGGTCGATCATCACACATGCTAAGTGTGGTTGGTAAGTTTTGTTGAAAAATATCTGTTACTGTTCGTGGTCTGCTGCTACTTGTTGATGATCTTTTTAGTTGTATACTTTGCAATGTGACAGTAGCCTGATTCTCTTCTGAATAGTCCTCTTTTTCAGCATTCTCCCTTTGAGTTTCTATCGTATTCAATTCTGAGTTTGGTAGGTATTTGGTTATAAGTGACGCTGACTGCCTATTATTAGAAGTATCGTATCCCGTCGATTCAGATTGATGTTGCTGAGCTTCATTCTTTCTGAGATAAGTCATTAATCTTTGACTCCATCTTCGGCTTATTGTGCTTTGCTCTGAGTTAGTTTCTGATATACATTCTCTGTTTAATTCAGTACAGAAAGGAGAAGATGCTGTGAAAGCGCTATTATTGTCATTGACATTAAATTCGTCCATTTTGGAAAGATGATGGTACATACACGATTTTAGTGAAATTGTCATGAAAATGGTATGAAGATAGGCCAAATAAGCGTCATCAGACTAGTAACACACCAGAAAATGATGAAAACCAATGAAATGATAAGATGGTTTGACAATGCGATTATATCGCTTACCGTAAAGAGATTTACACGATCGATAAACTGGTTGATCCATTGTCCTTCGACATATATAGGGCCAGAGTTCAAAGAACCATTTACGGCGTCTATGTCAAGAACACAGCTGCTGTTGATGTAAATGCTCGAATCAACTTTCTGTTTTTCCACACCTATCAACTTGACATCATCAATTTCAATATTTGACAGAATTTCTTTATCGAACCATTCAACTATCTCATGCTGCTGGTTCATTTGCCCTGGTACGAACAAACTCAATACACGAACAGTTTCCTCGACTAGGCTATCAGGGATGCAATATTTAAACATTGAGGGCCGTAAATAATAACATCTGAATTGATTCGTACCCTTTATTTTGCTGACTCCCTTCAATTACTACCGTTCTTCCCGTCATGAGGGCAAAAATAACATCTACGATAATCGATTGAAAACGGCGCAATATGTTCAATAATTTTCCTTGCCTCCTATTTTCTGCTCTTGACTTCCATAACTCGACTGCTGAAAAGAGCATGGAATGATATGGCTCGTCATTATTGTGTTCTTCAATAATTGTGTTCATTTCAAATTGCTTGTCAAACCAACACAAGCTATTAATTGTATTGTCCTCTATAGGTGAATTTTTCTCCTAACAGTATCAAATTGAGTTCATGTCCTAACGCTGTATGGATATCAATATTTTGTACGAACCTTGTATAACGGACTTGGAGGTAGGCTTGCATCCTCTCTATAACACAAAGATAATCAATTTTAAATCGTAATCAATGTCTAACGGATGCAAATGCTACCTACTTCCTCAACGGTGGATTATTGAAGTTGATCATAAAGGTTTGTCCAATTGTTAAGGCAGAGGATAATGGTTTGATATGGTAATTCTCTTCATCTACCAAATCTAATACAATATTTGCTTTACCTAAACGTTCAACAATGCGTTGAATACAAGTAATTGCATCTGAGTAGGTGTCATGCTTTATAGCATTGGCGATGGTGATATTGTTATTAGGAGGATTGTCTTTCGAAAAAGAAAAGAAGTCGGATATTTTAGCAGATAGATGAGGTGGGGAGGATGTTGAATTAGTCGTGTGATCAATTATGTCTTGCTGTTGTTGCTGTTGTTGTTGAGCTTCATCCATCATCGAGAAAACCAAAGGAATCATCGTTGCGGTCGTATGAGTGATACTTGATTGCCTCATTAAACGATGCATTGAATTTGCGTCGTCGTTGTTATCTTCTGTCTCTTCAGTCTGCCCTTTCTCTGACTTGTATGGCTGTTCCTGACATAACTGAGCTAATGAGCGCAGTTTCCGCTCAAAGTTGGTTACTGGATATAACGTCTCCACATATTTTGGCTTATAGTCTGCAGGTATCGCAGAACTATATGCGTCTCGTTTCTCTTTTCCTTCATGGCTATCAGCCTCTACTGTCTGATCATCGACTGCAATTTTAGCATATTTTTCTGATATCATTTGGGTCATTTGCGTCATGCTTGTTTCTAATGTGTCTATCATCAATTTTGTTGTTGTAATTGCCTGATCAACTGCCTTCATTGTTAATGATGATTCCTTCGATTCATCTGATCTGGCCTTTTCATGCCACTTTTTCTTTTCAAGCGCAACACATTTGCGTGTATATTCGAGATCAAGCAAACGAAATTTCAATTCTCTCATGAAGTTGGAATAGTTGCCCTGCTTCATGCGAACAGCAACCTACACACACAGCCAAACATATTACCACTCTGTTTCAAGCAGGGTTCAAGAACGACTGATGGTCACTCACATCATTAAAATCATCTATTAGTTCTTCAAATCTTGCTATAATCTTATGGCTATCGCGACTGATATAAGATAAAGCAATTGGGTGGACAAAGCCTCTCGCGTTAATATCAAATAGAGATAAATGATGAGTCTATTAAGATAATGTGAGTACAGAGTGTAGATACGACATTCTGCTTATCCAGACTATGCATGGTCCAGTATAATATGTAAGCACTTACAAATGCGTAAAAGTTACTCTTTGAATCCGTAAAGTAGACTTGCGTGTCATCAGGAATTGAAAAAGACATTCTCTGTGGCTGTAACTGTTCCTCATCAGACGCTACTGTTCCGACTTCACCATTATCTTCGCTTAGAGAAGTTTGACTAAAGTTATTATACGCATATGTATATTCAATTATTTAGTTATTTTGCCATAGACTGCTACAAATTATGTCAAAAGGAAGGAATAGTAAAAATCCTAATTGCCTTTACTCATAGTCTGCAACTCCATCCACTGATATGACGCGTAAAGCGAAAGCGTTAAAGTCAAACCCGCTTAAACCCAAACGTTGAAGCTCTTGCTTTAAACGTTCACCGTTTCCTGAAATTTCATCACTACGATAATCTTTGAGATCAAGATGAACTGCTTCATTGACAATGGCAACGGGCAAAGGTCCTTCCAACTCGGAAAACTCACTGATAAGCACAAAGTCTTGGTACAAGGATGTAGCTGGTGATGCTGACGCCTCGGACTTATGTTCGAGTGTCTCAACGTCGCTCATTCACAGTTAATGGTTACTTAGATCACTGAACAAAGATAAAACTTTAAAAAGAACAACTGAATATGAAATTAGTTATAAATGATAGATTGCTGAAAAAAACATTATAAGTTGAACAGAAGGCGTGGTATCATGCATTCACATTTATTATCCTTTGAGAAATGTAAACAGCATGACCTAGTTGGGAGAATTCTCAGAGAAATTCATTTGAAGATAACCTTGTTTCAGTTTCTCGTCAAGCAGCCTTACTAGTTATTAAGTTGCAAAGCTCCGAGACAATGTTAGTTTTTATTGTGCCTACGTCTCTTCATAGACCATACATCTTTCTACTCCCTGGTACTGAATTCAATATTGTTTGGTACGACAACCATTTGACTATCTTTGTCATTTAGAGGAGCTTTTGATTGTTTTTTCTTCATGGAAACTGCTCCAACAACAAACAGTACTACCATTCCTATAATTTACTGGACTAAATGGTTTGGAATCGATCAGTGGGAAGGTTTCACTATTGAAAACTGTCCCCAGATTCCATCAACATACAAATGTCAAATAACTCACGATCGCCGAAGAGCGATCGATTCTTCTGTTATCATTTTTCATGCGTCGGACGTACAGCAAGGCAATAATGATGAGCTGCCACCGTCAACAGCCACTCAAGCATGGGTTTATCATACAGCTGAAGCGCCAAACAATAAGCAGAATGGTGTCATTAATCTGATGCAGTACAGTATGACTTATCGACTCGACTCTGATTTTCCATGGGGTTATTTTGAAGATCCACAAAAACTCATTGGCATTATGGAAAAACCACCTCTTGTATCCAAGGATAAAAAAAGAACAAGTGCACCTATTGCTTGGATTGTTTCGAACTGTAACGCTCAAAACTATCGGCACCATTATGTGCAAGAATTGAAAAAGTGGATTGATATAGATATATACGGCCATTGTCTAAACAATCAGATTTATCCAGACAATACAACTACAGTTGAATTGATTTCACAGTATCATTTTTATTTGGCTTTGGAGAACTCAAATTGCAAAGACTATGTCACTGAGAAGTTGCTGAATACGTACATAGCTGGCGTAATACCCATTGTCGACGGTCCCAGCGATTACGGACCTTTTATACCCAACGATCACGCAATCATTCGTCTAGATGATTTTGCAAATCCGCGTCAACTGGCGACCTATTTAAAACTTGTATTAAACAATGATGAGTTATACGATCGATATTTGAGTTATAAAAAACCTGGAGGTATAGCCAATTCAAGCCGATTTTGGTCAACGCTTGAAACATATAAACAAGGCACTTGTCGTTTGTGCAAAGTAGCATATGAGCGATATGTAAAGAATCCAGATTTTTATTATCCTGGGAAGAAAATCTATCCGGACAATACATGCATAAACAACAAGCATTTCAATTATCGCAGCCAATTGATAGAAACATGTACGTCTCCGTTCACAATTCTATCGTGTTTCATAGTATGTATTATGTTCTATTTCCTTTTCGGACGTCGCATGTTGGAGCGAAAAGCCTGGAAAAAACTTAATTATTCCAACTAGACGTAAAGGATTGTATCTGTCTTGGTATACAGATGAGAACTCTTTGCACTCAGTATTGAGTTTTCTATCGAACAATTTCTTATAACTTTAATTCAAGTAATCTTTACTAATTTTACTTGCGGTAGCCTTTAATGATTTGGTAATATGTTGATGATTGAAGAATACTTGTACACATAATGTAACATTTTTGCTACAAATAAATGGTAAGTTATTTAATCTACAATCACTATCGTATTTGTAGGCTTTGGATGGAAGTTCAAAAATGCACCTTTTTTTACACTCTAAATACTTGTATTAAAAAAAAGGGTACTATACAGCTGATTTTGCTTCGTAAAAGGGAGGGCTCCAGCAATGAATGTTGATCTATCGTCCGAGAATTGCCTTGAAATGTCTTCAGTCAGCCCTGTACAACGAAACGGGTGGGTCTATCTTTTCAAGTAAACCTCGATAGTCAATTTTGCTGATCATTTCACCAGTTTGTCGCTCTGAATGAATAGTTAAGGCTTTGTTATAGTTAAGAAAAAAAGGCTCTAAGATGAATATGAAGGCAGCGCTATTATGAAGTTTGAACATTTGTGCCTTCACTTACTTTTTAAATTCAGTGCAATTCCCTACTTGAATCGACGTCTGAATGATAACAGGCATTGCTGATGAGAAAGATGAAGAAGGGCCAGGAGGAAGGAAAAAAAGGTGGAGGGAAGCATAGACGTATTATGTAACTGGTGTATAGTTACATACAACGACATTTCATATACTTGAATTGTTCGGACTTGTGAGCAGGGCTGCGCGGTAACCCGCCAGTATAATAGTTGATCGCTGCTTATCCAACTCCTCAAAGACTGCTCAGCGTCAATTTTGTAATGAGATGTAAGCTCATATAATAAAGCTTGTCAGTGACTCATTCTAGATAGCATACCTTATTAATGAGCTATTCCATAGTATATATTTTTCTCTCTTAGTGCATAGTTACTTACTATCAAGATATTCCTGGATGATACTTGTAGGTGGTGTTATCAGGTGGTAGATCAGATAAAACTTACTCTGGCTCAGCAATATCGCTTGTGTCATTTGTTGATTGAGATGCTACTCAGATAAACATGATCGTTCTAATAATTTTCGAATCTCTGCCTTTTTCCTTGTCAAACGTCCAGTAGCAAATATATCCATGGACCGTATTATCTGATATCTTTAAGGCATGTTCCATGAATTTCTAATAGCAAGCAATAGCAATAAAACAGCAATACATATTTCATTTTCAGCAGTTCTTCAAATTAGGTTCCTGAAAATGTACCTCTATCAAAGTACATTCGTTCTTGGTCAGTTTTGGATTCTTAATAAACCTATTCATAGTTTTCGCAAACTTGTCTTTGTCTACTCTTTGATTTGTTAGTTTCCCTTTCATTTAATCCATACACAACAGAATTGAATTTACAGTAACTTACAAAAATGCAACCATATACTGAATTTTCCGGCTCTACCATGTTTATGGCTGTAAACTGTGATACTTTGCCTGCAGCACATTTTAAATTCCTCAAGTCTTTGCCATCCAATGCGAAAACCTCGAAGACACCGGCATCAGCCAATAACGTACCAAAAGCAAGAAATGGACCATGAGTAACATCGGAAAGGTTCTCCATTTTGCCGCTTTTGGGTGTACTTTGTGCGCCACACATTTGCACTGAATCTGCAACAACCTGTGTTTCACATTCATATAAGAATTATTGGTTCTTGCCTTTGTTTTGCTACTCCTCGCTTGCTTAAACCTCTTCAACTGAAGTAAAGATGAGCCATCACCACAACCCTTTGGTCAAAAAGGTCCTGGCTCTTTTTAAAAAAGTGCACAGTGATAAAGAAGGCAAAACCTCGAAATACCCACCAGATCTCGATGCCAAATATATTATTGATGAGGATGTCACTTTGGGTGTCGGCTCATTTGCAGTTGTCAAGCAATGTGTTCAGCGTACAACCAAAGAAAAATGTGCTGTTAAAATTATCTTAAAGAAGGCTATTGCTGGTAAAGTGAGAAGAATTATATCTCAAGAATGAGTGTGAAAGAAAGATAAACGCGTGTTTTTGTTCCTGTACATGTACCTTATCATAAAAAGGATAAACAGAGCGTCTCATCAAAATAGTTGGTTCTTTATTTTTGAACGATACTAGGTAAACAGCAAATGTTGGATAGCGAGCTGGGTAAGGATCCTTCCGTCACACTTTCACAACAGATCGTACAACTAAATCAGATCATGAGTGTATTTCATAGATATTTTAACGAAAGTGCGCCACAAGCACGTTGTCTCTTTACATGATATTTATGAATCAGACGAAGCAGTTTACATTGTTACTGATTTATGTACTGGAGGAGAGCTATTCCAGCGTATTGTTGAAAGAGGAACTTATACTGAAGAAATGGCTTCTGATCTAGTACGCCAAATGTTGGAAGGACTGGCTTATTTGCACTCGCTAGACGTAACAGCTTTTTTTATTGTTTTATGTATCTCTTGACATGCCTAAATTAGATTTGTCTAAGCCAGTTTTTCCCGTTCCATTAGATCGTACACAGAGATATCAAACCAGAAAATGTAAGTTTTTTCCTGTTCTGGACAGTTATCGAGCATAATGCTAATTCTTGTATTTTGTTCTTATTCTTATTCTTTCCCTTTCAATTTTAGTTATTGTTCAAAACACCCGCTGAGAACGCTGATTTGTTAATCACCGACTTTGGATTATCTAAATTGTTGAAAGACCGTAATGAAGTCTTAACAACCGCTTGTGGTACACCAGGCTACGTAGCTCCTGAGGTGCTTTTAGGTACCGGCCACGGTAAACCCGTTGATGTATGGAGTGTTGGTGTTATCATGGTAAACGGTTTATAATGGGATTTATACCCAACATGTAGAAGTCTTGAACTAATTGCCGATGTTTCTACTATGACAGTATACCCTTCTTAGTGGCTATACACCATTTTACGGTGAAGACCAAACCGAATTATTTGAATGCATCATGCAAGGAAAATATGAATTTGAAGAGGAATATTGGGGCAATATCTCGATTGAGGCCAAAAACTTGATCGACAAACTATTGACATTTGATCCTAAAGAGCGTATCACAGCCGAAGAAGCGCTGCAAGATGTGTGGATCACACACAAAAATAAGGCTATCAATTTGGCTCCGAATGTTCGTAAAGGATTCAATAGTCGAAAAACTCTACGTTCTTTAGTGACAGCAGTAGCAGCTATGAATAGGTTGAAGCTGAACTTGGAAGATGACAGTAGCAGTGGTAGTGACAATGAAAAAGAGAAAGACGCTCATTAAAAGGCTGCTCCATTTCAGTGGCAGATTTGTTCGTTAATACAGTCGAACCTGTCTAATTGAATCAAGACATTAACTTACAATGTTGTCCTTTTCTTAATAACTGAATTCTGTTAATTTTTCTACTAAAAACATTTTCCAACAATGGGCACGTTTTTTATAAAGATGGACAAAACAAACATTTCTAAGTTCCACGTAAAAAACGTTTACGATCCTTTGAAGGATCTTACTCAAATTGATTATCCGAATGTAGTTCCTGACAAAATGACTAGCCAACCAAAGGTTAAAGTGCCAGATTCGGATAGATCATACAAGAACTATCACGACTTTAGCAAAGAGACGTTTATAGATCGTATGCTTGAAAATCTTCAAGATTGTGGGTTGCTGGCCAAAGTTGATTATAGCCTATCAGATGAAATTTCTTCAGCCATAATCTTTATTTTGCTTTTAAACTGTTCAATAGGATTCAGTTCAAGTGAGGGTAAGCAACTGCAATTATAAGGGGGGGGGGAGAGAGATCAAAGGAGCCATTCTTTGGCATAGTTGATTGACTTTCAATTTCGTCCAATGATAATTGATGATGAAAGTGCTTAACAATAGCACCAGAAAAATAAGTTCTTTCACCTGTTGGTCTTACACTTACTTTCTCTTTTCTTTTTTCGCTTTTTTTCTTTCCTTCCTGAGGTAAAAATGAACACAACCTTCAACTATGCAGACTATCCTGTAATTGTAGGCATAGATTTCGGTACACACGCAACATCTTTATATGAATCATTTTTTAAGAAAACATACTTAAGAATATCATTTGCATTTTTTTGAACAGGTACAACTTATTCGGGCTGTTGTTATGCATTTGCACAAAACGAGGAAGTGATTGATATTGTTAAATGGTATAAAAGAGACTGACAGTTCATTGACAACATTTCTCAGAAGCAACTTGTACTTATCTTGCGATCTTTTGTATTTGTAGGCCAAAGCAAAATAATCAAGTTTATCCCAAGGTATGATAACTCGATTCAACTACTATTTATAGAACCAAAAGAAAAAACATCCAAAAAAGAAGAGCTCGTCTCACCATCATTCTTTCATTTTTACTTGAAATCAACTATCGGATACTGAAAGACACCAACACTCTCTTTATACCGTAAAGGCTCTACTCAGCTTGTAGAATGGGGTCATGGTGCTCGTCGCCTTGCCATGAAGCCCAATAATGCTGATTCCTTATTATTGTCAAAGTTCAAGCTCTATCTAGACGAACATTTACAGCAAACCGAACTAGGCAACGGTCTCAATATCATCGATGTCATTGCAGACTATTTGAGAGCCTTTCATTTACATGTGTGCACAGAATTATTGAAAGGGTTTGCAGGGAATTATGATCAATCCCGGTTTCGCTACGTAAGTCTCTTCGATGAAAAATGTTGTCAGTTAGGTAAAAAGGACAAAATATAATCAATCAAACTGAAATTAAATTAAATTCTCTATGATATACTATACATATAGTGCCTCACTGTACCTGCTATGTGGAGTGATCGAGCGAAAGCTACGATGCGTGAAGCGGCTATTCGAGCTGGACTCATCAATGCCAACGACCATCCCGATCGTCTCATGCTTATTTCAGAACCCGAAGCAGCAGCCCTTTATTGTGAAAAAAAATCAGAACAGTTCAATTTAAGACATGGGCAGCGTTTTATGATATGTGATGCTGGTGGTGGTACTGTCGATTTGATTGTTTTCGAGATTCATGAGCCTCCAGGTGAAAGACGCACCTTGAAAGAAGTCACTAACGGCCATGGCGGCTCATGCGGTTCTGGGTTCCTTGATTTACGAATGCGAGAATATCTTAAGCGAAAGTTCAGCCATTATCACACCATCAATGATAGTGCTATGGAACTGATTATGGATACCTTTGTCAACGTGATTAAACCCGATTTTGATGGTCTGGAAGATCATTTTTTGGATTTGCCTGCATCGATGGGCTTGGGTGATTTGACAGATACTGATATCGGACTGGATAACGGCTCGCTTTGTTTGCCTGCCGAGGAATTGAGGGAGTATGTGTTTGAACCAGTGATTCGACAGGTGCTTGAATTGATCAGGAATCAGTTAGTACAGTCGCCTCAATTGGAAGCTATATTTTTGGTAGGCGGCTTTGGTCAGTCAAATTACTTGTTCCGTCGCGTTGAAGAGGAATTTGCCAATCAAGTTGGAATGATCGGTGTTCCCCCTCGTGGTGAATTAGCCGTGGTTCGTGGTGCAGTTTATTTCGGCTTGAATCCTCAAATTGTAACAGAAAGAGTGTCAAGACGTACCTATGGCGTAGAAACACGCATGTTATTCCAGGAGGGCATTGATCCGCCCGAATATGCTGTTATGGGAGGTGATGGTAAACGATATTGCCGTCAACGGTTCAGTGTATACGTGCATAAGGGTCAAAGCGTAAAGGTGGATGAATGTGTATCAAAGAACTTTGTAATCAGCTATCCTAACGACACGGATTCTGACTTATTTGCCTTTGACGAAGACGGGCAACCGCCGAGACTTACTTCTCATGCATTGGTGCGCAAGGTGGGTAACTTTCCTATCCGAATGCCTCATTTAGAAGGCGTCAAGCCTGGTGAGAAAGTAAATATGTCCATCAAAATGTATTTCGGTTTAACTGAAATTAAGATTGAATGCGTTATCGCCGACAAATCATTTGTCTTTACTTCTTCTTTTGAAGCATCAGATGCTCTCAATGGATCTTCCAATTCGACGGCTACTACCAGCGCCTTGACGAATGGTATTCAAGTACATTCCCAACAGCAGTCGATGTACGATCCTTATAGCAACCCTGCTTCAGACATGACTGCGGCCCCTGCTCCTTATGCTAATTATCAAACGCCCATGGTAGCAGCTGAACCATCGAATAATATGTACGGATTAAATCATGCTATGAGTCATGTATCCCTTCAACAACAGCCACCACCACCACCACCACAGCAGCCTCCTTATGGTAACTATCCTTCTGCTACACAAGGAACTCAAGCACCCTTTTCGTATGGTCATCCTGTTTCCTCATCACAATATTATTATTCGAATCCCGCCCAAGGCGGTGGTTATTCCTCTTCCCAACAACAACAGAATGCTTATACCAATAGCTCGTTTTATGCTAATACAGGTTACTCACCATCTCATCAACATGGCTATCCTCCTCAACCGGCAACCCAGCCACCACCCTCCCAAGGGTATTATCGTTAAACTATCTACCAAATATTTTACTGTTATTATTTATACATCAACCCTATATCTATCCTATTGTTTATCTACTTAGTATTCAATAAAAAAAAAAAAAGAAATTCAATCGCGGCAAACGTCTCTTTTGCTGCATAGGAGGTTTTTTGCTTTAGCCAAAAAAGGCATGAGCAGTGAAGACAGAGAAAAAAAAAAAAAAAAGGAAAAAAAAAGCGATATGCAAAAACTTGGCCTGTTATTCTTTTTTCCACATTCTTAAACTCTGTTTCTCTTCTTCTTACTCTTCCATTCCAAGCATCGGAAGCTTCTTCCTTATATAATCTTGGAGCATCAGCTTTTCTTTTAAAGATACCAACTCTTTCTTTCAACATTCGTTCAATGGATTCACCTCCATCCAGTTCACAAGAGCAATTCTCCGAGTCATCAACACCAGAAAAAGAAGAGGTTGACAACACTAGTGGCAATGCGAATGCAAGCGGTAGTAATACAACGGACAATACAATACCTGCTATTCAGTTTGGACAGCACTTCTTTAGTGATTGGAATTCAAGTTACGACGAGCAACGGGAAGGTGATCATTTAGTGACATGCCCCGATGGAACACAAATATTATGCGATTCTCCCGATCCCAGCACAGACTTGCGACCACCTTCTTATGCTGAGAAAGACGAAGCGAGTCGTAGCACTAGTGATCAGCAAGTTGTATTATCAACACAGCCATCAAAGCAAAAGGATGACGAAGGAAATAATGGTTCCGATAGCACTGATATGAAAAAGGCAGTGAAAAGAGACAAGAGTTCTACAGTAGCTTCCACTAGCAGAACCAAACATAAGAAATCCGTCACGACGAAACCACGACGGATTATTGGCAATTATACGTTAGTGAGTACTATTGGATCTGGGTCAATGGGAAAAGTTCGTTTAGCAATACACAACCATAACGGAAATAAGGTTTGTTCTGTCAATAGCGATGATGTAGTGTCGAAACTTCTATGTATATTTAACGATTTTGTCTAAAAATAGCTTGCAGTCAAAATTGTGCCTACTAACTTGATGGATAGCAAACAGAAAGAGCAGCAAAGTCATGAAGACCACCATCGTCAAATTAGAACAGTACGAGAAGCCAACATCATGATGCTATTGCATCATCCATTTATTGTCAGTTTAAAAGAGATGATACTACTGGAACCATACTATTATTTATTCATGGAATATGTGAATGGGGGTCAGCTATTGGACTATATCATTGCACATGGAAAATTGAAGGAAAAGCAAGCCAGAAGGTTTGCACGGCAGATTCTAAGTGCATTGGATTATTGTCATAGAAACTCGATTGTTCACAGAGATTTGAAGATTGAAAACATTCTGATTTCGCAGTCTGGCAATATTAAAATTATCGACTTCGGATTGTCTAATTTATTTTCCCCAAGGAGCTCTTTGAACACATTCTGCGGATCACTTTATTTTGCAGCACCAGAGTTACTGAATGCCAAAGCTTATACCGGTCCGGAAGTGGATGTGTGGAGTTTTGGTGTCGTTGTCTATGTCTTGGTATGTGGAAAAGTACCCTTCGATGATCAAAATATGCCAGCTTTACATGAAAAGATCAAAAGAGGCGTAGTAGACTACCCATCTCATTTGAGTACAGGTAAATTAACCCATTCCTATTATCGCTTTATCGCAGATACTTACTATTTATATGTATATCAGATTGTAAAAGTATTTTATCCAGAATGCTGGTCACCAATTCAACGCATCGTGCTACAGTATCCGAACTAATGATCCACCCTTGGATGAATAAAGGATATGATGGACCTGTGAACAATTATGTTCCAGAAAGACTACCGCTCACTTTGCCCATCGACATGAATGTTGTGCGAGGTATGACAGAAGGATTTGGCTTTGGTACTGAAGAAGAAATCAAACAGCAATTGGAAGATATTATAACGTCTGATGAATATCAGAAAGCAGCACAGACATTGATGGAAAGGACAGCAGAAGTACAAAGATTGCATCGACATAACAGTCATCATATGGACAGCAGCAGCCATGCTAATGGCAACGGTCATCACCATCGACCACGATTCTTTTCGTCGACTTCATCGTTTCTTAATGGCAGTAGTAGCGCAAACAGTACAAATCACAATAGTAAGGCACCGATGACTCTGCCCAACGATGATCCGCAATCCATCCCAGCTGCCTATCACCCACTTGTATCCATCTACTATCTGGTCAAAGAGCGAATGGAAAGAGAACATAGGATTGCTGAATCGAACAACCCTGATACCGATTTAACATGCTATTTTGATGTGAACAAAGACAGTATGAATGGCAAGCAAACCACCAAAGATAGTTCAGTCGACTCCAAACCTTCATTTTTACGTATTCCCAACATTACTCTACCAGAAAGTATTCATCCCACCATTAAGGCGACCAACTTTGATACCGAAGCCATCTATCATGGCAACAATGGCAAAACACCCCAGTATCTACCCGTAGAAGATAATAACGAAGAACACAGCATTCATGAAAAACTTCATATGCTGGAAAATGGCCTCAGCCGTCTATTTTCGAGATCTTCTGGTAAAAGTTCGCATCGTCGACCATCAGCTACCACCAATGGAGAATCGTCTGTAAACGACGCTCATACGAATGTTGATGATGATATGTTGAATGCGCATACAATGTTCGAACGTCGCAGTTCTAGTAAAGACGCGGGTTCTACGAACAATAATCATACCACAATGTTTCGACGTATCAGCCAAGCCCTTTCACGCACTTCAACCAATGACAGTGCAAAATCAAGGCGACGAAAGTCTGCCGCCTCCACTCATTATTATTCCGATAAGCAGAACCCATCTGCTGCTGTTGCTGCTGCTGCTGATGATGATTTTGATAACCATTATCCAGAGCCTCCACTTTCTCCACCTGCACCCGTTACAACTTCTACATCCACGCCTATACCCATACCGTCCACATCTCATTATCGCTATTACAACGAGGACAACAACAGCATAATTGATAAAAGCAGTATCGGGGAAAAGTCACCACAAATATCCACTTCTTATGCACTATCACCGCCATTATCGGGCTCCTCTCGTTTCCCTAATTCCTTGATATCACCACCCATTTCTTCTGTTCATAAGTCCGTTAATCTAAAAGACGAGGAGGAGGACGATGATGTGGCTATTGCTACTGCGGCAGCAGCGGCGGCAGCGGCAGCGGCAGCATTTAGTTTACAATCCAATAACAAGAAGGGTAAATTTAGTCGTATGTTCCCCCGAAGAATGACAGTCGGCGGTAATACATCCGTTAATGCCCAAAACCATGCCAATTTCATTAAAGCGCAACAGGAACAACAACATATTCCCAAAAATCATCATCATCAGCATCTCAATTCGACGAACCGCACTCATGATAGAAAGCATACCGATAAGGACGACAATAGTGACTTGGGCGTATCCTCCCAGCAGTGCCATCTACGTCAACAACCCAGCCCCACAACTTCAAGCTCATCTTCCTCTTCTTCCTCCTCACCACCTCCTACAAGGCAGACTACCACTGCGACAACTACCAAAAATGGCATGGCAGACGAAAGTATAAAGCCTGTTTTCTTGAAGGGTTTGTTTTCAGTCACTACTACCTCTACAAAGCATCCCTCTGTTATCCGAGCAGATCTCATACGTGTTTTAGAGCGACTAGGTGTGAAATGGCGCGAAACGAAAGGCAAGTTTGAATGCGTACACATGCCTAGTATTGACATGAATCATGTGGCTTTTTCTCAGCAGCAACAACAGCAACAAGGACAATACATGCCGATGACTTCAATGGCCAATGAAGAAGCGCCATCTTATCAGCAAGCTGAAGAAGATATGACTTATGGCAAGACAAACAATGGCATTGCGCCATTACCCGATTTGGTGATGCGATTTGAGATATATATTGTAAAAGTACCTTGGTTATTGGGTATGCATGGATTGCAATTTAGAAGAGTAGGAGGAGATTCATGGCAGTATAAGAATATGTGTAGTAAAATTCTGGCAGAGTTGAAACTGTAGTAGCTGTACTTCCGTACAATAGAGGAATTTACGCCGGTCGTCTTAATATTTTCTTTTATATTGTATATCATAATTCCATTTTTATTTTATTTTTTTATCATTTTCTAATACTTGATCTTTATTATCTTTTATTTAGTTTTGTTTCCTTTCTTGTATATAGCTTCTTTATCATTTTTTGCTAATTTCAATGTTCTATACGTAATTGTATTTTTAGCTCACTCCTTGACAACTAAACATTGAACTTAATTTATATGGCAAACACACGAATAGTTTCAATAGTGTACCCGTGTATTTTTCCACTTAACATTTTATTAACAAATGAAAAGATGCCTGAGAAAGCTGTTGCCTCCAGCTAGAAGGTCGTTCTCTTCCTTTTACATCTAACCAAATCGAATAACACAGGTGAAATATGAAATTTACTCAGGGGCACAAACGAGCAAGTCTAGTTCTTGCAAAAAGTCAATTTGATGGCATCATCAAAATAATCAGTTATGCGTTGGTTGTCCATCAAATAGTTGGCTTGTGTCCTGAATACAGTTTTCAGCGACTTCCTCTCAAAATACCATCTCAACTTTGTTGTTCCTGAATATTTTAGATAGAATATCCAAATTTTGACAGATGGCCTGTGTCAGATTTATTACATTAAATGTGTGCACCCTAAGTTGTCCAGTCAATTTATAAAAATAGTGAAGCTCACAGCAGGTGTTTGTGGCATTACTGAGCAGAACAAGATGCATATAACAATTGTTGATGACGGTTTGACCGGTCCGTATATCAAAACAAACCGTAAAATTTATGAAAGTTAAAAAATTACAAGGAGCAAGAGCAATCATATCTCTCTATTACGAATCAATACAAGCAGAACCTCAGAAAATTACGAAATAACTTCCTCCTTTTGTTCAATAAATAATACCATTGTTCCACTTTTTTAGACACGCAAAAGATGTAAGAAATCTGATAACTATTGTTAGATTAGAATAGTATGTTGAATGCTTTAAAAATCTCAGCTTAAAACAGTTGCAACAACTTGTTGAACCGTGCAGAGGTAATTACAAATTTTCGACAATGACTTTTCCATATCTGAATATTTTCAAAGTATTTAAAGTTGCTGTCAAGATGTTGACCAATAAAATAAAAAGCGTTAATGAAAAAAGACGCTTTGATCCATCGTATCGACAAGAGAAAAAGCTAATATATCTGTATCCGAATGGTCTTTTTGACACTTAATTTTACAACTCAGCATTTTTCTTTTACTCGTTACTGCAATACTGTCGTTCATCTTGTTTCCCAAAGCATCAGCTTTTCCCATCTACTACAGTAATAACTATAAAAATGGACACAGAATCTATTTTATTTGGCATCCGTAATCTGTTTGCAGTCGGAAATTATCAAACTGTCATTAACGAAGTCAGTTCCACCAACGGACTCATTACACCTGAGGCCAAATTAGAAGCCAAAGCTTTCTTATATCGTTCCTACGTAGCTCAAGGCAAATACAATCTTGTTATCAATGACATCAAAAACGACGATGAAGCACCATTACAAGCTATCAAGTTATTGTCTCAATATATGGCTGACAAACAAAGAAACAACAACGTGGATGCTGAAGGCTATTTACAGAAAGCTAATGCCTTGTTAGAAGAAGGTGCCAATCGCATCAATTCAACTGTTCAAGTTACGTTAGCCACTCTGATGGTACAGGCTGGGAAATATGAGGAGGCTTTGAGAACACTTCACTCACGTCAAAAGAAATTAGAATGGTAAGCCATACAAATAAAATGTAAGGAAACAAGCTATGCAATTGTTATTGATATTTGAAACTTTACCGTGTGTGCATCATACTATAGCTCTGCTTTGGCAACTCAGATCTATCTTTTGATGGATCGTTTAGACTTGGCAAGAAACGAAGTAGCCAGTTGCAAATCTTGGGCAGAAGATGCGTTATTACTGCAAATGATGGAAGCTTGGGTTGATTTACGTGTTGTAAGGCTTTCATCAATAATGAAGTAGTATGATGTACGCCATACAGATGTTGAACTGAATGGAATCCTTTTACTCTTTTTTTTTTGTAAAATCCAGGGCGGTGAGAAGTATCAAGAAGCATTTTATATCTATGAAGAGTTTGGCCAATCATCTTCTTCTCAGACTGTCAATGTATTGAACGGACAAGCAGCTGCCAACCTTGCATTAGGAAGATATCCCGAAGCAGAGAGTTTATTATTAGAGGCTCAAAATAAGGTATAAATTTGTATAAAAGCAGCAGATATGATTGTTTCTTTCAAAAAGTAAGAGGAAGTGGTCTGATAAAGCTGTATGATACCTATAGGACTCTGATAATCCGGATACACTCATCAATTTGATTGCATGCGCCACTTTATCAGGAAAACCTCAAGAAGTTGTTAACCGTTATGTTAGGTATGTTGCAAGAATAGAACAGAAACGTTAATAATAATAATACTAACATGTCCTTTTCTTCTTTTGTAGTCAATTGAGAGAATGTGCTCCTAATCATTCTTATTTACAAGACCTTGATATGAAGTCCAGCTTATTTGATCATTGTGCATCTCGTTATTCTTTAGTAGATACAGCTTGATTACATTAATAAATTGCCATATGCACTATTTGAAACGTACAAGTATCTTAAAAGTTGTATTCTTGATTTGATTGGCTGCCTGTACCTTTTTGCTTTTCTTATAATTTTGCTGTTTGCATTGGGAAATACACACACAACGACGTTTCTTCATCTTGCAAAAAGAGTCAAGATGGGAGCAGGTTCATCAAAGCATAAGATTACTTCACAGGATAGGGCCATTTTAGACCTAAAAGTGCAGCGTGATAAACTGAAAAGATACCAAAAGAAGGTAAAACAGCAATTGCTCACCTAACTAAACCAAGGCTAAGCATGTCGGATGCAATAAAGCTAATGCCATTCGTAACATGTGTCTAGCTTAATGTCGTGATTGAGAGGGAAGTGCAAGCGGCAAAGCAGGCTTTAGCGCAAGGAAACAAATCAAAGGCGCTGTTAGCTTTAAAAAAGAAGAAATACCAAGTACAACTGCTAGAGAAAACTGATCAACAATTGTTAAACTTGGAAGACTTGGTAAGGGTTCAGTTTAAAAAGTTGAAGTAGTCACTCTTTTTTCTATTTCTTTTTTTTTTTTTGTTTTTAACTTTAATATCTGTATAGACACAATCTATAGAATATGCCTTAGTAGAGAAACAAGTATTGGAAGGGTTAAAGAACGGCAACCAAGTCTTAAATGAGATTCATAAAGAAACCTCAATTGAGGCAGTTGAAAAATTATTGGATGATACAGCAGATGCCATTGCTTATCAAAATGTAAAATGATTTGTACTATTGAAGACTATGGTTAGAGAATTTGACCTAAACTATTCGTGGTTATTAGGAAATTGACGAAATGCTAAGTGGTGTTATAAGTGCGGAGGCGGAGGAAGAGATTTTGGAAGAATTGGATAAACTCAGAGAGGAAGAGGTTTGTTTAAACTATTCGATTTTTGTACTAATTATACAAATATGGAAAAAATAACCTAGATTTTGCTTTTTAATTTTCTATCGTCGCACGTATCCGTTTATGCCCCTTGCACAACGTCGAAACTTTATCTATGGTTTTTTCCCAATTTTCTGGTCAATTTTTGACAGTTGAATGCAGAGCTGCCTTCTGTACCTGACAATAAGTTACCTGTCAAACCTATTGAAGACAAATTGCCAAATGTGCCTACACATATACCTTCCTCTGCGGCAGAAGAAGATCAGTTAGAAAACAGACAAGGTAAATGGAACTGTTTAGGTGCCGCCATTTTGTGACTAACCGTGAGTACGTTTGCGTGCAAAAGAATGGTTCTGATTTTTTTTTTTTTTTAACAGCCGTGAAATCCAGCAAACAAAAACAGGCTATGCTGGCTTAGACCTGCAATTTAAGCCAGGTCGAAAATGAGGGGTGGGGAATAAATGAAAACCCGCCCTGGAATGAGTCCGAGAGCTGATACTGCCAAGTGAATGGATAAACGATTACAGAGGCTGTCAAAATTTTTTTTGCTCCCCTATAAATAAAATGGTATAGTTGATATTTAATTGCCTTCTTCTTTTCATCTGTTTGCATTCTCTTTTCTTGTTCCAATCTTTCACTTCGCTCCTTCACATACCATATCTCGATATCTTTTCTGGCAGACTGTGTAGAAAATTGTTGAATTTCAAGCAGCCATAACTTTTCATGACATCGAAAGAAAACGATAAAATTCAAGGCTATAACCTTGATGTCACTACAGAAGTTGACTTTGGACCAAACGACGTTGAAAAAGTCGAAAAAGAAGCCTCTCAGTTGCGTCGTGTTTCTGAACGCATCCCTCTTGCAGCTTGGTTTATTCTAATTAACGAATTTTGGTAAGCTATTTCACTCGTCATATGCTGACTTTTTTGAGGAGCACATCACTAATATATTCATCGTAATTTTTACTAATAGTGAAAGGTAAAACTCATCTATATTATTGTCCACCATTGCTCGTTTTCCAAAAGCGGCAATACTGATTCATGAATTTTTCCACAGTACTTACACTAAAAATTTTTTCTTCTTTGGTCACGTCTTACAGATTTGCATACTATGGTGGTTCCACACCTTTCCAGAACTATGTTCAGGTACTTTTTTATTATTCTATCATGATGATATGCCAATTACACGTCAGTTAGTTAATCCTCTCCTTTTATTATAGTATGGTCCCCATGATGAAACTCCTGGTGCTTTGGGTCGAGGCCAGGCCACTGCCACTGCCTTGCAAAATTTCTTCACTTTTTTCTGCTATTTTACTCCTATGTTGGGCGCTATTATTGCAGATCAATATATTGGCCGTTATAAAACAATCATCATCTTTTCCATCGTTTATATGTTTGGTTTTCTTATCCTTACCACTACATCTATTCCTGCAGCTCAGGCTAAAGGGGCTAGTTTCCCCGGTTATATCGTCTCCCTTATTGTCATTGGCCGTAAGTACTTTTTTTTTCACCTTATCTTCTGCCAAGGATATGAACTCATCAGCATCTTTTATTTTTTTTCTTTTCTTCTTCATATTTTAGTTGGTACTGGTGGTATCAAAGGTATTGTTTCCCCTCTTTGTGCCGATCAATACAGAAGGACTGAGAACTACATTAAAGAACTCAAGTCTGGCGAACGTGTTCTTGTTGACTTTGATCTCAGCATCCAGCATTTATATAATTGGTAAGGCTCTCTTTTTGGTTCTCTGTACAACGGCCTTTTATTGACAATCTCTTATAAAATTTGGTTTTTTTTTTAGGTTTTACTGGGCTATCAACGTTGGCTCTTTGTTAGGTGGTATTATCTGTCCCATTCTTGAACTTCGCGTGGGATTTTACGCGGCTTTTGTATTACCTACCGTGATTTTCTTCATTGCTATCATTGTCTTTATTGGCGGTTCTAAAACCTATTATAAGCCTGGCCCCACTGACTCCGTCATTGCCAAAGCTTGGCAAATTGTCAAATTTGCCTATAAGCGATCGCGTTTGCCCGAAAACAAAGAAGCTCGCAAGAACTGTAAGGATGTACTTGATTTTGCCAAGCGTGACTCTGGTATTCCCGCTGCAATTGAGTGGACACCTGAAGCTTACAGTGTTGCCACTTGGGATGATACTTTTGTGGATGAATTGAAGCAAGCTGTCATGGCTTGTAAAATCTTTGTTCCTCTTTCCATTTACTGGGTCTGTTACAATCAATTGTCCAACAACTTACTTTCTCAAGCAAGTACCATGTATCGTCCTGAAGGATTTCCAAATGATATTATGAACAACTTTGATCCTATCGCTTTGATTGTTTTCATCCCTATTACCGATGGTTTCCTGTATCCATTATTACGTCGCTTGAAGATCAATTTCGCTATTCAAAAGCGTATTACTGCTGGTTTCATTTTCGGTGCTTTGGCTATGGTTTACGCAGCCGTTGTTCAGCATTACATTTATATCGATCCTCTTTTTGCCGAATCAGGAGGAAGAACTTCACATGTCTCTGTATTCTTACAAATTCCTTGTTACTTTTTAATCGCTTTCTCTGAAATCTTCGCATCTATTTCCTCCAACGAATACGCCTATACACACGCTCCCAAGTCCATGAAGTCACTTGTATCTGCGCTCTCCTTGTGGCCTAGCTGTGTCGCTGCTTTGATTTCTTTGGCTATATCACCTTCATCTCATGATCCTAATATGGTCTGGGTATACACAGGTGTTGCTGTTGCTGCTTTCATTACTGGTATCATTTACTATTGGATGTTTAGAAGCTATGACATTATTGATGAACAAGCTAAATTGAAGAAGTTTTTGGAGCAAGAACAGTTCGAAAGCAACATTGATCTGGACGAAACTAATGTTGCTCATAGTGTGTCTGATGAAAAAACCAACTTGTGATAATTCAGTCACAGAGCACTCTCATCAATAAATGCAACACTTTGTAGCGTCTTGTTCACTCATCAATTGGAACACTGCTATATCAACTTGTCCTTAACTTTTCTTTTTTATTTATCTTTTGTATTTTACTATATACTTAGATGTATATAATCTGTTTATATTGTATACCATAGCCTCTTTTTTTTTTCTCTTTTTGTAAATAAATAATAACCGATATCTCAAATTATTCATTCGTCATTATTTAATCTTGAAAATACTACGAGAGGACAGAATTGCTCTCTAGTAATTCCCTTGTTCTTGTTCATATTGCTCTTGATGATTCTTTATGATTGTCATATACATGTCGGCAGGGTACTCACTGCCTCTAATTTGAAAGGTATAACAGGCTGCTCGTAATAATATGAGTAATGTATGTTAATTTATCTTGTGCCAAAGGAGCAAGTAAAACAAGAGCAAAAAAGAAACTGGTGTACCTTGTTCTACTTTTTTTATGCTTTGCTTTAGCGTGTTTAACTTCTTGTTCAGTTGTGGTAGGTAGGTTGAGGCGATGAGATCAAAATCTACGTTGTATATGGCTTTTTTAATGATATCATAACTCATTCATATCTGATACGCATGATATCCAGATCTTTACCTTGATCGAGTTTTCGTAATGTTCGACAAATGTGTAGCGCTTTATCATATTTTCCTGAGGACACTAGGTGTATAGCGTACCTCATTAGCTCGCCTGTAAGGTCGGCTAAACCGCACATCTGATAATATGCAATTAGAATTAGCTACATTAATTCAGATGGTACAGTTACAAATGTTTACTAACATAATCTTCAGCTGTAATATGTAACCACTAATATGCATCGCAAAATACTTGCTTTAGTTGAATAATTTTGTTAACAGAACTTTCTGGTAGTTCCTACCGCTTTCCCTTCTTCGTTTATGAAGTGGCCTTCTACTTCTGGTTTCGTGATTATTTCATCCGTTTGTAAGAAATGGTAAAATGCCAGTGCCTCAATCTATCCGTTGGTATTACACATATATGAGATATAATGCTGCTTGTATATTTTTCTCGAAGGATTACTTACAAACTCTTCAATTCCACCAGAAAAACTTCTTGAATACCTATCGCATTATAACACGTCTTAATGATTAGAGTTACAGCACATACTACTCTTAATACATAATGCCTTCTTCAACCTGTAATAATCCCTTCCTTGTATATCCTCTGCTAGCTTTTTGAATAGAATAATAATATCTTTCTTTCTATCCTCTGTTTCACTGAACTTCTTTGTATTGTCTTTATACGATTTTGCCTGTGCCACTCTATACAATTTTGTTCACCAAAAAGTACATATTGCTTTTGTCTTAAATTTAAGCTTCTAGCTACCTGTGCAAAGCAAATATCATTTTTTTACTCTGTGACGTGATGTCTCTGTAGAATGAAGTCGTTAATGTCAATTGTCACTGGTCGATTGCCGAAGATCAAGTACGATTATAATGTCGAACCTGGATAATTTGATGATCCTTTCGCGTCTATCATACTTTTTATAAAATATGAGTTCCTCAAGCCTTTGTCAACCAACTAGCTCAGCTGTACCTGTATGTCCAAAATGTCTCTGCATTCCCTGAAAAAAACTTGTGTGTTCATTTCGAATTTCTCAATTTAGCTTGGTTTTAGAAAAAGGTTTAAATGATTTACAAAGAATAAATTTTATTTCATGCAGAACTCTAACAATTTTTTTGCTTGACAAGCATTCAGGACGAAAATAATAGGCGTAATTTCTACAACTAAATGTCAATCACTTCACTATCACAAGCAGAGCATCTGGGCACTTCCATAAACTCAAAGAAGTCGGGTTTTTTCAAAGGAGGCAATTTGCCAACAGCAGGAATATGTTTCTTGGCAATATCATTTTCCTCTTCTGCATCATCTTCGTCTTCTTCTTCTTCTTCTTCATCATCTTCGTCATCGTCGTCTTCTCCTCTAGCATTACCTTCATCATCTGTATTTGTCCATTGGAAACCGTTCTCACTCACAGGACTGATACCGTTCATCATTAGTTTCACCTGAGCAGCATCCAGGGCTGAACGACCTAAGGTCAGGTCCTCTTCATGATGGTTTCTCATGTCATGATACTGCTTCCACATAGTTTCTAAATGTTCTTCATATTCCGATCGTAGACGTCGAATAGTGAGCTCCAGATCACGATTTTCACGTTCAAGAATGGCTCGATCAGATTCTGTGCTGAGCTGTCTCTCTCGTTGTGCGGAAAGCTCAGTACGGATGGTATTGAATGCTTGCAATTGACGATCTACTTGATTTTTTAATTCAGTTACTTCTGGGGTATCTGCCACCTTGGCTTCCAGTTCTCTCACTTTTTCACGTAGTTCCCTGATTCTTGTTTCGCTTTCATTAGGACTTAAATTTTTGTCTAAATTATCTTCAATGGCATTCTTCTTGGTCCTTTCTAATTCAGCTTGTAATTGCGAGGCACGCTCATCCTTCTTTGTTGATTCCTCCTGTAACTTATTCAATTGTTCCTCCATATCATTATGTTTACTGATTTCTCGTTTGAGTTCCTCTAGCTTGCGGTCACGAGTTTGCACTTGTCGTTGAAGTTCAGCCAATTGTACTTCTAAATTCCTGTCATTTACAGATCTCGTCTTGTTGGTATCATTAATATTGTTCTTATTCTCACTGTTATCTTCCAGTACAGCGACTTTTTGACGGTATTCTTCTAGCTCCTTCTCTTTTTGCTTTAGCTTCTTCTCAGACTTTTTGAGAACAGAGTTTTGGTCTTGGAAAAACTGCACTTGACCTCTGAGTTTCTTGGCCTCTTTATCACGTTTGGCCAATTCTGCTTGAAGTTCCTCGATTTTTTTGTGTTGTTCGTTACTATCACCGTTGTTAACACTGTTATTCTCTTGAGTTTCACGGGAACTGGATGCTTCATCAGTTGTAGCATCATTATTAGTCTTCAGTTTGCTTAACTCTTCATTGCTCTTCTTCAATAAGTCCTCTAATTCCGTGATACGAGTTATCAATTTATTTGACTTGTCGGCATGTGTAGTTTGAGCCTTTTCATTAGCAGCGCTTTCTTCCGCCAACCTGGCTTTAAGATCGTCTACTTCCTTTGAATGATTATCTGTTAAGGTTGCAATTTCTTGTTCATGATTAGTAACTATTTCAGTTTTATTCTTTTCAGCCGCTTCAAGTTTTTGTTGAAGTTGTTCGTGATCTTGAGTAAGATCGTCCAACTTCTTCTTGGTATCACTGAGCTTCTCCTCGAGCTGTTCGAGAGTCTGAAGCTTTTCTTCAAGATCAAGTCGTGTATCTCTTTCTTCGGCAGCTTTTGCTTTTATATCTCCTAGTACTTCCTCGTATTCAGCAATCTTTGTCCTCTGTTGATCGGCAAGTTCTTGCATTTCAGATAGCTGTGACTGTAATGAAGTAAGATCTTTAAGTTGTTCCTGAAGTTTGTCGAATTCTATAGTTTGTGTTCTCAACTTGTCGTTCAAAGCTTCCAGTTGCTGGCGAAGTTCGTTCGCCTGCTTCTGTTCCTTTTTCAAGGCTTCTTCAGATCGCATCTTATGTTCTTGAACTTCCTCGACGTACTGTTCTTGCTCTTTCTTTTGTTTAAGAAGTGCATCTGAATTATCAGCCAGTTCTTTATTACGTTGTTCAATTTCCTCCCTGAGCTTCTCCAATTCTTGGTTCGCAGTTTCCAGTCGAGATTCCAGATCGCTTTTAGACTTCTCCGTATTTGTTAAGTTTTTACCACGAGTTTCGCATTCTTTCTTTTTTTCTGTTAATGCTTCTTTGGTAGTTTTGAGCTCATCTGAATCACGCTTCAAAGAGGGGAACAGGGCTTGTAACTCTTTTAATTCTTCCTGGTGTTTAGCTAAGCTGTCTTCCAATTGCTTTAATTCATCTCTCTTGGCGTTGAGCTCATCCTTCGCCTTTTCAGCTTCGTCTCTAATGGCAAGGAATTCTTTTTCCTTCTCGCTTAATTGATCATTAGAATTTTTTAGGTCTTCCAATACTTGTTTAGCATCTTCCAATTCCTTTGTCTTCTTACTAAGTTCGTCTTCTAAACCCATAATATTTTTCTGATGATGTTCAATTTCTGATGTCTTCTTTTCTAACTCTTCTTTGATGCCTTCTTCTCTGCTCACTGAACGTTGCTTTAGTTCTGCTAAATCTTTCTTCAGTTTATCTTGATCTTTAAAGAAATTGGCTTCCTTAAGTTTGAATTGTTTTTCAAGGTTTTCGAGGTCTTGCTTGAGCTTAGTCAATTCTGTATCTTTCGATTTAATAATGTTGGTTGAAGAGTTTTCCTTATCCTTGAGCTGCTGTTCATGATCGGCCAGAGCCTTCTCGGCTTTTTCTCTTGTGTCTTTTAATTCGCTATCCTTGGCGTTCAGGCGGTCCTCAACTTCAGCAATAGAAAGTTTGAGCTTGCCAATTTCATCCTCTTTGCTTTGTAATTGTTCTTGATAAGATTCTTTGTCTTTACTTAATCGTTTTTTTATCTTGTTGATTTCCTTTTCCAACGCTGATTTAGCATCAGCAGCTTCTTTTAATTTATTGGTAAGATCCTTCAACTCTTCCTTCAATTTATTGATTTCTGAGTCCTTATTGGTTACTGCAGTAGTATAAGTGTCCTGAGCACTCTTTAATTCATCTTTCAATTCAGCCAACTGCTTGTTTGATACAATCCCCACATTCTTCAGTTCTTCTTCTTTTTCTCTTGTTTTCACGTTTAATTGTTCAAGTTCCTTTTCAAGAGTTTTAATTTTGGACTCATTATATTGCAAGTGTTTTTCTTTTTGTCCCAGATCAACCTCATGCTCTTTTCTTAATTCAGCCAGCTTATCTTCAGACTCTTTTTTTAATGTATTCAATTCTGTCTCCTTTTTTTCAAGGTCTTCTTGTAAGGTCTTCTTTTCCTTTTCGAGGCTTTCCAGTTCGGTGGTTCTCTTCTTTAATTCCTCTCTATTGGATTTGTTTTGTTCGTCAAAATCTCTTTTCAACTTGGTAATCTCTTTCTTTGATTCTTTCTTCACATCTGAAAGCTCTTTATCTTTTTCGCTCAACTGCATACCAAGGTCTTCAATGTTTTGCTTAAGTTTTTCTACTTCTGCTTGCAGCTCATCAATTGCAGTTTGGTGTTCTTGCTGCTCAGTCTGTAATTGGTTATTCAAGATGTTTTCTTTCTTAGTCCATTCCTTTACAGCATCTGCTAGATCATTCTTTTTAGTTTCAAGCTGCTCCTTCACATCGCTAATTTCTTTTCGTAGGCTCCCTATTTCATCATCTTTCTTCTTTGAAGCATCCTTATGACGTTGAGCTTGGTTATCTAATTGCTTTTGGATATTCGCAGTTTTTTCGTCTGATGTTTGCTTCAATTCTGAGAGTTCTTTATCTTTATTACTTAGTTTATCATTCAATCCTGCAATTTCTTGTTTGAGTTTCTCGAGTGACTCAGTTTTCAGCTGCTCATGTTCGTGAAGCTTATTCTTCAAGTCTGCTGCAGTTTGTTCGTGTATTTTAGCTTTTTCAAGTGATTGTTCTTTCTGTTGTAGTTGTTCCTGCAAATTTTTGATCTCCTTTTCGTATCTTTTCATATCAGAGTCACCTTTCTTACGTTCTTCGTCATGCTGCTTTTGCAGCTCAGCAATCTGCTTCTTCAAGCTTTCAGCTTCATTAGCTAATTCTTCCTTGATCTGAGAAAACTCGTCTTCCTTATCCTTCAGCGTCTTTTTAGCGGTCTCTAACTCGACTTTTAGTTCACCTATCTGTTCAGTTTTTTGCTTTTCATCTCTCAGCTGATTTTCAAGATCAGTTTTTTCTTTTGTTGCCTGTTCTTGTAACCTAGTGAGGTCTTCCTCCTTACTATTCAATTGTGTCCTGGCTTGATCAATATCCTTTTTCAGCTGATCAATTTCTTGAGCCTTCTCTTTAAGAGTTTTGTTACTGGACCGCTCCTGAATATCTAATGTTTTCTTGATATCGGCAAGTCTTTCCTCGGACTCTTCTTGAGCTTTTTTTAACCTGACTTCCTTCTCTGTCGCTTGCTTTTGCAAGTCATCGATCTTTGACTTCATGCTATCAATTTCGATACCTAATTTTCTGGTTTTTTCATTTGCTTCAGCAAGTGCTACGTTCTTTTCCTTTAATTGCTCTTCCAGCTTCTTATTCTTATCTTCTAATTCTTCGAGTTCTTTCTGAAGTGATTCTAACTGACTTTTGGCTTCCATTAAAGAAGTACCACGTTCTTTATAAGAAGCTTCTAGCTCATCAAGCTTTTGTTGGAGCTGTTTGGAGGCGTCCTGCTCACATTTTAAAGTCCTTTCCAGTTTTTCAAGCTGATTATTGACGTCTGAAGAATTCTCTTCGTCGTTATTCTTACGCAGATGCATTAGTTGGTTTGATAACTGCTCGACCTTTGCGCGCTCTGTTTTCAACTGGTCTTTTAGGCTTGAAAGATCTTTCTCGAACAAGGCTGATTTCTCATCGCTGTCGTTGCTAAGTTTTTGTAACTTGTCAATCTTCGACTGCAGCACATCGGATTTCTTCTCTTGAGCCTGTAGACTCTCCTTTGCAGTATTCAAAAGCTTTCTTACGTCGCTGTTGACGGACGACTATTAACAGGCAATCAAAAGTCATTAGAACACGTTGGAAAACCTTTAAGATTGGAAAGGATCGATGACAGGCTCGCTGTTCATCTGTACCTTTTCTCCCTTAGCCAGGTTACTTGAGTCTTCCATATTTTGAAAATTACTGCTAGGACTCTACTAACTAAATAAGAGGTACGGCTTGCAGGTTTGTAAAGGTTCAAGCTGAAACCTGCATTTTCTCAACTTTTGCTCAAAAGTAGTGTTGGCGAAATGGCCCAAATTTGGCATCTTTATTCATGTTCAGATTGAATTTCTATAGACTTTCCGCTCAACTTTTTGCATTAAAAAATTTCCCTGTTGCCATAATTGGGCACATTCACGTACAACAACAGTGATTGGTATCAATTGCCTAATGGTGAAGAAACTGTGGTATATGCCTTATTCAGCGGTCATAATGATTGTGAAAAAAAGATAAATGATAAAATAACTATACACCAAAGTTTAGTAATAAAGCGGAAGCAAATGAAATAGAATAAGATGCCTAAAATAGGATCGTGAAACTACTTTTATTGTCTTCGGTCTCTCTTCAAAATACGAGTAAAAGAAGATCTACTGTATTGATCGCTGTCTAATTGAAAGAAAAGAAAAAAAAAAAAAAAAAAAAGATTCATACCTTTAGCCGCATAGAAATGACATCGTCAAATGGAAGGACTTACTATTATACTTATATAAGATAGTACGTCAATTTCGTATAGGGTTGGGAATGTGTTCATTTTCATCATATTTTAACCAATTTTATCAAATAATGATCTCTGCCGTCATATATTTTTTTGTGGTTTCATTCTCATTGATAGCAATGATATTTAGCTACCTCATTTTTATAATTTAAAAAACTTGCACAGAACATTAGGTTCCTGTATAAGATGTACAAGCTCTTACAATAGACATAGATAAAAAGCCGATTGATGAGGTTGATTATTCAGTGAAAAACGAAATTGTATATTGTATATGCTCAGGACATATAAAAGACACATTATTTTAACACGTTTTCAAATTGAAATTACAGACAGGCAAAATTCATGGAGAAGAAAAGCAAATCGGTCCAGTCAGTATGCACAAAGCAAAAGTAAAATACTGTCGAAGGAACAGCGGATGAGATCAATGAGGCACAACGAATAACAGCAGGATAATCACTAATACCGATGGCTTAAGTTGAGAGCAATACAGTCAGTTTATTTTACGGCATAATTGAAAATTGAGTATTTAGTAATCACCAATTCTTGTCTACAATAATATCATGAAACTATTATTGAAAACGATAATACAGAGAAGCTAATCAGAGGTCAATGATCAACGCATCTGAAGAATAGTTCTGTAAAATGCAAATGGCTCGTCCTCGCGAATTATATGGATGCTTGATCCTTTTTATGTGTTTATTCTTGTAAAATGCAATCTACAAAAAGCAATTTGTCTATTTTTTATAGAGAATGATATAAAGTGGAAATAGACAGTTATTAGCGCTTTCCAGTATTGCTTTTAGACACACTAAAATCAACATACCAGCGGAAATTATAACGTTTCAGATCAATATTGTGTGAGCTTTAGTGATAGGTTTTTCTGCTACACTGATAGAAGTCGTCACTCCTTTTCGTCAACGCAACCATTTACTTCAGGTACACTATTATAAAGAGTCGACGTGAAGTAAAACAACATAATCCAATTGCTTCGTCTTTACAGCAAAATTCAGTATAAGTAGATTGTTTGTTTTTCTCTTTCATTTGCATTATTCATACAAAAAAAAAGGTGTTGATGTTCTAGCCTACTCTCTAGGAGAGTAGTTGCTCAGACAACCTCCACGAGGAGCGACAACAATATGGCCGCCCATGGGGCTGATTGGCGCGATAGCCATCACCTACCAACCTCGAGACCCGATACGTACCCATTCGGCTATCTGCGGTGACAACCAGCATTACACATGAATAGAAGGGCCATCATTGAACAATAGGACTACTAGTCCATCTAAACAGAGGAAACCAGTTTAGAAATCAAAGCTGCTGCAATATTTGTGCTGAGCTGATTTCCTGGGTAAAGAAAAAGAAAAGCGGAAATGCAGAAAACTGAACGCCTTTATACACTTTTTGAAAAGCATTTAACCTCCTTTAAATAGCTGCTTTATAACCCAATAGAAGTCATATTACTTTATCTTCTATTGAAAGACTGCTCTTTCGTCCAATCGAAATACACCTGCAGCTAAAGAATTTACTTACAGCAATGGATTTTTTGAATCCTCAATGCCCAAGAGTAAAGATATCTGCTTAATAAAAGTACCTTTCAAACTGGGAGCACCAATCCTACCAGTTATCAGTGAAATCTTCCAGCAAGCTTAAGGTATCACCCTTCCTGAATATCATTTTTGTTTATGGTATATTTGACAGTTGGAGAAAGATTATGGGTTGCGTTGTCACTTTCTCAATTGGGAATCTATAACATGCACCTGGTTTTACACACATTCAACACAATTTTGTAACTTAAACGGGTTTATTGAATAAACCAAAGCTAGTTCTCAGAAAAGTGATTCTCATTTCCTTAAAAGTTGGCAGTACTCTTACGGTCAACGGTGGTTATTAGACAGATATCAAAAATATTTGCATTGAATTTGTGCTTTGAACCGATATAGTCCTTGACTGCCAAGAAACGCGGTACTTCGATCCAATAGAACAGAAATTGGCGCTATAGTTATCAATCAAAAATGAGTAATAGCCAATCTGTATATGCCTAGAACTGTTGTATTTAGCATTCTCTGTTCTGAATTTATCCTCTTGGTCATTTTGTGTTACTCCAGAGAACACCAACTTTCTCCTTTAC
Organism: Mycotypha africana; assembly: GCF_025528875.1. NCBI lineage: Eukaryota > Fungi > Mucoromycota > Mucoromycetes > Mucorales > Mycotyphaceae > Mycotypha > Mycotypha africana. Next base: position 1,019,002 of record NW_026515735.1, on the reverse strand, counting down.
TCTTAAACCATTTACGCCTCTTTCTGTCATTGATACGCGTAGAGAATAGGTCGGAATCGAGAATATCCGAATGCGCTTTTCCTCTTCAACATATCTTAGTGAAACTGTCTCACTGTTTATAGCTGACTCTAATTTTACCCTTCATAAGGAGAACAGTACTATCTTGTGAGAAAATTAGTGAGAAAAGAATCATAACCAAACACGACTAAATCGAACCTTAATCTCATCGACGTTGACCTGATCAAAAGAATCTCAAGTCAATAATCAGTTAATCATTAGCTGCAACGGCAAACGCTGTTGCGCTGTTATAGCCTGCTTTACTTCCCGGGTTGACACATGGTGATGTTGAATAATAAGAGCTAATGTAAAGTAATTGTTTAGATCAAAAAAGGCTGGAAAAACTGATATTTCCAAACTTTAAATAAGTAATTCATAAAAAACCCTCTGTGCAGAATCAATCACTAATCTATGTCGATCAATCTTGTGAATCCAGTAGAACATTTGAGCGTCAGCAAACTTCAGTATAATAGGTTACTATAGACTCTACATAGTTTGCCATATGACGTCTCCAATCATAGTCAGATTGTCAGAGTGACATACTACATCATATTACGGAAGAATGGTAAAGTCTTACTTTGTTCTTACAGTTGAAATTATTGATGCGGTCATAGTTTTTCCGGGACTATGGTACTGCAATGACCTGCTTTAATTTGATACAGTCGGCCACATTGAATATCTGTCAAAAAAACAATTCTTACTTTATAAGGAAGTACAGTAGTGAATGTTCCAGATCAAAAAAAAAAACCAAGGAAAGTGCTGTCGTAAGCGATCGCAAATGGGCATAAGTCCGCGCCTTTTAAATTATTGCTATCGTCTGAGTATAAACACCGTCTCGTTCATGTAATGCAACATCAAAAATACAAAAAATGGTAAAGCGTACTACCACCTTTTTGAATCTGTTTCATAGAAACAGTCTATAGATGACAATATTATGTTCACCCCGTTCATCGTTACCGTTATCGGCGTATAGCCTAGTTTATTTGAGTCTTCAAAATACCAATGTTTTAACATGGGATAATCTCGGCCCGCCCGGCCCGATATCCGTATTTATTAAGAAAACACTACCTGGAACCTTCAGCCGTTTCCCTGTTTTGAGTCAGACGGGAGAGGTATGCTGCAAGCTGGAGAAGTGTACAAAAAGAGTAAAAATAGTATACGGCAATGTGCAAACACAAACTGCTTACACGAAGCATGCAAAACTGTGACAATACCATTGAAGCAAAGATAAAGCTTCATTATTTGTGTCTACTTTCTGTCTACGATCTGGCCAACCAAATGAAGATGATATATGAGAAAAGGTTAATTTTTCTTTTTTTTTTTTTAGTATTTTCTCTCTCCACAAAATTTGTTTGTTCGCTGGTTAAATTGGAAAACACTTAAATCAGAAACGCAACTTCCTGTCAATACTTCTTCGCTTTCTTTTCGAATATAAAGTCGACTATTCCATAGTTCTTCATTACTATAGTTTTCCATTCTATGGACGAGACGAAGAATAGTTCTGTCCCTTTAGGAGCAGAAAATAAAAACATTCAAAACCAACCAAATTTCAATGATGATGCGTATTCCACTAATTCCACAGTAAATACAGCATTAAGAGATTACGGCCATAGAGATACTTTTGGCGAAGCACAAGCAAATCAAGTCAATGTGAAAGGTATAAATTGGATGGAAAAAAACCCAATTATATCTTTTATCATAATAACAGCGCAGACCTTACTTATAAATAGATGCTATACAGGAATATCAATCATTACGCCGAGAATTGACGAGTAGAAGTCAACATGCAGCACCTTCCATGATGGAAGAGGGTCAAGCTGATGCTGATGTATTCAACCTTGATGAATTTTTGCACGGCATTACAGAAGAAAGAGACGCCAATGGGCTAAGTGTAAGGAAGAAACTTGGCGTTGCTTGGACAAATTTGCGAGTTGAGGTATCTTCGACACTTTTCTTAAGTTGTCCTGCAATTTGGGCATTACTAACTGAAGCATTTAAAAATTTAGGGTCTTGGTGCAGATGCATATACCATTCCAACTTTCTTCAGTTATGTCACTGCTTTTTTGACATTTTGGAAAAAGAAAAAAACCAGTACGAAAGTTATATTGGATAATCTCAGCGGCTGCTGTAGAGACGGCGAAATGCTGCTCGTACTAGGTCGCCCGGGTGCAGGATGTTCCTCTTTCCTCAAAGTCATCTCAAACTTGAGAGATTCATATACACACATTGGTGGCGAAGTAACGTACGGCGGCATTGATCATAAAACTTTTGCCGAACGATACAGAGGGCAAGTATGTTATAATGAAGAGGAAGATCAACATTATCCTACACTTACAACGAAACAGACACTTCAATTCGCATTACGTACAAAGACACCTGGCAACCGTTTGCCAAACGAAACAAAAAAAGACTTTGTCAACCGCCTTATTTACTTATTGGGAAACATGCTTGGACTGACTAAGCAGATGGATACTATGGTCGGCAATGCTTTTGTCCGTGGTTTGTCTGGTGGTGAACGTAAACGTTTATCTATTGCCGAACAAATGACGACCAACAGTTCAATTAATTGCTGGGATTGTTCCACTCGTGGTTTGGATGCAGCCTCTGCTCTCGATTATGTTCGATCTTTGAGGATCATGACTGATATTTTTAACATTACCACTATTGCCACTTTATACCAGGCCTCGAACAGTATCTTTAATGTTTTCGACAAAATCCTTTTGCTGGATGAAGGTTACTGCATTTACTACGGTCCTGTTACTGAAGCTAAACGATACTTTGAAAACCTTGGTTTCCATTGTCCACCTCGCAAATCCATACCTGATTTCTTAACAGGTATCTGTAATCCTTTGGAACGTGAAATTAGGCCGGGTTTCGAAGAAACTGCTCCAGCCCATGCATGCGAATTTCAGAAAGTTTATTACAATTCCGACATTTATAAATTAATGCTGGAAGATCTGGATAATTATAAGCAAACAATAAGTGCTGAAAACAAAGCTCAAGCTTTCCAAGACGCAGTTCGTGAAGAGCATCAAAAGCGTGCGCCGAAGAAGAGCCCTTATATTGCTTCCTTTTTTCAACAAGTTAAAGCTCTTACAATTCGAGAACATTATCTTATGTCAAAGGATGTAATGTCTTTAATTTCTCGTTATGGTACTATGCTTATTCAAGGTTTAGTTACAGCTTCTTGTTTCTATGCGTTACCAATGGACGGTCAAGGCGCTTTCTCCCGTGCTGGTGCTATTTTTTTCTCAGCTATGTTCAATACCTTCATCTCACAATCTGAATTGGTTCGTTTTTTAATGGGTCGACCTGTCCTGGAAAAACATAAACAATATGCGTTATATAGACCTTCTGCTTATTACATCGCTCAAGTTATCTTGGATATACCCTACACTCTCGCGCAAGTGTTGTTGTACAGCATTTGCTCTTATTTTATGATGGGCTTAAATCTCACAGCTGGCAAGTTTTTCACCTCCCTTATTTTCCTATTCTTCTTGTCCATGTGTATGACAGGCTTCTTTCGTTTCTTTGGCTCCATCACCTCCAGTTTCTTCTTTGCCACTCAACTCACTGGTATCATTCTTCTGGCTACTACGACTTATACCGGTTATACCATTCCTTATAACAAAATGCATCCCTGGTTATTTTGGATTTACTATATCAATCCGATCACATATACTTACAAAGGTTTGATTTCTAATGAAATGGATGGTCAAATTTACAGTTGTGAAGGTCCTGGTAATGCTATTCCTTTCGGTCCTGGATACGATGACTGGAACTATAAGGTTTGTACTATGCAAGGAGGAAATCCCGGAGAACCTTTTGTGCGTGGCGAAGCTTATCTCGAAACGGCCTATTCCTACCATGCGAAAGACCTTTGGGCGCCAGATTTTGTCGTTGTTGTCGCTTTTTTCATTTTTTTCACCATTCTCACTGCGTTGTCGATGGAATATGTTAAATTAAAGAAATCATCCACTCTCACGAAGCTTTATCTCCCTGGAAAGGCGCCTAAATCACGTACTATAGAGGAAGAAGATGAACGTCGTCGTAAGCAAAATGAAATCACCGAGAACATGGGTAAGATTTCGACCGGTACTACTTTCAGTTGGCAACATGTGAACTACACAGTACCTATCAAGGGCGGCTCCATTCAATTGTTGAATGATATCGGCGGTATTGTTAGACCTGGCCATTTGACTGCGTTAATGGGCTCATCTGGTGCCGGTAAAACGACTCTTCTGGATGTTTTGGCTCGTAGAAAGACGATCGGTAAGGTGGAAGGTGAGATTTTCTTGAATGGAGAAGCGCTTATGAATGATTTTGAGCGTATTACCGGCTATTGCGAACAAATGGATATTCACCAACCAGCTGTCACTGTGCGTGAAGCTCTTTGTTTCTCTGCTCAGCTTCGCCAGCCTGCTGATGTACCTATTGAAGAAAAGAACAATTATGTTGAACAGATCATTCAATTACTAGAAATGGAAGATATTGCTGATGCCCAGATTGGTTCAGTCGAAAGTGGTTTTGGTATCTCTATCGAAGAACGCAAGCGTCTCACGATTGGTATGGAACTGGTCGGCAAGCCTCAATTATTGTTTTTGGATGAACCTACATCTGGTCTCGATGCTCAAAGCTCTTACAACATTATTCGTTTCATTCGTAAGCTGGCCGATGCAGGCTGGCCAGTTCTCTGTACCATTCATCAGCCTTCTGCAGTTTTGTTTGAACATTTTGATCATTTACTGTTACTTGTAAGAGGTGGCCGCACTGCTTACCATGGTGAAATTGGTAAGGATTCGCGCACCATGATTGAGTATTTCGAATCCAATGGTGGTCCTACATGCTCTCCTGATGCCAATCCTGCTGAATATATTCTTGAAGTTGTGGGTGCTGGTACCGCTGGTAAAGTTACTCAAGACTGGGCTGAAATTTGGGCAGCATCGAAAGAAGCCAAAGCGCTTCAAAACGAACTTGATGAAATTGCTAGGACTGCTGACAAAAATCCTACACGCGAGGCCAAAACATATGCCACTCCGTATGTTACTCAATTCAAACTTGTATTTAGTCGTATGTCACTTGCTTACTGGCGGTCCGTTGATTACAATGTGGGTCGTTCCATCAATATCATGTTCAACGCTTTGCTCACTGGGTTCACATTTTGGAAATTGGGTTCCTCTTCTACTGACATGCAATACAAGGTTTTTGCTCTGTTCGGTACTTTTATTATGGCCTTTACCTTAATTTTCTTGGCGCAACCTAAGTTTATTACAGAACGTACTTATTTCCGTCGTGAATATGCCTCACGTTATTATAGTTGGCTTCCCTGGGCAATATCTGCTATTCTAGTAGAGCTGCCTTATATTATTTTCTTTGCTGCTTTCTTTATGTTTGGCTTCTACTGGACGACTGGTATGCGTAACACTTCTGAAGCCTGTGGTTACTTTTACATCGCCTTCGTTGTTCTTGTTTTCTGGTCTGTTTCAATAGGTTTCGTCCTTGCTGCTATTTCAGAATCACCAACAACTGCCGCTTTATTAAATCCTACTTTCTTGTCAGTACTTATTCTTTTCTGTGGTCTTATGCAGTCCCCTAAGGCTATGCCCAAGTTCTGGAGTTCTTGGATGTACTGGCTGGATCCTTTCCACTATTATATCGAAGGCTTGACAGTCAATGAATTAGCACATCTGAAGATTACTTGTACGGATCAAGATCTGTTAAGGTTCACTCCTCCCCCAGGCCAAACTTGTGGCGAATACACTGCTAATTTCTTTGCTTCCGGAGCTACAGGCTATATTGCTAATCCTGATGCTATGCAGCCTGAACAATGTGGTTACTGTACCTTTAAATCTGGGCCTGAGTTTTATGAAACAACTATCGGTTGGAATGCAGCTAACAAATGGCGTAACTTTGGTATCTTGATCGCCTACGCTGTCTTCAATGTCATTGTGTTCATCACTTTAGTATATCTGAGGAGAAAGCCAAGACGTTAAACGTTGATCCACTCCTCGACTTTTACATTTTATATATTCATTATTGTATACATTTATATCTATTTGATAACATATCTGTTACATCCTGTACGTACTTGCTAGAAATTTGTCTCACACACTTAGAGAGGCATTCCTTCAAACCTATATATTCCTTGTAGACAAAGAATTTACAATGTATCACGATCCATTAAAATCTTTGGCTCTATTTCATCTGTAAGATTTCCATGACAAGTGTTTTGTTTGATTGCGTGAGTAAGTGTTGATTTTTCTCAGCCTTTTTTACATTTTAGAAGGTGGTAGCACAATCTTGGGCGGTTTCGTGACACTTCAAATGCTGTACTTTGGAGATATGCTAATATTGTATAATGATATACGAGAGGGGATTGTGTTCTAAATAAGGATGAAATTGCCGCAAATTCCTCCACGGCAATTGTCTCAAAGTCAATTAAAAAAGATCAGGAGATATTGACAGATTATAGAGTCCCAAGTCTAAGAAAGGCTGTTTACAGCAGAGAATATGCCTTTTAAAAGTATAACAGATTTGTCTTCTTAGAATATACTCCAGCCTTTTGTTTCTGCAAAATCCTTTTAGCTAACTTCTTATTTGTCGTTATGTAGGGTAGCAGCAGCTAATTTCCCAAGCAACGAAATGCTGCCAGCAGACGAAGAGCGGTGATTATATTAAGGGAAAAAGTTCTCTTGTTAAAGCCAAAAACTGTTTTCAGGGTTCATTACCTGAAATGGCCATATTACCGTTCTAGGTATAAGTTAACTTCCTGTGAAAAAAATTTAAGGTTATTTAATAGCACAAAGTTGAAGCGACCAAAACAATAACAGTTCACTGTCGATCAAAACATTGATTGATTCGATCTGGCAAGCGACTTATATTATTTTTGTAGAGTAGATTGTAGTAGCTTGTTTGTTCTCCAAGTGAAACTTTCGGGGCTTTTGCTGCAAATCGACTTCTTTGTGCTATGGACTAACTCCATAAAAAAGTCACATTTAAGGCAAAAAGAGATACTATCCAATCATAAGGGTTTTTAAAACCTCTTGAAACCAGCTTAAAAGAAAAAAATTTCTTTTTGACACAAAGAAAAAAAAAGCCATCAACTCAGGTACTTGCCTCCAGCATCCCTCTCTTCTTCTTTCTTTTTCCTTTTTACTTCTTCGTCTTTTTTTTCACTGTTCATCTCGTAAAGCGCCTTTTCTTTTGTTAAAAAAAAAGAAGCTTTTATTAGAAAAAGAAGACAAAAATCTAGCTGGGTCGTTCAATAGTCATAAAAACGTCACAGTGATTTAGCCCATCATCCCTTTAGAAGCCGTTTATCAAAGATCTTTCAAATTTCTTGTACTCAAAGCGGTACAGATACGCTTTCGCCCTCCGTAACAACAGCAATTTATTAGACATTACACTCTCTTAGCCACTTACTACCACATAAGAGGAAGATAGTATAGCATTTTCGTATAATATTTATGGTACATTCAACTCAACAATCTGACATTATCACAGCAGCAGCGGCATCACCAATAGTCACCACACCAGGTGAAAACTATTCAGCCTATGAAGGTGCTTTTGAAGGACCCGAGAAATTACTAGAAATTTGGTTTTCACCCTCGCCTGACCGTATCAAAGATCATCAAAACCTCGAAGATGATGATTCTGATAAAGAAGCAGCATTAGAGAATGGAAGCAGGAGGAAGGATAATAGATTCGGTCTCCGTGTCGTGCCAAAGCCTGTTTGGGATAAAATGTTGGCGTTGGTTAAATGTACTGTTTTAAATGTCATTAGTAACAAGGATGTAGATGCTTATTTATTGAGGTAGAGTATATGGAAAGGCAAAAGAGACGTGTCTTGCTGGTGTGGCTTTAGTTATCTTTTTTCGGTTCTAGTAAAGGGCACAAGATCTAATCTCCACTTTTTTTTCAGTGAGTCTTCGATGTTTGTGTATCCGCATAAGTTGATTTTGAAAACGTGTGGTACCACCACCCTTCTTCTGGCGGTGTCCCGACTTTTGGAAATCGCTAAGAGTTACCTTGGATATGAAAAGGTTTGGAGAGTCTTTTATTCTAGAAAAGCCTTCATGTTCCCTGAACGCCAAATTGGTCCTCATCGTTCTTGGGATGATGAGGTCAAATTTTTAGATCAGTTTTTTGGTAAGTTGCAGTAATGTCTTGCAAAGGGGAGAAGTAGATAGAGAGAAAATAGAGATGGTGAGCGAGAAGAGGTTTGCAAATTTTTGCTAATGATAGTTTCGCACTTTATTAGATGATGGCTCCTCATACATTGTTGGTAAAGAACGTCAGGATCAATGGCATTTATACATGACAAAGCCATCAGATGATGTTTTACACCATATCAACAGTAACCACACAATAACTACCAACAACAATAATAATACCAATCATGATAGTCCACTTTCCTTTGAAAACCGCGGCGTTCAACCTCGACTGCGCGGCGTTATGCAGGAACATGAGATTGCCAGCGGTGCCTCTACACCTGCGGCATCCGACTCTGACTCTGAAGATCCTTCACCTTTTGGCAATTCTGGACACTCTCATCCCGACCAAACAGTTGAAATTCATATGACAGGTCTCAATCCTGAGAAGATGAAGAAGTTCTATCATGACGCTTCGAAAACAGCGAGCGGCATTTCTGGTGGAAAATGGGTAGATCAGCAAACTGGCATTGATAAACTATATCCCAGCGCAACTCTTGATTCTTACCTTTTTGAACCCTGTGGCTATTCCAGTAATGGTCTTTGGGAAGATCGTTATTTTACATTCCATGTTACACCTGAACCTGAATGCTCGTACGCTTCTTTTGAAAGTAATATACCCGTTGAAAAATCGCATGGTGGTAAAGCAGCATCAGCAGACGACGAGGATAACAGCCCTATTGAAGATCTAATCAGTCAAGTTCTGGATATCTTTGATCCTACTTCATTCACTGTCACTTACTTTACTTCACATCACAAAGAACACGATAGCCATCGACATATGATACGCTCTATGAGCACTGTCAACGGTTATAAGAGAACCAATCGCATTTGGTACGAATTTGAAGGTTATGATTTAGTATACGGTCACTATGCAAAAAATGAATGATAGACGTTCTATAAAAAAAAAAAAAAAAAAAAAAAAAAAAAAGGAATAAAAAAGAACAGTGGTTTTTTCCGGCATATTTCAATCTGTAACTAGTAAGAGTGGTATTGAGTGAAAACAGCACGTTTTAGATGCATATTAATGAAATATGGCTTTGCTAATGTTTGTTGTACAAGCCTAAAGGTGTTTGAATGATGATATAATTAGCCTTTGGATTTGAAAAGAATTAAATTAAGGTGTAACTAGAGCTTGTTAATAGATAGAGATCGACCAATTCTCCTCATCCCTCCCTCCTCTTTACACCTTTTTCTTCCCATTCCACTTTCTTTGTCAAATTTGGACTGTTCTCTGTCCTTTTCCGTCCTTCCTTCTTTATAGTAACTTAAAGGCAGCAGCAATCAAGTTGCACTCTCTTACTTTACTTTCAACATCGAATAAGGCACCTGTACGCTGAAGATTTTCGGTCCACCCTGTTTACAGCCTTTTCTCCCTTAAAACACACATTTCATTATATCGTAACCGTGAAGCTTAGATTATATATTTATCTGCATACTCACGACGGCATAAGAACCTTACCAACTAGCAACGTAAAAGAATATGCGCTTAGAATCAAAATTCAAGGCCTCTCGACTGGCGAAATACGCCCTAGTGACTTACGTCATGTTATCACTATTCTTTGTGACAAACCATTATTTTTCATCACATTATGCAAATACATCACCCTCTTACTCATCATCCTCACTAGCGACGAGGAACAGAATCAAAATGCAACAGGAGCAACAACCACAAGTTATAGCTGCGGTCATAGAAGACGAGCAGCAACCTTTTCTCGTACCTGAAGCATTAACTAAAAAAACACCAGCAAACAGAAAAAAAGAAGAAACCGTAGTGGTAGATTATGAGACGGATAATGAAGAAGAAGCAAGTACCAAGCATGTTATTTGGCCAAGTGTTGAAGGTAAAATACCGTCATACACGTGCTCTTTCCGGATGAAAATCGCCTCTTTTTGGTCATTAACAACTTTTTTTTTTTTTCTTTCATTATCTTTTATATCACAGGCAGTGATGCTACACACAAAATATCCGAGCAGTTACTCAAATCGAAATTATTCTCCAGTGGTATGGGGTTGGACAATGTAACACCGTATTACTTCAAAGCCTCCCATATCACAACGTCTCAAGATATTACATTGGCTACTTTGGTAACTCGCAACCGTTTCCAAGTTTTAAGCAGGTTGGCGACAAACTACCAAGGTAAAAAGGGTCTAGAACACCTTGTCATTGTAAATCCCTTCTATTATTACGTCCTATACTAATGCTTTCTTTTAATTCTTTTCATGTTACCAGGTCCTATTTCAGCTGCTATTCACGTATTAGATGATGATGAAAAGTTAGCCACTATTAGAGAGCTCGTCAAAATCTACAGCACCAATCCCGATATGCAAAAATATGTCGATGTTCACCTCATCATTGATAAATTCGATCGACAATTTAATATGTGGCGTAATATTGCCAAACTTTTCACTCGGACCGACTATTTGATGATGCTGGATGTTGATTTCCATCTTTGTACAAATTTCAGAAAGACAATTTTCTCAAATAAGAATATTTTCGATATGTTAGCTTCTGGTAAAACAGCACTTGTAGTACCTGCTTTTGAATACATCAATCAGAAAGATGGTATGGACTGGCGCACTTTTCCTACAAAAAAATCTGAGGTGATAGAACAAGTGACAAGCCAAGGCAAGTTGGATAGCTTTCATAGCTCTTGGACAGCGGGTCACGGCGCTACTAATTATACTCGTTGGTATGAGGCGGATGAGATATATCCTGTAACAGAATATGAGTATTCGTACGAGCCTTACATCATTTATAAGAAAGATAACACACCTTGGTGCGACGAGAGATTTATTGGTTACGGCGCAAATAAGGCAGCTTGTCTTTATGAGATATTCATTTCAGGTATAGATTATTGGGTTCTGCCCAATGACTTCTTGATTCATCAGTCTCATAAATATGCAAACCATGATCGTACGAGAGAGGTATTACATTTAGGATTTCATGGAAAAAAACAAATTTTTTTTCTTTGGATTCTGGTTATACTAACTTTTCTCTAAACTACGTGGGACTTAGCGTGTACATAACAAGGAACTGTACGAAAACTTCAGAACTGAGATTTGTCTACGTTATTCAAGAAAATACGTAATCGAAGACACTTGGTATACACCAGCCGCCGATAACATGAAGAAAGTATGTACAAATATACCCAAATGGAAGTATTTGTCAGGCATTTCGAAAGAGCAACGCTTAAAGGATCTAGCTGAAGAAGCAGCCTTAAAAGCGCAACAGGAGCAACAAACTGCAGGCAACTATCAAGATGCTCAAGAAACACCAGTCAGCGACAGCATTGAAGTAGCATCCATCCCAGAAGCAGCGACTGCAAAGTCGGCAGAGTCAGAAGAACAGTACGCTGAAAAGACTGATGACGCAGCATCAAGCGCACAAAGTGAAGAACTTCGAATGGAAGAAGTGATTGCCACTATTTAGGAAAAAAATGTCATTTCAACAATTATGTAATATAAACTTACCGTACCCTTTAATCTAGAGCCTCTGTACTATTAACACGTGAAAAATCAAATCGATATACACAAAGCATAATATTCTCAAATACCTTTTCTTTTCTTTTCTTTTCTCCTTATCTTACTTTGCTCGTTACTTATCTTGCTCTTTTTTTTTCTCTCCTCTCATACATATAAAGTACTGCACGATTGTTATCGATAAATAAAGCAAGCAGTTCTAAATCGTAGTCTTTGCTACAGACAGCATATAGATAGACAAGTTTGCCATGAACACAATCAGTTCAGCCACCAAAATGGAGCTTTCGTCAGTATGTTTCATCGAAAGACCAAATAAACGAACAGACATCCACATCGATTATAGTCGTCCTTTGTGTTGGCTGATACATATATATATCTATACATGACTAATAATAGTATTATTATGGATTCTTTTTCAATTTACAGGAGCTGTGTAAAAAGCTTTTGCTCCTAGCAAGTACTCCGTTGTCGTCGAATACTAAAAAGACAATAGCATATTACGAAGAACAGCTGAAATCAGCAACATCATATGAAGAATGGCTCAAAATAGCTTCGATGCTGGATGAGATGGATGGTAAATGATAGAAAATTTAATCTTGAACTGGCTAAAAGATCAGCAGCACCTACATGCTATTTTTTTTTTTCTTCACATTTTAACAAGTACGTTTCACAATACCTAGGTTCTTACGCATGGAGAGAAAACATGAAATCGAAAGACTACGACTGGGAACTCATCAAGACGAGACTGGATCAAATGAGGGAGATACGAAGGTCAAACAAAGGTCAATCAGCCATGATATTTTTTCTTAGAACAAGCCTAGCAAGAAACCTTGGCGATATGGGTAATCCCAAGGTCTGTTTACCTGTCCCCTATTATAAGTTTTTTTTTTTTTTTTTTTTTTTTTTTTTTTTTTTTTTGTCCAGCATATCATAATCGTCTTCTAATCACTGACTTTTTTTCATTCTCTCTCTCTTCCTCTTTAGCTATATTCGCATTCACGCGTTGGAACGAAGAAGTTAATTTCAGAGTACATTGACGAAGTTGTGAGACAACTTAATTGGATATGTGAGGATGAAGAACAGAAAACAGAGGGAGATGCAGAAGAGTGTTCTGCGCAAAATGGCAGTAATGCAAGTAGAGGCTTAGATTTGAACGATAAATATGAGTTCTTTATGAATATTAGACAAAGCTTTGGTAGAACAGCGCTGCTCCTAAGTGGTGGCGGAACATTAGGACTGAACCATCTTGGTGTGATTAAAAGCTTATTTGACGCGAAATTGTTACCAAGAATCATATCAGGTGCTTCAAGTGGAAGCATTATGGCTTCTCTTATATGCACAAAAACAGGAGATGAGCTACCTTTTGATCCGTCTATTGTGCGTTTGGTAAGTTGCAAATAGTTTTGGCGCGACGTACCATTTAGATAGCCCCTACTGGTTACATTAATAGACAACATTGTACGTAGGATGTATTTGAGAGAAATGATCAGCCGGATACACCATTATTGCGATTACAGAGGCTTTTGATGAGTGGCCAGTTATTTGACATTGAGGTTTTTCGAGAAGCTATCCGATCTAATTTAGGGGATATTACATTTCAGGTACATAATTTAGACTGCAATGTTGCAAAGCTTCTACTAATGACTGATGAGAGGTTTAATTTTTGTAGGAAGCATTTTATCGGACGCGCTTTGTGTTAAACATAACTGTTAGTTCGTCAACCTTATATGACATGCCTCGTCTATTAAATTATTTAACAGCGCCTGACGTGGTAAGAAAGTTGTATACATTCAAATACAGTGAATTTGTTTTACTGATAGCTTAATTATTCTCGCACGTCATAGTTAATCTGGTCTGCAGTGTAGGTTTCAAAATTTTGGTAGTCAACATTTTGTACATGGCAATTTACCTAGATTGTCTGTATACATTAGAGCGGCATCATGTGCGGTTCCAATATTTTACGGCTCCAGCCCTTTATTTGCAAAAGACAAAACTGGCAAAATAATACCATGGAACTCTACAGGTAAAATGGTTTTTGTGCTATCAATCAAAATCATATAGTTAATCAAGTTTTTTTTTTTTGTAATTACTACTTGATACAGAACAACTTTACATTGATGGCTCTGTGGAGAAGTAAGTGACTCGAAAACAACATCCCGTTGCATGGCTATTGCTGGCAATGCATGGCAATATACTGACCTTTAGTTTTTCAGTGATTTACCAATGAATAGACTAGCAGAACTATTCAATGTGAACCACTTTATTGTATGTCAAGTTAACCCACACGTTATTCCATTTCTACAAAAGGCCCCTGCACCTACTAAATGGAGGCAAGTAGCCAGCTTTTGTATGCGTTTAGCAAGAACTGAATTACAACATCGTTGTACTCAAGTAAGTTTTCTTATCGCTTGGCAATATCTACCATCCTTTATCGGTTTTTTTTTTTTTTTGACCAAGCATATATAATATAAAAAACAAACAAACAAACAAAAGCTTACGGAGATTGGTGTGTTGCCTTCCTTATTCAACAAAATTCAATCCATTATCTCACAAAAGTATTATGGCGATATAACGATTATACCAGAAATAAGGTATATGGATTTCTTAAAGGTCCTAACCAATCCAACACCCGAATATGTTTTGGAATGTATACAGCGAGGAGAAAGAGCTACATGGTCGAGTGAGTATTGAATTCGCACCAAAAAAATTGTAATAAGGTTATTATCATTTGGGTATACTTAGCAGTATGATAACTGTAAATTATATCAAACACGCTGGCAGAGATGTCCATTATAAAGAACCATTTACAAATAGAATTATTGATCGACCAGATGTTATATCGGTTACGTTTACTTCGATTGGAACGGATGAAGAAGGCACCTTTATCGCAAAAACAGAACAAAGGTAGACCTGCTTTAGAGATTCGTTCGAATTCCTTATTTGGTATATCAAACCAGCATCTCTCTGAGCACCAACTTCATACATTCATGAGCCAGAACTGCATTGATGATGATGTTGTTGACGAAGACAAGCAGCAACAACAGCAATACTTGACAAACAAAGGGAGAAGGAGGAAGGGCCCACAACTGTCTCAACGCTCCTCTTCTCTACAGCACCTCAAGGAAGGGGTGGCAGAGTTTTCTTTCACTCCCTCTGGCAATGTCATAGGTACAAGAACTCCATGTATAATAACCGGCTCTCAAAGCACACCCATGATGATCACGTTAACAGACCCATATGAACTCAACCATAATGACGAGCATATAATCGCTACAACTGCTAGCGGTGTCAAAAGCAATGGTGGCAGCAGTAGTAGTATGGATAAAGAAAGAAGACATACAAAGCGAAATCTCTTGATGACCAAACACAAGAAATAGAGAAGAAAGCTGCCCACCCTTCCCACTGAATTATGTATACAATATTTGATATAAGAGTAGATATTATCAAGGCAAATCTTTTCTTTCCTTTCCTTTTCCTCTTCTACGAAGTAAACGAATGAAATTTTATTCTATATTTGTATTTACATAATGTACAATATTGAGAACATTTCTAAAGAAAAGAACATACTGAAGAGCAAAAATAATAATAAAGTGATAGACAGAAGTAAAGAAAGAATAAACAAAAAAGAAAGAAACGCCCCCTCCCCAAAGTATTGTTCGTTTAATATCGACAGACATTACCATAAATTTTCTCGTACCCGCTCATCCTTAATGAGGGTAAAATAAATGGTGCAGTAGATGAGGATTTGTCTGTAGCGGGTAATAGAGGCCTTAGGTTACTGGTGTTAGTATTGTTGTTCGTACTGTTCTCTATATTGTGATTATATAATGTAGGTGGTTGTGGTATACGGTGGAATGTAGATGGAGTGGATATAGAATTCGCAGCACCTGTAGCGGAAGCAGTAGTTTGATAAGGTGGGAAGAATGGAGGATAACCGCTTTGTTGGTTTGCTGTCACAGTTGCTGTTGCTGTTGCTGCTGTTGCTGGCACTGGTACTGAGGCTGGAGCTGCTATCGTTGTTGCGGTTGTTGTTGTATTTCTTGCTGCGGCGGAAGTTGACAATGGCGATATCGAAGGAGACGAGGTGACTACAGAAGAATTAACAGTGGAATTGGTTGGGGAAGGAGAGGATACAGACATATTGGAGAAGATATGCTGAATTTGTTGATGTGTATAAGGCGCAGGCATTGTAGGTGGCGGAGGCAGTGACAAGGATGGAGGCGGCAATGCTTGATGATGCATGGTATTATTGCCGCCACTATTTGAACTGGTAAATACTGGTGAGTTTGACATCGATATAGTTTGTTGTTGTTGTTGAGGCTGGGGTTGTTGTTGTGCATGCTGAGGTTGTATGTGGAAGGTGGTGGTGTGGCTATTGAGCCCGTAGCGGTGTGGAGAGTTAGGTGCTGACGGAGATTGCTGAAGGAAATTGCTACTGGTAGGGTTATTCTGGTATTGTTGGTATTGAAGAGGAGGATGAATCTGATGATGATTGCTATTCGTGCTATTGTTACTAGCTCCATTCGTATTATTACAGGGTTCATCCACCGACATTTGGACAGAATGTTTAGCAGTGGCTGTTTCTACGTTAATAGCCGGTGACGAGGAGGCAGCAGAAGGTGGAGATAACAATTTGTTCAGACGCTCCTTCAACGCTTCGTTTTCAGTCTTCAATTCCTAACATTTTTGTTAAGCAATTCCGACCGTTAGTAGAAGAAGAAGGGCAAAGCGAGATAACAGATGACTTACTCTGATATAATCGAGTGACAATTTTAGGATATTGCCCTTGTTGGGCTTTTGGCCAGGTTTAATGGCATTAGGAACAACAGTCGATAGTTCAAAAATGGTGTTGTTAATGTTATCTCGACGACGACGTTCAACGTGATTGTGATTTTCTCGTCGACGTTGGATTCTTTCAATGGCAGTCTTACTATCCAGCTCATTTCTGTTCAAAATATTGACACCGTTGACTCGGTAAGCTGTCTGTTTTTTGGATTTCGTCTTCTTCTTGTTCAATTTCTGAGGTGAAAGATCAGAAGTAAAATTTAAAAAAAGCGGTTGCGACAAGGGCGGACGATTTCCAGAATCATTATGAGCGTAATTTTCGCTTCTTATGACGGAGGTGGTAATGCTGTTTGCACTGTTGCTGCTGTGAGAGTAGTGACTATGGTGGGCAGTCTCGTCTTGTGAAGAGTCTTCTTCTGAATCCTCGTCATCTTCCATAGCCATATCAAAATCCGCTTGCTCTTGTGGCTGCTCTTGCTTGATGTAAATTTCTGCAGTTTTATGAGGTGCCATTGAGTCTAATTTTACGATATTCTGTGAAGTCGTATTTGTAGCACAAACCATCAGTGGGCGAGGCGGTATAAGGTTTAATGAAACGAAGCAAGCGCGCGAATATAATCAGAAATATATAATCAGTATATGTATCAATTATGTCTTATAAATAGGAAAGAAGCGGATTTTGCTTGAATGTTTGGGAAAAAAGTCCTTTTTTAATTAAAATAAGAAAAAGAGAAAAAGGAAGATCTAATCATATCTTTTTTGCACACATGACATGGTAAAAAAAAAAAAAAAAGAAAAAATTTCAACAGTCTTTTTTCAATTTCTGCGGTTCAAAGGAGCAAACATCGAACATGTGCGTTGCCTTTAAAGGTATGTTTGTCAAAGAAATTTTATATCGCCGATTGAAATCCAAAGTTCTCACGATGTCATCCAATCATTTTTGCACTTTCCCCTTTTATCCTTTGTACCCTCTCCTTCCTTTCGGGCCAATGGAGAAGTGATTTTCCTTTTGTTTTCTTTGCTGGTGTTCGAATGTTACAAACAAACCAGATAGATGGTTTATAGGGTAATAATAAAAAGGGGCGTGGTTTTGAGGAAAAGCCTGTGAAAACGTCACAGTATAGCTTGGTATTTTCTTGGTAGGGGCAAAGCAGCTCTACCCTCTTCAATACCCTATTTCCATAAATACAAACAAGGTTATTGTTTAAATATAGCAGCAATCGAGGAAAGGCTCAATCGCAGTCAGTGCCACTAAGAAATCAAGGTATCATTTCAATCGGAGAGTTGAGACACCTTGAAAGAGTAGGGTTCGTAAATTTGACTGGAAAGTAGTCCTTTAAAAAGCGAACAGGGAGGTACAACAAGCATCAATGACATCTTTCTGCAACTTCTCAATGCCTTTTATGGTGATTGCTTCGAATTACAATCCAGTTCCTTGAACACATGCTGTTATGTTTGGATGAAATGGAGCTAGAAAAGGAGGAAACAAAGCAGAGAGGGTGCGGGGATGGTTACGTCTGGTCTAAGGCTGGACAAACGGAGTTTTGGAGTTTTATGGAGTTTTATGGGGGTGAGATAACGATGGTCTCTGAAAAACGGTCTCATGAATATTCTATGCAAGTGGAGCAATTTGTATGTTTGATTTAAATGGCACTTTTTTCTTGCCCTTGAGTTTTCCAGTAACGTTTGACA
This sequence comes from Mycotypha africana, assembly GCF_025528875.1. Taxonomy (NCBI): domain Eukaryota; kingdom Fungi; phylum Mucoromycota; class Mucoromycetes; order Mucorales; family Mycotyphaceae; genus Mycotypha; species Mycotypha africana. The sequence continues at coordinate 1,000,775 of NW_026515735.1, read as the reverse complement.
AGCTAACGAACGCGCTCTTAACCGGCGGAAAAAATTTATCTTCAAGTGTGATTAGACCTACAGTCTGCTGTTGCTTCTGCGGTACAGTCAAACCTGTCGGAATCTTAAGAATGGATGGCTAAGGTTGGTTATAACAAAAGACCGATTGATCCTTTCAAAAAGTTACCGCTGCCTGTTTAAGCAGATATGGCTGTCGACTTCATAAGGACCCAATGATGCTTTTTACCAAAAACAAATAGCAACACTTGTGTTAGAATATCAGTTATAAATCATGGAAGCTTGTTTGAGCAAAATGTTTGCATTTGAATTTATAGTAGCACTTTTTTATTTGACGGTATTCAAAGGTTTTATAGATAGTTTATCCCTTTCTGTAGCTTCTGTCTACTTTCTGTCCCAGTTATAGCTTCCTTCAAGATCGTCAATACTTTTTTCTTGTCGCAGTATTCTTTCAAATAAAGTTTTTTGACTGAAATCTGTTGAATTCTGTCAACTGGGATTTTTATGAAACTCAGTCTTATGTTGTCCTTTATGTCGTCCCTTTCTACGTCATTGTAGAAAGTGAATCATTTAGACTGCTGCTATGAAACGAAACCCAAACTGAGATAATGAAAGGCATAGACAGACATGGCCACTGCAGGTGATGTCGTTTATCCAGTCAACCAGGTACAGCTTGTATAATTTTCTGGTACAATATAACCCCCCCCCCTTTTCCCGTCTGATGTCTACAACAGTGAGTTGTATAAGCCCAAGAGTGTGTCATGAAATGTAATATTCAGTGATGTCTTAAAATTCACTAATGTTCTTGACAATAAGACTGTTAATAGGTTCGTTAATTGGTGCACTTTTAAGAAATTGAAGTTGATGGACGCCCCCCTCAAAAAGAACCATGAATGAGACGGGACAAAAAACTGCAAAACATCACCTGTATGTACTGAAGGATAAACTCGTTGGTAAGAACAATTTCTTCAATTACGCACATATATATAATAAACGTATGCGCTAAGAATAACATACAATATTGGCAGCGGCTTTGGCAGACATCATCATAATTCCGCCAAGGTACCAAGCCAGTTTAATGACAATAAAATACAACGGGTAAGGGAAGGATTTGTCATTATGTTGACCAATATAGACCTATTGAGTAGACTTGTTAAAACACATCCATATACAGCAGCATCAAAGAAGTTGCTTAGGACGACGCATCATAGAGAACAAAGTTAAAATGCATATCAGTGGAGCATTCTTTGAATAAAAAGCAGAATATAAAAGAATTTGAATGTAAAAAGAGCTGCATTCAGGTGCTCAAAGTAATTTGATAAAATAGTAAATCGTTACATAAGAAGTCCATGTTAAACATAGTCTGTGGAATCGTCTCTCCAACAGGTATCCGGCCCAACTTTTTCCGCTCCTTCTAAATATTCTTTTGCAAGAGCCTTGCTATATGGCTCGTAGAAGAGCATGCGGTTGGCATTATATTGACCATCAGTATTTGTAGGATTGTAAACCGACATCGTAAAGAACGCCGTAAGGCTGAGCACGATATCTACAATGCGCCAGACTTTTTGACAAAACGGAGTACTATGACAATAAACAAAGGCTCACTCACGACAGATAAATTCAACGCAAAAACGAAACATGGCAGCAGTTTTAGTCACAGATAGGATTCTGTGAAATATACAAAAGGAATAGCTCGCTTTAGCAAAATAGGCTTAAACCTTCATATTCTTTTTCAAAAGGCCCTCCGATCGCTGCTGATACCATGGCATCCCGTCTTTTCTGATCGACTTCTGTCACAGCTATCGTATTTGAGGTACGACGGTAATATGTTTACATGAGTCGATCACTGCTACAACATCTTTTGAACGACATACAATTTAAAATCCTTCTCTACAATGCCAAATCGACTTGTTTTCATCTTACCACCTATGCTCTTCAAGGTTGTAATGTATCTCCTTTACTAATATTCTTAAAATATCAATAAGTCATCAGCTATATTCAAACCGTGAGTGATCTACCTCCACTAGAACTCGCTAGCCGCCTGAATCGCCTGTTATCCACTTACGTGACCCGACCACAGCTACAGTATGGTCTAGCTGTTTGTCCCATAAACCGAGCAAATGCACTCAAACTGAAAAACAGTTGGATATAATAAAAGGAAGGGCGTTATATTCCTCCCGCAATTTGCGCAAGATAAGACGTTTCAAATTCAGAAAAGCAATTAAAACAGTGGGCAAGCATTTCTGGTGAATTTCAGCAACCAAAACGCATTTTTTCAAGAGTAACTAAAAAACCAAGATAGAAACAACTATTGTCGAATATCGATTTTGATCCCAAGAGGCTTAACTTAACTCAACAATAGTACGCTGGTACGGCTTTTTTCATTTTTTTCTGTTTTTGTTTTCACTGGCCTGTTCTCACTCTATTTTGACCTTTGCCATTGACTTGTCATCATTCTCCATCTCAACATCATTAACGAAACAGCACTTCAACAGGAACATCTTTGCAAAAACTATACGATTGCATAAAACGTACCATAAGGAAGCTTTTGAAATTCTGACATAGTGGTTCCAAGCCAACAGCACAAAAAGAAATGAAATTAATTGAAAAGTGCGGTTTTTGCTCCATACTATTGTTCTTGACTTTTCTCGTTCAATTCACAGTCGCCGAAGAAGTTCATTTGGTAGGACGATGGCAAATAGTCGCGTTTCCTTTCGTTCAGTTGACTAAAAGGGAGGCTGAAAACTAAACTTGAAACCATTGCTCTGTTATTCCTGTAGACAAGTGACGAATATTCAGCAACATCATGTTCTGGTGTTTGGAGTAAAAAGTCAATACCGGGAGGATCACAACCTTTCATCAAAGGTTAGTCTACCAAAAAATTATATATATATACACACACACACACACACACACACACAGATGGAAAGACTACGAGAGAGCGAGCGTAGAAGAGTCGATCTACTTTCAGATAAAAGAATAAAGCCTAATTTACTCTCACCGTTATTTGTTGTGCCTACATGATGGTAGTGTCATTGGATAGCCGTTCTAGAGGCAATGTGTCATTGCTTATTTATGAATGGAAAGACTTTGATCGTCTAGGTGCCTTTGATGAATCAACAGGAGAAGTAAAATCACACAATGATCCATGACCCAGAAGTGTTACTTGATACTCACCCATCGACTCCTATTGCTTTTCAGTATATCTATGTTTGTGACTCGACAGCGGTCTCGCATAAACTCTGTCAAAAATCGGAACTAGGCCAGTTTATTGTCAATCTACCAGAAAATGAAATCAATACAACGAGTATCATGACATCCAGCTTCCCTCTAACAGGAAATCAAACGGAAATGGCATTGTATAAGATTGAATACACAGGGTATTATTGTGTAGCTTTAGTACCAACCGAGAGTAATAATGCTACCCAGTTTGAAGCGTGGGTTGAATGGAGTTTTGCTTATGGTGAATTACCAGCAGTGGATTACCCCAAATTGATTGTAAAGTATATGTATTTGTTATCATTCTGTCAGCAAGGGTACGTAACTGACTCGCTTTTTTTGGGTGGGGGGGGAGAGTAGCTGTATGGTGTTTTTACTGGTATTTACTTGGCAGTTGGCGTCTTTTGGGCCGTTCAAAGCTACCGTAATTGGTCTGATATTCTGCCTGTTCAGGTGAGAAGACAAAAGAATGGGAGTGAGTGGCTATCGTTTGCTCACAGTCTCCGTAATAAATTCTGTGATGTCTTTCTATTAGCACTTTTTATCCGGTGCTATATTTTATCTTGTAGTCGAAATGGCGTTCAATTTTGGTTTCTGGGAGGCGTATAACCAGTCAGGAAAAGCATGTAAGGCATCATTGCAGTTAGAATAGGCTGCATTTGCTGGCTCAACTTTATTAATGCACATTCATTTTAGCTTATGGTTTATTGGCGTTGGTCGCGTTATTGAATGCAGGAAGAACGAGGTAAGGGTGAAATAGTGGGTTTGAGAAGACGTGAAAAAGGAGCCGTTCATAAAGGCCATATGTTTAGTCTACGATGATAAACTAACTGGCACCTATAATGCTAGTATGTCTTTCTTCATGCTTCTGATCGTTTGTATGGGATACAGCGTTGTCAAGTAAGTTGATTATTTTACTCCTAAAAAGAAGGTTTTTTTACGTAGTTGCTTATTTCTGTGAATGGATCTTCCAACCAATCATTTTTCGTTCTCCTTTTTATGTTCCTTAAAAAAAAAACTAGACCCAGTTTAGGTTCTACTATGAAGAAATGCATCATTCTTGCTTGTACTCATTTCTTCTTTGGCGTAATTTATACCCTCGGCACAATGATCATGTCGCCAGAAACGGCGGGTCTACTGATTTTATTGGTCATTTTCCCCCTTTCTATCACTATGACACTTTTCTATGTCTGGACTCTCAATTCGATCACAGGCACGATCCACGATTGCGAACTCCGTAAGCAGCACGTCAAGGTGACCATGTATAAACGACTCTATCGCCTTCTTGTGTTTTCCGTTTTTGCGGTGATCGGCATCTTTATTTTCAATATGCTTGCTTTTTCAGGTCGTATGGAGATCGATTGGGCGGCTAAGAATTGGAAGTACCGTTGGGTCATGTTGGATGGTTTGCTGAACATTCTTTATTTTGTCGTCTTTTTGGTGATTGTCATTCTGTGGAGACCTACCAGTAACAATGCAAGGTACGGGTTGATGCAAATCAGTCAAGATGAAGAAGAAGCCCTGGATTTGGAGGAACGTCTTGGAAGAGCAGGAGACGACAATGAGGATGAACATGATCCTACTGGAAATAGACCGTTCAATAATACCCGTAACCGTCACGATCAGCATGACATCAATGATGCTGCTATCTTTGATTTAGGAGGTGAACTGAGTGAGGATGACGATGAAGAAGAAGATCATCCTCCTTTGTTTCATCAGAAAAATTCGAGCAATAAGAATGACAAGGGTAGCATGATGAAACAAGGTTACCAGCAAAGTTCTAATAAAGGAGCTGAGCAAAGCGCCTTATTGCATGTAGAACAAGATGAGGATGATTTTGATGAAAATGATCAGTAAGTGTTTGTTCTCATTCTCGATCAGAAAGTAAAGTTTCTCAGAGGATAAACGGTTAACTTTTTTCATTCATTCATCCGGATCGATTTGATTTCAGTCTGGATGATAGCGAACATGCTAGGTTAACTCAAAATGCTAGGCGATAGACCGATTATTGTCTATTTTCGATGAAATAGAAAGAATTTTTACTTAAACGAGAAAAGCAGAATGAATAAAAATAGGGGATGAAAGGCGAGATTAATTTTTAAAGGATTTATTGTATTACTAAAAAAGGACACATAGAAGGAATTATCACCAAGAAGATTGAACAAAGAAAAACTTTCCATGGTAATACCCTTTCCTCGCTCCACATCCCTTGCTTCCTCCCTTTTTTTTTGGAGTCAAAGGAACGATTACTCACCAAAATAAGTCAAATCATAGAACATTTAAGGTTATTCAACAAACAAGAATACCAGAAAAAACCACTTTCTTTCTCACCTTTTTAAGTCAAATGTAACATGTACCAAAAAGCTTATTTTTTAATGTGTTGGTGCACAAATGTACTCTCTTGTTGAAAAAAAGCCGAGTTAAAGAAAAGCTGTAAAGAATATTACGTTTTAGTATAATAGTCGGAAAGGCGAAAATGATTATATATGTAGAGAGAGAAAGAGAAAGAGAGAGAAACAGAGAAAGAGAGAGAGGGGCTGAACATCGGACCGATCTCAATCAAAACGATGAAATCCAGAGTTAAACAGATCTATTGTCTATACACTTCTTGAGTACGTATTATTTACCTAATAGGAAAAAAGAACGACACAAAAGTGTACGCAAAACTCCCCTTTATAAATCTTGTTGCATACTTTTTGTTACGTATCATGTTATGAAGAGCATATTTTTCATCTGTCATTTTGTTACGTTTAATAAAAGTTTGTAAAATGTAAATAGTTTCATTGTTTTGAATAACTTGAAAGAAAAGAAAAAAAATGCTTTGGCTTTTTTATGTTCGAAACAACCTTCATGTTCACAATGATCCCACAAAAACTGCGTGTATGTCACGACACAGTTTTTATAATATTCATATACAGATCTTAGAGTTCCTGGATTGTACAACTTTTACTACTTCTCGTTTTAGACTGTTTTACAATTCGAGAAAGTGACCAAGACTTTCTTTATTTTCATATCTTGGGCGAAAAAGAATAAATTATACATCGAAGTGTACATATGATGTATGTTGGTACATGTATTAAATGTCATATGAACAGAGAAATGAAATGCTGACGACGACGAGTGCGTGGGCATCAAGTAACCAAAAGAATGGAAAAGCTAGGGGAGAAGGGGGGGGAAGGCGGGTGTTTGATTTTTTTGGCTTTTTTTTTTTCGAGAAATAGAACAAATTTGTTTACTTTTTTGTTAACTGCATATAATAAAGTTAATATCTTTAAACCGTAGCGAAAAGAAACGATGTATATAAATACGGAGATTTCCTGTTGCAGAATGTATGAGTCTACATTTATGAATTATTGTTTAGCAATAAAGGTTATAGTCAAAGTAAGAAGGATCTGACTTGCCCACCGAAATAAGCACTGAAGAGTCAGAATAAGGAGTAAGAACACCAGCAGAATGGGTATATTGATCGTGACTGTTGTTGTTGTTGTTGTTGCTGTTGTTATTAGTAATATGAGTGTTCAGATTCATGTTCATATTGGGTCCAGAGAATGGTAGCTTAAGCATAGAGTTTAAAAATAAACCTTCATTGGAGGATGGAGTAGTCGTTTGGAAAGCAAACAATGACGGCAGATCTTTATCAATTTGGGTTGGTTCAATGGCGGGTAAAAGGAAGGGAGCTAGTTGTTTTTGCTGCGTTTGCTGTAGACAAGGAGTAGGAAGAACCGTAGTGGTAGAGTAGGACCAGTAACCAGTACATTGTTGTTGTTGTTGTTGTGGTGGTGGTGGTTGTTGGAGAGGAGGTGGCGAAGGTGAAGGTGTTCGTTGTTGTTGTTGTTGTTGTTGCTGATAGTGAGTGTATAACAATGGTTGCCGATCTGTCAGAGCAGGTGATAATGGCTTCAGCTTATCCAATGCCATGTTGGATGGCTGTCGACCCGAGAGAATAGCATCACTTCTTTCCATCAACTGACGAACACAGCGAAGTCTGTCTTCTAATGAGAGTTTGTTCTTATTAGACTGTTTTTGATGCACCTTGAAATGTCGCCTCAAGTTTGACACGACAGAGAAGGAACGACCGCAATTAGGACTAAAGATGTTAAGGATAAACACGTTTCAGTTGAATGAGCCTTCAGTTCCTAACACAAGTGAAAACTATTTTTTTTTTTTTTCTTTACGATAGATGCTTACCTTGAGCATTTGAAAGGTTTCTCAGCGGTATGCGTGTAAGAATGGGTTTGGAGCGCACTAGGGCGACTGAATATCTTTAGACATTCGGGACATTGATATTGCTTCTTGGGTTTTGGTTTTGTTGCTACATTGAATACCACATTACTTCGTCCTGGTTTGGATGGGTGGTTTATAGCAGCAGGTCGTGGAGGCAAGCATATGCCAGAAAGAGAATACGAAGAAGATAACGATAACGATGATGATGATGATGACGATGATGATGATGATGGTGATGATGATAATGGTAAAGATATGAGCAAAGAGCGCGTGCAAGTAGAGGGGGAGAGGGAACCAACGGATGATGCAGGTGAACCCGTATCACGGTACTTTGCAATGTTAAACTCCCCAGCCGGTGATCCGACGGTAGTAGTTTGCTGAATCAAATTGTCTGTGAACATTTCCTTTTGAAATACAGAAGAATTAAAAGGAAAATAGAAGACAATGGAAAACTATTTATATGAAATTAGAAGAAAGAAATAGCTTATTTTGAGTTGTACAGTCATATGATCCAATGCGTCAGAAGCCGAACTTCTTGTCATTCAATCTAGACGAATCATATGCCATATTTTGGGTAAACACTTCAAAAAGATAATGAAAACACTTCTGACGGCATAAAACTCGACCTTTTTCTGTAAATCAAGATTGTTTTAGAAAGGAGTAGGAGTACAGACAGACGGCATAAATAAAGCCACATGTGTATTCAATGATTCAGGAGCGAATTATGCGCACTCTTTTGTAACAGCAAAAGCCGAACTCTTATTTAGCTTTTTTTCTTCTTTTACACGTAAAAGAAAGTTTTGCCTGCTATTTTAGATTGCATTGTCTTTTGTCCAGAATGATGACAACTGCTTTCATAGAAAGTAGCTACTTATTGGATGTTGCAATACTCTACTACCGTTTGATAGATGATGACTAGCAACTGTAGTCTTTCATCATTCTTTGCGCTAACTACGCAAGTTCTTTTTCTAAAAAGACAATGGTTGCTCTAAGTGAACATTCTGCAAACAAACAAACCAAGAGACTAGACAAAAAAAAAAAAAAAAAAAAAAAAAAAAAAAAAAAAAAAAAAAAGGGGGGGGGAGGGGCGGAGGAGAGGAGTGATAATTTGAGAAAGGGAGACCAAAAGAAAAGCTAAAATACGATGGAAAACCCACAGGATTTCTGTGGTACAATTGGTAATGTCTTTGCGTTTTTTCTATAGCTTTTCCCATTACTTCTAAAAAGTTCGTTTCTTACAAAAAAAGAATACGTGAATTGTTTTGTACTCAGAAGCATAAATTTTTCACCGCCTTTATTCACGATGCAATGCTCAATATGGCAATCCATTGGTTGAGGGTACAATTTGAAGTCGAGTTTTTTGAATCGATAGCAAATCTACTGTTGGGTTCTTACGCGTTTGAAGAAGACTTCAGTAAGAAGAAAAAAAAAAGCTGTCAAGAATTATGATTCTAGTGGCAGTTTCAAACAAGCCAATGTATATTCAAATTGCGTTACTTATAGAATAAAATAGGATTACTTGTGGATGATAGCCGCTTTACCACAACAATACTGGTTGTGGTAAGTGCTTGTTCAATTGAATCAACAGCTTCAACAACAGCGAATAGCCTTGTCATGACTGCGTTGAATGGTATAGTTGTTGTTGTTATAAAAGCTTATGTACATCTTCTAAACCAGTTGGGTTGCTTTCCTGTCGAACTATATCACAAATAATCCGATCCCAAGTTCGTATCAACTTTATCTATTGCTCAGATGATTTCTGTCGTTTCTCGATGGTGAGATGTCTTTTGACAAGTGGGACGATAAGCTGCATCAGCATATTCTTTCTTTGTTTGCTTCAGTTCATAAAGGTTTCTCATTGGTAAGCCTTAACCATAACATCTAGTTTTGTACATCATAAAAAGGAGATGCTAGATACAATTTTTTGCATGAACACAGCAGCATCTTGCAGGAAATCGAGATTTCTGTCTTAGAAGTAGTTGAAAGGAAACTGTTCGTTACAAACTTTTGTTATCTGCCTCTTATATTAAAACTTTTGTACACGAGGAATCATTAGCTCTTTTTTGAGTTTTTTCTCTTCACAGCAGCCACAATGGTGATGTGTTATCGATTGGTGGACCCATAATGACTATTGGAAAACAAACAAATAAACAAACACAAGTCTATAAAATACAACATTACCGTTATAAGGTATAATGACTCATTTACACTTCATTAAAAGAATATGAAGAAGCTCGACCTTAACTCATGAACACATTGAGACTTTTCGTTTCTTTATATTCTTTATTCATTTTTGTTTATTGTAACCTCTCAAATCAAACAATGAAGTTATGACAACCACCAAAAAAAAAATATACTCTGTGTCCCCACCACTGTGTGAATTTAGTAATCGCCGTTCGATCCTGTAAAGCTTAAAAGATTCCCAAGATTGGTATAAAAAAAGGTTTTTGACCATAGTGTTGGTTTAACGTTGTATACCGTTTAATAAACACACAAAAGAACTTTCTATTAAAGAAGGCTGAACAATTTATCATATACAGAGATTATATACATTACTACAATTGGACTTTCATTCTATCTAAAAGTCCTGAAGAGACCCTTACGCAACAGCTTAAGAAGATACTCTCTTGATTCGACCAAGCCAAAAGATGACCAAACTAACAAGAGAGATAGTGATGGAGGCATCGAAAAGGGATTGAGCACCATAGTTATCAAAGACGTAACCGCCTAAAATACTGCCGAAACCATAGCCCAGACCTGAAAATAAAGCTGCAAGTACGCCTTGCGCAATGGCACGTTGATGATCGGGGAACATTTGGTCGACTTCTGATACACAAGTCGACCTATGGTATAATGTTAGTTTGTTTTTGAAAACAATCGACCGATTTTTCATTAGTTGGAATAACGCTTATCAACGACATCAAGTATGTACACTTACCAGGTCAATGCAAATGCAAAACCTTAAATTAAACGCAACCATAAAGACAAACAATTTCAGCATTCTTAACCATCCTTTCCCGCAGCAAAATGAAAAAAAAGAAACCAAAAAAAAACCAACACTTACCGCTAAGGAGTTGAAGAGCTAGAGCGAACCATAGTGTTGCTGACTCATTTGGTACCAATGCTTTGTATGCCAGGTTTCTTACGACAATGGTTAAATGCGAGCACGTAAGAAGAGTGCTAACATCAAATTTCTTCAATAACTAGATCGTATAAAAGTTACCCACACCGTTTTAGCAAATCTAGATACTGCCATTAACTATGTCACACGCCGATTTCATCAACGATATTATACAGATTCCAACTTTCTACACTTACAGCTCGGGAGAAATAGAATGTAGCAACTTCTGTCACACCCCCTAAAGGTCCTGTCCAACCCATCACTGACGCATTTAAACCAAGATCCTGTTTGAAGAACAAGAATAAAAATTGTGCAACCATTGAATAGAGCAGACCAAAGCATAAGGCTGTGATGAGAAACGTCCACACTTGCACTGATCCAAAAATAGTGCTGCCTAACGTTTTCACTGCTAATTCCTCCTCTGTCGTCGCTTCTACAACAGTTGCAAAAGCTGCCAACGAAGAATCAACCGTAGGGATTTGCGACAATGCAAGACCCAGTGGTGGTAAACTGTCCATATGCTCCATGACTAAGCTTGCCTCATCCTGAACATCTCTGACGGCGATGGATGTGGTTGTTCTTTGCAAAGCCAACAAATTCTGGTCTCCTTCAACAAGGATCGTATTTGCACGACTACTTGCAGTACTGTTCATGCGCTCAATTTCGTTAATAAAGTTGTCCACAGTGGGATCGGCCGCATAGTATCCTCTCATTTGCTTATTGTTGTTATTGTGGGCAGCATTTAAAAGTGGTTCCCGTTCAGTATCGGCGTTCGTTACATTGCTTCCATCGCTCGTTGTAACAGTGGTGCATAGTGCAGTAATGATGAAGCATGTCACGCTAATAGCAAATATATAGAAAGCATAGTTGATTCCAAGCTGCCCAATGACGTATCCAACAACCAGTATGTTCACGCCATTTGAAACTGAGCCCCATAAGCGCTGATCACCTGCATATAGAATATATGAAAATTTATTCCCTTGGTTTTCAGACATACTCCTTCCATGCACAAGCTCTCTCCCTCTTCTTCCCTCCCGCGCCCTACACTTTTGTGGGATTTTTTCTCTGACTTTACAAATAGGGAATGCTTTACTTCTATTCCTTTCATGTACATCCGCCTTGAGCGCACTTTAATTTTTCACGGTCAAAAGGAAAAAAAAAGGCTACCAAGTTGTTCCTCCACCCCTGAATTCATGCAAATCCAAGTCCTCAACTTACCGTAATAAATTGCATTGTCGCCTAAAATTTTAAGCACGGCACTGTCCACTAACACAGTGACGGGTTGACCAAAGAAAGCAAACGAAATAGCAAGTGATATGGTAATAGCCAAGATAGAAGAAGGCCTACCTCCATCACCACCGCCGAAAAGAATGGGTATAAACATCATAGCAACAATACTCAAACCACCGATCAGCATCAAAGCTGCCATAAAGGCTCCGTGTCGGTGGGGTCTTTTATCTACCTGCATTGTCCAGAAGGGGCATGCTAGACTTTGAACAAAGGGTGCGATAGCGAGGATAATACCTATTTGCTGTGATTGTAAGTGTAACTTTTCTGCATAAAAGATGGATAAATAGGGTATGGCTGAACCAAGTACGCCATATAAACAAACGTATAAAAGCTTTGGTAATAGGTACTGCACCATCAAACTATGATGAACCGATAAAGAACGACAACGGAAGAGAAAGCTGGAAAATACAAAAAAAACAGAATAAAAAATTACGAAACAGAAATGCCCATTTTTAACGAGGAACAAAATTGGATTTTTATTAATTTTTTGCACTATTTTAAATTGACATCATCAGTTTATCATCTTCAAATCACAGAGCAAATCCCTCAAATAAGACATGCTATGAATAGATGAAGAGTAAGTATTTTCTGTCAAGCCAACTCGAATGATTTGCCTATACGCTACAGAAAACCTCCCGTAACACTCTTGTAAACAAATGGCTGAAGCAGTTAATAGGAGCTTTGGTAAATAAGCGTGTTAAATGTCAGCTTTAATGCCGCGCTTACCTTTTAAAGAAGTACTTCAGTCCTACCATGTACCATCCTGTCTTTGCAGCATAGACAGCGCATTGTACACTTTGTTGCAAACAATCAATTCGAGATGCCATAAAATAAAAAATTTTCAAGCCGTAGTATAATATCATGGAAAAATGTTGATTTATGAATGCATAAAGTGATACGTTAAGGCAAATATGATACTCTCAAACTGTGTAGGAAGCCGCGTTGGCACATGCTAACCAAAAAATAAGAGCACGCTATCTTCGTTAATCAACAGCAATGAGGTGTTTGTGCTCTTTACGCATGTTGATAGGTGCAGCATGGTTCGAAAAGCTGCTACCTTGAAAAGTTGCTACCTTGAAAAGCTGCTACCTTGAAAAGCTGCTACCTTGTGTCTATAGGTTCGGTTATAAACCTAGCATATTCATTGTTCGAACCCAATTAGTCTGTTCGCATTCAATTGTAGAACTCTCATGGCAGGTTCAGGCAAAGGCGATTTACATCCATTGTTTTCTGGTCCAACACTTTGCATACATATCCACTTGAAATCTCAATAGGTAACTACTAGAAAGTAAATCCAGCCGTAGTACCAAGAGCTTGTTCAAGTCTGTAGTATAGTTATGCCCATATCGAGTTCAATCTCATTTAAAGTACTATGTCAAAAACATTTCTTTCAGCTCAGAACAATCAATCGTACATTAGCAATAAAAACATTCTCGAACCCTCCACATATTCGGCATACAAAGATTTGAAAACATGCTTCTCCGGTAACAACTTTCGAAGCAAATAAGCTGTTATAAATTTGCTATCCAGTAAACCCTACGCAAGACAGCTATGCTTATACCCCATATACTGGTTCATAGTGGGTCTACAAAACGTCATTGAACCCTTGTCATTGATTACTCAAAAGCTACAATAGTGATAAAAACTTTCAAACATAGGGTAGAATCAAAAACAAAAACATTGCCTTGACCATTAGAATCCTTGGGTCATTTCACCTCTTCAGAGCCCTTTTAGAAGAGAATATGTTGCAAAGTATATCGCATGACTGAGATGCACGATATATAAGCACAAAAATCCAAAAAGATACCCGCATACAGTTTCGTGTAGCTTTTGAATATTTCTTTTCAATTACGCTCGACCTTTCACATTTACCAGGTTGAAGCCCAAAAACTATCTAGCCCCATCATCTAAACGAAGGCTTCCAATAAAGCTTCTTGATAGACCATTCTTGAGTCATATTGTAGGAAACAGTAAGAAAAGAAAAAGCGGGTTTAATCTACTTTGAGAGCGTACAATAAAAATGGTTAAATAAAAAAAAAGAAAAAAAAAAAAAGAAAGACAACTTCTCCTTAATCACTCTGTTTATATAATTTTTGATATCAAGGAAAAAGAAAATTATAAAGAGTATGGTGTATAAAAATACTGGTAGATTATGTAATTTTTAGAGCAAAAACTTGTGAATAAAGTATATATATACAAGATTGATAAACATCAATCAAATAAATAAATTATGACAGCCATTGATTAACGTAAAGCTCTTCTCTTCATATATACAAGCGCAAGAAATACAACTATATTGAACATTAAAAAGACAATAAGAATACCAAAGTTACGCCATTTATTGGCAGCGCTCCAACCTAACATTGTTTCATAGAATTCAGGTCCAGACTTGAAGGTGCAATAACCGCATTGTTCTGGCTGCGTAGCATCAGGATTAGCAATATAACCTGTAGCTCCGGAAGCAAAAAAATTAGCAGTGTATTCGCCACAAGTTTGGCCTGGGGGAGGGGTGAACCTTAACAAATCTTGCTCCGTACAAGTAATCTTCAGATGCTCTAATTCATTGACTGTCAATCCTTCAATATAATAGTGGAAAGGATCAAGCCAGTACATCCAAGAACTCCAAAACTTGGGCATAGCCTTCGGAGATTGCATGAGACCACAAAATAAGATTAGAATGGATAGGACAGTAGGATTAAGGAGAGCAGCCATAGTAGGAGATTCAGAGACGGCAGCAAGGACAAAACCTAATGTAACAGCCCAGCATACAATCATAACAAAGGAAATATAAAAGTATCCACAAGCAGCAGACGCAGTACTCATACCAGAAGTCCAGTAGAAGCCAAACATAAAGCAGGCTGCGAAAAAGACGACATAAGGAAGCTCAACCAAAACGGCGGAGACGGCCCAAGGAAACCAGCTATAATAGCGAGAGGCATATTCGCGCCTAAAGTATGTTCGCTCTGTCATAAACTTGGGTTGTGCCAAAAAGATCAACGTGAAGGCCATAATGAATGTGCCAAACAAAGCAAAAATTTTGTATTGCATATCGGTTGAAGATGAACCAAGCTTCCAAAAGGTAAAACCAGTCAAAATAGAATTGAACATGACATTTATGAAACGGCCAGCATTGTAATCAGTAGATCGCCAATAAGCAAGCGACATACGACCAAAGACAAGCTTGAATTGAGTACTAAAAGAGGTGGCATAGGTACGAGCTTCACGATGAGGGCTTTTATTCACCTTTTTGGAGATTTCATCAAGTTCGGCTTCGAGTGCTTTGGCTTCCTTCGATGCTGCCCAAATGTCCGCCCAATCTTGAGTGGCTTTACCAGCAGTACCAGCACCCACAACTTCAAGAATATATTCAGCAGGGTTGGCATCAGGAGAGCATGTAGGTCCACCATTGGATTCAAAATACTCAATCATCGTGCGTGAATCTTTACCAATTTCACCATAGTAAGCAGTGCGGCCACCTCTTACGAGTAACAGCAAATGATCAAAATGTTCAAACAAAACTGCAGAAGGCTGATGAATGGTACAGAGAACTGGCCAGCCTGCATCTGCCAGCTTACGAATGAAACGAATAATGTTGTAAGAGCTTTGAGCATCGAGACCAGATGTAGGTTCATCCAAAAATAATAATTGAGGTTTCCCGACCAGTTCCATACCAATCGTGAGACGCTTACGTTCTTCGACAGAAATACCAAAACCACTTTCGACTGAACCAATCTGGGCATCAGCAATATCTTCCATTTCTAGTAATTGAATGATCTGTTCAACATAATTGTTCTTTTCTTCAATAGGTACATCAGCAGGCTGGCGAAGCTGAGCAGAGAAACAAAGAGCTTCACGAACAGTAACGGCAGGCTGATGAATATCCATTTGTTCACAATAGCCAGTAATACGCTCAAAATCATTCATAAGCACTTCACCATTTAAGAAAATATCGCCTTCCACTTTACCGATCGTTTTTCTACGAGCCAAGACATCCAAAAGAGTCGTTTTACCGGCACCAGATGAGCCCATCAACGCAGTCAAATGACCAGGTTTAACAATACCGTTGATATCATTCAACAATTGAATGGAGCCGCCCTTGATAGGTACAGTGTAATTCACATGTTGCCAACAAAAAGTAGTGCCAGTAGAAATCTTGTCCATATTCTCAGTAACTTCTTTTTGCTTACTACGCCGTTCGTTCTCTTCTTCAATTGTACGAGGCTTAGGAGCCTTTCCTGGGACATAAAGCTTCGTGAGAGTGGATGATTTTTTCAACTTGACAAACTCCATCGCCATCGCAGTGAGAATGGTGAAAAATATAAAAAAAGCGACAACAACGATAAAGTCTGGAGCCCATATGTCTTTGACATGGTAAGAAAAGGCTGTTTCAAGATAGGCTTCCCCACGCACAAAAGGTTCTCCAGGGTTTCCACCTTGCATTGTACAAACCTTATAGTTCCAATTATCGTAACCAGGACCATAAGGAATAGCATTACCGGGACCATCACAACTATAAATTTGACCACCCATTTCATTGGACACTAAACCTTTATAAGCATAGGTAATAGGGTTGATATAATAAATCCACGAGAGCCATGGATGCATTTTGCTATAAGGAATGGTATAACCGGTATAGGTTGTAGTGGCTAGAAGAATAATACCCGTAACCTGAGTCGCAAAGAAGAAGCTAGAAGTTATGGAACCAAAGAATCGGAAGAAACCAGTCATACACATGGACAGGAAGAATAAGAAAAGACAAGAAGTGAAAAACTTGCCAGCAGTTAAGTTCAAACCCATCATAAAGTAGGAGCAGACGCTATACATCAAAACCTGGGCTAATGTATAAGGAATATCCATGATGACCTGGGCAATATAGTAAGCTGAGGGTCGGTACAGAGCATACTGTTTATGCTTTTCCAAGATGGGTCGACCCATCAAGAAACGAACTAACTCAGATTGCGAAATGAAGGTGTTGAACATAGCTGAGAAAAAAATGGCACCACTGCGGGAGAAAGCACCTTGACCATCCATAGGGGACATATAGAAACAAGAAGCAGTAACTAAACCTTGTATTAGCATTGTACCATAGCGAGAAATAAGCGAGTCGCGATCTTTGATAAGCAAATGATGTTCACGAATGGCAAGGGCCTTGACTTGTTGGAAAAAAGAAGCGATATAAGGGTTTTTCTTATTAGCGCGTTTTTGATGTTCTTCGTGTACGGCTTTCTCAAATTCTTGTGCTTTATTTTCGTTGCTGACTGATTTTTTGTAATCTTCGACATCTTGCAACATACTTGTGTAAATTGGAGATCCGTAATAAGCGTTTTGGAACTCGCTAGGATGGGCAGGGGCAGTTTGTTCATAACCTGGCTTGATTTCACGCTCAAGCGGATTACAGATACCAGTCAAGAAATCAGGAATGGATTTACGAGGTGGACAGTGAAAGCCAAGGTCTTCAAAATATTGTTTAGCTCTAGCAACAGGGCCGTAGTAGATACAATGACCGTCATCAAGTAAAAGAACTTTGTCAAAAAGCTTAAAGATGCTATCAGATGCTTGGTATAAAGTGGCAATAGTGGTAATGTTAAAGATATCAGTCATGATCCTCAAAGATCGAACATAATCGAGAGCAGAGGCTGCATCAAGACCACGAGTCGAACAGTCCCAACAGTTGATGGAGCTATTGGTAGCCATTTGTTCTGCAATAGAAAGACGTTTTCGTTCACCACCAGATAAACCACGAATAAACGCATTGCCGACCATAGTATCCATCTGCTTAGTTAGTCCGAGCATTTTGCCCAGAAGATACAAAACACGGTCAACGAATTCTTTTTTCGTTTGGCTCTGAAGACGATTGCCAGGGGTTTTGGTACGAAGTGCAAATTGAAGCGTCTGCTTTGTAGTGAGTGTAGGGTAGTGCTGATCCTCTTCTTCGTTGTAACAGACTTGCCCGCGATAGTGCTTTGAAAATGTTTCATGGTCAATACCACCATAAGTAACTTCACCACCAATATGTGTATAGGCATCACGTAAGTTGGAAACAACTTTTAGAAAAGAAGTACAACCAGCACCAGGACGTCCAAGAACAAGAAGCATTTCACCATCTTTACAACAGCCGGTGAGGTTATCAATAATAACTTTTGTACTTGAAGTGTTCTTTTTATATCTTTTCCAGAAAGCTAAAAAGTTTGTAACGTAACTGAAAACATTTGGTATAGTGTAGGCATCAGCACCAAGACCCTATAATGAAAACAAAAGTAAATACGATATACTTGTTCTTATATGAAACTGCTTCTCATTTGAGCGATTACAAGGGGATAGACAAGATACGTTACCTCTACTCGTAAATTGGTCCACGCAACGCCAAGTTTTTTCTTTACAGCTAAGCCGTTTGCTTGTCTTTCTCTGAAGATTCCATGTAGAAATTCATCAAGGTTGAAAACTTCGGTGTCCGCTTGTCCATTTTCCAAAGCTGAAGGGGTAACTTGCTGATTTTTGTTACTTAATTCGCGGCGGATCGACTGATACTCGTGTATGGCATCTGATGGAATAGAGCAAAGTAATTTATTACTTAAGCAGTACTTTTTCATCCGAGCTTATTTTTATTGTAATGTACCATCAACGTTGACTTGGTTAGCATCTGCTTCACCATAACTATCTTTATGACCAAAATCTTGAGTGGTGTCAATTTTTGTCTTTTGGGATGATGTATCATTATAGTTGGGTAGGTCTCGAATAGCAAGACTTCTCGCTTCCTGCGTACAAAGCTCCTTTTTAGAGGAGTTATCCATTGAATATGAAAAATAACCGAGCTTATGAATCAACACTAAGGAAAAATGAAAGGTAGGTAAGGTATTATATGTGAAATCAGATCACTCTTGAGGAAAAGAGCAAACAAAAGAAGCTGTGATCACAAAAACACGTTCTACATTTATATGGTCTAAGTTCTGGTTTTTTTTTTTTTTTTTTTTTTTTTTTTTTTAGTTCCTGTTCTGCCCCAACAGCACTGGCACAGTCGTGATTACCGCAGCAATTACTGAATCAAAAAACATTTTAGTGATCAACTTCTCCTTCAGAAAGCTCTGATCGGTATGCCAATTGGGTAAGGATCAATGTCAACAACGATCAATTAGATTGCCGCAGCAAACTTTCAAATTTTCGCACAATTGCCTACACATACAAAGAAAGATATCTACAAGAATGGCCTTCAAAAATTCATTCTCGTGGAAATAGAGCCCCTTTGTATGGAAACTTACTGAAATGCCCACTAATAGGAACAACAGCATCACCGACCTTTATCCTTTACAACTACTACTGAATAAAATCAATCCGGAAAACATTGGTATCAGTTTCCAAACATCAACAAAACTGGTTGTTAGTCAAATACATAACAATCAACAACGATGAGTCTATGAATCACTATAACCTTTTACATTCAGAAAGCTTTTTTGCTTGTTCACTGAACCAAGTCAATAAATTCACTTATTCACAAGTATTTGTAGAAATTTCATCGAACTGAATGGAAATAACTTTAATCCATGTCATTTTGACAAGGATGTGTGTCAGTCCACTACAAAGACCAAGTTAGAGGAAATATTGAACCCATACTTACACAATAAATGCAGCAGCTTGGATAGATAAAGGGAAAGTATACATTCCTATTGATATAAACGGTATTATAATATTTTCCTCTGTAGTTGCCTTCAACTAGCAAAGAAGAAAAGAACATAACGAGAAATTTTCTACCTTTAAAATCTACAAGCATATTTGTCTAAGAATAAATCGAAAAGGAACAATCCTTTAAGAACATTTGCCTGTTTATATAGAGGATAAGCATATTTAGTAGCGGTTTACTAGTTTCTTTTATTAATATTGACCTTCCCTCAATAATAAAGGTTCTATTATAAAAGAAAGGTAGTTCAAAGAAATGGTTAAAAATCGACAACAAACGTTGATTGAGATCTATTCAGATTGTGTATTGGTGTAACAGACATTTATCTGGAAACTAACAAAATGAAGTTCTCTTTTTAATAGCCTTTAGGTACACATATTTGCTCTTATATGGACTACTGGCAAGGACAATTTTCAGAAAGCTATCTGATTCAGAATTACCGAAGCAGAAATACAGCAATGGTTCAGTTTTTTCCGTTGACTTCAAAGAATGTAGACACCAAAGCATTTGCCTCAAAAGTGTAGAGATTAACGTAAAGCTTAACAGAATAGATGCAACTAACACATTTGATAGACGAAACATCTTGACAAGTACAGTGCAATTTGAAATTAATGTACCATCATGGCTTTAAGCAACTGCTACTCCCGATTTGATACCATTCATCGTACTAAGTGAGTACCCTTTGAAATGCAATGTATTGCTTCAGATTACGCAGGTGTATGAGCAGTGCTACAATGAGGAGCGAAGCCAGCTGAGCCGTCAAGAATCCTACACTATAACAGTTACTGAGAAAGAGCGTATCTTCTAGAGAAGCGATCAAGGCAAAAATGGGTTTACAGAGTTATGAATGGGTGATAAAGAGACAAAAAGTGACATTCACACATGCTTCCCTCCCATTTTAGAACTTCGCAGACTGAACGTAAGTCAACCAGTTTTGTAACTGTTTCGGTCGCAATGCTAGTTTCACCAGTCCTGTCTACTGTATGTAGTCAGTATAGCCGGTCGTGATAAGGGTTCTTTTTTATACTACTATGAATTGGCTATTCACTTCTAACTAGTTCCAGAATAGCTTTCAAAGTCTTTATCTTTGGATAATGTTACAGCCCGATGTGCAATATAATTCAACTCGGCTGCTATACAACGAACGACCTGTAATTTTTGCACAAAAAGGCAGTTAAAGGTAATCAATAAACTTTTGGATTACAGTCGTAAACAACGAGTTAAACCATCTGGAATCTAAAAAGTCTTTTTAGTTGAGCCATATCTGGACAATTTTTTGTGGGGCAAAAACCACAGCCTTGATTTGCAGCAGCTGTCAAAACAAGGGCTTTTTGTACCTTAAATTATTATTTTCTTTTGTTATTGGAGCACAGTTGACAATGTTTAGACGCCAAATATTTGCGCTTGCTTATAAGAAAAACCTCTATCCTACAATACAACACACTTTCTGGAAGCCTTCACCGTTTGTTATTCAGCAACAACGATTCGCTGTAGGAGAGGAATCTGTTTCCCCACATTACGGGTCGATGAGGATCGTGCAAATTGACATCCTTCTTTCTTTTTTTTTTTTCTGTCTTAGGGACACAATAAGTGGAGTAAGGTGAAGCATACCAAAAACGCTAAGGATGCCAAAAAAAGTTCAATGTACTCAAAAATAGGCCTTGAAATAACCGCTGCTGCCAAAGGTACGATAGAGAGAGCTAAGAAATTTTAAAACATCAAAAACATTACTTTAACTATCAGCATGATGAATGCACTATATAGCTGGCGGGACTGATCCAATTACTAACAACAAGTTACAGGCGGCTTTGAACAGAGCAAAATCAGCCAACATGCCGAAAGATACCATAGAAAATGCATTGAAAAGAGCCTTGGATAAAAATAAGGATAGTTTAGAAAAAGTGACTTACGAATGCGTTGGTCCAGGGGGGATAGCGATGATTGTGTAAGTTTAATAAGTATTCTTGCCTAATTTTGATGTTGCGTGCTCCAACAGTTTTATTGAGCGGCAAATGTTTGATTGTCAATAGAGAAACATTGACAGACAACAAATCACGTACGGTGAAAGAAGTGAAAGAAGTATTAAATAGAGTAGGGTAGGTACGAGCATAGTATAATGAGTTGTTGAAAGTGATGTGGGTTATTGACTTGTATTTTTGCAATTTAAAAGTGGTTCTGTCTCGTCTGTGGGTTATTTATTCGATAAAAAAGGAAAAGTGACATTTACAGCGGGACAATCTGGACATAGTTTTGAACAGATAATGGATCATGCAATTGAGTGCGGTGTGGAAGATATAGAAGAAATACCAGCAGACGAAATTACTGCACCTGAAGGAGAAACCGAAGGAAACACTGATAACCTGATAGAGGTGATTTGTGAGTTCTCGGAACTTAATAATGTTTCAAAGGCTCTGATGGATCGGTGTCAATATGAAGTCCAAGAAATCGGACCTGTATACATTCCAAATAGTACGGTAGAAGTTAACGATGAGGAGACAATTGAAGCAGTAGAAAAAACATTTGAAAGAATGGAAAATTTGGCGGATGTTGTAAAGATACATACAAATGCAAGCTTTGCAAATTAAGTTAATGTTGTATATAAATAAACATGACAGAAATAATTAGTACAAAATGGTTGTGCGAATGTACAAAGTTGATAGAATTAGAAATACTGGCCCAAAGAGCCTTCTTTTTTCAACTCAGGATGATTGGCGACAACGTAGTAGGTATGCAATAGTAAATGAGGGAATCGAGTTGTGAAATAGTATAAAAATTGATTTGGTGGTTCACCATATACTTTTTTCACTGGATCAGGCAAGTCTTGCCAATGATGTTTCTAACGTGTATGATTGTAAACAGTGATTAGTACATATTGGTTCACAACAACTTAAATGAGTATTTTTTTTTTTTTTTTTTTTTTTTTTACCTTATTTCGTAATGCTCTCAGCAAGTCGCGAACTTTCTTCCCATCATATTTTCTAAATTTACCTAAGTCGTTCGCTACCACGCGGTCAATGCGCTTATACCAATCATTGAATATTACAGTATCCAAATTGGATTCGAGATCTTGTAACAGGCGTGAAGGAGGATCACGCTCTTCAATCTCAAAACGATCAGAAGCATCTTGCAAAAACGCCAGTTTCTTGGCATTGGACCAAAAGAAAGGGTGCGACAATATTGTATCACAATTGGGTCGCAGCTTTGGTTGAGACGAGATCATCCTCGTCACTAAATCTTTGGCTTCAACACCATCTTCTCCCATATGATCCAATTTGCTGAGATCATAGTCACCATTCAATATATTATTTTCACGTCCAAAACGATTGCCAAACGGATGGTCACCATTAGACAGAACGTAATAAAACACGCAGCCAGCCGAGAAAATGTCAATAGCTCGTGTTGCTTTCACTCGTCCCATCATTAAGTTTGGATCTTGCAGTTGCTGTTGAGACGATAAATCTCGTAGACTTCGACTACTTAGGCTTGTATCTGACGAAGTAGCTGCTAAGGCACCAGCTAATAATTCAGGCGCACGCCAACCCGATGTACCTGCAGGCGATGCTGCTGTATAATTAAAGCTGCTTTGTTCACCATCGAGCTTCTTACAAAGACCGAAATCAGAAATTAAGACACGTACTTGCGATTTATCTTTTGATATCCTATGTTTTACAGGAGCCAGCAAAATGTTATGCGGTTTGATATCACGATGGACAATTTTGAGGGAATGCAAATACTGGAGACCGCATGTCATCTGCAACAGTATATCAGCTGGATCCATGCGATCACAAAGCTGCATTTCGGGTATAGGAAGGCTTCTTTCCATATAATCATCAAGAGAGCCAAAACATAGTTCAAGAGCAATATACAGAAAGCGATCTGTTTCTTCTTTATAAAAATAGCGCACAACGTTTGGATGGTCATCACTTTCTTGAAGTAATTTGACCTCTTGCAGTGCCACGTCGTAAAAGTCTAAAAGAAGTCGCTTGACAGCAACATTTCGACCATCGAAAACACCTTTGTAGACAACAGTACCATGACTACCGTACCCCAAGACGGTATCTGTTATTTCTAATACACGAGATTTGGCTTGTTTGAAGTTTTCAAGATCTAGCCCTGTTTTTTGCTTAACAGCTATGAGTCGTCTATTTGCTAAATTTACCACTGTATCATTTTCAGAAGATCGTTCTTGCTTTTGTTTCTCAAGTTCTTCATTCATCTTTTTCGGTGCGTTTGAACCGTGATTCAACAAACCCGCAGATTTTTTGTCCTCATCTTTCTCTTTTTGCTTTTCTGTAATCTTTTCAGTCACATTTGTTGACACATTGTTAGTGGATCTGTCCTTGATGGCTGTCTTATGATCAACATGTTGGTTGTTATCAACAGATGTAATGGAATCAGCTCGTTCACGACGGATTTTTTCTTTTTCTGCTTTCACAACAGCAGCAATTCTTGCTTTGTTCTTCTTTTGCTTGGCTCGCCTTTTCATGATTTGCTTCCAATTATGAACCACTTTAGTTTTATAAAAAGTCATAATGCGTTCGCGATAAACGTAGATGATGACAGAACTAATAAGCAAATAACTTTTCCAAAATTGACCAAGCCCATTATTGAAGAAACTATCTTTTGTTGCTCCTAGAGATGAGTCATTAATGAGGTAAGGTTCCAATTCTTCAACTCTATATTGTCGTATTGTTGAAGGTGGTAAGGGAGATGCGACAGTCGAAGGAGCATGTAAGTGATTGGAAGATGTTGAAGGCAGAGCGATCCCTGGTGACGCAGAAGGTGGTAAGTATAAATCTCGATACTCGTCGTTTACTATATCATCATCTCCCATCAGCATTTGAACGACATGTTGCCCAATCAGACAATCGGTATGGTATTCACAGCCATGACAGCACAACTCATGAGGTTTTTGAGTCCAACTGGTTTTTTCACCATTAATCTTCTCTGACGTATCGTTGGCAAGTGAGTCATGCCTACTGCTATTGCTGCCTTCTATTAATGGGCTTGTATCGCCTGGCTTTCTGCCTGTGTACATGGATGACCATTGCGAAATTTGTACTAAAGGGTAGTTTTCATTCGAAAGAGCATATAGGCTACCATCATGAATACCCACATAAGCTGTCGAAATGGTGTAATTATTATCACTTCTGTCCCTAACGACTAAGCTAAGCATATCTCCAATAGGTCCTTTGCTCAGTGATTTTGGTGGTGCTTGTTTAGAGACTGCAAAAGTATAATCTTCTCTTCTAAATACATCAAATACATCTACAACTGGGTATGGTAGTTCTCGAGTCCACATTAAATGACCATCTTGCATGTTGACGCCTGTGATAGCTTTGTGTGCATCCGGAGCAATGTAAATATCTGTAGGAATTGTAGTGGAAGGAACATCCCATTCTAACTTGTTTGGTATATATTCACTGTAGGTTACGTTCCATAACTTTCTATAACGGTGATCAAATATAGCCACCTTGTATTCTATTGAAAACAACAATTTAGCAATCAAATATAAAAAAAAAAGTAAAACAGATAGTTTTTTACCATTTCTACCAAGCAGAATGGTTTTACTCGTCTGGAATTGATGTTGCCTTGAAAGCGGATATTTTGAACTATCTTCTACTTTGTTGAGATCAATTTGCTGCAATATCTTTCCATTTCGTGGGTCGATTTCAATCATTAGCGTTGATTTTCGCCCTATATAAGTTGTGCCATCTGGTGTACGAAATGGTGAGGTGTCTACAATTTCTTTAACTGTGAATGGCAGTTTCTATCAAAATAAATCTTGCGAGTTAGCCTTTCAACGTTATTTTAACCATGCCTAACTGCTTGCTTTCTTACTTCTAAAGGTTGCCCATCTTCATACAAATATAATGTACCTCCATTTTGAGGTTCAATAATATAATATATTTCTGACTCATTCATATCATTGTCTGTTTGATCCCAAACTGACTCTTGTAACTGTATATTATCATCCATTGCTTCAAAAGAGTCATCAGCATCAGTTATAACATCATCAAAAGTGTCATCATCAAATAACTTTTCCTCGTCTGTTTCTTCTTCAGACTCATAGCTATTGCTGAAATCTGGCCCTGACTTATATAGCTGATGTGTTTCAAATTTGGAATTGGACTTAATAAGAGAACTACTTGGTCCTCCTTTCAGGGTCCAGTGAACATCGCCTTGAAACCGGTCGATGCCTCGAATGGAACCGTCTAATGTTGACACTAATACCAAGTTGGTGGGATACAGATCACTGGGGACATCGGGGAAATCTTGCTGTAGCGAGGTGGCACGGCTTTTATTATGTCCCTTACTTTGAGTTGTTTGAAGTCTTGTTTCTGCTCCTTCTGCACTACGTTTCTGATGATGATATAAAATTATCTCCTGTGAGGAGGCTGGTGTGGAATCCACACAATAAATAGCAAAAGTTGATAATAAAATGAAAAAAGAGAAGCATAGCCATTGAAGTATGTTGACTGTACTTCGAAAAGACCTGACCATTAGCACCATTGGCTATAATTACACATAATTCTTTCTAGGCGAGAAAAACCAAGTTAAATGTTCCTCAATGAAAAAGTTGCAGAATTACAATTTTAAGCTCATACCTGCTTGGATTTTAAAACAAATACGGGTAAGTGAATTTTGATTCGCTAAGAACATCATTATTAGGGCAAGTGGGTCTTAGCAGTTAGTCAAACTGCTAATTAATAATCAGCGTAACTAGGTTTTTATTGAATAGGCTCGTCATCAAGAAAATAATTATTACTATGAATAATGATTAATTGAAAGAATAACAATCATGAATGGGGAAAAATTACTCTGCTGTAACAGCTTGTAAATGCTTAGCCTCTGTTGTCATATCTTCTTCTGTTTTCACCATCGCCAGGGTGTCCAGCATAATCACGTCTTTCACTTCTATCGTTATATCTAGATGATGGACCTCTATCATTGCTGTTGTGAAAAGTGTCACGATGGGGGGACGAAGCGCGACGGTCATCACGGTCATAGGGACGTCTATCATTTCTGTTGCTGTACGTACTATGGTGATGTATTTACGTTTAATAAATGTATATCTTCCGAGTCTTTTCAAATTAAATACTTACAGAAAATTCATGAATATTAGTCAACCGGGTCATCAATTTATGTGTTAATGATAGGCCGTAGAAATAGAGAATTTTGTAATATAAAGAGAAAAGAAAAAAGCCAGAAGGATGATGTCAGAAATTCAACCTGCAAGATATCATCATCGTCCCCTCATTTTGCAGCCGTCTTGAATAGCAGGGTACAAGATAGACGGAAACATGACATGGGATAGCATATTTTTGGGGTTTAAGGGTAGTTGAATGAAAATACCTTCGTCTCTCATCACGGTGTCTACCATCCAAAGGTGCATTAGAGGAGCGGTATGAGGTAGATGATCTATCTTCAATGTTCCTGTGATAGCTACTGCCGCTTCCACTGTTGTTGTATGCATAGGCCTTTTCCCGGTATTTACGTGCATTTTGATCACGATCACGATCACCGCCTTTTTGGGTACAGTCTCTCGCCCAATGACCTAAATATGAAGAAGTATACATAGAGTTGAGTTAGTTATATTGTATTCATCAATGATGATATCACACGCCATATAGTTTCATTACCTTCTTTGCCGCAATGGAAGCATTGATTGTCGGCTGTTACTCTTCTATTACCATTATTTTTTGCCCATTCCACGATAAATTCCTGATAGTAGAGATAATAGAAGGACGATGGATGTTTAGGTTTTCAAACTGGGCATTAATGAAAAATCGCAAGACAATCAAAAGGAAAAGGGGACTCTGCTGTACTGTTTTCTGTCCTTCACGGGTTTCTTTCAAAGCGTCTTCAGCGTCGCGTTTGTCTGCGAATTCCACAAAACCATAACCTAATCAGAAAGGATGAGACACTCTTAGCAAGGTTGATATAGATTGAAGAATTTGTTGTAGATGGGTAATCTACCTTGCTTTAGACTGAGTCTTGAGATTTTGCCATACTTTGCAAAGTAGTCCTCAAGCTCACGCTGCGATCAATTAATAATAAGCTTTAAAGAACCTGAAAGATAATTTCTTAACCTTATATGTCCTAAAACTTACATCGTTGATGTGGTGTGGAATTTTGCCTATAAAGAGTGCCATCGCTATTTGCAGATGAAAAAGGAAGTAAAAGGTATGTGAGAAATTAAAAGGGGAGAAAGAAGATTCAGAACAACTTATTCGTCACACATCATTCAATTGGATAAATACGTACATGCTCTGCTACTTTATTGTAAATAAATTTATGCTCATCACTGTGCTTTGCTGCAAAAGAAAAAAATGCAAAGTGATACTTACTTATTGTATCTTTCCTTTTCAATATCTCATCAGACTATACAATAATTAAGCCTATATAAGCCTGACATGAATACTTCTTTTTCAACTTTTCCTCACTTCTGCGATTATCAATACAAAGAATATGTTTTTGTACGGCAGTAGTACAGCAAAAGACGGCTGGTTGTTAGTTCTCGCTTCTTCCTGCGCATGTATAGCTGGTGCCAGTCTGATCTTTCTTAAACGACGAATACTAGAAAATAAACACTTCATATCAGCTTCTTTATCGTTGGGTGGAGGCGTTCTGCTGTTCAACTCACTTTACATTCTGCTACCAGCATCTCATCAAAACCTTAACTCTAACTTATTGACTTTCGCATGCTTCTTCATTGGAGTTTTCTTGACAATAAGTTTATCATATATAGTAGAATGGTCTACGCCAAATGCTATTCACACCTGTGATGCAACCGCTTCATTGAACAAAAATGAAGAAGAAGAAGAAGCTCTCTTAGCACGAAATCAACATAACCAGGATCACCGCCATCATAACCATCATCATAGCCACCAACATCGCCACGATAGTGCTCACCATAACCATCACAACCAACAGCAGCATAATCATGATGTTGAATATGGAACTGTTGTAGTAGGAGATGCCAGTCATGTCGATCATAAGAAAGACTTTCTATCTATTGGTATACAGACCGCTATTGCTATCTGTATTCACAAGTTTCCAGGTTAGTAGTATTATGCTGTGTTTATTGTTGAAGATTTTGACAATCTTGTGATCCAAACTTTGATATTAACATAAATAATGCGGGTTATACTCTTGGTATCAGAGGGTCTGGTAATGTTCATATCAAATGAAGCATCAAGTCAACTGGGATTAAAGGTCACTGCAGCAATGACCATCCATAACTTTGTTGAAGGATTCCTGATATCTCTACCTTTATTCCACGCTATAAACTCACGTTCTGCTGCCTTCATCTACGCTTCCTTGCTGGGCGGATTATCCCAGCCATTAGGCGCTGTTTTAGGCTTACTAACAATAACAGAACTAGATCAAATATACAACAAGTATCTATTCGGAATTACTTTTGGTGTAGTCAGCGGAATGTTGTGCTTCATTGCAATACAGGTAGAGTTAATTCGAAAACAATAGTATTTGCTTAGATTTGCTAGGAATACTAATTACATACATTGTATAACTGATTTTGCATGCAGAGCATGCTTCCTCAAGCTGTTAAATTAGACCATCATAATCAAAGAAATGTTACTCTATTCTTCTTCATTGGGATTTCTTTGATAGGCTTTTCGAATATCATTCAGTCTCTGTAATAGCGTCATCGGGAATCAGATCAGCTCACATGATATAATCATCTCATCAACTGGATATTATGAGAGCAAGCTGGAATTTTCATAATTGTATAATATGGCTTATTTATTTCTACATGCGTACGCATTTGAGACAGTGTTCATTGATAGACAGACTCGTTACCAATTCATTAAAGATTGACATAAACAAAACACATATTAACTATTTATAATCACAAAAAAATTGTGTTAGCTATCAATGTTGCTTTCAATTTATTGCTCAATTCACTGATCTGAAGGCGCTCAACGAGCAGCTGCTCCGTTAATGTTGGATACTCCGCTTTTTTCAAACAGTTTCTGATTTGTGGTGGGACCATCCATTGAGGAATGGTTTAATTGGACAACTGAATAAAAATTAGTGGCTGATTCTAGCCTATGAAATTTTTTCTTTTCTTTTCTGCTTTATTAAAGTCGTAACTTTGTTTGTTGCTAACTTTTCGACTTTCCTTCTTTATTGATTCAAAACATGTCATCCTATTCATCGTCTTATCACCAATCTTCCTCTGGAAGTAGCTACTCCAACAGCCGTGGCGGAAGTTATAGAGATAATAGAGAAACCTCACCTAGAAGATCAAGTAGACCGTACGTACTTTTTAAAAAGTTGATGGGAAGCTAATTGTAAAAATGTACAAAAGAAAAGTTTTACTAATTTTAACATACTCCTTTAGTTCTTCTGGTTATAGCCACTCTAAAAGTGATGATCGTGGTTATTCTTCTTACCGCTCCGGAGGTTCTGATAGCTCAAGATATGGGAGCAGTAGCCGTGGCGGCAGCTATGGTTCGTCTTCCCGTTATGGTGGTAGCAGCAGTGGCGGTTACGGTGATAGTTACTCTAGCCGAGGTGACTCCAGTAGTTATGGCCAACGCTCCTCTGGTGGTAACAACAGTATCAATAATATCAATTTAGGTGATATTCAATGGGATTTGGCTTCTCTTCCCAAGTTCGAAAAGAATTTCTATAATGAGCATCCTAAAGTTTCCCAACGCACCAAAGAAGAAGTGGATGCTATTCGTGCAGCTGCTAATATGAATGTGACTGGTCATGATGTACCCAAGCCCCTTCAAAGCTTTGAGGAAGCTACTTTCCCCGGTTATGTAATGGATGAATTGAACAAGTTGGGCTTTGAAAAACCTACTGCTATTCAGTGCCAAGGTTGGCCTATGGCTTTAAGTGGTCGTGACGTCGTTGGTGTTGCCGAAACTGGTTCTGGCAAAACTTTGGCTTATATTCTTCCTGCCATTGTTCACATTAACGCTCAGCCTTTGTTGCAACCTGGTGATGGCCCAATTGTTCTTGTTTTGGCTCCCACTAGAGAATTAGCAGTTCAAATTCGTGAAGAATGTGTGAAATTTGGCTCTACCTCTAGAATTAAGAATACTTGTCTTTATGGTGGTACTCCACGTGGACCGCAAATTCGTGATCTCTCTAGAGGTGTTGAGATTTGTATTGCTACACCTGGTCGTTTAATAGATATGCTCGAAGCTGGCAAGACGAATTTGAAGCGTGTCACCTATCTTGTACTTGATGAAGCTGATCGTATGTTGGATATGGGTTTTGAGCCTCAAATCAAGAAAATTATCAACCAAATTCGACCTGATCGTCAAACTTTGATGTGGTCTGCTACATGGCCCAAGTCTGTAGAGCGTTTGGCCACCTCTTACCTTAAGGATTATATTCAAGTCACTATTGGTTCGTTGAGCTTGAGTGCTTCTGCCAACGTCTCACAAACCGTTGAAATTTGTACAGAACAAGAAAAGCGTGGTAAACTGATCACTCATTTGGAACGTATTATGGAAAGCCCTGAAAATGAAAGAAAGACAATTATTTTTACAAGTACCAAACGTACGGCAGATGAAATTACTCGTTTCCTTAGACAAGATGGCTTCCCAGCACTTGCTATTCATGGTAACAAACAACAAAATGAACGTGACTGGGTTTTGAATCAATTCCGTTCTGGAGGCCATCCTATTATGGTGGCTACAGACGTTGCTTCTCGTGGTATAGGTATTGTATTATATTATTGTTGGGATTGTGTGTGTCTTTCTCTTCATTCTCTTCCTTGAGCATAGCTTTTTTCCGGTAAACCATTCAATTTTATGTATATGCACAATGTCGATCGTATTCTCTTTGTGTGTATATATATAATTATTGTAATTATCGTCTTTAGCGAGAAGATTGGATATAGATATCACATTTTATGTCGACAATCAATTTCTCTCTAAAAGATAGCTTGCAACTTTTGCTGGAAAAATTGCCTAGGAAGGCGGAATGAGATGGAAAACAAAAGGATTTCAATATTTTGTTACTTTTTTATTATCATACAATTTGGTAAGTTTGATCAAGGATAGAGAAAGTCGAAAGATACAAAAAGGTTTAGAAAGGAAAGGGACATACTCGGCATACTGTGTAAGTAGAATACTCTTTCCTTCTGTCTCTTTATCTTTTTGCCTGGTTTCTTTTTCTTTTTCTTTCTCTTCTCTTCTTTGATTATACAACAAAAAAAGTAGCAAATACATCCTTTTCTTTTCTTTTTTTACTAGCATTTGTCTTGATAAGTTGGTAACATTTTAACTGACCTTATGTCTTTTTCTTTTTACTCTTCTTCCAGATGTCAAGGATGTCAAATACGTTATCAATTACGATTTCCCTAACAATGTTGAAGACTATGTCCATCGTGTCGGTCGTACCGGCCGTGGTGGTGCCACGGGTCACTCCTTCACGTTCTTCACCGCCGATAATGCCCGTCAAGCAGGTGACTTGGTTGATATCCTTAATCAGAACAGTCAATTTGTTGATCCTCGACTTCAAATGATGGTTCAAACAAGACATGTTGGCGGCGGCGGTCGCGGTAGAGGAGGACGTGGCCGTGGTTACGGTGGCGGTCGTGGCGGCGGTCGCGGTGGTTACGGCGGCAGTAGTAGCAGTGGTTATTATGGAGGTAGCTATGGTGGTGCACAAAGCTACGGTGCTTCTTCTTCTTACGCTGCTAGCAGTGGAGGTTATGGTAATGCTGGTGGTTATTATGGTGGTGGGGCAGATGCTGGTAGCAGCTCCTATGGAGGTGGTTCTTGGTAAAATTATTTTGAATTCAAGTAGTATTGACAGTCATCATAAACACGCCGTTGATCAGTACTACTATATATTTCTTATTCTTCTCTCATGCTACAATATTTATATCATTTCATTTTAAATATGTTATATTTCCCAACATTTGATCAATGTGACCCCAACTTAGACTTACTTAACTCCATTAACACTCATTAAATATTCTTTACCTATTTGTCAATAATTCAAGGTTTTATTCTGTCATATCGTTTCTTGGGATATTATCTTTGTTCTGTCTTTGAGAATCGTTTGTAAGCAATTGCTAAAAAGGAAATATGGAGGAGCATGAAAAAGGTCGAGAGGGCGCGGGGAAAGAAGCGGCGCCAGGGGTTGAAATTTGACGGTTCCATTACAGTTTATAAGAAACTTTTGAATCCACTCATCCTTTCAAAATGACAGATGTCGAAAGCAATGTTGACACTAGCAGAAGCACGGAAACTGAGGAAAAATTATCGTTTAAAGATATGAAAAAGTTCGAAAAATGGACGAAATCGCTACGATATATGACTGGACTGGGACTAACGGAAGCTGAGAAGCAAGACTTTGAAAAACGCTTAGCAACAGAAAAGGAGCATTATCAGTGTCACCAATGTGAAGTTTGGAAAGACAGTTTGTTGAAAAACAGTAAATACTTAATTTGATCTCTTCAGTATGCTGTTAACAGTTTGGCACAAACTGATCTCACTTATCGTTTCATGTCCAGGCCCCATTGTGAGATTCATGGTTGACGAACTTCGCAAAATAAATAGGCCAGTAACAAAAGATGATTTCAAATGCTTACCTTGTGATACAACAAGAGCAGGGGGCTTCTCACCGGTCGATGGTATTTTATTATGCCAAAACTATCTAACAAAGTCTATTCAAGAACGTACAATGGCGCATGAAATGATACACATGTATGATCATTATAAGTTCAAAGTGGATTGGAGTAACCTAAAGCATCAAGCGTGCAGTGAAGTAAGCTCAAAGAGAAGAAGAATGTATGAAACTTTGTAACACATTGAGTTCAGGTCTAAAAATAAGCTTTTCATACTGTGTAGATTCGAGCAGCTAGTTTGAGTGGCGATTGCAGTTGGACAAACGAAGTTAAAAGAGGGTTTTACACATTTACAAAGCAACATCAAGCGTGTGTGAAGAGACGGGCAGTTCTATCAGTGATGCAAAATCCAAACTGCAAAAGCAAGGAAGAAGCAGAACGTGCAGTTTCAACTGTATTTGACAGTTGTTTTGCAGATACAAGACCCTTTGATGAAATCTATTAATTTATACTGGAATTCCTTTTCTTGATATTCAAGTCGATCGTTACACATTGTACATAAGTTCAATACAGATATCCTGAACTAAAAGAGCAACACATACAAAGCGTACCTGTAGAGGCCTTTTATAGATGACGCGAATTTTTTTTTTACTCCCTTTTTTCAAATCACTTTTATTTATACAACACATTTTATAAATAAAGACAAAGCTTGGTGCTTTTCTGTATTTTCTCTCCTTTCTTCTTCCTTTCTTCCTTCTGCACTCTTATAAGCATATCAACATGACTATTCCGGAACCTACATCTTCCTCTCAACAACCTACTGGTAGCACCCCTGCTATCAATATCTATAGTGCACAAGGCCTTAAGGTTAAGGCAAAAGAATATATTGAAATTTTAGACGTAAAGCTGAATGAAAGTTACTACGCCAAAGAATTTGAAAGTAAAACTGGTGTTCCAAAGACGTATGCTGTTCTTGGCGCTGGCACTGTCATTTTCCTCATGATATTCTTTAACTTTGCTGGTCAACTTTTGACCAACGCTATCTCATGGCTCTATCCTGGTAAAGTAATCATTACCGAAACGACTACAATGTATTATTTGCAATGCGTGATCTGAAACATATTGCAACAGCTCTTACTGATACCTTTTTTTTCCTCTGGTTCCCTTTAAAACGGATATGTAGCCTATGCTTCTTTCAAGGCCATTGAAACTGAAGGAACAACTGATGATAAACAATGGTTGACCTATTGGACTGTTATTGGATGTATTCAAATGGTTGAATACTTCTCTGATCTTCTTTTGTTCTGGTTTCCCTTCTATTATTTGTTCAAAACTCTGATTGTCCTTTATCTGGCTTTGCCTCAAACAAGAGTAAGTACATAACGTATACATGGCTGGTAGATGAAGGATGAGTGAGATAAGAAATTCTTTCTAAAACAATAATGCGTGTTTATGGAATCTTTGTGGGAGAAATTGGAATTATTTTGTGTTTACAGACTTTGTGTATATATGCGTGTATGTGTTATGAAACTTTCTATTAACATTTGTCAACTTTATTCTACCCATCAATAACAAAATCGAATAGGGTGCCGAAACCTTCTACAACCGTATTTTACGCCCTTACTTGTTATCTGCTCAAAGTGATATCGACAACCAAGCTGAAAGAATTAAACAAAAGATTACCGACCTTACTTCTGATGTCAACAAAACAGATTGAACGACCTGATTCTATGATTATTAGTAACAGTGATGTTGCGTTTTTCATGAGCAGGAGAAAAAAATGAAAGGAAATAAAAAATTAATCGATATTCTGCTCATAACTGACGATATTCACGATTATATTCTACGCTGGTTCACAGAAATTGTTTACCATTAAACTGCCCTACTGTATATATTATGGGATATATTCTGTTATATAGTATGAGAATGATCTGTTTGAGTGTAGTTATTAGCTTGATAGTTGGCTCCTTAGAATAATAATAAGTCAGGACTAGCTTTATGGAAGCTGATAACTCTCCTAGTTCAACAGTAGGAATGACTCATTTTTTTTTTATTTTTTAAGGCTTATTAAATTGGTGACTCCATCAGTAAGAGTAACTTATCATGTTGCATACTGCTTTACTAGTATGTAGGAAGTTACATTCTGCTGTTTTCAAATTTTTATTATATTTTGATTGAGTAGGATACCATCGTCAGTGTATCTCATATTGTTTCTGAGAAACTTATCCATAAGTCGACCAGGGTACAATCTCTCCACTGCCATTCCTAACCCACACATTCTTTGTTTCGAGACCAACATCGTTATGAAATTCAGATGAAAAATCAATGGCCAAGGTACAAGTTTACGCAAGCATACTTCATATATAGAGCTTTTTTAAATTACTGAGCCGTTTTGGAAGTAACGCTTCGATTAACAGCACTGTGAAGGACGAATTCTGTAGAGTATTCAAATCCATGCCAGACATTCCTCACTTGAAATATATTCTTTCGCTCTTTTCTTTAAACTAATTTCGAACGGATGCATTGGTCACTGACCGTAAGAAAGTTTTTTAAGTGCTCTTAATTACATAAAGTATGTTATGGAGACTATCAGGTCTATTAGGTATAAACGAAAGTGGTACATCAATGGTGTAGAGGTCATCCCGTGCGTCCATTAATTATGACAATTAACCAGTAAGCTCCACTGGGGTTATGAATCTAAGGCTTCCTTCTATCATCTGTCTTTTTCGCTTCTACCTGCGCTTGCTGGTAGCAGTTCAATCGTATAAACCCCACATGATGTTGCTGCCGCCACTGACAAAGATAATAACAGCATTGAATATTGTAAACACAATTCCCTGTTGATCGTTAAGAGCTACAAGATAAGAACAGGAAATCTCAAGTTGCAAACATATCCAATTTGAAAACAATTTTCCATATCAGTTTAATAGCTTTTTCCGAGCGAAAAAGACAATGCGGAAGTATTATTTATACAGAGCTTTCGAAATTGAACAACACCAATACAGAAGCAGTATGCAATATGAACTCGAATAATACGGCAAAAATAATCAAGAATTATCGATGAGTAACGTACAGGAATACCATGTGTTGCAGTGAACACCCTTTTCAAGAGCCACTAGTGTTGTAGAATCGGACAAATTAACGCGCCTGTACAATTGTTTCCGTACCCAAGATGTATAAGCAATTATTTAGATGTTGTTATGCCCTATTTCAGTAAAATACCACGTCATATTCGGATTTGGGGGAAGTACAAATTCAAGTGTTGGACTACTGCTCGTAGACGAGCAGTTGTCAATGGATTTATACGCAAACGCCGGCCATCTGGATTTAAGATCCCTACTTATTCAATGAGAGTTCAAATATACAGATTTACTAGGCTGTTTATTGGCTGAATAAGTGAGTATCTCAGTGATTATATGAAAGTAAAGGCGTTTGTCAAAGGTCCTTCGAACAAATGGATCGGCTTACCTGGGCAAACACTAATGCATATGGCCCGCTTGGTCGGAGTTTACAACAGCATTAAAATTAAGGCACATAAATCTGTCAAATTGTTGATGAAACCCTGGTTTTGACAACAACTATCAACCTCAATGTTGAGTACGATTGCAACCGCACGATCCGCTCATCGCTTCTATTTTTGTAAACGGTCTGCTGTTACCATCATAAAAGCTTCTTCGTTCAGATATCAAACTAAGTTTTATGCAACAAGTAGGTGACAACAAAAAGGAAAGGTGACAAAATAGTGGGGAACCTGAATAAAGTATACATTACCCATCGATGATTTAGATGCCAAGGACTTCTCCATTTCCAAAACGAGGAACATTGGTATTATTGCTCATATTGATGCAGGTAAATAAGAGCGAGTTTTCTTTTGGATTGATCTAGTTTGCAAATACATTAATACCAAGTGCAATTGTTGAATAGGCAAAACAACTACCACAGAACGCATGCTATATTATGCAGGTGTAACAAATCGACTTGGAGGTACATAGTGTATAAGCTTCAGTATTTTGGATTGATATTCAAATAATAATTTCTTTTTGGAATATTCATCAGACGTCGACGATGGCGATACAGTTATGGATTTTCTCGATGCAGAAAGAGAAAGAGGCATCACTATTAATAGTGCGGCTATAACATTCGGTTGGAAAGGCCATCGAATCAATCTCATTGATACACCTGGTCATGTTGATTTTACTATGGAAGTAGAAAGAGCCGTACGTGTGTTAGATGGCGCTGTCACCATTTTAGACGGCGTTGCAGGTGTGGAAGCACAAACAGAGACAGTTTGGAAGCAAGCCGATAAATATGAAATTCCCCGTATTGCATTCGTCAATAAGTTAGATAGAATCGGCGGTGCATTTGGAAGAACTGTAAAAGAGATGTGGAAAAAGCTTCGAACTCGTCCACTAGTTGTACAATTACCTGTTATGCATGAGGATAGCCTGAATGATGAAAGGAAAGGCTTAAAGTCAGTAGTTGACTTGGTGACAATGGAAATGATACAATGGGATGAGAATAGTGTGGATGGTTCAGTGATCAGTAGAGTCCCTCTGGAAGAAGCAACCAAGGACGAAAAAATATTGAAGGAAAGTAGGGAAGGTCGAATAGCGTTAGTCGAAACTCTGGCAGAAATGGACGATGACATCGTGGAGGTATTTTTTGATAAAGCAAATGGTGATCATATGTTAGTGGATGCTGAGGCTTTGAAAGGTGCTATCAAACGTGTCACTATAGCCAATAAGGCTGTGCCTGTATTATGTGGCTCCGCCTTTAAGAATCTTGGAGTGCAGCCTCTGTTAGACGCAGTAATCGATTACTTGCCAAGTCCAATAGAGCGACCCTCTTGTATGGTAACATACAGTAACGGTAAAACTGCATTGCTACCCTTGAATGATAGTCAATTATGTGCACTGGCGTTTAAAGTGGTTCATGATTCAAAAAGGGGATCATTAGTTTACGTTAAGGTTTACTCAGGTATAGATTACTATTTGTAAGAAACATATAATTTGAATGTTGTGCTCAATCATTTTTACCCTGATAGGAAAACTGAATGCTAGATCAACTTTATTTAACACCACAACTCAAACCAAAGAAAGAGCCAATAAACTGTTACAAATGTATGCTAAGGATGTTGAAGAAATACCGTCCATAAATGCCGGTAATATTGGCGTGATCGTAGGCTTGAAAGATACCCGTACAGGTGATACACTAGTACAATCCAACAATACCAAGGCTATCAAAAATGGCTTACAATTAGGCAATGTCGACATACCAAACGCAGCTTTCTTTTCGGCCGTCGAGCCTGCTTCCGTTTCCGAAGAAGCTGCAGTGCAAAACGCTTTGAATAACTTGGTACGAGAGGATCCTTCCCTCAAAGTCTGGACAGACGAAGAGAGTGGCCAGATAATGGTCAGCGGCATGGGCCAACTTCACTTAGAAATCGTCAAGGACCGCTTAATCAATGATTTTAAAGTCAAAGCAGAGATGGGTAAAATAAGAATCAGTTACAGAGAAACATGTCAAGCTGCCGCTATTGCAAAGGCCAGCTATGATAAAGAAATTATGGGTAAAAGAGCTAAAGCTGCTTGTCAAGTGGAAGTTAACCCTATTGAAGAGGATGAGCATGATGATGCGGAGGAGGGGCAAAAGGAGCGTAAAATGCAATTAGTGAAGCAAGGTTGGATTTATGATTCCGGTAATCACTTAGCTGTAGATCTGGGTATCAAAAAGAGCTCTGGTAGTAATAGTGAAGAACCTCATCCTACTGATGATACCACTAATCAGCTGAAGCCTGAAGATATTAAGCAAGCCATGCTAAATGGTCTTCGAGCCGGTCTTGCTCGTGGAGCGGTATTGGGTTTCCCGTTAACTAAAATGAAAGTTAGAGTATACGATCTCGAATTATTTGCACAGGACACAACTCTGGGTGCTATATCTGCTTGTGTCTCAAACGGTGTTTTCGAAGCTGTCAAGAAAGCCAGTCCTTGTCTTTTGGAGCCCATGATGGAAGTAATTACAACAGTGAATGAAGACCATATTGGTAACGTTGTAGGCGATCTAAGCGGTACTCGAAGAGGGCAAATTATCAGTTTGGAATCTACGATGGGTCTTGAAGATGAAAGTAAAAATGAGACTGAAGATTTTCAAGTGTATGCTCCGAAAGATTTATATTTGACAAATTCAGAAGTAGACGGATTTAAGCCCAAACAGATCATCAAAGCGGAAGTTCCTCTTAGTTCAATGTTAGGATATTCTAGTGCACTTCGCAGTTTGACAGGCGGTAGCGGCTCATTTTCCATGCGAGTTATTGGCTATGGCAAAATGAGCAAAGATAGAGAGAATGCCGTTGTTTCTGAAATGAAAGGTTGGTAAAAGCAATTTTTGTATAAACCTCGACTTATACTGTGTAATATAGTATTTGTAAATGTATATACATTTCTATTTATTTATAATTTAAAAGGCAGACAATACAAGAAGAGTAGCATTCTGTTTTAACGTATTTCATATTGACAAAACTGCTATTATTGACATGTCACAAACACAAAATCCATGAGGTTGTTTGTCAAAAGGACAAAAGTTCTGTTACACCACTTAATCTGAGATATAACCATTTAATTTATTCATTCCATTTTCTTTGAATGAGAAAGACCAGGCCTTTTCTTCCTTTCACTTCTTTCTCTATAAGTAACGCACATACCAATGTTAGCTTCTG
The DNA here is from genome assembly GCF_025528875.1 of Mycotypha africana. Lineage (NCBI taxonomy): Eukaryota > Fungi > Mucoromycota > Mucoromycetes > Mucorales > Mycotyphaceae > Mycotypha > Mycotypha africana. The sequence continues at coordinate 960,973 of NW_026515735.1, read as the reverse complement.
CAATTAATGGAGTGGGTATCGCTCACCTCCCCAATCAGCGCCATAAAATTGTGACTAAACGAGGTGTCAATTTTACCCTGATGGTTTGCGGTATGTTTAACCTTTTCAAAAACTGACAGAGGATCTTGCATAGCTTAGATAAATGCAGTACAAATGATATTGATGGCTTTATTATAAACAGGCGAGTCTGGTGTAGGAAAAACAACCTTTATCAATACGTTGTTTACTACCGGTATTAAATCAGCGAAGGACCCCAACAAGCGCCGCGGAAAGCAATTAGAAAAGACTGTTGATATTGAGATAACCAAGGCTGGTGAGTAGCTAGAGTAGTGCTGAGAACTGAATAATGATATACAAGGACCGTAACATTGAAACAACTATATCTAGAGCTTGAAGAGAAGAATTTCAAAGTGAAATTGACAGTTATTGATACGCCTGGTTTTGGGGATTATGTGAACAATTATAATAGTTGGATGCCGATATACGAGTTTTTGGATGATCAACATGAAAGTTTCATGGCACAAGAGCAGCAGCCAATCCGTCAAGGCGTTATTGATATGAGAGTTCATGCATGCTTGTACTTTATCCGACCTAATGGCCACTCGTAAGTCATGTTTTGGATTTAGTTGAATGTATATAGAAGCACACTTGTTAAAAGAAGCCCTCACCCCCTGTTTTCTCAACCACACTTACACGCTTCACCATAAGTCTTAAGCCGCTAGATATTGAAGTGATGAAGCATCTTGGTTCCCGAGTCAATCTCATTCCTGTTATTGCCAAAGCTGACACTCTAACACCAAAAGACTTGGCTAGATTCAAACTGAATGTAAGTCGATCTGTTACTTTATACACAACTAACGTCTCAAATGTAACCTAACGTCTTTTTCTCGCGAAGGTTCTCGACTCAATTGCGGCTAACCACATCCAAGTTTATTCATGTCCTATTGAAAGCGAAGACGAAGAGGTTACCAAAGTCAATCAAAGTATTATGGCAGCTATGCCCTTTGCTATAATAGGGTCTACACAGGATGTTCAAACTAGCGATGGCCGTATTGTAAAAGGCAGAGAATATTCGTGGGGAATTGCTGAAGTAGAAAATGAGAAACATTGCGACTTCAAAAAGCTTAGAAAACTTCTAATCAGATCCCACATGCATGACTTGATATCTACAACTGAGGAGAGGCATTACGAGAATTATCGTCAAACGCAAATGAGCACGCGCAAATTCGGAGAGCCCAGGGTAAACAAGTATGAAAACCCTAAATTCAAGGAAGATGAGGACCGACTTAGACTGAATTTTACAAAGCAAGTGAAAGAAGAAGAGAATCGTTTCCGTCAATGGGAGGCACAGGTAAGGAGTTCTTTATTGAGCATATATAAACCTTAAGAAACTCACATTTAAATATGTGATAAATAGTTGGTTGCAGAACGCGATCGGCTCAATAAGGATTTAGAGGAACAACATGCTCAAGTGAAAGCATTGGAAACCGAGCTGGAACACTTGTATCAATCGCAAGGCCGTATGTCTACTCGAAGATAAATGGTACACAGTACCAGCAGCATTTAGAGGGCCGCAGTTTGAAACCTTTGCCACCCATCACAGAACAGCTTCCCATAATACGAACCTTCTAATAATAAAGCCCTGTAACTTCTTAATTCACATTATTATACCCTTTGTCTCAATGATACGCACAAAAATATTGAATGGCTGTATATTTTCCTCTTCTAACCAATCAATCCTTTCGAGGCATATAATAATTCAGCACAGAAGGAACTTCATTGCAGCCAGATCTATTCATAATCGTCGTGATTCTGACGATCGATCGAATAAGCCTACCTTTACCAAGCACGTCAGAAATATCAAGGACGATAAGCTCTCTTCGCAACCAGAAGACAAAGGCTTGGAGTATGTGTATGGGTTTTCAAGCGTAGTATCAGCACTTCGGCTGAAGAAAAGGGAGATTTTGGATTCACTGTATATTCAAGAGTCCGCAGGAAAAGCTACCACTAAAAAGAAGGACGACTCATTGCTCACTGATATAGTGCAACTAGCAAAGGAAGCAAAGATAAAAATTTTTCACATGGATAAAGGCCGATTAAACAATTTAACAGATAATAAGCCTCATCAGGTGGGTTTGAGAGAATTGTAAAAGTTAAAGGTACCGAAAGCGATACGACAGGGACTGATAGGTGCCATATTTTCCAGGGCGTAGTACTACGAGCTTCAGCATTGCAACCGCAAGAAGTTTCATCGTTGACACAAGTGACAGAAAATGGATATAGAGTTTTACCAATACAAAAATATGCTAAGGAAGGAAATAAGCCGTACACTTTCAATTTCAGTAGAAATGGGTCGAATAAGCGGCCTTTTTGGCTAGCGCTCGACGAGGTCCAAGATCCTCAGGTAATATTCCACTCTTAGGTCATTATGCTAGTTATAAGCTTAGTAAATCAACTAGCATTAACTTAACTATTGCTTAGAACTTTGGTTCAATTTTACGAACAGCCTATTTTTTTGGAGTAGACGGTGTTCTTGTTTGCAGTAAGAACAGCGCACCTCTCAGTCCTGCCGTTTCTAAGGTGAGTTCAGGAGCTGTGGAATTGATGGATGTATTTTCAACTACTAGACTTGACAAGTTCTTAACGGAATCCCGTGACAATGGATGGAAAGTTATTGGTGCAGTTGGCGACGCAAAATCTTTCATTATACCTTCTCAGATTGCTTCAGAGCTAAAGAACTGTCCAGTTATTCTAGTGCTTGGAAATGAAGGCAAAGGTTTACGAAAAAATATAAGAAATGTCTGCGATACATTTATCAGTATACCAAGAGCAACAAATCCAGTTTTACAAGATTTTGGGGGATCTATAGATAGCTTGAATGTTGGTGTGGCAGCTGGTGTACTGATACACTCTTTTACAACAGAAAATTAATTAAAATTATAATGTACACACGGAATACCAATTGCACTCTTTAGTTAATGATACTACATTTTTAGCTCTTTGAAAATAGAATAATATCTGCTTCTGCGAGATACATAATAAAACCTTGCTCATTCCATGGATAGTCTGCTTATGTTCCTAATGCCTGTGTATACTTAAATGTGTGTCTTTTATAAATTGTTATCAACACAAAAAAATTCATATCATTTTTGAGACATCAAAATATTCGCGTAATATATTGATTTGTATTTCCTTTCAGTTTTTTTATAATAGCAACTGCTTCGGTATTCTATTGTACGCTTTAATAGGCAAAATTTTTGGTTCGTTTCTTCTAAAAATACTTATCCCCTTAAATTGCATACGGCATGAGATTGAACTGTATTAAGCAACCTTTATTCCATAACTATTGGCTGGGAACAACAAATTCAACAAAAGAAAGCGGAAGGATGAGAACATATGGATTTCGTAGGAAAAAATAATAGAAGAATCAAGTACGCTATGTAATACATTGTTTACTGTAAGGTTTGTAGCGGTAGGAAAATTGGCCAATTTTAGAGCAATAGAATTTCAGCGCTAAGTATGGCCACCAAGTAAACTATATGTTGCTTTTCTACGATAATGTAGCAGGCACCACATGAATTGCAACTGTAGGAAACAAAATCTTTTTCATGTTCCATACTCATATATTACAATCGGGACGTTTATAATACTGTGCTGTCATGTTCTTGCTTTTACAAATATGTTGACCTCTGTAGTCGTACATAAAACGTGTAAAAGAAGGGCGAACTAGATATACGTGGAATCAAAGATCTGATCAACATATGTTGAACCAAATATCTTTTTTCATAGGGCAAGTGAAGGAAGAATGTTTAACCGTTTCAAAGGTAGGCGTAGATGAAGAACAGAGTAGACAGAATAGCGAAAGAGTTTGATGAGGTGAAAGACGATGTAGAATGTCTCTTATTGTAATTTTCCAAAGTATTAGACGATACCACACTGTGCAGGCTGAAAGGAGATAGTCAGCCGCCAGAATTGTGAGCAAATCAGAGCTGTGACAGAAGGAAAGGCAGATAAGTGCGGATGCAAGAAGGATTTGGAGTGGTGAGTACTATAAATGGAACTCGCGTCATGGAAGAAATATAGTGTAGACGCTACGTTGACGGAGTTATCACATGGCCGCGAGAGTGGAGAAAATTAGGTGCCCGTACACAAAGGGCTGACCCATTGCCATTGTAGAGCATATTGTTGTTGAATGGATTTAGCAAACAGACCACCATGCCTACGGATAAAGTAAGCGTGTCAAAGGTTAACCGTGAAAGATCCTATGGTTGATAAACGAACCACCGAGCTGGTATAAGCGAGTCAGTTGAGTGTTAGTAAATACTGTGAGGCAGTATAAGTCACAGTTAGGAAAGGAGTTGACAATCGTGACCCGGCCTCTAATGGATAGCTGATGATGAGAGTAAAGGTTACAGAGCGTCTTCAACTGCTCGTACAGGATGTTAAAGGCTACGTTTTGCTAAGAGATATTGGCGCTAAAAGGAAATCCAAGGTAAGTTAGGGGGTTGATATTACTTCGATCATACCACTGAGTAATGTTATATTGCTGTAAAAACGGTCGTCATAGGTGAAGGGGCGACAAGGTCGCTGTATCGTGATAATACAGAAGTCAATTTCTCGATTTTTGTTCCCCGATTATAAGTAGAAATTGGTTTTAAATCAGGTACATAATCACACTACCTTTTCTCACAGATGCAAGCATGTCTGCTTTCATCTCCAAATTCTTACCAGGAAGAAATGTTCCAAAAACAAAATTAGAACTCATAACAGAGGCATGGAACAATATTCAGAAATACTATGAGACAGCTGCCGGTATAGTGTTATTGATCAGAGGTTTAATTCTTGTACCTGACTGAAAAAGTAGAAGGCGGGCCACGGGTGTTTAAAACTGACTTTTCGTAAATCTACTTTGTAGACCCACTCAAAGATGCTGTTGACTTGACACCCATCCCACAGAGTTTGGACAATATCATCAAACTTATACAAGCTGAAGAAATAGAGTTTGAACGAGAAACTGGAAGTTTGGAAACAGGACCATGTCTAGAGTATCTACTACAAAAACGTGTGTTAGAGGAACTTGTCGAATTTGCCAAGGTTGATGTAAGTAAACCAAAGTAGATATTCTATTTTTCTTGTTGCGGTTGTGATAGAAACAAACCCTTAACTTTGAGCTTTACCTTTTACAAACGCATACACTTTAAATTGGGTATATGGTAGACACCTTACGGCATGCGCATACATTGTCTTAGATTTTTCTGTAGTCTAGTTACAAATGTCCACGCCCAATTATTACCGGAGAGAGCAGTTCACGTTCCACTACAAAAATTGATAAATTCCTCACATCGCTTAATATGTCGACACTATGAAGATTTAGCAGCAACAGCAGATAACAGTAACAAAAGCGCCTTTGAAACCTGCTCTGAGGAAAGAATTGCAGCGATATCAGAACTAACGCTGGAGTTAGTAAAGCTGATGCACGGAATTTTTTCACATTTTAAAGGTGCCAATGCGGCCTTGATGGATTTATTTTTCGAAAGAGGTTGGTGTCGATCCAGAGGCGAGAGTGTTTGGAGATGCTCGAAGGAAGGAAAACTATTTCACAAGCGCAAAGAAAGTGTAGAGGAGAAAATAGCATGGGACATGTTTTTGATGGTAAAATATAAGCCAATTCATATATAAGTACTTTGAACTCTTATCTTACATTGTTATAGCCTCGTTTTGACATGTTTCAATACCTGATTGACTTTATGAACATGCCTGGAGAAACGGGTGAGATTGCTAGAGAATCAATCCTTTTTGCACTACGATTGTTGGAAGATGATCCGGAATATGTGTGCTACATTGTCGAATACTCCAACTTATGTGAAGTGATGGTAAAAGAAAATATAACGATTTCGGATAGTCTTTATGCTTGTAAGGTTCCAAAGTGTTAAACAAGAACTTTATTCCTAGGCAGAACGACTTGCATTTTATTTCGCTCATTTACCAAAGAATAAAGGAGCTTTTTCTGTTTCCAGCAATAATCGCATTAATATGACCAGACCTTCGCGACGCCAAATTCGATTCTCAATACCCGCTATGGTGACCAACAACAGCCTGCTTATTACTGTTAATGCACAAAGCAGCTTTAAAAAGAAACGCAGAAAACGCACACCTTTTGATGTTAATTTCCTTCGTACTTTGGAAACGACTATTGATAAAGACCGAATTATTGATGAATTTTTCAGCTTTTGGGAATATTTGAATGATGTTGCTCGTGTTGCTGAGAAGCGGCTTATGACAGCACTCATGGTTCAATTGACAACTAGTTTCTGGCATCCTGTAATATGTACAGCATTAAGCTCTCCTTCTGCTGAGGTTTCCACGTCAGCTACCGCCTATACTACAGAAATGATTCGATCTCTTACCGATCAGAGATTATTACATGTATTTTTGATTGTATTATTGGGGGAAGATAGTGGGGTTGGAAAAGACCTCGAACCGGAAATTGAAACCTATATACCCATACGAGACTTGATTGATGACGATAAGGAAGAAGAAGAGGACGATGACGAAGATACCTCCACCACACATACAACAAGGGCAAGTGAAAATGAAGATAAAGCAGGAGATAATGAAAAGAGTTTGCTAGAGAAAAAACAAAGAGAAGCTGCTGAAGATGAGGAATTAACGCTCAGATTACTGTTAATAAACCGTATCGATACGGAAAATTATGATCTAGCGTTAGCCACATTGAGGTTATTTGATACCATTATTGAAACGTACAACCAATTTGCTGTTTACAATCTGGTATTAAGAAACTATTTGGATATAACTCCCGACGGTGATTATGTTGTTGAGGATGAGAACCGTGACAATATAGATACATCATCATTTGAATCGAGAACAATAGATGAAGATGCCAACGTCACTACAACTGCCACTAATAATGCTGCTCCTGAGGAGGCTAGTAAAGTAGATGAACTTGCAATTGCTGAAAAAAGTAACGTTTCGAATAGCAGTAATAACAAAGTAGACGATAAAAAGGAGAAAGTTCGCTGGTTAGTAGAGAGAGTCATATCGTTACTGCCCCTGGAAGACGAATTGGAAAGAATGAAGACTCCACCATTGTCATCTATCATATCCGCAGATTCATTTGTGTCCGGAGCGGATGGCAGCGAAGAAAAGCCTGGGCAAAACAAAAGTGGTAGCAGCAATCCTTACAGTGTGGTTCCAGGAAACAGTTACGACGACTATTTCCATGAAGCACAGGAAAGGTTCCACTATGCTTTATTGGCTAGAAATTTCTGGCAGATACCCTACCCACCGAAAAAAACGAAGCAAGATTATGAACAAGAGGTAGAAGATAGAAAAGGTCGCCCTGCTCGTCCGACTAGTATAGCAGCAGCGGAAATATCACATTCTGCTGAAAGCAGCCATCACAAATCCGCAGATCAAGCCAGTATTACTAGTTCAGCAACAACTAACACTTCAAATCGCAGGACTTTTGAGACATACGAAGGGTTATTTTTGTCTCGGCTCTTTGATCAATTTCAAAGGATGCTGGAATTGCCTATGGAACAGAATTTATTGATCACGAGTATCTTACAGAAAGTAGCAGGTGTTGTAGATAAACGTATGGATGGCATGCTATGTGACTGGCGAGCTGTGAGAGTAGGTAATGATGGAGCACTTTACGGCGGTGTATGGACGTTACCGTCGGCTAAAACGAAGCGCCGTACTCTCTATGCCCTTTTGGAACAAGTAACTTTTGAGGCTTTGAAAAGAGCCCAGCTCGTACCAAATTTTGAGACACGAATCTCATTAGCGAAAAAGCGAGGTCTATCTTCGAATATCAATCCTAATGTGACAGGTACATCACAAAAGAACTTCTCGCAGCTGAACGAGCGGCGGTCGCTGTCGAGCAGGAAAGAAGATCTCTACCACCCATCGCCGCAGCAGCAGCAGCAACAGCAACAACAAATGAGCGCCAATGCTGTATCAAAAGCAAGTGAACAGCAAAAACCCAATAGAAGCCATTCAACTCTATCCAAACTGATGTTCAATAAAATGTCTGTTAATAGCAACGCATCCTCAGTATCACCTCGCTCCAGTACTACTGGTAAGTCGGTAGGCCTTCTACCGTTAAAGATTACTCGAGATATGGGGGTTGAAGGTGGAGGCGGTGCTAGTACACCTAACTCTCCATCTTCTGCCTTCTTTCAAAATTCTCAACGCCCCAATGCCACACCTGTTACCATCACCAACCCTTTCGCCAAGTTTTCAAACTTTGTCAACGCTTATATTGTTCTCCAAGAATTCTGTAAGGAGCTTGCGGCTGTTATTCTTGTTCGTCATGCTAGCAACTATAATGACGTGAGCTTCGTAAGATATCAGGGACAACGTGAAATGATGATTCTCGATTCTGTCATGCAAACTAACCAAGCAGGCCCGTGGATGATGAGTAATAACGATGAGCTATTTATAGATGAAGAGGTGGAAGATATAGATGAGTTTACCAGACGGAAGAATTTGGAAAAGTGGAAGAATAGAATCTCTGTCGTATCGACTATGACAACAGATTGGCGAAGTGTAAAAAGTCTGGATACATTTGATGAAGTCATCACAGCAAGAATACCCTTTCAAAGAAAATCAGATGCAGCTATAAATAAGGATTAACAGAGCTTTACAACTATTTTCTTGATACACACATAACCCATTTATCTCATTCATATCCTCCATTATTACCACAATGAAGAAAAGAAAAGATTATTGTCGTAGATTGCATTGGCATAGCCTTGGTCTGCTAAGTGCTTAAATAAAGAAGTGGAATGTATGCCAGTGAATAGCATTTATAATTAAGCCAGCATAGTAATACCTAATGATTGTTTAGGGCGCAAGCGATCCTTTGGTTTTACTTGGTTACAAATATGAACGATTAGTCTATCAAACTCTGCATGATCAAATTTGTGAACAAACGAGAACATCGCCATCATATTAATGTATAAACTTGAATGCTCGTCTTATACACTCAGTTTCACTTCCTGCTTGTTTTAATTTTCTAATGCTGCGTGCTGTTCGTTTTTATACACTTGCTTTAATTTTCTCGAAACCTTATGTGTAATTATTGAAGCTCCCTTTTCACTTTATAACGAACAAAAATAAGTAGAGATTCAAAGTCGATAATATTAGTAGAAGAAAAAGAAGCCATGATGCCTACATCTTCCTCTGTTTCCATGCCTTTATTTCCTCAGTTGGCAGAAATGAGCGAAGAGGACAAATTAAGATTGGTCGCACGGTATTTACCATGCGATGTTTGCCCGACATCGTCCTCATCAGCCTGCAGAGGTTGGCGACCGAAAAGTGATAGCAGCAAGGTCGGTCGCGAGAAAGGTTGTCGTTGTGGCCATGACTTTGAACATCATGTAGATAAGGGTCAAGACCTTAACAGACGGCTAAAAGTCGCACTTCGATTGAATGAGCTATTGGAAGTAAGGATTTGCAATAGCCTTGATTATGCAAAACGTGCCCGTCACTAAGCAATAATGCTCATGCCTCGAAAACCTTTTTTTTTTTCCAGGAAAAAGGACAAACAGAAGATTATGAAGACGAAGATATTACTTCTTTGAAAAAGTAAAATGAGAATAAAGCCATGATAATGCATTGTTCGTTTCTCAAACTCAAACCCATATCCGTACGTTTTTGCGATAAACAGGCAGATTTTATACAATGCTGAGAATCAGACATCATTATCTCAAGGTGAGAGACGCACGCAAAATACTCGAATTGACTGATTCAAAGATATGAGCTTAGTGAGAAATAATCGATACTAAATGGAAACATGTAAAATGTGTAGGCGAGAAAAGAAGTAGAGAGAAGTTTGAAAAAGAGCATGAATTCGACAGTGTCAAGACAGGAGTACCAGCAGAAAAGAAGTATAAACCGAATAATGGTGATATCAGCGACATTTACAAAGACGATCCATCGATAACGCAGAAAAAACAGCACACATCGAATGGAAAATACGATAATGGGCGTAATGAGGATGAGGGAGCCTGTGTCATTGAAAGTATTAGTAATGATGCTGATATCCGAATTGACGACGAAGATGAAGCTGTCGACCAAACTGAAGATAAAGTGAGAGATAGAAAGATGGTACAGGATGGTAGAGATAAGACTGAACTGGTGCATGACAATACACTACATGAGATGGATGATTCAAAAACACTCCATCAAACGAATGGCCATACTTTCAAAATTGATGACGAGGAGGAAGACAATAGAGTGAGTGAGGAGGAAAATGATGATAGTATCAGGCATACAGATGTGGAGGATCGACTGAAGGAGTATATGGTAATCCTTAATATAATCGGATAAATTTGAGCAACCAAAAGGAAATGGTACAAACCGTTTTTTGCTTCCATAGCCGAAAGTTAGAAAAGAGACGCCAGCTATGAAAGAAGAAAAAGAGGGCTCCATACGTGTACAAGCAGTCGTTAACGATTGCGCACGGGAAAGCGTGATGCTACTCACAGGACTAAAAAATGTTTTTCAAAAGCAATTGCCGAAAATGCCTAAAGAATATATTTCACGTTTGGTTTATGACAGGTAAAGGGTAGTATACGATACAATGTCTCCTTGTGTCGCTAGTTTTTCACCAAAAGCCCCCAACAGAAATCATTGTAGTATAGCCTTAATCCGTAACCCTAACAAAGTCATTGGTGGTATCTGCTACCGTCCTTTTGATGCTCAAGAATTTGCGGAAATCGTCTTTTGTGCTGTAGCTTCTACTGAACAAGTCAAAGGCTACGGTTCTTTTATTATGAACCATCTCAAAGACTACGTTTCCACTCATACCCCCATCAAACACTTTCTTACTTATGCAGATAATTTTGCCGTGGGCTATTTTCGAAAACAAGGCTTCACTACTGAAATCACGTTGGATAAACGGAAATGGGTCGGTTACATTAAAGATTATGAAGGTGGTACGATCATGCAATGTACAATGATACCCAAAATGAAATATATGAATATGTATGATACGTTAGCCATCCAAAAAAATGCAGTGTTGAAAAAGATAAAAGAGAATGCAACGGATCATATTGTATATCCCGGTGTTTCTATGGAGATTGGCAACAAAGGGAAACGATCTATTGATCCACTGACAGTGCCGGGTATTAAAGAATCAGGATGGACACCGGAAATGGATATTCTGTCGAATAAGCCACGGCACGCTCCACATTACAATCAAATGCTTCATATAGTAGAAGAAATGCAAAACTTTACAGATGCCTGGCCGTTCCTCGAGCCTGTCAATATAGAAGAAGTAGCTGATTATTATGACATTATCAAAGAGCCAATGGGTAATTATGCACATATATATATATATATATATATATATAAAGCGTAGACAATAGGTGAACAGATGACTAATTTACCATTTGAAACAGATCTTGCTACGTTAGAAGAAAACGTAAAGAATGACGCCTATCCAAAGTGGGAAGACTTTATAAAAGATACGCGCAAGATTTTCGATAATTGCCGAGTTTATAACGCTGAAGACACAGAGTATGCTAAATGTGCAGCAAGACTAGAAAAGTTTTTCAATGATAAACTACGTACTGCCAAGAGAAAATCTTCCTGATCATTTTATTGCACAACTTATTTACACGACTATCCTTACTCCCTATCCTTACTCTATTTTATTAGAAATGTCATAATATCACGTTGCAACCGTAGTTACTAATGTATGTCAAAAAAGCGTTCCTTATACTGAGAAAGGAAAATAAAAGCATGCTTTAGCATGCGATCTAATACTTTTGCAATGTTTTTAATAACACATTGTACTATACATTAAAAGCACTGAGGTCTACGTCTTTGTAAGCCAGCAACTGTATTCATCTGTTCTCTAGAGTTTGTTACTCATATTTCATTGTTGTCTTTAATAAAGTATGCAGCTTAACAGATGGAATTAAAAAAAATTGGCTGCTGGTGTGTTCTATGTATAAAATGATCATAATCTGTGCATAAAGAAGAAGAAGGTGAAAAATAATGGTACAAATTCAATAGATGCACATATAACAAATGTAAGCACGAGTCATCACTACACCATGTTTTCTGGAGTATTCTGATTCATTCTTGTAGTGCTGTTTGTCGATGATGTCGCTGCCGATGTATCGGTCACGGCTAGAGCACTTCTTGCTGTTGAAGATTCAGAGCTTATGATTTTTTCCAATTGTTTCGCTCTGAGATAATCGGCAATGGACCGAAGGACCAAAAACCAGCCCAACATCATCAGGAAATAAGCGATAATAGCAGCGTCTGTACTGTCATCAACTGTTCCAGACGTGCTCGAAGATGACCTTGAAGACGTCTGGCTTCCATCACTTTTTTCCGCGTAATGATACTGATCGTCTTCCAACGTCCCACCTAACAAGAAGCAGGAAGAAGAGGTTCAATCATTCACGTTACACACATTTCCTTTTCACTTTCATTAATTCTTGTTGTAACATTCGATTGACATTGGAAGGATGAACTTACGACTACGAATATAGAAGCCCATTTGCACCAGAGAAACTCCCAAACCTGCTCGCGATCCTTGCTACAGAAGCGCGCGCGCGGAAAGATGATGTTAATGTGATGGTCGCTGAGAGGTATGAAAGTATCTGGAGGGTGGATATACCTTGGATGCATGTGATGTATGTAACAAATAAGTCAGCATAAATCCTACGAACTGAAAGCTTGCAGAGACTAAAAGAAAATCTCACGTGGGGTCAGAGCAATGAAGTAGGCCCCCTCCTTTTCTTTGGTTGAGAAAGTGTACTGCTACTTTACTCATTAAATTCCAGAAGAACGCAAAAATGCCACCCACAGGTAAGCCTTCGACGAGTATCATACCATCGAAAGTGGCCGGTGCAATGACAGTTGTTGGCCAGTAAGGTGGGGTAGCATCCGCTGCTGCCTCTTCGTACGTCTGGATGAGAAAACAGAAACTTTTTTATCAGCACAATGACTCAACAGATCCAGTAGGATAAAGCCCTTTCGTCTTTTGTTTGTTTTTTTTTTTTTACAGGAGGAATTTCTTCAACTGCTGTGCTATCCGATTCTGGTTTGGCGGACATGTTTGCAAATACGCCATCATTTGTTACGGGTAAAATAGCGACCGTTGATCTCTGTTGTTGTAAATCATGTTCTAACGGTCCTTGGTAAGAAAAGCTATCCGTTGTCGGTGGTATATAAATAGGGGTAGTGAGATTGGGTATGTTGTTTGTTGATGTTGATGATAATGTTGTTGTTGTTGTTGGATTTTGAGGTAATAAAGGGTCAGTGACAGCATGCGGGTCATCGTTATCCTCCTCCTCCTCCTCCTCCTCTAAACATTCCCCAAAAGTGTCTTCTAATTCATTTCTTTGATGTTGCTCTCGTTGGCGGCCGGCATCATAATCTATATCGGCAGTTGTAGTATGATGGTCCTCCACTGTATTTAACTTTACAAAAGAGAGCATTCAGTTTCATCAATAAGATTTCATTGTATTACTCTTTCAGTGTGAATTTGTTTTTCTGCTTTCTTTACTCTTTGGTACCGGGACGACATTACATGTAGATGTGAATAGTAGAAAAGAAAAAGGAAATAACTGAACGAAATTCAGGAGTCAAAAGAAGGCCTAAATCCGATTTAATTTGAAGAACCTCATCATCCATTTATTTGATCATGGCGAGTATCTCATTGATCGCTCGTTTTAGCCTATTCAAAATTGGCCGGTTTGAATTTTTTTTTTTTTTCTTTGCATTGATGATAAGTGCTGTTGTCAAATTAGACTTTTTTTTTCCAACTTGAGGGTCAACAAAAAGGGAAAAGAAAAAAACGCAGAAAAAGAAAGAAAGAGATTTCACAACTATGTATGCATTGGCTGACAATAATAAGCAGTTAGAGAGCGATGACAGTATGACTTTAGCCAACAAGGCCACGATAGATACAAACAAGTCGTCCACAGCAACAGATCATCAGCAAGATGAAGCCAATACAGATACTAATGATACCCCGTTAACTACTGCATCAGCTGTGCCGTCATCATTGCCCGCACCGTCATCGAAAACTTTAACAGAAGTGTCGTCAAGCAACAATAATAATTGGTCCGTGTTGGACTCGTTTCAATTTCAAGACGATGCGGATATGTTTGAGGAAGCTTTAATACCACCAGAGAACTTCAATATGGTCTGTGAGCACGTTTATCGATCTTCGTTTCCTAAAAAGAAACATTATAGGTTTCTAGAGAAACTAAAATTGAAGAGTGTTTTGTAAACTATCGAATGAGAAGTGAGTGTGTGTGTGTGTATATCTTATTCGAATTAACTTGTGTAATTTCTTGGTTCTAGAACATTGATTCTCGAAGAATATCCGGAGCAAAATATGAAGTTCTTGAAAGAACATAATATTCAATTCCTACAGTTTGGTATAGCTGGTAACAAGGTAACAAAGACTACTATCAAGTCTCCCGTCTTGATTCATTCTATTGATTTTTTCTTTCTTTTTCTCATTAGGAGCCATTTGTTCAAAGTAAGTAAAAAAGAAAACCAAAAGTGATAGTGCTCTTAGGGTCAATAGATAGCTCACAATGCATAAAAACAGTTCCTGAAGATAAAATAAGTGCAGCGTTAGCCGCATTACTAGATAAACGAAATCATCCTATACTGATCCACTGTAACAAAGGAAAGGTAAAAAGAGCTAGAGAGAACGCAACAGCCATCCATCCTGTCAACGACAAAACCGGCTTAACATTTCATTATCTACTAAAAATAGCATCGCACCGGTTGCTTAGTAGGCTGTTTAAGAAAGCTGCAAAATTGGAGCCATACATCTATATTTGATGAATATAGACGATTTTCGCATCCCAAATCTAGGTCCATGGATCAACAGTTTATAGAATTATATGACGCAAAACAGGTTTGGCCTTTGGTGGACAAACGCTATTTACCAGATTGGCCTACGTTAGCATTACCTTTTTGATAAAAAAAAAAAAGTCATCGTTTTCTTTTTCTTTTTTTTTATCATCTATTTTAAACCCAGTCTCTACGTGGTTTTTTTTTTTAATTTTTTGGGCCTGTGCTTTTTTTTTATCTTTATGATTTCTGTTGATGATGATTGATGATTGATGAGTTGGAATTTTTTTATTTGCCGTTTTTTTATTATGATTTTCTTTTCTGGCTTCCACTTCCCTCCTCATTTTTTTTTTTTTTCACTTTTTTTTTTTTTTTTTTTCCCTCTCTCATTGACCCTTTTCGTTACCTTTTTTTTTTTTTTTTTTTTTTCTCTTTCGTGCACCATTTTATAGAAATAATTTATTGATTCCTTTTTAGTTACCATGTTGATGCCTAATGGAGTCAGTGGTTTACCGCAAAATCCAGGTAAAAAAAAAAACAACAACAAAATAAATCAAAAGGGAGTCTATCCACAGTGATTTGATTCAGTCATTTATATATAACATATTCTACGTGTCAATGTCAATATAGTGACAGCAACCGCTATGGATCTTGATCCTCCTCGAGAGAACAGTGCAAGCGATGATGATGATGATGATGATATCCCCTTAGCTCAACGTCATCAGCAACAACAACAACAACAACAACAACAAAAGCAACGTTTAGCACCCATTAAATTAGAAGGAGAGAATGGCAATGATAGTGATGATAGTGACGACGATGATGATGATATACCTCTATCTGCACGTATGCAAAAGCCGCTTGGAGTAGCATCACCAGCCATCACCCATTCCAGTGCGAACAAAAGTGATGACGTTGAATCCAACGACGACGACGAGGAGGAAGATGATGATGATGACGATATTCCTTTAGCTAAGCGTACTTTACCCCCTAAAAGTAG
Source organism: Mycotypha africana (assembly GCF_025528875.1). Taxonomy (NCBI): domain Eukaryota; kingdom Fungi; phylum Mucoromycota; class Mucoromycetes; order Mucorales; family Mycotyphaceae; genus Mycotypha; species Mycotypha africana. Next base: position 945,114 of record NW_026515735.1, on the reverse strand, counting down.
CCATGCTATTGAAAGCAGTGATGACGATGATATTCCATTGGTAAGAGAACAACAAAAAAATGCCAAGGGAAAACCTCCTCTTCCAAAAAGTGATGACCTACATTTTCTTCTTTTATAAAACAGGCACAGAAGCAACAGATAGCAAAGAAAAAGACATCCAAACCCACCGTGAAAACGGAACCTATGGACATGGATGTTAAATCGGCCGCCGCCACATCAAAAAAGAGACCTTTAAGTGGTAGCGATTTTACCAAATTGAAAAAGGAAAAGGGCGGTGAACCTAGTAAAAAGAAGGTGAAAAAGGACGAAGACGATCCAAATCTTTATAAATGGTGGGAAGAAGAGCAAAATGCTGAATTTAAAGAAGACGATTCTATTAAATGGAACACACTGGAACATCAAGGTGTCTTGTTTCCTCCTGAATATGTGCCTCATGGCGTGAAAATGAAGTACGATGGCCAGTTCATTACGTTGAGCCCTGAGGCTGAAGAAGTGGCTACTTTCTTTGCCGCTTTGTTGGAAACAGATCACGGTAAAAACCCAGTGTTCCAAAAGAACTTTTTCAAGGATTGGCAAGAAGTGTTGAAGCAAGATCCTAGAGTAAGTTTTATTTCCATTTTTCTTTTTGCAAAACAAACCTAGGATGAAATGACTGAATGGAGTACCCTCCCCCCCCCCTTTTTTGCCCTCTTTAGAATCCTAAAATAACAGATTTTAGCAAATGTGATTTCCGACCTATTTGGGAAAAGTTAGAAAGAGACAAGGAAAAGAAAAAGGCATTGACAAAAGAAGAGAAACAAGTAAAGTAGCTTACGATGAGGGGAAAATCTACAATTTTAAAGAGAGGACGGTTCAGTTAAAAAACCGGACTTTTTTTTTGGGTTTTCTGTAGCGTATCAAAGCAGAAAAGGACAAGCTGGAAGAGCCCTATCTTTACGCTTTGGTGGATGGTCGTAAGGAAAAGGTGGGTAATTTCAGAATCGAACCTCCAGGTTTGTTCCGTGGTCGAGGTAGCCATCCCAAGACCGGTAAATTAAAGCAGCGCGTCCGACCTGAACAAGTCACACTCAATTTGGGCAGAGAAGCACCGATTCCTGATCCTCCCAAGGGCCATAAATGGGCAGCGGTGGTTCATGACCAGACAGCAACGTGGTTAGCTACTTGGAAAGAGAATGTCAACGGCAGCACCAAATATGTGTTTTTGGCTGCGACGTCTTCGTGGAAAGGCCAAAGCGATATGCAAAAATTCGAGAAAGCGAGAGAATTAAAGGTAAATAAAATGACGGATGTCACGGGGAGAGAGATGATTTACCCAAGTAGGCATTCGCGTACTTATCTTTGCGCCACACGCGCGTCCAATGCCCTCATTTTGACTATAGAAAGTGGTGGATAAAATTCGTGAGGACTACAAGCGTGAATTGAAAGATAAATTGAGCGAAGTACGTCAACGAGCCACGGCGATGTACTTGATTGACCGTTTAGCCCTCAGAGCGGGTAATGAAAAAGGCGAAGACGAGGCCGATACGGTAGGCTGTTGTTCGCTTCGTTACGAACATATCACGTTGGAGCCTCCAAATACACTGCATTTTGACTTTCTCGGTAAAGACTCGATTCGCTATACGAATTCAGTAGCGGTCGAGCACCAGGTGTACAAAAACATTGGCATCTTCAAGAAGCAAGTGGGCCCGGGCAACATGATTTTCGACCGCCTGACACCGACGAGTCTGAACAAGCACTTGAACAACTACATGAAGGGTCTGTCTGCCAAGGTCTTCCGTACGTACAATGCGTCGTACACGTTCCAGAAGGAGCTGGATCGACTGACTCAGGCTGACGACAGCATGGTCGATAAGCTGCTGTCCTACAACCGTGCCAACCGTCAGGTCGCTGTCCTGTGTAACCATCAAAGGGCGGTCTCCAAGTCGCACGCGGACTCGATTGCTCGGATCAACGAGCGTATCCGCGCGCTGAAATACCAGCGTATGAAGTTCCGCAAGCAGCTTTACTACGTCGATGCCAAATACAAAAAGCAGCCCGAGTTCGCCGACCCCGAGTCAGACATGGACGACGACTGGATTGTCCAACACGAAAAAGACCTGGTGGAGAAGGAAAAGGACAAGATCATGAACAAGTTCCAGCGAGAGAACGAGAAACGAAAAGCGGAAAAGCAACCGTTGATGGCAGAAAGCGAGCTAAAAGAAAAGTTGAAAGCTGCGGATGAATTGGAGACACGGTTGAAGGAAGAACGCAAGCAGAAAGTGATTGCACCCAAGTCTGCGTCCACGACAGCTGAAAAGCTCATTGAACGCATTCATAAGGTCGATGACCGTATTTACGCGACAAAGAATCAGGCGACAGATAAGGAAGAGAACAAGGAAATCGCCCTGGGTACTTCCAAATTGAACTATATTGATCCACGTATCTCTGTCGTTTGGTGCAGAAAGAATGACATTCCTCTGGAAAAGGTGTTTAGTAAGACTTTGTTGGAAAAATTCAGATGGGCAAAGAATGTGCCTGAGAATTGGGTAAGATCGAATCAACGTCGTCTAAAATATCGGGTAGAAAAACTAAATTTTTGCTTTTTTAATCCTTTTTGTTAGAAATTTTAATACATACACTTGTGGCTGCTTACTCATCTTTATGTACTTTACACACTTTTTATCTTTACTAATAAAAACAAGGACATCAGACTTGAGTTTACGATGTTTGATTTATTTACACATTACAGAGAGAAACGGAAAAAAAAAAAGAAAGAAAGCAAGAAAAAAAAAAAGTGAATAAATAAGAGATCAGAAGAAGAAAAAAAAGCTAATTTGATAGGAATCCTAAGGTAGTTGAGTGTTTGTATGGTGTCTGTGGTGCGTGTATGTTGGGTGGTGAGTTTGGTTTGGTTTTTCTCTTTTGTTTTTTTTTTTTATTTTTTTTTTTTTTTTGTTTTTTTTTTTGTTGTTGATAAATAGGATAACAGAATACTTTTTTTTTTTTTTTTCCATCCTTCAACACAATGAATTGCCATCATGGATTTCGATCCCATTCGTCAAAGAGATAGATATTATATAAAAGTAAAGATAGTAGTAGTAGTAGTAATGGTACATTTATCGTTTTTTGGGCAAGTTGGGCTTGGGTTTATGATAAACATGACACTAAGGAAGGAAAAAAGTAAAAAGTCAATTTTTTGTTACCAATCATCCGGAAGAAAGGGAGTAGTTTACCTTGTGTGCGTGCCGATACCAGAGAACACTGTTCTTTCTCTTTACGTTACTCACGGCGACCCATGTATGACACTGATGACACAAGCCTTCGACTAAATCTTGATCCACCCAACGCGTTTCAAGTGGTTGAACAAATTCTTTTCCTGACACGGAAGAAATGCCATGAAAAAATTGTTTATGGTACCTAAATAACAAAAGGAGGCGCGGGTTGTTGTTAGTTTTGAAGAATAGAAAAAGAGAGCACACAACCAACAGAAAACTTACCAATAAGCACTGTTCTTCAATTGTAACCATTTTCCAGGTTTACAAGTATCACACAACCCTTCTTTCAACTGACCATTGAAACGCACCCATTGTGGTGTATATTGATCGCCAGCAAACCGTAATTTTTGTTTACGCGGTCTCGCTTCGGGATCTTTTCGTGCGGCTTCAATATCACGGCTGGTCATGTCGGGATACTCTTCTTCATTGGCAGCTATTTCTTGGCTGTTGCCACCCTGGCCACCTGTATAATCATGGTTGTTGTCCTCTCCCATATCAAAATCGTCCATGACATTGTTGAAAGAAGATTTTTGTTTCTTTCGCTTGGGTTGTTTGGCGAGTAGTGGAGGGGGTGGATGGTGATGTTGTGGTTGTTGTTGCTGTGGTTGATGATACTGGTGAGAAAGGTGGTGATGGCGTTGCTGGTGATGATGACTTTGTTGTTGTTGTTGTTGTTGTTGTTGGTGGTGAGGAGAAAGATGATGCGGATGGTGTAAAGACTGTGACAGAGGGTGGGAATGAAGAGAATCCAGTGTAGAAGAGGAAGAAGAGGCAGGCAAGGGTAACTTTCCATGGGTCGAGGATAAATGACTACTGTTGGCATAGTGGTAAGAGGAGGAGGGAGAGGAAGAGGGTGGCGGTGGTTGAGGCGGGAATGTATAGGAATAATAGGAGGAGGGTGTCTGTAGTGGATCGAATTCGTTTTTGATGCCATTGTCAGGCTGACGCGCGAGAGGATGCAACATAGGGACGCCCTGATGAGGGTCCTGAGGATGTGGCTGTTGTTGAAGAGAGGGGGGTGGTGGAATATAACGGTGTTGTGAGTAGGATGACGTGGAAGGGGGAGGCAAAAGAGATTTACTATCCAAAGAAGGATGAAACAACCTATCATGCTGTTGCTGTTGACGCGGCGACATAGGATGGCTCGTACCACTGTTGAAATCGAACGTAGGTTGTTGTGGCTGCGGTAATTCGTGGAGAGAAGTCGTCGTTGTCGTCGTCGTACTGGTCGACGGCCGTAAATCTTCATGGCTCCAGCTTACTTTGGTAGGTGCATTTAGCGTAGGATTAGCCACAGAAGACGTGTTGACAAAGAGGTGATTTTCTTGATTGAATAAAGGCACCAAGTGATCTGATTGGGTTGTCGAACTGGAGGCGCTGATATTTTCAGACATGTTTGGAAATAAATCGGCTCGTTCCAAAAAAGCAGCAGGCATCGTCTGCCAACTCATATTGACATCGTAAGAGTGACGACGATTCGCCTCTGATTCGTTTGTCATGATGTCTCCCCATGATGTCTTGTTTTGAGTAGGAATAGACATATCATCTTGCCATGAATGACCTGTTTTATAGACAAGAAATTTTTTTTTTTAATTTTTTTTTTTTAAGGGCGGGCAATTCTGACAAAAAAAAAAAAAAAAAAAAATTTTATGCGCATAATTTCACTCCTGTTTTTTTTTATGCTTATTTTTTTTTTTGAAAATGGACAAATCCTTGCTCCATCGTCAAATGGCCCTTTTTACAGTTACCCCTCCCTTTATTTTTATATCAACAAAGGGAATAGCATAGCTTTTGCCTTTGAGATTTCCTTTGTTTGCTTTTCTTTGATTTTTCTCTTTTTTTTTGAAATTTTTTTTTTTTTATTTTTACCTTTATGATCGATATCGTTTGGTTTGGGAAAAGCCACAGACTTTGTAAAATTGGCTAATAACATGGCTGCTTCAATAGAATTTCTTTGTTGTGATAGATGTAAACTCAGTTGAGCTTCATGGTTGATACCATATGGTAAACCTAAAATGGCTGGACTGCTCTTACGTTTATCAAACCGAGTGGGTAATAATAAAGCAGGGTTTAAACTGTTTCCATTGATAAACTCTCGTTCTTGTTGTTGTTGTTGTTGTTGTTGTTGTTGTTGAAGTGATGAATTCACAGCATCCGTAACAGCAGCAGAGGCAGCGGCGGCAGCTGCAGTATAATCAATAGAAGAGGACGATGGTTCGCCCGACATGGGTGTACTTAGCAAATGATTAATGCTTGTAGCAGAAGGAGTGGTGGTGGTTGCCGCTGAGAACGTATTGTCGTTACTGTTATACTCCTCTTCAACTAATGTTGGCAAGATGCTGGGAATGGAGGATGTTGTTTTGTAATCCGAGGCTGAAGCTAAACTCAGTCGGTTTGAAGGGACACTTGCATAGTGGTGGGAGGAATGGTCTTCCTTTGGCGCAATATAACCTTGAATATCCATCGTCTTTATGAGGTTGCAAGTAGGGAAAATTTTTTTTTTTTTAAAAGCGAGAGTGTAATTTTTTTGGGACAGCTGCTTTAAAAATGTTCTACTCTATTGTTTGATGAATAAAAAAATGAGATTAATCAACCGGCGAAAAAAATAAAAAAAAAGGCCTTTTCTTCCCATATGTCCTCACATACAATGTCTATTAAAGTCGCAATAATGAGCGCTTTTCTTTTCTTTGATATGTGTACAGATCAAATGAAATATGCGTATATTCCTTTTTCCCTTCCTTTTTTTTGGAAAAAAAAAAAAAAAAAATGAAAAAGACTAAAACGTTGAAGCAGAAAAAAGAGGTGGACGAGGACCAAAAACAAAAAAAAAAAAAAAAAAAAAAAAGAATTGGAATTAAAGCAAAATGGATTATGATTGACCAATCAACAGCAGTTTGCTTGCACCTTTGTACATATAAATACAGTGTGACTGTAATGCTAGCTAAAATGCTGTTTCGGTCATAGAGAAGGAAAGGCGTATCATGTCGTTGACAATAGCCTTTATCTGGTCACGGCAACGTCTATCATTGCATGTTGGGCAATACTGAAGAAAAGAAGTGGCAAGTGTCTGTTTGAAAGGGGATTCTGAGTGGAACGACAAGTGATAAAAGTTAAGTGAATGAATGCATTAAAGATGGCTTGTTTATTCAAACTCAAAACGCTTATTTGATTGGAGTTATTTCACCTAGAGAAATTGAGATTATTATTTTTTTAAATTTGTGAAACTGTTAAGCTTTCTTACACAACACCGTTCTATTTTGATTTATCTACAGTATTTCAACTCATATTTTAGATGAAATACTTTTTTTTTTGGATGATCCATATTTTCATTTTAGATGAGTTGCAATTGTGTCGTAGATGAAAATATAAACCGTTCACATAATGGTTCAAAAATCAAAAAACTTGCCAGTAGTGCGAAACAAAATAAAAAACCGTACTATTCCTCACCTGTAATGATCTAAGGAAAACCGTGTTTATTACGGGGATACTTTCTTCTTCTTCGCTGGCATGAAAACGTCGGGTCTTCCGGCTCCAGATCAAACTGCTCGAGATAGGCTCATCATAGAAACAGAGGCTGCATGTTTTAGAGGATTGTGACAACAACCAACTGACCTTTAGCTTCACGTTTCTTCAGAGTGGCAAAAAGTTTACCGACAACACCCCATCGTTGCCCTTTCAACTTGACTACATCTTTGCCAAACATACCAGCATCAAAGACAATCAGTGGTACCCTTCTATGGAATTCGAGTACTTATCAAGCCTCCACTTCCTAGCATTTTTGACACAAATAATATTCTTCAGTGGGTGAGGTTGAATCAAACCTTTGTTGGAACACATCGTCATATCATAAAAAAGTTGTCCATCCTATTGCAAGATAATGTCAATAAAACCATTATTGGCGACTTTTTTTTACTGATAGAGACCCATTTATTGGGTTCGATTGTATGTCCTCCTTCATGCTGCTTGGATATCACTGAATAATGGAGTATCCAAATTGATATCCAAAATACTATAAACTTTTATAAAAATAGTTTATAATAAATCTAAATTTAAAATGTATATTGTCCCTTAAAAATTGTAAATTGTCTAAAATATAAGGTAGAATTCTCTATTACGCTGCCCCTTGATCAAAAAATTAGACAAGCTGTAGCTTAACCATATCCCCATTTACATCAACTCTATACGGATGACGTCAAAAGAACAGATTGACTAAACCCAAAAAAAAAGGGTTACCTTTGACAACGGTGATCTACAGGAATGGATGACTCACCTTGTTGAACCTATGCGTTTTTTTGGCAGTTACTGTCCAACTGCTCGACGCAGGGGGAGATGGGACATTTAAAGTGTCCTTTTTTTTTTTTACACTCATCAATAAAACAAAGAAGCATAGAGTTTCAAGCGCAGCTTATTGCACTTTCATGCAGCTCATAGCAGAGAAAAATGAAAAAAGCTTTTAAGGCTTCCAAATCCAGGGAAAAACCAAAAAAAGAAAAAAGTTGGCATGATGTACACAGTTTTTTTTTTTTTTCTCCAAGTTTCAAAAAAAGTCTGTACCTCTGATAGGATCGACGTCTGACTCTCTTCGTTTGTCGAGGACATGACAGACACCGAACGTGCACTGAGAAAGTGACTTTCTAAGGTAGCTTATTGTAGACCTTTGACTGTTTAGACACACTGGCCAAGGAAAGCCCCATTTCTATCCATTGCTCGCTAAACAAAAAAGCTATCTATTGAACAATGAGCCATTGAGTCTCGTTCTATGCTAAATTGTCTACACCTTATTTCCCTTAAAAAAAAAAGAAGGTGCTAGAAACCCTCGTCTTCTTTTCAAAAAATGAAATTTAGTAGTCACTAAACAACAAGAAATGAAAAAAAAAAATTTTTTTTTCTTTTATCGGATGGTACTGTTGGAGAAACAAGTATTTAAACACCCATCTTTTTTATTCTACACCTTTTCTTTTCCTTTGTTTTACGTCAAAACAAATGTTCTGTTGCACTCAAATGTGTTAAAGGTAACGTATCGATACTTGTTGGAAAGGATAAAGTGCTTTTTTTTACTGGTTTGCCGAGGATTACAATTATATTTGCTACTCCTGAAAGTCGAGGAAGGCTTCATGAGGCCAAAAAATATCACCAAGATCTATGAGGCTTTCCTTTAAAAGACAAAAAGCATTTATCCTTGCAATATACCCGTTGGTTTATTCTTTTTGGATTATCTAACCATTTTCTCTTTTTTTTCACATGATTAGGTCCTCTTCTATTTTTTTTTATTTTTTTTTACTGTTTGTTTTGTATATATCATTTGAAAAAAAAGATGATCCAATAAAAAAACCTTTTTTTTTTTTATTTGATATAAATTCCCATGTTGTTCTTTTTCGCCTGTTGTTGTGCGTGGGATTGGGTAGTAGTGCTATTTTTTTTTTTTCAGTAGGATATTATCTTGAGTGTTGCTCGTCCAAATAGACCGTTATGAAGGTTGGCTCTTTATGAATTGGTCGTGATACTCATCTTGAGAAAAGTACCCTCGATGACGAAAAAAAGGGAATAAAATACGCGTGGTACGCGTTGTGTCCCCTTTTGTCATCCCTGCCTTTACTAACCTCCACCGTCCCACAAGGTTCAGTTGAAAGTAATGAAGCGGATAAAGTATCTGTCACTACTTTAGAAGATGACTACGTGGATACAACTGCATGGGGGAGCATGGCTTTTTGATGCTTTTATATATGTCTCGTAAATGAAGGGGCTTATGATGATGTAGACCCCACTTTTTAACATCATGGCACATTTCCAGTAGCAGCAATGTCGTTCAAAGGACATTCTACCCTGCTTCTATTGAAAATGCATGGCTCTGTGGATTTGTTAGAATGTGCGCAGTGGGACGAGCGATTGGCTTTATTCAAATCAACAAGCGGTCTTTTTTGATTGGATAATTGTTTCTTCTGGGCAGAAAGTCACAATGAGAATCCCTCTTTTTTTTTTTTTTTTTCCTTTTTTTTTTTCCTTTTGGTTTTTCCTGTTCAGCTGTTCATGAAAAAAAAAAAAAAAAAAAAAAATTCAAAAAGAAAAATTTTTATTTTTTTTATCTTCTTTTTTTTTTAGTTTTTCTCAACCTTTTTTTCATATTATCTATTATTACATAATTTTCTTCTGTTCAAAGGTAAAAACGAAAAAAAAAAAAAAGAAAAAATAACAAAAAAGTCTGGCCCTAAATCATAGCTTTTTTTTTTTTTTTTTTTTTTCCTTGCCTTTTTTCTTTTTTCTCTTTTGTATCTGGATAAACGTTTGACCTTGCCTTTTCGTCCATATTATTACTATTCACAGCTAAACGACGACCACGACGAAACGACCTACCACTACTACACTACTGGACAACTTTTTTCTTTTCTTGGACGGAAGAAAGTTTGTATAAACATATCTACTACAAAAGTCATATCAAAGGAATAGAAAAAAAAATGAATGCAGAAATTAAAACAGAGGAATCTACACAAGTGTAAGTTGGAAGTATGTGTGAAACGCAAAAGAGAACACAAAGAAAGCGATCTATAACGCGTCTTTGTTCTTAAAACCCCATCGCCCTCCCCCCTTTCCCTATTTTAGTCAAGAAGAATTTCAAGAAATCGACACTACATTGAACAAGCCAAAATTGGCGCTTAAAGGAAACAAGTCTTTATTAGACCGTGGAAAGAGTGGAGGTATCAAAAAACAACAGGTAAGATGGGATAAGAAAAAGGACCTTCGAGTGACAGAGACAAGTCTATTGATGTTTTCAAGGGATTGGTTTGTTTGTTTTGTTTTTTAGTCTAGAACAAATTCGCCTTCACCATCCTTATCAGACATCAACAGCAAGTCCAACATGACACGCGATCAAATCAAATATTGTGGGGCCATCATGAGAAATCTAAAGAAACATCGCGATGCAGCTCCCTTTTTACATCCAGTAGACTATGTTAAATTGAATATACCTGACTATCCTATCGTCGTCAAATATCCCATGGACCTTACGACGGTCGATAAAAAGCTCAACAGTGGGGAATACGCCAATGTGGAGGACTTTGTCAGTGATATTAGGCTGGTATTCAACAACTGTTACAAATTCAATGGCCCTGAAGCCATGATTTCTATGTTGTGTCAGAATGTAGAGTCAGCCTTTGAAAAGAGTTTAAGGCAAATGCCACCTTCTTCGAATGTAAGTTGACCCAAAAAAAAGTAGAAAAAGAAAAGATTCGGGGAGGGGGGAGGGAAAAAAAGAACCTGTCACGCAGGCAAGGTCTCTTTTTTTTTTTTCTTTTTTTCTTTTTTTTGCCTCTTTATGTGGTGATGAAAAGCAATGGGAGAAGGGCCTTTCCATTATGAAATATACTATGTGGTATTCATTCTCTATCTCTTATTTCTTTGTTACAAACAGTCCATGTCCAATACACCAGCGTCCATGTCACCAGCAAATGACGACCATCTGCACCGGAATCAAAAAATGATTGAACGTCGCATCTCTGAAGATGGCCGACCGAAACGCGAAATTCATCCTCCTCCTTCCAAAGACTACCCCGAAACCATTACGAAACGCAATCGTAACCCCAGAAAGAACGATTTGCAAATGAAATTCTGCATGCAGACCTTAAAAGAATTGAAAAAGAATAAATACAGGGACATCAACTACCCATTTTTACAGCCTGTGGATGTCGTGGCATTAAACATTCCAGACTATGTTGAAATCATAAAGCATCCTATGGATCTAGCGACCATTGAAAGAAAATTAAACGAGGGTGATTATGAGGAACCAGAGCAATTTGAGCAGGATATCCGTTTGATGTTCAATAATTGTTACACTTACAATCCACCCAATTTACCTGTCTATAAAATGGCACGCGAATTGGAGAAAGTATTTGATGAAAAGTGGGCTCAGAAACCAGAACCTGCACCTGTAAATAGCGTCATTGATGAACAAGACGAAGATGACATCATGGAAGAACCAGAGGAACTGGAAAGAGGAGGACGAGAAGAATTGGACGAAGAGGAAGAGGAATCGGATGAAGATGGTAGGTTTCTTTTTTTTTTTTTTTTTTTTTTTTTCTGCTATGTCTCATCTAACCCACCCCCCTCCCCTCTTTTTTTTAAAAAAACCCCCCACTCACGCACGCACGCCCCCTATCGACGGATAGAACGTGAACAGAGAATTGCTGAATTAGAGCGTCATTTGATGGATATTTCGCAACAAATTGCGTCCATCAAATCACAAAAGCGAAAGAGAACAGGAAAGCCCAAGTCCACCACCACACGCAGACCCACCGGCAGCAGTCATACAGCAAAGGAGAGAAAGCCTGCTGCTGCGGTGAAAGAGAAAAGAAAACGGGCTCCAGCAAAGAGGAAAGAGACACAATCTCATCAAGCATCGAAAGCGTTACCAAAACAGATGGTGGATGATTACCCTGAATTCTCATTTGAACAAAAGAAAGAATTAAGTGAACAAATCAATAGCTTACAGGGCGATGACCTGACCACCGTCGTGAATATCATTCAAACCTCCATGCCCAACATCAGTGGCGTAAGTTGACCTCTTTTTTCTCGTAAGCAAAAAAAAACCAAAAAACAAACAGAACACAACTCACCATCCCTCCTTTTTTATAGCAAGGACAAGAAGAAATTGTGTTGGATATTGATGCGCTTGATAGAAAGACATTGCACAAATTACACGAGTTCGTTACAGGCGGCGATAGTTTAGTGGACAAAAAAGCCGCCAACTCACCACCCACAAAACGAGCTAGAAACAGTTACTCAGAAAGAGACAATGCACGTAAAATACGTCAATTAGAGAAAACCTTACAAAAATTTAATTCAGGTAAAAAAAAAAAGAAAGAGCCATTGCCTTTTTTTTTTTCGTTATCCCACCATGAACATGCCCACGAGACATTGAACGAACATTTTGTCAATTTCTCTTAGATAACGATTCTTCAAGCGAAAGCGACTCTGAAAGTTCTTCTGGCTCTGATTCAGATGATTCTGGCAGCAGTTCAGATTAGATGTAGATACCTTAACTTTTGTTATATTTTTTCTTTTTACTTTTTTTTTTTTTTTTTATATATCTCAGACAATCACATATGAATATGCTTTCTATACATTTTTATCCCTCCTTTCCTCTTCTTTCACGATATGGTAAGAAAAACGCATCCATTGACTCCAGATCATGATTCCAAAAAGCAAAAAATAAATTCTCAAAAAAAAAAAAAAAAAAAAAAAAAACGCCCCACAAGTTACCTTATTCATTATATTGTTATTCACAGGCTATGATTGTTTGAAAAATGATGCAAAAACAAAAAAAAAAAAAAAGCTATATTTTTGAGGAGGTGGGGGGAATAGAATTTTTAGTATATATATATATATGTGTGTGTGTGTGTATCATTTCCTAGTCGGGGTGTTTCTTTTCAAGTCGAATCTAAAAAGTTTCATCATCATACTCTAACGCATTCACTGCTGGCTGATGATGAAGAAGCTGCTCTTCCTCTCTCTCTGCTCTTCCTGGTGCTTGTTGCGTGGTGCCTGCCAAGATGTCCTCTTCTTCCTCAGGAGGGACTTCAAACCCATCCTCTGTACTGTACAGGATATTCTGGATATTACGCAAAATAGCATACGCCTCATGTTCTTCAGGTGGTTGTTCATTCTCTGCCGTGGCTACTTCAATTTGTTCTAAATTCTCTTGCACTTCAATCTCGATTTCTCTCAACTTTCCAAAATAAAAGTCGCGTTCCTTTTCAAGTCCATCGACAGCTAATTTGAGCTCGGTAATCTGTTTGTTTAAATCAATAATCATGGAAGCTGAATGGTTATCTAAAACACTTGTACGCCCACCGCCACCTCGACTGCCACTACGCGAAGCTTTTTTTGAATCAAAGGGGTGGGGTGTAAGAACAAGATTATCTATTCTATCCTTTGCGAGATTTTCTGTACCTGGTGTTTTTGTAGCCTTTCTATTGGTAGAACTGGCTCTTCCTCCTCCAACAGACGAGGAGACGACAGATCCAGGTGAGCTGCTCGTCGTCGTCGTTGTCGTTCGAGTGGAGGAAGCCACGGTGGGCACTGTTCCTTTACGACGACCTAAAGCATCATACTCTCCTCCAGGGTAGTTTTGTTCCCAGTATCTCTTTACCCATTGCATAAATTCCAAGTTGTCTTGAAGTTTGCATTTTATTAAACGATCCACAGGCACATTCTAATAAAGAAGGAAATCAACCAAAAGGGTTCTCTGTAGCCTATCGATTGTTTCTTTTGGTTCTTACCTTATCCACCCTTTTTTGTCCATCACCAAAATAGTGATACAATCATTTAAAAAAAAAAGGGGGGGATGTGTTCGTTAGCATCGAGCCATTCCATTCTATAAGCATCATGTTGACTTACTTGTGCTTTTTCAAGGCATTCTGTAGAATTTTAAAGTTGTTGATAAACTCGTATTCAAGTTTAGCGTCAAATTTTACTTTACTCATAGGCACATCACCTAGATGAACAACAGTGGATGGATTAGTTATTGAGAGACGACTCTTTTGTTTCCCCCTGCTCAAACTCATTCTTTTTTGTACCATAGATGGAGTCGAAAATCTGACAATAAGCACCACCTAAATTCATAAAGCCTACATTAGGAATCTTCATTGACCATCGCTCGGGATAGTGGTAATGAATGTTACCTGTTCCTGCTTGTTCAACCTTTGTGTATCTGGTCTGTAAAAGATCGTTAAGCCAAGCCAACAATTCAGTACGTGATTCACCCATGGCTCAAATAAACGGATGGTATAAAGAGTGGGAAAAGCAAAGAATAGAGAAAACGGGAAACGGGGAAATAGAAATTTAGAAAAAAAGGTTAATACACGTGTGTCTTCTAATATAAGAATATTGCATGTGACGTACGTCAAATATATAAATGGCCCTTATTTTTTCTGCTTTTTTGGTTTTAACCACTATAAACCAACATCAGTGGTCGCCCTGAATATCAAGATGGGGCACCCCACCCCCCGCACCACTACCACACCCCCCGCCTCGCCCTGCCTCCTGAATTCCATGCTTAGTGATTGGTCCATAATAATATGGATACAGGAACCCTTTTCTCAAAAAATAAAAAAATAAAAAAATAAAAGTACTGTTCCTAGAAGAAAAAAGACAACAACCGTAACAGTGTACTTTATTGAAAAGAAAAATAGATAGAATGTACAAAATTGGATGGATCATGGTATATTAAGGTCATTAGAAAAATGGGGGGGGGGGTATGTGTTCTTTTATAAGTAACTTTCAACATTCTGCAAAAAATCCCAATCCAAGCTTTCTTCCAAATCACTGTCCCAATACCCTCTGTCAACGTCCTCTCTTGTGTCGTCGTTGACTGCTGTTGTGTCATTCGTTTTCTCATCTTTCGTGATGATAGAACAAGATTCGTGGGTAGTTTGCTTGCATCTTTTCCGACTCTCTTTTTCAACATTTATCTTTCGTTTATTGCTGGCAAGGCCTGTTTCAACGTCTTCAGAGGGCTCTGAAAGAGGGCTGCTTTCAGCATCAAACAAGCTTGGCACTCCCTCAGCAATGATCTGCGAACTGGGTATAAACCCTTCATCTACCGTACATTGCTTCTCATTGTCGTCGTCGCCGTTGTCGTTGTCGTTGTCATCCGTCTTTCGAACTGTACTCCCTACTGCCCCCTTTTCCGAAGAACCCAAGTCGATCTGCGATATTAACCTGTCATTCACAGCATCATCGTTCCAAATATCCTCGAATTCTTTCGCTTCCTCTTCCTCTTTGATTTTTGCCTGCTTCACTTCTTCCCAAGCAGAATCCATTTCCTCTGTCCATTCCGCTCGCTCATCGCTCTCTTTTTTCACCACCTCCACTTCTTCTTCTTCTGGATCACCAATACCCTCCTCCTATGGACAATTGGAACATGAGGTTTTGGCATGTGTATCTATAGATTTCTTTTTTTTTTTTTTTTTTTTACCCTTATATGAAATTGAACAGGCCTGCTGTTCTCATTTTCAACTGCCTTATACAAGAAGCCAAAGCGATAGTGTCGTCTTCGAAACAAAAATAGACGATTGGCACACCAATAACCCCATTCCGAACCTAAGGAAGGTGTCAACGGCCCTTGATAACCATCGGATGCCACATGGTTCGTCACCACCACGGACAACGTATAGACCTTGGCTAATTCAATCAACATACGAGCCGTATAGTTTAAAATGGCTGTCCGTGCTCGAGCATCCAATACATTCAACCGGAAATGATACGCAATGGAATCAATAATGACGAGTTTGATCTTGGGATAGTGTTGCATAATGTCTGGTAATTGTCGAATCATGGCAATCAACTCTGAGTGATCCAAGATGCGGAATACATGAATGCTCTTGAGCATCTTTTCAATGCTAAAGTGACGTCGCCCTATATTGATGTACCGTGAGACTTGAAAAGAACCTTCTGTATCAATGTAAAGACATTCGCCATCTACACCGCCTTTTTCTTTGTCTAACTGTACATTCACAGCAAGCTGCATGCTGGAAGTGGGATTGACATCTTTTCGTGAATGGGTGCTCTCAAGTGTGTGTGTGTGTGTATGTCCCATAAGTTATTGCTTACCAAAGTTGTGTTTTTCCAGATCCAGGTTCACCGCATAACTCGGTTATCTTGAAAGGCGGTATACCATGACCACCGAGTAATGTATCCACATTTTTGGACAAAGTAGTTATACTATTCTCTTGTTCTGCTGCGATGATTTCTGCCAAGGTTCTCTTTTGAACAGTAGTAGGTTCTGTATTATATCATTTTTATTTTATTTTTTTTTTTTTTTTTTGTGTGTGTGTGTGCAGCCTTTGTTTAGTTAAAAAAACTGTCTACAATCGCAACGAGATGGAGAAAGTCATAAAGATCAGCAAGTAACATTTACCTCTACCGCACACTTTTATCACATACTCTACTTCTTCCGTTGAGAGTTGAAGTTCTTTTTTTTCAAAAAAAAAAAGACATGCCCAAACACGGATCGATCGAGAAAAAGTCAGTATGGCTACAAACCGAGAGGAAAAACAAAAAGAGGTGTCTCACCTTTGGTTAATTCAAGTATACTGGTTTGCTTTAATTCTTCTAACGTTTGATAGCCTCCATTGTCAAGTTTTTCTCTCAGTGAATGTAATTCGATCCAATCTCTCAGAGGCATTTTGCTCTTTTACTCATTACGCTTGGAGAAGGGAAAAAATCAAATCATTTTTGAGTTGAGTGAGGAGGACGAATTGATCCCCGTCCGGAGCATGAATTTTCCCTCTTTGGACACGCCTAAAATGTCGCTGCTGCTGCTGCTGCTGCTGCTGATGCTGATGCTGAGGCTGAGGCTGATGCTGCCCAAAAAGATACGGATAAAGCGTGGATACCTTGAGTCTCTAGAGTTGTCAATCTACTTTTAGGACAAGTAGAATAAACAGTCCAATCATCTTTTCAAAAAAGGTAGTGATTGTTCACTTCTTCTTCTTTTCCCTGGAACAGCGTATCCCTTCTTTCCTCCAAAAAAAGAAACGGCATCACTTTTCTATAAATAAAAAAGAAGAATGAAGCTAAGCGAGCTATCAGGTCTGTTCTTTATATCTCATCTGTGCATGTGATAGGTAGATTGATGTCTGGTTTCTCTCGCACAACAGTCCTTTTAAGCGAACTGTTGGCGTGTTTGTCTGCCGTCTCACTTGTCGAGAATGAAGTTTTTATCGGTCACATTTGGACCAGAGCAAAAGAAGTCGACGACTGCACAGCGACACTTTTAATAAGAGAGACGCAGCATTCTATGGATCGTTTGGATGAAGAAAAGCAGCAATTAACAGTACACGGTATATATTCAAGAAGCTTTTGTAACGTAGTGTGTATGCGTTACGTACAGTCGACCTATATATTCCTACTTTTTTTTTGTCTGTTAGCCTTAAGATTATGGAACGAGTCTGTTCGATTGACCCACCATGTTCAATCTGACAACAACTTGACATCATTCAAGATATTGGCGAAATGTAAAGAAACCAATAAGAAATGTGTCATGGTCTAGTTCTAAACGTCATCTTTTCGACAAATACCCCCCAACCTGTCCATAGTAAAAGATACTTGCTGCAGAGTTTTGCACTTGAATCAGAAATGGAAGCAAGATCATTACTGGGAATATCTACACATATTGAGCAACACCTACAAGCTCTGGTTAGGTATTCTATCTTTTCTTTCGTATCTCACCCATCCATACTAGGAAATCTTTCTCTTTTATTCATCATCCCACTCGAAAAGATTGTGATGGCCTAGATAATATCAGTTTGTTTATGATGGAAGAAATGGAAAAGGTAATCCTTAGAACCTACTTTTTGTTTTTGCCTTGTCATTCAAAAAGTTTTAAATTATAAATATACGGATAGTATTTGAACGATGGTAATGAAACAGGTCTTTGTAGCAGATCAGACGATCAAATACGAGCGTTCATTCGATGTGCTTTGTACCAATCTGAATACGTAAGTCATGGCGGTCTACCTCTCGTTAATAAGCTCTATTTTATTGGATGGTTGATTATCATCAGCCTCCCAATAGACGTCGCGCAAAGAGAAATGGATAGAGTCTCAACGTCTCTACGAAAAGGCGATAGGTACCACATAAAGACGAGAACTTTATCTTTCTCCCTTGTGTTTTTTTGTTGATTCTATGAGATTTATTTTTGTTACAGAAATGACGGCAAGTCATTTATCACAGGGCGTCAGAAAAGCAGAGGTGAGTTGTACACATTCACTAGCTCCAGTGAAGTAGGTACATTGGGGGGGGGAGGGGGGAACATCCGTTGTATACTCAGTCCATGCCTTATTCGATGTATTAGTTACCGTACATGTTGTATGTGCTTTTAGAAACGAGTATGCTCCTCTTGAAGAATTCGTGTAAAACGTCTGTTGAAATACTCTACTGGATGATGGGATGTCTCCAGCATATGATCGACTGCTCCGGTTTGGATAGTTTTCCGGCCTGTTTCCATGTAAGAACAGCAACCCTCTCACTCTTTCATTTTGCATTTGCTGCAAGAGAGGAAAAAAAAAATAAAATACAGATGATTCATGCTGCATAAACATAGGATATTTTAATGGATCTATTAGGTACCCCTATTGAATTGTCATTATGTCAACTTTCCTGAAAGTATGCAGCTAAGATATCAATGATAAGCTTCTGTATGCCAAAAAGATACGCATATTCTCCACGGGAATGACGCCACTCGGCTATTAACGACCTTGGATCATGTCCTAACACGAGTAAGCAACTTGCTTTTTCTTCTCATCAGGGTATTTGCTCAAGCGATAGATCATGTTCAATATAGGAAGAGAAACAATCGTTACACTACTATTACTGTAAATTTCATCTTTGGCTCAAATCAATGTCATGCGCAAACGAGATTTTACAAAAAAAGATGCAAGAAGGTCTGAATATGTCTCAATTGAGTTTTTGCTGATTATAGACAAGGCAATTATGGTTGTACTAAATACTGCTTTATAGAATACTTCAATATGGTGGAAACCATATCAGTAACGACAAGTACTCTAGATTTAGCGCTGTAAAAAAAAAAAGAGAGAGAGTTTTATTTGATCTCTTCCATTGGATACATTTGTAGACTGACTCTGTTCATCTATATAGGCTCGTGTCCATCGCTCATTTAGTCAACCAAAATCAATATGTGAGGTAAGTCTGTTCATGAGTAATTACCTACTTCCATCTCGAGCTAGATGCAGAGTAGTGCTTACTATGCTGTATATATAAAACATAGCATCTCGAGTATTATGGATGGATTAGACGTGTTGATTCATCGTGCGTTGCTGATAAGCAACAAAATAAGTAGTAGTGACAACAGCAGCGAATTCTACCTCGTCAAAGTTCTCATTCTCTCCGAATTATGTCAAGAAGCTATGCAGCTTTCGATTGACTTTGAAGAAAGAGTATTAGGGTCCACCATGGATGATATTTTTCTGATAAAAGGAGATATACCAGATGCGGAACTGTCCGCTATACAAATGGTAACATAACTTTGAGGCCTGAGAAAAGTAATGCGCACATGTATTCAAAAAATAAGCAGGCTTAACGATTTCGTTTTGTCAACAGTTACTTTGGAGAACAGGGGATGGCTTTTATGATGTAAGATGCAGCGGGACAGAATAACTCAAGTTTGTGCTTTGGTTTCTATTAAAGATAACCCACAAGAATATTGATTTTCTTTTCTTTGTAGAAATGTCAGTTTAGAACAGCATCGTTATGGTTCAAATATGCATACAATATAACAAGTTCCACTTTTGGAGAGAATACAAATGCTATCATCATGGCAAGGTGAGGGAAAGAAAGGCAAAGTCTCATGGTGGTCTCGTATGACGATAAGTGTATTCACTGTATTTGTGGGGGCGGGGTTTTTTTTTGTAGGAAATTATCGGTTTGTTTTATACAGATGGAAGATGCAGATGCAGCTTACGAATCGTTGAGAAAAGGTATAGAAGATACCGCTGAGCCTGCCATCGAAGACTATTTATTGCTATTCCAGTACAGTCTGAGACAAACCAAAGTTGAGCAGCCTTATTGTAAGTTACGTTCGTGGTGGAATTTTTTGTATTTATTTGAAAACAAGTAAAAAGCATGGAGAACAGACGAATTGAAAGAGATGGGTATTTTTTGTTAAAGTAACAGATCCTATTTTGGCGACTCTATTTGAATGCAAAGACTTGAGTTTAAAGCATTTTTTACCCATACTTAAATATTGTTACAAAGTATGTATGCTGGTCTAACCAATGATCTATTTGGGAGAGGAATAAGATGATTGATTTCTTGTTTATTTGCTCACATAGTATGGGAAGAAAGGATCTATTATGAAAACGGTTTTGGACGGTTTACTGCTCGTCTATGACAGAAGCTTGAATGCACTTATTGAACGACAAGAGAAATTAGACATGATTCATTTGCTAGTGTTTCTGATAAGGTATATAAGCGGTCTTAAACAACGAGTTCCTTTACAAACACTTGACTGTTAACGTCTACATGTGTATGTATGTATGTAGATGCACCGTTCATATAAAAACAACAGTTTATGATGCCATGAAAAAGGAGGGTAATTCCAGAACTAGGTACAGACCACGAGGTATGATATACTTTTATAATCATTGCTAAATTCTTTATTGTAAACTATTTAGAAAACTAAACTTCAAAGCAATCGCTTCCTATTTTGGTGTTGGTATGAGCAAAAATTCATTTTACATTGTGTGTGTCCTGTATAAATGCTTGATTCTGATGTTTCTAGTTCTCAGTATGCGAACTCATTGCAGAAGTTCCCAAAGATGAAGTTCAGGGAACAGTGTTACTGAGTGATCTTGAATGGATATTGCATACGTCATGGAATCTAGGGCTTTTCTGCTTTAGTCAAGGCAGGCATGAGGAAGGAGTTTTGATGTTTGATAACATTAATAAGGTAGTAAGACTGAAAGAAGATTCATTATCTTTCCTTCATTCGTTTAACGTACATTATCTGTTATGGTGTAGCTATCTCTTCACTTTGACGATTTAACAAGAATTACTTATGATCAGCATCGTATTCGTACATTTCTCTTTGTCAGTGCTTATCTTCTGTTACTTCGTGACAAAAACAAGGTATAGACGAGACCATCACCCTTAGGCTGTCAAAAAAAACCAAATTGAAAATCTCTCAATCCCTTTCTTTTTCTCTCAAGTCTTTGCTCAACAAAGAAGCAACTTTAGATAAAAAGATGATGAACGAAAAAGAAGGTGATATCAATGAAATACTTTCCATGTTGTCCTTTTTAAGACAACGCCAAACAGATGAGACAAAGGAGAATGATGATGCTATCTCTATCCTATCCCTCTACTTTGAGATCGAAATTCTTGTTAGCAAGCAAGATACAATGAACAAAGCCATCCATTGTTTAAAGGTGTGTCTTGAGCTCTGATTTGTCCTCTCCAAGGGAAGTAGCTTACCAGAAAGACCCTTCACCTACCAACACGATTTTTATAATAGATGCTTGAGCAATCGAACTCATGTTCTTATTCAGTCTTGGAAAGGGCGACAGGTACCCGATTATTTTCAATGAGGTTAAATTTATTTGTTACCAACGCTCCTTCTCATTTGGATTGCGGGTGAACACAGCTACTATATTATTACATCATCAATGCTCTATGGATGGTAAGCGTCTGTTTTTCGCTTTGTTACCAAGCATACAACCACATCTTTTTCTATAATTAATGAATGTCGTATGTCATTTTTCTTTAGATGCATTTTCAGCTATCAAGGTAAAAAAAAAAAAACAACCCCAACCTATTGACTGACTTTCTCGATGCTAAGGGGACTCATCATGTTTATGGCGGGTTTTGGGAAAGATTTTACAATCATCCATCAAGTCTATCGATTCAGACGATATGACACAGCATGCAAAATGGACGCGTATTCTTCTCTCGATGGCAGTAAAAAAAAGCGATCCTCAAGATCTACTTCAATGCATGACGTCTGTCATAGAACAAGAAGCGTATAAAAAGGTTGCGAAAAAAAGTTGGCCTTTTCAGATGGACAATATGTACTACAATTGTATATTCTAAAGCCTCTTTTTTCTTCCATGTTAGGTAACCTATCCTCATGAGGAGCTCTATTACTTGATTGTGGTAGCTTGGAATGAAGGTATCACGTGTTATTTAAAGTGGGTAGCTTTATTGATGGTAACAGAGAGTATCAAAGGAGTACTATTTCGGCTGATAGCATGTATTTCCATAGATCAGAGGTACAACAGGGGCAGAACTGGTGTAGAATGGCGTTTGATCTATTAAAATACCTTAAAGATGATGTAACCAAAGCTCAGCTTGAAGCGCAGGTGAATGCAAATGCATTTTATGCTGATGCAGATGAAAAGAACTGTAGAAACTAATCGCGTTGAATAATAGATGAACGAAGCCCACAAATTCTTTACTCATACCTCTATTGCGAGTGAAGGAAAAGAAGAGCAAGAAGACACAGAAAATGGATGGCTGTAGTTATACAACAGATAAATGGTTGTTTGCTAATAGACTCACTCTAAAGGAGTTGGTTACGTATATTCATAGCTGCCTATTTTCAATACAATTGCTTTTTTTTTTTTTTTTTTCCTTTTCTTTTTCATGTGTTAAACAAAAGGCCTTTAGAGTTGAAGAATAAATAGAACAATAAACATATTTGAGTGGTGGCTGATCCATAGTTGTAGTCTATTTCATCATACACATTGCTACGTCTCTATTACAAATGCAACTCTAAATTGTTTTCCCTGTACCAAACATGGGTATTTCACGTTTGATGAATGATATGCTGGAAAGGACTCACAGTGGATGAATAAAGAAACACAGGTACGGCATTACACGAAAGATCTTTTTCATTTTTAGACAGCCAATTTGAACGCGTCCGATCATTTAGCTTAAGCGTCAAAAAGCCCAAACTGATCATTTTTTTGGGTTTGTTTCATATACAAAGTCGAGAACTTCTTTGACAATATCAAAAGCAAACAAAAGCTTTCCTGTGACAAGCATGTATAACAATCCTATTCACAAACTTTAACCTCTTTTTCTAATGGAACAGTCTTCCATGATTGGGTTTCAAATTTATGGATATTTTTAAAGACTTGCGCCACACGTCGGAAAGTTCGATCCGCTAACGTGTGGGATAGAGCAGTTTTACCTGGCTCCGTTAAAAAGTTTTAATACAATTTTAGAATCTGTTGTCCATGTCCGCATGAGAACGAATTTTAACTCTACCGAACGCGTGCTTTCTCTTGACTTAGATAGCCATGTACATCATCTCGACCCTTTTCTACATGTGTCTTGCATTTTATTTTACCAGACGAAAGGCAGTTAAGAATAGGTCATGCTTCAAAAACACTGTATAGAATATACGCCTTTTGGGGGAGGTGGGAGGTTTGAAGAAAAAAATTTTTTTCTTTGTTTTTCCATAATGTGAAACCAAAAGTTAACTCTTGTTCTTCCTCCCTTTTCGGCGCCCCTCTTTTTTTTTTTTCGCTTTAGGTCGTTCTCTATCTGCGCGCCCGTGACATCTGATGATTCTATTCACTGGAGGCTACAGATGAAAAACCAACGAGCGCGTTGGTTCCGTCCTACTATTTTCTCCAAGGATCAAATGTTGTAGACAAGTTAACCAGACGCGTTTATTGTAACCAATGGGATGATTATGTTCGTTTATCTGTTGAAACCAAGCAAGCAGGATGTATTACTTTATTACTTTCCCTTTTTTAATAAAAAGAAAAAGAAAAAAAAGGTCCGAAATTTAATAAGCTCGACGTAAGTATAGTTGCTGGTTTCAGCGGTGCTTGTGTTTTTGTCTGTATGTGTAGTACGTCCGTAAAAAAATAAGGGCTTTCTTGTTTCTGGCTTTGACAAAGTTTGATTCGTTTCATAGAAAAAATTTTTTCATTCAAAAAGTAAACGCATTACTGAAGGATTAGTAAGGTGAGTACCCCCCTTTCTTGGTACCTTATTCTGTTAAAATCAGAGCAGTTTACCCAATCTTAAACATTGCCATCACAGGGCTTTGGTACAGGGCCTTGGTTAAAGTACTACAACTTTTTCCCTTTTTTTTTTGGGACGCAGCTGCACGTGCTTCTATAAAAGGAAAGTAAAAAGAAACGTAGAAATGATTATATGCAAGAGTAACGCGCCCAAACAGAGAGGGAAAAAACCAATTAATGGTCCGCTTTCAATATACCCTCTATTTCAGTAATTTTTTTTATTTTCAACTGACAGCTCACTTGTAAAAATGAAAATCGAGATGATTGATAAACTTTTTTTTTTTTTTTCTATGACTAAAACAATTGCCCTGATGAATAACAAATGGTTTTAGCTTGTCCTAATTCTATAAAGGACTTGCCCCCAATATTGTCACGTAAAAAGGGAAAAACAAAATAAAAGCTTTCATTCTAGAATGTATCTCAGAAGGAATAGTTTTTTATTCATGCTCCAATAAAATGGAAGGGGTTTGGTATATGTGCAAAAGAAGTATACAGGACATTTGCGGGGATTAAAAATGGAAGGCAAAAAGATGAAGGGACCAGAGAAAGGATCAAAAAATTTACAAGGAATGGGCCATTGGGAATCAAAACCAAAAGTACTAGATATTACAGGGAAAAAAAAAAGGTGGAAAGATAGATGCGTAGGTGTAAATTTTGTACAAATGCGAAATAATGAAAGAAAAAATCAAGACTTATTCAAGTGACGCTGAACTTTCTCTGCTACTTGTGCACGGACTTGCTGAAGCAGAACGCTCTTTTGTACGAAGCGCCTGGCGTTTATTTTGGAACCAAATCTGAACAGTACGAGGGCTCATACCCAGTTGACGACCTAATTCAGCTCTTAGTTGCGTAGAAGGGAAAACGGTTCTTTCAAACACCTTGTTTAATACATCCAACTGTTTCGAAGAAGCGCGTCTTCTTTTGGCTTTGAGAGGCACGAAATTGGTTTGCTGTTCCTGTGATCGTTCAGCGGCGGCTTGCTGTAACAGTTCTTGTTCAATCTTTCTGGATTCAATTTGATGTTGTCTTGAGGATCGACAATAGCGCTTGTCTAATAATGGGTAAGGTGTTGTCAATGAAGGTAAGGATGAAGATCGGTTACGGCTACTGCTGCTGTTGCTGCTGCTGCTGCTGCTGCTGCTGCTGCATGAGTCCACATGTTCGCTGAACGAACGCTTGTCTTGTTGTTGTGGTGGCTGTGCGTAACAGTGATGCTCATGGTGTTCCTGAAGATAAATGTTGGTTTGTCCATAACTGTCACGATAATAGTTGGAGCAGAAAGAACTACTGTAGCTGGCTGTCTTCACGTCGTCATAGTTGTCGTTGGAACATAGCAACGAAGAGATATTTAATATGGATGGACGTATGTATTGTTTGTGCTCCTCTTTAGATAAATTGTCCGTGAGCATGTTTCGCACAGAAAGCATAATGGAATCAAAAAACTGAATGATATTTTTGCACACACACAAAAAAAAAAAAAAAAAAAAAAAAAAAAAAGTCAACCATAAAATGGAAATGATTTACCCTTTTATACATCTTTCTATCCCGTGACGACGGAGAAGGGGTCTGAGGGAGGGCGCGGAGGATAGTCAAAGATTTTTCTCAAGAGAAAATTTTTTTGATGGGTTCATCCATGCCCGACCAGTGCATTACCCACTATTCGGTAGGACAATTGAATAAAGAAAAAACCCCCATTTTTAACGTGATAACAAAAAAAAAACTTTCTTTTTTTCTTTAAAGGGGGAGCATAAAAAATTGCCGTTTTTTTTTTAATTTTATCGGAATAAAGCCGAATGGAGTGCGTGCGGAAAAAGAAAATAGGGGTTTTCCTTTTTTTTATGGTTTTTTGGGTTAGCCTTTCAAACCATAGCTTAAAATGGTTAAAAATTCTTTTCTTCTATAAGCTAAACCACAACATCTAACAAGATGTCATCAACTGATGTGCTGGTCATCAATTAAATCACATTATTGAACCTGCCATTGCAATGACAGCTCTATCATTGAATGTTCTGATGTGTAGGATACGTAATCACAAGACAACGTCTTCAAAGACCAAAAAATACCTGTTCTCTTTTCGTAGTCATTTGCTGTGGTATTTTGTTGGGCAATGTGAAAGACTTGACAAAAAGCCAGTTTCGTTCTTTAACGTCTCTGAACGGATGTGTCGGAAAAAAAGGTACCATCGACAATTTATAGTTACGAGTCACTGAGAAAGAAAAAAGGAAAAGCATAGAAAGATGGGCTTTCTTTCCTATTCACGACCATCTTTGATCCGCAAGTCATTTTGATATGAAAAAAACGGAAAACTGGGTTGCACAGCTTATTCTTGTTTGTTTTGTAACGAGAACTGTTTTTGAAGCTCATTCCAGTTTAAAGATCCTCTTGTCTAAAATATAACAGTAGCTACTGCTCATGGTTGTCGTTTCTCGAGATTTGCTTTATTTATAAATTCTGCGTGTTTGTGGTTTTTTTTTTTTTGTACGAGCTGATTGAATGAATATATCATCATTTCGTTCTGGTATTTGGGGAGGTTTTCTGCGGTCTTTTCGACGAAATACTAGTCTCTTCAAGGGTCTTCATAACCAGTGGTAGGCTTACGGGGTCGGTTGGGAACTAGTAGCAATTTTTTTGTTATAACTCCTTTCTCTACTACAGCCGTCTCTCTCTCTCTTTATGTTTATACTTACGAGGATAGGTGATGGGAAGAGTCTCATAACCCTGAAAGCCGAAATACTCGCGTCTGACTTTAGGGACCGTGAAAACCATGACAGGGCCTTCAAAAGGTGGGTCAAGGAAACGAATAAGTTATCTTTCCGCTGATGGCCATGCTTTTTTAATAGACTGACAAAAATGGACAGGGTTATTTACCAATGCTTCCAATGACACAAGACCAAAAGATCGCTGGTTTCCTCAGGGCAAATTGATGTAACGCTTGAAACATAGGGACGAATGGGCTGATGGCCGATTTTAATGTAGCTTGCAAAAAAAAAGAATGAGGGACAATCGATAAATAATCTGTTATTTGCTCAAATACTACCCCACCTTTCCTGGAATTGAAAATACACTCTCCTCCTCTGGATGGCCTTTGTCTGTGGACGACAGCTTAAGCGATGACGTCAAGCATTCTAAATTTTGGAAATAATTTTTCCCAAGTCAAAAGCCCAAAAAACGTGTAGATTCATTTACTATTCTTTGATTACTCCAATTCATACAATGTCCATCGTCACTTTGTTCGTGGATACACAGGAAGAAAAAGTCAGTAGCGAGAGACGCTTTGACAAAAGCCTCACCATTTCACAATTGAAGGTACAAACGAGCTGACTGGGACAGACCATCCTGAACAGCCTTCACATTAAAAAAAAAATTTAACTATTACAGTACAAATTAGAACCCATCGCAGGTGTTCCTTACTCTACGCAAAAAATACAACTCTACAGAAAAGATGAACTACTATGTTCGCTGGACGACGACGACAAAATGTTGGGAGCTTATCCGGTAGAAGATTATATGCGCATCCTTGTTATCGACACCAACCCTCATCGCGTAAAGAATCAATATACCGACGTCTCTTTAGTCGAGAAATTCGAACTTTCAAACGAAGAATACGAGAAACGCTCAGGTGATTCTTCAATAAATAAAGCTCCCCCCCCTCGCCACCCACAAAGTGCCATCGTTTACCAACCACTATGTGTCTATTTTTGATACCCATAGATACTGTAAGAGCATTCAAAGAGCGTAACAAATTGGGCCGATTTTCTGATGAGGCCGCTGCTCGAGAAGATGCATTAGAAAAGTCCTACCAAGAAGCTGCAAAAAACATCCATGTTGGCGACCGTTGTGAAGTATCAACAGATCCTCAAGCCCCACAAAAGCGAGGCACTGTAAAGTATATTGGCACTACCAAATTTCAGCCAGGAATTTGGGTGGGTATACAGTACGATGAGCCCTTGGGTAAAAACGATGGAACCGTTAAAGGAGAAAGGTATTTTGAATGCCCTCCAAACTATGGCGGATTTGTGCGTCCAACAAAAGTTACTGTAGGTGACTTTCCAGAAGAAGACATTCTGTTAACGGACGATGAGTTGGAAGAAATGTAAAAACAATGATAGACCGTAAAAAAACCAAAAGAAAGGAAACGCTTCCCTCCCCACCCACTTTCATATACCAAAAACGGAAACAAAAAGTCACTGATCTCTCAATACAAAAAAAAAAAAAAAAAAAAAAAGAAAAGGCAGCAAAAATATTTTTTTTGCCTTACTATTTGACAGTTTGTTTCATTGCTTCAAGCAAAACTACTTTTTTTAAAGTAATTTGAGTGTGCATTACAATTTTTATTACATCTTTTTAAACTATATTTGAATAGTAAACTAATTTGAATATAACTTCCTTTCAAAATGTCTGAAGAGCGCAAAAGGTAGTATTTTTGAAAATAGAAAAAGTTCAAAAAGGTTGTCTTTTTTTTTCTTTTTTTTCTACTGCTCACAACTTTGAGTCCATGTAGATCACTAGAAAATGACATGGAAGAAGAAGAGGAAGAATTAGACGAGTTTGGAAGAGTCATACGTCGTAGAGCAAAATTCAAAAAAGAAAAGCCTGATGAGGCAACCATCGACTCAAATACACGACCTGAGATAAGTGAAATAGATGGACGTGAAGACAGACATACTTATCGCAGCCGTCGTCACAGCAGACACAAATCACGTTCACTATCACGCTCGCGATCCCGTTCTCGATCCCGATCTCCAAGGCGATCACGCCATCGCTATCCCTCCGATTCTGACGATGACTATGACTATCGTCATCACAGTAGCCATCGGTACAGACGTCGTCGTAGTAGCGGTGCTGGTCATAGATACTACCACCGTCCTTATTATCACAACAGCAGCAGCAGAGGAGCAGACGTGAGTACAACAGAAAAGAATCGATATTGTAAACAGAATGCGAGGGCTGTGTTATCAATTCGTCCATTCATCCCTTCATTTCCACATTAGGTCTATTCTGAGGCAGCGCAATATCTCGATACAGAATTTTATGCTACAAAAATATACGTAGGAGAACTGAAAGACGTGACAGAGAGTGACCTTAAAAGTATCTTTGCACGGTTTGGACCATTAGAAAGCGTAAGACTTGTCGAAGGAAAAGAGTACGTAGTGGCATTTTTGCATTTTTATCAAGGTTGTGTTTATGATACGCAGATGCTAAGCATTCAATAACATTTATAGCTATGGATTCATCACTTATGAGCGCAAGGAATCAGCATTAGCAGCTATCCAAAATATGAATGGCGCATTGGTGGGTTCCGGGCATATAAAAGGTATGATACACACCATCTGGGAATAGCATAGACTATAAAACATACAGCCTCAACATCAGTCACTCTAACCTCTAATATCGAACCCTCTCATAGTGAACCGTGCCAAAATACCCGAACGAAATAAAGTTGGGTTTGGTAACGTGCCTTGGCAGGATGAAGATGGTCTCTTAGCGCAAGAAGCAGGCTATGATAATCACACGCTAAGACCTACAACTTCAGCCAGCTTAGCTCCATCCGTTCCTCCTGTAGATGCCACTATACCTCAGCGAAGCCTAACTACTTATGACGATCTCTAATCTTTTTGTTGTGTTTCCTTATCTGTTACTATTACATATTTTTAAAAAAGGAAAAAAAAAAAAAAAGAGTTGCTTCAAAGCACTCTTACCACATGTATATTTTGACCATACTACGTATCTCTTACGCTATCATTTCAATCATTACGATCTATTTAAAAAAATATAAATAGTATCATAGTGGAGACGTTTCCCAGCCTGTGTATAAATCTTCTTGCCTGAATAAATAAAGCTATTATTTTGCCCTTTCTTCCAACAAGTGTAACATCCCTATTTTTCTCTTCTTTCAGGTTGCTGCTTAAGTGACTTTGGAATGATGTTCCAACAGAAATTCCGGACCCGCTTCGTTCGAAAAAGTTCTGACGCTTCTTTTTTTATTTTTTCTCAAATTATATTTTCTGGAGTTAGAAGAAATTTCAATAAAACCCACTTTCAACATCTTTTAAAAAGCAAAGCGCAATGTACGATTGAACAGTTATAAGCTGAGACTGTAGATGAATGGAAACACACCCATTACTAAACGAATACTGACGCATGTATTATTCATCCGTTATTGCTCAATAGGGGTTCTCCCAGATCGTACTCTAGATCACCTTCTCCTCGCTCTCGCTCACGTTCAAAAGGACGCTCGCGTTCACCCTCACCAAAATCTGCGAAACGACGTGGCTCAGCACGATCCATGAGTCCAAAGCACTTACACTCGATTTTGGTCACCAACTTGACGCGCAATGTTACGGAGGCACATGTGCGAGAAATCTTCTGTCAGTTTGGAACCATCACTGATTTAGAGTTTCCTATGAACAAGTTTTGTAAGTGACCCTCCTTTTGGGAGAGAACAATAACAAAGACTGAGAAAAACAATCACTGTTTAACGAGTGTCTATATTTTCTTTTCTCAACAAACAGTAAACACCAATAAAGCTAAAGCATATATTGATTTCGCAACACAAGAAGAAGCAGATAAAGCTATCAGTTATATGGATAATGTAAGGAGACAGCAATTTTCAAGAACAACGAACTTGAACTAAGCGACTTTTTTTTTGTGTTAGGCCCAATTGGACGGTAAGAGATTATCATGTGTAATGGCACCCAAACACCGCGAGCGTACACCTTCTCCAAGAAGAGGTATAGATTGTAGAAATAGAAGTTGAGCGTGCTGTCTCTGTCAAGACTAATGGATATGTTTTTTTTACTTGACTTTCCTTAGCTCGTTATTCCCCTTCACCGTATAGACGTCCTAGCGCGCGTAGCCCTCCTCGACCTCCAATGGCACGACGTGGCAGTCGTTACGGTGGCGGCGGTGGTGGTGGTGGCATGAGAGACAGAAGGGGCAGACGCTATTCTCGTTCTCCATCACGATCACCCGTAAGACGTGGAAGACGTTATTCTTATTCCCGATCCAGATCTCCTAGCCGTAGCTATTCAAGAGGCAGAAAGAGATCCTATTCTCGCGGCAGACGTAGCTATTCTCGCGGTCGAAGTTACTCGAGAAGCCGCAGCTACTCCCGCGGACGCAGTTATTCACGCAGCAGAAGTTATTCGAGAAGCTTGACGCCCAGCAGAAGTCGCAGTCGATCACCACTCAGCCGCAGTCGATCTCCTAGAAGAAGCCGAACACCGTTGAGACGCAGTCGCTCCCCCAGAAGAAGAAGCAGATCCATCCGACGAAGCAGATCTCGCTCCTATAGCCGATCCCTCTCCCGACGCAGAAGTGGAAGTAGCAGACGCTAAGAGAATTGCTTATAACCCAGCCTCACAGATTCAAAACTTACACCACACGCAACAATATAAGTGAAAAGCCAAACTAGCTTATATCAATCACACTAACAGAAGGATAATCATATCCATATGGAATAAACAAAACGAGAAAAAAAAAATAAAATAAATATATACTATATATATCGTCGGATCTTTCACTATTGTGAACTGACTGTTGTGATGAATGATGATGAAATAGACGGGTACACAGTGGTAGTGATAGTCATGCTCACGGCTGCCCTTATACAACAGAGTACAATCATTGGAGTGTATGGATAAATGAAGTACTGGGCCCAAAAACTAAAATACGAGTAGCCAAATAGAGCGGTCGAGCGAGGTATAGAGTTTAATATGCAAATAGGTAATGTAAAGAGACACAGAATGAGAAGCGAAAAAAAAAAAAAGAGAAGTCAATGGTCAGATGCCCAACGATGAGTTACTATCAAAGCTAATCTACTGGTGATGAGATTGTTTATAATTCACTGAACGGGCGAATACGGTGTCATTGTCAGTGTCAATTACAGCACCTATAAAACCAGCACTTTAACTCTCAACGGATGGCTCTCTTTTAGCTTTTATTTACAATCTATAACTACAAAGCTTAGCACTAAATTTTAGTCGTTTTAGAACTTGTGGGGCCTCTCCATTAATGTTCTCAAAGTAACTACAGCACTTAGGGTTGGATCTTTCAGGATGCCGTTCATAAATGTTATTTCGAACTTAACAATTTTCTTGGATTAGATATGGACTCATTATCATCCGAGACAAGCTTTCCAACTTATCCTTTTGTTGCTGGGAGAATTAAACCGTCTTAAAGGGCTCTGTTCAACATAGGGGCCATTTATCCCATATTGCAAAGTTTTCAATATTTCTAAGCGCTCTTTCCATAACTTCTCTTCCTCCTGGCTGATGTGAAAAGCGACTAAGCGTTTCATAATCCATACGCGTTACATGATCAGTTATTAAGATAATAGAATAAGAACCCTATGGAAAATTTCATTTGCTACTGCAATTCTGTAAGGGTATAACGTTTTGATGATGTTCTTAAATATATTCTCTTCCGCTTTTGCATGTCCAAACCTTGACAATTTATTTACGCATCAGAATGTTTACCAGTTTTATCAAAAAGGGTTTCTGGCTAGACATAATTCACGGTCCTTTGTTTCGTCTCGATAATATATACCAGCCCATGAAGGGATATAATAATCAACCAGGCGCATGTGGCACAGAAATCAGAATATCATTGGGTTCCCTTTCAGTCATTCGTCTATATGAATCATTACAACGAAAAGCGCTCAACCTACAATTATGTATTCAGAGAGTTAAATCTCTCCAACTTGCTTTAGCCAACCAGGTAGACCAAGAATTTACTGGAAAAAAGCATATGTCACTGAGTGCATCGCAAAAAAAACGGACGTTGATGCCAACCCAGTGTCTAGGAAAATCCTTGCCAATAGAATACTTAATTGAAGGAAATGATACTGTATTAGTAATCGAGCAGTATAAGAAATAGTTTGGTGATTTAGAAAGCCTCTTTTCTCTTTAGGACTCTTGTTTTGCCGCTTCAGAGAAATGCTATAGTTTGATTCACAATTCATACACTTAAAATAGATGACTAATAATGTGCAGAACGTATTATCGATGGATGCAGATAGTTTATACACACATGTCCAATTTGAATATTTCTTTCTTCGTCCTATCATCCATAGTCTAGACTATTTACATTCACCCTATCCATCAGATGAGATTGAAAGACTTCCTTTTTTATGTACACTGTTCGATGATCCGGAAATAGCTCTTCTTCACGTCCCTTCCCCACCTGGGATCGATTCGCTACTGATTTCACAGAGAATGTCACTTAGAAATTTCTGGAATGTAGCAAGCCAGATACAAAAGGTATAAAAACACTTATTTACAGTTTTATTAAAATACTATACAGTTATTTTGGTCATAAAAAGAAGAAGAATAACATATTTTTCTTTTTCGGTCATAGAGTTTTATCTATTAATAGGTTTTGGAATACATTAATTTTGGTTGTGAGGTGAAATATAAAATGGCTCTTGAGCAAATACTACCCTTCTGTTTTTCATGTTGAGAAGGTTGTAGTGGTCGAAGAGGTAGAAGAAGATGTTTTGTTGGAGTTCATATTAGTTGTCATCATCAATATACCCGTACCGGGCAATGATGTTACAGCATTTTTGTAAGCTGGCGTTATTGTGCCATCACTGTTCCTTGCTGAAAAAAGCGATTTTTGATCGTAATATCGAGGCTTTTTTAAGTTGTCGTGAGATACTGCTGAAGTGATGAGTGATTCTGTTCTTTGTCGCTTCTTTATCACATCTGTCTTCATAGATAGAGGACGCATTTCATTGTGCAGTTTTAGACTAAAACACAAAAAGATACTTCCGTTAAAAGAGGAGTCATTCACGGCTTAACCACAATAAAGAAACAACTTACTATAGTCCGCAAGCGTTACATAGAGGCGCACCTTGAACATCCCTACGCCATAAAGGGGTCTTTGTTGTCTTGCAGTTGGAGCATATAATCTGTGGTGGTGACTGTGATTGTGATTGCTGCGATTGCTGTTGAGCGTCGGCATTTTGCAGTAATTCTTTTCTCTCAAATTGTTTACTTCGTCGGTGGTAGGGTCGTGCTGCCGTTGGTGAGACTGATAATGGCGATGCTGAATTGAGACCCTTAAGTTGCTGGCGCTGCTCAGCTGTATGCTCCTCATCCATTTCCATACGTTCCGTTTGATCCGGTGAATTATTCTGACTGTTGGTGTCCTTTTTCATATTTTTGGGTCTTGGTATTTTATGTAGCTTGTAGCTGAGTTAATTCGTTGCAAGAATTTCAGTGAGTATAAAATTTAGCCTTTGTCAAAACCTGTACAAACATCTGTTACTTACTACAACCCGCAAGCATTGCACAAAATTTTATCGTCAGCGGATCGTCTCCACAATGGCGTGCTTGTTGCTTCACAATTACTGCAAACCATCATTTTATCTTCATTGTTAGTGTGCATACTTGTGGCCGGCAGCATGGAGCTATTTCCATTCGGTTTGCTGCCGTTGCTGTCTATCCTCTCCCCGTGGCTATATTTTTTCTTTGTGGTTGGTGATTTTGAAGGTAAAAATGCTGATGATAATGTACTGTTCGGGGTGCTTAGTTGAAACGTGTTATAGTAATGCTGTTGTGCGTTCTGCGTCTTATTCAAAATTACTGTAGTAGGGACAGATATGGCTATTGCTGGCGCATTTGAGCCTGTAGTTCTTCTGCCATTACTGCTGTTCATACTACCGTCCGTGTACTTTATGTTACTACTGCTGTTCAAAGGTTGAAGGTTATTGCTACATACACTAATATAATTGGGTGATACGTAATGGTTAAGAGAGGAGGATTGTTGTATTGTAGATCCTATGTTACTTCGTGTTGATGGAGGTGTAATTGGAGCATATCTTGCTGGTGATAAAAGCCGTTCAGCTGATGCTAATGTTTTAGGAGGTAGTGTAGCTAGTAATTTGTTATGTAATGTTGCGTTGGGTATGCTTGTGAAGGCAGCGGCAGTAACAGCAGCGGCATTATTGTAGTCTACTATAAAATCTTGCTGCTCTTGCGAAAAAGACTGTTGATTCTGTGCCTGTGCTGCAGCAGTAGCAGCAGTAGCAGCAGCAGTAGCAGCAGCAGCAGCAGCAGCCGTAGCAGCAGTGTTATTGTTCAAAGTGCCGTTCTCTTGGCAACAAGGTATAGTGATTGACGGGATATCAATATGGTTTGCAAAATTAGAATGAATTCCTGTTATGGGTTTCGGCATTGCGTTTTCTGTGCTTATGCTCTTAATGTTGTTGTTGTTGTTGTTGTTACTGATGGAGGCTTTATGGGTAGCAGTTGTGGCAGTAGTAGTAGTGACACGTTGCTGTGAATCGGCGGGCATAAAATGAGTAGATAAATTTGTCGAGTACGTCATAGCTTCATTATTACTACCACT
Source organism: Mycotypha africana (assembly GCF_025528875.1). NCBI lineage: Eukaryota > Fungi > Mucoromycota > Mucoromycetes > Mucorales > Mycotyphaceae > Mycotypha > Mycotypha africana. The sequence continues at coordinate 909,962 of NW_026515735.1, read as the reverse complement.
ATGATTACTGGTATCTATTACTGCGTTATTTGATTGGTTACCATATATTACTGGACTTTGATTGCTCATATCAGTATGCGTTGGTTCCCAAGCCATCGAAGGAGATGCTGAATTGTTATAGTAAGCTGGTATAAAACTTGGAGATGTTGAGTCTGTGTTGTTGCTTGCAAATTGAACATCCGCTGTCGTTGCCGTCGGATTCTCTCCATAGATGGGATACATGAATTCCTGCATATCATTCAAAGGAAATATGTCCTTTAACTCTATTATTTGATCACCCTCTTGATCAGACGTAAATTGATTAAGTATAAAATTCTCGGTCCCTAGTGGCTTTATATCATCCAACGAATAATTCAGCACTGATTCGGTAGGTTCGTTTGTTGAGGACGGCACTATGCTAATTTGTGGTGGTTGTTGTTGTTGTTGTAGTTGCTGTTGTGGGGTAGACTGCTGCCGCTTTTGTTGAGATGGTAGTGGCTGTTGTTGTTGTTGTAGTTGCTGCTGCTGCTGCTGCTGCAGTGGCTCCTTAGTCATATCTTCACTGGTTTTTTCAATGGGTAGTGTCAGGTCTACCGCTCTTCTATGCCTCGAGGTTTTCATACTCTTCGAGGTGTTTGACTTGATATCGTTTGCGTACGCAACATTGTGCATGAACCATAACCTCCAAGACAAATTCTCGAGTCTAGAACCATTCTCCAGTGAGTCTTTTACTTTTGTACAAACTCTCCAAGTTTTTGATAACTCATCTTGGTCTAAATTAGAAAATGGAAGATTTGACTCATTTCCTTCAATTCTCAGTATAATTGGTGGCATGCTTTTATAGTCAGTTACAGCAAGAAGAAAGAAAGGTCGAAGAAAAAGAAGAAACAGAAATCAACAACACAAGACACGGAAATGGTTCAGTGAAATAGAAAAGTTAAATGGAAAAACTGCGGGTTGTAAAAAAAAATAGAAAATCATCCAAACTGCATAAGATTGGAGAAAATACCCCTACAAGATTTTTTTAACAGACATCAAATCATGAACACACGGCAGTAACCGTAGTAAAAATGCTCATATGAACCCTTTTCTCAATTTTTTGCATATCAAATGATTTGCACGTTGTACACAGATTGAACGTGAAAAAATACCGTAAGATGCTTATGCAACGTCAAGAAAAACGGAAAAACCCCACAAAATGCAGCACCGGAGAGTGTTTCTATTTTTATTTTTTTGTCGGCTTCCTAGGAAATGAAGACCTTCTTCAGATCTTCCATTGTATAAACATCTCCTGTTCTGGGACAAGTTAACTTCCCTTCAAATTTAGCCGCCATATCTTGTAATGCCTATTTACCATAAGAAGTAAAAGCAACTTAGAATTTCTATGTTTAAACTCCACTTCTATTAGACTTACACACACTTACATGGAGACTGTAAACTCTGCCATTGGGTAAAAGCATCGGTGGATTGTCTTCGTTCATGATTTTACCGCTGATTCGACATACAATGGTTGAATTTACATGGTGGCTCAATGGAAGCTTTTCAGCCAAATTTCCTAGTGTTTGATTATCACATATAGGACAGTTGACATTTTGGTCTTCTGGCACGTAACATTGAGGGGTTTTGAGTGCTGATAGACCGGCTTGTAAAGTGATTGATAAAAGTGGATGTGATGTAAGCGAGCATAAGGCAAAATTATCTGTTCGGAACTGGTCAATCAATTCTTGCCATCTAGCATGATCATAAAGATCCTTTTTTCACAATCCAAGTTTTGAGACATCATTGAGTCTTTCTTTCTTTAAGAAATCGAAATAAAAGTCATGGATATTTCTTACCTTATATGGCTGACACTGAGTATCACTGCTGTAGGCCAACAACCCCATCGCTTGACCAATTCTTTTATGCTCAGTTGCGTTCCATGGTGTCAAATACTTCTGAGCGTAAGTAATTGCTTCTAAACCTTTATTTCCTCTAGCTAATTCAATATGTTCCTGCAGTCGTAAATTGAATTCTAAAGTGCTCTAAGTATAATTAAGAAACCGATCGTTCCTTCTGTTAGTTGTATCAGGGTTTACGACTTTTTTTGCTAATAAACGACAGATACCCTCATTTTCCTTAAGTTAGATTTATTTTCTGTGCACCATGCAAGACATTCCTTACAGCTGTGGTTTCTTAAGGCCTGCTCAATCTTTTCTGCTTGAGTAAATAAGTCTATATCAACCATATCCTGATATTGAAATAGCAAAAAAAAAAAAAAAGAAACAACTCATGGTAAGGCTTCAAAGCAATCTTTTGTTCACTTATAAGGAGAAGCATTTTCTTTGTAATCATAAACCCATACCTCAATGTGGCTTTCTTTTGCTACTCTCTGTGCAGTCCCTGTTAGCCCTTCTCTGAGTAAGTAATCCACTATCACTCTATGCAATCGAGTTTTACACCACGCTGTAAATTCTGGTGCAGTAGGGCTAGTCACTTCTTCAATTTCCAATAAATTCTTAATTCGCTTTTCTATCTTGTTTATTTGCACTGCATCCAATTCTTTAAATTTTTGTAACTATTAAGGATAGAAAGCCTGTTACTACTTGCTGTGAGACTGTAGAAGAGCGATAACAAAAACATACTCTCCGTGATAATTTGTCTACATGCTTTCTTATATCAGCAAGTGTCTCTATCCCCTTTTCGACAGACAGCTCACTATTCCTTATGCTACTTTCTATTTTCTCTTGCATATAAACTGTATCTTTCTCGATGTGTTTGTACTGGGAACGAAATGATTTACGTATTTGTTCGTATGGTACCTGGGGGAATACACCAGTCAAGTTTATTTGAAATGAATATCATAACTCTCTTGTTATTCGTTTTGCTACAAAAATAAGACAAAGCATACCTTGATGAAAGAGGGTTCCAGCTCAATTATTTGGTCTGCTTTAATGGTGTTCATTTTGTTTGTTAAAGATGTCAAGAAAGTAGTAGAAAAATTCCCCAAAAAATGTAAAAGAAATAAGTAAAAGGGTGCTATCCTCAAATTTGTGTAATCAATGCAGCAAATTCTCAAACTCAGTCACGAAGCGAATGAACATTCAACAGCATTTAAAAGGGACAGCATAATTTTTTTGTTCTTTTTTTTTTTCCATTTATACATTCTAACATATATCCTGCGATACATTCGAACATGGCCGACAAACCCATTCGACCTGCTGCGAAGAAGCCTCAGCCAACTGTAAAATGAATACATCAATTTTAGGAAATCAGTAAAAGATTTTTATTTCATTAACACATTCTCTGTTTTAACAGGCTTCTAATCAAGATAAAAGAAAGCTCGAGTTGATTCAATTGGAAACTCGATATAAGTCTACTTACCGTCTAGTCAGGTACCCATTGGATTATACTTTAATGATACCGAGTTTACTGTACTGTGGTCTTATTCATACTTTCTTTTCGATATGCCTTTCTTTTTCAGTGATGACGACCAGAAAACGTTGATTAGACTCGCTGTAAAACCCTCAGATCCCGACTTCCCTTACGATATTGATGCTTTGCAGTTACAAATTACTGTACCAAAAGAGTATCCCAAGCAAGCTTGTACGATTCAAGTACTGAATTCAGATATACCCAAAGGCTTTGCAGTGTAATAACACGAACATTAACTATTTTGACAGTTTGCTGACAAGCAACTTATCACGGCTCACTCATACTTTCTTTCAATTCACATTCCAGGAATGTTGAGAGAGGTTATGCTGAAAAAGTAACCCCTTCTAATTCAGCAGTCCACCAAACTCTTGTGAGGCAGATGAATTGGTTGGATCGAAACCTAGAGACATTATTACAACAAGCACCAGCACCAACTGTACGCTTTGTTTCCCATAAGCGACATTCTACACCAAATGTCGAAGAACAGATGTCAAAGGTCCCGGTAACCGCAGCAGTAGCATCAGCGCAGCAACAGCATCAAGGACACCAGCAATCTGTCAAACCTTCTGCGGAAGCTACACCTGACCGCAGCAGTAGCAGAGCATCTACATCTGTAATTTCAAGTTCCGCTATACCAATAATGGAGCAAGCCAATGCCACTGCTACCGAAGCATCAAATACCACAACTGATGCTAGCAATCAAACTTATAAAAACAATAAAGATACGATCAAAAAACACAACTTCTCTGCTGAACAACTTGCTGAAGCTGCAGAAAAACGTGCACGGGAATTGAGGCAGCTTCAACATCGTTTCTGTAACAGTTATAGACTCATCAGGTAAACGCATCCTATTTGTCTGGTGCTTTTTTGGGGGAAAAGGACGTGTTTCGACTGATATTCATGGCTGCAATACTATGTAGAACGAAATCGGCAGATACTATAGTCGCACTCACGATGACAATCAACGATCCGGAGTTTACTCATGAGCTTTTACTTGGAGGGAAAGAATTGGCGATCAAATATATTATTCCTGAATTGTACCCTTTGATTCCAAGCAAGATTGAATTAGACAACAAGAATATAGATAAAACCAGAGAAAGGTAACATGAACATGGCATTTTCTTGCTTATGTAAAACTTTATCCTATCTATACTGATGTGTAATCCATTCTGTTTCAATTATTACCGATGGGACATAAAGCTGGATTGTTTCTGGCTTCAACGAACATTTAGAGATCGAAACGAACAACCTAACTCTTTTTGAGAATCTGAATTGGCTGAACCGTCATTTAGAACAATTGATTAGCACACCGCCTGTACGCAAATCTGAAGAACAGGAAGAGGTTGACAAACTAGCTGCAGCTCAGCAACAAAATAGGCGTAGTAGTTCCTTAGCGCTGCAACAAAGTGAACAAAGCCAACCTATAAATCAGCAGCAACCATCGGCAACAGCCAACAAATCATCAAGGAAAGTAATGTCGCTTTTTGACGAAGATGATCTTTACTCCAAAAAGAACAACGTTATTATCGTCAATGATCCCAGCTTCGTCGATATGGAGCAATCCACAAGTGATGAACAGGAAGAGACTACAGCTGACGATGAAAGTTCGTCTGAGGACGAAGAATTAGAAAAGGATAAAGAACCGCAACAAGATAGCAGCACGAAAACAGTTGTGAGCTTAGCCCAAGCAACAGTTCGTAGAGGCACCGAAATTCGCCTAGAAGATCCAAGAATGGAGAATATCTCACTCTTCCGTTGTACTTTGTTACATATTATGGTCAAATGTGCGCGCTGTAAAGATACAGTGGAAGTGGAGAATATTAAACCAGAGGTAGATCCCACTCCATTAGCATCGGCAGAACCTTCTTCTTCCACAAACGCTACGGCGACCTCGAAAACTGAAAGATGGACCACTTGTCCAACTTGTTCCTCTGTCTTGGGTATTAAATTCCTCGGTGGTGAGTATATGTCATTTTTTTTTATTTGTGCTTATGCATGTACGTTGACTTTTTTTCTTGTTTCATCAAAGAATTTATTCATCAAGGCGCTAAAACTCTCGGTTTACTCCAGCTCGCTGGATGTACTGCTTACGACTTGTTGCCTTCAGCCTTTATTGGCACCTGTGGTTCTTGCATGGCCGATATGCCCTCAACTTTAAAATTATCCCCACATGATCCTCCTAAAACCATCCATTGTTTCTCCTGTCATGCTAAAATGACGTGTAACCTCGGCGAGTACAAATTTGTCAAGATCGGCAGCGAAGGTGGAGAGAGACTTAGAGCCAACGAAGAACAAATTTTGAAACTCAAGAGAAAAAAGAAAGATAAAGAAGCGTCTTTGACCGTGGGGGAACCATTACCTAATCAAGGTACTTGTGCTCATTATCGGAAATCGAAACGATGGTTTCGCTTTTCATGCTGCAATAAGTTATACCCCTGTGACATTTGCCATGACAGCCAGACAGATCATGTTGCTGAGATAGCAAAGAGATTTGTGTGTGGTTTATGTTCAAGAGAACAATCATTTCACACTGGAAAGCCTTGTGCGTGTGGTCAGGAATTCGAGAAGCAACCCATGAAAGGAGCCTTTTGGGAAGGTGGCAAAGGTGTCAGAGACAAAGCTAGCATGAGTCGAAGAGTAAGTATTTAACCATGACAGGAAACTATCTTCTTATTATTGTTACTGAAAAACTGACTGTCATCTTTTCATCATTAGGATCCTCACAAGCATAAGGGTTTAGCGAAAACTACCTCAAAGAAACAGGAAAGAGTTGGTTTGGCGGGTAAGCAGCGTCATCAGAAGGATACGAAAGATCAACAATGATAATCGAAGATATCAACAGAGCGTTATTGTCAGTAAGAGGCATCTCATTGAAGCAGGACAGCATAAATTTGTATCATGATGTTGTTATGCCAGCAAAGATGACAAAGCCTTGGGGAGCCCCCTTTTTGCTGCCGTTGAATTTCCTCAGGTGGAGATTGAGATACCCTTGGATTCCCAAAAGGGAAATAGAGATACAACTTATCCTTTGTAATTGTCTTTCTACAACCCATCCAGTATGGTCGCTTTACCTGCTAGCTAGTTTACGTTTCAGTTTTGATTGAATAAATACACTTCTTTTACGTAGTTAAATGTTGAATATTTGGTGAGCTAAGAATGCTCTTTTTTTTTTTTAGAAATTTCTGCCTTTTAAAACTGCTGAAAAAAAAAGAAAAAGAGAAAAACTATCCTAATTCAGTAACGAAAGTATCAAAATGGATGGAAGAATAAATACATCTCCATACCCCTTCACCTTTTCTTTCTTTCTTTAACTATTGCTTTGTAGAAAATTCAAACAACAAATGACAACTAGCACTGAACCACAGGATTCACTTCATACAATGCAAGATGATAACGATCTACATCCTTTGGCTACGTCTACTAGAGTCACTTCTAGCGTAAGTGACAGCCCTGCTGAATCATCTGCGTCTTCCACGATCTCATCCCCCCCTTTGACAGCTGTTGACAAAGTTACAACAATTTTCGTCGTTGGATTTCCCGATGATATGCAAGAAAGAGAGTTCCAAAACATGTTTTTGTTCTCGAAAGGTTTCGAAGGTGCTTCTTTGAAGTGGCACTGTAAGGAACAACAAGATGATCAAGATTTAGTCTCTTTTAATAACATGAATAAAAAGCAAATGGTAAAAAAAAAAACTAAAAAAAAAAACTATTAGATAAGCTTGTAAGTTGACAAAATAGCTTAACGATAGATCGGCTTTGCTAAATTCCATACGCGTAAAGAAGCTATGGACGCCGCCAATCAAATGAATGGTAAAAAGGTTGACATGGAGAAAGGTTCTATTCTAAAGGCAGAAATGGCGAAAAAGAATTTGCATATCAAGCGTAACTCCAGTATCCCTACCACTAGTATTTCAACACCATATGAATCTAACTTACAACCATCAGCATCTTTATTTTTGACGCCAGACTTACCGACATCCCAGTTGGCTGCACAAGCAGCTTCTCCCAGAAGACTGAGTCAACCACAGCCCCAGCAGAAGGATTTACTTTCACCTTTCTCAGCTATCAATGACAACTCATGCTCTGGACTGGAAGGATTCTCACCTCTTCCCAGTGATTTGTTATCACCTGCAGACTATAAGAATGACCCACTTTTGAATGATCCCCTTTTACCAACATCTGATGCACCTTCCTTCGGTGAGCCTTTGTTTGGTATTCGTTCACAGTCTTTTGATGGCCAAAATTTGAGCAGTAAGATTACAACATCCTCGACAGCTATCAATAGCAAGAATGACATTTTACATCCTTTCAACTTCTTTTCCAAATCTTTCAATATTACTGATGACAATGACCCCTTCAGTTATCTTTCAAAGTCAACCCCATCGACAAACAATGACTTCTTCTCTACCCTCTCCTGTTTTCAACCACAAAGTAACACTGGACTATTTGGTGCAGATGATTTCTTATCTATCAGCAATCGCAGATGCTCATTACAGCCTCCGTCCGCAGTAGCAGATTTGACATTCAAGAGATCAGCTAGTGTATCGTCGTCTTCTGGCCGTCCAAGCACAAACCCAGCTGACCAGAATCCACCATGTAATACACTTTATGTCGGTAACTTACCACCTACTACAAGTGAAGATGAACTGCGATCTTTGTTTTCACATTGCGAAGGCTATAAGCGTATGTGTTTCCGTCAGAAACCTCAAGGACCCATGTGCTTTGTTGAATTTGAAGACGTATTATATGCTGCAATGGCTATGACTGAAAACCAAGGCCATCTTTTGTCCAGTTCTATTAAAGGTGGTATTCGCCTTTCATTTTCCAAGAACCCTCTTTTCATCAAACCTAACAAAGATAACAAAGACAACAATAACAACTTGACTAGTCATGCTTTCAACTTTAAACAACTTGGCACTGCTTTATTAGCTGATGCTTAAAGAAAAAGAAGAACAAAGTACATTATATTCTTTCATTTTTTTGCATAATTTTGTTTCACATTTTTATACACATTTGTATTATTGCTTTCCATCCCGCATTTGCTAACAATAAAACAGCGTATTATTATATAACCTTTGCTTGGTAAGACGTGTCGCTTCCTCTGTGTTTGAAGATTTATTATAGTTTTCAGTTTTCGTCTTTTGTTTGTTATGCTGCCCTGCAGATTAAGGTTTTGGCTGTAGTAAGGCTGAAGAAAATCGATTGGGAAACAAAACAATCTTCCTTGGGCTGTTTAGAACAAAATTTGAGACAGCTGAAAAAATCTGGGACTTGTTCCAAGAAGTGGGATAGTTAAAAACGGGGGACAACCAATAAAGTGTTGGACACTTTTGTTACGAATACTAAACATACAGTGATGTAAATACATTGCTCTACCTGGCCGAGTTGAGAAGTATATCTGTACAAAAATAAAAGTGGGCCAAAGTTTGGAAACCAATACGCACCATATCTTTAAATTGAAATAGTGAGATTCCAAAGCAACAAATAGATGCTGATATGATGTGAAGCTTACAGCAGTGATTATTCCTGTTCTTTATAATTTTTCTAGAAACCCATAATACATACAATGAAAATAGAGATAGGGCTATGAATATAGCCTAGAAATAAGGAATTCAAGGATCAAGAAACACTTCTATCATTGGTATCAATAAAAAAGTGCGCTCCTCGATAATAAGTTAATAAGGCCTTTCTTGACTTACTATAACGATATTTACATCCCTTCAACGCTAGCATTATATCACTACTAATCTTCAGCTTTTTTTATTTTGTAGTAGACTAAATCAGTCCAATGAAAGGAACATTAGTAAAAAGTAAAATTGGCGGATTTCTCTAGTTTTGATGGCAGTTGTTCCTAATAAATGGCAAGGAGCATCTTCTTTAATCGACTATATATAATGTTAAAGAAACGAGAATGATACTGACTACTTGAAAAGGATAAGACGGATTCCTTGCAGTAGCATTGATTATTGAAGAAGGAAAACGATTGCTGTAACATAGCAGCATACCCCGTCAGGACATTAGGACAGCCTTTGCTAGACTGGCTTTATACCCACTAATATCAATACACTATCTTTTTTCTCATTAGCTGGGCACTGGTGCCAGAATGTGAAATTGGGCACCTCTAATAGTAGGTGGACACCGGTGCCAGAATTTAAAAATGGGCACCTGTAATAAAGTGGACATAAAGGAAATAACTATGGACACCGGTGTCCACCTACTATTAGAGGTGCCCATTTTTAACTGCCCAGCTATTCTTTTTTACGTCCACTTTATCACCCATTGAGTTTAAAATCATTTGTCAATCGTAACAAGACTTAAATAGGCTCTCCAATTTTCCCCTTTTCAATTGAAACTATCAAATGATACCAACGAAGTTGTCTCACTTTGATCAGGCAACCAAAACTGAGCTCCTTGGTAAAACTGATACGGAATCGATTATTTTTACAGGAATCGCTAGTAATGTAAGTCCAAGGATTATACAAAGTTAGAGTGTTCAAGTTGATCACTTAAAATTGTACCTGAACGCAGCAATGGTGTATTGGAGATGTTCCTCATGTAAGTTTCACCTTTAAAACGGATTGGTCAGGCTTTTACTAATGATAATTTGCATGATACATCTTTCTCTTAGGGAGGTAGCGTACAGTTATAGAACTGATACATTTCGGTCTCGTACCTGAAACTTATAACGAAATATTTACAAAGTAATATTGTACGTGCAAAGGTTACATTGCCAGTATTGTTACCGATAGTGTACTTCAACACTTTTCAGACAACTATCAGAAAGACCTTGTTGCCCTTAACTGCTTTTACTTCAGCAAAACTATTCCTGGTCCTCTCATTGTCGAAATAGAGGAACTCAAAATGAGTAAAAAGGGGTATTGTGTCGTCCGAGCGCTCTTGAAACAAAAGAAAGATTTGACACCATTAAGAGATATAAAAGCATATAAATCTGCTGAATGGCTTGTCAAATTACACTGCATTTTTACTATCGGCAACATGGACAGTGAAAAAGGTGTTACTTCATTTTATAGAAATCCTATTGCTCCCTCTAAAGAGTATATAGAACCTTACCACTATGCCTTCATGGGTGAGTTTCTCAAAACAACGATCGATGCAACTACTTTTCCTAGAAACGACAAACAACCTGGCAAACCGGAGATCATACAAACTGTGGAATTTTCAGATGGAAGGAATATTGACTTCAAATCCATTCCTTATCTATGCGATATGTTCGTGACACCGCCTTCGTTATTGGGACCATCAGTTCTGGGCGGTTTAGTATGGTGTCCTACCATGCAACTAGAAGTACAATTCAAGAAGAGGCCTACAGGGAAAGAAGTGCTTGCCCATTTCGTGGCACCTCACATTATCAATGGTAGATTTGACATTGATGGTGAAATCTGGAATGAAAATAACGAAATCGTTGCGACCACAAGGTAGTTATAAAGCATTGCACTAGTCTTTAGAAAAATCAACACTAATGAGCTACAATATTCAGACACCAATGCTTGATAGTCCCCTGGAGCCGAAACTCGAAGAATTCAGATGCTGTTCAAAGACGACAAAAGATGTTGAACGATAAATCCAAACTTTAAAAATAGATAGACATCGCTTTTGCATAGCAGAATTTTGCTGGCTATAGGCGTTTAAATCTATAGATAATAGCCATATGCATAGTATTGATTGTATCATGCCACAGTAAGTTTATTGATAGCCATATCACTTAGAAAATTGTTAATATTTTGTTAGTGAATGTGGGGTTAAAAAGAATACAGGCTTCGTCAGAGAATAATTTATCTAAATAGATCTGGACATGAACATTTATAAGTTGTACGTCCTTCTTTCTAACTCTTACTTGAGGACAAATAAAATAGCTATCTTCATCGATCAATTGAGAGCAATATACAATTCATGGTAGCAAGTATAACGCTCGCAAATTCATCCACGCGATGTGCGTGCCATTATGGAGTAAAGGTGGTGTAGCCGATGCCAGAACGCAGACGCAGATTGCATACTACCATGAATAAAGCAACGACACCGACTTTTAACCATTTGAAGTAGAATCAAGATATTCCCCACATTTTAGAAACATGAATATCTTGTGTACATGAAATAATTTGCAGATGGTTGGAAAGAAACCTTACCGATTCACATTTTACTTTTTGTTCAAATAAAAAGGCACAAAGTGCATAATTATTTTGTGGTAGTTTCAAGGGCTACTGGGAATAGAGCCTTAGCAACCTTAAAGAGTCCCGTCAGATAAATAGATAAAGCCAATCAGAAAACAGCGTTGGCCCTAATTTGGCCCCGTAAACACCGAGTGGCTCAACCTAGCCAATCAAAAAACCACGTTGGGATCAAATTGGGGCCAAAGTTCGCTAACTATTGCTAAAGAATACAGTACAAAGCCTTAGCTCGCAGCTCTTGCAGGAAGCGGCTGCCTTACGACTAATCACCCATCATAGAATTTGTCTTTTCCTCTCCATGCTCCACCCCTCAGCGATGTTTGACTGAATTATCTTAAATAAAATTATCTAAAAAAAAAAGAATACAAAGCCTTAGCCACCGAATGTGAACCGAGTGGCTCAAATAAGCCAATCAAAGAGTCCCTAAGGAGTACAGATATTTATCCAATCAGAAAGCCGCGTTGGGGCCAATTTGGGGCCAAAATGGACCAACGGGACCTAACCAAAAGCCAACTTCCTCTATTGCCATGGCAGCCACGTTTGTCACGTATGTGAAAAGGAGTTTCACTTTCCGTCTGGATTACGACGACACATCACGAGCAATCATCAAATACCATTACCCTCCAGACCTAAGACAGCATATTACGATCTAAGTGGGAAAACCCTTGTGGATAAGAATACACCAAACGCAATTCAACATTATGCTTGTCCATCATGCTGGACTTACCATTCTGAACTTAGTTGGATGAAGGCCCATATACCGTCTCATAAAATGCAACAACAACATGATATTGCTAGTATTCCCATAAAAACAAGGAAAGATACCTTTCTCTTCCGTGATGCCACTTCATTCTTACATACGCCCAAACGGCCAAAAATTACGACTGAGAGTATATCCACCTTGTCTTCCATAGCAACTATAATTAGTCCGTATAATGTGCATTTGTCCCCTGATCATAGACGTTTCGCAATTCAGCAGTTAATGGATCAAACCAACCACGTCTCATTAAAACAATTCCCGGTAGCATACTTAATGCTAAAGCAAGCGTTGGAGACGGAATTGGCGAGCTTACCTCATTTTCTTTGGACGTTTACCCAGCCAGATATCATTGCAACTGACGATGCAATTCTTTTAAAAACCATTCAATTTGTATTAACAGATTATTGCAATAAATGTCATCGAAATGCCTTTTACCAACCGAAAAATGAGCGTTCGTATTGGATTGACCGTGTAATACCCATTTTTCAAACATTCGGTGACCAGAGCCAGTTACTTGGATTCCAGTGGTGCGAGATTCCTACAGAAGAGCATGTCGAATTCACCATTGATCCAGATACATGGATGCGAACTACACCTATCAAATACCATGACGGCGTTGGCTATGATATTAATGGCTGCAGTCGTCTGGTGATGGAAGGATCAAGCAGTAGCACACTAAAAGAAAACGTACTTCACACCCAAGACGACACAATCAAGACGTTATACGCATCGATAGAAATCCTCACGTCATTCTTACGACGCCATGCCACTGCATCATTTCCTAGTCTTTGTTCTGTCGTCTCTTATTCTCTACAGTGTGTATGCACAACAATTACTCTTTCTATAACAATGTTGGACCCTGATAATGTTGGCAGTTATATTCAAAAGGAAATACGATCTGTAGACATCCCCTCTTCCTTTAACAAATGTCATTTATGGATGCAAGTATTTGAACTCGTCGCGTATCTTTTTGTTTCGCTTCGGGAGCAGGAAGTTATCCTGGAAACAGTCATGAAGGAAAGCTCAGGTGTCATTGAGGTTAAAGATGAAGAGAGAGGACTTCATGTTCTTAATGGGATTATTGGAACGGTTGAGCCTCTATCTGTTTGAGATGACCATGGAAGTGCGTATTCTGGGATTGATAAAATAATTTTATTTCTGTTTAAGTTTTATATAACATGGCGATTCAGTTATGTTATTCTGCCATTATCAATATCAACATCAATACCATCAATAAAATAGTTAGCTAATTTTGGCCCCAATTTGGCCCCAACGCTGCTATCTTATTGGCTAAATATGCGCTCAATTTGGCCCCAACGCTGCTATCTTATTGGCTAAATATGCGCTCAATTTGGCCCCAATTTGGCCCCAACGCTGCTATCTTATTGGCTAAATATGCGGAAGACTGACTCTTTCAGTCTTCCTTAAATTGCTCAATTTGGCCCCAATTTGGCCCCAACGCGACTCTCCAATTTGGCCCCAACGCGACGCTATCTTATTGGCTAAATATGCGGAAGACTGAATCTATAATTATTTATTTTACAATTTATTTTCCAATTTGGCCCCAACGCTGCTATCTTATTGGCTAAATATGCGGAAGACTGACTCCTTAAATTGTTCAATTTGGCCCCAATTTGGCCCCAACGCTGCTATCTTATTGGCTAATTCAAAAAATGACGCAGAGTGCGCAGAGTGTCTAATATAATTCTGGCATTTCTCAATGCTAATCAGCTTATTTGCTTGAACAATTCTATTTGAGACATTATCGGCTTGTGGCAGGCAATTCCTGTGGTATTTCCATACCTCCTATAATATATAAAGACGAATTAGACACACTTTCAAGCATTTGACTCGTTATTATGATCATAGAATCATAATAACACTTGCACACGTCATATTGTATTTCTAAAGATGCGCATATATAATGCTGCATTATTACTGGCTGAGAAATTAAGGAACGAGGACTTTTTTTTATTTTTTCTCTTTTAAATACAAACATTCAGTTTGCTGTGAACGCTCCCCTCTCTGATTTTCAGTGTATAATAAAAGGACTAAAGGAGACTCATTTCACCTTACAGTTTATATCAAATTATAAGTCGCGTTCACTAAGCATAGAACAACCGCAAATATCACAATTCCTTCCTACATCAGCCTTTACCTAGGAGCAAAACAATTTGATTGGGTTTAGGAAGGGCGACTAGGAAGGCAAAAATACTACAGTATAGCCTCGTTCTTGCATACATCTCTGAGTCTCTTCGGTTCTATGAATGATAGCATTTTCATGATAATATTACGTCACTGCATACAACGCTTATCCAGGATCCATAACTCCCTCAATAAACTGCAAAAAATGTTCGGCTCTTGTGCGTACTTTTATGGTTCCCTCTGGTATCTTCAATTCTGGCTCTCCATCATTTCTCTTGATGTGAACATAAGAATTATGTATGCTTAGGCCCCAGCTTTATATCATTCCCTCCGTTTCGTCCCTTTTTTTTCGGCCAAAGCACGCGCAATCCATTTCTTCTCATCGTTGTAGGTTTCAACGAAACACTGGGCTGATCGCTCCGTTAATGTACTGTAAAAGCCTGCTTGTTTAGCACACACGCCATACTCAACAATAAGATCTAATAACTCTTGAACTTGATGGGGAATATGTAAATCTTATAACTTTACGGATTATGGTGGACTAATTAAGTGTAGCAGGACTATTGTGGTATTCGCTAGTTTTAACTATAAGATAAAAGGTAAATAATAACTGTTGTATTTGCTTAATTAAAGATTTATAACTGTTGTAAGTCGATGACTATGAACTTAAGTGTCTTTATTGTGGTATTTGACGACTTGTAGAGTTAAATATCACTTATAATTACAACAGTAAAAAAAGCTTAACGAGATCAAACTAGTAGGTTTTTATTTTGAATCAAGTTTTCCAAGAGAAGAAAAAATATCTACTGCAAAATTTTAAATATCTTCTTCACATTGCGGAACTTAGAAACTGACAGCTGAGTTATTCTACTCAAAGAAGACGTACGTCTTCTGAACCGTAAAAGAATAGAATTCTCCCTTGAGGAGATTACGCATCTACCCGGAGCGGGTGAACTTGTAAACGTATCCATGGCTCGATCTAGTGATCATGCAACTAACCTATTTTTCATGCTAACCATTATGTAGCACTGCTTGCAGGAAAATAGTATTAATTAGGAAAATGGTATTCGTGCGTGGTGTTTGAGTTGAGTGAACAGTTATTGTAAAGGATGATCGCAAACTATTATCTTGTAATCATTCTTTATGCCGAAGGCAGAGAATAGTACTTATAACCTATTATACCTTGGTGTTGAATCAATATATCCTGCATGTCCATATATTAATTCTACTATACATCCTATGTCATATAGTAACGTATTACAGTAAAATAAGTAAACTATATATCCTAACTGACAACCTGTTCAGCCTTATACGAGGTAGCTAATCTCGTATAAGAAATCATCACCTATTCTATATTCGTTTCCTACTCTACTTTATATTATTTCAGCAGTAATGAGGTGTGAGGATCTGGTATAATTTGTATACGAGTTCTCCACATCTCATATGATGCTGTCAACTAAACACAACACTTAATTCACGGTACTCATATATTCGAGTTTATGTAGTTTCTAATTATTTCTGGTTTGCAATATTATATAATTCATCTTTATCCTTCATAAAGTGAATTATATCTTTAATATTTGTATATCATCTACCCTCAAATACGACAATAGTGCTTTTTAATTGATCAGGAAAGGGCCCCTCTTTATTTATCCAGATCTAGTTTGATATATCCAGTTACTTTAAAAGACTTATTGTTGGATCGGTAAGATCAAAATATAGAATAAAAGTAGGAAATAAACAAGTGACAAGTCTGTGAAAACTCTGGAAGGTTCAAGTTTATTTCTTTCTTCAAAAAAATTCAGATGAAGTTCGTTCAGATGAACAGAATCAACTGGTATTTATATTTTTTACGAAATGGGTATACAGGCTTATTCACCATGGACTATGTTGACTGATCTTGTAACTTGACTTAGTAACCAGGAGAAAGGACCAATAAACACCAGCGACAGGAACACCGAAAGAGAGCAACAGAAATGTGTAACTCGACCCTTACTGGTCGGACTTAGTAGTAGCGGTCAATATAAAGATTGCCCTATAGGACAACAAGTGATTGGGTATATAAACTGGTTCTGAATGATACTAATAGCATCCATTATAGGAACCAGTAGAGAAGAGGATATAATCGACATGGGCATTCAATAATTACCATAATCGAAATGAAGATTATAAATTTACAATAAAGTGATTACCGAATCTAGTGTACCTCCTCTACGACCTTTAATAGGTGGAGTCTGGAATAGAATAATGTCTGTGGAATAGCAAATAAAGACATCTCACTCTATAAGGCAATAGTTATAGAGGCTAACAGAAACTGGATAAGTCACTTCAATCATCAATGTAAATTATAGACTGAATACCAATAGATCATGCACGTGAAGTAACCTGCCATTTAATTATAACTATCAATAACGAAGCGTACTTCTGTTTTATTATGTAATATTCAGCAGTGATATCTTCATCGATACAACACTTATAAAATAAAATAAGACAGTAAAATGACCAGACACAACAAAGATACTCTTTATTCAAGTTTGTTGAGAATGATACTTTTATATGAGAAACGGGGTTATTAACGGGTATTCAACTATTAATACAACTGAACTAAAACTATCATGAGAATGATAAGATCTTAGCCGCAAGCGGGTGTCAAAGTAGATGTGTATCAGATTGTCAAGCAGTGTTGTATATGTTATAGTAAGAACAGAGAGAGAAAAGAAAACAAGAGGAAATCTGTGAAAACCAAGTTATCTTCTTTTATTCAGATAAAGAATGAAGACAAAAACCATGTAGGAAAAAAGTACTTCTATTTATATTGTGGATATTGTAAAAAACTTTTTCTATCGGGACCCTTAGGTACAAGATGACCTGATGATAAAAGAAAAGACATACCCAATTGCTACAGCACGGTTAATCATGCTAGAGCGGTGCCTTGACCGATTGGATAGGTATAAGAAGGTAAGTGATGAGCTGATCTGGCTAACGGTTCCTTTAACCGATACCTCGGCAGATTCATTATGACTAATGGGACGGATAGGATAAATCATCTTTAATTCTGCCGATATCTCCATTTCAGTCTTATTGAATTCTGTCAGAATGTAAAGAGTTAAAGTAAGGGATCAACAAGTTAGATAATAGCTTAAGTAGATTAGATTTATGTATTGTGGTTTGATCTGCTGAGTAAAGTTATCTGATTTAATCAAATCCAAATACTATAATATCTTATTCCTAAATAAAGTCAATTACTAATACAATGTTGTCTCGAATATACAGATGAAATATTCTTCCGTAAAAGAAAAGAATTGTTCTTGACGTGTTTGGTGAGATAATAACTACAATACTCGAGTACGTACAACCAGGTAGAGAATACATTCTACCACGGTCTATCTATATTGCATCTAATATAGGTTATGTACAACATAGAACAAGATATAGGCCTAAGTATAATAATCACCCAATAAGCATCTGAACCTGAAATTAGTGACTAGCATACGCGTCCTCAAATAATATAATTCCCATTAAACCTCACAAAGTAAATAATCCTTCTACTTCATCTGAAGAATAATAAAGACACCTAAGTTCATAGTCATCGACTTACAACTGTTATCAATTTTTTAAATAAGCAAATACAACAGTTCTAACAAATCTATCACTCACGGTTATTCTAACCTTCATAAAGATCCGCAATCTCTTATTTCAGTATTATGTAATAATCCAAGAGTAATATGCTGTTGGATACAACAAGCAGGTACTGAAGTCGTTCTGTAGTTTAAGACGTATAGTTGTATCTTGGATACAACATAGTTCCTTTAAATAATTATTTAGAATAAATTCCAATGAATATAATCTCCGGGTACACACATGATCGACCCGTACTTGCACTTCCGACTCAACAGATAACTTGACGGACTTTCAATTACTACTGCTACGTCATTCATATTTAAGCTTATCACAAATGACACGTTAGGAGTAGTAGTCCGTGAAATAACTATGGTTGGTTTTCCAGTATAGATTTTGTTGTACTGTTTCTTAACTTAGATATAAGATTGTTATATGAAAGAAAGCTCCTTTATTAAAGGTATATTTCTCATCTATCTATTTAAACTATTCTACTTCCGCACATTCATTCTATCGAGCACCGAGCCGGACCTCACGTGCTCTAATTCTATTGATTGGGCTGACAATCCTTCACACTCCGTTTCACAAATTAGGAAATAGTTTATAAAGTTTTGTAACGCGCATCTCTTCAGTAGAGGGAATGCTGTGTTTTCAAAGCAAGCAAGTGATGATAATATTCTATTAAACTCCATATTCACAAACATGATGGTGGTTTAACTGACTACGATGGTATCTGATGTTGCGTTTCCTGTACTATCTCGATATTACTTAAATTTATTTTATTTTGTTTTGCTTTTCAACATATTCGTTGCGTAATGCCTAGCGAGCTAGCTTTTATCTGTGAGGGATCTTCTTTATTTATTTATTTGAAAGTTGATTTTTCAATTGAGAGATTGATTTCTTCTTTATTTCGTAACGATCTTTTTATAATAACATTGATGCATAAGCTTATTAATTTGTATATAACCATATTTCGTCGCACGACAGCTGTTACTGTCTTTTGAGACGCAAAGTCGTGTAATAAGCCCTGCCATACAAGTCCTTTACATTTGTACATTGGCCTAATAGATTTGTCTGGTTGATCCATTACAGATATCGATGCTTGATAGAATAACAAAACCATCGAAACTGGATCCAGTTCATAACGTCAGCCTTGGAAATACTGTAGTGTGCATATTTTATCAGTAAGTTGTATGATCCATTTTCTAGGCAGTCACTCGTTCTTAAATAAAGCATATAGGGACTGACTTCGAATACAGCAATTCTCTCCTTATCCTTTACTCTCGCTAATGTCATACTTAGAACAAGATGATTTTGACGACGACTGGGATGATTTGACACCGAGCTTTCAGGATAAACTATTCGAAAATCTACAGCAATTAGAAAGTGAGCATTTACTGAAAACCGAAGTAAGAGTAATTAAAAGAATTTACAGAATTAGATAATGGCTTAATTAAGCACATCAAAACTTTGTCTCGTTTCAAAAAAGGACAAAGATAACAACTTTTTGACAGCTGACGATTTAACAACTGATCCACTTGCAAGTAACGATGAGTCATCGGATATTTTTGAGGGTTTCCTTGACCGCTTGCTCGAAATTCCTTTCAAAATGAAGGTTACTGCTTTTCCTACAGGTACAAAAAAACAACGCATGGTTTTGGAAAATTGTACAAATGAACAGCCTATAACAGTAACTTTAGAAGATAAACAACAACTTTTTAAAACCTTTGATGACACATTCCAAGAGGGTGATCCCCTCCAGCAACAAACGTCAACGAAGGAAAAGACCGAAAAAGCGTTCAGCAAGCGATTAAATGATGAGAACGAAGAGGCACCATTCAGCATTGAAACCAAGTCAATAAAGCATTCAGAACCGCCGCCAGCGCAACCGACAATGGTATCATTTAAAACGGCATCCGGCAAATCAATTTTGAGGGAAGCTCAAAGAAGGGCTTTAGAAGAGTTCAAAAAGTCAGAAGATCTGAAAGCAAGTAAATCGTTTTCTGTTAGTATGAAGAATACTGGGGAACAGGAAGAAATCCAACCAAACAGTAATCTCAAACGAACAATATCATTCTCCAAAGAATCACCAGAAAACAGTCAGCAAACTTCCTCAGAGCGAAATAATAAACGCCCTGCAACCGATTCGTTGGAAGATAGTAACATGGAATCCACAAATTTCCTAGCGAAATATGGGGGGTTTAAGCTTGGCAAGAGTAACCGTAATTGGGAGGTATCAGCAGCAGCTAAACGACGGGCGATATCTTTATTAGACAATGATCCAGTTATTGTTAACAACGAAGTCTTAACAAGCGATAAAAAAGACAAAACCGATACTTCCGCTTTAGTCCATTCTAATTCATTCACTCCACCAACACTCGTCATCGATTTGAAGAAAGTCTCTGCATTTCGAACACCCCTCAAACAGGCAAAATCAAGCATTATTTCCTCTACAATACCTTCTCGCACATTCTCCTCGATTCCCAAACAAAAAGCATTCAAATCGCCGGTAGTCGCAAAAGAACGTACCAAAGCTGCTTTACAAAATAAAAGTGCTCACCGGGCAAAAGGATCACAAGTTTTTGATTTAACAAGTAAGCGTTTAAAATTGATTAAATAATAATAGCTAAAATAATCCAAAATATTGAAACTAAAAGTTATCGTATTTGATTAGTACCCAATAATAGATATACTATTGCACATCTAGGAAAGCCGCTGCTATATACCCGTGAGCAGTTACTTGCGAAAAATGTGTAAGTTCAATTCAAGTTTCATTATGACGATGTGCCAATGTTTAATTCTATTTGCTCTATGCTTTACAGTCCTGGCTGCATCATTGATATGACACTTCAGGCCGCTAAAAAGTACAAATATAATGGATTTTGGGGTGTGGAAGAAGCTGCTGCTGAGATGATCAAAGCCGGAGTCTTGTCTGATCGAATTTCGTCGGCATGGATGGAAAACCATTTTGGAATGATTGTTTGGAAAAATGCTTGTCTTATACGAAGCTACCCGGACAAATTGTTAGAACGTTGGACATCACAATATGTATTAGATCAATTATTGTATAGATACGAGCGTGAGGTCAATATGGGTCAACGTTCAGTGCTGAAAAAAATCTTCGAATATGATGATGCTGCAGACAAGTATATGATATTGTGTATTACAGATATTTGTAAGCGAAATAGAAAATCGTCTTTCAGACCATGTAAGTCAAGACATAAAATTGAAGTATCCGAGAGTTTTTCTTGTTACTAAGTATCTCTGTCTAGCAACCAAAAATTACGAGAATTTGTCGACTGAATATTTCCTCAGAGTATCTGATGGGTGGTATGAAGTCCCTGCATGTATTGATAGGAGAATGGAAAGAGCTATACTGAAAAAGAAATTGAAAATTGGGCATAAACTCGCTATACATGGTGCTCAAATTGTTGGCAGCAAAAAAGCTCAATCACCGCTTGTTATCAAGGATGATGAAACACGCTTGATGATTACAGCAAACAGTTGTTTGCCTGCCAAATTTGATGCAAAGTTGGGCTACCAGAAGCGGAAACCAATTGTGCGCTCGATTTCATCCATATTCGACGATGGCGGATTAGTAGCAGTTGTGGATGTGGTTATATGCCGCAAATTTCCTTTACTTTACACTGAATGGCTTCCGAATGAAATATGCATCACACGCACTGCCAAGGAAGAAGAGGACATCCAAAATGAAATGAATGAACGCCATTTTTACAGAAACAACAGTAGTGTCGCCTTCCCATATTTTACAGCTGGCAAAAGAGATATTAGTTTGCCAAATCTTGATCGTAGTGTAAGTGAACCGCAGAAGCTTGAGGAGAGACGTGTTACTGGATCTTTCAAGGTTAGAATATGTGACAGTAAATCTTCACCGGATCAGCAATTGGCTACCTTATCAATATATGGGGCAAATGAGCTACAACATCTTGATATTGCTGAAGGCAACAGATATAGGATCTACTTTGTCCAACCAAACTCCAAAAACATGAAGTACTCAGGATTGGACCTTAAAACCCTGCCAATAACACGTTGGGAGCGTGTGTCTGCTGTCAATCAGCCAAATGCATATAAACCAAGGTATTTGACATGCTGTCTAAATATGCAGAGACAAGACCGTTATTCCGCTTTTGATTTAGTTGTGCTTGTTTTACGTGAGTATCTCGATGGAAATAGTTTCAGCTGCTTTTTGACGCCTTAACTTTGCTACTTTTTTGTAGATGCGAGTTCCCCTGAGCTGGAAACAATACATGGGCGAAAATTGTGGCATCAAAATGCATTTGTGACAGACGAAAGTCAAGGCATTTGTCATGTCAGTCTTTATTTCCCTGAAAAATCGCTCACAGATATTAATGGACAGATAATAGCATTGATTAACGTTCGTTATGAAGCTTATGACAACAAATTTGAGATTGCGAATCTGAGGGCAACTGACGATACGGAAATCTTGAGTAAATTGTCATCCGCCAGTGATTATATCAAAAAAGGTATTGCAAGCTTGAAAAAATGGAAAAACAGTAAACCTAATGAACTCAAAGCTGTTACTGCTCGAATTGGCGAATTAGTCTAGTAATACTATGATAAAAATCCTATAACATTCTCGATACCCTTTCATAATCAGTTTACGTTTCAACAATCTATCGTAATAAAGATAATACCTCTGTCATTACTAAATTGACTCAATTGAACCAATATGTTTCTCACTGAAGGTGTTGCATCAAAGATCCTTTGCCACTAGTGTTGGGAAAAGCTTTTCTCCGTTCTTTCTTACCACGTTTGACTTTTCAACGGCGATTTCTCTGAATCAGCATGAATATAGTAATACATTTGACCAGTTCCCTTTATGAAGAAAGTAAGGAATACATAGACACAGACAGTAACTAAAGTGCAGGGAATTGTTTATTTTTTTCTTTTTAAATCTGGCAATTTTTAAGAAGTGATATAAGGAATGGTCACACTAACATTAACAAACTTGCAGATATCTTTATTTTTCTTCGACATGATTGACATGTAATCCGGTTTGGACTGCTTTAATATTATTTTCTAAGCGAAGCAATATGTGTATTCTTAGGGCTTTTGTGAGCTCATTCAAGGAATATATCGCATGAAGAAATGTATCCCAATAATCTATTTTTGATTATGCCATCAATAGCTTCGTGCGAAGAAGTAGGATAAATTACGATGTTACACTACCTTTGCTGATTAAGCCTACGCTTATTGGCACATCCAGGAAATCAACTTTTTTGTAACCATTTTTTTTGGAGAGTATATTTGCGATTTCATTGGACACCATGGCAAAGCTATTCACAGACCGCGTGATAACCAACATGAACGCTCCAAAAAGTGAAAGCTAAAGAAGTCTAACTATAAAAAATAGAATCTTTTTTGATCCCTTTTTATTTCTGGATTTACCTGGTTTTTTTCTTCTTCTTCTTTCTCTTTCCTCTGTTAAAAGCACTTCTTTACCAACTACTTCTAACCCCCTCCTCTACTGAATATCAAAATGTCTAAGAACGTCTTGACTACATCCAACGGCAATCCAGTTGAAAACAACCAAACCTCTCAAACTGCTGGTCAATGGGGACCTGTGTAAGTATACTGGAGTAATTTATACAATGTCCATCTTTCAATTATAATTCTAATTTGACTGTTGATTGAATTGGGAACAGCCTTCTTCAAGATTTCCATTTAATTGATAAGCTCGGTACGTATATTCTACAGAGAGTGCTATTGCGAAGGGATTTGTCCCACGCATTAACTTTATTATTCAATTGCTGACATTACTTAATTTCCCTTTTTTAGCTCACTTCGACAGAGAACGTATCCCCGAAAGAGTCGTACACGCCAAAGGTGCAGGCGCCCATGGTGTTTTTGGTAAGTAACTAATTGGATCTAAGAGATAATCATGGAAATAGACATACTTATTTATCTATCGGTTCTTTCATCGCTACAGAGGTCACTCATGACATCACCCATCTCACCAAGGCCAAGTTCTTGAGCCACATCGGTAAGAAGACTCCTGTCTTCCTTCGTTTCTCTACTGTCGGTGGCGAAAAGGGTAGTGCCGATACTGCTCGTGATCCTCGTGGTTTTGCTGTCAAGTTCTACACTGAAGAAGGTACTGTCCAGCGTTAACAAATAGCATATTATAGCCTATGCTAAAAAACTTAATTGTTCTATAGGTAACTGGGATATGGTTGGTAACAACACTCCCGTTTTCTTCATTCGTGACCCTTCAAAGTTCCCTGGTAAGTAATACATATGTTGCGTAGTTTGCAGTAGACTATGTGTACTGATTCGGTTCATAGACTTCATCCATACTCAAAAGAGAAACCCTCAAACCAACTGTGCTGACCCCGATGCTTTCTGGGATTTCTTGTCCCTTGTTCCTGAATCTATTCACCAAGTCAGCATTCTCTTTTCCAACCGTGGTACTCCTGATGGTTATCGTCACCTCAATGGTTACTCCTCCCACACTTTGAAGTTGGTTGATGATAAGGGTAACTTCAAATATGTCAAGTGGCACTTCAAGACTGACCAAGGTATTAAGAACTTGAGTGCTCAAAAGGCTCAAGAACTTGCTGGTTCT
Source organism: Mycotypha africana (assembly GCF_025528875.1). Lineage (NCBI taxonomy): Eukaryota > Fungi > Mucoromycota > Mucoromycetes > Mucorales > Mycotyphaceae > Mycotypha > Mycotypha africana. The sequence continues at coordinate 885,256 of NW_026515735.1, read as the reverse complement.
GATCCTGATTACGCCACTCGCGATCTTTTCAATGCCATTGAACGTGGTGATTATCCTTCTTGGTCCGTCTTTGTCCAAGTTATGGATCCCCAAGATGCCAAGAACTACCGCTTCAACCCCTTCGACGTCACCAAAGTCTGGCCTCACAAGGTAAGAGACACGACCTATCAGAATTTTGTGCTTATCCACTGATAGCAACTGACATTTTTTTCTTCCCAAATTATTTCAGGACTATCCTCTCATCCCTGTTGGTAAGATGACCTTGAACCGCAACCCTGAAAACTACTTTGCCGAAACAGAACAAGCTGCTTTCTCTCCTTCCCACATTGTACCCGGTATTGATGTTTCACCCGATCGTATGTTGCAAGGCCGTCTCTTCTCTTACCCTGATACCCACCGTCACCGTCTTGGTGCTAACTATGCTCAGATTCCTATCAATCAACCCCAATCTCGCGTTGCCAACCATCAACGTGACGGTGCCATGGCTGTTCTCGGTAACGGTGGCTCTGCACCCAACTATGAACCTAACTCCTTTGGTGGACCTTACCAAAACAACATTGCTGCCACAACCTTCACCGCTGAAGAAGTTCAAGGTTTCACTGGTCGCCACAGCTACAATTTGACTGATGTTGACTTTGTTCAAGCTGGTGATTTATACCGTCTCCTCTCTCCTCAAGAGAAGACTGACTTGGTCAACAACATTGCTGGTCATTTGAAGAACGCCAAGAAACACATTCAAGAACGCCAAATTGCGCACTTCAAGCGTGCTGATCCCGAATACGGTCAACGTATTGAAGAAACAATCTTGACTCTCAGCTCTAAAGCTTAAATTTGAATTATTATTTATTCCATATATTTATTCATCTATGAAAGAAAAGAAAAGCATTATTCCCTTTTGTTACAAATCATAAATAAAGTTTCAGTACTCTTCATGCGGTTTGGATTTTTTTTAGAAGAAAAAATTTTGTCACTTTATATAATTGTTGATTTGCTTGGGTCAACAAAAGAGTACCGTTCGACATTTCCGCTGCGGTAAAAACTCGATTAATAGTAAGCATTCTCACAGACAAGAGAGTAACATCGAAGTGCTTAACGTAGTTGCATTGTTCAACCGAAGGGGAGTAATATAGATAGAGTGAGAGATAAAGAAAAAGTCAAATGCTACAAATGGCTGATAGTGTTATAGAATGGATAATCTGTATAACCCACCGCATCATGGGTGTAAAACGTTTGTCTGTTGTACTTGTTAAAATCGTACTTGCTGCGTAATCTTTCAGGCAAATCAGGGTTAGCGATGAATGAGCGACCAAAAGCAATCAAGTTACCGGTCTTCTCTGCCAATTGGACAGCATGCTCGCTAGCTGTTGAGAACCCTCCGGCAGTGATAAAGGGCCCTTTCCACAACTTACGATAAGGGTCTAAAGTGTCAACTGTATTGACTTTATCATCTTGACGGAAATCCGAACGAGCCTCGATGAAATGTAGGTAGGCTAATTGAGGATGTTTTTGCTGTAATTGCGAGGTGAGATAGCTCCATGTCTCTACAGGAGTATCGTCTTTCATCCCATGAATACCGCCGTTGGGAGAAAAGCGTATAGCAGTCCTTTGCTCGCCGATAGCTTCAACAATAGCATCAACGACTTCCAATGATAAACGGCATCGGTTAGGAATACTTCCACCATACTCGTCTGTTCTCTTGTTCGAATGCGAGTTGACAAATTGATCCAATAGATAGCCGTTTGCATTATGAATCTCTACACCATCAAATCCAGCCTTCATGGCGTTGATAGCTGCCCTTTTGTACCTTTTTACGAGTTCTTTCACCTCATCTGTTTCCAAGGCACGAGGTGTTTCATAGGGCCTTCCATTGGGATTATTACCGGGAATGGGTATAGAGGAAGCCGACACAACTGGCTCTTTAGCAGGGTTAAGACTGGAGCTGCCAACACGACCCAAGTGCCATAATTGTAAAAAAATGACGCCGCCCTTCTTATGGACAGCATCCGTTACTTTTTTCCAGCCTTCCATCTGCTCCTGGGTATAAATTCCTGGAGCTTGTTTATAATTGCCCGCAAGCTCATCAATAAAAGTCGCTTCTGTGATTAAAAGGCCACCCAGCGTACTTCGTTGAGCATAATATTCTACCATTAATTCACTTGGAACAGCTTCCAGTGTAGCTCTAAATCTTGTGAGTGGAGCAAGAACAATTCGGTGTTGTAGTTGATGATGACCCACTTGGATTGGACTGAATGCTTTCATTGCCTTATGCTGTATTGAACACTGTAAAAGTTTCTTCCAAATAACAATAAAAAGAACAAAACTCTCAATGTCGCAACAGAGTTAGTTACTGTCATTTAACATTGGATTTTGCTTACTAAACACATCGGTGGCAGTAACCAACGTAAATAAATAGCACGCCGCTCATTTGTTGGTGCCTGCCTTTGTGTGACCGATGATTGTCCGATGACTAACAGGGCAATCTGTTGATTAAAACATTTATTTCTGTTATGTCTGGTTCAGAGAAGGTTCATTAAATATCAGATAGAGATTAGCCTGTAAAAGTGATTTAAAATTAGAAAAGCCCCACAGAGTAGATATTTACCATTAGTTAATAGATTTAGAGAAATCATAAAAATCTAAAAGGCTAATTGAAAACCAAGTGTGTACGACTACGTTAGGCTTTTTATTCAACGTGCTTGTTCACTGTAACAAGTTTTCTGTGATTGTATTGATGCTGATAGTACCGATAATCACCGGTAGTTATTGTGATTTTATAAAAGCCGTCATATTTGATTTCTTATGAAAACACTCATAGTATGTGTTTTATAAAGCTGCAGCACTATGTTGACCAAATACATTGCACCTGATAGCTTTTACTAGACCTACATTTGAGGAAACAAACGAAATAGAAGAATCAACATTCCATAGACATGAAAGTATGTTTCTGCAGTATTCTCAATTTCTAAGAGTCTGCAGAGTACATTGTTCTTCAAAATATTCCCAGCTTAGAGATCTTTAAAAATGCTGTCTGCAAAGTGTTTACAATGATTGAAGTAGATTCAATTTCTTCTACCCTATCAAAAGTACTTCCTGTTCAGTGCTCTGAAAATAGCTAACAAAAGAAGGGTCAATAGCAAACAGTATATGAACGGGGATGGACACTTAAAAATTGATTTACAGAACATTAGATTTGAAAATGGGTAGACCAGCAGAACGATATTATTCTCATGTATATCCCCATTATCATTGTAAAAAAATATCGCATGTCCCTGATTCAAACACCTCATTTCATCGGTGAATACGAAATCCACGCAAAAGGTAATAAACCAGTGGGAATACTATTCGCTTGTGAAGAGAACATGCTAAGCATACATTCAGTAGGAACGGCCCAGTTGAATAGTAATAGAGCAGCTATAAACAGCCCTAGTTACCCCACTTGTGGCAATGTCCGCAGTCGTTAGGTGCGCCCCCGTTTCCTAACTCTCAGCAGAAAAAGGATAATGACAGCAACATTAGCTGTCAAGTATTTTACGGTTAAAAGGAAAGTCATACTATGCGGAGATGTTTCTCAACAGAAGCGTTTTCTACTAAGTTTGGCCACACTTAAATGTACTCTTATCAATGTTATTAAAATGCCTCCCCGTTTTTCCATCGCTCTCAAGGCGAATTCTAGAAGCTTAAGAAGAAAAAAAGAAAAACCTAAAGTCTACTCCAACCATTGTCAGAGAAATAGATGATTTTATTACATGAATAATACTTGTTGTTTAGAGATTATCTTATTACTACTACTCTAACAGGTATAACGAACAGATTGTATTACGATGATAAATAATAGATACAACAAAGTAACTTATAAAAAGCAAGTGTGAATATGGGGGAAATGAAATGATGAACCATGGTTTTAAACTGCGGGCTTGTTTTCAACTTCATATTCAGCAACCACCTCAGCGTCGTCTCTGGTACCAATAGCATCCTCAGCTACATCAGATTTATCATTCTTACCGTGACAGAAATAGAATAAGGGAGCACAGATACCCATGGCGATGGCAATACCGGCGTACATCCACATAAGTTTAGGATCCACCGCAACAGTAACAAGAGCAAATCCAAGTATAGAGCCAAAACAATTGGTCAGTAAAAAGGCAGCCATGATCAACGATTTCATCTTTTCAGGAGCTTTACGATAGGCATATTCAAGACCTGTGATGGAGGCAAAGATTTCTGAAATAGCGATAAAGATATAGGCAGGTACAATGTAGCCGGCTGAGATATCATTTTTGTTGCCAGTAGGGTGATCATAATAGGGCGGTTTGCTATAGACAAGAGCCTGTATACCAGCAGAGTAAGCCATGGCTATAGCTGCAAAGAAGAAGCCGACAGCAATTCGCTTCATAGGACCGAAAGTGATGCCGATTCTACGAAGACCAGGGTAGAAGAATGAATTCGCGATAGGAATAACGAGAACGAGAGTGAGAGGATTGATATTCTGCATGATATCGTTAGGAACATTTCCTGTTTGCATCGTGGCAGCCATAGAGACCAAATTGTTCGTCATTTGAGAGTAGCACAACCAGTAGATGGGATACCAACAGAATACTTTGCAAGCCTTGATCGTACGGCGAAGTTCGTCAATAAAAACGTCATCCCATGTGACCTTGTCAATTGCTTCTGGATGATCCATGCGTAAATTGGAGGGTTTACAACCTTCTAAACCATATTTAAAAGATAAACGAATGACTTTGCTAGCTTCAATGAAGATAGATCCACGAGGTGGGTTAATCACATAGAGATTCTTTCCTGCCAGAACAATGAGAATACCGGGTATGAAAACGATGGTAGGCAAAAGATAGGCAGCCCAGAAACCAACATTTTTTTCCAATATAACTGTTGTGATGGCAGCCAGTGAGCCACAATTGATACCCCAGTAAAAATAGTTGAAAAGTTTCTGATAGGTTGCTTGAGGAGATACAATGACTTGCTGTTGTGATCCACCTTTTTGAATTGTTTTGATATAAGGCTTGGAATTCTTATATTGTTCAGCGACGAGAGGAGAGACATTGGATTTGATACCACCCGTAGCTAGACCAATGATAATAATGGCGACAATAAACCCAGGGAAGGTAGCCCCAGACGTAATGGCAGCTGGTATGGCTGTCAATGTAAGAATGAGAAGCCCTAGTAGGTAGACACCAGAGAAAACGAGAATAGTCTTGTATTTGCCCCAGTATTGATCAGCAATGATCGCACCAATGATAGGCGTTACATAGCACCAAAATTGAAAGAAGGTAGTCAGTGCGGTAGCCGTTTGTTGACCTTTACCCATAGCGCCTGGAGTCTCAGCGGGATCTACACAACAAGACAAAAAAAAAAAAAAAAAGACGGTGAGTCTATCTAGCGCAGTAATATATCATGCTTCTCCTTTGCAACGTACAGCTTGGTGGATTGGGATGCTGGATGTAGTTTTGGAAGGGTCCTGTTAGGCCATAATATGTGAATCGCTCACAGAACTCCAACAATATGACCAAATAAGCTGCCTTGGGTATATCATCCGCGACTTCTCTCAGATTTTTCCAATCGTCTTCTGTAGGTTCCACAAACCCTTCACCATATTCATTTAACTCTATGCCAGTTTGATGCTCTGTTTCTTTAAGAGAATAGTCATTTTTCAAATCTTCCTTGCCTTGGATTGACATGGACATCAATTAATAGTCTGTTGTAGCAGTGAAAATTCAAAAAAAATAGATCAAAGAATAGAAAGAAAAGAACTGTCGTGCAGCGGTTTAAATGCGAACAAAAAAAAAAAAAAAAAAAAAAAAAAAAAAACCGCGAAATATGTGAATCAATACCAGTGATACAAAGCAAGCACACCCTTTTCCAGCAGGAATGTTCCTGATTCGATTGTTCAACTATAAAAGGAAATCCGTGGAATCCTTTTTTTTCTTCGGATCCAGCTTTCTGTTTATTCTTTTTTCCCCATTTGCAAGGTGAAACATTGGATCGTGGAAAAAAACGAGATTTCTTTTTTTTTTTATTCACAAATCTGAAAAGCTAAGATCAGCTAATTTGATATTGACAATAGCAGGCTCGTCATCTATGTCATCTTCACTTGGAGAACTACTAGGATGACTACTGCTATCAGAATCTATGCTCTCTTGACGAGTGATAAATAAGGATGGAGAGGAGGAGCATGCTTGTTTGCTATTATTAGCTTCAAATCGTTGCTTCAGGCCTTCATTTCCTTCCTCGTCCTCTTCTTCTTCTTCTTCTTCTTCCTCAGAAGAGGAATCCTCATCCTCGTCATCGTCGAGCACAAGGGCAACAGAGTCAATATGCTGCTCGATCTTCTCTGGTGGTATGGGTCGTGAATGCTCTGGCAAGATAGGTCTCTTTGAGTTTTTCATTGCAATATGTGCTATTTCTTTATCTACAACCCAGGGAAAGCTTAGATAATGGCTTGCAGAAGACGGGTATATGGCTGTTGTTGTCTTGGTATATTCTGATGGATGGTAAGTAACGTAATACCACGCTGCTGCTTTAGCTTCGCGTTGGTTTTCTAATTTTTTGTCATAGGTCAAGTTGAGTTCAGATTCAAAAACGTCTTTCCAGTATTTTCGAAAGTTAAGAAAGGCAGATCGGATTCTTGTACAATACACGTCCTTTTCATTCTCAGGTAGATACTTTGGCCAAAGGATGATATGGCCCGTTATGAATTCAATTTCTGTCTCAACAGAAAACTGAGCTAGTAATAACCGAAGACTATGGTCATATTTTGCTTTGGTTTTGCGAGCATCTTTGATGTATCTGTACATATCATCAACGTAGAGACGCGGATCATAAACGCATTGTCCTGAAGCAAGACTTTGATACTGATACTCCTTCACCTTTCGGTATATGCGGCCGACGGGTTTATCAGAAGTATAGGAATTCAAGTCACTTTGCTTCATAAAGTCGGGGTATAGAAATTGACGAGACTCATCGCTTAAGCTAGCATAAACACCTGTTTTGACAAAATCTAAAAGGGGGCGAGTGTATGTAGTGTATTAGCACGCATTCAAAAACCTATTTTTCAACAATCCATTTCTTTACCTAAAGCACGATTGATTTGCTGTGATAAATGTATACATGCACCGTTGAATATGCCTTCTTTATGCCAATCTGCGAGCGCTATATAGGCTTCTTTCAAAATGGGTGATACATCTTTTGATATGTATGTTGTAAAGAACTTGGCAGCTTCCGTGAATGAAATCTTTTTCAGACTTTTAGGAGATACTACCGTTGTATAGTTTCTGTGATCTGTTAGATGGACTTTAGGAGGAATCAAACGTTTATCCCAAATAATACTATGTATAACCCATAAGAAAGATGGGGGGGGGTTCCTTAGTATATACATACATTACCCGCAATAGCAATACACATTCCAAACGACTTACTTGAAGTTATCGTCATCTGGAGCATCATTTGAACAAATGGACGGTAGGTCACATAAATCGTATACTGAATACACCAAAACATTTACATAATGTCGTAGCTCTTTGTAATCCACAGCATGAACTACTCTTACATCTGAAGGAAAGCAAGAATTCTCCCTAAATACCACACATGGACCTTGTATTACGTGACGTGAAAGTACTGTGCCATATCGGTTTCTCGTAATTTGTAAGAATACCTCTCCTTTCGCCAGCGTGTTGGTTTCATCCATAATAGCAAATACTCGTACACCTTTGTGAACATACAGTCTCGTGTCTTCTTTCCAGCCTTTCAATAATTGGTTTTGAAATGAACGGACTAGATTCGTGATAAAAGGATCGCACCGTGCTGTAAAATCCCCTTCTTTAATAATTTGTTCAAAGGAATGAAAACCACCATTCGAGTAGTGTTCTATCATCAAATTCAAATGATCTTTGCCTTCAACGTTCATATGCTTTTCAACAAAGGCCATTCCTTCATCCAAAAGGTCATCGAAAACGTAGTTTCTGATGCCCATAGAAGACAAAATGGTAATAAATCTGTTATTTAGAAAAAGCTTGTTCGGCTTCGAAACCTTGATCACTTCCAAAGTCGTATCCTCACTTTTAAATTGTATCTGACTACTTCTAAGCTGTATTTTACGTTTTTTTAAATAATTGGAGAGCATCAGAATGCCTTTTGCGCCACAAAGATTGAACTTTACAACACTGGGTGTACAATTCATATCGAGACGTTTACTGATTTCACGAGCAATCTCAGGTGACATTTTCCCGCATTCTTTGCTAAAATTACAGTCGTTTCGAATAAAATCGTCAATTTCTTCTATCTCACTCAAATCAATGACCAGATTGAGTAGTGCAGGCTGATGACTCTATTCCATCCACGGAAATAAAAAAAAAAAAAAAGTAGCACAAGCATGAATGATTTCGTTCTTAAGAAGAATAAATAGCCTTTTGAGGGTATCCGTCTTACCTGCCCTGTACAACTGACATATTTTGCTACTGTTTGAATCTCGGAGAAATCACCCATTTGACGTAATATATCATTTCGATTGCATTCTTCCAAGGGTGCGAAAAACCAGCAACTATGACTTTGTGTATCCGTGAGTGATGAGCCAAGAAATTCGTAGAATCGATTGGCAATCCTCAGCCCTCTCCTTAATACAGTATAGATACGCTCATAAATTTTGCTATTTCGAGACTCTACAGTAGGCATGGCTTCGTTATGGTTATGGGTTTCATAAGGAATCAATGGGCATAAATCTTCATCAGTAAAGTAAACCTTTAGAAATCGATCAGCATGCTGTTGAAACTGACGTTGTAAGTGTGTCATTCTTTCCACTGTTGGCTGTAAAGGATAAATAGAGGTGGGTGTGACAATCACGCGTCTGAGGAGCACATACCCATCCGGCAAAGGCTGCTGAAAACCAATCTGTGCTTTACATAATCGATACGCTTGCGCGATGGCCGCATCCACATTGTAAATACGTTGTTGAGGCGCCGATAAAATGGATAAAAACATACAACTGACTTGTGGGGGAAATTGGCGCATCTTTTCAAAGAAATCAGTTGACACATTGTATGCGCGTAATATCTTCAAATTAAAAGCATGTTCTAGCATGTATCTCACGTTGAAAGAGGGGATAGAGGCAATTTGAGCGTCCACTTGAGGCGTTTTGCTAGGGGGTCGAACAAGAATCTCAGCATGATGTTGATCACCCCCTATGGATACTCCAGCAGCCAAGCTCAATTTTCGTTCCAACATCTCGTGAGTTAAACAATGTTCCCCGAGATGGTTTGATGAATGGCTGAAGGGTATTTGGAATTCTAAGCGGTACACAGTCCACATGTTAAGTTTCATCAAGTATTCAGGAAATTGTCCGTCTGGAGTGACAGGCTCTTTCTTCCATTTGGGATTCGTTGTCGTCTTATGTCGGATCATATCTCTGGAAAAATCATCCATCGGAATCTCTGTTATCCTCTCCCACTTTGACAAATAGTAAAGATTAAGATTTTCTATCCTCTGCACAGGCACTTTGGATCGCCAGAAGTAGGCCGGATATTTACCGCTGATAGTTAAGGATGTGATATTATGATAGCGCTGTAACATCAGCGAGTTCTTTAACTCATTATCATACACAATCCGAACACGATAATAGGCATCGATATGAGCGAAAAAGATATCCATATAGTTTTCATTTAAATTGAGATCGAAGAGTACATATTGATCTGTACTCCATTCTTCAATAAACACTTGTGGAGAGTTTAAACCACCGAGAGAGAGCTTGTCAGCATGAACAGGTTGACTACAACCGCGAATGTATTCGGCCATAGACAAAGGTCGAACAGAAATAAGACGACCATGGATATAAATCGATTGAGTAAATAGTTGGTCAGAGGGTTGTGAGCTGTCAAATTCAAAAAAGTGTTAGCTACAAGTTAGGTTTTCCCCCAGCAACCTGCATTTGAAGAAGCCTAGCTGACAGACCTGTATATGACTGCAGCCTTAATTTCATCGTCCTTTCGGATTTGGATCTCGACAAGATTACCGAACTGACCAAAGACTTTCTGTAGCGCATCACGGTCGACCTCTGAATTCAAGTTGAAAATAATATAGCCATGAACGTTCTCCGCTGATCGGGTTCGTAGAATATGAGACAATTGTCACACGTGTGTACACTACTTTTGGCATTTCAATTTCTGGCTTACTTAGTTTTTCAGATGGCAGGAACTTCATTGACTTTTGGCAATTTTGTAATCTAAAGCTAATCCTAAAAGCTGATCCAGTTGACAATATGCAGTTCAGGACACTATCAAAAAATTTGCTGCTCCGTCTGCATCAAAACACAGACCGCTCCTTTCCTGCATGAAAGCACTCCATTAGAAGTTGTTGCTTGATTAGTAAACTATAACGTAAATCTATGCGGATTTACGTTATATGAGTCAGTTTACTTTTTCTTCCAGTAGACTGTAACAGAACGCCATAAAATGGCAGTAGGGCCATCTACTTGCTTCTTTTTCAAAAGGGATTCAAACAATGAATTTGTAAGTTCATAGTCCTGTTGGACCCCTTTTTTTTGTTTACCCCTTAATTTATGCAGGTATTATAGAAAGTCTGAGCGCTCGCACTTTAAGTTCTTTTGTGATAAAAATAATGTATTTTCTCAATCTTTTATCACAAAAGGGAATGAGCATTGGCGGATGAACTGACTTACTGGAAATTTGGGCAATTGAATCACTCCGCAATAGAATTTGCTTCCACTTTTTTCTGTCCCTATCTTTTGGAGACTTGCTGTTGATCAAAGCACACGCAGAAACAAAAGTATTTCGATGCCCAACTGCCGCTGTGGATATCCAGCTACCTGTTTCGAAGTACACAAGCCCGGCCCTAACAGAGGTCGCTGGTATTGGAAGGTAACAGCATAGATAGTAGTGAATCTGTATTGGAAGTCAACTATTCAACGCGTGGTACTCTTTTACTTTCCTTCGCAATGCCCATCGTACGAATTTGAATTTTCTTTTCCATACATGTAGTGCGCAACAGGCACCTGCAGGTTCTTTAAGTGGGACGATTCAGCTTACAACTTCATTCGCCACCCCGTCGAAGCTTATGCTGCCGCTGCACCTTTAGCCAACTTGCTTAAACGACCCCCTTCTATTCCACATGACTACACGAAAGGTCACGAGAATGTGCTGCCACCAAGCCATGTCAAAATTGCCTTCAGTTTGCTGCCTGGATCACGAATAGGCATCAAGGCTCAAAAGAATTTGACCGTCGATCCAGTGATCGCAAGAATCGACCAAATTGAGTGGAACGACCAGCTAGAGTTATGGACAATTCCCGCCACTCTCTACAACTATGAAAAAGCTTTAGCTGCGCTACCTACCAGTATACCCAACATTCATCTTGACATTGATCCACTTCCTGATACTTTGATAGACGGCATGATGTGTGAACCAGAAGTCTTGGCTACAGGTGGCGATAGTATGGGAGATATAGAAATGAAGTGGACTGAATTCATAGAAAACCCTATACGAAACCGACTGACAGGTTTCCAAAGGGAAGCAGTACGATTAGCCATTGAAAGACGAGGACGTATTCTATTTGGAAACGAGCACGGTGTAGGGATGATGGAGCCAGTATTAGCGTTGAGCGAACTCTACAATGACGGAAAGCCCGTCTTCCTAAGTTGCCACGAAGTGTTGTGTAATACTTGGAAAGAGGAAATACAAAAATTTTTGGGTCTTGAAGATGAGGAAGTCTGTATCTTAGATAACGTGACGACCGCTTTGTTCAAAGCGCAACTACCAAGCTTGAAAAAGAAACGAAATAATCTATCGGCAACGAAGAACAACGAAACAACTAAAAAGAGAAAGTGTCCATCCCGGACCCATTCCTCCTCTTCACAGAAAAAACCGAGGAACAGGATACGACAACCTTATAAACAGAGAATGAGAGAATTAATGGAGAAAGGACACATATCAGATAGTAGCGATTCTTCGTATGAGGAGAAAAGTGAAGAAGAAGAAGAAGAAGAAGAAGAAGAAGAAGAAGAAGAAGAAGAGAATGAGATTGAGAATAGTGAGAGTACACATGCCAAAAATAGAGAATGTGGAGAGCTTGAAGTAGGAATAAGGCCTTCCCTTCCCGTCAAATTCTACATTGTTAGTCACCGAAAGGCATCCAAGAATAAATCAAAGATTATGGAACAAAAGTTTAATCTAATGATTTGTGATGGAAGTCATTATCTAAAGCATAAAGATGTAAGAGTCAGCAGTAAAGGGAAAGCTGAAGCATGTTGTGAAGTTGCCAAACGCTTTGTTAAAATGTTTTGTTTATAAAAACTGTAGATCAACGAAGCAAAAAACCTTTGTACATTACTTCAATCGCACCCAAGGGCCATTTTATTGTCAGATCAAGCGTCGTTTATGCTTCCTATTGATCTGTATTCTTTGATTAATGCTGTTGATAGCAGATGGTATCCCGATTTGGATTTGTATACGAAGCGTTATTGCAATCCTAAAAGCACAGTATTTGGCTGGGCATTAAATGGTAAGCGTATAATTTCAGTATGTATTTTCCTACTTTACGTACTCATACATTTTCTGTAAAGGAAGGTCCAATGTAGATGAATTCCAGCTCATTCTAGATTCTAAAATTTGGTATTGCCCAAAATTGATTGACATGAAATCTGAACTTCCAAAAGTCGTTCGACAACGAATTATTTTGACTTTGGAGGATAATACAGAAGAAAAGAAGACATTACAAGCACATATGCGCCGACTGCGAATAGAAGAGCACACATTGGACAAATACATTCAAGAAAATGATCTGGTAAATGAATGAAGTATCCAATCTACAACTATTTATTTATTCATACTAATGCTTTGTACTCATGATTTTTAGTTGAAAATGACAAACATAGCAAAAAGGAAACCAATATTTAATTACATTGATTATGCTTTCGAAACGTACAGAAGACCGAAAATTGCCATTGGATATTTCGATAATGATACCTTAAAAGCGATAGAAGAATTGATGAAGCAAAGAAGGGTAATTTGTGTGTGAAATATGTGTGCTATTGCAGATAAAGTGTCTGATTATTTTGCCTTCATAGATGAAGTGCTCTGTATTAAATAATCTACAGGATGCTCACGAGAGAGCTGAAGCTTACAACATTAGTAAAGCAGTACAAGTAGTTATGATAGATATGAATCTGAACTTTCAAGAGGAAAATATATATCTCCCCGCAGTTGATCTGGGTAAGCATACATCGATGCCTTAACTTTATTCACTCTTCGCAAAACGCTAATTGTACCTATGTATGTTTAGTTATTGTTGCTGACCTTCCGGCAGAGAAAGAGAAACTGAGTACTTTTGAGTCTTATTTCTCGGTAAATATCATGCGTTGAAATGCTTTGATCAATAAGAGCTAACGTTATCTGTATTTAAAGATTTATGAAAGAGAGACTCCATTAATTATTAAATACCTAATTGCGCCTGAAACCATTGGTAAGTAACATGCAATATTTACTTTGCTATTCAAAACAATGCTTACATTTTGTTATGTCCTTCGTAGATACCTACCTTTGGCCTATTGTGTGTCAAGAAGAATCATGAATGCCAGTGCTGGATGAACCACTCCCTGTACAAAATGTTTAATTAACATTCTATTACGTCTATACAGTATCTACTTATTATTCTTTAATATCTCCTTCTTCACTTTAGCATATTCATTATTTAATTGTTTAATCCCACAAATTTCAATTCAGTATCGTCAATAAAGCATTTTACAACATTGTATAGGATTGAGTCTTGCACCAGCTGCATTGGCAACAGACATGTGAATTGCCGTTGTGGGGTAAACGTCTGTCACAATTGCCCCCAACAGCCAATTAGAACGAAGGAAGCAAATAAAGAAACAAACACATTAGAGATATGGTAAAAGTGATACAGAGCCGACGAAAAAGGTTCTTGATCTCTTCTACTCGAAATAATCCCTTTCTTTTCTTCTTTGCTATATCCTCTATTCTCCTGCATTTTGCGTTAATTATCATACTAACGGTCAGCAATTGCTGAGTACCAGTTACGATGACAGTCTCAGCAGCTGATAAAACACTAATTCTAAGAGAAGATGCACCTCCACGTCGAGTAAGTTCATATCAGCGCTTGAAAGGAAGATTAAAACGGAATTTGCCTGAAACTGTCGATAAAAAAAATTGGAAAATGCCAAAAACACCGAACGAGGTACTACAACATTCTCTTAGGGGAGGAGCACGTAATCTACGAACGTTATACATTTTGTACTTCTGAGAAGTGCTTGGGAGATTGATCACCCAAATAATGTTTATCATCGTATACAATTTTTAGGTGCATTCTTATTGGCATATGGTGTAAGAGCTGGCATTAATTTCTGCTTATACTTGACGAGGATAGTACAAAAAAGGTAAAAGAAATCTTGCTCATTCTGTTCCTGGAAAACCATCCGAATTTTTGATCCGACTGAAAAGCATATTAATTTCTAAGGGGCCGATGGAGTCGTATTCTGGAAGTTTCGTTTAAGAACTTAGACTCAGTACGATTTGGAGCCATGTTTGGGCTATTTGCTCTATTATGGAAATTTGTCAATAATAGTATGCGATTGTGCCGTGGGAAAGATGATCGTTTGAATGGGTTCGTGAGCGGTGCTATAGCTGGTCTAAGTATCATGGTAGAGAAAAAAGAGCGAAGGATTGATATTGCCCAGCAGCTATTCGTCAGGTGAAAAAGTTTTTCGAATAATGTAAATATTACTTTGAATTATTGACATTGCATCCACCATTAGAGCCCTACAAGCCCTTTACAACGCAGGCAAAGCTAGAAATATCTTCTATTGTAGAAATGGTGATGCATTACTGTATGGTATAGCAGGCGCTCAGATTCTTTATGCATACACAATGCGACCGGATACTCTGCCGCCTGACTTTTACAAATTTATGGTCAACGCAGCACAATGTCCTGAAGGAAGCCTTTTACTAAATGCCAAGTCGGTAAGGGGTACTCCTATTGCGTCAGAAGAGACTATGTCCGTTGTCAAAAAGTTACACCCTACCAAACAGGCATTAGAAGTAGCAAGCGGGATTCCCTCAACTCAAGTACCTGTGATTCCATGGTAAGTATCTGTTAGAAGTTTGGAAAAAGGGAAGCATTGTATTCTAATGCGTTTAATCGACATTTATTAGTGAAGTAATACATCCTTGGAACAACAGTTGCTGTATTACTAATATTGAGAGGTTTATCAAGGTGTTTAAAGCTTTCCTTCCCGTATACGGTACATTACATTTTGTCCCCATGCTTTTGCTCCGCAGAAAACATTTCATTTCAGAGTAAGTATATAGGATCTCGTGTTAACTGTCTGACAGACTGCTGCACTTACCCTTGTGATTGATACTCCTTCGTTTCAATTAGCCCTGGTTACATGATTAAGAAAACTGCCATATCTACTTTGAGATCAGGTGCGTTCATGGCCAGTTTTATAACTCTATATCAAACTGCTATATGTATGCATAGGCAAATAGTCAAGACTGGCTGGATCGGTAACTGGAACCCCAAGTATTTATATTTTCTGGCCGGCGTTTTCAATTCTTACCCTGCTATTTTCTTTGAAGAAAAGAAAAGACGTAGCGAATTAGCACTCTACATATTACCAA
Organism: Mycotypha africana; assembly: GCF_025528875.1. Lineage (NCBI taxonomy): Eukaryota > Fungi > Mucoromycota > Mucoromycetes > Mucorales > Mycotyphaceae > Mycotypha > Mycotypha africana. The sequence continues at coordinate 869,600 of NW_026515735.1, read as the reverse complement.
AAGCCTTTTACAGTTTCTACCACATAGCTTATTCTCATAGCTGGATTTTCAAGCTAAAGCATTTTGAGGTTGTAATGACTAGTATTGCGATGGCCATCATTATGTCATTCTATCAAGAAGAAAAAGATGTGCTATCTTCTTTCGTGCAAAAGATCATGTATCAGTTCTTTGAAAAAAATTGATACGAAAAACTAGCTATAAACATACAATGTTAATTGATTAAATAGTTAAACGTATCCAGGTCAAGTTAGAAATTGCGTCAAAATTGTCTTTCAAATCGATCAAACCAACAATGATTACGCAAAGTACAATCAGATTTTGGTAACGCAAGCTTCGCTTTTAATGTTCTGAAATAGTAAATAAACTATATGATTGTCAACAATAAGTTACAGAACATACTGATATATCCGTCAATATTTTGCTATGTTAAATTTCTACAAGGCAACACATAGAAGAAAAAAGGGGCTTGAAATAGAGGGTCTCAGGCTTTAAAATAGCAAACAAAGACTTGAACGTTTATATTTTATTGATATAAGAAGAAAACAATGAAATGTAGGCTTTCAATGCCATCGAGCGTTTATCGAATGTGATGCATCTCACTTTGAAGTTGATGAATAAGCCTATTATTTTGATTGGGAAAGCTTACAGTATGAGAATACATTCTTCATAGAACTTACTGAACACTAAACTGTACCTTAACATTTGCTCATTCTCTTCCTTTAATTGAATTACATTCTGGGTTAGATGGCTATTGTCTATCTCCAGTTTTTCTATCTTATGGCTCTGATCCTTCAATTTGACCTAAATATTTTGAGATAAATCATAGCCGCTAAGAAATACGAATTATTTTGAGCTAAACGTTATCGTAATGCTTTGCGTTACCTCAGAACTTTCAAATTCTGCAGACATCCATCTCATTTCTAATTCTTTTGATTTCAAAATCTCATCTTTCTTTTGAACTTCTGCTTCTGCTTTAGCTAGCTTATCTTTATATTCTTCATTCATCTTTTCCATGTCTTTTTGTTGTGTTGTTGTTACAGTTTTAAGACGATAAGAAAAGTTTTCAAGCTCCTTATCCTTAATGTCGAGCAACTGTTGAAATTGCGTCTGAAGAACATTAATTTCTTTTTGATGTTGATTAACGATTGTCTGTATTCTATCATCCTGATCCTGCAAAGTATAGTCATCATTAGCAATTAATACGTTTAAATTAAAGAGTCGATTTAATGAAGAGTTACCTTCAACTGCTTAGATCTCATCGAGGCTTCTTCAATACGCTCCTCTGCTTCTTTGATTTCTTTGTCCTTGGCAGCAATCATCTTTTCATAGGCTATTTTGAGAGTATTCAACTCCTCGGCATTGCAGTTATTGCGCTCAACTTCTTTTTCAAGGTTCTCCAGCTTAGAAGTCAACTCACCCTGTTCTTTCTGTTTTATCGCTAAAGCTTCCTCGTATTCGGTTGCTTTTTTGGCATATTCCTGATCTTTTTGTTTATTTTCAGCAATTATCTATATGTAAATCCAATATGTCAATTTATCTCACTTCAATCTTACTCACAATTGGTTCATTGTTTGTTTACCCGTTCTAGCTCCTTGGTGATAGATTGAAGGCTCGATTGAAGCACTTGAATAGACTCTTTATGATTTTCTTCAAGCTCTTTTATCTTGCTATCGTGATCTAACTGAAGTTTAACAATTATTTCTTGATGTTCTTTTTGCCATTTCGCTTGTGTAGAATCTATTTCTTGTTGCAATTTGTCTATAACCTCATCATTATTCTTTGCCATAGTTTCAGCCTGCATTTGCAGCTCGTTCTGAAGAGCATCTATTTTTGCACGGTATTTTGTTTCTAATGCTGCTTTATCAGCCTCGTATTGTGTGTTTGCTGTTTGTAGGGCTCCTTTGGCGGCTCCAAGTTCGTTATCCCACTGAATTTTCGAGTTGTTGTGCTTCGTTATTAGCTGCTGCATCTGTTTTTCATAATTCTCTGCTATTTCAGTCTATACAATAAATAGGAGGTAAGTTTCAAAGATTGGTATCTGAAGACAGTATAATGTCAATATTCTTCCTACCTCGATTTCGGATCTTAATACTTCAGATTGAATCTCCATTTCAGAGGTCAATTTTTGTTGCCTTTCTTCGTGTTCTTTTTTCATGCTTTCAATGACTTCATTGTGTTCAGCCTTGATTTTTTGTATTATCTTATCATAGTTCTCTTGTAAGTCAGCCTTAACAACAAGGGTAATGACGACGGCATTTTAGCGTTCAATAAGGAAGGCAATTGTTATATTTAAGTTACCTTAATTTTGTCGGCATTACCAAGAGACTTGAGTTCAATACTTTTTTGCAATTGTTCAATCGCCTCTTCATGTGCAATTGTCACTGTATTCAGATGCGTTTCATGATTGCCTTTCAAAGCTTCAATGTCTTTATCATGGTTTTCTATCATACTATCAATAGCGGTTTTATGCTGTGTAACGATATTTTCTAACTTTTCTTTGAGTTGTTCATTTTTTGTATTTAAGGCAGCAAGCTCTTCTTGTAGGCTTTCAATCAACTGCATTTTGCTAGCTTCTAAAGTTGTTAGCTCGTTTTTATGAGCTTCCTCTATTTTCTTCAACTTCAAGTCGTGATCATTCTGCAATTTTAGCAACTTCTCATCAAAACTCATTCGCAACTCTTCTTTTATAATGCTAAGTTCGCTTTCATGTTTGCCTCTATACTCATCATCGAGCTTTTTTAGTGCAGCACTATGCTTCATATTGGTTTCCTTGAGAGCTTTTTCGTGAGCCTGCTGCTGATCCTTCAATTTTTGCTCATTTTCCACGATTAATTGCTCTTGAGCTCCTTTCAACTCTTTCAGTTCCACATCATACTTTTGTGATAGCATTTCCAACTCTTCTGAGCTTGATCCCTTTAGTATATCCAATTGCTCCAATGCTTGTGAATATTTGATTTCTAAATCTTCGACCTCTGTTGATCGTTGTCTTTCAGTATTACTATTAGCTTTCTCAAGTTCGACTAGAGTATCACTTTTTTTATCAATCTCTTGTTGCATCACTCGCAATGCATCGGCGTGCTTTTGAAGTAATTCATCGATTTTTTGGGCTTGTTGTTCTTTGAGTAATTTGATATCTTGTTCGTACTGTTCTTTTATATTACTGGTTTCTTTGTTAAGCATCTTTTCATAGTTGGCTTTCAGTTCTCCTGATGCGAGTTCTACCTGTCTTATATTATCGGTTTGGCATGCTTCTAACTGCCTTAAATGTTCCAGTTTTAGTTCTTCAAGAGCAGAAAGGTGTATATCTTGAATCTCTCTTTCATGTTTTTGAGCTGCTTCGGCCAGTTCTTCAGAATGCTGCTTTTTCAGATCAGCAATTTCTTTTTCAAATTCTGCTTTGATTGTTGACACATCCTCGTCCTTTCCTGCTAAGGATTTAAAGTTTTGTTCAAGCTCATCTAATTGCTTCTGGTGAGTCGCTTTCAAGATGTTGATATCTTCCTCAACTTTTAAGCGAAGCTTTTCATTTTCCTTTGCTAACTGAGTTATTTCGCTCTCATATTTGGTTTTTAATTCCTGCATTCTCTCCTGATAACGTTGCTCAATGGCTTGTTCAGCTTCGTCTCCTTGTTGGTCTAGTTTTGATTGAGTTTGTTGAAGAGATTCTTTTAATTGCTTCTCATACTCAGATTTCAAGGAAGCCAAATTCTCGCTTTGAGCTAATTCTAAATCAGATATAGCCTTTCTATGTTTTTCCTCTAATAAATCGCGTTCCCTATCACGTTGAAGAATGTAATCCCGTTTAGCTTCATTCAATTTCGAATCGTGTTCAGTATTCAAACGAGTAATTTCAGCATGGTGCACCGCTCGAAGAGCGTCTTCTACTTCTTTTTGGATCAATTCTAAATGGCTATCACGTTCTTTCAGTAATTCTGCCAGCTTGGATTCATGCTCAATAATGAGTTCGTCATGCTTCTTTTTAGCTACTTTCAATTCCGCTTCTAGCTGCTCTATTTGTGTCGAATGATGTGCTTCTAATTGCTCAATTGTTTGTTGATGACTTTTAGTTAGCTGATCAATCTTTTGGTCAAATATTTCCCGACTTTGTCGTTCGATATCTGATCTGACGCTTGAGTCAATTTTACTCTTCGCTTCTTTGAAAGCCTCAACATGATCATCGGTGAGCTTTTGTATCTCTTCAAGATGAACAGACTTTAGCTTTTCGATCTCAAGCCGCAAACTCTCTTCAGCTTCAGAATTTTGTTGTTGCAATGCTTCTGAATGAGACTTCGACAGTTCATCGAGCTTTGCTTCATATATTGCGGTGATACGTTCCTGATGGCAAATTTCGATCAATATTATTCCCTTATATTTCTACTTTTTCTTATTTTTTTTTTCTTTTTATGTTAGTTTTACCGCTTCTGTATCTTTAATATTCTTCAAAAGGATTTCTTCTTCTTCTTTGATCATGGCGATCTCTTTGGTAAATTTCTCCGTAATTCTGGCAACCTGAATTTCGGCTTCTTTTTGTTTGTCCTTCAATTTTTCCAATTCTGACTGATGTTCCGCTTCCAATTCAGTAATTTTTTTATCCATTTGCTCATTGCATTGTTTCTGTTCATTAATTTTTTCTCTTGAGTAAAATGTCTTCCGTTTATGCCCATAATGTCTCTGTGCTTTACCTCTGCTTCGTCGCGAATTCTTTTAATCTCAACTTCAGTAATTGTCACTTGCAGTTCCTTCAGTTCATTTGTATGCATTGCATTGAGTTCTTCTAGCTGCTTTCTATGAGTAGATTCGAGAAGTTCGATTTCTCTCTGTAAAATTGCCGCAAGGGTATTAATACAGAAAAAATCAGTTTATATGTTCCCCATATCTGTATACCTTTAATGAGTCAACAGTGTCCTTTAGCTTTGTTTGATGTTCTGCATTAAGTTCTTCCAGTTCAATGGCTGCTTTTGATTTGAGTTCGTCTAATTCCTTCTCATGCTGAATCTTATCAGCTTCCGAAAGTTTCTCGAACTCTTCTATTTTGGCTAGCAAAGACTCGTATTCGGAACTATCTTTTTCTTCATTATCAGCTACAGAGGAAACTGCCTGCTGCTGTTGTTTTGCTTTATCTAGCTCTTCTGCGAGAGCCTTGAGCTGATGCTCATAATCTTCTTTCAAACTAGCTACTTGATTCATATGTTGCTCGTTTAATTGATTGCTCAGATTGGTTAATCTTGTCTGATGAGATTTATGCATCTCCTACATAGCAAAAAGTAGAGTAAGAGTAGTTACTCGGAATCAGTAACTGCGAATGACTCAGTATTATCTGGTACGTATTACCTGAACACTCTCGCGCAATTCATCGAGCTCTTTTTTCAATTTGGCAATTTCTGTTTCTTTTTCTATAATCTCTTCCTTGAGTTCTTGTTTATCCGTTTCAAGCTTTTCACGCAGCTTCTCCATATTATCTCTCAAAATCTCTTCAGCTTCTTCGGTCTTTCGGCTCCAAAGAGATTTCTCTTCCTCGAAAGAAGCAGCTGACTCCTTCAGCTCCTTCAAGGCCTCATCACGAGATGTTTCAACTGATTCAATTTTCGCTTTCAGCTGGATGATTTCCTCTATTAATTGTCGTTGTTCCATTGAATCCTCTTCAAAATGCTTATCGCCATCTTCGGAATTGTTACTCTCTTTGTTAACAATATCATCCTCTTGCGTCTCCTCCGTTGGCTTTACATCAACTGCCTCTGATTCCTCAGGAGTAGCTAGGCCTGTTTCCATCTTTTTCAGTCTTTCTTTCAGAGTATTCAATTCTTCTTCCTTATTGTCCAATAAGGATTGTTTTTCTTTAAGCAATGTCTCCATTTCTTCAGTCTATCAAGTTTGATAAATATGAATGTCAAATCTTTTCACTGTATTGGCATTTCAGATAATGCTCACCTTTTCTTTTAACTGCTTCAGCTCCGCCATAACTTCTGTCGATCTTTTCGCTGTGGAGATTGAAGATGTGATAGAGTTCCGCTTACTGGTAGGAGATGTACGGGTGGTGGAAGAGGAAGCTGAGGAAGAATTAACAGACCGACGAGCTGCTGAGGCTGAAGTAGCATTACTGCCTGCAATTAAGGTACTACCAGCACGGCCACTTCGCGTGGTTGACGCGGTAGGAGATGTCATTTTCTTACTAGTGCTATGACTACTGTCATTTGTGGCCGAAGTAGAGTTGCTACTTAAATTAACTGATGAGCGTGCTGAAGGAACTGTTGTTCGACGAGTAAGTGAAGCTGTAGAACCTGTTCCAGTTGTACCCGTTCCTGACGAGGTAAGGGCTGGTCTCCTGGCCACACCAGGTGTAGTGGTAGCACGCGATGTAGTTGATGTTGCTGTCCCAGACCTTGAGGAAGAACCAGCAGGAACTTTTGAAGCGCGAAGTGAGCTTGCAGTCGGCCTAGTGAGCGAATTAGTAGTAGCCGTATCGGCTGTACGGGTCGAAGCTTTTGTGGCTGCTGCTGCTGACTTGGTCACGGGAGCTCTGACCGTAGTGCTTGCAGTCCTAGGTGTGGTAGCGGTTGTGCTAACAGGCTTTCTAGAAGGACCTGTCGGTGTACTCGTCAGGCCGGCAGCTGCTAAAGATGATATACGACTCCTGACACTTGGAGAATTATCCGTCATAGTTGCCAAAAAAAAGAGAAAAGAGCACTTATTAGTGGGTTAAGGTCTCAAAAAATTGTATACGGTGGTATATTGGTGGAAGGATTAAGCAATTGCAAGCCTTAGAAAGAAAAGGAGAAGGAAGAGAGAAAAGAAAAAGGTTCATGATTTGAGTTTAGAGACTACTGTTTCGCAAGTGAAGTGCACTGAAATCAAAAACGAGTAATTAAGATTCAAACACAGTTAGATTGGGTGCAAAAATGAAATGCATCCCGAAGCAACTTTAAATTTTCAAACATCCAATTAGATTGAACAATGTATTCTGAGTACGCACCAAAATCCAGGAACGAAAGGTAGTTTATGTATATCTTTTGCAGCAAGCAAGCATTGCACCGTAATTATACTACGTAGTGCTACTTCAATCAATGACACTTATATTATAAAAATGAAAAGAAAATCTTGCTCTTTATAGCGAAGCTGACAAATATTTGAAGATAATTGCAAAAGAACAGAATACTTCGTGTTACAGTCAATTTCCATCAATTTGAAAAAAAAATTGCCAGACTCCAAATGCCCATATGTGTATCCGTTGATTCATTTGCAAAATATATCCACATCATCTCAATGCACAGCTATTTACGAATATCCACTAATATATATATATGGCTGCTCAAAAATATCGTAGGTGTTCTAAGAACTTCTCGTATCACCTCATTCACACTGAATGTAAAATTACTATGAGAAGCGAATTCACCACGATGGCGTATGCATATAGAATTTATTTGATTTCTTTCGCTGTTATTCATCGTTGTCAGAAAGCAATAGCTCTGCTAGTTCCCTTTCCTCTTCCTCGGTCAATACATCAGCAGTATCTTTTGCTTCTTCTTTTTTCTGCTTCTGCAAACGGGCTTCTTCATTATATTTCTCTAATGCTGCCTTTGTCAAGGACCATTTCCGCACAGAGCAATCCAAAGAGCCACTATATAAAATCGTTCCCAGCACACTTAAACTTCCCACTTCGTCAAAATGTCCTTCAATTGTACATAACAGCTTTGATGACCCAACATCCCATACTCTGATGTTATCATCACTAGCTCCAGTTACGATATAAGGGCCAGCTAATGCAATTGACTTCACGCGATCAGGATGTTCCAGCAACATATCTTCCTTGCCTGTATTAATGTTGAATCGGCGAACTGTTTTATCGGCTGATGCTGTCCATAAATCTTCTTCCCACACACGTATGCAATAAATACTAGTATCATGTCCAGCAAATGATTTGACCACTTGCATGGTCGCTACATCCCATTGAAGGACTGTGCCATCAGACGAACCAGAAAAAACGTATTTTCCATTTTCAGATGGGGCCAATGTTTCAATAGGACGACGATGTTTCTTCTCCGCTGCAATGCATTTATTGTCACCATTCTTAATATGCCATTTACGAATAAAGCAATCAGAAGAACCTGAAAGTAAATAGTCGCCAATGACAAGTATCGTTTTAACAAAATCGGTATGCCCTTCTAATGTAGCAAGGCATTCTGCTGTAGCTATATCCCATTGCTTGATTGTTTTATCCCAAGAACCTGTCCAAAGTTTGTCTTTGCAAATTGCAACTGTTGTAACGGGCCCTTTGTGCCCTTTGAAGAATTTGACAGTTTTAGAAGTCTGCGGCAATGAATGCAGAAGAGGATTTAATAACAACGCATGAAAACAACAGCCAAAGTCAAAAAATAAGAAAGGTACCTACAGCTAATGAGATTTTCCTGACAAAAAAACCAGATTCAGCAACATAAAGGTACTGGCCATCCTCATCTACTTTGATCTCTAAAGCTTTCGACGATAGTTTAATAGCTTCACCGGCTGTATAATTGTATTTAGCTGCCTTTTCTTTCTGTTTGGCGATTTCTGCATCGGTTTGAAAAAAAGCACCTGCTTCTTGACTAACGTTGACCATTTTGAATGAAGATCGAAAAACTGGAGAAAATATATTCAAGAATTAAAAAAGCTTCCTTTTTATTTTCTTTTTCTCTGATTCCATATCCTTCTTTAAAAATCGTGTAGTTTAACAACTCAGCATTACGTACACAGTAAACACGGAAAAGGCGCACAACAATTTGAAGAAAGATCAGTTGTATGTTGACAGCAGTACTTGGGCAAGATTCAAAAGGGCAAGAATTAAGTAATCCTGAGATAAAGTTATAGATTTTAAGAATTAGTGCAAAGATACTATATGTTGGATAATTATGGTAAAATAGCAATAGAACAATTAGGGGTGTTTAATGGTTATTAGGTTTAGTAATATCTCGACTGGTACAGAAGAATATATCAAATGCGTTACTTGCTGATCTGTGCTTTAGATGTTGTGAATGGTTGACAAAATTACTACTGGTCGTAGTTGGTTCTCTTGTACTCTGAGTTCGTCTTATATTGACATTGTTAGTACTGGTATATCTTCTTGCATATTTAGGAAATGCAGGTTTTGTAGCTTGCGCAGGTACAGGTGGCGGAGGAATATGGTAGGTGTTTGGTTTGGTATTGATGGAAGTTGGGAATACATTATTATTATCATCGAAAGGGCTTTTCAAAGCTTCTTCTGTCGCTGCTATACAATTGCCATCAAAATTGGTATCAATATGAAAGGGATTTTTTGAATTCATTTCTCTCTTCTGAACCGAAGGTGACTCGTATATGAATTTTTGAGTTAACAGTAATTGTTTCCCTTCTAGTGAATGATGTCCATTTCCGTCCTCTAAAAATACCTTTGCTTCCAAGTCATTAATTTCTGACATATCTGTTTGCGTCCAAGGTAGCATTTCCTGCTGTTGATAAGTAATAGGAGGTGACAGCAATTTAGTTTTACTGGTAGAGTTATCACTCAAGGGTGCAAGTGTATTGAAATAATCCATCATTTGCAAAGTGCTGCTATTATTATCGGTGGCATTAACAATAGGAGAACTGATCAGTGTATTATTAGATGTAGTGGTAATAAATGTAGTAGTATTAGTATCATGCGGAAGAAGGTTAGGTGAAAAATGTGCATTATTGGGTATGGAGGTATTCGTGGTATATGGGCCATTATAAGAGCGACGGTTTCCGTTTTGCTGCAGTGATGGCTTATTGTTAATAAAGCCATTGCTACTACTAAAGCTGCCACTGCTGTTAGTGATGCTCCACCAAGATTGCCTATTAATTGGGCGTTTTTGATGCTCTTCGCACTGTGATACAATTGTATTATTTGGTATCACATCAAAGATATGGTTCTTGTAATTGTCATCCTGCCCTTTCTCACCATTGTCAAAATAAAATGACTTTTGACTAGAATGATGTTTAAATACATCTTCCATTCGTAACGTATTGCATGGTTTAATATTACATCGCGGTATAGGTGCTACAGAATAATGACCGCATGTTATTTCGTCAAGCAAAGTACTTCAGATAACCCTCTTAAACCGTTCTTACCTCCAAGATAAACAAGGGCTCTACTGACCTTACGACCATTCTGAGCATGCGCAACCAATCTGAGTAGGGCAAAGAATTGTAACCTATCCAGTCCATGTTCCTCTATACTGGATGTTTTGAATAAAGCTAAAATCTGTAAAGTGTTATAGAGTGGATATAATAAATTAAGCCTGCGTTCGATATTTTATGATTTCTTTTTTTTTTTTTTTTTTTTTTTTGCTCCTGTTCCTTTACTTGCTCTAATTTCTCGTCGGGTAAGCTACATCCATTCAAGAACTTAAACAGCGCATGGTTACTGACTTTGCCCAAGTCAAAAGGGTCAAAATCTTTCCACCAAGACTCATATGTTTTTCGTTCATTATCGGACAATTCGGCGCCGTCAATTGAAGGTGATGTTGTCAACCAATTGTCAATATTACTGATATTGTCTTGGTGTTTATGGCTTCTTGTCGTAGCTGTTGCAATTATTGACGCTGATCTATTCAGTGTAGTTGTTGCAATGGCAGAATGTCGCTTCACAAACTGTTGAGATCGCCTATTCTCTTCGGTCTGCGATTTTTGCGACCGTTGAAAGACATGCTTCAATTTGTGCATATTTGCTTCGATCCAACTGTCAATTTCTTATGATGAATAATAACTGCTTTATCAAAAAAGATAATTAATTAGGGTTCACAGAGTCCAAAAAAGTCAGAAAAAGGTAAGAAGAGATAAAGAAAGATGGCCATAATGAAAAATAAAGAAAAGATATAAATACACTTATTGAGCATCAACAATGATCAGATCGGAAAGCCTGGATTTGAAGTATAAATCATGCTGTCTTGTACTTCCTCATATCTCAGGTCTCGTCACAATCATTATTTTTTGACAAAGTAAGTTCAATACAATCCTTCCAATGATGTTATCTAAGTATAATGAATATCTACATGGGTGCTTTTTCTCTATTCGGAAAGCCTTGGGTTCACGGTTCCATCATCGTAACTGAAGATCATCTATTTTTTCGGACATACGGCGAAATTATCGTTGTAAACAAGACTACTTTTTTGATCTTTGTCAGTCGGACACACATTGTTTGATCGGTGTAATAATGCGGACGATGTAATATGTTGGAGTAGGCAATTTCTTCTACAGATTTATATTTTAAAACAGCTCATGTTTGCAATTTCTGTTTTTCAATTGTGAGAAGTAAATTTGTAAATTTGATAAAATTTAGGGGAAATTGGTTGGTTTTTAGTTTCTCCAAAAGCGATGATGCTTCATAGTACCTCTTGGGCTTGCTGAAAAATAACTTTTTTTTGTTTGGACGTATTTCAGTAAGCAACTATATCTTCACAGTTGTAACCAAAGTGCTGTTCAGCAGAGTGATTAACGACTTTCAATACCATGTACATCATTATTACTGTTGTTTACATATAGAGAATGGAGTTTCTTAAACACATCCCCTTTGTAACATTGAAGTGAAGTAATTTTACTTCTTTCTGATCCCTCAATCATGATCTAACGATCTTTTCCCAACAAAACATCGATATGTAACACCTGCTTTGACTATATACATGCACGAACAGACGTTCGATGATTTATTCAAGTTGAACAAAAAAGAACGAGGTACTGTTCAAATACGTGTGAATTGAGTTGAATAAAAAATGTAGATACTTAGATTAAACTAATTTAATCGAAGAGACCGAAGCCCATATCGTCATCTTCTTCTTCTTCTTCTTCAGCGGGAGCATCTTCAGCAGCAGGAGCATCAGAGGAAGCGGCAGCAACAGGAGCGGCAACAGCGAAGGCTTCAGGGTTGGCAATGTATTCCTTGATCTTTTCAGAACCTTCGAAAGTGTAATCAGAGGCAACAGAGACAGCCAACAAGTTCTTGTAACCGTTGATAACGGAGTGAGGAACGGAGGCAATGGTAGGATAACCGACAGCCAAAGAGATGGAAGCAACTTCACGGATAGCAGCCATGAGCTTACCAACCAATTCATCTTCTTCAACATCAAGAACATCGGCAGAGAAGAGAGAACCGTCATCGTAAACTTGAACAACGGACATACCGTAGGTGAAGGGAGAGATGTTCAACATGTTCAAGAGAACAGCTTCGGAAGGACCGACCTTTTCACCAGAGGTAACGAGCTTGACATCAGAGACGATTTCAATAGTACCACGAGCAATCTTGGTAGGGATACCGAGAGCTTGGAAGAAAGAGGTCTTACCGGGTTCCATACCAGTGTTACCAGCAGGAACGACGACATCAACAGGAGCAACAGCACCAGCACGAGCAGGAGCAGCAACACGGTTGGAGACGATCTTTTCACGGACCTCCTTAAGATCACCATTGGTGAAGACGAAACCAATGTTACCCTTGACGAAGTTGAGGAGCTTTTCGTATTCGGGATGATCACCAATCATACCCTTCAAGGCACGACGGACCATGGTGTTCTTACCCATGAGGACAGCACCTTCACCACGGAGAGAGTGACGAATTTGGTGCATTTGGTTGGAGCTGACATTGTCAACGTTGACAATGAAGATGGACTTGTAGGTTTCCAAATAGTTGGAAAGCTTTTGGAAGTAAAGGACCTTGGATTCTCTCTTCGACATGTTAATAACTGTTCGAGGACTTATTAAAGAACTAAATAACAATGAGGAAGGGATGGATTATATGAGTAAGACATGAATGACTAATGGATGGATGGATGGATGGATGGATGCATGCTATGCATTTCGTAAGTATTTACCTGGTTAGAGGAAGAATCAAGCAATGATAGCTTCTGTCAACTTTTTAAACCAGAGAGATTTCCCTCCCAAATCAGTGACTCGGTTACCATATTAGGAAATTCACAGAAACAGCCGTCAATTACCCCGTTCGAAATAATTGAGGTAACTGTTCGATTTATATTGATTTCATTATACCCCCAGCTTCTATTATGTTTGCTTGCTCAAAATCTCCACTTACATCGCGAGTCCTCATCCAGTTAAATGCTGCTAATCTACGTCTCAAATGTATATATCCTCCCATAAGTGGTTTTCACACATCATGCTTGCGTTATGAAGCGGAACAGCAACTGAAAGACAAACATTCGAATAAGTCTATACAATATAAGCTACGAGGAAAGGTAAATATGCAGCGCAGAATGGCTATAATAGAGTATAGACAAACTGTTCAGTTAATTCTAAACTATATTGGTGGTTCGTTGTTCTCATGAAGTTTGTGGACTTTGTTCGTATCAAAGCAATAGCAGGAGACGGTGGAGATGGCTGTGTCTCGTTCCTTCGAGAAAAGTTCTTACCCAAGGGCCCACCAAACGGTGGCAACGGTGGTCCAGGCGGAAACGTGGTAATCCGCGCTACTCGAGATGAAACTAGTTTGAAGCATGTTGGTCATGTGTGTAAAGCAAAAAAAGGGCAAAACGGAGCAGGTGGCGGGCGAAACGGTAATGTAGGAGATCATCTCGTTCTTAATGTGCCTATTGGTACTGTAGTTCGTGAAATTGAAGTAGAAGAAGAACCAAGAAAAATGATAACAAAAGAAGAGATACAAGCAGAGAAGGAAGCTCGTTGGGTGCTGTATCCACGAGCTGAGGATATTCAGGTGCCTGAAGGGAAGCCTAATTTCTTCAAACAAGCACAACGCATGATGGATGAAGAAGACCGTTATTACCGTTGGCGGCAACGCACGAAGAAAGGAGAACCCATCCATATCGATTTGACGGAAGAGAATCAGCAAGTAGTGCTTTGCCGCGGTGGCGTTGGCGGACATGGCAATCCCTATTTCTTAACGAGTGATAATCGCTCACCAAAATGGGCTACACGAGGTCGTGCTGGTGAAATCCGTGAATTCGAATTGGAAGTGAAAACTATTGCTGATATTGGGCTTGTAGGGCTACCGAATGCAGGCAAATCAACCCTATTGGGTGCTATTTCGAATGCCCATCCAAAACAAGCAGACTATTCGTTCACAACTCTTCATCCTTACGTGGGAACAGTTGATTATGCGGATCAATATCAATTAACTGTAGCAGATATACCTGGGCTTATATCAGGTGCTCATCGCAACATTGGTTTAGGACATTCATTTTTGCGACATGTCGAAAGAGCTAAAATCTTAGTGTATGTAATTGATATCAGCAGATCCTCGCCTATCGATGATTTGAAAACGTTACAATATGAGTTAAATGCTTATAAATCGGGACTGACAGACCGACAATCCCTAATTGTTGCGAATAAGGCTGACAAAGTTGGTACAGCAAAAAATAATCTTGAACAGCTTCAAGCACACGTTAAAGGATCTATTCCTATTGTACCAGTATCGGCAAGATATGAAAAGAATGTACTCAAGCTAACATCTGTGTTACGTAAAGAAGTTGAACGCATTAGAGCGATAGAAATCGAAGAAGCAAGAAAGCTAGAAGAAGCTAAAGAAGATGATGAATTGGTATAAATTATTTCCAGATTGTCCTTTCGGTTATTGTTGCATGTTGCTTTAAATAATTGTATATCCGTTTTGTTACACTTTTCTTCAAACTTGCACAAGAATGAAGCCTTGTAATTGTATAAATTTTGAATTGTAAATACACATAGTTTTGTTGCTATCTAGACGATGTGGACAACAATTTGTTGTGTACTCTTTTATCTACTATCAAGCAGAGGGGATATCATGTCTCTTTTATTTCTCTCGACAAATTAGAATGTTTGTATGCGTGTATCAATATATGTGAGCCGCTTCAGCACTGTATATACCGTCTTATCACATTCGTTATGTTGTCATCCGTTGTATTATTCTTATTTATTCTGATGCTGCTAGATTTTCGGCTTGTGCTCTGCGTTTTAATAAGATTTCTTTCTTTTCAGCGATTTGTGCAGCCTGTCTTTCTTGTAGATTGTAAAAAAAATAACCAACACCACCAAATACACCAGCAGCTAGAAGATGACCACTAGGATCTATTCAAATCTTGAATTAGTTTTGACATGGCAAAAGTACATTTGGAAAAAAAGCAAAATACTTACTTGAGAATAAGGGACGCTTTTGAAGCCCTAAAGCATAAGTACGGACAAGGACACCAAAGGCTGCAAAACCAGAAACGCTAGTAAGCAAAGTCATTTTCTATATGGTAATAGGTATATGTGTTATAAAGTAGAAGGATCTCTTAAAACTGGGGAACGTGAAAAAAGAAGAGAGATTGAAATTGAGTTTTTCTTTTTCCTCTGGAACATGTTCTGCCCTGCTTCCCCACATCAGATCAAATCCAGTGTGACGTCACTTGAGTTTTCTTGACTTGCTTAGTTTTTTTTTCTTTTCAACGGATCCTTTATAAGAGAAAGGCATCAGACATTGGTGAAGCTAAAGCTTGTAAATTAGTCAATTTGTATCTACCGTTACGACTACTATTTGATGCAAATTTCTCTTTCTTTTGTGCGTTGAAATGCAAGGCAGTGGGTATAACAAGCAGCACTTGGTTTGGACTTCGGAATACAAAGAATCGAGACCCTCCTTACCAAATATGAAGATCCTCCAGGAACAACTGTATAATTTTGCCCTTTACAAAGTTTGCGGGGTCGCAAATCTTAATGGATAAAAGTGAGCACAAAAGATGTTTGAGCTCCTTAGAAAATAAACAGATTCCACGTCTTTTTGGGTGTGTGTATCATACACTTTTTTTCTCTTCCTCTTTCTTCTTTGAAGCCTTTCAAAATATTGTTATACTGTTTCCGTCCTTCATCATCAATTGTCCGAATTAGAACAAAGCTATAAGGAAGCTTTGACTATAATCTACTTGATCAATGCCAACAAGACTTTTATCAACACAGCGTTTTCGACTTCTGCCATTACTATTATTATATTTCTTTAGCAATACATTCGCTCAAGATGCAATTCAAAGTACTCCAACCTTAACAAACACACCGACAGCAACTAGTAGTAGTCTGATATTTTATACAAGCAGTACTACTATCTCTTCAATAACAACGACCAATACTGGTCCAAACAATAATTCGATGACTTCTACTGCTACAAATGCTCTAACAATAACAACGGTAACATACAACACCATTGGTACTCCCACCGCAACAGGAACACAAAACAACACCAAGTATCCGATACCAACTTCTACTACTATTAATGCTGTTGCTACATCATCCGACAATAACAACAATAAGCCTACTCCATCTAATACTGATAATACTGTGCAGGGCACAGGCTGGAACTATAATGCAAATGATCGACAAACACAGCAAGAGAGCTGGCTCAAACAACATAATCGATTTGTTTTTATAATTTTCGTTGGGCTATTTCTGTTTGGTTTATTATTTTGGTACATATATAAAAGTGTCAAAGCAATGCGCAAAAGACTAGAGGAAGAGAATCAAGCCCAACTATACATGATCGATCAAGCCACTGGTCATCATCGGAGCAGCCAGTATCCTTCAAATAATGTTGCTGCTGTTGGCACTGATGGACTTGTTAACAACAGTAGTCAGCAGCCTGTGTTCCAGCCAACACAGCAACAGTCAACAATGACAACAGCAGTTGGCTCACCTCCACTTGGTTATTTTAATACCAATAGTAATGACAAAACAGAAGTTGAAAGTGATGATAACATACCATTGCCAACTGTATCACACCCTCAACAACAACAACAACAACTACAACAGCAGCAGCAGCAGTCTGTCACTGAACGTCAACGATACTAAGACGCTTCTTCTCCTTACAACCGCTATTTTTTCTAGTAGAACCTTGCCTTAATATGTATACCTTCAGCTACAATACAATTCATCTATACGATTTGCAACTCCTTATATCCTTACTTTTTTTTTTCTCCTCATGAAACCCCATGCTATTACTCCCTTCTTCCTGCTTCTCTATAACTTCTCGAAACCAAAAAAAGAAACAAAAAAAAAAAAAAAAAAAGCTAATATAATTTATAATGGTTTTACTATTATTGCTCATTGACAATTGCATAAATGATACGATTTTGTAATCAAATAAAGTATTACAGTTGATTAACTTTTCATTGTTACTTTACTGTTTTATACTTAATCGATCAAACTACACAATAAAATCAGTAACTTATACACGTTGTGTGAAGAGATTAAAAAAAGGTAAGGCTGTATTTCGTGCTAGACAATAAATTGTCTTGTGTTCAACTGCCTTCGCCTGTTACTGTTATACATAACATCGAGACCGTTATACATACAGTAGTACATTACACTAGAAGTTTAATATGTAAACAAGGGCCCGAATCAGGATAGGACAGAATAAGAAAGCGGCATTCAGCAGTCAAATTTTATTCTTCCTCACTGTTGCTCAAGATTATGGAGTAAGTGTTACTCTCGGTCCTACTGCCACAGTAACATTATGTTTATGTTTTTGATCAACACTTACTGCCATTCACAACCATACTTTGCAACGTGGGTTGATATACCTTGTGGTTTATCACCTCCTTTTTTCAGTAATCTCGAATAACAACGCTTAAGAGGATCAATTGGTTGATGGTATTGAGCGTAATTTATCCAGTTTTACATTCCATGAGCAGCAAGATCTATCAGGACTCTCTGAAATTTACCGCAAGGCTTTCTAAGAGGTCCATCTAATTGCCATCCTGAAATTGCCCTATCTACGATCAGTCATGGAAAACTATCGTTAGACTGTTTCACAGCTTCTTAAAATTATTTTACCATACTAAACGGAGCTTTACAGTGTCCAATTTTGTATATTGATGTCGTTTTGCGCGTTGAATACTTTGTGAGACTGCTCGAAATCCTTATACCATTGAAGTTGAAAATTGATTGGCTAACACTCTCCGCATCGTCACAGTAATCTGAAATTTTACAGAGAAAACCATAGCTGTCACCGATGTGATCTACTTCAGAATCACTCCATCATCGTAACCATGACCGATCAACCCTCAGAAAGGCCTATAATCAGTTACTGTATCGAACATGCCAAAACACAACAATCTAAGTGTAATGCTTGTAACAAAGTCATTCCTCATAAATCACTTCGAGTAGCCGAGATCTACAGGCGAAGTAAAAAAGTAAAAAAAGACGACGCTAAACACACTTGGTTCCACTTCAAGTGCTTTAAAGGTAAATTGATGAGTGCAATTCTGTTGCATGTTTCTCTTCACAAACTCACATTCTCAACTATGATAGTACCCGAGTTGTTAAAAAGAGTGCCAATCGAACAATTTAGAGGATACCCAGCCTTGAATGAGAAAGATAAAGTGAGAGTTCAACGGTTGATAACTGAGGGCAGTGTTGGAAGTACTTGGACAGACTTGATGAATAAGTCCAAACCTGAGAAAACAGAACAGGAGTTAGAAGTAGAAAAGAAGAAACAGGAAAATAAAGAAAAGAAGGAAAAGGAAGCAAAAGATACAGAAGATATGGATATGACAGAGAGCTTGACCGGGATGCAAGTTAAGAAAGAGGAAATGAAGAAGAATAAAGATAAAAAGTCGTTATCTGCAAAGGATAAAAAATCGAAGAAAGTGACAAAGCCAGAGAAACCAAAGAAAGAAGTTGTTTTGCCAAAGGAAGATTTGCAAGAATTAGCAAAGTTTGCCAAAGAGTTTAAAGCATTACAATAGAGCGTTACAATAAAGCATTTATTATTCACATTATAAATATAAAGCAAAGCTTAAAGTGGGATGACGGGGAAAAAAATCAGCACACTTCTTATAAGGCATATATGGGAAGTAGAAACTTACTACCGTGATATATGTGGTTGTTCAACATTCGTTAAAATGAAGAATGAGACATTGAAGTACAAAACGAATCCGTGAATGAATGACAGACTTCGATATAAAATATATGGACAAAACGATGACACAACAGATCAGTAAATATTTGATATGGTGATTGTAGTAGTTGTACAATAAATATGTTGACAAAACTTCTATTAAGTGTGGACTAGAATTATACGATAGCTGCGCACTTCTATTTCTTACGACGAACGGTCTCCCAACCGTCTTCATCGACTAAAGGCTCTTCTGGAGTAGCTTCTTCCATCACATCATCGTTATCCTCTTCGTTATCATTATCTTCTATGCCCTGTTTTATTAACAAAACAAACAAAAAAGACAAAAAAAAAAAAAAAAATTAGATCTTTTCCTATTACGTTTGATTATTATGGCAGCACCCGCCCTTCCTTACATTATCATTGCCATCTATATCACTATCTTCAGCTTCATCGTCATCGCCTTGTTTGATACTGCTTGAAGCAGCGGTAAAAGAATTTTGGGTTTTAGCCTTCTCCCTAAGCCTTTCTACTTCTGTATAATTGCCAACGATGCATTGATTGAATAATGCAATAAGATGTTTAGCGACTAAATAGGGCGAATCATCTTCTAGAGTGGTATTAAACTCGTCTGTCATAATTTGGTATAAAATATCTTCTACTTCATCAATATCTAACTTTTTGCCCCCTATGTACAAATGTCAAATTAAAATATATTCAATGCTGCATGTGACAATATCGGCTTACGTTTTCCAAAATAGTCTACAATAGTATCAATAAACCATTCTTTTTTTTCAACAGAATCAACACCTCCCCATTCTTGTTCGACGGCTAGTTTTAAAGCAGTCCAATTGTTGAAAATATATGAAGCACCTTCTTCGAATGCTAACTTATTAGGGTGATCTGCCATCGTCTGTAGTTGTTCACCAGTAAGTAAAAAAACTGATTTTGTATGCAAAAGAAAGAAAAAAAGTTTCCTGTGTGACTTTGTTTGATCTGCCCGAAAGACGGTGGCCCTTAACTTTTTCATTTAATCACCACTTTTTTTTTGTATTGTCCAATCAAATCATGCATTCAGCCTCCACACCATTCTCAAAATCTCAACATATGGCATGTACGATGGACCTACATTCTGGAATCATTGTATTACAAAAGTCCTACAGCCTAGCATTTTCAAAACTCGCAGCCAATTTGACATCATAAGAACAAGGGAACCTGTCGTGTACAGATGTTATTCGAAGATGAGTATAATATTCGGTGTGGAAAAGAGGGGTTATATTAACCAACCCCACCTTCGTTGGTGGGACTGTGAGTAGAAACCACGTCCGCATAGCATTCTTCAATTTTCGTATTCTCAAGAATCTGATAGAGGCACTCATTGAGTGTTTTTATACTAACTGAACAGCATCTTTTTTCTAATTGATATTCTATTTTTTTACGCAGCTTCAGCTTTTCACACTCAAGGTACTAAATTGGGAGCAATGTAGTCATGTTCAAGTGTATCTATTCTGACATTGAGTTGTGTTATTAACTGTTTGAACAAGAATTTTAGTTGTCGAGATGGTTTAGTCTTCCTCGAAGAACATTGTATACATGCATCTATCTACAATCAAAATCCCTTCAAAAAATGGAATGCTTTCTACTCAACACTTTAGCTCCTCCACAATCACCACATAGTGTTGACTTTTCTGGACCAATTTACGTCGCTCTCATTAGCGTTCAAAGTGTATGAAGGGGCACCTACCTTTTAACTAGAGGATCTTCATTTAACTATGTCGGCGCATGTTGATACGAGGAATAATCGTAGATGAAAACCTTAGTGTTGTATAACTGTCTTTGTAGGCTAATCATACGTCTCTTTATCTTTAACATCGTCATAACCCATTTCTTATACATCATTATAGAAGTGTTTCAATAATAACCTGGACACTTGAGTAACTACTTTTGACTTCCGTGTCAGGCACTCGGACTACTGTTGATTTTAGTTTATTAGTCGTTTAGTGGAGCATATAATTCAAACAATTTATTGTTATATGTCTTTCCAAATAATACAAAAGAGAGGGCGAATGGTTGATTTTCATATAGATTAAAGTGAAGCTACAAATAAGGATATTACAAAGTGAAAGTTAAATACCTTTAAATCCACTTGTGTTCTGTAGCATTTGTTGTTAAAAAAAAGTTGGAGACTGATAGCGACCAAAATAATTTACACCGCGGTTATTTTAGAAGCCTTGGATTAGACAAAATTATCTCACTGTATGACAATAATAGAATATTACCGTAGAAAAGGAAAATGAATCAAAAGCCAGATGGCTGAAACGGATGTTCACATACCTCGTTCAGTTATAGAATATTATATCAATGATCAAATGAAAGCATTCTATACATTTCCAGTTTGCCTTCTTTATCTTTGTTTACAATAGTTAACTTTACAAGAAACAGGAAAATTAAAGAATGTATAGTTTACTCTTGATGTTTTAAAAAAGAAAAGCAAGACTTGGAGGTAAGATAGGTTCGTGGGGGGGGGTGGAGGGTAAAGCATATCAATGGAGTGTATTCATCATTTTTAAGAATATAAAATGTTTTATTTTGGTAGTTTGTCATTGCTGAAATTTGATATCTGTAATTGATGTCTGCTATGGATGTGAAATGAGTATTAAGCATAGAAATATCAAAATGAGAACTTTATCAATAGGTATAATTGGGCAATTAACGATAAGTATTTTCTTTTTTATAACAAATATACGGACAGAACAAATCGCCTGCGAACTGTTCAGTCATGATATTTACAGAATTAAGAAACACAATTAGTAGCATGTTTTCTTCTTTTTTTTCCAGAAAAAAAAAAAAAAAGTGCAAAATAAACAAAAGAAAAACTTATAGCCTATAACTCAACAACCCCTCCTTATTGATCATAAGGAGACCAGTGAATGTTATATTCTTGGTTTCTTGCTACGACTTTACTGGGGATTAATGATGTATCCAAGGGCAAAATGGGTCTTGTACCGTCGTCCTGCGATAGCTGTTGAAGAGCGATGCCAGCCTTGATAATGTCGATGAGTTCAATAGCGGTACTGTCTGCTGATATATTAGCTGGTACTCTGTAGGTAATGTATGAATCACCATGAGCAGTTTCTGTAAGAGCTGGTTCAGTTACTGGTGGTAAAGGAGATGACGATGGGCAATTAGGCAGGTCTTGAGCTGTTTGATAGGAATTCAGGGTTTGCGAATGGACATTTTCTACCATGGAAAATTCTTCTTCTAAGCCAGTAGGTACAGTAGTGATATTCATGGTCAATCTGCTCTCAGGACCAATGGTTGGGCCACATTCTCCGGATGGTACATCATTATAAGCCAAGGAAGATCCTGCAGTTGAAGATGGAAAAGAGAATAAGGTAGACGTTGATGCTGCTGCTAACGCTGCTGCTGCCTTACGATTGCTTATTCTTGAGCTACGTCTGATATTGGAGAGGTTGGAGATGTTTTTGAAAGCGGACCGGCCATTGTCTCGACAATAAGGTTGGAAACGCTCAATAGGTTTTTTCGTCTTCTTACGAGTGATGGCAGCCGTAGCAGCCGTAGTGGAAGACATGTGGATATCTTCACCTGTTGACCGGCGTGACAAAGGAGGAAAAGAAGCGGAAGCAGAAGCAGAAGAAGAAGAAGAAGAAGAAGAAGAACCAGCAGCAGACAAAGAGGAGGAAGCAGAAGCGGAAGCGGCAGGTACAGAGAAAGAGGAGGAGGCAGAAGAAGCGTCGTTGGCTCCAGTATCAAGCAAAAGAGAACCATAATCAGCATGACTAGGCCTAATAGCTTCGTCAACAATGCGTTTGCCGAAGAGAGGAACAAGCTTCTTTCGAATTTTCCAGGCGACTTTTTTACAAAGCGCATATGCGCTTTCCATGGGAATCCTTATTGTGAGAAATAAAAAAAAAAAAAAAGGCTTTCCTTAGTCTCCTCATGGCGCGTTGAAATTTTCAGACTAGGAAATAAGAATATACTTACCAAGTTCCTTGGATTTTCAAACAACCTCCTCGTATCTTCTTCACTTTGAGGTTAGGGTTGGCCTGGACCATTTTGGCTATCTCGGTCTTTGATTTTCCCAAAGCCTTCCAAATGCCAGTGAAATGGACATGGCCTGGTTTATAGAAGTAAATAAAGGTTAGTATGTGCCTACTCATATGAAGCACGTGTCTGTATTCGAAGGAGCTACCTGTCTCTCTATCCCACATAATGGGCTGTCCATGAATCAGATATTCATAGACTATAAGAAATAAAGTTAAAGCATATTCATAAGCAGGAAATACACGCGCAAGATGACGGTGAATGAGCTTACCAGGGAGAAAGCCACGTGAATCCAACGAAGTGGAGTATTTTGCAGCTGTGATCTTTATTGATCCACAGAAGGTTGGTGGAAATTTGCTCTTTACAGTATTTTTTTGAAAGCTCATTATGAGAAGTTTTTTTTTTTTATTTTTAACAAAAGGAATAAAATGTAAAGAGCTAAGGAAAAGAGAAAGATAAGCCATTAGACCTTTTCCCTCAATATATATACACTTTGCACTGTTGAAATGAGGGGTACACAACTGATTAGGAAATCAAGGGGCTTATCGATCTGTGCCAACTCTAATTGTATAAAGCTTACATAAAGCTTGCGAGGCCTACCTATACGGCGTCGATCCATTATGTTGTATTTGGTAAGGCAAGTCTATCTGCCTTTCAATAGTTTTAAATATAAGGGTTTAGTCTAATATTCAATGAAATGAAATGCTGTTGGATTCTGGACAACCATTCTTATCGTTCATTACGACGACAACGGCAACAAAAAAAGAGAAAACAACAATATTTTTTTTCTCGCATGCACAATAGATTTGTTTTATTTTTTTCATGTGTGTTCCACAACTGTCAACAAACTGTTTCAAAGTGGGTCAGCTGCCTCCTGTCTATGCTTTACAAAAAACTTCTTGATAATGAGTTTAATTAGCAAGCTTTGAGGATGGCGTAACAGCACTTACTCCGGCAGTTAGAATCAATACACAAGCGCTTATATAACTGATAAAGAGCATACGTTTTGGAAACTCCCGAGAAACAGAGGCTAACTAGTAACAAATTGAGCTTATACAAGTGAGTTCTTACTCTTGGAATTAAGATGCTTCTCTAAAGATTCGAGATCCTTGGATATTCTTTGAATGGTACAATTCAGATGATCGGTAAAAAGCTTAAATTATCATTATTTGTTTTTCCTGTAAAGGAAGTACTATTTCTAGGTGAGCTCATCATCAGTAAAGTATTAGCAGAATATTCTAAATGAGAGATGTCTTCTCAAAAACATATACATCATAAACAATTGAAAAAAAAAGTATTTGCGCTTGGAAACTCATTTTTGAAGTCTTCTTTATTTACAAACTGATACAAGCTAAAAATCAGTTTCCTTTATTTTCCAGACATACGTTGATACACAAAACTTACGCATAGAATCCAGCTTTGTCAATGACCAAAATGACAATGGATAAACTCTTGTTGTACATTTAGTTTTTCTTGACATTGTATTTTCTTGCTAGAATATCAGCGTATTTCTCGTTGCCACAGTAAGTATCTTTAATACTTGGTCGGGAGCTGATGCCTTCAATAAACTGAGCAAGTCTAGGATGAGATTCGATAGCTTCGAAACGATAGCCGTCCAAGAATAGATCATTGAAGCTGAAGATACGCAAAAGGAAAGGGGCAATAGCAATATCGGCCAAAGAGAAGTCCTCACCAAGAAAGTAAGGACCCTTTTCTGATTGTTTCATCAGAAGATCATTAAACTGTAGTCAAAAAGAACGAGTCAACAAGCGTGGCATTGGGGATAGAAAGCTTTTTTTGCTAAAGAACTTACGCTAGCCAGAGCAGCATTGGTGTTTTTCTTATAATCCTCAATAGCATCTGCAGCGTCAGCGTCGTTGAATTTCAACATGCATTTATACAAGTGAGGGTTCACCTTTGAACCAAACCATTCGATAGCAAAACGGACATTTGCTCTCAGTAAGGGCTTCTTGGGCATAAGACTACATTTGGAAAGAAGAAAAGGAATGAGTTTTCTTGTTAAGAGCAAAGCATAACTAGCACACTATTCCCTAGCCAGATGTCCTACGTACTTCTTTTCAGGGAAGCGATCATTAAGGTATTCAATGATAATTAAGGATTCGGCAAGATTCTGGCCTTCAGTGGTTAACGTAGGAACCTTTAGTTCAGGATTGACTTCTTTGTACCACTCAGGCTTATTCAAGAGATCAATGTCGACAATGTCAAAATCTGCATCCACTTCTCTGAGAGTAATGTGCGCACGTTGGGCATAAGGGCAGATGACGGCGTTGTATAATGTTATTTTGTCTAAAAAAAGCAAACGATAAGTATCTTTATAAAAGAAACGGTCGTGTTTTTTACACTTTCTCACCTGAAGAAGACATTGCACTGTGAAGTTTGTTACTGCAAGGAAAACGAAAAACCAAATTCAATATGCCTTTGGGGTATTTTTTTTTTTTAACTCAACAGGAAAATGCATCTGCATTATTTTCTAGCAAATGCGTAGTAAATTCAACGACTTTCCAAGAGGACGCTGTAATGCCTTTCCACCAAAAAGTGTAATGGTTTTATATTTAAGCATTACAAGTGCTAAACCACTTTTGATTTATTAGATATGCTATTTATTTTGATAAAATGATCCTCTGGTTATATGTGGGAAGCGTAGTACTCCATGCTCGGTATATGCTATCTCTATCTATTCCTACATGTGCGCTGTAAAATTATACCGCGCTATACTCTCAAGAGTGATTCTTGGTGTATAGAGCCCGTACTAAAATCTACTGTTCAAGATGGGTCATCAAGCACATATTGTTGGTTCAACTGGGGTTTTTTTTTTAAAAAGTTTCAATCAGTTTCTTCTTACAGCGAAGCATCTGCTCGTAAAAATGCAAATGGTAGTGGGGGTAAACATTGTAACTCAACGACGGGGAAAAAATGCGGTGAAGATGCACGCGGCACGAAAATCCAACCTTTTCGCGTTTTTTTTTAATTTTTTGGGTCATTTTTCCTTTCCTTCTTCACATCTCAATAACAGCATAAATTTCGACATGGAGAAGCCAACACCACGCATTAATTCTGCTTTGAGAGAAAAATATGTTGGAAGAGTTGTTCGATTGATAGGGAAGCTTGTTTCTGTAAGTAACGAGAGTATGACATTCGTATGGAATCTCTTGAAGCAAACTAATGGTTTGTCTATTGTAGCTTTCTGGAAATACCGCAGTAATAGAATCGTCAGATCACGGACAGGTGCTTGTTGCTTTGAATGGTGTAAAGTATAAATAGTCTTATTTACATTTGTGGAATATATGAAAAATGCACGACTGATTCTCATGCTGCGCAAAATCGTGATTGTAGGATAGCACTTGGGGAACTGACTATGTCGAGGTCATTGGCCATGTTGAACCTGACTTTACTATAAAGGAATTCAAAACGCAAAACTTGGGCAACTCATTCAGTAAGTTATTTGTAAGCAGCCTTTCAGAGAAAAAACTTTTGCACTCTAACTAATGACTTTATAGATCTGGAAATAGCAAACAAGTTTGTGGAATTCAGTCAAAAATGTCCTGAATTATTTGAAGCAAACTGATAATAGACATATCACGAGATTCCTTTATCGGATAATTGTTTATTCTACAATAGCAAAATTAAGATATCCAGCATTTAACAAAATTGATACAATTCTATCACAGTAAACGATGTAAATTATGATAAGTCGAGTTCAATACACATATATAAAAATCCATCACAGCAACAAGGCTTTTCAGACTGCTTAATATAAACTATCTGAAGAAGCATATCTCTCACATGACCAAGGTGTATCAAACCAGATTACTTTTAAGGGAATATGAGGGGCAAAAAGACGAACAAAAGTTTAAAAATTTAGACTGGAATCCTTGATGAATGCAACACAAAACTTAAAAGATATGACATAAAAGGGGCCAATAGTTGGAAAAGACACTAAAGTTTTTGTATTTTATGAATGCTGTGTAAAGATAAAAAGACGCTAAAAACTAGTCGTATACATGCGAATATGCCTCAGAATGTGTTCTTTGTGTGAATATAGATATATATATATGTGTGTGTATGTGCGCGAATCATTATGTTAACGATAGAAAATGTAGAATTGAGATGGGGAGGGGGAATACGAATGATAAACATCCTTTGAATGATTCTGCTGTCAATTAAAGAAAACGAGGATGATAATGAGTGATAAATTGTTCACCTTAAGCCTCTTTGCCTAACTGTTCTGCTAATTCTCTACCACGATTTTGAGCAGCAAAGACAGCATCTGCCATGGCCTTTCTGATCCCATTGGCTTCCATAGAGTTGATTGCAGCTTCTGTTGTACCTTTAGGTGAAGTGACTTTACGACGCAGAGTAACCAAATCGTCTTCTGATGTTTGAGCCATACGTGCTGCACCAATACATGTTTGAATGGTTAAAGCTTTGGCGTCTTCGGGTGTTAATCCAGCTTCAATACCAGCGTTTTGCATAGCTTCCATGATTAAGAAAAAGTAAGCGGGACCACTACCACTAATACCCGTTACTGTGTCGATCAACGATTCGTCTTCAACCCAGGATACCTGCTTAGCCACTGCTTTCATAATCTTTTCTGTCATATCTCTTTGTTCTTGTTTCACATTTTCGGTTGCAAATAAACCAACAGAGCCTTCGCCTACCAAGGCAGGCGTATTCGGCATACAACGAACAATAGCCACCTCCTTGTTACTGTCGTTGCTCTCACACTTACTACAAATCCACTTATTGATGTCGAACGTAGTAATACCAGCTGCAATGGAGATGAT
This sequence comes from Mycotypha africana, assembly GCF_025528875.1. Lineage (NCBI taxonomy): Eukaryota > Fungi > Mucoromycota > Mucoromycetes > Mucorales > Mycotyphaceae > Mycotypha > Mycotypha africana. Next base: position 841,901 of record NW_026515735.1, on the reverse strand, counting down.
AAGAGGTATTCTGGACTGTTGTAAGATAGAAGGGCCTAAATCAACAACGACCTTACGAAGAACTTGTGGCTTGACAGCTAGCACAATCACATCGGCATCCTGAACAACTTCAGCGTTATCAGTGGAACCGGCCATATCGGGATATTTGGTTTGCATATATTGATATCTTTGTTCAAAAGGCTCAGAATAACGAAGTTTTGAAGGAGGATGTCCAGATGATTGCAGACCGCACAAAATAGCTTCTGCCATGTTACCACCACCGATAAAGGAAATGACAGGCTTCGAGGTCTGCTTGTCTACATTGCTGTCAGTGTGACCATGGTTTTGATCTGAGGATATTGTGGAAACCATATGAGATGTAATTGATTGAAGTCTTTGAGTGATAGAATTAATTGTCATACGACTTTGGAAGAAGAAAACTTTGCGATGGATAGAACCAAGAGGCAAGTTTCTTTTAAATGAAAGGAAAAGCTGCTGCATTCTATTTTAAAAATACCAAAACCAGCTTATCAAATAAAAAAGGGTTCATTTTTTTAATTGTGAGTCACTTTCATCCAATTAGGGAAAGGTTCTTTTTGAGCCTATCAAATTTCAAAAATCGCTACGGAAAAAAAAGACCCAATCAATTGTCTCTCTTTCAATTTGAACAGAGATCATCAGTTAGATAAAAAGAAAGGTACACAGACAAAGTATATAAAATAGGTAAAAGTTATGTATACAGGGAAAAAAAAAAATTCTTAAATAGAGGGTTTTCTTGGTTTTTTTTTTCATGACGACATCGGCTCAATAATCGTCTTCTTCTTCCTTGTTCAAATGAGTAGGTAATTCATATAAATCATGTTCCGATAAGGCACCATTTCTAAATGCGCAGTTCAAAAAAGGTTAGATCAGTTTATGCTAACTATAATAAATACAGCTAACGTGCACACGCATCTTGAGCATATTGTATACACACACACGCACACAATTCTCCTCGCTCATGAAACACTCTCATATAAACTTAATTATAATGGAACTCATGACATAAACATGCACAAATGACGTATCATCAATAAACTGTACCTTAAAAGAACTTCTTCAATCGAGTCTATATCAAATCGTGATGTCGCGCTGCATTGATCTACTAGTCTTACCAGATTCGCAACAAGAATGCCTCCTTTATAGGCCAGAATAGCAGGTGAACCTACGAGGTCGAAATCCAAATCTTGAGCAGAAACACGTAGAAATTTCGCCAGTCTATATTTCTTGCTTAAATCAGTCAAAATAGTATCCAACTCTTTGCATTTCGGTAAACTGGAATCAAATAAATGAATGATAACAGGCACAGATTTCCATTCGTTATCCACTTCATCTGCATAATCGTCTGCCGCTATTGTCTTTAGTTGACCGAATCTCTTCTGCTGTTGACGTAGAGCATGATTTCGTTCCTGAAGTCTTTTCAATTCTAAAAGTCGCTTCTGTCGATAATCTTTAAGGAAAGTGTCGTCATCACCCTCTAGCTGATCGTCCTCATCATATATAAGGTTTTTTGCCCCAGATAGTGGTGACGGTTTATGCTCCAACACTAATTCTTCTTGTTGCTGAAGATCTTGTAAATAAGTTGTGGTAGTAAGCGCCTTAGCTCGCATGTGTGCATTGTAATCTGCATAGGCTTTTGATTTGTCTGCCAACTGTTGTTGTTTGTAATATTTGTGATCTGCTATCACCCCTTTTGGCCCTGTTTGTGGCCCCGATACCCTACTGTTTAGTTGTTGATGATATTGTTGTTGTGGACTGAATGCCTTTTACAAAAATAATAAAAGCCTTTTTAATTAGGGAAGCGAAAAACCAAGAAAATACAAATGCATGCATAGAGCATGGTTTGAAACTAAAATGTGGGGTTTGTTTTTACAAGTGAGTCTTCTTCTCCTTCTGTATCATTGTCGTCGTTATCAGTTTCACTTTCACTTTTGCGTTTGTCATCGTCATCGTCATCGAGATGACTATTTTGCAATCGGCGCAAGAGTGTATCTTCCATTTTTATAACTGACAATCCATATACTCACTGGTGTTATAGCTTATGGTTGAGTGGTATTGTTGCAGAAAAAAAGGAGAAAAAGAGGGACGAAGAATCAGGCTGCAAGTGAAAACAAAAAACACACCAAAGCAGAGCTGCCAAAGATTCTGCTTTTTTCAAAGGAAAACCAAGTTCCGCAATTCTTATGAAAAAAGCCCATCTCCAGCAGCAAAATACCAACACATGGTTTCTGATGTGCGGTTAATGATAATGGCCTTTCAAGGCGTGAAGGATCCATTTGCATTTGAACTTATGTTATGTTGGACAGCTTTGTTGACATTGTTACTCGTTGAAGTAACAGACTCGGCAAAATTTAACATATATACAGTTCAGCAATTTGAAGTCTAGTGTTCAGAGACAATGTAATCCTACACGCAGCAGGCACACAAGTATATATTTTTCTTCTATGCTATCATTGCACTCGAATGCCTTTTACAGATGCAATTCTCGTTAGCTATTTTATATAAAGTGAAATTGAACCAACCAATCGATATCGTTCCAACTTACCTTAAAAACCAAGCAGCTTCATTATATCCATCGTTCAATCGCCAAATGAAGCTTTATGCTGTTCTAAGTTGACTGAAAGTCAGGAAAGCGATACCCCAATCAAAAGTTGATAGGGTTTACATTGCCTTGTTTTGTTGCCGCAAAGTCGTGTAGCAGTTTTATTCTTTACTGTTTATGAGCAAGATAAGCTATGTAATTAAGTTGATGGGTTCTGACAGCCGAAATTGCACAGATTTCCTTTAAGAAAAAAAAAAAATTTCAGATGTTAATTGAAAAATAAGCATTTTTTGCATGAATTCAAGCAAGCTCTCGGCATTAATTTCACCTTTCCACTAGTCTTTTTGTTTTTACTTTATGGATGATATATCTTCATCAACATCAACACCGAAACGTAGGGCAAGTGAACCACAGCCTACAGAAGCTTTAGCACTTATCAGCAATCGTCTACACAATTATCAGAGAGTACCGCCACCGTTACCTTATTTACCAAGCGATTATGTGCCTTCACCTGACAGTCCGCGACAATACATTATACCAGAAACAACAGCTCCCAATGTGCATAACAACGCTCTCTTTTTCCGTAATGCCAATTCCGACAATAATCAGGGATCGAATAGTAAAAGACAAAGGGCTCATTCGATCGACTACCCTTTGGCCAATGAACCAAACAGTGCTTTAACCTACAATTCAGTATCGAGCAACTATGGCAGCAATGTCATTTCGACAAGAAGAAACCACCTAGAATTAGTTCCCTACCGTGAGTGGACAGTTATAGCGTAAAGATCAGCGGACGGGGAGACGCATCTCTCATTGACAAACTATCCTTACTAACGAAAACACCTATTGTAAAAATAGTCGAAACAATCAAAAAGGCCAACTTGTTTTATATAACGAAGACAGCCAATCCATCACTCTAAGGAACTATGTTCCTGATCAATTTTCAAATATGCCATCTATTCCAGTAAGTATAAATGATACGATAATCAGTGTTTATTATCTACTTATGATCAAAATCTTGATTGGCTTGCAATGGTAGTTGGAAGTAACAGAGGAAGAGTTTTGCCCTTATTGTCACCAACGCTTGCATCATACACCCGGAACCACACCATTGGAGGTATCTATAGCTATATGCATATTTAAAGAAGAAATATCTACTTTTTTTTTCTTGCAAAGGAGCTTTGATTGATCATCTTACTGTTTGAATAGACCGATGGGCCAGACTATATGGACCGAAACTACTTTCGCTTACTAGCCTCTAGTTCGACTCAAATGTAAGTATCCCACACAATAGGGTCTTATATGGCTTATTGAATAGACTACACTGACGCAGCATTATCTCTGAAATCGTATTAGCTCACCTACCCCATCACGAGCAGATACCACTTACACTACATACAGTAGTACCGATGAAGGGATAATGGACAATCATCAGCAACAACAGCAACAACAACAGCAAGAGTTACCCTCACTATTTGATAACCAGAACCTCAATGCGAATGCCTTCAATCAAGGATACTATGCCAAGTTTTTTGATGAGATCAATAAGTTAGGCAAAGGTTTCCGAGGCAGTGTCTTTTTGTGTGAGCACCGATTGGATGGTGTGAAACTAGGAAAGTACGCTGTGAAAAAGGTTGCCATAGGCAACAACCATCCTTGGTTAGTTAGAATGTTGCGTGAGGTTCATTTATTGGAAAGACTACGCCACCCCAATATTGTTAGCTATAAGCATTCATGGTTAGAGTACGCTCGTTTGACACAGTTCGGTCCCGAAGTACCATGTTTGTTTATTTTGATGGAGTGTGCTAATGGTGGAAATCTGGAGGAATATTTCGAAAGAGATACAGCTGAAACGAAGGATAACAGCAGTAATAGGTCGACTAACAATGGGGAAGAACAGCAAAGTTCCCTTGGCAATCCTACAACAGCAGGAGAAACTACACAAAAGAAAAAAATGTCAGCTAAAGAGCTGAAACGTGAACGGATTAGGAGGCAATATAGAGAACAGGAAACGTTTGAACAAGAACAAACAAATATCTCAGAGCCTATCACACATGTGGAGAGACGTTTGTTGACATTACAAGAAATCTGGTCTCTGTTTTTGGATATTGTTCAAGGATTGGCTCATTTACATCAGCAAAATATTGTGCACAGGGATTTAAAACCGCCAAATCTGCTGTTACAGTATGATACTCGTCGCAACAGACATGGCAGGAGAGGAATGTAAGTGATCTGTAGAGAAGAGAACTATTTTTCTGCGCGGATGTTAATGTGACCAATTTTTTAAAGTCCAAGAGTGTTAATCTCGGATTTTGGTGAATGTGAGGATTTGGATGAGACACGAGTTGATAACAACAGGACAGGCGCTACGGGAACATTAGAATTTATGGCCCCAGAACACGTGCGGTTAGATCCGCGTGGCAGAAATACAGTAGATTATTCACCAAAAGCAGATATGTGGTCGCTGGGTATGGTCCTCTATTTCTTATGTTATTCAAGGCTACCGTACAATGTGATTGATGATGTAGACATATTAAGAGAGGAAATATTGGCTTTCAATGAGTGAGTATCATTATTTGTTCGTCTGATCAAGCCTCACGTATTAATCATTATCCTATGCAGAATCCATTTCCCAGCATCAAGATATGACATTTACAAAGATAACCCTACACTCTACGCTGAGGCACTCAACGACCCCAAAATTACAACAGATGTACCAAAAGAAATTAAACAGCTTATTCGAATGCTTTTGTCGTTAGACCCGATCAAACGTCCTTCTTGCAACGAGATCTTATCGAAAATACAGAGCTTTCGTGGAAATGAAAGTACATTGTCATCAATTTTTGAGCAATCCAACATACCAAATCGATGGAAACCCATGACAGCTAGGAGACCTGCTCAGCCGCCTAGACCATCTGCAACTACAACTGTACCAGTGGCTTCTCCAACTGTATCTCCACCGTCGATAACGTTATCCCCTTATGTTTTATATCAGCCAAACAATCCCACAACAGCTTTCACATCTCCAATGCATGCAGGTCCATCTTTAAAACAACTGCAAGATAACAGGCCTAATGATTTCCATTCAATGGAGCCCTCACGAATGTCTTCGCAAAATATGGATGTAGACAAGGCGGAAGTCGTTACCAATGAAGACTTTGAGCTCATTTACAATAACAGTAATAGTAAACGCGCTCATAACTACCGCCATTACCCACCATCCAAAGCGGCCCCAGTAAATCCATCGATGGAACTTTTGCAATCTGAAGATGATACCAGGATGGGCCGCTATGCTAGCAGTAGCTGTTACAATCATGGAAATGATGCTATAAGCTTGTCATTGAGAAAGAGACAGCGTGTGTCAGAATCACCTAATATAATGCCCGATGATGATAGCATGAATGAAGACATTATGATGGAAGAGCGTGAAGCAAATCAAGACATGAACGTTACTAGCTGTTTGAATAGGGAGGACAAAGGCAATAGTAGTGCTATAAAATTAGCTGATGGCAGTGATAATGATCCATCAACTTCCTTCACACGACTCTTACTAGACTCACCCCCACCTCCGCCTACAACTGATGCCGTATTCAGAGTAAAGTGGTTATCAGACCGACAAACCAAACAACTGATAAAAACGATTACAGCGGTCTTAAAGATCGCTTCTTGTACGTATCCTTGTTCACCATATTCAGCCAACCCACTGATATTATATCCTACGATATTTTTTGCTACACTTGATTTCTGGTGCGAATCTAGTTCACCTAGTTTTATCTTATTATTGCTACATGTTGTTTGGATCCTGGCTGCGACTTTGTTATCAACGAGCGGAATGTGTGTAGCTTAACATCATACTTTTTAAAGCGGCGACGCTGAAGGATTTGTTGCAAGTCAGTGTGGGGAAGCCCAAAAAGAAAGGAAATCCGTCTTCAATTTTAACTTTCAGTTCTATACAATCATTGCTGATTTTTCTTCTCTCTGTATTTAATAATAAAATTTATATCCCTCCCACAATATAACCCATCTTTTTTATATCATTATATACATCTGTCAAAAATAGACAAAGCGAGAGATGTCAAATAAACAAGGGTCAGCTGTTGCCGATTTCGTTTCTGGAAAGTGAGTTCGCCGCAAGTTATATCTGTAGAAGGAGCAAAAAATAGTATATTTGAATAGCTTACTGTTTTTGATTTACGAAATGATATGCAAAAAAGCTTAGGTGGTATGTCACAGGTCTTGGTCGGTCAGCCTTTAGATACAATTAAAGTCAGACTTCAACTGGATCAAGGCAAATTCAAAGGTGCCTGGGATTGTACTGTTCAAACCGTTCAAAAGGAAGGTTTTTTTGCTTTATATAAAGGTAAAATTTGTAGCATAAAAATTACTAAACAGCAGAAAGCTCATTGAAGATTCTGTGTGATAAACGAAACGTGTTCTAAAAAAAAAGAAAAAAGGTATGGCTAGTCCATTGATAGGTATTGGTGCTGTCAATGCACTGCTATTTGCAGCCAATTCAAAATTCAAAGGCATGCTTCAATCACATCCTGCTGAAGTGCTATCTTTAGATAAAATTGCTTTGGCAGGCGCTGGCGCAGGCATTGTGAATAGTGTTTTGGCTGCTCCTGTAGAATTATTAAAGATCAAAATGCAAGCACAATTTGGATCAGCAGCAGCAGCAGCAACAACAACCGAAGGATCAAAGTTGCCATCACAGCGTTACTTCACGGGGCCTATCGACTGTGCAAAATACTTAATCAAGAAAGATGGTATTTCACATGGTTTATTTAGAGGTCTCTGGGCGACGATGATTCGTGAAATTCCTGCTTATGCTGGCTTTTACTCAGGGTTCGAGTTCACTAAGCGAACATTAACTAAAGGAAACGAAGCCAATGTATTGCAATTAATGATTTCAGGAGCCGTGGGAGGAATTGCTTATTGGACATGTTGTTATCCTTTGGATGTGGTCAAGTCAGTAGTAAGTGACAGAGATTAGCAGAGCATGATGTACTGACAAGATTCGACTGGATCTGACATGACCTTTCTCCTCCATTAGGTTCAAAACCAACCAAATCCGCCCAAAGGATTGTACATATCACAAGTGATGAAGCATATTTATGCCGTTGATGGTATGAGGGGACTTTTCCGCGGTTATGCTCCTACTGTATTGAGATCTGTACCTGCAGCAGGCGCTACGTTTACTGTATATGAGCTTTCTATGCGCATGTTTCAGTCCAATGACTGGTAAATATTAGATAGAAACACATCTAGTATTAAATGTTCGGCTCCTTTCACATATAGAACGAAAGAGAATTAAAATGCGCTAGTAGCAGTTTATTGTATATATAAACGATGTAGAATAAAAGAAAACGTAAAAGAAATATTTTGGATATTCGTACGTACTGTCAAATACGTCAAGATGAAAGCTATGTTAGGCTGTAACATACCATTACCTCATGGCCTTTGGATGAGTTCACTCCTCTTGTTTCACAGGAACACCCTCACTTTCTGATATCTCTTGTTTCTGTTTCTTTTCTTGTTCCTTCTCACGGAGAGCAGCACTACAGAGTTCAGATAAGCGTGCAAATTGCTCTATCTTTCGTGACATTTCTTCTGCCGTGTCAACAATAGTGGACTGGATGTTCTCCTCGTCATGTTTTGTACTATTGTCCAACTTGGTTGCAGTCGCTGTCTCGGTCTTATTGTTCACAACTATAGGAGCAGGATAATCAGAATAATTATTGGGTAAAATATATGGAACGGTCATAATATGACTACCATCATCCTTTTGCTCACTTTTTTCTACTTTGGTGGTGGCTGTCAGGTTAATGTTATAATAGAGAGAATGATAACCTTGCGGGTATTGACTCAATTGTGGAGGATATCCATAATCGATACTGCTGTTGTTAGTGGTAGATGCTGAAGAGATAATCGGATTGTTAACTTCGGTATTATTATCATTTTTTAGTGTGCTTTCCTCAGTCGTCGATGTGGCGATTACTGGCACGATAGGTACAGGTGAAACTTTGTTGCTTTGAATATCTGGTCTTCCTTCCTCTAACAAGGTATAAGCCATTTAGTCTTATATTCTTCATCAATTTATCATCAGTCTTTAACAATATAATGTATGCTTACCTTCATTTATCGCTGTCTTATTTTTTCTCTTGTAGGGACCACGTTTAATGCCCCTTTGACGTTCTTTACGAATGGAGTTAACGCACGTTGCTGCAAGATCAAGTTTGATGCAGCGAGGACAAGGTCTTTCGTCAGCACATTTCTTACAGGCTTTTTGGCAATTAGCTGTATATACAATATACATTATATTGAATAAAAATTAATGTTAAATTGATACATCAGTAAATTTTATAATTTAATTCAGGGTGATTCAACTGCTTTGCCTGCTAAATAAGAAGTCAGGCATGTAAACCTTCTTTCTTCTGATTTCAGTTGAAACCCGCCCCCGCCCCCAAAAAAAACAATATGCGTGTATTAAAGAAGAGACTGTTTACTTACTGCAAGCATTTTTAACTTGATTTCGCTTCTTAGCCATCATCTTCCTCTCGTTAGAAGACGCTTTTGAATGCGCTTGCTCTTGTTGTTGAAAATCCGCTCCATTACTATTAGAGATATCGTTATTCACCATGGTTGTTGCGGCAGATATAACTGATGTTGCAGAAGCCGTAGTGGCTGCTACTAAGGCGTTGGCTAGATTCTCTGAAGCTGGCGAGGCTGATGTTGCTGCTGCTGTAGCTCCTGTAGACATCACTTTATTTTTAGAATTGATTACTGTTTCAGAGTAGGCAGAATAAGGCTGTACAGTCTGCATTCCAGTCTTTCTCACAAGACTGTGGTGAATTTGGCACTTGGAATAGAAACGAAAAAAAAAGAGGCGGCGCTATAAACTGGCAACGAAAAAATGAAGAAAAGGAACCAAGGTTGAAGAGAAAAGAACATTAGCTACTATCAAGAAGCCTGTATTGCTCTTGAAAGCTGAAAGAAGCTGGCTTACCTTATTCTGTAATAGTTCTGAACCTGTATATTCAATAAAAAGTGAAGCTAGGAAAAGGATAGTGAAAGAAAAATAAAAAAATAGGAAGCCCCCAGATAACGATTGTACAAAAATCGCGCTAACAATAAAGGATTAAACCTTTTCGGACTTTGAATTTTCATTTTGTTCTCACAGAAGGTCAAACAATTCGTGAATGTGCTGCATTGAAGCATGTTCATAACACTGTTGTAGATTAACACTTAATGTCTTTCAATAAACACCTTTTGCTATAAATGTGCGATACTAGACAATGATTTAATCGCAAGAAAGTCGGCTTATAATGCAGATTTCAAATTAGCCGTTTTGTACTCAATCATACGAAAACAAAAAAAAACCCCAACCCCTAACAGGACAGGTATGACGAATTCTTTCGTCGTCAAAAGATACAAAAACAGTCAACGAAAGATACAACCGTTCCAATTAATACACAAAACGTCTTTAGTATTAAGCGAGATCTTAAAAACATAGTCCATTTTTTGTCCGTAGCCAATTCTACAAAATTAGTACACTTTCGCCGTTATTGGAAAGAATTGTACACATGTTGGCGACCTTTTATGCTACACCATACCTAAGTTATTCGCTTTTGAGACTTTTTTAATACTTATTTTGTACATTAGAAAGGTTTATTCAGACACACGTTGGTTACTTGTTATAATTCAAACTATTGGGGCCATTCGAATCACTAATAAAAATTCTTTTCTAGTCTCAAAACTATATAGCACAAAATACGATTCTTCTTCCTTCTATTAAATCAAACCTTTGATACACAACTTAGTATCACCTCATATATGAGGTAATGGTATCTGAATAATATTGAGACCGTACGTAAACGTCTCAATCATATTGGTTGTATTGAAGGAACGATGGATTTTCGTTTCTCTGCCATAAAAGCGTATCATCCACAATGATTGTGTTGTTCCTTCCCAACAGCAGTAGCAGAAGGGAACAATGTGTAAGTAATTAAAAATCAACATCAAAACATGAGCAACATCAAAATAGATATATCATAAAAATGGAGCAAGAACAGTCAGAAAAATAGGAAGAGTTAGTAAAAGCACGCCAAATAACGCGTGTATCGATAGTATCAGAAGCAGTCTTAGCACTCAGAAAAGCAACAGTAGTATAACGATGACGAGTATCAATGTAGTCAACCACCGCGTAATATTAGTGAAGGACTTGATCCAGAGAATTACGTTGGAAACGGAGATCATACTAAGCAACATACAGAAGAGGAAAGTGTCGAATAACTTACCTTTTTCAAACAGTTGATGATCAACCGAAGTTTGAGCGAGTATGAGCGACCGAACAACTATCCAATAAAGTGTAAGCTTTGATTTATTACGCAAAAAAGGGCCAAATGTTCAAATCTCACTGTTTCGGGCATACTTCAAATTTGTGTACAATATTTCAGAATTTTCATTATATTTTTCAAATATGTAAATTCGATATTTTGGCGTATTCGGTTTTACAACAGATCTAAGCTCTATACGGGCTCACTTTTTGATTGTCTAAAATTGTTCCATTTGGTAGATAATATAAACTTTACAACCGAATATATCCTCATTCATACGTATTACCATTCTGTCCCTGTCTTATAAAGTGATATATTTTATTGTTCCCAAGCAAATTGGCTATTGTTGATTAACATTTTAAGCGATATTTGCCAAATAATCTTTGACTTCACTCAAACTTAATTTCTTAAATAATGGAATCTCCTTTCTTTCACCACCATAAACACCAACGGTGCTTGTTCCAATAATACCAATTTCCAAACTATTTTCTGTCATTTGTCCTTCGAATCCCTCTTTAAGCTTTTTTTTTGTTTTGTCGAAAGAAGAAAACACAAGTTCGTTAGCTTTGGGTATAATAAATTGTAGAAGCAGAATCAAAATCTTACTGTTAAAATTGCTGTGTGTACTGCATCTTCTAATTCCATTTCTTCGTTGTATCTATAGTTTCATTGTTCACTTAATAAATGCTCGTATCTCAATCGTAGTTCGGCTGTGCCATGTTTTACCTCTTCTCTAAGAATGTCTTTGCATTAATCATATTTTTACCAATCGCACTAGCCTTCCAAGCAAAATAAGAACCGGAAGGGTCTACTTGATAAAGTGAAGGTCCATTGATTTCATCATAACCTGCAATTAAAACAGATACACCAAACGGACGCACACCACTAAAATGAAAATGTTCAGAAATAAGAATTGTAATTACAAAAAAAAAAAATTAATTGCATATTGCTTTCTATTGCCACTTACCCGCTCTGAGTATATTCTTGCATGATACTAGCCACTTCTTGTACAAGTATACGCACTGGTGGTTCTTCCATGTAAACTCTTTTATATGCTTGTGCTGCTTTACGTGCAGCAGCAACTAAGACACGAAAGTCAGGACCCATTCCGGAATAAACCATACCGATGTTGGCACTGATGGTTGCTACTTTCTCAAGTGTTGAATCATCAACGAGTGTGGAAGCTGATTTCTTTTCTGTTGCAATGACAATACCATTGGTAGCTATTTACAACATTGGCGAGAAAGTCCATTTTTTTTTTTAAAAAAAAAAGGAAGATAAAAAGCTCAAAGTTAATTTCGAAGATGGTATTGCTGTTGCTTTTCAATTGTTCAGAGGTTAAATGTACCTTTGATGCCAACACTTGTAACACCTTGAGATACAGCATTCAAGGCATATTCGATTTGAACAAGTTTTCCCGATGAGGAGAAGGTTGTAAGAGAGAAACTGTAACGGTCAGCCATTGATATTTATAGAGAATAGCTGTGAATAAGATGAAGGAGTAAAAGAAAGTTGTAGTTTCCGAAAATGCGTATTTGCAGAGAACGCGTGTCGAGATTAAAAAAATCAAGCAGCAACAAAAGGAAACTTAAAGTCCGGGTGACGTCTCGGAAAGAATCTTACCAGATTGCTCAGTACATTTTGGCACTGTTGTATGGCAATTTCACAAACCGAAAGCAGAAGTCACTTTTATTTCATTTTCAGGTCGTTAAAATGCAAAACACTGCACAAACAAAAAGTAAAAAAAAAAAAAAGTTTGTGATGCCCTTTATTGCTGGACTTCTTTTCTTTTTCATCAGCTTCTTTAGCCCACACTATGGAGGTAAGAAGGAAAAGCATTCGAATATAGTAAAGTAGGTTGCGTGTTCAAAATAATTCTTGTATTTCCATAGCAATTTGTTACGGGACTGGAAGAGCTTTTAAATAAGCTAGCCACAGCTCAAGACTCGAACACTATTAAGCTTGTAAATATGATACATGTTCTCTTCCCTATACCAAATAATGACATTTCTGTACGGAACGGACAACTAAATATTTGTGATACTATGACACCGAATAGGCTACGTCAACTTTAAATACACAGTTTTACGTATCCGCCGATTGTATTCCTGCACTTGTTCAAATTATTAGTCGTTCACCACACCATCCCGTTCGTCAACTAGCTGCCGTTGAGGTTAGAAAACGTATATCAAAAAAATGGCAAGAGCTCCCTACAGATGTAAAAGCCGCTTTGCGTAGCCAACTACTGCAACATGCACTGAATGAACAACAGTAAGTTGAAGAAGAAGAACTTGATCGACAAAAGTAGCGATATGCAACCTTTTCAAAATTTTGATACCTTCCCTTCCCCCTAATGACAGTGAAATTGTTCGCCATTCTACTGCTCGAGTTATTTCTTCTATTGCTCGTATTGATGTTCCCGAAGGACAATGGCCAGAGCTTTTGGGCTTTCTAAATGATGCCTGTAATAGTAGTACAGACATTCATCGTGAAGTAGGCTTTTATTGTTTATACACGCTGTTTGAAGTCATTGCAGATTTTTTCATGGATCATACTGGGCCATTATTTGAAGTATTTATGAAGGGTATTGCGGATCCTCAAAGTAAAAGAGTCAGAGTGACTACAGTCCTGTAAATTACGCCAGTGAACAACGAGCAATATCGAAAGGAGGAATTGGACTGATATAGAACCCCTAATTCTTTTCAACATCGGATAGGACATTGGGCAAGTTAGCAGAGTTTATTGAAGCCGATGATAAAGAAAACATTGTACGGTCCGCTCAAACATACATATTTTATATACGACCGGCATTATGTACAACCTGAACTCAACCCGCTAATATAATTTCTGCATTGTGTCATTTTATGCATTTAGAGATTATTTAGAACCATGATCCCTGGTATGGTCAATATTTTAGAGCAGTGTTTGACGGAAGAAGACGAAGAAAGCGCGAGTGAAATTTTCGAAGTATTCGACACCTTGCTAATGTTGGTAAGACTGAATTAAGGGATGAGTGATTCAATATCGCCACAACCGTGCTATACGAAACAAGGTATTCACTGCCAATATTCATCTTTTAGGAAGCTCCCTTATTATCCAATCATTTGGCTGATTTGATTAGACATTTCTTAAGTATTGGAGTGAATCATGACTTGGATGATGCCCTTCGTGTTATGGCTTTATCCTTCCTTATGTGGGCAGCCGTATAGTAAGTTTGCAGAGAGAGAGAGAGAGAGAGAATTTTTAATCGAGAAGGCTAGCTGGAAATTAAGCCCTTTTTTAGCAAACAGAATAAGATCAGAAGCCTAAAGCTTGTAGGTTTCTTGGTTGAAGGCTTGATGCCCATTGGTACTGAAGAAGATCCCGAGGATGTTGATGAAGATTCTCCCTCGCGTGTATGTACTACAATACGATTTGATGCGAACTCTTCTAACATAATCTATTTTCGCGTTGTTTTCATATATAGCTTGCCTTTAAAGTTTTGAACGCACTCTCAACAAACTTACCGCCTCAGCAAGTTTTTCCTGTTGTCATGCCATTGGTATTAACGTACATGCAAAACCCCGACCCCAATTATCGAAAAGCAGCCATGATGTCTTTCGCCGTTATCATTGAAGGATGTGCTGATTTCATGAGCCCTAAATTAAACGAGCTGCTACCGCTAGTTTGCACAGGCTTACAGGATCCGGACATTATTGTTCGTCGCGCTGCTTGTATGGCATTAGGCTGTCTCGCTGAAGAGATGCCCAGCGATATTTCCGAGAATCACCAAATTTTACTGCCACTTGTCTTCAATTTGATGAATGACACAAACTTGGAAGTAACAAAACATGCATGCAATGCTCTAGACGCTATTTTGGACGGTTTGGGCGATGAAGTATTACAATACCTACCCTTGTTGATGGAAAAATTACTATTTCTTTTGGATAATGCACCCCAAACAGAAACTAAAGCTACAGTAATAGCAGCTATTGGCAGTGCTGCCCATGCTGCAGGAGAATCATTTGAGCCTTACTTCAACAGCGTCATGCCTCGTATTCGCCATTTAATGTCATTGAAAGAAAGTACAGACGAGGCATTACTACGCGGTGTAGCTACAGACTCTGCTGGTGCTATTGCTGAAGCTGTAGGTGCCGAAAAATTTAAGCCTTTTGCTCAAGAACTCATGACTTTGGCTATTGAGCAACTTAATTTGGATTCTCCTCGTTTACGCGAATGCTCCTATGCCTTCTTTTCCATTATGGCCAATGTCTTTAGCGAAGACTTTGCAGCTTATCTCCCCACCATCATGCCCTATATATTCGCCTCTTGCAAAGCCGAAGAAAGAGATGACACTAATGTAACTGGCGAAATAGACTTGACTTTGGGTGATGATAGTTTTGATGACGATGATGATAACGCTTACGGTTATAACTCTGCTATTGCTGATGAAAAAGAATTTGCAGCTGACGCCCTTGGCGAAATTTTTGAAAACACACGATCTCAATTTTTACCATATGTGCCAGAAGCTGTTCAAGATTTGACAGAGTTGTCTTTACATGTAATCGATGGTGTCAGAAAGGCTGTCGTGGGTAGCCTGTTCAGCTTTCTCAAGACGTTTTATATCATGTCGGGAATGGAGGATTGGAAAGCAGGCTTACCAATCAGCTACCCTGTGCATGAAAATGTTCAAAATATGACCGCAGTTATTATTCCTACAATTTTGGCAATGTGGAAAGACGAAGATGAGAAGATGGTGGTTGTCCAAATTTGTCAGGAGCTGACGCATTCACTTAAATTAATGGGCCCTAGCATCGTTGCCGACCATCTTGAGGAAATTTCTCGCAATATCTTGGACATTTTTGAGAAGAAATCCATCTGTCAGCAGAACTATGATGAGGACGACTGTTTAGATGATGAAGAAGAAGCCGAGTCTGAATCGTTACTTATTGGAGCTACCAGCGACCTTGTCGCCACCATTTGCGTCACCGTTGGAGAAAGCTATTCATCTTACTTTGATGTATTTATGCCATTAATCGCAAAGTACTATAAAAAATCAAAGACACCAACGGAGCGTGCTATGGCTATTGGTTGTTTAGGGGAATGTATCATGGGTATAAAAGCAGCTGTAACACCCCATACGGAACGGCTTTTACAAACCTTCTTAAAAGCTTGTGCAGACGACGATGCGGCCGTCAGAAGTAATGCGGCGTATGCATTAGGTTATCTCGCTGTCAATTCTCAGGTTGACCTCAGTTCCCATTATGCCACCATCTTTACCGCACTACATCCTCTTTTCCAAAATCAACCTGTACCTACAGTGACAGATAATGCTACAGGTGCCGTCGCTCGATTGATCATGGCACATCCCAATGCTATTCCATTAGATCAAGTCTTGCCCGTATTTTTAAGCGTGTTACCGTTAAAAGCTGATTTTGCAGAGAACGAACCAGTTTTCAATTGTTTATTTTCGCTCTTCCGAGCTAATAATGCTTATGTAAGTTCTTCCCTGACGTCAATCGTTCATACGTCAATGGTTCATAGAATACTACTAACAGTTTGTGTCTTTTTATTACAGATCCATAGTCAGGTGCCAAACCTGTTACCTATCTTTCATCATGTATTGATCAATGAAGATCAAATTGAAGATAGTACGCGTGCTGAATTGGTTGAACTTTTACGCGCAATCAACGTTCAGTCACCGGCATTAAATATTGCCAACAGTGATTTAGCACAGTTTCTGTAGATAATTCATCCTTGTGTTCTTCATTTCGAAGCATTTACTCTTTTACTACTAACTGTTAACCATACACCACTTAATATCTATAGACGATCATTTACTCTTTTTGCTATTTACTAACAAGTTATCTCAATAAAATATATGTGGATAACAATAATACTATATTTTTTGAACTGTAACTACAAGTAGCCAGAGTAAGTAATGCAAAAAGTAATTAGATCATTCAAATATGATTCAGATAAAATTTATCATGGTGATTCACCATTGTATTAACATGTACAAAAGTCATGAATTCTTCGATATTTGATTCAAGTAGCAAAAACAATCAGTGGATACTTTTACCCCAGTTCACTCGCCTTACTGCAAGAATTCAATAGTGTAGTTGATCTTAGCAAATTAGTTGTCTTTAAATGAGAAAGAGCAAAAGTTTATTTGATACATGATCTATACACAAGAAACCCTTTTTCAGTTCTCTTAATATATTTGCTGAATACAATTCAGTCTTGCTCAGCAAATAAAGGAGAGAATCGTACAGAACGGGCAGCACCAGGCATTTGGAAAGCATTACATCTACGGTCTATTTGATTATTCAAAGATGCCATTATCATGCCTGTATATATTTGACAGAGCACGATCATCAGAAGAATAACCACATAAAATTGATGAGGGATAGTAAATTCTTTGTTGAGAAACCAGTTGACAATTCTGGATACTGTGTGGCCGACGACAAATTCTTTTGGTTGTTTGACAGCAGCTAACTTAAAAGATAGGCGTTTGGTAGAAGGGGATCTTATCGGCAGTTGCTGTTGATGGGTACTATTTGCGTCTAAATGCCTCCGCTTTTGACGGTGCCGAGCGCTTTTTCGTTTTCCTATTACAGCAGCTTGCTGCCCTGGTTGCTGTTGTTCTGTTTTAGCCAGCCGTGAAAGATGTTCTTGAAGTGCGATATCCAATTCCGTATAAAACTTCTGTTGGCCTTCGATCGATGCCTTCTCAATCGTACCTATAATGGTAGATAAGAATTTCTCAAAATAAAAAATCGTATATATATCCAAGGTAACATAAATAGGTTTCTCTAATTATACTTTACCTTTTATCCAACATGTTTTGGTAAATTCTACACTTACGGTGACCAGCACACGTACTTGCCCTTGGGCGCACCATGAAATACATGTGCGAGTCTTAATTAGAAATGATCCGCCAGAAGGTACATCGGGCGTTCGGCATACTGACAGATGAGTGATATAATCGGTGGTGTCCTCATGCTGAATTTGTTCCGTTAATATGCATCTGGTTTGTTTAGGACCAAGAGCGTTGTTGAGTGGTTTGACATAGCTTGTTTGACGTTCCCGACAGTTATTGTTCTCAATACTCCAAGCGCCAATACTAACATCTGTTTGTTCAGTTTTGAAATATCAGTAACAAGTATTTGTTCACGATTCGGGTTTTTGTTTTTGAGGCCTTACCAGAAAGCTTTTGATCATTATTAAGGAAGATTTCCATGAAATCAGTGACAAAAAGTAGCTCATAGATTGTTCTCAAGTCAGTTTTATATTTGCTGTCCAACACAACAATAGGAAAATGTTCATTCTTGATGCTACATTCACATTCGGTGATACTCTTGATCTGATGGGTAGACGTGCTGGTTTTGTTTAAGGCGCTATCACTCATTGCTTTTGCTGAAGCTGTTGTTTTTTCAGCAGTAGCATTGGTAGTCGTAATATCCGTTGAGGATGCTGACTTTGCAGTTGTCATCATGTCATTACATTTTGTTGTTTCAGGGGATAACTTTTCAATGGTCGTTTTATGATCCTCTTTCATATTGATGTCTCTCGCGCCAGTTTCTGAAAGAGCGTGGCATCGAGTAGTGGCATCATTTATTGTCATCGTCATATCCAGCGAAATTTGGTTTTCTGTTGTTTTCAAAGATGATACTGAATTCTGATCAATTATTTTCGCTTAAGGAAGAAGCAAAAAGAGACATGAGCATGAAAGGACAGTATACATATTGTATCCGACATATAAGTTTACCATTATTACGAACGATAAGGTGTTCATGTTCATCAAGCTCATGATCTGAGCAGTCTGAACAATCAAAGGAAGACGTATAACCGCTTTCGTCGTCACCTATAGTTTCACTCGTACCATCCATAGCGCTGTCTGTTGGACCTATAGCATTTCCCACTTTGTTACAGTGGCTGACTGTTCTTAATGCATTTGTAGTGTTGCATTTCATTTGGGCATTGTTCCATAATTCAACCAGTAAATCGTACGCTTGATCACGAGAAATAAAAGATCCAAAAAAGTATTTGGTTGAACCTACTGTAATGCATATGGCATTTGGTACAATAATAGCAGTGGATCTTTTCTCGATCAACTCTATATCCCTGAAGTCAATAACCAACTACGAGAAAGCCAAAAATAAAGTTAGACTAGGAAAAATAAAGTAGTTGTAAGGAAAATTTAGTACACATTACATTTGTGATCCAACCAAAAATATTTGCATAGAAGCACAAGTGATCTTCGGAAATATACATTTTACCCTGAGCAAGAATTTCTCTTTGAAGAGCACAACCATAATCTAATAATTGTCAGTACGGATAATGCGAATCAATTTAGAAGCATTTATAACTTTGCAGTTTAAAAACTCGGCATAACTGTTCCGATAACGTACCATCTATAAGTCTTTCGTCATCAGACAGCCCTTCGAAAAGCGAATGGAAGTCTTTGTTACGCTTTCGACTAGCATAATGGATAAGGTCACCAGCAGGAAGTATTGTCAAGGGCACAATAGCAGGAGAGGAATCCATTATAATAGTAGCAGATTGTGTTGTACATTTCTTATCCACCATAAGTTCGAGGGTTAGATCGCTATCGGAAGCAGCGGTATTGATATAAGTTGCTGTGGAGGATGCGCTCGTCTTGTTTGAAGTATCAGAACCACGACGTTTCCAGGATTTTTTGTTTGGTAAGTGAGGGAAAGACCGTTGCGTGGTAAGAGCTTTTACAGAGCCACGCCTAGTGTTGGTTTCGGATGAAGAACTACAGCGCCGCTGTATATTGAATGCACTCGATTTGGTAGGTACTAGAGGCTTATTAGCTGTAGAAGAGGGCGATATAATAGAATAATGTTGGAGGTGTGGTGACATAGGACGGATAGGATGAGCTTTGCTAGTTGAGGCTGTAGCACTAAGAGTTGCTGATTTGGATGATTGCAAGGCAATCATGAAATCGTAATAAGAGTGTATTCTTTGGTAGACAGAAGGTTATGTATATTCACTGCAGAAGATGAAAGTGATAGAAATAAGAAAGAAAAGCATAATGACATTATTGACAAACACAGTTAGAAAAAAGAATACTCACTTAGGGGCTCGCTTTAAGGAGTTATTTTCTCTCTGTCTGTTGATTCTGTGCTTTTTTTCTCGGAACAAGTTATTGAGACAGAGCCTTATTAGGATACTTTCAATGATTCCATTTTCAAAAAGAAGGCTGATTTCCTTAATCAACTAGCAAACATATGTGAAGCTATATATGATGAATATGTTGTTCGGCGTACAGACAACAACAATTAAGGAGAAGAAGTCCTAACCAAAAACAATACCAGTGGAACTACTAGCTATGCATATTATTATTATGATTTGATGGTTGAATGCTACCGTCAATAACCTTTTCCCCGAAGATTATACTTTTAAGTTAGGCGCATGAATTCTAATTTTTGTTTGTTAATAGCAATTCTGTTTGTTTATTTATTAGCAGTGGTGACCAAATTCTTTATGATGTAGCAAAAGTTTTAACCTATAGCATCACAAACAACATACTACACTACACTGCTGAGACTTTTGATTTTCAATATGAATGTTTCATATAAAGTCATTCATGAAGAGAAAATTTCATTTACTCTTCTTCATAGTGAACTGAGATCTTCTTAGTTCATCAAGCCTAACTTCCCAGAAAATGCTGGAGACACGAGTATCAGCAAAGTAAACCAGGAGAAGCAGTATTTTGGCAAGAAAAGTTATTTCGAATTCTCGCAGCCTGAATAACACATTACTAGACAGTAATCTTGGTGTTTAGAAGGTATATAAATGCTAAAACATAACTCCTTTTTCTTCCAGTTTCCTAACCTAGCATAACACGTGTATAGAAATTGTCGATTCAATTACCACTGTTATTTAGAGTAGAGGAAAGCATATTAAAGCCTCTTCACCAAGGAATAATGAATATTATAATCTAGTAGACAATGCAATGCTTTAAATTTGAGACTTTCTGAACATATGGTATTCGTAGATAAATTAATTAACCATGAGTGGTGCAGTCTTTTGTCTTCAAAAGACTGAAGTCTTTGTAAAACGTCATACTGGAGCATATCTCAGTGCAGTAGTCAACTTTTATACCCCGCTAAAAGCAGAGAGTAATCAGCAAAGAGAATTTATCCAACTTCTTTCTCATAGTACTGTAGGATTTTACATGGCAGCCAATTATTGGGCCTCAACACAGAAGTAAAAAGTCTCATTACGTTTTGCAATACGAGAGTGAGAACTTACCAAAAGCTGATGATATATAGGAATCACTGGACAATTGATCGTTGGACATTAGCAAAAAGTAGGGAGGAAGATTTGGAACACGTCCCAATAAATGATTACGTTAAACTGAAAATATGGTTCTGCCACTGTAAAGCCTTTATTCTTGCTACAAAAACATTATACCGTAAAAAAGTTGCTCATCGGGCTTTTACATTATGTTAATCGCTAGTAATTCAAAAGCTTTCAAAACGTTTGCAATTAAGACAGCAAATTGTCGCAACGGCTTTCGTTTATTTCAAACGATTTTACGTAAAGTAATGTAGTCTTGTAACGAGCAATATAATCTCACCAAAAGCCTGCAAGTAAGTAACATACTGACTCTAAATATAAAGCAATAGTCTTAGAGAAACAGATCCAGTGCTGGTATTGGTGACATGCGTGTATTTAGCAAGTAAAATCGAAGAATGTCCAGTCCATATAAAAATTATAACTCAAGAAGCGAAAACAGTATTTCAAGGTACATAATCTACGTTATAGACTTACCTATTTGTCTAGAAACTTATCCGCCCTTCTCATTCAACAACAGCCGATTTTGGCGGATTTCCATACGATGCTTCCAGAGTGGCAGAATTCGAGTTTTACTTGTTGGAAGAGCTTGAGTTTTGTTTGATTGTTTGGCATCCATATCGTTCTATAACTCAGATATGCAATGAATTAGGCATGCGAGAGTCCGGCATTCAATATGCTTGGTTCATTGTCAACGATTCCTACCGAACCGATGTCTGTTTATTATACCCACCTCACCTCATTGCATTAGCCGCTATTTATTTAACTGTTGCTTTAAACCATGCTGATTTTGCGCCAGGATCTACAGGAGATCAACGTGATATGAAGCAATGGTTTGCTGATTTGAACGTAGATATGACCAGTATTGTCGAGATTAGCCAAGAGATACTTGCAATTTATGAAATTTGGGCTGACTGGAAAGAAGAAAAAATGCTACCACTCTATAAGGAGCTGAAAAGTAAGCAAGCTAAGCAATAATACATCTACATGGAAGTACTATCCAGCGACCTTCCCTGCATACACAATACCATATTACGTAATTCAGCGTTTGACCCTTTCCACATCCACTTGTAAATAGACTGAACCTTTTAAATTACCACCTTAATTACATGGTACTGCATATTACGTAAGACAACGCATTACCTAATGACGGGAAAATTTTCCGTTTATGCGGTTTCTCGGTTGAATCCTTTTGTCCGTTGTGGCAGTCGGCTATAAACCTGAGGGTTTGATGTCATCAGTAAATCAATGAATTAAAAATGAGTGTTACTTACTGGCCTTATTAAATACTTCCATAATGGGGAGAATAACTTTGAAGAAACAAAACTGTATTTTCAAAGTTCGGTGATTAAACAGAGGGGATCTATTAGGTTTTTAATATGAAGGCCTCCCTTTCCATTTCTTTCCCTCTGCGGGATTATACTGACAAAGCTTGTAATTGGTTAAATTCATGTCAATTTGACTCATTTTTTTTTCCCTTTTTTTTTTTTTTTTTACCCTTCTTCAATGTAAAATAGGTACAAAGTAGGTCAGCGTTTCTTTCTTTCGCTACTACATAACTCTACTTTTCGACTATCAAAAACTGCATTAAAAATGGTGCGTTCGTTTCAGTACAGCAATAACGCTGAGTTACCATGGGTCGTTCAAAAATTCGGTGGCACAAGTGTTGGAAAGTTTCTAGACAATATTGCCAACGAAGTTATAAAGTAATTAATTCCTCCTATCTTCGAGCATATATACTTTTAGTCGTGAAAACACTCTAACCTTTTTACTGTTCTGCACATTTCAAAAACCAGAGAGTATGTTAAGCATAACCGCCTTGTTGTGGTTTGCTCAGCTCGTAGCGGAAAGGATAAACAAACTGGCACTACTAACAGATTGATTCGAGCCGCCAATGATGCTTTGAAACCTGGATCCACTGAATATCTTAGCATTATATCAGACTTATTAGAAGATCACCTTGCTGTTGCCAGAGACATGATCAAAAACGACGATATTCGAAAGGAATTGGAAATGCACATCAAATATGAGTGTGATAAATTGAAATCATTTTTGGAAGCAGCACAAATTATCAATGAAATATCGCCTCGATCGAAAGATATCATTATCGGTGTAGGAGAGAAACTGTCATGTAGAATTGTCGCTGCAGTCTTGCAGGATAGGGTAATAATTTACACAGTAGTCTGACTGAAGTGGCTAGAATCTCAGTATTTAATTTGTATTGTAATAGGATGTGGATGCTCAATATGTATCATTGGAAAACATAGTTGACCGTGAGTTCGATAAATTGGATCAAAGTTTTTATGATTACCTGGCCGAAAAAATGGCTAAAGCCGTTAAGCAATGTGGAAATAAGGTGCCAATTCTTACTGGTAAGCCCTAAGCAAGGTAATGTCCATGAGGAAAAATAGATATTCACAGTCATTTGTCTTCAGGGTACTTTGGAATTGTTCCTGGTAGTTTGTTAAGCACCGTAGGCAGAGGTTACACTGATCTTTGTGCAGCATTGACTGCTGTAGGATTATCAGCTGACGAATTACAAATTTGGAAAGAAGTGGACGGTATTTTCACCGCTGATCCACGCAAAGTGAAAGCCGCCCGGCTTTTACCTATCATCACACCAGAAGAAGCCTCAGAATTGACCTACTATGGTTCAGAAGTTATCCACCCTTTTACTATGGAGCAAGTCATTCGTTCGCATATCCCCATCCGTATCAAAAATGTCGAGAATCCTCGCGGACAGGGTACTGTTATCTTCCCCACGGATATTCATAGTAAAGACGGCACAGCTACACCCCCTCACTCCCCTCAAGTGTTAGAAGAAAATGGCTACTCCATTGATTTGTCCCGTAAATACCCCACAGCTGTAACGATCAAAGATCATGTGGTGGTTCTTAACGTTCATTCGAATCGTAAGAGTGTCAGTCACGGCTTCTTTGCAAAGATCTTTTCGACATTAGACCGATATGGTGTGGTTGTGGATCTCATTTCGACGTCAGAAGTGCATGTGTCAATGGCTTTGGGTGAAGATAACTTGGATAAGGATCTAAATCACGTCATCAAGGATCTACGTGAAGTGGGTCGAGTAAGTGAATTTTATGGAACAGAATTAGAATCCTTGGCAGTTTCTCAACATACTTCCGTTGTATAACTTATAGGTCGATGTTATCAAGAATCTTGCCATTCTTTCTTTGGTTGGTAAGCAGATGAAAAACATGGTTGGTATTGCCGGTATGATGTTTAGCACACTGGCTTCTGCGGGAGTCAATATTGAGATGATTTCGCAAGGTTCTTCAGAAATCAATATCTCATGTGTTATCGATGAGCGTTGTGCAGTTACAGCTATGAATGTTATACACGATCACTTACTAAGCAAACGCGGCAAATTGATCTTACCCTCTGTAAGGCTGGCACTTGATGAATAGAATACTTTCCATTGCTTCTTTTAAATACATTAAAAATACCATTTATTTATTTAATTCGTAACGTTACGATCGCGCATGCCCTATTTTTATTATCTCTCAGCATGTATAAAGCAATGGCAATCATAAAGTTCCATATAAGATCAAAATTTGAGTAAGCGTTCGGGTAAATGAAGCAGCAGGGCTTTATAGAATTGGATCCGAACAACGTTTATCGAAGATCGATATCTATTACAAGTTGCAAATCTGTGTATTGTATTGTACTATACTTTCAGTACAATTGAAACGTTATTTCTATTTTTTTGTAATACCTTTTTTTGCCTAATATACACATGCTGTAAAAGCACGGTAAAAGACTTAGAAGTTTGAGAAAAACACAAAAGATGAAAAAAATAAAATAAAAAAAAAAAATTGAATGTGAGTCCACTCAAATAGAAAATAACATTTCAGGTTTAATAATCAACTCACGCGTATCTCTGTAATCAGTGAGAAAGCGATACTTCGTTCGGATCCATTTTTATTTAGACAACATATTTTTGAACCCCACCTAATGCGGTTAAAATGGGAAGATTTGAACCGAAAGCCAGACTATTCACTTTCGTTATACTTTCCTTGGACAGATCACCCTTCATGCTCAACCCATTAACACAAAACAGACACTAAGTCCCCTTCATTCCCAACAATATGATACCTATAGCGCCCGCTCCCATACAGTCACAAGAATCCTCATCGGAACAACAACCGTTAAGCAGATCAACCGAGATCCTAAGAACAAAAAGAAGGAGAGCCAAACGAAGTTGTGATCTATGCCGACAGAAAAAGACTCGTTGTGACTCTAGCGTCAATTACCCTTGTTCAAACTGCAAGAAAAACAACAGTGAATGCCGATTCTTGAAAGAGCAGAAAAAGAGAGGGCCTGCACCAAGGTACATCTATTAATATTAAAAAACCTTCGTTTATCAGATCATTGATACCAGCTTGTTTCTTAGGAGTTATGTAGCAGTATTAGAAGATAGAGTACAACGCATGGAAAAACTACTAGAAAAAGTATCCAATAACAAACAGAGCAGCACTCCCGATGATACTATTTATCAACAACAGCAGCAATTACTTGCACTACCATTAACTGAAAATAAAGGTAGCGCCAGCGATTCAAGTTTTCTAATTTCAGCTAGCTTAAGTGAGCCTTCACCAAAAGATGACATTTCGGAGGACGGTTATAGACAATTTGATAAGTATAATAATCAAGCATCTGATGTTCCTTACAGTACAGCATTAGATAGTGATGAAAATGATAATTCGCCAGATATGTCTTCACCTAATCTTCTCGAAGAACCAGAGGAAGAATGTGAGAAAAATAGCACTAATACCATTGATGGTGCTTATGCCAATATGGAACAACAGTTGAAGAAGTTAACAATTAATGATTATCAACGGACCCGATATATCGGCTCTAGTTCAGGCGTACATTTACTGGATGATCAGTATCTGATATCGAATAGAAAGCATCGATCACAACAAGACACGTCTTGGTTTGTTCAAAAGTTGAACAAAGATAAAGAAGAGCACATTATTATGAAAACACAAGAGGTTGGTGCTATTGTGTCGAAAGGAAAATTAAAGGATAGAAGTCAAATATCGTATCTGAAAGATATACCATATATAACGCAAGAGTTTTTGGACTGTACAGTTTACATGTAAGATCCTTACCAAAGGTCGACAGCATATGGCGGTCCTCTTAGTTGTTTTTTATTCCCTTCACTTTTTCTAGGTTCTTCACTTACAATCAATTATATTGTCCCTTTATCAACAAAGTCCAATTTCTGGAACAATATTATTTCCATAACCCTTCACCACCCGACAAATATCTTTTTTATGCCATACTTCACGTCAGTGTCTCTGCGTTTCGTGACAGTTTTGAAAGGTCTAATGTTGTAAATCTCACACCAGATCAATGGACAGAACTTCAGCATGCCATAAAAGAAAAAGCCCTTAACTTGCTTGGTATTGTACATAAGCGATCGATGATCAGTACTGTTCAGGCACTCATGATACTTGGAATGTTTGCGAGCTACAATTGCAAGGATGATGAACAAACGAGCCACTGGTTTTTGACCGGTATGGCAATTCGCACTGCTCAAGATTTAGGTTTACATCGAGATTGTAGCAAGTGGTGTATACCGGAATATGAAAAAGAGCTTAGAAGACGTATTTGGTACGCTGCTTACATGATGGATCGATGGGTATCAGCTGAACTAGGGCGGCCACTTTCTATCTTAGATCACGAGTTTGACGTTCAACTACCGTCTCCCTATGAACTAGATTATCAGCCGATTGCAGATTTTCCTGAAGACTCGACACCATCCTTAATCTTGGAAACACAAGCGGCTTTGAAAGAAAGACGGCCTATTTACATTGCATTTACCAATTTGTTGACTCTGACGCAGATTTTTGGAGAAGTGCTTCATACTTTCTATTTAACTGATAAAGCCAAGGAGGATCGATATAATGACGTTGAATTGTTGAATCTTTATGACGAAAGATTGGCCCAGTGGAAGTCGGCACTGCCAGTTGAGTTGCAATTTGATGTTAATCGGCTCCATGAAAGTAAACAGCTTAATCCTGCACAAATATCAGCCAGTATCGTGAATATGATATATGGCTCTATACTATTATTACTCTTTAGACCGTATATTAAAAGACAAAATGAGAGTTCATCTCTTAATCCAGAGTTGGCTTTTAGATCATTAAGTATTTGTACAGCAGCAGCAGTCAATATTTTGAGTATAGCAGAATCAGTAGAGGTCGAGTGCTTGGTAGTTTTACCATGGAAAATGTCCATTTAGTAAGTATGGTGTTTGTGTTTTTGTCTGAATATTCTCAGTCGTCTTACTGTGACCTCTATAGCGCGTTATTTCAAGCAGCGGTTATATTCTTACATAACACTAAAGGCGAGAACGATGTTATTAAAGAACAAGGTAGAGAATATTTAACTAGATGCTCTAAAGTATACCTTGGACATCCTTATCTCTCTCAAGCTATGACTCTCAAAGTACTTCAACTTTTAATTGAGAATTTTGATGTCTCCATGAAGGATATACCCATATCAGAAAATACCAGAACCGAAAAAGGCGAATTGCTCTCAAAATTATTGCCAAAAGGAAATCACCCTTCTCAACAACAAAAGACATGCTACATTGACAGCCTTGTCCCACATATAACCACAGCCCCATCAAAAGCACAGGAGAATACGAAACTATTTCATGAGAAAGAAGCATTGCCACAAAGTAACTACACTATTTCTAACGTTGATTCCTCATCAATGTTTGCAAAATCCAATGGAACTTCATCAACAGCTGTGGAAAATACAATAGGAGACATGTCTGGCCATATTTTCCCAACGACTACAAATAGTGGTGATGGCTTTATGGATTTCAGTCTAGATCAACAAACTATCAAGCAAAATTATATTACTACCACCCTGTACAATAACAGCAACGCCGACTATTTAATTGAGAAAAATATAGATAATGAGTCTCACTTATGGTTGAACGGGCAACAATATAGTAACGATAATAACGACCTTCCGAATAGTTGTACTCCTAAGACAGCGGCAGATTACCAACGGCAACCGACGCCTGTCTCAACGTTTTATCCATCGACATCAACTTACACAACAACTTACAATTTGAATACTCCTTTTACGCATACTGAAAATTCAAATATACATCAACATCCTCGAAATCCATTTGATCTGAACTATCTCACTTCGTCACATCAAGCACAGGCACAAACACAAGGACAGACGATCCATTTCGATTCGACTTGTCTAACGTCTGAAGTCCCTTTGTGGGATTTACCAAGTGGCGGCACATGGAACGATTGGGAAGCATTTATAAGAAACAATCAATCGCAGGAACCTCCAGCGCCACCAGGATAGTACATCTTGATACGAAAATAGTAGTAAGTGGCACAAGTCTATGCTGTGCAAAAGTAGTAACCAAGCAATAGGGTTACACTCATTCTTTTCTTTTTTTCTCAATTCTGAAGGAGGAAAAGGGGCACCTTTTTCTTCACTCTGTTGTTGTTAATACCCATCCTCCCAGCCTCCCATTTCTCAATACACTCCTTCTCACCTTTTAACCCATTTTTTTTTTTCAATTTCATATAGAGAATTTTATTTATACATGTACAAATAATGAAAAGTACTTTTTGGCTCTATTATCAATACATTGTAACACTCGTTCTTGTTGTAGCAATCACCTCAATAAAAGCAGATGACAGTAAAAAAATGGATCCTTTTTATTTTACAATAATTGTGTTTCTTTCTCCTTATTAATTAACTTTGAGCAATCTATAGGCTGTTCTCCAATCAATTGTTTGACGAGTTGTGCATCGAGTTGTTCAGCAGATCAAGTATGCGTTGTAGGTACTATGACCACTTGTGGTATTTGTCCACAAAGCAAATGCGTACCTAGAGAATCATTGGGATTGTCATCTACAGGGCAGTCAATAACCAGTACTAATGGTGATAGTGGTACTCATGGCTCCAGTACGGCAAGCAGTGATGATACAAACGATGATCCTACCGTCAGTAGTACTAATAATGGTGCACTCATCGGTGGTATTGTGGGCGGGCTCCTTGGCGGAGGTACGTTGTTATGCCTACTAAGTTATTTGATCTTCATTCGTCCAAAGCGTAACCAAAGAAAGAGCAATATGCCACTACACCTTCGCCCACCCACGATTAAACCTACCAACAACAATACCGCTGAACCAACCGTACGAGATGAAGAGGAAATGTATCAACACAGTCAACACACCAGTTTAAGTAACAATATCTACAGCAGCAGCGGTAGACAGCAACAAATGTCCGGTGTTATTCCTGTTACTTTTATACCTCCAATGACCTATTCTAATAGGACCACAACATCTTTATCACGTTTTAGTGCCCTAAATGCACTACATCAAAGCATTCTAAATGATGGCAACCATGATGACGATCAGGCCAATCCTTTCCATGATAGACAAAGCATTGTTACAACAACTACAATGTCAACAGATACGCAATTTGCACCCAACCAATATAATCCAACCAGGATAAGCAAAAATAGACATATGTCGATCGAATCAGATATGAGCAGTAGCACGATACATCGCTCTTCAATAGCAGTAGCGACTTCGACTACAACAATAGCAACTATTGCCCAAGCAATGCAAGTAATGCGGGCTAAACCACAAGTTATGAGAGTGAATACTTTAAATAGCAACTCTGCCACTAGAAAAGTTTCTATTAAAAGGACATCGTCATCTGAGAAAGTCGTGGAAGAACACGAACAGCAACAACAAGATGATGAAATGAACGACAATCCTTTTGATGATAAAAATAAAGTGACTAGCAAGACATTAACATCTACAGCGGCATTAAATCATACCAGCACCTCAAGACAGCAACAATATTTCAGCGGAGTGGAATCTAGCAAAGCAACCACAGATAGTGTGTTATCATGCCCAGGTGATGGAGAGATTACTATCATATGGAACGCAAATTGATATAAAATATAATTTTATTCAAAAAGGAACTCCTTTTAGCTAATTGTATCTCTTGCAATGTTTATGCATGTACATGGTACAGTTGAAATGGATATAAATAATGTTTGGCTCATAGTGAACAATATTAAATAGAGCTTATTCTTCCTTGACATTTTTGCCAGTCTTCTTGATAGCGGCGAGGACAGTTTCGCGAGGAAGCTCAGTATCAACAACAACTTCTTGCTTTTCTAAACTAATGTCGACATTCTTGACGCCTATAATACACATATCATTAAATTCCCTGAAAGCCATCCATATTCTTTCGTATAATGATTACCTTCAAGTCTAGTTAGAGCTCGGTTAACAGCATTGGAGCAACCAGAACAGCTCATTTCAACGTTGAATTTGTATTGCTGGTAAAACGATCAAAGGTTACGATGAGGGAGAACATAGTAATAAAAAATAATGTCAATGCTTGCTACTACTTGACTATGAATCAAAAAGAGTATCTTACTTACAGGCATTGTATGTTATACTTGATAAAGTTGTAGAGTTGAAAAGTAAATAAAATGAAGAGTTGTCTTGTTCCTTAAGCTGGATGTGGGCAGTGAATTTATAGACACAGATGAATAAGCCAATCACGTAATCCAAGTGAGCAATTTATGCGTACAAGTTTAACCGACAGCACGCCTTTTCCTTTTTCTTTGTACCCAACTTTATTACTCATGACAAGCAAGGTAAAACGGCAGAACTTATGGCTACAAACATTCGCTTTCGTTTAAATTTGCATACTTAGAATCATATGCAAGTTTAAAATATTATATTTCGCAGGAGTGAAAGACATCACAGAAAAGGAGTCAGAAGAGATGTCCTTAGAAGAAGGCAAAGTCATGACCTTGAGTGATCTGTCAGTTACTCTCATAGACAAGTATGGTGCATCTTTGAAAGAGATACTATCAACCTCAATGTATGCATTCAACTTGGATTATATTGAAAAAGAAAAGGAGCCCGAGACTATCATTATACCTAATTCAGAGATTGCCATCATCCCACCTGTGAGTGGTGGTTAAGTCTTTATTGTTGTTGTTGGACAGACCAAAAGTGAAAAAAAAAAGAACCAAAACAGTTACGAAATGTTTCTGATTCATTGCCCCTTTTTTTATTTCTCACTTTGTTTCATTTCTACGCACAAAAGAAAAGTGACAAAGAATGCTCATTGACTCTTACTACTTGGTTGCCTCAAGTGTTGCAGCGCTCATTGCACGATTCATAACATACCCACGTAAACTATAATAAAAATGATTTTGTATTGTTATCATATGATATAGTAATCGAGAGATAAAACTCTCATTCTAGTTGATACCATAAAGACTCGAGTTCAAACTAGAACCAAGAAACATCACACAGAGTACATACCAGTACCTACAACCACAGCTGTACCAGTTACTGACAGTTCTACCATTCGCTGGCAATCCTTCCGATCGCTATTTGATGGCATAGGTATTACTTTACTTTTTTCTGTACCAGCTCTCACTGTTTACCTCACTTGTTACGAGTTCATCAAGACTTGGCTTGATTCTCAATACGGCGTAACAAGTGTATCCTGGTTACAAAGAGATTCTTTGTTGAATCATGCTATTTCAGGCTGTTTTGCTGAGTTGTCCGCGGGTATTTTTTTTACGCCCATGGAAGTGATTAAGAGCCAGTTGCAAATGCTATCTGCCGTCAACACCAACCACCATCATTATTCTTCCTTCGACAACAGTCCTCATTCAAACAGTTATAGAAGGCGAGTCACCACGTTATCTTTAGCTAAAACAATTGCAGTAACCGAAGGGTTAGTAGGGTTTTACCGTGGTTACTGGATTACAATTGCTGTCTTTTTACCTCACTCGGTTACTTACTTCATCGTTTACGAAAAGCTAAAATTTATATTTTGGTCTAACCCCGAAGATCAGACATTTGCTGTTTATATACTATGTTCTGCCATAGCGGCTGCCATGGGAGTGCTTATTTCAACGCCGCTTGATATTATTAAAACGCGCTGGCAAGTATCTTCTCAAGAGCAGTCATATCAAGGTGGCCCATTTCAAATTGCTAAGCAGTTATACCAGCTTGAGGGTGGTTGGAAGGCTTTCACTCAAGGCATGGGCGTGCGTATTTTATGGGGAATACCAGCGACAACCATCAATATGTCTATATTCGAATGGCTCATGAAATTACATAATGAGCAATAGCCTCATATTTCTTATCTTTTACTGTCTGTCAGCTGATGAATTATTTATTGTCAGAGAAAAAAATAAAATAAATAAATCAAGTCGTCTAACCACCTTTGTTTCTCCCTGCAAGATCGTTGAAACCTGCCATGGGTTTTAGAGTAATGCCTTTCTGGGCATCGCATGCTAAGTTTAAAGTCTTCCAAGTAATTTTTTGAATATCATGACAAGGATAACAGACGGCGCATTCAGATACTTCAACATCTGTACATTGTGGTATATGCCTTACAATAATATTATCATACATAAGCTTCATGTCGCTTATTTGGCGTACCCTTTTCGCAATCAAATCGTTTTCACAAACATGTTCACTTTCTTGTATCCGTCTGTCGTGCAGAGGTGGCGGTAAATTGAAACCAAACGACAACCAAATAGCTAGATTCTGCCCATCATCTTGAATAAACCGACGATGTTGTTTATGTTGGTGTTGTGTTACAATGAGCTCTAGGATAGAGTTTGATATAAGATAGAATACACTATGGGCATAGATAGGAAAGATGGGTAATCCATAATTGATCTGTAATTCTTTCGTGTTGGCCATGTATTGTATAGGTATATTTCTGAAATTTAATCCTTTCCAGTAATAGTCATGGGTATTGTTTTCTTTGCTTTCGATATTTAATAGATCGTCTATCATTTGGTCCCATCTGACAAACACATCATCTTCTGTCTTTATCACATAATCAAATTTCACTCGTTGCTGCTCTTGTGTAGAGGCTACCCAATTGAACGCTTCAAAAACTTTTCTACTTTTATCGGCTTTCAAATCAGAGGAGGAAACCATTAAAAGATCTTCGTACATTTCTGATTCCTCCAAGATGGATTCTGATTTGACTAATTGGTCTTTTGCAGAAGGCACTTTTCCAATGATGAATCGATAATGTATATTGATTCGATTCTTTGTGGTACTGGAGGCGAGAGATCGAGAAAGTAGCTTCAAACTGGTTTTCCTCAGCATATTACGTCTTTGTAGAGATTCAGTCGACCAAGAGGAAATGATCAATACGAGCACATTCATAGTTGCTAATGTTGAAACTCTTGTGAAATCTAATTGATTATTCAGAAATGTGGCTGAATTGTCCATGAGTTGACTCGTTCTATACTGCAGTTTATCCAATTGGTATAATACAGTAAAAACCGATAAACACGTTGCAGCTGATAATGGGTATAGTATAATCCGCATGACAGATAATTTCAAATAAATACTGGGGTCTTTCAACTTCTTTAATCGTCGATAGTAAGATATAATAGACAGTCGTATGATATCAGTAATGAGCAGGATGAAACAATTGATCATCCAAGTGCGAATAGGTTGATCTGGCCCGTTAAGTGAATTGACATAGGCAGAAATAGTCCATGTGATGACAATGAATGTGATCAAGCGAACGATAGCACTACTCATTTCATATCGGAATATCCAACGACGCATCATACTAGTAGTGAGAATCCAGTTCCAATAACCTGCTAAAGCGCACTATATCATGTAGTTCAAAAATTTGTTCGAACAGAGAGTTAGATCGTTGATAACAAACAGATATATTGATATGTTTTGAATGCTCAACTTACCCATATACTTGCCACGACGTAATCCAATTGTGAACTTTGCAATATAATAGCTCCACCGGCATCACGGAAAGGTACTCGTAAAGCTTCCTTACTATTATATACAAATCCAATAAAAGAGGGTATAAAACTCAATGTACGCAGGATATCAATCGCTATCTTGTGCTGACGAGGTAAATTGAGATCGGATAGTGAGAGTACTTTCCGCCAAAAGTAAAAGCGTCGTGATGAATTATTGGTCGTCGATGGAGATTTCTTCGGTTTATTTTTAGCCATGACTTTTTTATTACTGATAAGTTTCTATAATAATGCTTTAGCGATAAAACTTCGCATTTGCTATGCTCAGGAAAAATGATAGGACACGTAATACCAAAAAGGAAAGGAAAGGGTAGTAACGACTAGATAAATAGATAAATATGATGATAATAAAAATAGAACAAAGAAAAAGGAAGCAGAGAGGGTGTCAGAGAAAAGAAAAACGTTGAACCTGAATCAAACAATTTTTAAACGCAGGTCACACGAAGGCTGTTAGATTTTGATGCATCGCTTAAAAATTCTTCAACATTGCTACTTCTTGTATTAAAGACATTTCTATGCCTGTGATACGTGCGTCGAACTTATTGACATTTTCAGTTAACTATTAATATTAGGACATTTGTGAGTAACAGAATGTTCTGTAAGATCTTCATTATTGAAACACTTACGGCATGACATCCCCAGACTTGAACATCTTTTAATTTGGGGCAATTTTTGATCAATTTCAATAAAACAAAGTCATCCATAGAACGTACAAATCCACAATTGAGTGACTTTAATGACTCGCTTGCGATATACTCTAAACTTTCTGGTGTCAACTTCTCCAAACTATGAATGTTCAGGTATTCCAAAGTTTTCCCAGAATGGTCTATGATTGCTTTGAGTGCTTCGCCTTTTACCAAAAGGCACCTTGCAATATTCAAATGTGTCAACTTGAAGTTCTCTTGCCAATTGCTGAATAACTCTACGAAAGCTTCAGAAGTTAGCTGTCCACATCCCTCCAGCGTTAATTTTTTGAGCTGACGACAATTCTTCAGTATGCCAACGGTTAGAATAGAATCTGACAAATCAGGCCCACCGCGAATAGATAGCTCAGTAAGATTTTCCCCCACAGCTTCTAACAGATCATTCACATCCTTTGTTTGTAAACATTTGTCCTCACTTAACCAAGCAATTTCCAACGTATTCAGCTGTTGTAATTGTCCGATCAACGCTAACCAATCCGTATCTAGTTGACCAATATGGGCAAGCTTCAAAGAGGTCAAATTGGGACAATATTGCACCATCGCCTTCAGACAGTCTTTATCAAACCGAGCAGAGTGGCGTAATTCAAAAGATTCTAATCTCGAACCGATTTTCTTAAAGAAAGCTATCCATGCTTCTTTTGTAACTAAAAAAGCACCAGAGAAATTGACTGCCTTGAGTTGGTGTAGACGGTTTGCATAACCCTCAAGTAACACCTTATCCGTCATACGACCACAATAAATCAGCTCCAAACGCTCCAGTTGATAGCAGAATTGCGATAACATCAGCAGAGCGTCTTCTGTCATATTGGTACAGTCATATAACTTTAAATGCTTTCGATGAGGGGTCATAAATAGCTTTGCAGTCAAATCATTCAGTTTGCGGTTGCGACAGATAATCTTGGCTAACTTATTGACACTTTCGTCACTTATGATACCAAAATCTTCTACTTCTTCAATATATTTGGCTACGATGCCAATACATATATCTTGCAATGATGGAACATACGTAAAGTACTTTTGTTTGTGAACAATAGGAATGTTCTTTTTTCTCCCAACCGACGCTTTTTTCTTATTAGCAGCAGAAGTGTCACCGTTGCGGCAATTTGGACAAGTGGTGATAGTCTTATCTTCATCGAGCTTTCTAGCAAACCGCGACTTGCATTCAGTACAAAACAATATAAGTGCACGACCGGGTGTAATTGCTCTTCGAGACGATGAGGGGGGATTATAATCATCCTCATCATCACTGGTGTAATCATCATCGTCGTCGCTGCCTTTGCCGTTTTTCTTGTTGCCTTTTCGAAGTCTCTTTTTACCCTTATGCTTAATGTTCTTCTTCTCATTTTCAATTGCACGTGAAGAACCAGCAGAAGATACAGATGGAGGTGTATACAAAACGGTAGTCGTGGCCGCAGTACCTGAACCATTTGCTGCTGCAGTCCGATTTCTTGTCACCCTTCGATTTAAAGAGACTTCCTGTTGTTGTTCTTGCTGCTCATTTTGTACCTGTTGCTCCTGTTGTTGTTGTTGTTGCTCCTGCAATTCTCTCTCTCGCCTAGCCCTTCTACTTTGGTTTGGTACCCGAATACCATGTTCCTTGATAATGGTTAAGAAAAAAAAAAAAATAGATCAGTTTAGATCAATATATGCAATCTGAAGGCAAATGGCAAAAAGCTAACCCTCAAGAAGCTACTCAAAGCAGAAGTAGGTCCATGAACTCTGTTGGCACCACCATTGCTATTACGACGTTGATTACGATTGTTGTCGTTATTGTCCATAAATATTTTACGCAGCAAGTGTTAAAGGAATAAGCAAGTTTTGATTTGCATTACTTGTTTCTAAATTGAGCTGGCCGATTAAACATCCGCAAAAAAGTTTATTTTATCTCAGCATTGTCCGGTTAGCTACAAGAGGCATCCAAAAATGTTTTGTCAAAAAACAAAACTGAATCTTCCCTTTTTTGCTCGTCTTCTAAACCAATCCATTAAGGTATTGCATCCGTCATCAAAAGAACATCTATCAATCCATCCATCCATTCATCTTGACTTATTCGCTTACTTGAATTTTTGAAAACAAATAGTATGTCTGATCACGAAGAAGTTATTAACACTGAAGAAGTCGTTGAAGTTGCTGCTGAAACCACCAGTTCTGGTCAAATGTCCGTTGAAGACGCTCTTCAAGAAGTTCTTCGTCGTGCTTTAGTTCACGATGGTCTTGCTCGTGGTTTAAAGGAAGCCGTTAAGGCTTTGGATAGGTAAGATGATCAAATCTTCTAGAACAAAAAAAAAAAAGTCATTTTGCTCTTTCTTTTAGCAAGGTTGAACAAAAAAAAACAGTGCTGAGACACTAAGTGAGAAGAAGATTCTCGCTTTGTCGCTTTACTTTCGAAAGTTTCTCGATTTTTAAGAAGAAAAAGGAGAGATTTTTTTTTGTTTGACTTTTGTTAAAACCTTTAACAACGGGAAGATGACAAAAAAAAATGTTTTGATGATGTTTTTTTCTTAAAAATTGACACTTTAACTTTGGTAATGGATAAACTATGATAGACGTCAAGCTCACTTAGCCGTTCTCTGCGAATCTGTCACTGAACCTGAATATCCCAAGCTTGTTGAAGCCCTTTGTGCTGAGCACAACATTAACTTGATTAAGGTCTCTGATGCCAAGAAGCTTGGTGAATGGGCTGGTCTCTGTAAGATCGACCGTGACGGTAACGCCCGTAAGGTCGTCGGTTGCTCTTGTGTTGCCGTTACTGACTTTGGAGAAGAATCCGAAGCCATGAACGTCCTTTTGGATTACTTCAAAAGCCGTTAAAAACCTTATTATTGCTCACTAGAATTTGTTCTTGAATAAATACAGTTCACATCTATAGTTTATTTGTCTTTTTATTATTTATTGTATATACATCTTTGTCAGTTTGTTTGCGAAAGCTAATAAACCAGTATAGCCTCAAAATTTGGCTTTTGATCTGTTATCCGTTCCTAAATCGCGTTAGTTTTTCACTTAGAATTACTGAATACGTTAGCAAGTTGAAAGCCGGGACATAGTTTGCATTAATCAAATAAATGTCTAGCGTTGTTTTTGTCATCGGACCTTTTTTGCTTATCTATTGCTTCAAATACCTTCATAAAACAAAGATCTGATCGCAAATGACACATGAATTATGTTGGCATAAGTGAAGTATAAGTCAGACTCCGTAATTTTTTTGGTTGAAACAGTGTAGCTTTCCACTCTTCTTTCTCAGAACCCACTTCATACAATGACTTCAGTAACAGCCGAGCCAACATTCTTAATACATCAAGCTACTCATCAATTTGTGGCAGAGCCTATCCATTTCCAGGTGTTACAGATGAACAAGTCTGTTTTTGTATGGATAGGAAAAGATGAAGCAAAACTAGGTGACATGTCAGTTGCAGTGCCACCTTTTGGTAATCAGGTAAAAATTGCTTTATACAGTAGAATCATACTTTGAATTAAAGTCTAAAACATTTCGCACAATGCTAGAGTACTGCAGCAGCAACATCCATTATAGTTAAAGGCATTGCTGAGCAAGGAAAGAATTTAGCACGATCTTTAGGTACTAAGCATATATGAAAAAAAAAAAAAACAAAACCAGATAAGTTTGTCATCGCACCGAAACTTACCATACAATTTTTTCAAGCACTCAAATATAAGCAGCAGTTTTTCGTGAGCTTAAATTTGAATAATCCAGATGATATGTTGATCTTATTCATAGAAAAAAAGCTAATGGAGTTATTGAAGAATATAATGTAAAGCAATCTTAGTAAACAGGAAGATCATTATAGAGTTATTATTGTTTCTTATGACTGCTCCGGAAAGTAGATTGTGTGAATATGTTTCTATTTTATTGATGTGTGTACAAGGTGTTGAATTTCTGTCTTGCGAGGAAGGGGAAAAAAGTATATACTTACAGTGTTTGCATCTGGATGCTTTTAAGTTTCGTGTATGTGTCGGGGAGGGTGTATGTATGAGCTATGTGAATAAAAAGAACAAATCAAACTGAGAAGAACGATAATATACATCTACATATTACATATTAGAGAGAAAAGGGAATATAATCTAACTGAGATTACATAAGGCACGATATTGTCCAAGTAATCCTGAGGTATCAAGTAACCAATTAACCAAGATGGAACCGTTGGCATTCGTTGTTAATAATAAGGCATTTTGCATGATAGCAGCTGCAACATAGATCTGTATAAAAGTAGCAAATCAAATATCGTTCGCTGTCAGTGTCATTGTTTATTATTCGAGCACTTTGATCTTTCTTTACCTGTTGCTCCTTGGTAACAATGGCATTTTCAAGTATGGCACGAACGGCACGAGCACCATAGCGGCCTTGACCGATTTCCCAGCACTTGTCGACGATCCCATCGAATATATATTGATTGCGAGTCGGCCCCATACGTAAACAACATTGTACGACGTAATTGCCAAATTGATCGAGTAATAAGAGAGGAACGAAGGGAGCAATATGCTCACAGATCATCGCGATTTGTTCGTCGGTGCATGCAGTGGTGATGATTTTTTGGGCTGCCCAAGTACCATTCTTATGAACACCAATGGAGGCTAAGTAGGGTGCGATTTTTTTGAGCATAGTGAATTTGGTTTCTTCACAGCAGTTTTCAAAAAGTTTTTGAACGACTGTATTGCCGATATAATCTGATAAGGAAGTACAAGAATGTGTCAGTGTTAAATGGTAAGCCACCAATACATTGAAAAGAAAGCGATGCATAACACTTACCACTACAAAGTTCAACAATCTCCTCGTAGCATTCCTTAGCAATGGATTCTATATCATTCATTCCTTGTCCATTATCAATAAGCTTTCTGATTTCTCTTAAACGAGCAGGGCTGAGGCTACGGTCGGTACCAAATTCTGGAGCCGTAGGAATAGTAGACATGTACTCAATAACAACACGATCCACTATCACAAAAAAACAATGTAAGACGGCATAAGAATCTTTTCTTCGGAGGAAAATGAATGAATCTTTATGTGACGGGTGAGCGTTACCTTCATCAGCTTTTGGCTCGTAGCCTAACTGTTGCATGATCATTTTGCGCTCAGCAGCCAAACGTGCAGGTGTATCGCCATCAACTGTTTTGCTAAACGCATCAATAACAGTGCATTTTCCGTTTTCTTGCTTTTGCTGTTGTTGCTTTTGAGCATTCATCATCATACTGGCCATCAAAATGACTGTAGCCCATTGACTAGTATTCGTATTTTTGTTGTTACCATGGCTGTTATCATGAGTAAGTGCTTTCTGAAGCTCTGTTGATGTCAGATCTGATGTGTTACCAGCATTTTCATCGCTGCTATTAAAAGAAGACTGTGATACCGATGAAGATGACGGCAAATTAAGTGCGTCCAATCTGGACTTGTCCGCAGCGTTGCGTGTGAATGCGACAGCACTATCATTATCATTCATGCTTTCTGCAGTCTTATAGTTGCTGCTGCTGTGATTCTGCTTGTTGTTGGGAGTTGCGTAAGATGTTACGGTTTTTCCGGAAATGACAACATCCTCGATGACTTCACCAGGATTGTTTGTTGGTGCTCTTGCGAACCCAATACGCACAGTACCCGTACCAGTACCTAGGATCTCTTTATTCTGCATCTGTTTACGTGCGCGGACAGCGTCTTCTTGTCGTTCAAAGTTGACGAATCCACAATTCTTATGAGACAGAATACGAATAGATTCAATGCTACCGAATACCTGAAACACAGATCTTAGGACAGCAGGACTAATATTTGAGGGAATGTTACCGACCCCTATTTCCCAAAAAAAAAAAAAAGAGAACAGAAAGATGAGTAAATAAGTCAGAGCAACGTAAACCATAGGTACATACAAAGAGACCGAGTGGGTCCTTGAGCGTTCGGTCCAGCATCTTGAGTTAACGCCATAGCTAAATCAACATCAGCTTTTCCAAATCCTACTTTCACGACCGTACCTCCCACTTTGCATCCTAAACGGTTGACCAAATCTTCTCTGGCGGCCACAGCAGAATCAATAGAGTCAAAATTAACAAAAGCACATTCCTTATCGGACAAAATACGAGCACTTTCGACACGACCGTAACGAGAAAACATTTTATGCAAATCAGGAACACTTAGGGAAGGGTTGATATTGCCCAACCAAAGAGCACGCGAGGGAATCTGTGCGGAGGAGGAAATGACAGAGGACGATGAAGCAGCAGTTGTATCAGTAGAGGACTGATGGCGATAATGGTTTGTAGAAGGTAAATGAGAATTTTCTACCAAGTCATGACGGAAGTCCGATGTTGCTGTGACATTATCCAGATCTGATTGAGAATTCAAAGTATTTGTGGTAGAGAATGTACAAGGCTGATATAGTAAAGGTAAGGAGGTATTATTTAGATTATTACTGGTATTAAATGTATTATTGCTACTGTTAGTATTAAGGTTGCTCAAGTTACTGTTTTCATCTGTCAATTTGGAATTGGTGGATCCCGAATTTTGAAAATCCGACACTATGTCAAAAGGTGAGAATGCAGTACTGCCATGCGACAGCTGTTGTAGTGGTTGAAGCTGAGGGGTAGTCAAAGGTGAATCCATCATACCCAAACTGATGGCACGCGGACGATTAGCACTTTTACTGTTTTGCTGTTGTTGTTGCTGTTGCTGTTGATGTTGTTGTTGTTGTTGTTGTTGCGAAGATAGTTGTGGTATCGCTAGTTGATGGTGCTGGTTTGGTTCAGGGAAGGGACTAAAGGCTAACGATTCATGAGGCCGGGTCATATCGGTCAAAGTGCTTCGAGAAGAGACTGTGAATGCACGGTTACGCGTCATTGACTCGAGATAACTTGAAGGTGCAGAATTGTCTGTCGTAGTATCAGTCGAAGACACGTTATTGTTACTGTTATTACTACTATTTGCACGTTGAAAGATTCTACTGTCTTCATGAAGACCTAGTGACGCTAACGTGCTGGCGATTGAGTCTGTGGCGTTTTCGTCCAAAGGACTTGACAAGTTGGAATGAGAATACAGGTTAGCTGGTTGATGCAATGTAGTTGTTGCTGATGACGAAGTTAGAGAAGGAGACTGATTTGGCCTGTCCTGAGCGGTTGCAGACATGTATAAATGCGAATGGCCTAGGCTCATCAGAGGAGGGATGCTGGAAGAGGGCATGGTACCTGCACGAGAACGTTTAGCTATTTCCGAAATTTTTGTATTGTTGTTGTTGGAAGGCGGTGTATAAGATAAACGCGAGCCGCTTCGCGAGAGTGTTTTAGGTATCTCACTATACAATGGGTGTTGAATATATTATGTCAAAAAATCTCTTCGCCTGTCAAAAATTTTTTGTGGCCGAAATTGTCACTTACCTTTGAAATAAAGAGTTTTTGAAATTGTCCATGGTACTATTATCATCGATATCAGGGTTAGGTATACGGGAGGCCTGTTTACGGGTATTGGGGATATCGGATACCCACGGAAAATCCATTGTCTCTCCTTTCTTTTAAATTGTAAATTTTAGTGAGAAAGAAGATTTAAGGCCGTTTTGGAAATGAAAAGAAGAAAGGAATGGAAAGCAAAGATTGAAATTGGTTCTCCACTCAAAGGCCTTTTTTTTTGTTTTTCCTCTTTCGTTTTTATTGCTTCACACTTATGATATGAAAAGGACTTGGAAAAAATTGTTTTCAACCGCTTGCTGGTTTTTTTGTTGTGACATTTTTTTGGCTCATAGAAAAGTTTCATTTGTTAGAACTCTTTGTTGCGAAGAAACACCTTCTATTTTCATCTTTGTTATTTGAGATATGATTTAAGTCGCCGCTTACCGAGCTTAAGAGCTTTCGGCCAATACTAAAGCGTGGTGGTTAATGAAGGCTTACTCGTTAAAGTAAATTGGTTTTAATTCACGGAATCAGTTCCATCGTAAGTCAATGCAGGATTAAAGCCATTTAGCCCCTTTCTGTCAAGGTGATATTCAGACGTTTTCCCTATTGGAAAAGTGTAAAGGGCAACTTGCTCATCAGTATTTGGTATCCGCTTGAATGCCCACTTTTTGAGTAGCAATAGATTGTCATAAGGACCATCATCCGGGATCTTGATTTATGATATATAGTTTAAAAATCGACTTTGATGGCAATGTATATAAATCTCAGCCTCAAATCGAAGTTGGCAGACTAATATCAGATTGACGGACTTCCATCAACTTATCATCTGAGAGAAA
Source organism: Mycotypha africana (assembly GCF_025528875.1). NCBI lineage: Eukaryota > Fungi > Mucoromycota > Mucoromycetes > Mucorales > Mycotyphaceae > Mycotypha > Mycotypha africana. The sequence goes on along the minus strand of NW_026515735.1, from coordinate 798,915 downwards.
CTGTAACTGCTCGACATTACACTGAGAAAAAAGTAGTAAAAGAACACCCCAAAGATTGAGATAAGAAAGCAAAATATGATATTACGATTAAATGCAAGCTCTTCCAATTCTTTTACGCTTCGAAAAATTGAGACTTGACACCCTCATACACTATTTCACATCGTCAGCTAACATATTGCAAGTACAGCTCGAAACTATTCGTGAATATATCATCATAAAAGATACCTCGATTATTTGAGTAAAGGAAAACGCGTATAATGAATCCATATCCAAAATGAGCAAAAAGGTTACATTCCGCATATAAAAAGCTGCTTCCTGATTTCCAGATCTTGTTATATTATGCAATTGCTCCTTTACAGTCTCTAAGAAATTCTGGTAATGTACTTGAACCAAATAGTTGATCTCAATTATTTCAGTAATTACGAAGCAGTTCTCTGGATAATATTATCATGCGTCAAAAACAATTTAATGCACAAAGTTTTCAATCAAGGGTCATTACGTCTTGTCCGATAAACTGTTTAATGGTTATTACGCGTTAAATTACGGAATTGCTTGTTTGTACTTTGAACTTACGGTTACAGCACTTAGTGAACTAACATTTTCAGTGATGCTTGTAGGAGCAAATATGTCACCGTCAAAATGCTCGCCTTCATAAACGTATTTTTTACAAATGAGATGATCGTTGCTTGGCGAACGCCTCAATAGGCTATGACGCCTTTGCCACTGTAAGAACAATGATTAGACCTTCCCAGCATATTTATTTTTATGGGCAGAATCAGTAAGTCTCATCTCAATCAATACAGACTCTATTTTATCTTTTAGAAGATGCAACATATCGGAAAACATAATTGATGTGGTTGCCGCACTTTAAAAACTTATTGTAAACTTACTTAAGCAAAGGCGTTACCGCGACTGACCGGAGTAATTATCATTTCGATTCGGGGATGGCATACACAGAAATCTTCACTACGCTCGTCATGATTGTCTATCAGTTATCAGCTTTCCTCACCATTAGTTCCGCCTTACTAAGTGAGAAATATCGTCCGCGAGTATATGTCATGTGAGAATAAACTTTTTTGATCTTGATGGTAAGTTTTTTTTTCTTCCCACTTTCCATAACTGGCTATGACGACCTGCTCATGTGCCTAAAGCTATCATCATCCTGATATCGTTGAACAGTAATAGTGGCTGTAATTACTATCAGTTTGTTTAAATGAAGCATTACGAAAAACAAACTGCTCTGTTATTTCTCGTTCTACTCATCAATAAAGACCTCTATGAGTATTCGAGATACCAGATTTATCAATAATACTTACCATTTGAATACTTAGCACGAAAAAATCGATAGATATTCGCCATTCGTAATACTTCTTTCAGTAATTATCCATTTTTATCTACCTTACCAATGAACAGTCAGGAACGGAGTACAGCAATTGAAAATCATCATACTCGGGAAAGTGTCTATTTCACCATGTACGAACAATTTTAATTGTTGCATTTACCGTCCCAGAATGAAACGATCGCACTTGGTATCTGGTAAAGAAAAGATTTTTGTACAACAGATCTTCCATTTGAAAAGATAAATACACGTATCGTATTGTTTGGTATCTAAAGAAGTAGAAGTCTTAAACATGAGTTTGCTTTAATTAGCGTCACAAGTCTACAATGCAAATCTAACGCGAAGAGAAGTCACCCCTTACATCTGAGGGAATTGTAAGCCTTTTTGTGTGGAGTTTAATACATAGGAATCACTTACTATTGATAAAGCGGTCCTGCATCGCATTACACACCCCTTTGTGGAATAAGGTCTGTACGTGTGTACTCTGTCAAGCAAATAGTGTCTGAGCGTATATGTAAACAGACGTGACAGTAGTACCATTTTATTCAATAATCAGTAAGTTTCATGTCAATTTCATATACTTTCATATAAATACACAAACTTTCAAGTGCATAACATGGCTTTTTGGACTTTTTTTCCTCGAAACTCCTAAATTATTGATATGACGGTTGACGAGAAAATTCTAGATCAGAAAGATACTGGAGACTATCAATCCAAAACGACATTTTCCATCGATGAACATGTTAAACCTGAAATATCGCCAATGGAAAAAAAGCTAGTGAGGAAAATGAGTGCAAGATTCATGCCAATGGTGTGTGCACTCTTTTTCATTCAGGTATTGAATCATATTTGATAAAAAAAAATAAAGACTCTCGCACCTCACCTATTGAACTTTTCTGTAACTTACACAACCATTTAGTTCATCGATAAATCTATTTTGACCGCTGTTGGTATCATTCCTCGATTCTACACTGATACTAAGATTAATCACGACCAATATGGTTGGTTAGGCTCTATCTTCTCGTTGGGGTATCTGTGTATGCAAATACCAAATAATTATCTCATGCAAAAGCTTCCTATATCCAAATACCTCGGAACTGTGCTATTTTCCTGGGGGATTGTCCTCTTCTGTATGGCGCTTTCCCATAACTTTGCTCAGCTTGCTGCCCTTCGCTTCTTACTTGGTTTCTTTGAGGCTGTATCATATCCATGCATCTTCTTATTGATCGCTACTATGTATCGCAGGTCTGAGCAAGTGATCTTCATTGGTCTTAGCTATGTCAGTAATTCAGTAGCAATTGTTCTCGGTTCACTCATTTCCTTGGGTATATTACACATGCCAACACGCGGTGAATGGTCTGCTTGGAAATTCTATTTCGTTATTTTCGGCTCCATCACCATCATTATGGGCGTCATCTACTTCTTCTTACTACCTGATAATCCAAAATCACGCTGGTTCAAACTTACAGAAGAAGAAGTAGCAATTGTCGATGAAAGAACCCGCGACAATGCAGTTGTGCGTAATAAGCGCTTCGAGATCAGCCATGTTTGGGAAGCCATTAGAGAGCTACGACTTTATTTATACTGCCTCATTTCCATTTGCATCAATTTACAAAATGGCGGTATCAACTTATTCGCTAACATTATTATAACCGAAATGGGCTTTTCCAACGTGAATGCAATCTTGCTTCACTTACCAGGCGGTGTCATTCTTATTTTAATGATTCTTTTGACAATCTATCTTAGCAAAAGGCTCAAAGATATTTGTTATATCGCCATTGGGGCTACTGTTGTTTCTTTAGTTGGTTTGATATGCTTAGTAGCTATCCCAGCTGGCGGTAGTAAGCTTGTAGGATTATATCTCAGTGGTGCAGGTACACCTGTCTATGTCTTGATGCAAACGTCGATTTCGAATAACGTCTCTGGTTATACCAAGAAAATCTTCTATACCAGTTGTGCAATTATCTTTAGTACTTTCGGCAACTTTACAGGTCCTCTTCTTTTACGTTCGCAAGACGAACCTCGCTATATTATGGGCTTATCTGTTTATGCAGCAGCAAATGCTGTTGTCGTTATCTGCTTTATATTAATTCGATTTAGTTATGCAAGAGAGAATAAGAGACGCATGTTGAACAAAGCTGCTGATGCTGTAGCTTTACCAGACGACTTCAAAGACTTGACAGATAAGCAAAACCAGCATTTCATCTACAGAACTTAACTTCATTTAACCACTCATATCACATCTCCATACATCTAGTCAATAAGATTACCTTCATACCACTATTCACCCTTCATATCAATATTAAGATCTGTAGTAGTCAACAACAAGTTATTGTTTTGATTTCATTTTGAATTCATTTTAGAATTCAATTTACTTTTTGGTAATTTAATAAAGAAATCTTAAAGATAACGAGTAAGAGGTCGGTCCAAAAACTCAAAACCGTATTTCTTAGTATACAATTATTTGTCTGTTATTCTATTTTTAAATATTCGACAGCTTTAATACTGAATGTGTTCCAAAATTCAGTTGAGTCCAATCGAGGTTGAACACCACCTCGTTCGACTATTTCCTCCAATGAGCTATCACCCAAAGCTTTCTGGCAAGTTTCATCATTTTCAGCTAAATACCTGGCCATCTTAATTTGCTCTTCTGTGCCCCAGACAAGGAACAGTTTTAACCAATCATAGCAGCCATTGTCAGTGATAATCCATCGTTCGCCAGATTTGAAATTGTTGTGGACAGCTAGTATAGCCCTTGCAACGTCTTTTCCATGAATTAGATGTAATTGACGTGTTAAAAGCTTGTTTTTTATAGCATCCATTGTAGCGAAGCGAGGAACCCAACCTTTCGGTTGTCTATATTAGTTATAATTGGCGAAATTGAGTGAAAGTTGCCTGATAATGTATTACTTACTTTCCTTGCTTTACCTTTGATTTCCCCATAGCCCTGCCAAATGGAGAACAGAACCCCCACGTTCGATAACAACATCCTCTGCGCCCATACGTCCTGTATCTTTACTGCGATCAAGAGGAGTATGTCGGTTGGCGGGTTGGCCGACAAATGGGCGAGTGGACGACAATAATATCCATTGAGACGATATGTCATGTTGTTCTTCATAAACATCAATCAACCTATTCATACAGTCACGCTCAAGTACTGGAAAAGTAACAAGGACAGTTTTGGCTTTGGGTAATTGTGACACATCAATTGCATCGCACTTGCTCGGCATGTTCCATTTGATCGTGCTGTTACGCCCATCGCGTGTTGTAGCAGCATAGTTTATATTCATAGAGACCATGAGCTCAGCCAAGAATTGGCCTGTCCATCCTAGTCCGAGAACCAGCATAGGAAGGGTTGCTGATATAATTTGTTGCTCCATACTGGGATAAATGCAGTAAGAAGGTTAAGTGTTGCTTATCTGTGCAACTGGCCTGTTCCTGCATAAGCGGTGAGTTAGAATGTCAAAAAATACTGGAATTAAATTGTTGAGAAGCGCCTTGCCAGAAAAGGTTCAATCTATAATCAATTAAGCATTTATGTAAATATATTTTATTATTTTTCTTTTAAACAAACTTCTATTTTATAGATAACCCTCCAATAACAATACATATGAATTCAAAAATATGCCAGTAGTGCAAACCAAAAGAATCAGAACCGTACTATTTCTCACCTGTAATGATCTGAATCCTTAAAAATAAATGGAAACCGTGTTTATTACGGCGATGCTTTTTTTCTTCTTCGCTGGCTTGAAAACGTCGGGTCTTCTAGCTCCGGACCAAACTGCTTGAGATATAGTCATCATGTTAATAGCTGCGTTAATGTCTCTCTGTCATAGCTTTAGACATTGCTTGCAATGAAGAACGCAGGAGTATCAATAATTTGCATATCATTATAGAAACAGAGGCTGCATGTTTTAGAGGGTTTAAATTCATCGGTTGTGACAACAATCAATTGACCTCCAGCTTGTTTCTTCAGAGTTGCAAAAAGTTTATCTACAACACCATACCTTTGGCCTTTCAGCTTGACTGCATCTTTGCCAAACATTGCAGCACCAAACACAATCAGTGGTACCATTCTGAGGGATTCCGAGTACTTCTCAAGCCTCACTTTTTGGCACTTATCCTTCAGTGGGTGAATTCGAATCGAAACCTTTGGCAGTATAGACAACAGTTCTGGGAGACGACGTTGTCCTACGTCGAATAACTTCGCGTTCCCGCTCAAATCTGCGTTCAATGATAATAAACTATGTAAGACCGGGGATCAGCAGATACTGTCTTCATGTTCACTTTCTTCTTTAGCTTCTTCTTTAAGGTTCACAAAAGTTTGGGATCTTTTCCTTTCAAAGACTTAATATTTCTTTCAAAAGATTGTCGTTTTGGACATGGCTCATGGTATGTATAATAGAATGTGAAAATGACAGTGGAAGAGGCAACCTTTGATTAAATGAGCAATCTATTTTGTAGTGTAATCTTTAGACATCACCCATTAACTACGCATACAAAAACAATGACAACAAATAATATAACCACCCCGCCCCGCTATGGTAACTGTTATATTATGCTCTTTTTGTCCTCCGTCAATGGTTTGATGTCAATCAAGTTGAAGTTGACCTTTTTTGGAACTTTGTCCAAAAAAGTCACTGACGAACATATCCTTGGTCTTGGAACACATCGTCATTTTGGCAAGTTTTTTGTAGTTCAGTCTATTGCAAGATAATGTGAATAAAACCATTATTAGCGATTTCTTACTAATAACTTAGGGTTAGGATTGTAAGTCATCTTTAAGGCTGCTTAGAAGTTACTGAATTGTTGATTATCGTCCCAAGAATAAGTTACCACTTCATTCTAGAAAGCTTGCTTTTTCTACCAATAGACCAGATAAAAGCAAAACGTTTATGTTCGCAATGATTTGATTTTTATTACAAAGTAGAGTTTTATTATTGCTAAAGACATGCCATTCCGTATAACAAAGCAATAGTGTAGTGCCTTCTAAAAAAACTTATTATCTTGCCTTTATATGCTCGAATCTCATTCACTATGTTGTTTAAAGTTTCCTATTTTGGGTTGGTTGTTTGACGATGCACTATTTCTGAGCAAGTAGCACTTGCCAAGGTTATTCTACCACCGAGTTTCTTTTCACAGACCTCAGCAATATCAGAGCATTTGGCAATCTTTTCATTTTGTCCAAAGGCACAATAATCTGCCATTTTTTGTGTACCGGCATTATCACCGTTGCTAACCAACATCGGCAGGTGCAGACACTGAAGCTCCTTCTCGCTTTTCTGAATTTCATCTGCTGTGAGAACCTTTGATAATGTACATTCGGCAACGCCTAGTTTTTGACCCTCTGTAAGATATTCGATATTAACAATGTCGAAAGTTTGAGCGTCTGAGACAGGACGAAGAAAGGCATTGGCGATGCCAAAAAACAAGAAAATCATAATCATATATGGTAGCATGACAGTTGTAATAGTGGCCATTATGCTGTTGCAAAATTTACTGATCCTAAAGGAAAGAGAAGTGTTATCGTTAGAGTTGGGCTTCTCCTGTATACAAAATACACATTTTTATCTCACTAGTTGCAAATAAGGGAGCAAAAGATCATTAGTTATGCAACTTCTCGTCATAGTGTAAATTTTCCTCCTTATCATCTTTTCAAACTGCAATACTTTCTTTCAACTTTTGTCGCTTCGTATAACATTATGGAAGAAAAAAAAACAATTGTATTACAGTGTACGATTAAAAAATGTAAAAAGGTTACTTTTTAAAGAGATTCCACTTTGAGTAAGAAATGTATAAAGGGCTGGTGGCGACTATAAGAGTTGTAGCAATAATAAAAAGAACTCTCCTTAACTCTGATCATTGTTATTGCTGTTTATGAAAAAGCTTGTTAAAACATTGTCTAAATTAAAAATATATATTGTCCAATAAAGATCTGTAAGATGTCTAAAAAAATGGAAGTTAAAACACTTCTATTTGCCAGATCACATATTTCTCCAGAAAATGAATCTGCCAATAGGAATGCAGGTAAATAAGGTAATCAAGAAATTTAGCCATTTTGGTTCGAATTTCTATTGGATGAAATACAATTGCGCCATCACTTACTGGAGTCGCTAATCATCACGAAGCATTATAAGCTCATGAATAAAACAACCGACAAAATGCCAAAAAAGACGTTATAAGAACCCTCAGATTTCCTGCTACATCTTTTTTCTTATTCAACTATTTGATAATTAAGATGGCTAATACTCCTCATGGTGGCGTCCTCAAGGACCTTTATCTTCGTGATGCTGATATCCAAGAAACCCTCATATCAGAAGCTGAAACTCTACCTTCCCTTGTTTTGACCGATCGTCAATTATGTGATTTGGAACTTCTTTTGAACGGCGGTTTCTCTCCACTTGAAGGATTTTTAAATCAGCAAGATTATAATAGGTAAATATGGGGAAGCACTATTTGGATGTCTCATCGGAATGTATTGTACTCAACAAATCAATCTCGTTGATGGATACAGTGTAGTCGAAAATATGCGTCTTTCCAACGGCCTTATTTGGCCTATGCCCATCACACTTGATGTTAGTAAAGAAGATATTGAGCAAAGTCAGATCGAGCCTTCCAAGCGTATTGCCTTGCTAGACCCTCGTGATTATGAGCCTCTTGCCATCCTCACAATCAGCGATATCTACAGACCCAACAAATCCAAAGAAGCTGAATTAGTTTATGGAGCTGATGATATTGCCCACCCAGCTGTCAATTATCTTCATAATATTGCTAAAGAATTCAACGTTGGTGGTTCACTTCAGGCTATTCAACCTCCTTCCCATTACGATTACGTTGCTAATAGATGTAAGTATCCTGGATAAATGGCTTAAGAGGTATAATATCATTGGTACTGATCGGTTCAAATTGAATCGATAATTTTAGACACACCATCCGAACTTCGTGCTCACTTTAAGAAGCTTCAGTGGACTCGTGTGGTTGCCTTCCAAACACGTAATCCTATGCATCGCGCTCATCGTGAGCTAACTGTTCGTGCTGCTCGTCAGCGCAAAGCCCATTTGCTTATCCACCCTGTTGTTGGTCTTACAAAACCTGGTGATATCGATCATTACACACGTGTGAGAGTTTATAAGGCATTGATGCCGAAATATCCTAATGGTATGGCTGAACTCAGTTTGCTACCTCTTGCAATGCGTATGGGTGGTCCTCGTGAAGCACTCTGGCACGCTTTGATCCGTAAAAATCATGGTGTGACTCATTTCATTATTGGACGTGACCATGCCGGTCCAGGTAAAAATTCTCAGGGTGTCGATTTCTACGGTCCCTACGACGCCCAAGCCTTGGTTGAAAAGTATAAGGATGAGATTGGTATTGAAATTGTTCCTTTCCAAATGGTTACATACAGTCCCGACACCGATGAATATATTCCTGCTAATGAAGTCCCTGAGGGCGTAAAGACCCTCAATATCAGTGGTACAGAGCTTCGCCGCAGATTGAAGACGGGATTACCCATTCCTGAATGGTTCTCTTATCCTGAAGTCGTAGCTGTTTTACGTCAATCTCATCCTCCTCGCAGCCAACAAGGCTTTACTGTATTCTTCACTGGTCTTCATGCTTCTGGTAAAAATTCTATTGCTCGTGCTCTTCAAGTTTCTCTCAATCAAGAATCAACTCGTTCCGTTTCTTTATTAAGCAGTGAAAATACTCGTACTGAGTTATCTTCAGAACTTGGCTTCTCAAAGCGTGACCGCGATATAAATATCGCTCGTCAAGCATTTGTTGCCGGTGAGTTGACCCGTGCTGGCGCTGCTGCCATCTTAGCTCCTATCGCTCCTTATAGTGCTGCTCGTGACTCTGCTAGAAAGACCATTGAGCAATATGGCGGTTTTTACCTTATTCATGTTGCTACTCCTCTTGAGGAATGTATTAAAAGAGATAGAGATGGCATTTATGAACGTGCCAAGCGCGGTGAAATCAAGGAATTTACTGGTCTTGATGCGCCTTACGAAATACCCACCAACGCTGATTTAACGATCGATATTACCAAGCAGTCAGTATCCCAAGCTGTGCATGAAATAATCTTACTTTTAGAAAAAGATGGCTACATTGGTTCGGCTTAAAAAGCGATTCATTACGCTATGCTTTTTCTTTTTATTTATTTGATTATATCTTATATAATTTTATCCTTAGAATGATATCCATTTGTACATTAATTTCTATAATAAAATTGCTCCAATACGTGATCATTGCTTTTTTCCCTAAGATCTAAGGTTTTATTTTTCAAGCTCCTGCAGCATTTTCTAATCAAGAATATATTGATAAGCTTCTAGACAATTTTTTAAAGAGACTCAAAATCATTCCTTAGTTGACTGTAGAAAGTAAAGTAACTCGCTATGAATATTGTTATGTAAGTTATGTATGACATTGTATCGTTATTGAATTTTTCTCTGCAGTTCGAAAATTATAGTACATTTGTGGTGCAACAAAATAGAAGCTATCTAGCTTTTCGAGATCAAAATTACGTATATTTTTTGCAAAATCGACAACAATAGCATTTTAGATTGCGTTTTTAAGTAAATAGTCTAAGTGTATTTTGTTTATGCACATCCCTGCTCAATTAGAACAGTTACCCCTTCTGTCGTCAAACATACATGCGCTATTGGGAATAATCAAAATGTATGGAAACACTTGGAGCTAAAACACTGATTGATCGATGGTACACAAGTCGGAGGGATGTATAAATCTGCTGTCACTTTTTTATAAGCCTAACTAGTTTAACATCTCTTCGCTTTTTTCTTTCTTTTTGGTTTAGCCCTTCATTTTTACAACATTTGAATATGGTAACAGTCCAGTTGGAAGCGGGAAATCAGTGCCCCAGTAGCCATATAGAGAAACATGAACTCTCAACGCACACAACTGATATTAGGCCATCAAAACCATTAGCTCTTCGCCTGTTTGATTCGAGTCAATTGAAGGTTTTACTGCTAGAAGATATTAACGAAAGTGCAATTGCTTCTTTCAAAAAATGTGGTTATCAGGTAATATGAGCATTGCTTTATACTTGCTATTTGCAACAAAGATTAGCAATAGATTCTTATTAATACCTCAGGTGGAAGTTTATAAAGATACGCTGACTAGGGACAAACTGATAGAAAAAATTTGTGATGTTCATATTATTGGTATACGTTCTAAGACAGTGTTGACAGCTGAAGTGCTTAATCACGCAACAAAGCTGCTGGCAATTGGCTGCTTCTGTGTTTCCATTGATCAAGTCGATTTGCAAGCAGCCGCTGAGCGTGGTGTATGTGAAGTCAACGTTTAATTCATTCAAAGACAAGCAATGAATAACTTACTGTCTTTTTATACTAATAGATAGCTGTATTCAATTCACCATTTAAAAACTCTCGATCAGTTGCAGAACTTGCTATTGGCGGCATTATCATGCTTGCTCGACAGCTGGGTGACCGTATCCGGGAGATGCATTCAGGTATATGGAATAAAACTTCAAGAAACTGCCATGAAATTAGAGGAAAGACTCTGGGCATCATAGGGTATGGACATATAGGTTCACAACTATCTGTTTTAGCAGAGGCCTTGGGAATGTCTGTATGTTTTTATGATATCCTTCCTATAATGCCACTTGGTCAAGCTAAGCCAGTTGATAATCTTGGAGAACTACTGGAAATATCCGACTTTGTCACAATACATGTTCCTGAAAATCAGAGCACAAGGGATATGATTGGGGAACAGGAGATTCGCAAAATGAAACAAGGTGCTTTCCTTATCAATATGGCAGGGGGCTCAGTGGTCCAGCTACCAGCTTTAGTGAAAGCTTTGCAAAGAAGGCATCTCGGTGGCGCTTATTTGGATGTATTTTCAAAGCAGCCTACGTTAAATGGGCCCTATTTCGACTATTATCCGGAATTAATGAGTTGCCCCAACCTAATTTTGACGCCTTATATTGGAGGTTCTACAGAAGAAGCTCAACGTATGATTGGCCATGAGGTCTCGCACGTCCTAATAAAGTATGTAAATGATGGTAGTTCATTAAATTCCGTTAACTTTCCAGAGATTGCTCTACGCCCCATATCAGAGACAGATAAAGGTATTATTCGCTTGTTGCATGTCTATCAAAAAGATCCTTCTGTACTCAAGGTAAGTCAAAAGTTCTGGCATTCGTACAAATATCATTTACCTTTAAATAACAAAAGTATCTCAATTATAGGAAATCAACCGTATTCTCGCAGCTCATAATATTGAAAAACAATTCTCCAATACGAAAGGTAATATTTCCTATGTGATGGCAGACATCGCTAATGTAACTGATATCAGAACATTGTACGATGCCGTGTCTGTTACATCGACAAATATTCGAACAAGGATTTTATTCTAATATGAGAAAGGCACATCGTTATATGCATTCAACATACAATATATACCCAATGGTCTTGGAAAACCGCATGATTCTCAACGAATATGTCTAAAACGAACATCCCTTACTCAATAAAACTTTGTATTCTTCTAACCATAAGTTTGTATTGTTTTGTTTTTTTTTTTTTAGTTTTTTGTGAATTGTCTGCCTTACGGTCTTGTTTTTACTATCAATGGAGACATTGAAAGAAATTTTTATTGAAAAATATTACGTGCTTATGATTTGAACGTATCTGGGGCATAGCAAGCAAAAATTGATTTAATTTCTCAAGATTGACTAAACATCGATCAAAGTACTATCCCTTGATTATTGAGCACCCTCGTAATATATACATACTTCATCATTTATTCAACTCATTCTGACCAATTTTCCAACTATATTAAAGATATAGAAGCTTCCGTATCAGCCCTTACCAGTTTTCAACACTTGTTGTAATACTCAATAGTTTTGTTCATGCTACCTCATAAAACCCTTTTACTGTATCTTCCATGTGGTTCAAGAGCTTGTAAATATCTCTTCTGCGGGTTTCAATATTCCTAAAACGACGCTGAACACCATGCATTGATCTCCTTCGATCGTGAAAACTGCCGTTGCATGTACTGGTATCGTTCTCTTGTAGTATTCGTTGACAGAAAGGGCAGTAGAACAAGAATCCTGTATGGTAATACTTGTCTATTTTTTTGAAGACGGCATCATACCGTTTTCTTATTTGGTCAAAAATGCTAGCTGCACACATACGTTTCGCTTTTGCCAAGAATAGTTCACATGAAAGAAATGAGGAAGTAGCTACCGTATATCTTTCACAATTTGTAAAAGGTAAAACGACTCATTTATCTGTTAGATTATCAATCACTCTTGATGATACATATGTATAAATATGAATTACATCAAAGCAACCATTCCCTTAAAACAATTGATCACTTTTACGATGCATCACTTCAAAATAGTGACTGCACTGCTTATTTATTTAAAAAAGTTACATTAACCGTTAAGTCTAATATTTAATCAACCGTGCATTAAAACAAAGCTCTACCATATGGTGGCTGTCTAATCAAACTCCATTTGTCGTCGTAATCAGCCCAAAGTGACCAGCCTATTTGCTTTAGAATTTCATTACGTATTTTCCAAACCTTGCTAACATCCTTATTATTGTCAATATTTAGGGCTGCTTCAGAGAGATATTTTTGCACTGACTTTAAAGCATTGCCAAAACGGCCTGCAACACGATCACGCTTGACCTTGACAAGCAATGCTCCCAAATTGTTGGTAACGTCTTCAGAGGTCCAATAATGTAAGGCCTTGAGGGTTTGGTCAAGTTCTTCAGTATAATGATCCTCCTTCAAGACAGAAGCATATGCCATAGCTTTATTCCTCAAGGCATTGATAATCTGTTTCTTTTTCTCGGTATTCTCCTTCCGCTTTTCCTTCTCCTCATCTGACTCCTCTTCAGGCTTTTGGCGACCATAGTATTCCAGCAACTCACTGTCGTTGAACTTTGCAAGAATGGTATCAGCAATCTTTACAATTTCTTTACACTGTTCTTCGGTAAGTTGACCGGGTTTAATCAGGCAATCAACACTGCTCTTTCCAGCAGAAGCTGACCACACCGCATTTATCTTATACTCTAAGAAGGGAATCTCATCAGTATGAGCAGATTCAACTCTTTTTAGTAATTCTTTATGGGCATCAGAGTCAGCAGACATCTTTTTCAAATAAGAAAGCTCCAAGTCGAACATCTGGCTCTTCAACTTTTGGGATAGCTCGTCATCAGTGGGTGTCTTTTCGCTCTTGCGACTACTGCCTTCGGAAGCTTCTTGGACAGGAGCAGGAACAATGTAAAGAGCCTGATATTGTCCTCCTTCAACCTTAGGAAAGAAATTTAAGCTACCAACAAGGGCATCACCTGCTTTAGCCTCTTTAGGAATAGCATCCTTGCCAGTAGGTGCAGCAATGTAAAAGGCCTTTGCATCCTTGCGTTCTAATATAACCTTGCTATAATTGGAGCTATCCTTGGTGTATACATCACCCTTAGTTTGATAAGTATTGAATGTGGTAGTCTTGAGATCCATGTCCAATTCTAAAATAGTATCTTTCAACTTTTCTAATACGCTTTCATTTTCAACAGACAACTGAAGTGTAACTGTGTATTCTCCTTTTTGTTCGATCTTAATATTATGGTCGAAAACATCCAAGTAGCCAATGACTTTTTGATTTACATCATAAATGATGCCAAAAACACCGGCAAGAAAATGCTCGTAAAGTTGATACATTACAGTGGGAAAGCGTGCGGTAATATTAGTGCTATTCTCAATTTTCACTGGATAAGTCAAAACGAGTTGATATAAAAGACGCGTACTAGGTAATGTATCACGATCGGGTAACATGGGTGTTATGATGGCTTCACGGGGTCGAATATATCTACGCAATTTATTGAAGCTGACGCTGATATTGATGTTGTCCTCCCTGCGAATAGGGCTGGAAATATCCAAACGTGTTACTTGGGGTTCCAAATGGATAACGCCTTCTCCTTGAGCAAGATTTCCAGCAACTTGAACGCCATGGAAATTAAGACTTAAATCGACAGCATGCTTACCCAGACCAGACCAAAACTGAGCAAGACAGACTTCCAAATTGAAACCACCACGAACAGATAATCGCTTCTTTATGATTTGAGCATCTGATTCGGGGTCAGCATAAGATCCATTGCCGAGAATGAAACTGAAAGTATGTCTTTTCTTTTGATTCTGTTTGGGGATGAGCTGAGTAAGATGAAGCATAAATCTGGCAGGGGCACCTTCGTTATTCGGCGTACGAGCTCTAATGACCAGTTCACAATTAGTAGCGCCTTCAGGCACTTGAATGAAGCGACGAATGATGTCACCAGGTCCATATTCGACATTCGTGTATTGAATAAAACCCTGACTACAAACAGTAGGTTTAACAACAGAGACCGGTACACGGAATAAAGGCCCACGTTCAGGTGCAGCAGTATCATAGCCAAGAACTTCGCCGTAATGGAATTCACTTTCAGACAGCGAAGTAGGATCAACTCTGATTTGGAAGCTGTTGCCACTGGAGTGAAGATAAAGATAATCAGGAGCAGTAATCCAAGATTCTGTAGCAACCAAAGCAACACGGGCTTCATAATCAAACTTGGCTTGATTATACTTTGGAGATTCAGGATTTTGCTCCTGCATAAAATTAGGCGTAACTTTTGTAATGATATGTTGAACTTGATTGACTTCATCAAGCTCACGAAGATAAATACCTCGCTTACTTCCTCTTTTTTGAACAGTTATCTAATATTTTCCGGGATTGTTAGTTTCTTTATTGATTATCAGTCACAGAAATGAAGAGCAACTTACTTTGAACAACAAATCTAAATCCTTACGATCTTTGTAATTCTCAAGGTATTCCCAAGCCTTATCCACTTGAATAAAACCAACATTAAGAGGATCATCAACTGATTTACTGGTTTGAACAACAGCATTCTTCAAACGATATGGTGTGTATGTGTAATTGTTGGCTTTAAGAGCAGAGATAAGCAACGCAATACAACCACATGCATTAGGACTAGACATACTGGTGCCATTCTTCAAATCCATCTTGTTCAGCACATAGACGGGAACACTGGTAATTGCAGAACCTGGAGCATAAATATCCACGCCATGATATCCATCCGTTGTAGGACCACGAGATGACCATGTATAAGGGCGTTCTGCAACAGTCTCGAGTAAAGCATATTCTGCTTGCATTTGGGCATGCTTTACATAAGCACCGACAGTAATGAAGCTTTCATCCAAACCGGCAGGGGCACCAATCGAGCTATAGCAGGGTCCATCATTACCAGCGCTAGTAACAAAGACGCAGCCTGATTTACCTATGGCCTCCTCTGCCAACAATTTGATAAAGTGACCTTCGTTGGGCAAACTGCTTGATTCGCCATATGACATATTTGCCAAATCTACTTTATGCATAGCAAGGTGGGAAGCAGCACGAGTAAGACCGGGGCCGGTTTCCATGGACCCTAAACGGGCATCACCGATGCGAAGCGAGATCAGTTGTGCACCTGGAGCGACCTGAAAAGGATAGATGAAAGGTGAATGAAGAAAGAAATTTGTTTCTGATTTGATTTAATGTATGCTTACACCGTTCAGAGCTGGTTCATCAGGAAAATTACCAGCTGTGATACCGGCAACGTGTGTGCCGTGACTTCCTGATAATGTTACAATACTAATAATAGAAAGACTAAGTGAAATATACCTACTTTTCTGAAAGCTGTATAAGCTTCTCACCTGAGAATATTGCCGTTATCGTAAATGTTGACGGAGAAGTTAAGTAAGTCAGCTTTTCCAAATGTATGATACTGTAATTCCTTGCGATAATTAGTTAAGCAAGGTTGTGCTATTATATAGAAAAATACTGTTAAGCAAGTTTGTTGATTCGTTCCGTCTGCTTAAGATCTCAACCTGTTAGATCACCCGATTCATCTACGTCTACGACAGCTCTCCAGTCGCTTCCATCGAAGAAAACAACGCAGTCCAACAAAATACCAGGATCCTCATACTTCTTATCGAGCTCCTTTAATATTTCTACTCGAGCTTCCAATTCTGCTTTTTCCTTTTCGTCAACCTGTTCGGTTTCTTTAATGTATTTGGCAAGCTGAGCCTGAGCTTCACTTAATAAGTGAGCTTGCTTTTTAATAAAATTTTCGCGTCGTTCCTAAGCAAAATTCCAATAATACTTCAGTTTGACATCGAAAAACTTCATATTTCCTTTTTTGTATGCATTATATTTTACTTTCTTTATTCTAGCGGCCAACTCTTCAGGAAACAGCTCATAAGCGCGCTTAAGACCAATATGATATTCATCACTCGGATTTTTCCAATCGTCGCCCAAAATAAGTTTGCGTCCACTTAAGCCTTCAATAACTTTTTTACCATCTTCAACTTTAGCTTTTACAACTTTGCTGGTGTCCACGTCACCTTCGAGTTAAAAGCAGAAGATAGATTGTAAATGTGTAAGCACATCTTTATCAATAACCTTGATGTAACTCTCTTGAAACATTATGTTTAATCATTACCTCCACCAGTGCAGTCTACTATATCAATAATTTTCGGCTTGCCATCCGTAGTGACCTACCATATTATAGTATTAAAGTAGCAACAAGGAGTGTGTCAGCCTTATTTGCTGTCAGCATTCGGCTGTTGCAGAAACTGTACCTGCATACCAGCAGCCCCAGGATCAACACCTTAATGTGCGTAAGGAAGACTTTTAGCGAGTGAAAGGCGATGAAGGTTTGCTAAGTGAACATAGTACCTGTGTCTAAAATGGCAATGACAGTATTCCTACCGTCATATTTGGGGTATTTTTTCATAAAGCTAGCAGCTTGGGTATCCTGCTTAGGCATGAGACCGTGAACAGGATACTCATTGATAGGTCGTGGCGTATGAATTGTCATCTGTTGCTTTTCTAATGTGGCGTTTCTTTTGTTCAGTTGACCTAGATTAGCAATTATGATAAAGCAAAAAAGGAACAGAAGGTCCTTGGGAATTTTCTTCGATCAATTTAAGTTTATACTGGAACAGTTTTTGCAAACTTAAAGTTCTCCGCTTATTACAGAAAACAAAAAAAAAAAACGGGCAGGACAGATTATTTCTACAAATTGGGCCCAACTTAATCAATCTTTATTAATGGTGTAGACAAACATTAGTATTTCTTTGTTGTATTAACTTACAGATTTGGCATGTGACCACTATGCTAAGGCCATGTATTTTTAGATTAACGTGGTTCATCAAAAGTGGATGCTCAATTATTTAAAGAACCAAAGTTATTCGAAGATGGGCCCGAAGCTGCCAAAGTTAACAGAGTGCCTGAGACTCTTCTTGTAGACTTGGAAGAAACAGTAGTTGATGCAGAGCTATTCGATCCTATATTGTTTACGAGTGTACATTGTCAGTAACGTTGATTTATTTCATTTCATATCCAAAAACAACTTACTTGATCTGTTTACTGAGGTATTGCTAACATCACTATGCGTGGAATCAAGTTGAAATGGAGGAATATTGTTGATATTGCTTTTATCTGAGGTAATTGATCTTTGGGAAGAAGTTGATGTGGATCGATGAATTCTACTACCTCCTCTACCTGGTGATGGAGGAACAGTTCTGAAAACGGATGGTATCCTATGGAAAGATAAGGCAAAAAAAAAATATCTTCAGTTTAAACGACCTCATGTAGAGGGTATGTATAGAAGTCTGCTTTACCCTTCATCCAAAGGTATATCATCTACTGGTAATCCAGCTTGTTTTCGGAATTGTACCAATTCGCTTTTGTATTTATTGCATTGCTGCATTTTCAATAAAACTGCAAATCAAGGTATTTGGACTAAGCTCCTCGTTCCCTCTCTACAGCTTTTCTGTTTCTTAATGCACTTACACTCTTTTTCCATCTCAGTTGTTCTGCTTTTTAGTATTGCAATTTCAGATATTAACATTTCAGCCGTTCCTGCAGACTGAGGCGTTTCAACTACTGATCCGGTTGAAGAACCCCACTTCTTCGAGCTTGTTTTGTTGTATTAGTATATGTTTAAGATCCATTCCAACATTTATAATAATTCGTTTCTTATAAAAATGTACTTACATCAAAGGAGACACTGGATTAGACGTGTTAATTGATGTCGCATCATGCACCGTAGTCATCATAGGTGATGTGGTATGGGAAGAAGCACCTTGTTGCATTTTCATGGTCTCTAGCTGCTTCTGTAGCTTGTTAACAATATATTCTTGCTCCTGCTCCAATGAATTCTCCATATCAATCTTCTCGCGTTGTAGTTGGTTCAGTTTTTTCTGCAACATATTCGTCATGTATTCTTCTTCTTGTTCGACCTGTAACAATAATTCGCCCTTTTCCTTCTTTAGGCTGTTGATTCGCTTCAGTAGTCTGTTGGAAATGAACTCTTCCTCTTGTTCTGCCTGTGCATTCTACATTGACAATTTCGTTAGCCTTTACTGGTCCAAGTTGTTCACAGTAGCATTCTTTGTAAGAACGAAAATGAATGCCTTACCATATCCACAGTCATTTGTCTCAAAAGTTTATTGTCATGTTTTAATATTTTTACATGTCCTTGCTCCATTTCCAATTCGAATTCTAAACTTTTAATTTTATTCTCTTGTTCAACACATTTGTCATGGAATGCTTTGATCTGTTGTCTGAGCTCATTAATGTCGTTTGCGTTTATGTTTCCTTGCAGCTGAGCTGTATTCTCTTTACTTTTATTGTAGTAGAAAAAGTTGATGCGTTTAAGCATAATTGGTTCGTATGATAGCAAAAACATAAGGGTTAGCGATTAATTTTTCTTACTTTGACATTCTTTGTAACTGCTCCAAGTTCGTTTCATAAGCTTTTGTACGAAACTCCAAGTCTGCCTCTAAAGCTGCTTTATCTTTACGAGCCTAATATACATAGCAATGGAACGATAAAATGAATAAAAATATACTATTTGTTTCTTTAACTGATCAACGCCTGATTTATGTTCTTTTACCTTCTGTAGCTGTTCGCGAAGTGAGTTGGTTATTTTCTGTTCGTTGTCCTTTATCTCGGTCAACAGCTTAGTATTCTATTGTGGGGTAAAAATACCAAAAGAAAGCATAAGCAACAGCTTGATACTTCAACAGGGACAGGTCAAGTTTAATATCGCTATTTCTTCATACCTCAAGTTCGCTGTTATCTGAAATGCTAGAATCTTCTTTCTGCATGATGACAGTTTGCAATAAAATAGTCGAAGAGTCTAAAAGGAGAAAAAGCAATCTTTTTATTTCATTTTTTAACTGTTGCCAAATTTAGCAGCATTAACTTTTTTTTTCTTTTTCAGGTTGTTTGAGTGGTTTTGAAACTCGAATTACTACTATTTTTCATAATTAGGAAGACAGTTGGTGCACTGTATTAGACATGGGAACAGAACCGTTCCAAACGTTGGCTAACCGACTTTAAGCTTTTGACGGGTCAATGGGACCAGTAATTATAGCAGTATATACAAATAATATGTATCATTACAAAGTGCAAAGGGAGTAGTATTGGGCTCCTTCTCCAAAAGGAAACAAGATAAATCAGAAGTATAACTGTAATTAATTGAGCTTTCTTTAAGGTCCTGTAAATTATACGACTTTAGACCATTTTCGTGGTCAGTATTCAGTATTCTAGAATATCATAACTATCAATTGTTAAGCAATTTTGATCTGTATTCTTTACCAACAGCCTCTTTTTTTTAAGTGAGTATCCTATTCGACTGCTTTCAGTTGCAAATCTTATAGTATGGTATGATCTATTCTTTATCACCATGCTGCATAATTATTCCGTGAAAAAAAAAGAAAGCAAAAGTCGAAACTCAGCAAAAAGGTGCAAATGACTCTAGCATGCGAAAGTTTTACTGTATGCTAATAAAATTTGAGTTGTCTATCAGGTTGATGCTACAATATATTGCCGCATGCTTTGACCCGCTGGTCAGAAAATAAGGGTATGGCAAAAGCTTAAATTGTTGTAAGGAAGCCAAATGAAGGGACTGCAACTGCTTACTTCTTTAGGAGAAATGAGTCCTGAATAGTACATGTTTCAATAAAAATGAACTCATGAAGCACTTTTGGCCCTGCACTATGTTTCATGATAGAACTGATAAGTTTGTGCCATATCATGGTGAAGCTCAACAGAATAATATTATTTGAATTCAGCTTCCCGCAAGTACTATACCAAGAGGACCCTTAAAGAAAACCAAACGGGAATCAGGTTTCAAAATCTGACATATCCATATTTCATAATGCTATATCAATAACGTTGGTGTTTCTCCTACTTTCGTACTCATTGAGAAGAATAATTAGACATAATCTTTGAACAACCCAGACCTTTGAAGGATGTACTGAGGCTAGCAACTAACTGATTAAGGACTAAAAACTGTAGGAAACCAACAAAAGAAAGAAGACGAGGACTCTGAGCATTTGCCATGAGAGCCATGGGAATGGCTTAAACGATAGAGACAACGTTAAATAAAATAATCTGTGGTATACTGCTCAGGTAAGATCTCAAGATGGTTGAAAGTTATATGCTACTGACTGATGTTAATAGAAATTAATGGTAGGTACCTAAAGGTAAAATTGCCTTTATGTTGGGCTGCTGAGTGATGGATTCAACACAAGAGAACCAGTGCTATGTAATTGACGTTCTGTAATGTAATTCAAAGTACTGTAGTTTACTTCTGCATGGATGTATTAGCTTTTCAAAGCCATGAATACAGCCAGCATTGATTTTCCAATCGAGGTTATAAATGCTTTCTATCATTGACATCTAATGCTAATTCGATAAAAGTAAACCTTGTATGTCTTGATCATTATGCATAGAATAAACTTTCTTCTGCAATATCTACTTGATAAGGTCATTGATCTATTTGTAGGCGGCATTTTGGCCTATACTTCTCACCGCAACCTGCTATTTCAGTCTTTGGCTTTATTGTATGTCACCTTTTTGTGGGGGGGGGCGGCGGGTTTCATATACTGAATTGACAAAAGATTTCATTATATTTTTTAAAAAAGAGAAAATTCGACAATCTGTAGGAGATGAATGATTGATGTTTCGCGTGAGTGAAATTCTTATCCTACAATCTTTTCTACAATATCACAAAGTTATACCAGTTTATCGCGTCTGAACCTTTTAAGTGTTGTGCAATCAGCTTTAGGAGTTGAATCCCGAGTTCTCGAAAAAATCACTGAGTTTTAAAAAGTTTATAAAGATCATTCAATCTAGGAACTCCGCCTTTGATATTTGAAAAGGAACTATCGTTTATAGAAATGATGCACATACACTTTCTCAGTCCATTAATTGAAACTTTCTACACTTATTGATTCATGAGCTTGCTGAAGTCAGATAGTCAACCACCTGAAACCAGATCAATGGAAGATGTACAGTAATTTTTTGCAAATAGCGTCTCTGTTAGATTACTAACAGATGTTCGTTTCTTTGCACTAGATAATTCTGGAACCCTATACTTACTTGACCTCACATCCTGGGAAGGACATACGCTCAAAACTGATATCAGCGTTCGATTTATGGTTAAAAGTGCCCAAAGACATCTTGAATGTCATTAATAAAGTAATTGGCATGCTTCATAATGCAAGTTTAATGTAAGTGATGCTCTTTTTGTTGACATTCTGTTCATACATCCGTCTCATGTTCCTCATACTTTTGCCATTTGCTATTTTACTAAATGTCCATTTGAATATAACATTTAGGATAGACGATGTTCAGGATGATTCCGATTTGAGACGTGGTGTTCCAGTTGCTCATCATATTTATGGAGTTCCTCAAACTATTAATACTGCCAATTACGTTATTTTTCTGGCTTTGCAAGAAGTGATGAAGTTGAACAATCCGAAAATGATGCAAATTTGTACGGAGGAACTAATAAATCTACACCGAGGACAAGGTATAGAGTTGTACTGGAGAGATAGCTTGACTTGTCCAACAGAAGAGGAATATATTGATATGGTGAACAATAGTAAGTTAGCTTCGTTATTTTTTCTTTTTTTTTTTTTCTAGGGGACTGGGAGAGTATCAAACTCAATGACAAATTTGCATAAATTTTTCTCATATAACAATGAAAGAGACGAGTGGGTTACTCAGATTAGGTGTGAGATTAATGCAGGCAGCCAGTGAAAGTGATGTGTAAGAAACGTCGATGAAGTCTTATTGGATTGTATTGTCACTGAATATACTTGTTTCTTCATTAGGGATTATACACCTTTGACCAATATTATCGGAATTCATTTTCAAGTGCGTGATGATTATATGAACCTTCAATCTGATACAGTAAGTACTTACCTGAATAAAATCGTTGAAGCTTTGTGGAGGGTGTTTTAATCATTGCTCTTTATTGCAGTATACCAACAATAAGGGCTTTTGTGAAGATCTGACAGAAGGCAAATTTTCATTTCCCATTATCCATGCTATCCGCAAAGACCTTTCCAATAGACAACTATTGAACATCATTAGCCAAAAGCCGACCTCGATTGAAGTTAAGAAATATGCATTGGAAGTAATTCAGAAGGCAGGAAGTTTTGAATATGTACGTGGTTATTTGCATCAAAAAGAAGTGGAAGCGTTGAATGAAATTAAGCGTTTAGGAGGAAATCCATTACTGGAGAAATATATCGAAATGATAAGAGTGCCGAAGCCATAACAAGTGCACTAATATATTCATTGTTAATACCCTCTATACCTGCCATTTACTTTATATAATAAAAAACATTTGTTTAATAAGTGTGTAGTTTTATTCACATAAAGTCTCCTAGTTGTTTATTTCTGTATCTAAGATGAAGACAACTCTAATATGGTTCTATCTGCTTTAGGTTAAGATAGGTCGAAGGCAGCGTAATAAATCTGAACTAAAAGATTCTTCAGAAAACCTATCGGATGCAGACGCACGAGCGTTGCTTGCCATTTCTTCATAATCCTTTTCGTTCAATGATAAGGCATCATTCAAACATTCAGCAAATGTATCTGCCGAGTCTGCCAAATAGCCTGTAGGTTTTTCATCATATTCTGTCACAATATCCAATTTGGGTCCTCCAGATTTGTGTGCCACAGGGATGATTCCAGCTGCCATATACTCCACTACACCAATGCCAAAATGTTCATTCCACATAGTATGAAGCCCAACCTTGGCTTTGCCCAAGTATGAAACGAGCAAATCATAAGGAGCATTGATCTCAAATCGTACAGCGTCCTCAATCCCCAAGTCTTTCGCTTCTCTTTTCAATGCATCGATTCGATTAGCATCACCCTCATTTCGTGAACTGCCAATCAGCACGATTGTAGCTGATTTTCTCCACTGGGGAAAGCGTTTAAAGAGGGCCGCCATTGCTTGGATTTGTAAAGAATGGTCTTTTTCAGGTCTAAATTGTGCTACACTAACAATGAATGGGTTTTGATGGTTACGATGCTCGATAGATAACGCGTTGAGCCGTTCTGTATCGCAGGGAGGATATACAATTTCTGCATTGGTATGCCATAGTTGATCAATGTGATTTTTTGTCCAGGTAGAGTTGACAGTGACTATATTGGCATATGAACCACAAAATCCATAAATCTTGGCGAAAATCCGATAATAGCTATATTTTGTGATGTTGTTCATACATCAATAGCAACTGAAAATTAGCTTTTTTTTTTTTTTTTGAACATCAAAATCATAATAGCATACAAAATGAATTGACAAGCAAAGGAAAAGAAACTTACATAGCCTTCCCTGTACTCCAAATAATACTACTTGCAACTGCCTTATTATTCTTGTATGCGAATCTTTTTTCATATAAACGATTTAGCATATCAGAGCTGATAGTAGGGTAATGGGTATATGTTGCTATCTTGACTTTGGTCAAGTGGTAAACTAATGGATAAGTGAATGCATAACCCATAGTGTCTATGATAACGAGATCTTTTGGGTTAATATGTTTATCAATTTTTACTGTCTCATTGACGGATTCATCTTACCAAAATACAAATCAGGCACTAATTTACTGATGGCTTCATACCCAATGATAGTGGATGCTAGACTCTGAAGTATCAGAGTAAGTCGAGGATATCTGATTGTAATTAAGCAACGTGAATTAGCATGTTGACTGACTTCAAACGGGATACCAAGGCGTAGATTACTGCTGCTTTATTTTCGATAAACAAACCTCGAATCCTCCACCAGATATCTTTTTGTCAAATAAATGAAGAACAATCTATCAGGTTCTAAAGGAATATTGAAATTGTTGCTAACTTTGGTGATGATTTGTTCCTTTGTAGCGTCTACATCGCCTGTATATACAACACAGATGACATTGGGAAATTCTCTGTGAACGCTTCGGATAGCTGTCCAAAGGACACGCTCCCCGCCACCACCTGCATTACTAGATTTTACCAACTTTGAATGAGTGGTCCAAGAGAGAATGAAGTAATGTCAGTGATTGTTCGTACCAGTATGGGTGAAAAAATCCTAAAAAGAAAGGCCGTTCAATAGGCTGAGCAGGCTGTAACTCCCGTAATAGTTGCGCTCGGTTTTCTTCTCGCGAGTTCCTTATTTTGAACTTTAGAATTGTAAAAATGAGCCATATGGAGACTAGCAAAGCCGTTATCGAAATTGATAACGACACTATGAATTCTGTCATTGTGTCATCAGCTGCTCTTTAGTCAAATAAGGGGAAAAGTATTAGAAAGGCCACCTTTACGATTAAACGAGATTTTTATTGACAGATAATTTTAAACCCACATAAGCACATAATCATTATGAGACTGAATTGCCCACGTTAGATCAGATATATAGAGAAAGGTTGCAAAAATACCTTCTTGATACTCAAGAAAAAGAAAAAGTGAGAGAGAAGGGAAGAGGAAACGAGAATACAGCAAAAAGACTAGAGTAGTCCCTAGAGAGCCACTGTACTAATCTGTTATCAAGAAGGCGAGTTTCTGGGGGTGATCGTAATGTAGATAATCAAGCTCGAAGAGGATTTGATATATGAATAATTTGTTAGCGCGTTACATCGGATTTGGGAACTATGATTGTGATCACTGGTGCAATTGGCTACATACCTTTGACGTATTTACCTAAGCTACTATTCATTAGAATGGCGTAAATGTTATCTGTTTCCGTATGCTCGTTGGAATCTGTAATGGCAGAGCTCTACGCTCGATAAGGTCTATATTGTAGCCTTTTTAGAGGGCCTCTGAGGGGGAAAATATGTGAAAGAAGGATTATTCAGACTGTTATGCTCCCAGTTCTAAAAGTGCTTTGGACTGAACAACTGCCATCAGTCCAGTTTTATTCTAGGAAGTGTTCAGAACAGATCGCCAAATGAGCTAGATTTCAGCCAATAAATGGAGTCCTGTTCCAAATCCCCGTTGTTCAATAAATATCCCAGACAATCGTCAGCTAAATCTGCAAAATTGTAGACTTTTCTGTACGTAACACATTTACAAGCTAAATGACACTATGCATGAGTTCCAATTCACTAACTGATGACTCCAACCTTTGGAGTGAGGCTTCTACTTTTCCAGTTTTTCAGGACAATCGGAAAAGAAAAAAGTTACATGTCAGTCAAGAAAAGCGAGATAGGTACACTTAGATTATATGTATCGTTAAGTATTTCATTGACCAGTAAAATGGTTAAAATGGCTTTTGATTTTTCGTTGTTATCTAACGTTTCTGACGACTCCTACGTTATCCATAATAAAAAAAAAGGTGCGGAAATTCAGGAACGAATTTGCATGAAAAGCTTAGGTAAGAAAGCGTCACGTTTACATTTTAAAAAGCCACAAAATTGTTTGTATCTCCAGTGCTCTTTGATCCTTTTCCCGAAAAGTAACAGACTCAAAAAACATGGCAAAGATTGTGTTTGAAGAAGACGCAGAAATCGTGATTCCAGAATCAACAAAAGAAACAGAACACAATGCTCTTTTAGACAGTGATTCTTCAGACGATGAAGCTCCTGAGGCTGTTTCAACTTCTAAAGCGAAAGAAGATGTAATTAGTAGAGTGCAAGCTGAAAAAGAAGCAACCACTAAACTTGCAGCAGCTGAAAAAGAGAAACGTCGTTTAAGAGATCAGTTTTTGAAAGAACAAAAGCAAGGCAGTAAAAGGCAACAGAAAGAATTAGAAAAGAAAGCCAAGAGAGAAAAATTAGAGAAAGAATATAACGAGAAAATGGAGAAACGAAAAAGACGAAGAGAAGAAGAAGAAGAAGAAGAAGGAAATGACGTTGATGAAGCAAAAGATGATGTTAAAGATGCAGAATCCAACTTTCTACCACAGGAATTATTAAACCAAGCTCTGGAAGAAGAAAAAGCTGAACAAATTCAAAATAAAAAGCACATCTCAGCCGAGGATTTCGAAAGAATAATAGCTGCAGAGGAAGAAAAGGAGAAAGAACGAGCAAAGAAGAGAAAAGCTGAGGAGAAAGGCAAAGTTGTAGGCGAATATACCGTTAAAGTCTTGAATAATAGACCCAAATTACAGAAAGCTAGTAAACGTATGATAAATATGAGAGATATGCATTTGCACAGATCTGCAGTGCCTAGAAAGGAAGCCGTTGTAAATATTAGTAGCGGTAGAGATGGTGCTGCGTTAGTTTTTCGAAGGAAATAAATACTGTAAATAGCCAGAAATGTGCCCTACTCTTATGTTCTATACCACCATCATTTGTGGCGTGCATTTGAAGAGCACTTTTTGCTTGGATGCTTTGACCTGTTTTGCCTTTCTTTTTTTAATTTTAAACGAACGTTCATTTGAAAAAAAAAAAAAAAAAAAAAAAAAAAAAAAAACGGCTTGATGAGCGGCTACATGAGCTTCTAACCGATCTGCAATACTAATACCAGCTGTCTCAAAGCACTTGTTTGTATCTGTACCTCATCCTCGGAAAATCTCGTGCTTCAGCCGTTTTTCCCAAACTACGGAGACTCCGCCAAGTATCGCTATATGCTTTTCTGCGACGTCCTACTTCCTAAATGCCAGCAGTGAAAGAGGAAGCTTTTATGTTTAATTGCATAGCATCGTAGCTTACTTTAATAAGATAGAAAGGGGTTTGAAGAACTTCAATGCAAGTCTAAACTTGGCACATCATTGTTATAACAATATACAATACATTAAAGAACATCTATCGAAACAACCGTCTGAATGCTTGCTTTGACTTTCGTTACTGAATTTCTAATTTTTCTATTTTATTCCGCTTTTAGAGTTTGTCTTTTATAAGGACGGAAAATTCCAATGATCTTCCCTATTGCTTGTTCTTCTCCTTTTCCTTCCTACATCTTTCGTTTATTCACCTCTCGCAAGTGCATCGATGCTTATGAAATGACCATTGTTGTTCCACCGTTAACTATTGTTTATACTACAGGATGGTTCGGGCAGACAAAATTTCGTAGGTATTTCGCAATGGTCTTTTGCTGGTATGACCAATATTCTTACCTCCTTTTTTTTTTTTTTGGCTTCATGTTAGACGAACCATTGATACTACATGCTAGAGATTGTCCAATTCCCGATGGATACACAGTTCTCAATGATGAAACAAATACTACCGACATAGATGAAGAAGCTCTGCCTTGGTGCACACTTACCAGCTCCAAAGATGATATACATGATGCAGCTGCATTGATATTCCATGCCATGGATGTGCCTCCAAAAGGCCTACCCGACCGTAAGCAATAAAATATTATTTCTCAGCTGATAACGAAAATCAACGGCTAATCTGTTGTCATTTCTACCGTCTCATTTGATTATCACACTATAGATATTTCCAATCAGCCATGGATTTTGGAATCACTGGAAACGCCTTATTCCAGTCCGTACAGATCAGACCCTGACGGGGAACTGATGGAGAATTTTGATTATCTAGCATCATACCATTTAAATTCTTCATTTTGGTTTACCTATTTTTCGCCAAGCATTATGGACGTGGTGAACCGTCCCTTACCAAAAGATTTCATAAAGACAAAAACTAAATCCGCGCCCGTACTGTGGATCGCTCGAAACTGCCGTGCAACTAACGGACGGGAAAAGTATATCAAGAAGTTGATGGAATATGTAGATGTACATAGTTACGGGCCATGTTTGAACAATAAACCATTCCCTTCAGATAAATCAAGGTTGAATTTGATGAGTGAATATAAGTTTTACTTGGCAATTGAAAACGCCAACTGCGAGGACTATGGTATGAAAAAAAAGAAAAGAAGTAGCAATAAGCATTACAATGTTGTGAGACCCACAGAAGAGAACGAATTTAATTTATATGTCTTCCCTCTCATTAACTGGCCATAGTGACGGAGAAGCTTTTTGATACACTATCCCAATCTGCTGTACCTATCCTTGATGGTCCACCAAGCTATGAGGGATTTTTGCCGACACAGCGTTCTGCAATCTTTATGGACGCCTATCCTGATCCCAAGGATTTGGCTGACTATATTAATTTCTTGGATAAAAATGATACAGCCTATCTTGAATATCTATCTTTTCGTAGAGATGCATTAGATAAATCTATCAAAGATAGATTAGATCAAAAGTTTATTGACAACTGGAGTGATACTATGGCATTCAATGAAAAATCAAGTTATTGCTCTGTTTGCCGTGGTGTGCTACCGTGGTGGGCGTATAAAAATGATCCAACAAAAAGACAATCAAACGAAACGTTCCAAGAGAAAAAGGACGTATTTGTAGTCGATAATACTTGTGCAAAAAGAGGGAAATGGGACTACATAGACAACGGCCCTCCTTATCACCCCGACTGGACTCCTCGGTCGAGTGATGAGTTTACTCGGCCAAATTTCTACGTCAATTCGACGGTAGTTACAGTTAATCCAAGTAACATAGATATCAATAATCATAGCCTCTACTTTGTTTATTCCATTTTCATCATTCTCGTCTTTCTATTTATGGCATTCCTACATAGAAAATCCAAGCGATATCATAACAAATCATCTCATCTTATTTATTCACCCTTACAGGAGCAACAGCCTTCTCATCATGCACCTACTCAAGTAGCGACAACTGTCGTATGAAAGAAATAAAACTTTAAAAGACTTTGATATTTTTTATGCCGTCAAAGGGGTATCATTTTCTTTGTCAACATAGTATATACATAGTTGAGGTGTTTTTCTGTTCTTTAAAATTGATTTAAAAAAGACTAAATAACATCGACAACTACTTCCCCGTTGGATATTTCATGTTTCGTAAGAAAGGTTGCAGATCATCATTATGTATTTGTATCACTTCCACATCAAAAGAATCTTGCGAAAATTTGGCGTGCATTTTTTCTGCTGTTTCTGCGTACGCAAGGCTGAATTTACTGTAAAAAAAAAAATTAGGAAGAGTCATAAGTAATTGTAATTTGAATACTGTCCCTCGTTTTAAGTGATTGGTTATGCTGTTACTTACTTTTTACGTGTTTCACCAAATGTGGGTGCACCTGATATGCCTATCACCAAACTTGTGTTTTCAATCTCGTCTGCTACAGCAACCAGGATAGGCAGATTCCTTGTTCCGTGTTCCTAATACACAAGATTCTCTCAGTAATCATTCTTAAATTGATATAAACTGATTGATCAAGTTTACTCACTCTAAATGCCTCGGTAATGAATAATGCTAGCTTTCTCACTGATGATGGGTGCTGGAATATAGAAATGTCTGGGGTATGTTGTTCTAGGGTGACGCCTCTATAACATCTGTTGATTGTTTTTACACCCCTTTTCTCAAATAGGTCTGTTCCCTGATCAATGATAACCTTCTGAGTCTGCATGCATAGTTGAAGTCCTTGTTTTATCTTGTCTGCTGACGAGCCTGTAAGTGCATCATAAGCGGTATAAAAATTCTTCATCCACCAATTTTGCCGACTGCTTTTTACAGCTCGATTATCTGCCACAATATCCTCTGATTTTGGCCCCCATACAGTATCCTTGTCTTCCCAATCAAAGGTTCCTTTGAAACGTGTTATAGCTGTTGGGCTCGTTTCTAATAGCGTGGATAATGCATGGACCACATCACTGGCAGATAAGCAGCATTCATAGCCATAATTTCTCGTGAAGCTGGGGAAGCACATATCTGTAAGGCCGTACATAGGCGCAATGGCTGCAATCTTATCCTTCAATTGCTGTTTGAGATCCATATCCATATGTGTGAAGATTTGTTGGCATTGCTGTAACGAGAATCCCATTCGTGCAAACATATGATTAAGGCGCTTCTTTCCATCGTCTTTCCAAACTGCTAATTTTGTCGCTACATAACCGGAATAGTACATACTCTCATACAAGCTCCAGTGTCGAAACATCAGAAATCTATATTCGTCCTCTGCTTGAATCGAAAAACTCGCATGCTGTTGCTGTGATTGGTTTTGTCCTTCTTCATTCGTATAATCTATGTTCAGCCGTGTTCTCTCCGTACGAAATTCCTGAACATAGCTGTTATATCGTGAGGTATCAATTTTTTCGAATATATACTGGGATGTCACGCCTACAATAGCTAGCCATAATAGCTCATTATTGGTTTTGCCTAATTGTTGCGCAAGCTCATAAATGGTTCCTGCTGCAGAATTGGCATAATAATATCCCGATGCAAAGTAGTTTGTAAGCAGTATATTGAGACGTCTTCGCTCGCTTCGTTGATTGCTTGTTAAAGAGATATGATCACGGTCATTGTACCGTCTTCTTTTAGTGATTCGCGGGTTTCTGACTCGTCCATAATCATCCTCTAAATCTTCATCAGACATATCGCCGCTGCTATAAAGATTATCATCAGAATCATAAGACGTTGTTCTCTAAAGTTTGGAAGGACAGAAACATATTAATATAGCTGTTTTCATCAAAACCCTTTTTTTACTATAAATGTTACTTACCTTAAACGCGTCAATATATGTGTTCAGTTTGGCTGTTTCAAGTTCATCGGTAAACACACAGACGTGGTCAGTTTCAGGTACCAGATTATCAAGGTTTAAAGGTCGATGACTATCGATAATGTATACTTTGGCAGAGTCATTGAGTGTAAGCAGGTTGTTTATGTCCTCAGTACCTCCGCAATTGATCATAATGACTGATCGCAACTACAGTTTAAAGAATAAAATAACGTTGGCATGCAAGGAGTTTTTCTATTGTTTAATTTCAAAAAATGTACAATCTCAAATTACTGACCTCATCGTCGCCAGCTATCAGTTTTTGGTTAGCAGTTTCAAGATCCTGAGGGTCTGCAATAGGTACAATTCTATGTTGTATAAAGTCACTCTTCAGGATAGCCTAGAAAAATAGTATAATGGTTTAGTTTCCTCAACTGTTCGATTGGTTATGAAGACAACACTTTGTACCTGCAATAAGCGAACTGCACACAATGAGTCTACATCAGTGGCAGAAACAAAAACAATGCAACTACTGTTGCTATCTGCTGCATCTTCCTTGATATATTCGTATGCTTCGTGAAAGTGACGATTGTTAATTCTAACCATGAATTATTTCAATATAAGGTAATGCAATTGAAGATATAAGGGGCAAAGAGGGTAAAAAGAAAAAAAAAAAAAAAAAAAAAAGGAACACGAAAATTTAGAACGGCAGACTTTCTTTTCTGTGCGCGATCTGGTAGTAGAATCTTTCTATTGTTGTTCCGCTCTTGACACAATATCTCGAGAAATAATGACTACAACTCTTGAAAGACGTAACAGTTCTTGTTATAAGTGTTTCGTAACTGATACGTATTTACAGAATCTTTTATTTTGCATTTGATCAATTGGATTTACAATGATCCGCCACTGAGAGCTTTATTCATTGTATCCAAACCTCTTCTAAACTCTTTCATCACCAGCGTGTTCGAATCAAAATCGTATGCACTAAACACTTGCCGCCACCAACGATACCACTCGCTGATTTGATCATAATTTATGCTATAAATGTCTAAACTGAGCCACTGCACTAGCACATCATGCCATTTATTGAAAAACTCATTTTTCAATAGCATGCCTATTATCGTATCCGACACGACACCTTTCCACGCCAAACACCAAATCAATGGCTCTAGATCTTGACTCTTTGGATTCACACGAAATTCGTCATGAAGTACATTAGTAAGCTTGGGTAATATTGACTTGTTAACAAATTGCTCAAATTGTTGAGGCGTCCAAACTTCTTTCCATGGGGATATTATATGTAAGGCAGATTCATCGGAAGGATGCCATTGCCGTAAAACCACAGATAACTTTTGACGAATGGTAGTACACAAATCTGCCAATCGCCAAGCTTTCAGCGTAGGAAACCATGGATGTAGCCAGGTATGGATCATCACGCGATCTGTACGAGGATTCCAATCTGATACAGCCCTTTGAATCTTTGGTAGAATAAGCTGGTTGACAATGTTTTCAAAGATAAACCTGGGTAAAACTGGTTCCCATTCTTCTAATAGTTGAATGATAGGTTCAGGGTCATGTACATTCCATTGATTACTATTAAATTGAATATCGCGTATAAATCAGAAGTTAAGAATATGATTGATAGTGAGGAGCTTTTCTGCGACAAAAATACGTACTTTATAGCACTTCTAACCTTGGTTAGCCAAATGGTATTCATCATCGTCTCGAATGGTGTGCAAATCGATATAGTTGCTGGTATATTTCTTGGAGTTGTTGAAAAGTCGTCATTACATCTTAGCAAGGATCTCCATCTTTTAACATCTGCTAAACCCCATGTGGGCTCTTCTATGACGTTCCACGTTATTGATTTATATTTTAAAATTGGTGCCCAGACAGATATGACAAGTGCATCAACGTTCATTGTTTCAATATTGTCTGAGAATTCTCTTTCTAATATTGCAAATTGTTCGCCGAATAATGCGGTAATGTTGCCTGTTTCGTAAGCACCTGTGCCTAATGCAGTTTTACTAATTTTATCTAAATTTATGGAGATTTGTTTTAATTGTTGTATTTTTTTCAGTTGCTGTTGCTGTGTGTCCAATTCCTTTTCGATCGTCTTCAGTTCTTCTTCAAGAGATGTCTTCTTTAACTGATTTGCCTGCTTCTCTCGGGACAAATTCTCCAAATCAGCACGCGATAGATCAACTATCAATTGTAAATTATGCCTTAGTTCTGGAAGCCTTGTAGTGGTTTCCATTAACGTTGGAGATCCTGTGAGCTTAATATCAGAGATAGAAATTTCACGTATATTTGGCCCTCTCATATCAATCACTTTTTGATGTGTTGTTGTACTTATTGTTGGTAATAATCCCTCTGTTTCCGTAAGGATGTCTGCTGCTGTTTTGTATACTGTTTTAGCCTTTCTAGTTCTTTTATTTGCTTCTTCTTTCCATGCATAGCGTTTCTTCATTCGATTCAATTCATCTGCTCCTGTGTCTCCGTCGTCAATTTCTTCATCCTCATCCAATAGTTGTGGTTTACGTTCTTCTGATTCTATTTTTGCCTGTTCCGTGCGTTCATCAAAGCCTCTAAAACTCAAACCCATACCTTTTGGTCGTTGCTTTACTTCAATCGGTGCCGTGATACCGGTACCTTCTGCACCCAAACCTTGACCTCGTTTCCAACCCATTTTTTCCAACATTTTAAGACTGATTGATGAATATGTGCCTAAATCAGCAGTAGAATGAGGTGACGATGTCGCTGACCGACCGTTGCGTACTTTATTCTTCATTGAATCCCTTTTTGGTGATGCAGTTCTAGAAGGCATTTCTGGTGTAGAAGGTTCAGTTGTAGGAGTTTGCGTTTGTGTTGCGGCTTTCTTGAATGTAGGTCCAACTTTCAAACCTAACCCTCCACGCATTCCGAGACCTCCACGTAGTTCTTCTTCCTCTTCGTCATCATCGTCGTCATTCCAGCTTCGATTATTCTTTCTTTGTCCCTGAAACTGTCTACCAGCAAAACCTGCCATTTCTGCTTCCAGATCATCTTCGGTCACATCGAATTGAATTCTGCCTCCTTCTTCGTCCGAAGAACTGTCGCCATCGTCCATATACTGTTTGCGTCTGCCCATCGATCAAACAGAAATAATTTAAATGAGCCCAAAAGGTATGAATGATGCTCAAGAAAGGAAAAAGTTCCTAGTTCATGGTTTGTCGGCAATAATGTATAAATACAAAGCTTCAACGTGACTGGCTGCGCCTCTTCGAACTATGCAAATCTTCCTCATACAAGTGCAGAATATCCTATGTTTGGGTGACACTATTCAGTAATTGTACTCGTTTCTCTTGCGTTTTGTCGATGAAAAGTATACTAGAGACTATGCGCATGATGGGTTCTGTGAATAGTGTTATTTGAGTTGTAATAGTCGCACTGATTCTACAGTGTACAGGCAAATACTTTTTTTGGAAATGACAGATTTCGTGTATCTTTTTCCTTTTTTTTTTTTTCTTTTCTGTCCTTCTTTTGAAACTTACATTTTTCGTACTTTACTGCCGACGATGTCAGTCAAAGAATTACCATTTGTTTCCGTTCAAGCTGATTGGAATAAGGTTGTAGAGGAATGTAGTTCTAAAACTGCAGGGGATAGTCACTCTTTTTGGCTCGACTGTTATTTAACAGGTAAAACAATGTTACCTACTTTGCGCTGTCAAATAGAATGCTCTATTATGCATATCTCTTACACATTGTACTCCTCCTCTAAGGTCACGAAACTGTGCATGGAAAGGTTGATATAATAGTATCAGATGGAAAAGAGGCTGAACTAAAAGGGAAAGAAGGCATTGATGTCAAGGCAATAAACTCAGTAATGTCTAACTATCAGTTAATGGATTATAACAAATAGCTCACGCTTTTATCAACTTAGCGCTCATTCATATTGGAGTGTGATAAGATGAACCTAAAAGATGTTCTTGTGTTTAGCCCCAGGAAAGAAATCAATGTGCGGAACGGGTCATTAACGACCTCTGTAAGTAAGCCACGACTGTTTGAACGATAAGAAACAGACATTCATTTTTATGATTGATATGACAGGTTTCGTGCGTAGATATATCACCGAACGGTAAACTGTTCGTTGCAGGTTGTGGTGAACAAGCATTCTTGGGATCCATGGATACCGGTGAAGTACAGGTATGATACATCTTGACGCTCTAACAATTCTATTGGGGATAGAACTTTGTTATAACCTTTTCTATCAATGCAATTAGGTGACGTTAAACGGCCACCTTAGCGATGTTACCACAGTTCGATTTTTTCCAAGCAACTTGGTTGTTTTAACAGGCGGTGCAGATTTTCAATTGAAGATATGGTCAGCTATTAACGGAAGTAATCCAGTTACACTCAAAGGCCATACAGGAGGTACTACAATCAAGCTGAAAAGAAAAGGAGAATAAAATATCTCTGTTGTAAGGGCTTTCAACTCAATAATATAAATTAGCCATTACTGGTTTAGCGATTATATCAAAAGGAAGAAATGTATTATGTAAGTGGTGTTGTGTTTAAAAGCCGCGTATAGAATGTCCAAGTAACCAAAAATTTAGCTTGCTCACGGGATGGAACTATTAAACTCTGGAATTGCGGCACATCCTCTGTCATAAATACCATGGGCAACTATAAGGTGCCCATCAATAAAATGTTGTTGGCTAAACTTCCAAGAGAATATACACCAGCTTCTGTAGAGGACTTAGGTGAGTTTTTTAATAGCCCTATTATCGAATGAAATGTTTGTCGATTCTGTTATGCTCATTGCATTCAACATTGTATAGATCCACTTGAGGTTGAGACGGCTGATAAGTTTGTACTAGTGGCATTAGAAGATGGTAGTGCTCACTGTATACATCTGGGCACAAAGCAGGAGGTACAATAAACGAAATTTGTTAACTAGTAACAAAGGAGGGTTCTGATAACCAATATGTAAAACACGTCTCGTCAGCTTTCTGCTAGTCATCCAAAAAACAAAACTCCCCTTACAGCCATCGCTTATGATTCTATTTCCAATATGGTCGCTACGGGCAATAAGGACGGCATAGTTGAAGTCTTTGAGAGCCTGAACAGTCTTGATAAGCCTGTTTTACAATGGAAGAGAAAGGCATTTGCTATCACGTCATTAGCATTCAAAAAGAATGATGATAATATAGTTCTTTGCGTTAGTAGCGGTAAGATGAAAATCTTTTCGGACAATTTTGATAGAGATTCATAACTTACGACTACGATTAAAATTACTTTACTAAACAGCTGATGGAAGTATGTATCAAACAGGGCCTATAAATGGCTCCTCAAATGATGATGTATATGTACGTGCTGAATTCTCAGGAAGTGAACTCGAAACGATTCATGAAATGAAAGTGTACAATGACGCTGGTAGCGAGCAAAACATGGATAAAGTACAGAGAATAGTGTGCGCTGTACGTGATGGAAAGCTAAAGTTTTACTGATTGATTTCAGCTATGCCTTTTCGGATATGTATATATTTCAACTACTTATAAAAGCATGCGAACTACACACTTCACATCAAACCACTTCAATGATATGTACGTGACCCAGAGTACTAACTGCATAATGTCATTTATGATACTCTCACAACTTTGCAACCAAAAAAAAAAAAAAAAAAAAAAAAAAAAAAAAAAAGAAAAGAAAAGAAAAAAGAGACATATTTTCTGTAAAATATGGTAAGGTCGAATCTCGATCGCTATTGTGGGTCAAGGAATCATATTGTCCTTACATGCGTCGTACTATTTATCACTTTTTGTCTTCGCATATTTACAATTTCTTATTAAACCTCTATTAGTAGCTTAAGCATCATGTGTGAATCTTATCGAAATTAGAATTTGGAAATTGTAGTAGATTAAATTGAGTAGCGAGACTGTAATAAAGAATTGAAATTGTCTCCATTTAATGTTAAATTGTCTCTTTCATATCTCTAGATTGAGTAATGATTTGTAGAAAATGCATAAGTAGAACCGTTATAAGGGTTGTTATGGGAGATGTTAGGAATACACATAATGTACCTTATACAAATATTGTATATGATAGAAACATTATAGTAAGGAAAGCGTAAGGCATAAGAGGTACTAAGAACCCCCCACCTTTGTTCATTTTCTTTTCTGTTGCCATTTCTCTTTTCACAATACAACAATGACAGATCGTAATTGGCTAACCATGCCTTTACCTTTATAATACGTACCTGATGGTGATAAATATGTCTAATACCAAGGTATCATTGATCTTATCATTAAGGGAATACTTGGTGTTCCTACTGGTGCTTACACCTTAGCTGATGGTTAGTAGAATTATACAAACTGTGATGTACTGTACAAATTCAATCTACTAATACTATTCCCACCAGTGTTGACCGAAGTCCAAAGCACAATAAATGATTTGTTTCCCCAACACTTGGTGGATTTCTCTTGATATTAGAATTGATAATTTTATAAGTTAAGTAAACCCTAAGCAAGTCAGCGAGACCGAACATGATTTCTTGATCGATTTTATTTTGTGCTTTATAATTTAGATGGTCTTTTATATGACTGCAAGGTATAACTGGGATTATAGTGGAATAAACAAAGTAGCAGTGACAAACGATAAATATTGCTCCCGTTAAAGAATTGTACAACGCCATCGCGATATACTGGTAAGGTTGAAGTGTGCCTGAATCCTATTTGTTCCAGTGTACCATAACTGGGTTAAGGCAATGAACCTGGGTTTCTTATAATGTTTTTATGAATTAGCAGAGCGTGATAACGTTTGCGGTGTTTGTTCGTGGATTAATAAATATGTTAGTTTTACATTTGGATTCTGATTGTTGTATATTGAGGCATAAGTCCGTATATAGATATTGACAGAGACAAATAAATCCTGCAATACTTGCTATGTGACTATCCCATAATATGACATTACTCTCTTCTGGGACTTAATCATTCACTGTTGAGATTACATATGGATAAATGATATCTTCTTTATTGTCTGTGCATTATGAGATAATATTATTATAATAATAGAGTCCAATGCTACAGCATGTTCCATACATATTTTTATCCTAAGCCAGATAATATTAAGATAGATCCAATGGACATAATAGACTGAGGTATTCATGATATGAATGGCGCAGCAGAGACCTGAAGGTCGGATAAAAGATCTCTGGCTCAGCAACACCACTTGTATCAGGTATAGACCCAGACATTATCCAGAAAGATCATGTCTATTCCAGCAATTTCCATATTCTCTTAACATATCTATATCCGCCTATGAATATCCAATTGTATTCTTCCACATAGTCGTATCAACTGATATCAATGATATGGATGATTAAACATGTCTCATGTTACTGTTCTGATTTCCTAGAAATTTCCAAGCAAGCAATTCTAGAACTCCGCAAGGCATATCTCATTCTCAGATCAAGTTCCTGAAAAGTATAAATATGATCCCAAGTTGAAGTGTAGAAAGAAACTAGTCTTTGTCTTATCTTTATCTTTTGTCTTAATCGACTCTTAATAAACCTACCACGAGTTTTCACAGACTTTCTCTTTGTCTTTCTATTCTTTTACTATTATATTTTACCCATACACAACACTGATAGTCGAGACTAGTATTTTCTAACCGAGTGTTGGCTTATTAGATTAATTATTGAATCTTTACAGTCTTTTCAATCTTTCAATCTTTAATCTATTCTATTCAGTTTCAGTCAGTCGATCTCAAAAGTGTTGTATCCAACAGCACATTACTCTTGGATTATTACATAATACTGAAATAAGAGATTGCGGATCCTTATGAAGGTTAGAATAACCGTGAGTGATAGGTTTGTTAGAACAATTCTTTTCTTTAGCGGAAGAATATTTCATCTGTATATCCGAGACAACATTGGATGAGTAATTGACTTCATTTAGAAATAAGATATTATAGTTGTTGTATTTGCTTATTTAAAAAATTGATAACAGTTGTAAGTCGATGACTATGAACTTAGGTGTCTTTATTATTCTTCAGATGAAGTAGAAGGATTATTTACTTTGTGAGGTTTAATGGGAATTATATTATTTGAGGACGCGTATGCTAGTCACTAATTTCAGGTTCAGATGCTTATTGGGTGATTATTATACTTAGGCCTATATCTTGTTCTATGTTGTACATAACCTATATTAGATGCAATATAGATAGACCGTGGTAGAATGTATTCTCTACCTGGTTGTACGTACTCGAGTATTGTAGTTATTATCTCACCAAACACGTCAATAGTATTTGGATTTGATTAAATCAGATAACTTTATTTAGCACATCAAACCACAATACATAAATCTAATCTATTTAAGCTATTATCTTCTAACTTGTTGATCCTTACTTTAACCCTTTACATTCTGACAGAATTCAATAAGACTGAAACGTAGACGTCGGCAGGATTAAGGAAGAGTTTATCCTGTCCGTCACGTTAGTTATAATGAAACTGCTGAAGTACGGGTCAAAGGAACCTTTAGTTAGATCAACCCACTTACCTCCTGTCACCGATCCAATCGGTCAAGGCACCGCTATAGCATGATGAACCGTGCAGTAACAATTGGGTATGTCTTTTCTTTTATCATCAAGGCATCTTGTACCTAAGAGTCTCGATAGAAAAAGTTTTTTACAATATCCACAAATATAAATAGAAGTACTTTTTTCCTACATGGTTTTTGTCTTCATTCTTAATTGAGTTCTTTATCAGAATATTCTACCTAATAAAAGAAGATAACTTGGTCTTCACTGATTTCCTTTTGTTTTCTTTTCTTATACTTTGATCTTATCGTATACAACAAAAAGTAAATAATACAACTAGATAAAAACGAAACATATTGTCGAGACTAAACTTAAACTTAAAAAGTGAAAAAAGTCAATTTATCATGAGCAAGGTATTAATTCAATTCCAGCATCAACAGATAATAAGAGAAGAAAAGCATGACATTTCGAATTTGCCGTTCCATCAAACTGAACTCACCGACTCGAGCTCCAAAAACTGTTTAAAAGATCTCTATAATAAATTTTTTTACATAATATATCTGTCTTCGGTAGTATAGTGGTGAGTATCCCCGCCTGTCACGCGGGAGACCGGGGTTCAATTCCCCGCCGGAGAGTTTTTTTAGACTTATGTATGTGGTGCGTGAAACAGCGTTTCTGCT
This sequence comes from Mycotypha africana, assembly GCF_025528875.1. Lineage (NCBI taxonomy): Eukaryota > Fungi > Mucoromycota > Mucoromycetes > Mucorales > Mycotyphaceae > Mycotypha > Mycotypha africana. The sequence continues at coordinate 758,550 of NW_026515735.1, read as the reverse complement.
AATTCTTATCTGTAGGGAAAACAAAAAAAGTGGCCTTTTTCTCGTGTATTCATCACAACTTTTGAATCCACCAATCAGATTTCGGCATTTCCAACAACCTACCTTAGCACATCTCAACTTCATCGTCACTCGATCACCACATGACGAGTGAACCGAAAACCAGACATGGTACCAGCTAGTCTACATCGTCTCAAAAAGTCTTAAAACGAAAGTTCCGCCATCTCGAAGCCGTTATGACATTTCTAGAAAGAAGGAGTCTTATAGTGTTGAAACACTACTGGAGGAACCTGAAGTAGCAGAATATTTACGCTCGCAACGCGTCCAAGCTATTGTGCAGACCGCCATTCAACCTGATGCTGTTATCTTTTCAGTTCCCAGTAGACTTTTTGATCACCAGTCCGAAGCCTTTTGGCTGGTGAATGATCAAATTGGTCCGGTTGTGGGTAACTACTTTAATCCCGTTTCGCTGCGTGGAAACCGATCCCGCGGAGATTTGGTTTTCTACACTCGATTTCGAGATGCAGCACATACCAAGAAAGCGCTGGAGGAGGGCATTACTCATGGTGGAGTCCAATATAAGGCGGTACCATACAAGGACAAGACCGAGGCAAACGACTATTGCCGCGTAACTCTTAATCTGCCCGTCAGTGATGAGATTGATGTTGTTGTCAAGAAACTAACAGAGTCTATGTCCCATTACGGCCGAGTAATCCAGATCAAACAACGGATCAATCATGGATATTTTGAAGGTGATCTCTCCGTTCTCTTGGATCGTAGTCCTACTGCTCAGGTACCCAGATATCAAGAGCTACAACGTATGTTATATATGGAGGCTTGGAACATCGTCGTCCCTGCAAGTTTTAAGGGCGCCCAACCAATCTGCTACTACTGTCGGGAAGCAGGTCATATTAGAAAAGATTGCCCGGCTTTGCAGAAGATTATTTGTTTTCGATGTGGCGGTAAAGGACATACGCAGCGTAGATGTCGCGTCCCAGAACCACCAACACCAGTTCAGCAAAAAGAGCCTGAGTTCGAAGACGATTTAGCCGACTATGAAAAACTCACCGCTGGGGCGACGGTGTCAATGACGACTACTGGTGCCACCGTGATGAACGATACTGCTCACGATTTGAAGGATGATGCTGCTGCATTCAATGAGGATGAGGACATGAATGAACTAACGGAGGAAAATAATCAGGGTACGCAACTTTCTATCCTTTCTGCTTATGGAACCTACGCCTCAAAACATGCTCCGATCGAGTTGAGGTCCATTATGGATACAGATCAGCCATCGTCCACCACTGTTTCCTCTCGTCCCTCAACGAGTAACATGCAGGACCACTCCGATTACATTCTACCCGATCAGAAAGGCAGCCAAAAGCCCCATGGCCCCAACTCTTCCATAAAGACGATAACGAATAAGCAACCTCCTGTAAGTAATACAGCATCCGCTCAGCCTGCCGCCCGTAAGGGTAATGAGTAAAAAACCAGTCCGTATAGCATCCTTAAATGCTCGTAGCATTTTCAAGGATGCTGATAAAAACACTCAACGAGTGTTTTTATCATTCCTCAAATCAACACCTCTCTCCTTCGATATATTATGTTTACAGGAAGTCTCCGCCTTCCACCTTCAAGCTCACTTAACTCAAGAACAATGTCACTACTTTCAATCTTACCTTTTTCCACAATGTTCTGTGCTATTTACAAAATATGGTGCTATTATTTGCTTAAACAAGAATTTTACACTTCAGAATGCTACCGTCTCTCTTGATGAACGTGTCGTATTTGAGGGTAGATGATATACAAATATTAAAGATATAATTCACTTTATGAAGGATAAAGATGAATTATACAATATTGCAAACCAGAAATAATTAGAAACTACATAAACTCTAATATATGAGTACCGTGAATTAAGTGTTGTGTTTAGTTGACAGCATCATATGAGATGTGGAGAACTCGTATACAAATTATACAAGATCCTCACACCTCATTACTGCTGAAATAATATAAAGTAGAGTAGGAAACGAATATAGAATAAGTGATGATTCTTATACGAGATTAGCTACCTCGTATAAGGCTGAACAGGTTGTCATTTAAGATATATAGTTTACTTATTTTGCTATAATACGTTACTATATGACATAGGATATATAGTAGAATTAATATATGGACATGCAGGATATATTGATTCAACACCAAGGTATAATAGGTTATAAGTACTATTCTCTGCCTTCGGCATAAAGAATGATTACAAGATAATAGGTTGTGATCATCCTTTACAATAACTGTTCACTCAACTCAAACACCACGCACGAATACTATTTTCCTAATTAATTCTATTTTCCTGCAAGCAGTGCTACATAATGGTTAGCACGGGAAAATAGGTTAGTTGCATGATCACTAGATCAAGCCATGGATACGTTTACAAGTCCACCCGCTCCGGGTAGATGCGTAATCTCCTCAAGGGAGAATTCTATTCTTTTACGGTTCAGAAGACGTACGTCTTCTTTGAGTAGAATAACTCAGCTGCCAGTTTCTAGGTTCCGCAATATGAAGAAGATATTTAAATTTTTGCAGTAGATATTTTTCTTCTCTTTGAACTTAACTTGATTCAAAATAAAACGTACTAGTTTGATCTCGTTAACTTTTTATTGTTTTAACTAAGTGATATTTAACTCCACAAGTCGTCAAATACCACAGAACGGTGTATCCGTGCTTCGGTATACAACCAGGTACTTCAGCAAGTGGAATGCTCTATCACCAACATTTACGGCCCAGCCCAATACGAGAACCGATTGCCTTTTCTAGAACACTTTATGTCATCCCCTTTCGCGTCTACCGAGAATGCAGAGCCACCTTCTATTTTATTGGGTGATCTCAATTTACGTCTACTGCAGCTTGTTGATAACTGTGACGACTCTCGTTTCGTCACTTGGCATCAATGGCTTGTTGAGCACTTTGACAATTGCTTTCCGGACAGTAAGCCTACTTTCCATCGTGGCTCCCAAACATCTACCATCGACTACATCTTTTGCAGCAAGACTCACCAGCCTCGAATTTCCAATTGTCAGCAGACCTACCTGCCCGCTTCTTGGACAGACCACCAATTGTTACAGATTGATCTGCTTCCGGAACGGGACGATGTTGGCCCAGGTTTTTGGCGTTTCAACAGTTCGCTATTGAATAATGATACTTTCGTCGCTCTGTTGACAGATGTAGTCAACTCTTTCTTCGCTACCGTTAACTCGCTCGCTGAACAACCTGCCCAAACGACGTGGGAAAGCTTGAAACGCGCTTTGAAGGGTACCTGTGAAAGCTTCAGTCATGGCTTCAAGAAACACAGACGGACTAAAATACATCAACTACAGCAACAGCTTCAGCAATTGCTTGCTGATAGTACTGTTTCCCGCGACTCACAAAATGCCACCCGCCAACAGACATTGATACAACAGTTGAACGATACGTTGGAGAAGGAAGCAAAGGACGAAATGGAAAACGTGTTACTTCGATCCGCTACCAGGTGGCATGAGAAAGGAGAACGAAATACGAAGTATTTCTATCGGGTTATCAAGAAGCGACAAATGCAGCAGACTATTCATGCCTTACGATGCAGCGTCGATGGTAGACTATTAGAAACGACCCCAGAGATTTTGCAGGAGTCCCATCGATTCTATAGTCATCTATATACACCGGAGGACATTGACCTTGGAGCAGTTGACTCACTTTTGGCAAACCTTCCAGACGATGCGGTTTTATCAGCGCAAGCTTCTACTGCCGTAGGAGCTGACTTTTCTTCCGCCGACGTGATCGATGTCGTGAACCACACTCCCAATGACAAGAGTCCTGGATTGGATGGGTTGCCCTTTGAAGTATACAAATTTTTATTCCACAAGTTCCCTAAGGCTAAACTCTTATTTTTGACGGTGTTGAACGAGGCACTACATGGCAATATCCCGTTGTCGTGGAAGCAAACCAGGATGGTATTGTTGTTTAAGAAAGGAGACCCCACGTTATTGAGTAACTGGCGGCCTTTGTCACTTATCAATTCCGATGCAAAAATCTTCACCAAACTGCTTGCGAACCGCTTCAATCTTGTACTGCCAAACCTGATCAACCCGTACCAGACAGGCTTTATGCCACATCGCCTGATTTCGGATAATGGCTGGGTTAATTTGACATTAATGGACAACTACCGGCGTAGTAAAGCTGCACCTGCTTCTACTGCTGTGGCCGTCATGCTGGATCAAGAAAAAGCCTATGATCGGGTTCATCCAGAATATTTCCGTCTTGTCTTGAGACGATTCAGCTTTCCAGCTCATCTAGTTTCCGCTTTGTCGTCTTTGTTTTTCTCGACCGCCATTTCTGTGTCTATCAACGGTTTCTTGGGACAGCCTCTGCGACAAGGTCGTGGGTTACGCCAAGGGGATCCTTTGTCCCCTTTGCTATTCAATCTTATGTTCGAGCCTTTCTTGCGTACCATTCTGGCTTCTGCTCTAAAGGGCGTTTCAATGCTACCTCTTACAACGCCAGTCTTCTCAAGGGCTAAGACACCCACCATTCGGCATCCGTTCACTGGGGCAGACGACAGTTTAATACCGTGGTCTCAACCACCGTCCTTTAAGTTGCTTAGTTATGCTGATGATCTGGAAGTGTTTTTGGAATCCCCTGACGAGTGGCCTCTTTTATGCCAACTTCTGTCATTGTATGGGTCAGCCAGTAATGCCAAAGTCAATCTTCGCAAGACTGAAATTGTTTCTCTATCAGGTGAGAGCTGTCCATCTTGGGTCAATATTGCCAACTCTGAGGGTATCGACTACCATACCAAGCATAGTGGTACAATTGTACGTTATTTAGGGTATCCGCTCCATTCAACGTCCCAACAATTACATCGGTACTTGAACCGTATAACGAACATCATCAAAATCCATTGCAGTAAGATGAAGGAGCGAGGTCTTTCCGTCCGCGGTTTGTCATTGTTGGTCAACTCACAAGTTCTCAGCAAGATCTGGCATCTACTACGGGTGGTACCAGTTCCCAAGACGTGGCTGAATGAGATCCGTACTATCGCTCGAACGTTTGTATTACCTTTCCGTCCAGCTCCATCCTGGCGTTCTATCTGCCTGCCCAAGCGTAGCGGCGGTTTAGGTGTCATTGATCTGCATCAGCAACATTTGGCCCTTCAACTTATCTTCATTCAACGTATTCTTCGGCCAAAAAGCATCTATGATTTCGTTACTCCATTGATTGGCTATTGCATTTATCTTTGTACTGGTCACCACTCTTTTGTCCCTTGGCTGCAGCATCCTCGATCCTTTTTGCCTCTCTTTAAGCAGCTCCCGACGTTATCTATTCTAACACGGCTTTTGATTGAACTTCCAGCTCTACAGGATCATTCCAGTTGGCCAGGGCGCTGGTATGCGGACACACCGTTACGCTTTGCTCTCAAATCTGTCGCTTCACCATCGGACGCTGAGTATTTTGACCTGACTCAGATACCATTGGGTTATACGGTAGCGAATGCGTTCTCTTGGTCCTATACATATGATATGTTCACCAATTTTCTTAGAGCTGATCATACCCACTCCAACAAGGTCGACGAAGTGCTCCGGTTGCTGCGTACTGACAATCCTCCCATCGTTTGGCGCCCCAGCATTAAGAAGTTTCTGCCGCGTGATTTTTGCCAGGATGTTCCACCACCTGAGAAGCGAATTCATAGTGCTGATCAGCGATTATCCCTGATAGTTACTCTCGATCCCTCTTTCTGGGTCCCCCTTTGCAATCACTGGGTATTTCGAATCGGTGATCTTAGAAAGGTTCCATTTTATAAATTGACTCCGGGACTATTGAGACAGTTCTGGTCGCAGAGATATCTTCAGGAAAAGCTACCGGGTCAATTATCATTGCTTGGTATTCCACAGGTCCCCTATATATGCCCTCCAGGTTTCTGTCATCCACGGATTTGGAAGACTTTCTGGTCTTTGCGCTTATCCCACCAAGTCTGTACTTGTTGGTGGCGCTTGCTACGTGCTTCTCTAAGCACCCAGTTATCGTTACATCGTCTTCGACCTCGGCGATGGCCTTCACCAGCATGTCAATTCTGTCCAGCATCAATTGAAGACGACTATCATTTTGTTGTTGGTTGCCCTGTAAAATGGTCCTATTGGGCAGCAGCTCTGGCTCATTTGTCTCTCACGGATGTATTGAGGTCTCCTGCAGATGTCTGGCATATTTTGCTCAATCTGAAGCTGCCAACAGCTATCGTATATACTGAGAATTACACTTTGGAACTGGTGGGAAACATTTTGGAAACACTTTGGAAATACCATTGGCATACGATTATCACTAGAGAAAGTTGGTCCACCGATAATGCCTTACAAAGGCTTAAGTCCTCAGTCAACTTGACGATTACTTTAAGCAGTGCTGCACCCTTGTCCCCGCAAGCCGCAGACTAACTGCCTTGCTGGGTTTGGTGGTAACATTCGTTCTGTTGTACATCATAGATGCTCTTTTCCTCACTTTTTAATAATTCTATATCTTTATTTTTTATTGTTGAATAAATCGTACCTGAATTTAAACAAAAAAAAAAAAAAAAAACAAAAAAAGTGTTCTGGTCTTTAAGACTATCCTTAGAGTTGCCACTGGTTGGTGGCAGCTGCTGCGCAACTCTCTTAGTACACAGGCGTCAGTGCATCGTCTAAGAGAACAACTACTTTTAATTTCGATTTTCATTAGCAGCACTGATATTTGACTGTTAGTTGTGCTTTACTATTCAATGTATAACATTGATTCCTCACAAGAGTACGCTTAAATAGTCATCATTCTCAAAACGGTGCTATCCGCATACCTATTCTTAAGATAAATGTTTGTGTGGTATTTGACGACTTGTAGAGTAGAATATCACTTATTTAAAGCAATAAAAAGCTTCTTCATATTGCGGAACTAAGAAACTGACAGCTGAGTTATTCTACTCAAAGAAGACGTACGTCTTCTGAACCGTAAAAGAATAGAATTCTCCCTTGAGAAGATTACGCATCTACCCGGAGCGGGTGAACTTGTAAACGTATCCATGGCTTGATCTAGTCATCTTGCAACTAACCTATTTTCCGTGTAAACCATTATGTAGCACTGCTTGCAGGAGAATAATAAAAATTAAGAAAATGGTATTCGTGCGTGGTGTTTGAGTTGAGTGAACAGTTACTGTAAAGGATGATCACAACCTATTATCTTGTAAACATTTTTTATGCCGAAGGCAGAGAATAGTACTTATAACCTATTATACCTTGGTGTTGAATCAATATATCCTGCATGTCCATATATTAATTCTACTATATATCCTATGTCATATAGTAACGTATTACAGTAAAATAAGTAAACTATATATCCTAAATGACAATCCGTTCAGCCTTATACGAGGTAGCTAATCTCGTATAAGAATCATCACTTATTCTATATTCGTTTCCTACTCTACTTTATATTATTTCAGCAGTAATGAGGTGTGAGGATCTTGTATAATTTGTATACGAGTTCTCCACATCTCATATGATGCTGTCAACTAAACACAACACTTAATTCACGGTACTCATATATTAGAGTTTATGTAGTTTCTAATTATTTTTGGTTTGCAATATTGTATAATTCATCTTTATCCTCCATAAAGTGAATTATATATCTTTAATATTTGTATATCATCTACCCTCAAATACGACAGTTTGAACACTATAGTAAGACAGCAATAGTTGCACTAAGCAAAAAACCCAACTTCTTACACCTGGCAATGCCATCCGCTCCTTACTTGCAACTAAAATAGACACTCAATTCAATATGTTTGAATTTCTTGAGCACTTAACATAATTAAAAATTTACAGAAATATATCTCTACTTATTGTTAGGATTCCCGTGAAGTTAAGGATTAATAAAATCCCAAATATATTCCACACTATGAGAGATAAGTACAAATAACCGGGTGCTCTGTGCGTTTACGAGTTAGTATCCTCCTTTCATATTTGTTTTTGTTATTGAGAGCTAAGATTGTACAGCAATATGCAAAGCGGGTCATCTTCAGGGCTTTCTGTAATTAATCGGTATTACGCCCTTGGTCAGTTAACCGCCATATCGTATTTTCTAGATTATATTAAGGGGTAATTCTACTCTTATCGAGAGTCAGATGAATCGCTTAAAGTTTTTATACTAGTGAATTCATGGCGCATCAGAGAAAATGAAGAAGCATGTTCGACAAGGAGGGTATTTCTGTTGGCCTACAGCAGGATGTAGGATATTGATAAGCCCTAACTCACTTTAAGTGAGATTTAATTCACGATAATACAAAAACTGCGATTGTGTTGTTTGAAACGTTTATTGAGAGCGCTGTTGTCTATCATAGAAGCTGTATTATCATTGGCGAGCCAACAGTATGGATTGCAACGTTCTGATTTACAGCATGCAGGTGAAGCACTTCCTTTTAGAATACCAAGAAATAGTTTCTAACCTAGAGGACACATTCCAATTGTGCATTACCTATCTTGAACATAAAAGTGCTTCGATCGATAGGTATTTTACTTTCTTCTTGCTTTTTTAATACAACGTCGTGAATCGAGCACAATGACTACTAGTGTTAGTAATTCTACCAGTCTATCTATGCGCACTATCAAAATCTTTCGTCTGCTAGTGATCCTTGCCATGGTTTTCCTGGTTTGTACCTCCGAAGCTCAAGGCCAACAACAAGATACGCAATTGCAGACTGTATCCTTCATATACTATCTCGATAGAAATAGTGAAGCTAGGTTCAACTGCGATTTCTCAGCTCCCGGCAGGCAACCGCTTTCTTTTTCAAAATTGCAGCAGCAACAGCAATCCGATATACAACTGATGTGCAATAGTCAACCAAGTGGAACAACCGTCAACTGCTTATACGGCAGCCGTCAAAACCCTACGAATTGTACTGCGCCAAGAACTATCTGTGAAGACACATTCAAAGGCCAATATGTAAGAGTTTCCGGTTCATGCCCTTAAGCAACGATAGCAATGAGTAAATCATTATCAGTCCTTTCTTGAATTATCCAATCAATAGTATAAATAGAAATAAATGCGTACATGTTTGCCTTTTTCTTTTAATTGCTTAAATAACTTGTCTTTATTTTATTTTGTATAATTGCAAGCTAATTAAGGAATAAGTGGTTGGACTCGACTCAATAACTAGTATCCATAAACTAGACTTCAATAAATATAAACACTATTATTTATGTGCATTAATCAAAGTGCTATATGAACTGTACGGGCGTACGAAGCTCTTGAAGTTGAAACTAAGAGCGGTACTAACCTACTCAGTAAGAGAAGACCGGTAGGGTAATCTTATTCAAAATCTGCTACCAGATAATTATACGAATGTTGATGTAATAATACAATAGCTATTCATCAATAGCATTGTATTAGGTTCAAAGAGTCGTAGTAGTTGTGTGATAGATTACAGATCATAAAGTCCGTCAGAAGCAGTAAGAATACATATATCATTGAAAAAAAACAAAAAAAAAACTAGACTATCATAGCAGCAATGTCCATTTACAAATGACAGAATTATATTTGTAAGAATATGTTAGGTGATCCTGTTTAAATAATTACAAATGAAAATGATCGTTTTGTGAGAAATTTATGGTAGTGTTAAATTAGACAAATGATGAGTACTATTCAAGTTTTTCTTCATAAGGGTGACAAACAAAAGTTTGTTATAATGAATTTGAGCTGAAGATGAAGAATAAAAAAAGAACAACTGCTATTTTACAGAAAAACATCATCACTCTAAAATTATGCTTTTACTTTGTCAGCTTTATAACAGTTTTCTTTAGTCTAGCATCCGATAAGAAATTGTACGCAACTTTATTGAAAGGTTCTGGCAGTAGACAATATAGCTTCTTCCTCTTCTCACGATGTGTTTGGTGAGATAACAACTACAATACTCGATTACGTACAATCAAGTAGTTTCTGTTACAATCTATCTATATTGAATCTAATAAAGGTTACGTACAAGTATATAACACGATAGAGGATTGGAAGTATAAACAGTAAACACAAGAAGCATTTGAATTTGAAATTAATGACTAGCAACATTTCCCCACAATTGTATAAATTCCCTCTAAACCTTACAGAGTAAATAATTTTTCTACTTCATCTAGAGAACAATAAAACCACTAAAGTTCATAGTCATTGACTTATAACCGTTATCAATCTCCAATGATAAGCACATTTGGTCTGAAAAACGGAAGCTTGATGACACGGTTATACCATTTGCAAGGATCGTCTGCTAAACCTTATGAAAGAAATTGCCACCGATGAAAATCCTTTGAACAACAATTGTTATTCCAAACAGTTCCTAACTGCAAATAATCAATACTAAGTAATGTGCTGTGTGTTCCCGCGTCTGAAAAATCATTGTAGCGTAAATCAGCTTCAATATTGGATTGAACAGGCAAAGGTTTGGGGAAATCAGGACGTTCACGAAAAAATCAGTGAAAACCCGGACGAAGCATAAGTGGTTGATGAACAACTAAGCTTAATATTAGATTTATTTCCTGCTGTAGCAGTAATAACGATTCCATTAAGCGGGCAAAATATGAAAACAGAAACATGATTTTGGTTGATGAAGGGGTAAAATCATTTGGGTTTCAATATTTTAACAATCTTATTCTGTAGCGTTCGCGACGGATACTTCCAACTCAGTCAAGGCATGCTTCTAACGCTTTTGCTAAAGGAACTTGCTCTCTTTGAATATTTTGTTCGTGGTAGTCTTAGTGATCGCAAGTTTTCGCTTGAATTTGGTTGTGGTGTTAATTCTGACCAGGTTTCTGTCAGTGTTGACCTTGACTCGTTCTTTTACGTTTCCGAATATTGGTCTTTCTCTCTTGCGGAACCATCAAGTCCCGACTTCCAAAACACCGTGTTGGTGATGTTTACGTAAGTAATCAATGTTAGAGTGAATGAGGGGATTAGCTTGACTAAGAATACTACTAATTATTGTTATGTTTATAGTAAATATATTCTACCTTGACTTGATGGATCTTCGTCGTTAACCGGAAATATCGACAATAAGATGTCAAATACATAACAGTTTGATACGCACGTAAATCGCCAACTGACGAAACAAAAGAATCACGAATACGTTTATTACAGTTAATGGTGAACAAACTATACTTCCTCGGAAAGTGCGAAGAAGTCTTCATGAGCCCAATTTGCACAGCAGACCAACCAATATTAGGAAGAGACACCCCAGAGCAGGATGATTTACTGCTGCATTTAAAAGGATCCCATGGCGATATCTCAGGTACATCAAGGTTCAGCATAATAGTTATAATAACTGAAGGTTATTATAGATTTAGTTGCACGCGTCCATTTCAGCCAAAAACCTTTCCGCCTTGTCATCATTGACTTCGCCGGGCTTTCAACGTCACCAAATGATATTAGCTATCTGTGATCTCCTATAATAACCTTTATTGAAAAACCTAAATAAAAAAAACCATTTTTTATAAAAACTAGACATAAATACGTATTTAGTATTAGACGCCCTCAGGCCACAGATCTTTAGTTTTTTATTATTTTCAACTTAATGCATATCTTATAGCCTTACCATTAGCATAAGAAAAGATATACAAATAGATATTCAGTATACCTACTTATAGAACGAATTCGAAAACAAATATGAACAGATACACACACAGTATTTTGTGTACATAATTATCAAATTCGTTTCTATACTAACTTCATCAACGTCAAATGCATGTTTTATTCAAAACTTGAACATTCATCTCCTATCTTTCCCTTGTTGTACCCACATTTTCAGTACGTCTTGCATAAGAATGCATTTTGTTCTGTTTTGCCAAGAGATTTTATACGATCAACTTATTCCCTATTGCTATGATTGGAAGATGCTTCTTTTATTAAGATAGGGCTTTATTCTCTTTTGTTTTCAAACGAGTGCATAATATGTTATACAGTTGAGTAATTAAGGCTGATTTTGAACAATTCACAGATCTGTTGTTCTTATCGGTGGTTTACTCCACTATCTTCATAAGATGGAGGTGGTGCAGTCAAAAGAGTCATTATAGAACTGCTAAATTGAACTGATTTTCGTTTCTTGCAGCAATGATCATTGAAATTCTCGCTATGTAAACTATGCATTGTTATTGTACTCGTGGGACGTAGTTTCTGAAATATAATGGAAGAATTTCTTCTAAGATTATCAAAACTAAACGAAGAACCAAATGAATTTGTTCGATGCATGATATGCTCCGAACCTCTAGCACTATCTTCGCTTGTATGAATACCTCTCGATGTTGCCTCCACTCCATGTACAATATCATCGTTTGTTTCCTCCTCTCGTGGCGGTCGATCATATACCGGGAGGTTCAGATAATCGTCCATAGCTTTCAGTGACAGAGTAACAGGCATATTCATCTGCAGTTCTTTAAGAGAACCATCTTGCAAAATTAATATTAAGGTTATTTGGATCCAATGCCGAACTCGAATATGTGGGTGTGATGTCGAAGCGCGTAAACGTAACGATTTCCTCTCCGGTAGTGTATATACAGACTGCATCTCAATATTATACTGATCCACTTCAAAAGTACTAACAAAAGACGACAGTGTGATTTCCTGATGCAAAATGCGGGTCGTTTGCTTTAAAGGAGCTCTATATTTCTGCCGCTCGACTAGTTTAACATCCATTTGATCCACGGCATATACATTACATTGTTGATTAAAATAGAGAGATATAGGTACATTAATTCCTGGAATCAAATGAGCTCTTTCTAACATGAGTGTAAGCTGCCCTCCTGTTTCATTGATGAGATGTGTTTGAATGATACATTGTTGTTGATTTTCCAAGCTAGGCAATCGAACCAGGACGATAGGCCTCTGAGTTTGAAGGATAGATTTTACGAGCAGGAACCTAGGTTTCACATGCACCTGGCAGTGGAGTTTGTAGCGAACACTGCCTAGTCCGCATTCAATCGATTCTGACAGAGCATTGGACAATGGGATTTCGAATGGAAAAGTATGTATACCTTTCTTGAGCAAGACCGAATCTTTACAAATTGGAATTACAATGTCTACCAGAATGTGTCTATCCCATTGTTGTATAGCTGGTTAAAAACGAAGGAATAAACAGATTTTTGTTCCATGAGTATATTCTCGCTAGACTGTAATTGACAAGTTATTCATGCGACAAAACCTTCAGGCCACAATGTTTTGGAGACACCAACAAATTGTACGACGATATCATGAACCACAAGAGAATGTGGCAGCCTTAAGCGAACCACTCCACGAAGAATGTTGATAGCATGCTTATCTTTGGGATCGCCTCGTAAACAAACAGTAGGCTCTACTAAATCAATGGAAACAGATTTACGAAACATTGTTAAGGGCAAAAAGGATGCCAGTGATGATTGACTGCAAGAAGGAAAATCAAAATTTCTAGGCAGACAGAAAAGAGGAAAAGCGAGTTTTCTATTAGTATTCCTATTGTTGCGCTTAAATAAATATGTGGTTCCATCGTAGACAGTTGTGCATGCAAGTTCTATATAATAACTTTCGTTCATAATCTAACCAACAAATGCAAACCCCTTTTTTATTTGTCTGCTGCAAGTAAAAACTCCGTTTCGTTTTTTCTTTCCACCATACCGATTTTATTTTATTCCAACAAATCCCGAATGGAGTCTACTATAAAAAAGAAACTATGTGATTCCCAGCATTTCTTTGTTTATTGTTTCCTTTTCCTTTCGTTTTGCTTCAGTCCTATCTATTTATTCGCTTTTATACATTCTACAATTGCATCACAAAGCTCACTTGTTCAATACAGATTTAGATGCTTCACCTCGTAAATCAACGGTATGATATTGTGACTCCAGATAGATCTGTTCCTTCAAGCCCGACACTGTCACCAGCTGTTGTAACTCATACAGTTGCCACCAGCGGTAAATCTGAAAGGAATTCCTGGGACCCTTCAGCTGTCGATTTATCAGAATTATCAAAACTATTACTCAGTACCAACAGAAAAAATACCAAAGCTCGACCTCGTTCACAATTATTCCAAGCCTCTAAACCACCCTCACCGACACTCTCTACGTCATCTGCAGAACCTACCTTTTACGTAAACTCCAGCGCAGTTGCGCCTATTTTATCACATCATCATCTTCAGCAGAAACAACAACAGCAACGTCCAAACTTACATCATCGACCTGCAAGCTGTAACACTCCATCCCAATTTATATTCAGAAAGCCTGAATATGATGAACGATATCATCAAACCCATTTTCATAGAAGTAGTCAGAAGCAACACGATAAAAACGATCTATTTTTGGCATGGTCTGATTTACGTCGATTCTTCGTAAACTCGCAGAATTCTGGACCTGTGTCACCTACATCACCGACTCAGTCGCATCATTCACAAGAGGACCTTTTCAATACTGCTACTAAGTTTGATACAACATTTGCTAATCAATTTCGTAGAGGCATTGGTGGAAGATATGGAACCTGGGGTAAAAATTAGAAATTTTAAAAAAAAGGAAAAAAAGATGTAACGTTTGCTGACTTCCTTTCCCTTTGCACCGAACAGGCAAATATATTGGTAAAGGAGCAGGTGGTTCGGTAAGATTAATTAGAAGAGCTTCAGATCAGAAAACATTTGCAGTAAAGCAATTTCGAAAGCGATTACCAACAGAAAGCGAAAAAGATTATGTAAAAAAAGTGACAGCAGAATTCTGCATAGGATCAACCCTACATCATCCAAATATTATTGAAACACTGGATATTATACAAGAAGGGTCAGTTTTTTACGAAATAATGGAATATGCACCCAATGACTTATTTAATGTTGTGATGAGCGGCATGATGTCGAGAGAAGAAATTGCCTGTTGTTGGCGCCAGTTACTAAATGGGGTACAATATTTACAGTCAATGGGGATTGCACACCGAGATCTCAAATTAGATAATCTTGTCTTGGATCATCACGGTATTTTAAAGATCATTGATTTTGGCTGCTCCACCGTTTATAAATACCCTTTTGAGGATACAATCAATTTCACAAAAGGTACGATGGAAATATTCACTGGGGACTATCCAAGCGCGAGTTGCCCGTTTTGTATTGCGTGAACATTCAATGATATTAAGCCTTTGCTTTTGTTGCCTATTTCTTCACTTAGGTATTTATGGTTCAGACCCTTACATTGCACCTGAACAGTACACACAAACAACCTATGATCCTCGATTAGCAGACATTTGGTCTTGTGCAGTAGTATTTATCTGTATGACCATTCGTCGATTTCCTTGGAGGATACCACGCTTAACAGATTCATCTTTTCGCGCTTTTGCTACAAACCAGAATCAACAACAATTCCGCCTCCTCAAACTATTACCACGTGAAGCAAGGCCCGTGATGGCAAGAATATTAGTTATAGATCCTAACCGACGCCCTGATATCTCAAACATATTGGAAGACAATTGGGTTCAACAAATCGATGTTTGCCAAGTTCATGATCCCGGTAAAAATCATGTCCATCACGTATTAACACCCCCTTCACCAACGGATTCACGAGATAATCTTGTTGTCATTACAACTGAACCGCCGGGAGTAGTTGCAGAGAAGGAAAAGAAGAAACGGCCCAGTAGTAGACCGGCGTCACCTATACCACCCAAGATCGATGTTATTGCTGTGGGAAAGAAGCCTTCATCTTAAAAAGTATCCTTTATCTTTCTTGCGAAGACCTATTTATGTAGATATATATCTTTTCAACCCTTATTTATGTTTTAAATTGTATAAACTTTTTGTATATCCGTTATTCTGAATAGTAAGAGAGACGAAATATTATGAACAAGATGCCCTCCCTCCGTTAATTTTGTATTAAAAATCTGCTGCTTTGCACTGGCTGAAACAACAAATGGAATATTGCATTCATTTTCCTGGCTGTCCGTAGGAATAAGCGGACTTACTGATGCTGTATTGCATTCAAAAGATTAGTACTGATAGCATTCTCTGGTAAAGTTTAGGTCTTACCCCGATATCAAAGAACAATGCGTGCTTCCATAACTTTCCAAATGCTGTCCATCCTCGCTGAATAAAAGAGGTAAACATTCATTTCCGATCTGAATGATAAGCATAACACAAAACAATAAATAGCCACGCCCCATCTTTCCGGTCGAGCGACAGATAGGGTAGTTAAAAATGTTAAAAAAAAACGAGATTTCGCCAGCCTTCGTCCCTATAATCAATAATTTAGTTAATCTTTCAACCACAATGAGAAACTTAAATGTAGAAATAAACGAGACGTTTAGGCGAGCTGTGCAACCACATTTGGCACAGCGGCATAACATTGTATTTTCGAGATAGGAGTACTTATTGTACATAAGAAATTCATATATTATCCGACGAGAAGCCCCCAGTATTGCTACTGCTACTATCAATTAGTTCTTACGATTGATAAGAGAATGAGACACGCATTATGTTGTTCTATCGAAACGTAACTTAATGTTGGCGCACTTCGCATTGCTGTAAAACCAGAAGCTTAGGCATGACAACATACCCGACTGCACTGGTTATGTCAAATGCTGGACCGACCTGATGTAGTTCGACAGCCAAGGACGCTTAAAGGAGAAAAGAAGTGTTAGTAGTAAACAGTTTTTAATCTGAAAATCGAACATTGTATCTGTTGTAACCTTCATGCCACTATAGCCAATATCAAATAATTTGATATCAAACAAGCAACAGCATGTTCATTTTGATAGTAAAACCAAGAGGTACCGTTAAATCGTATTTAACCTTTTAGCAAAAATGGCTGATATGGCAGGCAAAATATTGAACTTGTTTATGTGATACTTGGCGCATAAACTGTCTGTTCCAGCTTTTTAATACGTGAAGGGTAATATCGGAGATTGTCTAATTTCAATACAGTATTTTACCTTATATTTTAGACGATTTACAATTTTTAATGGACAATATACATTTTAATTTTAGATTTAGTAAAAAATATTTTTAGAAAAGTCCATAGTATTTGGATATTTGGATACTCAATTATTCAGTGATATTCAAGCAGCATTAAGGATGACATAGAATCGAACCCTAGAAATTAGTCTCTATCAGTAAGAAAGTCGCCAATAATGGTTTTATTGATGTTACCTTGCAATAGGACAAACTACAAAAAGCTTGACAACTTTTTTAGTAAATGACGATGTGTTCCGAGACCCCAACCAGATATTCGTTGGTACCTTTTTTGGACAAGAATTCCAAAAAAGGTTAACTTTGAACTGATTGACATCAAACCATAGATAGAGGGCTGAGGGCCATAGTATAACAGATACCATAGCGGAATGGGATGGTTATATTAACTGTTGTCAATGTTTTTGTATGCGTTCATGGGTGACTTTCAAAGATAAGCACTATAAAATATATTGCTTTCTTAGAGTCAAATGTTGTCTCTTTCACTTTTATTTCACGTTTTTAAGATACATACTATGACCCATGTTCAAAACAATAATTTATGAAAAGAAAAAGCAAATTTTTGAAAAGAAAAAATCAAGTGCTGTTAATGGTAACTTGCCTTTTGAAAGCCTATATACCTGATCATATATATACGTAGAGATTAATCATCGTGTACTGTTAGATGTAACGTGTATTGATTGCGGTAAAGGGGGTCATTACACCCAACAATACTTTAAATGTCAATTGTATGAGACAGAAACTGCAGATCAAGGTAAGCACCTCATGTGGCTTCAAAAGTTGGTAAATTCATCGTTAGTAAGCGACCTCATTGTACCTATAGTTGGTTCGATAGGCAGAAAACGCAAACAGAACTTTGAAATCAAGAAGGAAAAGAAGAAAGCAAGGAAAGAGAATAATGAAGAACCGGATAAAGACAATACCTGTTGTACCAAATGCAAGCAACCAGGACATAAATCGGTGCGTTCTCCTCTGTGTCCTCAACATGTATTATCAAAGGCAGAGGTCTTTCAACATCATTTGGGAAGTAATTACAAGGCGTTTACAAGAAGGTTGCCTCTTGATAACTGCGTTTTTGGTGACTATCGTAACACATTCAAGTCAAAAGCTGTTGAAGCTTGTTCTGTTATTCGCAACTTGGTTCTTAGAGCGAAGCTCTTTGTGAATTATTACGTCTTGGAAAATGCAGCTCTTGCTGAGCCAAAGTGTATTAAATGTATCTTTACACAAAATTTCTGGTACTCTATGATACAGCTAGTGAATGGACAAAGACCAACAAATAGTAGGCTGATATCACAACAATTACTGAGCTCGTTTGATTCTTTTAAAACGACTTACCCTAAGATTGTCTTCCCTGTCAAGCTCTTTCCTGGACTTAGTCAAGCCATTACAGAAGCATGCACCGAAATTGCTACTTCCTATACGAACAGTATAGTGGAAAATTTTGAGGAGAAACTTCTCTATTTTTTGATATATAAAATACAAACGGCATTTGTGGTAAGTTGCAACTCAATATTACTTGGGGTCTTACATGAATTTTAAAAAAAGCTCTCATCTTGCGTAGTGTATGCCTTGGAAGCTTGTCAAAAAGGTCACAAGTGATTTCTGCTATCAAGAGATATGCCAAGGAAAACCTAAATGGCCAACTGATGACTACCTTACCAAAGATATAAAAGCAAAGATCCAAACCTTTTGTGAACCTTGGAAGAAGAAGCTGGGGAAGAAAGTGAACATGAAGACATTATCTGCTGATCCTGGGTCTTTCGTACCCTTTTTGTTATCTTTGAACGCAGAATTTGAGAGCGAACACGATGATCATAAACCATTTGACGTACGACGACGTCCTCTTCCAAAATTGCTATCCTTACTGCCAAAGGTTTCCGTTCAATGGAGGTTCATTACCTTGAGCGTGAACGCTCTGTCTTCTTTTGTGAAACGTTCTTTACCCCGCAATTACCAAAGCCAATTAGAGCTGTTTTTCCATGTCTTTGATTTCAAGAAACTCAGGTACAAAAGGTAAGCATACAGTTAATACGGTATGCAGTCGAGTATAATGTATGAGCTTTAACTTCTTGGGCACTTGTAGTATCTCTGAACTAACACCGAATGGTGATAACAAAGAGCTCTTTGGTAATATTGTCAGAACGGATGGGTTTTCAGTTGACTTTCTTTTTTATAAAAGACAACAATCTGGCCATGGTGCCTCGTTCCAAAAATTTGACCTCACTCTTGATGATTTCTCTCTGGATGAAGTTGACAATACTTATTTACCTATTACCCTGGATCCCGGAAGAAAGTCTGTTTTTACTGCTGCTATTGGCCTTGAATATAACAGACAAGTGCGAAGATGCACTACATCCGAATACTATCATATGGCAGGGTCAACGAAATATTGTAAGAAATTGAACAGTATAAAAGCTGTTACAGGAATAGATCTAGTAGAAAGTCAAATCCCCTCGTCAAAGACCTCTCGTCTAGGAGTATATGAGGCGTTCACCAGTTATATGCTCAATAACTTAGACGCTCTCTTTAGTTTTTATGGACATGAAACAGCAAAGGACCGGTTTACGTTGTACCAAGGAAGGCAAAGAGCACCCGAAACTATGGCCAACATGTTGACTCATGGAACGGCCAAGTACAATCGCAAAAAGAGAAGCAAGGCAAGGAAGAGGAAAAAACAGCAGAAGAAGAAGAAGAAGAAAGGAAAGAATGTTGACAAACAGCCGCCAATCAAGTGAGTATCAATGAATTACATGTTCATCGTTTAGCTTACGCACTGATTGATAATTTTTAGAAGTGACAAGAAGTGGAAGGCCGATAAGTACTCAGGATTCCCTAGAAGGGTACCACTGATTGTGTTTGGTGCTGGAATGTTTGGAAAAGATGTAGTCAAGCTGAAAGGGCAAAGATGTGGTGTTGTCGGTAAACTTTTTGCAACTCTGAAGAAACGTGAAGCTGAAGGTCAATTGATTGTTGTCACAATCAATGAATTCAAAACCTCTAAAACATGCAGCCTCTGTTTCTATGATGATATGCAAATTGTTAATACCCCTGGATTCAAGGGTACCGGCGTTCTTCATTGCAAGCAATGTCTAAAGCTATGGCAGAGAGACATTAACGCCGCTATCAACATGATGACTATATCCCAAGCAGTTTGGTCTGGAGCGGGAAGACCCGACATTTTCAAGCCAGCGAAGAAGAAGAAATAATCGCCGTAATAAACACGGTTTTCCTTGTATTTCAAGGATTTAGATCATTACAGGTGAGGAATAGTACGGTTTTTTTTTCTTTTTTTTTTTTTTTGTTTCGCACTGCTAACAAGTTTTTGGAATTTGAATCATTGTTTAAACGGTTTATATTTTGGTCTACAACACAATTGCAACTCATCTAAAATGAAAATATTAATCGTCCAAAAAAAAATGTATTTCATCTAAAATATTAGTTAAAATACTGTAGACAGTCGAATAAAGCTTTTGAATGAATACTTTACTTTTCAGAAATTTTTGAGCGTAACACGTCTGTAATGCGTTCTTCAATACGGCTCAAGTATGCTTCATCTACGAGCGTAAGGTTGGAATTTGCCTATCCCTAATATGGTATCTGCTGGGGTGCTTTGACTAATGTCGATTTCCAGTTATTATTGCTCCGAGCGAATCTATCTATGTACATAAAGACATACTCGGAGTGCAGAGAAGCAATGATTTTAAAGCAGGTTTGAATCATACCTTACTTCCAAGTAGCAGCCTATTCATCCAACAAGAGTGTCTTGTTGCATGACTCTTAGGAAAAAGGTCTATACTCTTTATGTTTTACTAAGAGCCCATAACAATACAAAAGAAAATGATAAAGTTAGCCAAACGCTTTTCCTTATATTCATTTGCATCCATTTCCCTTTTAGACATTCATTCGCATGTTTCTTTTCATATCCCGTTCCCTTTTTCATTATTTCTTTAAAATTAGAAAAAGCCCCCAGTTCATTCCTTTCCTTTTTCTTCATTTTTTATTCCTCTCATCTAAGTTGCTAGATATCATGGAAAAGTTTAAAGAGGTAAGGAGAATAAAGAAGGACATGATGAGCTTTACGTGTTTTTTTGTTTGTTTGATTTATCATTTTGCAGCATTTCTGATATCGTGATATTGCTATACACACTTTTTATAGAAAATTGCAGCTCTTCGCGCTGAAGCAGAAAATGCAACCGCTCGTGCGGACGAACTCGAAGCGCAGGTCAAACAATTGGAAACAGAACATATCGCCAAGGACCATGAGTTGTCTTCTCTTCAGAACAGAGTGAAATTGTTGGAAGAACAGTTAGAGAAGACTGAAGAACAACTCAAAGAAGCGACCCAAAAGTAAACTTTCCCTTGTCATATTGTTAGTTAATTTGTGCATGTTCTAATTTTAGTAACAATAACTTTAGTTTCAACGATGCTGATTTAAAAGCGGAGGAATCCGAGCGCAAAGTAATCAAACTTGAACAAGAGTTGAGTGAAATGGAAGCCAAATATGAAGAGCTGGAAGAGAAGCATAAGAGTTCAAAGGCTGAATTAGAAGAATTAGCACGTCAATTCGAGGATTTATAATGAAATGAGAGCTATATTTAAATAGAAGACTCCTATTCATGAAATACCCTGAACAAACTTATATTTTTATTCCCTCAAATTTGAAGAAAGCAAGGAAATAAAAAGTGGATTTTTCATTACTTCACTCTTTAATTCAGTTCAAACGACAATCTAGTATTTGTAATAGACATAGAGAGGTACAAGGCATTAGGTGGCTTGGGTTCATTACAACGTCTTTGATCTGACGTTTTTAGTGCTTTATTTGAGATACCCGTAGCACTCTAGGAGGCTTTTTTACACGACCTTTCTCCGTTCTTCGATACCTTACGATCGAGCCGACAGAATCAGGTATACTTGTCATTGAAGATGCTATATTCGTTTTTTCCTCGGGCTGGACTTTTTTACAGTCATCACATTCAAACAATTGTTTCCGAGGACTTTTATGATGATGATTTGATTTAAGTCCAATGCGTCCTCTCAACTGAGCTTCTCCTCGCTATTTCAACATAAAAACCAATGCTTCAGTCTCCAATTGCGCCACAGTATCCATTTTTTTTTTTTTGTTACCTTTATTTTTTCGACTTTGGTCACAAAAAGGCTCATTCCATCATGTTTTCTCCATTCTCGTGATTTTATCTTATGTCGTACAGAGCTTGCATAGTGTTGTAGTGTTGGTAAAACGCGTACAGTGACTTTCAGATCAAAGTCAGGGAAAAGCCGATTGTTGCGATTGATGTATTTTTTGCCACGAAGAGCCAGCTTCTTGGCTGCTTTACAGGATTCTTTGTATTTACCAGACACGGCTAACACAAATGGATCTTCCGTATCCAACGTTGACTCAATAAACTGAGGTTCAAATTTACCAGAATGAATAGCCACTATAACAATATGGGGGCCAAATTGGTCAGAACGTTTCATTCAATTTCATTCAAATAACTTGACCAAATACTTACTTGCTACTATATCCGAATCATCCGTATATATTTCGGTTCCCCATAATGCTCTCTTTTTCACTTTAACATTTCCATAAGTGAGATATTTCGCAGGTACTCGAATCTCTATGATGCCATTCACATTGCGTTCTAGGTTTGGCAGCAAAAATTGCGGTGAATACAGATAAAAGCCTAGAAAGGATTCCTTTGTTCCTTCTATCGACTTCCATACTTGATCATTATTCACTTTCAATGTAGGTTTGACATCTTTCTGCGCCGGCGGGCGTTGTTGAGGCTGTAATGGTATACTAAGAAGAGATTGATGATTCACAGAATGTGGCTGTTGTTGCTGTTGTTGCGGCGATGAATAGAAATGGGTAAGGTTGTTGGCTTTTAGCGATGAATTAGTATAATAAGGCTGATGGTGCTGCTGTGGGGGCACTTTTCCTCCTTCACTTCCAAAACTTTTATTCCTTCCCAACATCATAGCTGCTTGATCAATCATATTCGAAAAAGCATTTCCCATCAAATTCATTGAGCTTTTACGACGTTGTTGCTCCTGTACTGGTAATTGACCTTGTTGACTGATACTATTGCTACGTGCCACTGCTACAGCAGCAGCTAATTTCTGGGTATCTTCCTGACTGAATGAATTACGGTGGAAACCGCCTGAATGTAATAAGTTACTGATATTGGCAGTAATTGCCGCTAGGTTACCTATAGCGGTGGCTGTTGCATGTGCATTAGTGTTGTTTTGCTGCTGCTGTAATGGATGCTGCTGCTGCTGCTGCTGCTGCTGCTGCTGTTGTTGTTGTTGTTGTTGCTGCCGGTTCTGTATTGTTAAAGCACTATTGTGGGGTACCTGGTTATTTCTAACAGCTGCCACAGCCGCTAATGCATTACCTAAAATCTCGGATGGCAAGCTTTCAATAGACCCTTTACGATCATGTAAATTTCCCATGTTTGGCAAGCGTGGCGAGGATAGTTGCTCAATAACCGAAGCTGATACACTAGCATTACTTAAACGACGCAAAGCGGCACTGATATCCGGTAAACTATTCAGAGCGGCAGATAAAGACTGTTGTTGTTGGTTAGGAGCCATATTGTTTACATTGCTGTTATTATGATGATTGCTGACTGAAGTGGTTACAGCTGGCGAAGGCGTCATCTTTACAATAGGTGTATTATTATTATTCAAAGTATTATTGGAAGTTGTGGGTATAGTAGGTGCAGGAATAACAATGGGAGAGCTTGAAGTTGTTTTATTTGATGCATCGGGAATAGAAGATTGCTTCGCTAGTGGAGATACTGGCACTATCGGCGGAATATCTGCAGTGGTAATTGCTGGAACTGACTCAAGGGTTGTCGACGGTGGCATTGTGGAAGGTGCTTTAGAATTTATATGTTCTGGTCCAACGGCGGAAGCGGGAAAAGATGACTGTTCTTGGACTGATGTGGATGACAATGATGGATCTGATGTAACAGGTTCTGAACTTGTTGATGACACTGTGTTTGCTCCCACTGCTTGTGTAAGGGCATCATCGACTGTCTTTGTTTCGGCTTCTCGCTGTTGTACCAGACCACCCGTTGTTCCTACGGTTTTTTCGCCATCAGTTGCAGTATTAGAGTCCACAGGTGCTTCTGCATCCTGAACAGATGTAAGCGCTAATACCAGTTGCTCATTAGTGATTTGTTCTGATTGTGAGTTGTCCGTTGAGGCTCGGATATCCGTTCTTCCTTGTTTAATGGACGTTGCTATAGTTTGAAGGAAAGCGTAAACACCATCAGTATAAATGATATTGCACAAAATTTAAAAATTCAAAACAACCCAAAGGAACTATTATTACAGGTCGAAGAATGAGCTGCTGAGTCCACTTCTGTTATTATCGATGACACTAGTTAGCCATGAATGGAAGAGAGAGGTATTGCTATCCAATTTGCTTACCTTGCCCTGACAGAACATTTGTGTCTTGCAAACCCTTTTCCACAATTTGCACTGTATGTTCGTCATCCTGGCTTATTCCTAAGTTCGAGTCTTCAACAGTTGATGATGCTTGTTCAACTTGTGACTCATCGCTCAATTTCTGCTTTTTATACTTATCGGTTGAGGGATCGGATGGTTCCTCTGAAGTCCGTTTCATTCCGACATCCTTCTCTGTCATTGTATTCAGATATTTCTAGTTTCGTTCTGCTATACGGATTTTTGTTGCCGTTGCCAAAAAGTTACAAAATACAAGTTCAATTTTATTAATGTATAAAGGTTAGAAGTTTCAAGTATCTTTTTAATTTAATACGGTAATCGTTGATTTGCCGGTGTGACTCGTAAAATTGGGATTGGAAACCCCCCTTTTTCCTGCAAAACACAGTTCCAACAAAATTCCCCAAGTGAGCGTTTTCGCCGGTTTAATCTTAAATGACTGACAAGAATGTTCCTTGTTGACTGAACAAAGGCAGTAAGGGAAACAAAGCAGTGTTCCAGATATTGCAGATGATCTTTATAGAGTCTTGTGAACAATAGATTGCGTTTAACAAAAATTCTATAATGTAACATTGAGGAATATTGGGATTTTCAACTTTTGTGGCTTATTTGTGCAATGAAAAACTGTCCGCATGTGAGGAGGGGGATTTTGAATTTATGCTCTTCCGCAACAAATTACTCTTTTTGAACGGAATCAAATCCATCGTTCGTTATTATCAACTGTAAAAATCTGTAATATGCAATCTGACGAAGTTGTTTGGCAAATTCTCAATCATAATTTCTCTTCATATAAAGTCAAGTAAGTAGCTGTTATGGGGTTGCTTCTGATTAGCCTGCCGTGAACTCAAGGAAACTTGTATTTTTGCTGTTAGAACAAAGACGGGTACATTCGATCGAAATCCATATAATGTCACTGGTCTTTTCAATAGACAATCATGTCCCTTGTCTAATAGTAGATATGCTACAGTAAGAGAAGAGAAAGGTACGCATTGGTACTTTAAGAGCATCCATGCAACTCCGGTTTTGACGAGCAATTTTCCCATTAGGCATTCTGTATCTCTATATGAAAACACCTGAACGTGCACATAGTCCAGCAAAAATGTGGGAAAAGAAAAAGTTATCAAAGAATTACGCAGAAGCATTAGCACAAGTATGTAATACGAACAAGCAGCATTTCATTTTGTCGCTATTCGATTTCATTCACACAAAAATTCATTCTTGCCATCCTTTTTCACTTATTTTACCTGTAGATCGACAAAGAATTACAATATTGGCCCAACTTTTTGATTCACAAATGCAAACAACGTCTCACAAAACTCACTCAGATGTTGATTCGTATGCGTAAATTGAAACTTAAAGAAAAGTAAGGAAAAACTTGCCAAATTTTTAGTTTATTCATTTATATACTGATAAGCTTTATCAAATTGTTTTGCACAATAATTTAGGGATAGACCTCAGTTGGTCGGTATTAAGAAGAAGTTAGAAAGACGTGAAGCGAACCGTGAACGTAAAGCAGAAGCAGCGGCACGTATTGAGAAATCGATTGAGAAGGAATTAATTGAACGATTGAAGAGTAAGGCATATGGTGATGCACCGCTCAATGTCAGTGAAGAAATCTGGAAGAAGGTTTTGGAAGACGAAAATGGAGATGCAGAAGAAGAAGAAGAAGAAGAAGAAGAAGAAGAAGAAGAAGACGAAGAAGAAGAAGAAGAAGAAGACGAAGTAAGTTTCATACACCTCTAGTTATTTATTGAGAAGGCTCGTTGATGTTTAACCATTTGTCAAATCATAGGACGTTGAATTTGTGTCTGATGAGGGAGAATCAGAAATGGAAGGAGAGTTCGAATGGGAAGAGGAAAAAGCATAAGTTTACTTATTCGAGGCAGGATATCAATATAGACTATGTCCAAAAGGATGTTTACATTTTCAAAAGCACATTATCACTATTTAATAAACACAGAGCTTGTCATTTCAATTTCAACACTCGAAAGGGACAGTTTCGTACCTAAGTTGTGGCATAGACTGTTAAAGCAGACACGCGCAGCTAAAAGTGGGCTATCCTGCTTGAATGCTTCCACATGCTCGAGATGGATACAAACATTTGTAAAGGCTTACAACCATTTTACCCGTAAGCTTTATCCCAGCAAAGTCAATTTTGACAGTGTATAGTTCAGATTTGAGCATTTCTTTATCTGTTTTGGTGCTGAGTTGCCTAAAAACTACATCCGCGTGATTCAAATCATAAGTACTACAAATATCATTGAAAAAATCAATGTAATTCGCACTCATGAAAATTCTAAATTTCAGTCTGCCTTTTTCCCTTTCTGTAAAATTAATTTGCTGCTCATGTTAAAACCCAAAGTCATCGCTAATGTCCTAAGTCAAACAACAAATAATGGCATCAAAGCATCAATGTAAATCAAAAACTTCTGTTCTCTCTCTTTTTTTTTATATGCGTCGACTTTATTCTTATGACATTTGTTAGTATAATGACAAGTGAAGGATCTCTAATATCGTTTGCTGCAGACAACGACAAAGATGCAAGCACTTATTCAGCAATATGCGCAAACATATGGAACACTTACAAAAAAATGAATACCGGGGCTTACAAAAAGTTACAGTCGCAGCTTGTTTATTGTGAGGTGAATATGCTAGAAATCTCAAACGGGATTACGCTATTTTGCTAATTTGACGTTTTCCAATAGAACGGAGTTGTTCTCGTCACTTGTGTCGGTAACATGTTACTATGTTTGGTTGCATTGCCCTCTACTGACTTGGGCATTTTGAAGGCAAAAGCAGAAGCTATAAAATCCCACCTAAAAGAACCTTTAACCCAAATTGCAACGTCTGAAGGCTATCCATTGTGAATTAAGCGTCCTAGAAACTCATACCACGATTTTAGACGGAATCCAATTTATCTCTGTACTTTTGGCGAAATAAACCAACCAATAGCAAACAAGCAAAATTTTGTGCGCTTGCAACACAATCCCTCTTTTATTTCGTTCTATTCCTTTCTCTTTGACATTTTATACACTTCCCTTTTTTCCTGCTGTTATTTCAATTATAATGGTCAAGTTGACTTCTGTTCTGGCTTTTGGTCTGACTGTCATCAGTGGATTAGGTATATACATCGAGAGATAATTAGACGCGCATAAGGGTCTTTGGTATAGGTGTCCGATTGAACAACTGACCCATATGAATATAGTCTCTGCTGAACTTTCTGCCGATCACGTTCCTACGAAAATCTCGGTTACATCTCAATTTCCAAATAATCCTTTCGGATGTAAGCATCTCAATGGGTTCTACACTTTTTTGACGCTCACCATTGTCTAACGTAGCTTGATTACCTAGTGATTGTGAACGGTCAGCGTAACCAAGTACTTTTGGACGTTACTAGCAAAGAAGATACACCTTATACTGTGTTTGCTATTTCCGGACAAGTGTTTAAAGCTGATGATTTCAGTCAATCTGTCCGTAACGTAAGTCTTGAAACCCAATTAAAAAATTGTGGCAGAAATGATACGTACTTGTAGGCTCACTTTGTGGTCTCTCTTCTCTTTTCATGCTCATTTTGTAGTTGACAGCCAGTCGTTATGAAAAGTTATTACAACCTGGCTCCACATTACAAATTCCTTATAACTTTTACTCTGAATTTGCTCCTGGAGATCATGGTTTGACAGTTTACGTTGACTTATTAAACGAAGTAAGTGAAAGTCAATTCCATAGCATCTTGAGAAACACAATGCTTACCCATTGTTTGCTTACATCATGCTTTATAGAAAACTGTCACTCGTATTGTAGGCTATAACGGTACCATTACAGTGACTGATCCAGAGAATTCCTTCTTTGACCCCCAACTGTAAGTATTTTTATTGCAATAGTGTTCGCCACCTAGGACTCATTTGACTCGCTTCATTTGCCATGATGATGGTCGAAATAGCATTGTTTTGTATATTGTCTTGATTGCTGGTGCTGTTGGTGTTGGCTATGTTATCCGTGAAGCATTCTTTGCAGACACCAAAAAGAAGACAAAGAAAGTAAGGATAATATTCGGGAGATTTGGCCCTTCTGAAAGGACTTTATACTAACTCATCTCTCTCTCTCTTCTCAAGGCTAAAAAGGTGATTGAAAGCAATGAAAAGCCCACCCATCGTGATGAGAAGGGTGAGATGGTTTTGGATCAATCCTGGATTCCTGAGCAACATCTCAATTTAAGCAAAGGTTCACCTAAAGCTAAGAAGAGAGCAACTCGCAAGTAAAACGCTGAAGAACCTTAGTATACTATCATAGTTTCTTCATGTATAACCTATTGTAATTTTGTAAGAAGGAAAAAGGGCAAATCTGTGAATTGCTATACTGATAAAAACCCTCAAAAAGATAAACCTTCATTTGTGGTAAAGATACGTTCAAAGCGCAGGCTAGATTGTAGAATGAAGTTTCTATATTGAACTACAACTGACAAAGGACAATTAGAAGGTTTGAAAAGTTATGCCTATTTGTCATGATACGGAATGCAATTTTCTTTGGTTGAGATGGATACGACAGAGTTTTTTATTGATAGTATTATACAATCGTTGAGAAAACAATGCACGAGCATTGCAGGCTATATCTGAAAAGAGAGGTTGTAACCATTACAAAAACGTTGAAGAACAGAGTGTGACTGAAATGGATAAATATGTAGTTTAGTGGATATAAATGTTGACAGGATAATGAAGAATGCTTTTGCATATGGGGGGGCAATAGCTATTGTGTTAGCATACTCTTTACTTTGAAATCCAATAATGAAATAAGTTGGCAAAGTAGGACCGAGAATAGTACAGCAGCCAAAGGGGGAGTGTTCAGAAATTTAAAGTGGAGCACTGATACGGTTTGCTCAACTGGGGTAAATTTTTTTGCAGTAGAAAATGTTTGTAGTAGAAATTTTTTTCTTCTCTTTGAACTTAACTTGATTCAAAATAACAAATGTCGGACAGTGAAGAAAAAATCATTCTTTTTTGACCGGTTTGAATTTTTCTCTTTGGTTTTGAAATTGATTAGTTATAGATGAGTTTCAGTGGTTGGAAAAAGTATATTGAAGAAGATGATCTTGTCATCGTATACGTTGTAAGTAACCTATTTATTACCTCATGGTGGTTGAAAGGCGCAATTGTTCAAAGGGTCCTTTTTTCTACTTTAGACAAGAGAAAACATGTCTCCGATCTACGTGAAGAGAGGGGAAACCTTAAATAATCGATTTGGTACTTTCCATCATGATGACATGATCGGAAAAGAATTCGGTTCCAAGGTAAATTAGTCAACAAGCTTTAACATAGAGATAGTAGTTATTTATACTTTGTCCATACATCTAGATGGTTTCATCCAATTATAGAGGTTTTGTTTATTTATTACACCCTACACCGGAATTATGGACACTTGTTCTTCCTCATCGTACACAGATCTTGTATATAGCCGACATTTCATTCATCACAGCACAACTTGGTCTAAAGCCAGGTGTTAAAATGATAGAGTCTGGCACTGGATCAGGGTCATTCTCTCATTCCATTGCCCGTACTATTGCACCTACTGGTACATTGTATTCATTCGAATATCATGAAGAGCGTGCCAAAATGGCTGAAAGGGAATTCAAGGAACACGGATATGGAGATATAATAAAAATGCATCACCGTGATGTCTGTAAAGAAGGCTTTCAGTTGCATGATTTGGTGGATGCTGTATTTTTAGATTTACCAGCGCCTTGGGATGCAATTGCTTCAGCTAAACAAGCATTTAAACAAGATAGAACGGGAAAGATTTGTTGTTTCAGTCCTTGTATTGAACAAGTAGCGCGGTCAGTAACCGCTTTAGAGCAGCATGGTTTTGTCGGTATGCTATTCTTCCCACTTTTGATTTTGATGGTTTTATACCACCCGTGCTACTGTTGATCTAACTATCATTTATGGAATTGTGCCTTAGAAATTACAATGTATGAATGTTTGATCAAAGAACATATAGTTACACCTTTACAAAAGTTCGACTTTTCAGCAGCCCTGCAAGATGCAAGAGAAAGAAAAGAAAAGGGTTTGCCTCCATCGGATTCTTTTGGTGTAAAACGAAGATTAGCTAGAGATGAACGTACAGTGACACCTCAAGAGATTGAAGAAGCGGCAAATTTGATGTTAGTTTCGAAAACAATAGGCGAAACAAGAGGACATACTAGCTATTTGACGTTTGCAACCTTCTTACCCTTTACAACAGCATCATAGGTGGAGAAATCTGAAGATATACCATGATTCAGGAAGAAATAGTATAAAAAAGATGGACAGAAATTCATCGTTATTCTCATCGCTTTATTTTTTAATCTTCTACTATATGTATTTATTGTATCACTATAAATATGATCTGAAGCATTTAGCATAGTTAATATAGACACACTTATTCTGGTCATCATTCTTCAAGATCCTTCCATTGCACATAATATTATTTACGTTCACTTGATTTGATCTTGATAAAGTGATGGATCCAAAGCAATAAGCATTCTTACAAGGAAGATAACTCTGTTTTAGTAAACATATTTAACTAAGTGTTTTGATGAAAAATCTATGGATGGCTTTTAACAGGAGAATTGTTGGTTAAAGCAGCAATATACGGCAGAATAATCCTTATTTTCAGATAGTCCTTTCTTACATACTTTATATGGCATTGAGCAGCGCAGAGAGAATTCAAACACCACTGACTTAACTTATCCTTTTATGTGTGTGTTTCTTTATTTTTTGGACCTTCTTTTCTTGTAACCACACAGGACATTTCAAAACACTTGTTTTGTTTCAACTTACACATCATGGCCAGTGCACTCATCTACAACGAGAATGATGGTTTTGTCGATGGCATTCTGAGGGGTTACTATTCAGGCATCCTCAATTCCACACAATACTTAAACTTTACACAATGTGAAACACTTGAAGGTATAAGCTTGCAATGTTAGAACCGAGAAACTCATACTCCTCAATACTAACAGATTCAGAAACCAAAAAAATTCATACAAAACTTTGTTTCTACCAGACCTTCGTCTTCAATTGGGAGCAACTGACTACGGCACACTTTTACAAAACGAACCTTCACCGATTGCCACTTCCACAATCTCTGAAAGATTGACACAAAAGCTTGTAGAAGAATTTGAGTACGTTCGCAGTAATGCTGTTCAACCTCTATCTAAGTTCCTGGATTATATTACGTATGTGATATTAATATTAGTAAGAAATACTAACTATTTTCTTATATGATGGATCAAAAAATCTCAAATGTTTCATGTACATGTACTGATATGACAGTTACTCCCCTAATCTAGATATGGATATATGATTGATAATGTCATTTTGATTATAACGGGCACACTTCATGAACGTGATACTCACGAATTACTTGACCGTTGTCATCCTCTTGGTGTTTTCGATACAATGCCTGCTTTATGTGTTGCGACCACGGTATCCGAACTTTACAACACCGTTTTAGTTGAAACACCTTTAGGTAATTCAAAAATGCGAACAGTGACGCGTCTGAAGCTAGAATAAGTATTTTAACGCTATATTTAACAGCGCCATACTTTGCCAACTGCTTAAGTGCTCACGACTTGGACGAGCTCAACATTGAAATTATCCGTAATACCCTATATAAAGCCTATCTTGAAGATTTTTTCAATTTTTGCCAAAATATCGGCGGACCCACTGCTGAAGTCATGACTGATATCCTTCGTGTAAGTATTGCTGAAATGAGAAAAAGTTATAAATGTCCTCGTACGATGCCTTTTGTTAACAGAGTAAGTGAATGGTACTTTTGATTCTTTTATTCTTATGAAAATTGTTTGTTCCAGTTTGAAGCGGACAGACGTACGATCAATATAACCATCAACTCCTTTGGTACAGAATTGCCAAAAGAAGACCGTAGAAAGCTTTTCCCTACTATTGGTCGTTTGTATCCTGAAGGAAATGCGCGCTTAGCCATTGCTGACGAAATGGATCAAGTGAAGTCTACTTGTGAAATAATTCACGAGTACCGCAATTTCTTTGACAGTACAAACGGCAAGACATTAGAGGATAAATTCTTTGAAATGGAGGTATTCTTAAACCGACAAGCTTTCCAACAACAATTTAACTACGGTGTCTTTTATGCTTATATCAAACTGAAGGAGCAGGAAATCAGAAATATTGTTTGGATCGCAGAATGTATTTCACAAAATCAGAAAGATAGAATCAACAGTTATATCCCTATTTTATAATCAAGATTGCTTTCTTTTTTCCATGGATAAGACTATTACTTTATGGTTATAGGATTGCATCATTTGCTCCCTGCTCATCTTTTAATGGAGTCTTATAGATATCCCTGGGCCTTTTAGCATTACTTTTGACTTGCTCTTTATCGTATATAAATAAAACATGATTCTCTACAAGTAAATTACTATTTATTTTATGTTATATGATACAGTATAAGTGATATGAATAATGGATATAAGTGTAAAGTGTTGGTATGAGGGCGAATGAAACTATAATTTAACTTGTTCGTCTTGCTCTTGTTGCTTTTGAATCTCAGCGTACATTTGTAAAGCTTTCAAAATATGGGAATCATCCAAATTGGTAGCTTCAGCTAGTTTCTCTAATACATTAGCAAAGCGTCCCATTTTTGACAAATATAAAGAAGAAACAGCATTTTCGACTCGCGTTACACAGTTTTCCATCATCATGATCAGTTCTTCATCCGTAGCATCTTCTCGTAAGTGTCTATCCAACATTAATCCAAGACCATTAAAGGCTG
The DNA here is from genome assembly GCF_025528875.1 of Mycotypha africana. Classification (NCBI taxonomy): domain Eukaryota; kingdom Fungi; phylum Mucoromycota; class Mucoromycetes; order Mucorales; family Mycotyphaceae; genus Mycotypha; species Mycotypha africana. The sequence goes on along the minus strand of NW_026515735.1, from coordinate 725,318 downwards.
TACTTTTAGTATATGGTATCATTGAGTTATTGTTACTGGTGGTGGTATCTAACAAACTGGTAGAAGAAGAGTTCTGTTGTTGTTGAAGAGTGTACTGATTGTTTATGGTGCTGCCTGCTTGATGCCGTGTGAGTTGTACATTTCCAGAAGTTAAGCGTTCTAATCGTATAGCCAGATTACTCATAGCACAGACCAAATTTGGATCAATGGTACGAATTGCCTTCCTGTTGCTGCTATTACCATTTATAAATGGGCGCGGAGACAAATAATCAGTCGAGGCTTGGCTAGCATTTAGTTCAGGGCTTGTAAGAAGCGACGCAGGACCTATACTGTTCGTATTTGATACACTAGGCGAAACCCCTAGCGAGGACGTTCCGAGTTCTTTGGCTGATACGACACTGCTGGCGCCTGTTGTTGTTGCTGTAGCTATAGCCGACATTGTAACGTTGTTTCCATTATTAGCAGCGGTATTCGCAGTAGCAGTAATAGCCTGACTTTTATCTACTTCGATACGGCTCAATAGTTGTTTTGGGTAAACCAAACTTAGAGTTTCTGGCGTTTCTAATCCCTTTAAACGACGTTCACCTAGTTCAACCACATGGAAACCCAATTGCTTCAATTGTATCAAATCTCGATTGATAGGGAAGCTGTCCAAGAAGTCGTCATTAGCAGCAATAGAGATCATTGTCGTTGTAGGCTCAAGGCCATTGCTACTACTGCTATTATGCCGACTTTGATTTCCTAACATAGCCTCTTGCTGTTGTTCAAACATACTAGGGAAATTTCTCAATGCCGTTATCACGTCCATAGAAACACAAATCTGTCCACCATCGGCAGCATTACAAATTCGACTTGCTTTATTCACCACAGGACCGAAATAATCCATTCTCTTCGTAATTGGATTTCGTTCAAATACAGGTGAACCAAAATGGATACCCATTCGAACGGAAAGTCCACGATAAACTATGACGCCATCTTTTTCTATTTCACGACCTTCTTCTGTATCCAATATTCCTGCCGGCCAGTCAGCTTCTAACAACTGAAGCTGGACAGTAAAACACCATAAAAGAGCAGCTGTTATGTTTTTGAAACAGACCATAAACGCATCACCTTCCGTTTTCACTTCATAGCCACCAACACTACGTAGTGTACGACGCATAATAGCATCGTGAATCTTGATGGCGGCCCGCATGTTTTCAGGTTGCGTTTCCCAAAATTGAGTAGAGCTTTTGATATCAGTAAACACAAGTGCCAATTCATCAATAGGAGGTGCCACTTCTCTTTCTAATCTGGCCAGTGTCTAATGATGAGACAAGGAGAGCATTAAAAAAAACATTGTTCACATTTTGTAAATCTACATATCATATATGTTTTGATGCTTACGGAATCCACGGGTATTTCTTCTTTTCCTCTATTTCGTTTATTGCTACTCTTTACCATCATTCCATCATCCAATATATCTACACCTGATCCACTACCATTGCTACCGCCACCGATAACTCTTCCGGCTCCCGCGTTACTACGGTTGTTATACTTGTTGTATCTTTTATTTCCACGTTTATTCATGAACAAGTCGCCGACACCGATCACCATCACCATTAGATTATCATTCGCACCATAGGTTATAGCAAAATCCCTTAGTTTTTGTGCTGCTGCCATCAAATCATCCTTTTCCGTTCGTGCAATATCGACCGCTGTCTGGTACGTCATCCTGTCCCATAATCCTCTCGATGCGATAATTACAAACTCGTCATTTTCTGCCAAATCAATGGTGGACACGAATGGATTACAGTTTACCGCAGGAATCAAGTGGAAATGACCAAAGTTCCGCGACACATTCAGTTCATTGTTAAGGAGCCCTGAGTTAGAAACATAACCTCCAGCTGCACGAATACGGGACACTTCACTAGGATTCAGAGGAATATGTTTTTGGGTGATCTCAAATGCTTGGCCGTTGTTGCGAGAGATAACAGCTAGAGCATCACCAACATTGGCAACATAGAGTTTGGTACCTGCAATATAACAAACAACAGCTGAAGCCCCACCACTATTGCCAGCAACGTTGGGTGATGATGAAGGATGCTGATAAGGCAATGAAGAATTCGTATTTGTGTGCTGATAATTATGCTGGCTTTGTAATTGTAGTTGTTGTTGTTGTTGGCCTAAATGTTGCTCCATACTAAGAAACGCTCTACGCACAGCGGAAACAATAGTATCGTCACTTTTAAGTGAGGCCAATTCTTTAGTAAATTGTAAGGTGAACATATCGTTTAATTCCTTCGTCAGTTTGCTACTGTTCAAGCTAGTATTAGAATTAGTGTTAGCCGCACTCGTTGTATTGATATGCGTCGTTGGTATTGCTGCGGTAGAAGCCGTCGAAGCTGCTGTTCCACCTTTATAGTTTTGATGATGATATTTGTTCGCATTCGTTGTAGTACTATTCGTGGTCGTATTGGTACTACCGCCGTGGCATCCGTCAAATAAAGCAAATAGACATTCATTATCCTTTCCCCTGAAACGAGGCATTACCAAATCCCAAGTGGACAGATGATCACTCGGGCCCAACCAATCTGCTACGCCGTAAGACATACGGTTCACCTCAGAAGGTGAAGTACGAACACGTCGATCATGGAATTCCTCTGGTATTGACACGCCTAAAATAGTAATATCCATAAGCCCCAGCATACGAAGCCGCGTAAGAGCACTAAAATCACTTAAATCCTTTCTTTGTTGCTGCTGCTGCTGTTGTTTCTTGTTGATAGCGTAAGGATGATGATAATGATGCTGGTGATAATAATCTCCATGTGCTCCTACGGAGGAGGTACCGTTCAGGTTGGCCTCAACATGCATATCATGTTCGTTGCTTACTCCACCTGTACTAGGGACAAGCTGCGCTGTGCTTTTCTGTATTTCTAAGCGTTTATTTCCTGATAAGTTCAGATATTTCAACCCCAAATTCCAGTTCCAGTTCCAATCATAAGGCCAATTAGCAATGTTGTATTTCAGAACATTGTTACCGACATCTAATACGAGCAGTTTACGTAGCTTGCCAATTTCAGCAGGCAATGTTTGTAACTTGTTGCCGTTGACGGCCAACACGCGTAGATACTGAAGCCGCTCAATGTCATCGGCAGGTAACGAAGTCAAGTGGTTTCCAGATAAGTATAGTTCGTATAGATGTTGATGACAGAGGCCGTCCGGGGGGATCTCGTACAAATCATTGAAGGACAAATTTAGGGTTCTCAACTCAAGAAATAGAGAAAGAGGAGACCAGACGTCATCAGTGAGACGGTTATCGCCCAAAAACAGCTGACGAAGTGAAAGAGAGAGTGGAGGAGGATGATTGCGCGGACTAGCGAAGAAGCTAGGAGGATTGAAGTTTGGCTGTTGTAATTGCGTCTGTTGTGAGGGCGGTTGTAACAGGGGGGTCGACTGTGGCTGTGAAGGTAATTGCTGGTGAGGATGAACCATTACTTGGTCAGATGAATAGGAAGACGATACCAGATGAGGATATGAGGGGGAGTTGTTATTGTTCAATATGGGTGTTGCAAGCGAATGTACATCCGAGGAGAAATAATCCATTTGCTGTTGCTGTTGTTGTTGTGATGCAGTAGTAGCTGCAGTAGCGGTGCTGCTGTTATTGATTGTTACGGTTGTTAATGATGCTTTACGACTACTAGCTTTCATACTACTAGTAGTGTCAGAAATAGCTGGTGATTCCGTCGCGTTTGTATTGACATAAAGGCTGTTGGTATGGCTGAAAGAGGAAGATGCAGAAGATGCGGCCGCTGCTGCTGCTGCTGCTGCTGCTGCTACTGCCACTGCTGTCATACAGATTGGTTCTGGAAAAGATTCCAATAAATTGGAAGAACAATTCAATGTTTGTAGAGAAGCACATAACCATATTTCTTGAGGCAACACTTTCAAGTTATTTTTCTGAGCATCCAATGTTCTTAATTCAGCCAATTGACCCACTTCATCAGGTAGTGTTTCCAAGTTATTATTTTGAATCGATAATCTAACCAATTTTCGTAGGGCACCAATGCTGGAAGGAAGACGATTTAAGGTATTACTGTCCAAAATAAGGCGCTCCAAGTTGAGAACATTATGGAAGAGGTCTTCCGACAAACTGGACAATTTACAGCAAGACAAATTGAGTTCGGTCAAAGCGGATAAAGCATTCGCAGATGGTAGAGAGAGGTTAAATTGCGTAAGGTGATTTTTATACATTTTCAGCTGCCTCAAGTTCCTGAGTCGAAAATGAACGATGCTGGTAGGGTTATAGTCCATGAGTAACACTTCCAAGCTTGGCAAATGAGACACTACTTCCAAGTCTGATATCAAGTTTTGACGTAAATCCAGTTCTCTTAGCTTCGTCAGATAAGTGAAGCTTAAAGGTAAAGCGCCAGTTAAACGGTTTGCGATAGCATATAGACCCACCAAGTTTGTTAACTGGCTGATTTCGTCGGGAAATACTTGTATCTTATTGAAACTAACATCCAAATAAGTTAAAGAATTGATACTACAGACGACCAAAGGAAACTTTGTAAATGCATTGTTGGATATGTAAAGGGATGTTAAGCGCTTGAAGCATGTAGCAAAGGATGCAGGCAATGCTTCCAACTTATTGTTGATAGCTCGCAAAGTTCTCAACTGAGACAATACATGTAGATCAGCATGATCCAGCTCTTTGAGCTTATTACCAGAGATATTCAAATGTTCTAGTGAGATCATGTGTTTCAGTGAAGAAGGCAATTGAACATATTCGTTATCGGCAATACACAATTGTTTGAAGTGCGCACTACTACACTGCTGTGCGAAATCTTGCGGAATGATGATTTGAAGGTTTTTGGAAATATCGAGTGAAACAATACGGTGTGCATGGTGATATAGGAATATAGGAATTGTATTCAGACACCTTGACTGCAAATCAATATGTTGACCCACCATATCTTTTTCGTTCTGTAGCGATAACTGGTGTGAAGGGGTGGTTGTTGCCATGTTGTTAGGCATCAATTGGAATCTGACGAGATAAGTGCAGTCATCAATCTTATCACTTTCCATATAGCCCATTTGTTCTTGCAATAATTTTTGTAGTTGCAAAGGGCGCTCTGGTAAGTGCAGGACGCGTTCTTTATTATGTCTTCGCATGACGAGGTTGACCTTGTTAATATCGAGCGACATGAAGTATTTGTTGGCTATTTTATGTAATATTTCCATGACGGTTGTGTCCAAAGGAACATGCAGGGTATTATAGGTTTCATCCGGTCTGTACACCTTGATATTTGCCTACAACAATAAATTAGCATAATGTCAGCTCATTCCTATCGCCCAAATAAAAGAGGCGTACAAATGTCAACAAATGACTTTTACATATTTTATAGGCGGTGCCTCATTTTGAACATCCATGTGATAATCAACAAATTCTCCTGATGGCTGCTGTTGCTGCTGCTGTGTATCTTCATCCAGTAGATTCACTGCTGTAGTTGTAGAAGGTAGTTGTACGCCCCAACTATCGGGTGGAGCCCAGGCTTCCAAAACGTCATAGTTACTATTCTTAGGAGCCTCTTGTTGCTGAAGCACAGATGGTATGGGGGACACTGTAGCAGTAGGTGCTGTGCTTAACTCATGATAATACTCCTTATTGACAATCCCATCCATTTTTTCAAAATTTTGGTCCACTGTGATATTGAATAGGTTAGTCATCTGTTTTCGATGGAATGAACTCAACAATAGTACTCACGTTTTAATTGCAACAATGAATCTTTGTCATTTTTATTGTTACTATTACTACTGCTGCTACTGCCTTGATGGTGATGATGATGCAATATATGTGGATGAGGATAATGAAGATGGCCATAATGGAAGTGGTGGTTCTTTTTACTGTTTCCACTGCCACCGTTGGAATTGATGTTACTGCTACTATTGTTATGGCTGTTGCTCATTGTTGTGGCAGCAGAAGACGAAGAAGATGAAAACGATGAGCCCTTTTTCTTATTATTATGATTGTGATCTTCCTTTGTTTGTTGATGTTGATAATAGTAGCGTTGGACATCGGATGCAGATGATAAATCGTTTAATAAGCTTGCATTATCATTCGACACTTTACGTGGAATAAGGGTGTTCGAGGAATCATGATATTGATTAGCATGATTTGTAAGACCATGACCTATTGCAATGGCAGAGGCAGGATTAGTGTTCTATGTGCGGATATACTAAACATAAAGAACTCACTTTTCTTCTTTCCAAATCTGAAAAGATGCCTTTTCCGCGGTTGCTGCTGAGGTTGTTCGTTGGTGGTCGGCTTAAAATACTGTCTTTCAATAGAGTTACTTCGCCGCAATGTATCTCCGCCTCCTACTTGTCTGCCCCCTCTAGGGAAGGGTAAAGGTTGTTGATAATGTTGATGTTTGGAGCTGATTTTGGCAGATGTTGAGGAATATGGTATAGGTGATAGCTCTTTATTGTTGTAGTTTGCAGTGCTGGGGGCGATAACATCCTTCATGTTAGAGGTATCGGGTATTATATTGGTATGTTTAGTGTTGTCGAATGAACGTCTTCGATGCTGTTGGTGTTGGTGCTGCCTCATATGTTGAGTTGACAGAACAGATATGGGTGCGGTAACAACGGTTGTAGCAGAGTTATTTTTATGCGATAAGTAAGTGGATAACTGGCCAGTAGAAGAATTACGGTTATGACGCGAATGTTTACGTTTGTTGTTATGGGCACTGGTTGTAGGAGAAGTGTTAGTAGTTATGGTGAGATGAGATGAACTTGATGACGATGGTATAGGTGATCCAGCTATAAGTAATTGAAAATTGAAAGATAAGTAAAGTGAGAGAAAAGAAGGGTTATCAACTGTAGTTTTGTTTTGCTTTTCTCCTTCTTTTTATATTCGAGTAAAACAATTGCTTCAAAATAGGTTTCTTTGTCTCTTTTCCTCCTTAAATCACTGCTATACTTTACCTCGAGATGACTCAGAAGAAGAGTGGTGACCAAACACACGATTAAAGAAAGACAATTCAGAATGTTGTTTATTGTCCCAACTTGAAGAAAGTTTATTATTAGAATTAGCTGTAGATGTCGAATGAGACATTAGTAGATTGTGGACAAAATGTCAATAGTTTTTTGAGGTATATTTAGAACGTATAATAGACAATGGAATTGTATCAAGCTATAGAGGCTTATGAATGTGAATAGGCTGGAATCAAGAAATTATCATCTAACTGTAGAACAAGGGAACAACAAATTGTTTTCCTGTTAGCTAAAGGCACACAAAAAAAAAAAAAAAAAAAAAAGGCTTTGGTCATTTCCCCACACATAAAAAAAAGGGGCGGGGGCAGATAGGGTTCACAGGCATTATCGTTTGCAAGAGCCACTCCCTCCTGGCTTATAGCCTCATGGGTTCATTATGCTTACTTAGAGCAAGACTATTTTTCATTGGTATGGCCTTTTTTGATCTCTGGTTTCATTATGTACTTTCAGTCCGCTAGTTTACAGTGACAGCAAAATGAATATGAAACTTCCTTTTTTTTTTTTTTTTTTTTTTGTTCGTTCCTGAATTTTTTATGCTTTGAAAAAGTTTAGGTTTGGAATTCAGAAAGAACATTTTCTTACGTAATACATTACATTGGTTTAACTTAGTCATTGCTGCTGAAGGTGAAAAAGCACTTTGAACTTTTTTTTTATAAGCTTTATTCATTATGATTCTATGCTGAATATCTGCAAATTCTGCTCATTAAGAAAACCCACCGAGGTCGTTCTTTCTGCTATTGACTGTATAAGATTTATAGAGTAGTAACGTTGATAGGGCCTCAAAGTATTGTAGAGAAGCTTTCCCCATGGAACTTTATTAATCAATTGAGTGTGTGTTTGTGCATCATGAAACAGAGCCTTAATGTGTGTTAGAGCTAGTTGTACAAGCTAAATGTAATTTGTGGATATTTCGAAATTGAAGGCGAAAATATTCTGCCATTTTCGAACAATGTTTCATTACGGCGCTCAGCAGTATTACGATAGGCTCATGATTCTGCTTCTTTATTAAAGCACATTGACAGCAGTGGGAGAACTTTTTTTTATCTGGAATTGCTTACGTTCTCTGGAACACAAAGTATGGATTGTTTAAACAAAAAAAAAAAAAAAAAAAAAAAAAAGCACGACAAACCTTTCAATTTCTACGTCATGAAAAGGAAAAAGAAACTGTACCTTTTTTTTTTGCCTTATAATTTCTTGTTGACTCAAAATTGGGTTTCAGAGCTTATGATCATGGTTATTCATTCTTTTACCTTTTTCGCTTCTTTTCCATACTTTTCTTTTTGCACTTATCTTTTTGTAAGATAACTTCTTCTAGCATCGATATCCTATAGCTACAGCTCTTGTACATACCCTTCATTTAAACAATAATGGAGTTTATTGACAGCGCACAGTATTCCCCACAACAGCAACACAACTCAACAATTTTGAAACCTATGACGCCAACGACTTATCCAAGTACTCCAAGTGCTGTTGTTCCGCCTCACTCTGGCAATAGCAGCGGCTCTAGTAGTAGTGCGAATGGCGGCGGTCATCACCCAAGGCGATCAGTCAGTGGTATGGATATTCTAAATGGACTTAAAATTACAACCAATACCCACCTTCATCATCACACTAATATCAATAACAATGATACTATACCCAATACACCTGTACCATCATCAGCAACAACAACAACAACAACAACAACAACAACACCACCATCAGCGTCAGTAGCAACAGATATCTTTACAACCAATACGTCCTTTCAAAATCATTTTTCACCAAACCATATTGAAGATTTCGAAATAACAGATCCAATAGGTAAGCGAAAAGAATTCTACTTTCCCATTCCATCTATGTAATACTCATCCTAGCTTTGGTAATTATATACATTTACAGGCTATGGGTCATCAGCCATTGTATACAAAGCTATCTACAAACCACTCGATAAGCCTATGGCACTAAAAGAGATTGATCTTGATAAATTTGAAAGAAATCAAATTGATGAACTTCGAGTAAAGTATGACAACTACTACTAGTTCTACTATTGTTCATTTTAGTAACAAGCTTTGGGACAACCCGACTTTTTTTCTATTTCTTATTTAATCAACCATAATTTTAGAGAGAGACAGCTTTAATGGCTCTATCAAAGCACCCTAACGTGCTTCGTGTTTATGGTTCTTTCGTTCATGGCTCTAAACTCTACATTGTTACTCCTTTCCTTGCTGGTGGTTCTTGTCTAGATATCATGAAAACTAAATTTCCAGAGGGTATGGATGAGTCGAGTATCGCAACCATTTTGAAACAAACACTCGAAGGCCTCATCTATCTTCACAAGAACGGACATATTCACCGTGATGTGAAAGCCGGTAATTTACTGGTAAACAATGACGACGGTACAGTCTTACTAGCTGATTTTGGTGTGTCTTCTTCCTTGATGGAAACAGGTGAGAAGGGTATGCGAAAGACGTTTGTCGGTACGCCGTGCTGGATGGCCCCTGAAGTCATGGAACAAGAAGCGTACGACTACAAAGCAGACATTTGGAGTTTCGGTATCACTGCATTAGAATTGGCAACAGGGCATGCGCCTTTTGCAAAATATCCACCACTCAAAGTGTTAATGATGACCTTGGCCAGCGAGCCGCCGACATTAGATAGGGAGCATACGTACCATAGGTATTCAAAGACTTTCAAGGATATGATCGATATGTGTTTAGTAAAGGACCCAACGAAGCGTCCAACGGCGGATAAATTAATCTTGCATCCATTTTTTAAACAAGCAAAAAGGAAAGAGCATTTATTGAAAACAATCTTGTCTGATTTGCCGCCATTGGAACAAAGACCCAGAAAAAGGTTACCTAAAAACCATCTCAATAACAAAACAGCTATCAAACAGTTTGGTGATAGCAGCCTTGCAAGAAACGAGGAAGAAAATGACAATGATGATGAATGGAACTTTGACGACGATGAAGATACCAACATAGATGAAAACAATAGAAGTGACTCACATGCTCAAGAAAATACGAAATCGACTATAAAGCCAATCACCTCTTCTCGTCAACAACAAACAAAAAAACATATTTCATTTGGTGATGTGATAGTCAAGGGAAACAGTAGCACTAGTAATGATAACATGACCCATCCATCTGACAACTACAATAACAATAACAACAATAATACAACAACTACAGGAATGATGACATCACCTTCCATATTGTCAGGTAGTACTCCACCTACCATCAGGAAATCAAGGTTCGTTATCGAAGAGGCAGCTGCAGATCCTTCTACAGCAACAGGCGTTGAGGATGAGGAAAGGCAATTACAGCTACAAAGTTCTTTGAGTATGCACAAAATGCCAAGTCATGACAATATTTCTTCCAGCTCTACATCTTCTGACCGTATCGCTGCAACAAAACCATCACGCTTTGAAGTATCGTCGTCAATGATATACCAATCTGTTCCCTTATCACGCGATAGCTCGTCTTACTCTTCCACTTCAACCTCTACAACTACGGCAGCAGCTCCTATACCGCCCAATAACACGGCGGCAGCAGCAGCAGCCATTCATATTGTATCGTCCCCTCCCCTATCTGTCACTAGAGATAAAAAAGTGTCAGCAGTAGACGATCAATTGTTAATGACGGCGGATCAGCATCAACAGCAACAGTCACGAAAAATTGGACGCTTTGAACTAACAAGTAATGCAAACAATGATCTCATGTCAGTGACTAGTTCAAACGTTTCAAGACATGGCAGCTTTTCGGACCATAATCAGTTCTCATCTCCACAGTTACCCCCAAGTCATCATCAACCACATCACCATCAACATTCTCAGTCTATTTCCGTTTCCTCTTTATCTTCCCATCCTTTGCATGGATCTTTATTGACAAATCCTTATTACCAAATAGAAGAATTGCTGCGCATCAACGACTCTCAAAGGCAATTATTACAAGATATCTATTCCAATTTTAATGCTGCTACAACAGCTTCCTTTGTAGCAAAAAAACCATCCTCTAATATTCCTACTAATACCGTTGCAGCTTCTAACAATAATGTGAACGAGGAATTGTTGGCTACAATCGATCATTTAGAAAATTTGATACAGCAAAGAGTCAAAGAAAATGATCTATTGCGAAAAGAGAATGAGGATTTGAGATACGAATTGGAGATACTCAAGCAATGAATAGCCACTATTATGTAAAATGTTGCAACTCAAATGGATACAACGGATGCGAATATATTCAGAGAATATAAACCCTTCTCATTCTTTCTTATTTATACGACCCTTCTTATATCGACTCTACTTATTTATTTTAAAAAAATGATATAATGTAACGAATAAATGAACGCCTGATAACAACACTAAATCATGGGAAATAGTATGTCCAATAGAGCAGATCACAAGGCGATTGTGAAAGAAAAACAATGGCTTTAGGAAACAAAGTAACAACATGAGTTTATTTACTAACCGTACATCAAAAGTGAACCCCCGCAGTGTATTTGGACGTTTGAATTCATTTTGCACATTATCAAATTGCGTAAACCAATTTCCAAAATTCTGCAAAACTAAAGGCATTGTGTGTGTAAGAAAATTTGCCAGGCTGGTCATCGTTTTTACGCAGCATGGGAAAGAATTATAGTAACCGGACTATTGTTGTAGCTATAAAAAAAATTTGTTGGTAAAAATGGAAATAGCATGAACGGAAACGAGATAATAACAGTAATGGATGTTCGAAGGTAATTATGCATTTCTGCGCAGTATTAGCCGCATACAATTTTACACAGATATATCAATTTTAACTCTATATCAGCTTTCTAATTGCTTGAATTGATTGCGATATGTTTTATGCTTATTCCAAACTGAATAAATCTGTAAATTTAATATCGAATTCATACCTTAATTGTGCTTCATCGAACTGTATCTAATTCTATGTTTAAAAAAGGCTTGATAAACACGGGTCAATCGGCGTAGGGATCATTATAGCGAAAGCCACTATTATCAATCGAGGCAACTGTTGTTTTGGATACTGTTAGTCCAACTGTAATTGATGTAGAGTATTAGCTCTAACTTTTTACAATTATGGCTAAGTTAGGGATATATACATATATATATATCATATGAGAGTGATTAATACTCTAACAGATAAACAGGTCGTTCTGCCCTTTATAAATTGTCAAAGGTATATGGTAGCTACTTCGTCATTTCTTTCATCAATTATTCTTGGTAGAAGCGAAACATATGTCTGAAACAAGGATCTTTGATAAGATAAAAGAACGCTATGATGCCGTCTTTGAGAAAATAGAAAATTATTACCATACCGAGAACTTGTTTTACTGCCCCTTCTGTAAACGAATAGTACAAGAGAATGATGAAACTAAATGCTACGGCAGATTTCACGATCGAAGGAGATCAATGCATGTTTTTCAAAGTGTACATAAGGATTTTTTCAGTCGCGGAAGAGATATTTACAAGCTCTTAAACCTCATGGAAGATACAGTAAAAAATTTTTATAAGGTAGTATGAACGAAACTATTGAGTATGACGATAAATATTGCAAATTGGTGAGGGCTGATACAGAAGCTTCTATGTCTTCAATATAGTTGGAGAATTGGCTAGAAGAAAAAGAAGTATAAATAATGAAGTGTTTTTATTTTACGAGGATACTCCATAATTAAGGGATAGTACTTTCATATCGACGTTTATTCAAATTGATACTTCAGACCAATTTTTGCTTATTATACTTCAGATACGTTCAATTCGTAAGCACACTATGATTTTCAATAAAGAATCTTTCGCTCCATAGATAGAAAAGCTAGCTACGGAACTGCAGTAGTAGACAAATAATGCCTTCACTCTAAAATTTCTTCATTATAAAGGTTTTTTTTTTTTTTTTTTTTTTTTTTTTTGTAAGGACAAATCTGTTTCTTTCCGAAATACACTATTACAAATAATTGATGAAGAAGGGGACAAATTCAAGCTTCTTCAACGGAAGACAGCATAGGCCCATATCACCCACTGTTATAATATATGCAAGTATTTGAAGTACCAGATCCTTAAACGCATCATGACTGTTGGTATGAGCTCGGTATTGTTATCAGCAATAGGGCTGTTAGCCGAACAGAACAAGACACTCCTGCTGAAACACGAAAAGGTATTCTTAGACCATATAATTATGAAAATACGGAAGATAATAAAAATGTTGAACAACAGTCGTCAAAACCAATAATCTATAGGCTATCCTGTTGCTTTATCAAGGCCAACGCAACGAAACTTCTCTTTGATTTAAAGCGGCCATATCATGAGAGCCATTTGTTTTAATAAAGAAGACTTGAATAAAATTGATGCTGAGAAAATCAATGACTGCTGTAACCCTTTTCTTGTTTTAATTTAATCAATTATTTGGCTATACGTATGCTTGGGATTGATGCTAGAACGCGTCCACAATTATGTCAATATTGAACCTTTGTTGATCTGTATACAATTAATATGAATTCAATATGATTTAGGCAATAAAAAATGGAAGGCTTTACAAAACTGAAATCCCTTATTTTTTCTTTTCATTTTTTTTCCCGTTTTTTTCGTTTTTGTTAAACTTTAAATTAATACAAACTATGCATGTGTATTTTATGTTGTTATTAGATAAGGCCTTATCGGCAAGAAGAAGAAGCTTAAATACCATAGCGTTCGTGTAACACTTGTCTTACTTCTGTTGGAATAGTAGCTAAACCTTGTTGCCATTGCGCTTCACCAAACATGTTCTTATAACCCATCAAAATATTACCAAAGGATTCATTCAAGCTACTTGACACTGATTGGAAGTTGGCTACAGCTGTACAAAAATTAGAGAATTCCTTCACGGCACCTTGAGGGTTCACTTTGATCATTTCACATAGACCTTCAAACGCAGAAAATTTTTCATCATTGTCACGGATAGGACTGAGAGCCATTAACCATGGTTGGATGAACATTTCTAAGTGAGGAGCAACCATCGTAGGACAGACACTACCGAGACGTCCGATGGTGATAGCAACATTTTCTAAAAGTGTACGTTGAATTTGAGCATTCGCCATAAGAGGGAACAGACGTTGTAATAAAGGTTCAACGTATTCACTGATTTCAGTTCCCCATTTAATAGCGATTTCACCAGCTGCCCAAGTGGCATTGTTACAGACAGACACTAAATCGGGTTGGTATACAATTTGTTGAAGTAAAAGAGGCATGAATTGAGGGATAACAGGACGAATATGCTCGAAGCAAGAGATGGCGAGATCACCAAGTAAAGCATAGGTGGATTGACGGACTTCAGCAACTTCATCCTATTCATATTGTTCAAGTATTAACCATTTAATCATTCTTCTTTTTTTTTTTTTTAAAAAAAAAAATCAGTTTCACTATTACTGTACCTGAATGCAAACATTTATAAGTTGAATAATAGGAGGATTTGTAGCTGCTACTAAGGGTTCGGCTTCTGTGTTGAGGGCTTGAACAATGCCTGAAAGTAAATCTAAAGAGACAATCATGTAATCTTTATCTGGTTCATCTAATGTAGGATCCATAGCAGCCATACGGCATTCTTCAATGATACCGCAGACAAGCTTGATACAACGATTGTAAACAGGTGCAGCGAAGGGTTTGAAACCTTTACCCAAGGCGGTTGTCACTGACGAGAAACACTAGCAAGAGAAAAAAACTTGAATTAGCAACCTACGAAAACAATTGAAGGATTGCTGATAAAGCTCCAAAAACATACTTCTAACAAGGGGAACAAATCATTGCTGTCATCTGAAATTTCTTCCCATTTTCTGATAAGTGGTGGCATAAGAAGTTCGATATATTGAGGATTATTCAAGCTATCGCCAACCATATCAGCCAATGTTCCAACAGTGTCTAATAAGAGTAACAAGTTTCTATGTTGATATTTGTTGAATGCAGCTGAGAAAGTGGTAAGAATAGGTTGGAGATAAGGGATCAAATCAGCGGCAGCTTCTTCTTCGAGTAGAGCAAAAGATGAACAAGCAGCCTCTTGTACACGCTTATTGTTGTCTAAAATGCGCTGTAAGAGGATTTGAATAAGAGGTTCAAAGTAATGTTGACGAGCTTCAGGACTTTGTCTGGCACTGGAGACAATCCAACCACAATATCTGCCAAGGGTCCAGCACGTGATGGATCTGACAAGAGGCTGTATAACAGCAAAATAATAAATAAACGGGTTACTGCCATTCCAGCCTACGAAAATATCTCTTTTCCAAGTAAAATGCGAATAAACTTACCTTGGGATCATTCAAATTACTAAGTAAGTAAGGGACAAGTTCTGGGAGATGAGGAGCGATTTCGTGCATACCACCTTCAGCAGCGGCACCAAGAGCCAAAATACCGCACTCACGATGAAGCCAATCCGCACTTTCAAGTTCACCCTTCAAAAGAGGAATGAGAATTTGAATCACTTCACTTTCATACGTAGTACATAAAACGTCAAGGGTAGCAGCGCTGCACTTTCTCAAATTCCATTCACCGTAGAATTCGTCATCTTCGAACTCATCATAATCATCGTCTTCGTCCTCATCATCCAAATCTGACTCGTTGTCATCCAGCAACCCTGACTTCTTCTTATCAGCAGCATTAGCATCTTCTGTCTTACCAGCGCCTTCGTTTTCAACCACATTGGCTTTATGAAAACGTGGCTTGATGTCTTGCTCGTCGTCTGCAATATGAGCATCATCTTCATCGCCACCAAGTGTCATAAGATCGAGTTCAGAGTAGACCATACCCTTCAACAAGACAGGAACGACTTTGGGAAGATAAGGGCGAAGATGTTCAGGCTCTTCATGTTCGGCAAAGACAAGCCAAAACTCACAGGCTTCAAGAGCGAGATCAGCATCTTCTGATTGGGTAGAGAAGAGCATATATTCAATCAAATTAGGTAGATGAGGTAGAAGGACCTGAGGACAGATTTCAAGCAAGCTGACAAGTGCTTGACAGACATCCTTTCTGACCTCTATATCATCATCAGTAGCTCTGTTGAAAAGTGAGCTTAAATATTCATCCATTCGAGACATCAAAGATTCTGAACGAAGGGTGATAAATTGAGATGCACTGCTGACTGCATGATGACGAACCTTGGAGTTGGGATGGTTGAAAAATTGGATGAATTTGGGAATCATGAATTCCAAAGGCTTTACGCCTGCAATGACACTATCAAGATCACGAGCACAGTCTTCACAGATTTTGTGGAAGGTACTAAACGCGTTCTGTTATTAAAAAACGTGTCAATGTACCAAAAATTGGTTGAATCAGAAAGAAAGAAATGGTCAGTCATACTGATAAATCTTGGTTTCTTTTTTTAATAAAAAAGAAATATAAAAAAAACAGTAAATGATTGTTCCCCATAACTCACCTCAACCATAGAAGGATTGGGATCATCGACCTTTTCTAATAAAACCTGAAGAATCTGTGGCCAGCTTTGAATACCACCACGAGAGACGATGGCTGCGATGACTAAACTGACAGGTTTGCCAACTTCGGCATCACCAATATGCTGTATACAGCATTGCTTTACGTACTCTAGTACTTCTGGCTGAATACTAGGGTAATAAGATCTGATATTGTTCTTGAGTGTCAAACCAGCTACAGAACGGATATACTGATCTTCTTGTGGCATTTGAGTCATGATGTATACTAAATAATTGTTGTAATCAGGAATTTTGTTGAAATATTCAAGTCTCTAAGGTATGGTGAAGAATGTTTAATACATTAACCGCAAACTGCAATCCAAAGGGTAATGTTTACCTCTTGAACATTTTGACCACCTTCGTTACTGGGATTGATGGCTTCACGTAAGAGTTGTAAAAGATCAGAAAGACCTTGAGGGGATGGTTGCCAGGCACTCATTGCGTTTCGTCCTTTTTTATTTATTTTTTGAAAAAAAATAAAAAAATAAAATAAAAAATGCACAGACGTTAAATCCTTCTCTTCTTTAGAAAAGGTCTCTATAAAGTAATAGAATTATAACGTGTGCCTTACTATTGTTATTTCTCTTTAGTTACTGAAAACGATTTAGAGCTTTTTTCTTTTTTTTTGTATTGTTCAACAATACTTCTAACAATATCAGAATAAAGGAATGACAATAAACAAGTTAGCATCTTTTTCCTGCTTTCAGTTACAATGACTGTTTCAAAGGACTGCAAATTTACGAATTACGAGATTAGGCTAACAAAAAAAAAGTCTGAAAAATAAAGGAACTAAGTTTTCTGCTCAACAGTGTTTTTGCACCTCCAACTAAACAGCTTGTTGTTGTTGTTGTTTTGATTGTTGAACAAGGAATATGCAGAAGAGTTATGCCCTATTAGCAGAGCGGATTTTTGCACCATATTTTTTTTTTTTTTTTTTCTGCACTTGAAGCCCATATTGCTTGTAATTTCCGTGACGTCGGTCACCCTTCTATTTTGTGGCTGAGCGGAAAAGGCAAGTTGCAGATGACTTACCGACCACATTTATTTGCCGCGCATAAATACGCAGAGATAAAAACTAAATGATGGGTTTGGGCGGGAACTGCCTGCATTACTGCTGCACAGCGTGCATGAAGTCCAGGCAGGGCAGATCAATGTGTCTTGATACATTTTTCTAAGCACATAAATTGCTATATAGCAAAAGAAAGATATACCTTACATAATAGAGTTGCTAAATGAGACATTTAAATGAAGAGAGCAATACTTTTCACTTCACCTCTTCAATCAATAAACGAACAAACGAATGAAGAAGGGTCATTAGAATTAAAAATCTTTAATCGCTTTAAACTATCCAAACGCGGCAGCAGAATATCGGCGTTTCCATGATTGTTGATTTTTTTTTTTTACGAAAATGATGTAGTTAATTATTCACAATACGAAACGTGCCATAAACCTTTCAACGAGGCTAATGACCAAAGACTTTTAAAGAACTTTACTTTTTTTTAAATGTTGAGAATCAGATTAGATACGTGTCTTTGCTGCTGATCTACTTGCTACACATCTACGTGCTAAAAGGACAAATAAGTGGAGCAGATTGTACTACCATACAAAAATTGCCGTAGCACATGGTTGACGAAAAGTGGACTGTGTGTTAGCTAACAAGCTGTTTTACTTGCGAGGTCCGTAAGGAAGTGTGGCATCATCATTCTTGTCTGTCTCACAACATCCGTATTACTGCTTGAAACTCAGGATAAAAACTAGAAACACCGCCATTGTTTTGTGCCTAAAAATATATCTTTCCTTTTTGTAGGAGTTCTTTTTTAGCTTTTATCCCATCTTTTTATTATTTCTTTCATTTTCCCTTTTTTTGTTATATTATACCTAACCTGCTATCTATTTCTTTTTCTTACACATAACCTAAACGTATACAAACATACATATATACATAAATATATTTATATAGATATCATATATCACACACACATAATATAATGATGGATAGTGATAAAGGACCACAAGAAAATATAAATAGATCAAATACAGCAGATTCGTCCAACTTGGCCAGCTATAAAAGCTATAAACCGATACAATTATCGGACGGCGTCTATGCTACTTTAGATTCTCCTTCAGCAGATGTATCTACTCTGAAAAGAACTGATAGTGACAACAATGACAAACAACCCAGCCTGGTGCGTGGTTATTCGACTCGATCTTCAAGATTAATACGTCCCTCTGAAACCAACTCCATTCATGAACCCAGCACTCCACTCTTTCGAGCAGCAACTACAGGTAATGTTCGATTGTCGTCGCAGAGCTTCTCAGTGACAGATGCCAATAAAAGTGGTAATCCTTTTGTCGACCCGATATGGTCCAAAAACAATTTTTCCTACGATTCTTTAGGTGCTCGTGGTTCACTCAACTCTTCTATCAACATGAGTCGAATGGGCTTATCAGACGGTCGTCGTACAACGGATTTTATTGATACTTCATCCACTGAATATCTTATCGCTAAACGCTCGCCGAATTCTCCAAACTCTTACGGCCCAGATGAAAAGAATGCTTCGGAGAAGGTCACAGAGAACACTTGTTTAAATAATTACTTTAATGAAGACATCGCTGCGCTGGAAGAAGGGGAGGGTCCAACTAAAGAGAAGAAAAAGAAGAAGAAGAAGAAAGACAAAAATGCTGGCGGCGCGACCGTTGAGCCGAAGGTGTTCTTTGCCAACGAGCGTACCTACATGCAGTGGCTCAACTTTGCAGCCATTTTGTTAACTTTAGCTATTACATTGATTAATTTCGGTGATCGAATCAACACAATTGTTGGAGGTATCTTTTTCGGTATTGCTATTGTCTTCGCATTATATTCATTTGGTTTCTCAAGATGGCGTGCCTGGCGTATCACTCACAAGCCACATCTACGTTTCGATGATATTTTCGGTCCCGTCTTTCTGTGTATCTTTTTGGTTGGCTGCTTAGTGGTAAGTGTTTTTTGAGGAAATATATAGGTGTATATGATTTTTTTCCCCTTATTTTTACACGTTTTTTCTAATAACTCTTTTTTTTTTTTTTTTTTTTTTTTTTTTTTTTTTTTTTTTACTCGATCAGCTTAATGCCGTTTTAAGATATAACCATCCGTCGCCGACGACTGGTTACTTGGGTACAAACAAAACTCAGACAGAGGATGATAGTGGTTTGTAATGCCAACATCTTCTCATCATCCTTTTTTCTTCGACCCTCATCACAACAACTTCTTTGTTATTTGTGCGCCGTAATAATACAACTTGTATTTTCCATATATCCTCTTATAACACTCTTATGCATAATGAATTCGTATTCAAATCTCACTATTTATTAAGCTTTTCCCGCCAAAATATAAATAAACCTGCGGCTTGAAAAAATCTGTTACATTTTAGTGTTAATCGACAGTAAAAGAATAACCTTAAGTCCATCGACCTTCTGTTTTTGTTTGTCAATGTCCGGAACTAATTATCCGGATTCCATGCTCGATGCTTGCTTAAGTTTCCATCGTAGTCTGTGCATTTAATACGTTTTCTTTTCTTTCTTTTCAGAATGCCAGTCTCACCACCGTTTCGCTTAGCCCTCTATGAAGGGAGGGTTGTGGGGAGTCGGGCGGCGGGACGTCTTGAAACCAAAATGAACCCATCCTCTTGCCAAGGTTTCTTGTCAGCAATTACTATTCAGTGAAGATGTAATAGGTTATTAGATATGCATGTATGAGCAGCTCATAGCTGATAGAATTTTTCACAGCTTTCATTGCGGTGAATTAATCACTTCCAAAGTAACTGTATATCCTTTACTGGCTTATCCAATTGAAGGCATTATACTTCTTCCTTTTTTTTTGTTTTATTTTTTTGAAACATTTTTAGCGTTCTAAATTTGACATGTGTCTCCCTGTTTGACTGACTCAGCTTGAACACGGGGGCTCAAAAAAAAAAAAAAGAAAATAGATCCAACAACCGCCATGTCCTAGAAAGCATCAGTTCGTATTTTGTACGTCCCAGGATCCACCTTTTATGTGTGCAGACCGGTGAATAAGTTTATAAAACTGTCTCAGAAAAGATGAACAGCGCTTTTAGAATATTTATTGTAGATCTATTGCTATGTTCTGTTTCGATTGAACTCAGAATAACCAATGTCGATGAATCCGTTAATGATCCAGTGTGTACGTTTCTTCAGCAAAGGGATCCGAGGCAGATCAATCATTCAACTCAACTTTATTAAGTGATATTACTCAATTGAACAACGTGCTTTATGTAAGTTCAATAAATACACTTACTTGTTATTAGAACAATTTATAAATTTGCTCTCACAAAAAGGACGAGCACAACAAGGCGGCATACGACAGATACACTCACTCACATATACCAGGAAAAAGGATATTCAAAAACCGAACTACTAAGACATGCAACCATTGGCTTAACACATCGGTTAAAGGGCTTTTTTTTTTCGCTTACTTCATGGCATACGAAAACATTGGATATGTGGCATAACAATCGGCTTCCTAAATGCCGGTCTTTTTTTTTTTGGTATATGTGTGCTGCTGTTCTTTTTTAAAAAAACTTACAATGAATGTTTAGCTTGTCAAAAACCTGCTATTTATAACTGGCGAAAGTATTAGGGCCGAAACCACGATTATTGCTGTTAAAAACTAACTTTTTTTCCTATTTTTTAACCTTTTTGGTTTACTTTTCTTTTTTTCTTTTTTCTTTTCTCAAATCACTTCTTTACCATCCATATTCTTTCCTTTCTTTTGTCACTCTTTACCGACATCAAATAACTGTTCCTTGTATCCGTAACACAAACACGTAGTGAAGAAATAAAATGAAATTCGGCGAACACTTGCAACAAGAAACGTTTCCACCATGGCGTCTATCCTATATAAATTATGACGTTTTGAAAAAAGAATTGAAGTCTCGACAGCTTGATCATCAATGGAACGAAGAAGATGAGCAGGATTTTGTACACAGACTCGAAAATGAATTAGAAAAGGTCTATGATTTTGTTTCAGCCAAATTGAATGAAGTGGAAGGCAGAATCAGTTACTGTGAACGTACTATACAAACCTTTATTCAAAACCCCACTTACAGCTCAGACGAAAATTGGATTGTTATGGACGATGCATTAACAGAAGTTTTATTTGACGTTAATGATTTGGCAAAATTTACCAGACTTAATTACATTGGGTTTCAGAAAATATTGAAAAAGCACGACAAATGGACGGGACTAACGCTTCAAAAGGACTTTATACCTCAGTTGAGAGCTAAGCCCTTAGACAAACAAAGATTTGATGTCGCCATTGTTTTCATTTCGGCATTGCACGACATTTGTCGACAAAGAGGCAAACCACGTCCCATTAGCACTCAAAGCGGTAAAGATACTTTGTCCTCTTCTACTGACAGAGGCACAGTTAAATATTGGATTCACCCCGACAACATCACTGAAGTCAAGTCGATTATCATGCTTCATTTACCTGTCGCTTTCCATGACCCAGAGAAACGTTATGAACCTACTGACTCTGCTATCTCTAGTGTCTATCTCGATAATGATGATTTTGGTCTTTATACAAGCTTATTACAGCGGGATGAAGGTGGTGAAGCTATCCGATTTAAATGGCACGGCCCCACCACCAACTCAGAAGTCTTTGCGGAACGTAGCACATATCATGCTGAGTGGGCGGATGGCAAATCGGTCAAAGACCGTATTCAGCTTGCCAGTGACGATGTGATGAAGTTCATTAACGGCACCCTTACAGCGGACGAATTTACCAACAAACTTAAATCACAAGGCATCATTGATTCAAAAATCATCGACGAGTGTGCATTCGTAGCATCTGGCATCCAAAAGTCCATTAAGGAGAAGGGCCTGAAACCAATGTGTCGGGTTTTCTACAACCGTGTCAAGTTTCAATTACCTGACGATCCCAGTGTGCAGATCAATATTGATAATGATTTGACCTTTATACGTGAAGACAACACTGAAGCAGGTGCGCGCAGAGGTCCTAATGACTGGAGGCGTCCTGATGTTGGTATTGACTATCCATTCAGCCAACTTGATGAAAATGAAGTGCTACGTTTTCCTTATGCTGTTTTGGAAGCTAAGTCCAAGAAGAAAACACCCGCATGGTTGGTGAAATTGTTAGAATCTCATCTTGTTCATGAAGTGCCTCATTTCTCTAAATACCTTCATGGTGCTTCTTATCTATTCCGTGATCGTATTCCTCTACTACCTTGGTGGTTATCCGAAATGGAAATTGATATCCGTAAACCTCGCGCATCTAACTTTGGTTTGTCTCGATCCAAGTCCTTCAAGCCTTTGATTGATGGTCAATACAAACGCGCTATGGAAGCAGAACAATTACGTATGGAAATCGTGAACGAAGCCGCGCTTGGAAGAGGAAGCTTGGATACCCTTAGTGACGGAAAGACGAGAGGCAACAAAAGTAGCAATTACCTTGATACAGGTGTAGTCAATCGTTCCGACAGCAGTAATTGGGACAACCGACCGCATCGTATGCAGTCGACATTGGTCGTAAAAGGTGAAGATCCTCTCAATTATGGTCCTTTGCGTGACAAGAAGATGAAGCGTAAGGATGGGGCTGTTGGTGAAGACATCGTTTTTGATAAGGGTGACATTCGTTTAGATATGGCCGGTGCTTCTGGTGGTGGAAAGAAACCATTTGAAACCCAAATGTTTGTTAAAGATCCTAACGATCCCAACAACATGATTGCTGTGAAGAAGGTGAAAGTAGAGCCTAAAGTATTCTTCTCTAACGAACGTACCTTCATTTCATGGCTTCAATTCTGTGCATTATTGTTATCCGTAGCGCTCAACTTGCTTAACTTTGGTGATAGCGTGTCTCGTATTGCAGGTGCTATTTTCATTGGTATTTCAGCTGGTATTGCTATTTATGCCTTATATCAATTCGAAAAGCGTGCTTGGTAAGTTTTGACTTTATCTATTTGCAAATTGTTCTATAGTTTCAGAATTAACACTTCGTTCTCTTTTCTTTTAGGATGATTAATCGTCGTGTCGTTGGCCGTTATGATGATCTCTGGGGCCCTGCTGTCCTTTGTGTTCTCTTGGTCGGCGCTATTATCGTCAACTTTTATCTTCGTTTCCGTTAAACACCTTTAAATACCATGCATCATCAATGTAAGCTATCTTTTCATCCCTCCAACAATTATACTATTACTACCTCTCATTATTCTTTAATATCCACGTATATCATGTACACAAGTCTTGTAAAAAGTTCCTTTCTTATTCCATCCTGATCATTTAATAAAAGTATGACATCTAATGTTTTGTTAATTTATTTTTTTTCTTTTTTTTGCAAAATCTTTCTTTGTCTTGTTCCTTTCTGCGCTTCTCCCCTACAGCAACTTACTTACCAAATAGAGTGTACAATAACAAGCACGGAAGGGTCCCTTTATGTTTTTGTTTCTGATATTTTGAGCCTCAGCTTCTGGTTATAAAAGCGAAGCGATGTATTGAGTAAGCAAGGCGGGAAAGTTTTTTTTTTTTTTTTTTTTTTTTTTTTGTTTATATTCAAAACTAATAGATAGACCAATGAGTCGTATCACATCAACCCACTTCAGCTCCTGGGTTTTCTTTTAATCCATCATTGATATTCCAATTGAAGAGCTGATGGGCACGTTTATTTACTCCTTCCGTTCTCAAATCAGAAAAACACGCGTTTTTTCCTGAAGTATACTGATTGAGCGTTAATCTTTAATCTCATATGCAGAATAGTAACGCCGACCTACAGACAACTTAATTGATATTAAATGTTGCGGTCACGACATTCTCTTATTAGTATTGGAGCTTTTATTTCACTTGTTCAATTTATAGGTGCCCGTTAAACACGAGCTAACCGTACGGTGAATCATAAATCAAGGTTGTAACATAGAGTAAACCACGAGTTATTGCAATTAGTTTTGCAAGGCTTCAAATTTCTAACTTTATCATTCTTAGTGAGCTACCCTTAGAGTGTCCATAATTTGTCCAGCCTCTTTTTTATTTTTAATCGTCGTCCAAAACAGAGGATGCTTCGGGATCAAAATACTCTGGAATATTATCGATATGATCAGATAATTCACATACATGATGTAAGCAATTTATAGGATACGCCAGGTCCATGTGAAAAGATAAGTTCGCCAGAATATAGTCATCCACCGTCATAGCATCCATTGCATAATAGAGTTCTAGTATGCAGTAACTACATATAACACTTGAAACAGCGATAGGTAAAAGGATTTGCATAGGATTCAATTGATAAACTTCTCTTAATCCTAGAGAGCTTATACATACTAATGCGGTGGAACAAAAACTACAGATATGGAATTGCACGCCGATTTAAGAATACTTTTGATCGTTTCTTCACGTTTGTCCATAAAATAGTAAAGACTCTCTCCTCCATCTGCCTCACCCACTGCCGCTCGCGTCCCCAGTATAACTAACTTACAATGGCTTTGTTCCAGTGAATTTGTACCTTTTTTGGAACGTATACAAGATGATACTAAGAATTCCGAAAGATGTCATTAGAAAGACAATCAAACCATATGCATGGAAAGTCTTTGACACTTTTTTTTCGATCATACAATTCAGCCGTTGTAGTTAGTATATCAATATCCAATTCTTCATCTTTTTATGCTTGGAAAAGTACCTATATCTGAGAGGATGAATGACACAGAAAGCGAATAGATCGCTAGCGCAACGCCTCTGCTAATGAATGACAATTGGTAATATTGCGTCCATAAATGCCAAGCGGAAATGATGGATATCAGAGCAGCCGGAAACAATAACACCCACCAAATATAACGACTAGTATAGATTTTATTCAGACAATGTTAGATCAGGAAAAGAACTATACAAAGCTCTTCCAGTTGGACACATATGGTTTGATGAAAAATTGTGAATGAACCTTTGTTGGTGCCAATAGGAGGAGTTGGTGAGAGTGATTGTTAACAGTGTGACAAATAAAAGTTGGGATAATGTTATCGTGCAGACTTTTCTGACAAAGTCTAATAGTAAAGAGAATGGGTCGAAAATACAGATCGTTTTTTTTTTCTTTTTTATTCAATTCGGTCTGGTTTTTTTTTTGAAAATGAAAAATATCTATCAGACGTTACTCATTTGAGATGTTACTGAGCTTCTAGAGACCAACGTTCCAAACAGATCAAAGTCCTCTCCAGAACCCATTCTTTCAAGCCGTCGCTGTGATGGTGATATTGTCGTCGTGCCGTAGAAAGGGGCGTCAGGAATTGTAACCGTAATATTTGTTGGGAGACCCATTTGTTGAACATCGCTGATATTCATGTTGAAATCGCGGATCAATAAAGGGAAATGTGAGGTATTAAAATGTTAAAAGTTTATTAAATAAAAGAAAATACATAGAAGAAAGAAAAAGAAAAAAAAAAGCAAAGCAAAAAGTCTAAAATGCTTTGTAAATGTGTTTCCATGTGCCCCAGAGTTGCACGACATCACATTAAGAATTGCCCCTTAATTGTTGCAGCAAGGACACACGAGAATATTAGAAAACTATGCCATTTGGCTTCTGACATTTTCGTAACGGCTATAAGGATATTGAAGATGGTTAGAAACAGTATCTGTTTGGTCACCCAAGACGTTATATACAGCGTTAACTAAGTTGCGAGGATCTTCAGGATGTCGATCAGCGCTAAGTTCCCAAAACATAGCGCCACCCAAGTTGTTTTGCTTAATATAGTTACACTTTGCGCTGATAACCTCAGGTGTATCGTAAGTAATGAATTCACGAAGATTGGGATCATAAGACCAGGAAGCTAACTTTTCCATATCAGTATATTCGGTAGCACCAGGCTTAGGTAAACAGTTGTAATCAAAGAGACCAGCTTCCCAGGTACCTTGAGGAACGCCTTGATAAGCACATTGAGGACCGTCTGTATTAGAAAAGCCACGGCCATACATGGGCAAACCTACAACCAATTTTTGTGAGGGAACACCAGCTGCTAAATAATCATTGACAGCTTGATTGGTGTTAAGAGGACAGTTATAGCAAGCAGCTTGATGGCCACAAACGTTATCCCAGGAACCAGCATAATCATAAGCCATCAAATAGAAAATATCGACGTATTGTTGCATTTCAGATAAACGAAGTTTTCTGTAATTATCAGGACCACAGGGAACAGCAACACTCAACAGGAAGCGAGGTTGATCTACTTGCTGGCATTGTTGTTGATAGGCATCCAAAGCAGCACGAGCTTCAGCCAATAACTGGACATAAGAAGCAGCTTCGTTGTCATCGTTAGGAAATTCCCAATCGATATCCAGACCATCTAAACCAACATCGGCAACCAATTTGACGGCGCTTTGAACAAAAGTTTGTCGCTTGGCAGGATCCGCAGCGATGGCAGCAAAGTTTGTAGACCAAGAAGCGCCACCAACACTGAGAGATATCTTCAGATGACGATACTTTTGCTTGAGTAAATAGAGTTGCTTAAAGTTACCATGAACGTTTTCGCCTTGGTCGGCCACATCATCTACGCCGTTGATAGCCAAATCTTTTTTTTTTTTTTTTCAGGTTGAGATCAATTAGTAACAGGGAATTAACGCAATGATTATCTTCATATATAACGACTTACCAGCAGGAAGAGGTTGTTCAACATCAGCCCATGCGTCCTATAAATACAAGTTGGTATGTACCGTTATTAACCAACTCTTCTATATAAAGATACCTACACATATATAACGTTTGAACAACTTACAGAGAGAACAACCTGACCATTTTCTTCAATTTTGGCGAAAGCGTACAAAATGTGCGTCAATTTCTCAGCTTGCAAAGCTAAATCAGTAACATTGTATTTTCTTTCATAGATTTTCCTAAGTTCATTGTTAACAAAAAAAAGTAACATTATAAGTATATCATATATACCACAATGAACTCAAATCATACGCCTATTAGCGCTAGAGCGTACCAGTTAGCGAAATAGCCAGCAATGATAGATCCATTGGTAGCAGGGCCGTTGAAAGGAATTTGATTATTATTGCTGTCAGCAGCAGGAGCAGGGTTGTCATTGGTAAATTGCTGTTCAGTTGCAGGAGCAGAAGCGCTCATAGGCTGCTGCTTGTTCTTGGAATGTGAGTTACCCATACTTTTTGTCTGCTGCACTTAACTGCACTGAAATGGGGAAAAGAAGTTGGAAAAAATGGATCATTCATCATCTCGTTCACGGTACTTTATAATTAAAAACAATTTAATCCCGCATTGGGAAAGCATTTAGACACAGCAAGACATATTTCTAAAGATAGTCCTCGAGAATAAGCTATCATTCTTAAAACCTACCAATGAAGTGAACATCATCTGTAAGTAAAGAGCCCACCTCGGTAGATTATGGCCAACACGCCACACACCCCTTTTTTCCTCCTTTCCTTACATTCACTGATTTGAGAATGTTTGGACAATAGCATCAAATAGTTCAACCGAACATAATAATTGTATTTTTATCAATCATAAGCTGGGATCACGCAGACCGGGTTATTGGTAGTTTTGAATTGTGAGGGAAGACTGTAATGTCTCCTTGATAAACGCCACCTTGCCCTACAATACCTAGCCAACTAAAATGCATAGCAATTGTTTGTTGAGCTCCTTTCTTTTAAAATTAAATTCCAGACAGCTACCACGGGCTTTACAGTGCTGGAAGCGCCCAATGGCGGACAACGAAAATTGATGGAGGTTTCCAATATCAGACAGATGATGCCTACAGAAAATGACATTTATGACAAGCTAAATTATCATAAACCACCATTGGCCTCGACAGCACTGTAAAATGAAAGAACGAAAAAAGGAAATTAAAAAAGCTACAAGTTATAAAGAAAGAGTATCTATATATATACTAGCGATTTATTACAAAAAAGAAGCGACCTTAATTTATACAAAGTCTACCCACTTTTTTCATTTTGGTTGGAAAAAAGAATAATAAATGGAAAGAATAATTACTTATAATAAAAGAAATAGTTAAATGATGAATACAGAGGCATCGAAAGTATGAGAGGTGAACAGAAAAAAAGAAAAGAAAAAGAAATAATACAATGTGAATCATACAATTTAGTCGACTTCTTCCATCTTGGAGACTTCAGCAGCTTCTTCAGCAGGAGCTTCAGAAACGGGTTCGTCAGCAGGGGCAACTTCATCATCATCAATGGAGAGACCGAGGGAGACCATACGGTTGATACGGGTAGCGAAAGAGCTAGGATCATCAAGACTGAAGCCAGAAGTCAACAAAGAGGTTTCATATAACAAGGTAACAAGGTCCTTAGCAGTACGATCATTGGCATCAGCAGTGATCTTTGCCTTGAGAGCCTTGATAATAGGGTGGTTGGGGTTGAGTTCGAGAGTCTTCTTAGAAGCCATGTAGCTGGACATGGAAGAATCACGAAGAGCTTGGGCCTTCATAATACGTTCCATGTTGGCAGACCAACCGAATTGACCGGTAGTCAAGACACAAGGGGAGTCAGTCAACATAGCAGAAAGAACAACCTTTTCGACCTTTTCACCGAGGATATCCTTAACAGACTTGCAAAGACCTTCGTATTCCTTTTGTTCTTCTTCACGAGCCTTCTTTTCTTCTTCGTCTTCTTCGAGTTCAAGACCGTCCTTGGTGATACAGACCAACTTCTTGTCTTCGTATTCCTTCAACTGAGTAACAGCATATTCATCAATAGGATCAGTCATCAAAAGAACTTCAATACCCTTCTTCTTGAAACCTTCAAGGAAAGGAGAGTTCTCAATGGCAGTACGAGATTCACCAGTGATATAATAGATGTTCTTTTGCTTTTCGGGCATACGAGTAATGTAATCCTTGAAGGAAGTCATTTCATCACCAGACTTGGTAGAGTAGTAACGCAACAAGTCAGCGAGCTTGCCACGGTTTTGGGTATCTTCGTGGATGCCGAGCTTGAGGTTCTTGCTGAAAGCTTCATAGAACTTGTCGAATTGTTCCTTGTCTTCAGCAATTTCTTGGAACATTTCGAGACACTTCTTGACAAGGTTCTTACGGATGACCTTCAAGATCTTGTTTTGTTGAAGCATTTCACGAGAAATGTTAAGAGGAAGATCTTCAGAATCAACAACACCCTTAACAAAACCGAGCCATTCAGGGATCAACTCTTCACAGTCATCCATGATGAAGACACGACGGACATAGAGTTTAATGTTGTTTCTCTTCTTCTTGGTTTCGAACATATCGAAAGGAGCACGCTTAGGAACGAAGAGGATAGCACGGAATTCAAGTTGACCTTCAACAGAGAAGTGCTTGACAGCCAATTGGTCTTCCCAATCGTTGGTAAGGGCTTTGTAGAATTCAGAATATTCTTCAGGCTTGACATCTTCGGGGTTACGAGTCCAAAGAGGCTTGGTCTTATTAAGCTCTTCGTTTTCAGTGACCTTTTCCTTGATGGTCTTCTTCTTTTGTTCCTTCTTTTCTTCTTCATCGGTGACTTCTTCAATCTTGGCACCTTCAGTGGTAGCTTCTTCAGCTTCATCGTCAGAAACTTCCTTTTCAACTTCCTTTTCAACAACCAATTGGATAGGATAAGAGATGAATTCAGAGTGCTTCTTAACGATATCCTTAATTCTCTTTTCTTCAAGGTATTCAAGCTAAACAATGACAAATTTTATATATCAGCAAACCTAGTTTTTCAATGCCGGTAACTCTAATATCCCCATACCCCTCCCTTATTTTTTCAATCCCGATTGCAAGTTTTAAAATCCTTACCTGATCTTCCTTCATGAAGAGACGCATTTCAGTACCGCGACCGAGAGAGGGGTTGACGGTATCACGGGTAATGGTGAAGGAACCACCAGCAGCAGATTCCCAAATATATTGTTCGTCATCGTTGTGCTTGGTAATGACTTGAACCTTATCAGCAACGAGGTAAGCAGAGTAGAAACCGACACCGAATTGACCAATCATGGAAATATCAGCACCAGAAGAAAGGGCTTCCATGAAAGCCTTGGTACCAGACTTGGCGATAGTACCCAAGTTGTTGACCAAATCAGCCTTGGTCATACCAATACCGCTATCACGGATAGACAAGATGTTGTTTTCCTTGTCAGGAGTGATACGGATGAAAAGATCCTTTTCAGAGTCGAGGACAGAAGGATCAGTCAAGGATTGGTAACGGACCTTATCCAAAGCATCGGAAGAGTTGGAGATCAATTCACGCAAGAAAATTTCCTATAATGATCGACAAGCGTAGAAAGAACAACATGTCCAAGTACGTATACGTCAGTCGCGTGTTGTTCAGCCCCATCACTTGATAGCTTTTCACTATATAAATTTACCTTGTTGGAGTAGAAGGTGTTGATGATCAAACTCATCAACTGAGAAATCTCAGCTTGGAAAGAAAAGGTCTCGGTTTCGGCAGACATTTCGTTAAAGAGGATACGAATGGTTTAGAAAAGAAAAGAAAAACAAAAAAAAATTCGTATGCTAAGGTCTTTATTTTCCTGTGTTTTTATATCAAAATTTTATTTTAGGGAAAAAAAAAGAAGGGGATTTGATTTTGAAAGTCACACAAAACCTTCTAGCATTTTCGAAATAATGAGGATTCGAATAGGAAACTTGGGTTGACAGTTGGCGACGTATGATCGTAGGAGTCAGTGCTAGCAAACTATAGCCGAAAATATGGTCCAAAGATAATGAAGATGCCCTCAATAACTGGGCATGGTGGTATTGTGGTGTCATGTCCATTTCAATTCAGATCTGGCAAGAGTCTTCTTTACTGGGGGTAAATTTGACTCAGAAACTCATCAGCATATGGGTTATGTAAAACAAACCCTCGTTATGGATACATTCCCTTGGCACATATTTTCAAACAATAACACGACTCACTCATTGTCCGCGCCATATAATAGCAAGGCTTGTTGGTTATATTCGATATGTAGCTGGGTTAAGTAGACGCAGGTTAAGTGCTGCTGCTTACTTTAGTAGTACATACCATGTGTATGAATTTATTCGCGTTTTCTTATTAAAGTTGAAGCATTTTAAGCATGTTAAGAAAGTATTCGGCCCCGAATAACAAGCTAAGTAAGCGAGGATTACCAACTATAGAGAGGAAATCAATCATCATTGCATCGGTTACTCCATGATGCTGTGGTAGAAGCGGGCAGTCGAGGAGGCAGGGCTGGCTTTTATGAAACATCAGGAACCGTTAAAATTGTCAACAGTAACGCGCACAGGAGTAGGAGTTGGGCGAGGTCAATTATAACCCATTAGATATCATTGGTTATGCAAGAGAGAAATGACTAGGTTGAGTTGTTTGTTCTTGGAAGAATAGCATGATATTATCATGGTCAAGGCAAGAAAACTAACATCGAAGTAGATAAAGTCTAATAGTAACTTAAAAAGGATTATGTCTAAGTTTATTTACTGAAGTTCCTGTCTTTTATAAATGTCGGATAAATTAAGTCTTTTTTAAATTATAAGGCAACATCGTTGTGATCTTGCTTGCCTACTGAAATAGTTCGGATGTATTGTTAAAATAGATGACACCTGGAGCATTCTCTTTAGTTTCTGCATTAATGCTGCCATTGCAAGGATGTAGTAGTCCTTCAACAAAAGTCTCCCTAACAAAACAATCTAGTACGTCGGGTATAGTGAGCGTGTAATCGCGCCAAAAGCTTGCACCTGGTGCTTCACCATGTCTTCCAATGGCATGTAATACAAAATCGGGAGATCTGTGTGTGTGACTTTTTCGGACAGAAAAGTGAGTACGAACGGGTTTTATGGGTTCTTTTCCTTATTCTTTTTCATCAAAATGGCCCATTGTCATCTTACCCAAAAATTTGACCCAAGCCGTATTTGTGTTTTTCAATCAATTCTAGTACATTTTTATCTTTAACCTTCAGAATTGAATCCGCTTCATACGCCAGTTTCTCTTGAAAGAAAACCTGAACCCTTCTATCGAATTGCATATGGGTTGTATCTTTGCAGGGGACTCTCTGGTTTTTAACAATTTTGACATGGCTAGGCACATTGTAATAAGCAGACAGGATTCGTTGCAGGTTTCCCGTTGCTTGAAGAATCATTCGCTCCACTGGAGAAAATGTATCTGGTAATTTGAGATACACGTTTTTTGAAGACACTTTTCATATAAATTTTGATGACAGAAAGGGGGGGGGAGGGACGTAAATGAATCTAATAGGCACACTTTCAAAACTGTATTGATGCATTCATACATTCTTCCGTGAATTGGAAAGGGATTCTTCGATAATTTTCCGTATTTTCCACGTCCGGTAGCTTGAGCTCTTCCAAAATCATCATTGCTGGAAAGGACAAAACGAAAGTTTGATTGCTCAAAAAGTAAAAAGAAAGAAAATGTCATTTGTCAAGGCCTGCTCGCCGCATCGTCTTTTTTCTTTTTTTCTTCTTCGGATTGGCGGACCAAACAAAGCAATGGGAAGGGGAAGCAAAATATTACATACTGTTGAAGATATAGTACCCGACCTTGACGCATGTAAGGACAGGAAGAGATGTATGGTTTGAGCACATTTGCATGTTTAACAATAACAGCATGTCAGAAGAGTGAGCATTATACATGTACGCTTTCTCAACAAGCATTATCGGCCGTGGGAGACCAAACATTTGTAACCCAATTTTGGATAAAAAAACTGCTATGTTTACAACCTGTCAATTTAAGCAATGATATAATGAATTATGGAAGCTTCGCAATAACACGCTTAGTAAGTTATATGAGTTCTTCTTCATCTCTAGCAACTATACGAGCAAGGCATTGCTGTTGGAACTATACTTAAAGGGAAAAAAGAAAAGACCAGTTGAAGTTCTGTAACAATATCTGCACACGCTGGAAATTTTGCTACGGTTCATATCTACGGCAGCCAATTCTGTAGACTACCTTCCTTTCATTTCAAATTGTAGTAGATCATTTTGTTATTTCAAAAATATGAAAGCATAAGCTATTAAAATGATCAGGTTTTGATAACATGAAGTCCCGAAGACAGTCATAGTGAAACCAATAGAGTTCTTCAATTTTGCTTATATAGACAGAGAAACTCATATTAATGGCGAAAAACAAAAATGTACAATTTCTCTTTATTGTTACAAATCTCATGATTTTTTGCTATACTGTTATGCACAAATTTGCTTTATGAAATTGTTCAATTAGGAGGCTGGATTCTCTGGTAAAGATTGGTAAAGTATTCAAAGGACGCACTGGTATTATTGGTAAGCGGTGACGAATAGTTAAGACTGCCTGTATCATTATTGAGGTCCGATTGTAATCTTGCTACTGATTTGAAGGTTCTCGGTGCCCATAGTTCGTCAAGCAGTGCCATAGAATGGTTCATTAATACAGGTGTATTTTGCAACGTCAGTGCATCGCTGGCAGGCTGTATAGCTGGAGTCGGGAAACTCTCTAGACCAGGTGTAAGTTCGGCTTCTGCGGCTGCTTGAAAAGGAGAGGAGTTGGAGGCACTGGGTTGACTGGAAGAACTTGTGCTTGTGGAAAGGCTGCCTAAATATCCATTCAGTAGATAATTATTTTCATTATCGGCGGCATCCAGTAAATGGTATGCGTAACTTCCATTGCCGTGTTGAGGGGGGCCGTTTCCTAGCGGGGCTGTTGAGTCGATCAAGACAGGATCAATAAATCGAGCGTTATCGCCATAAAATGAGGCCAGATTGTGTGGCTGTAACTGTTGATGATCGAGTACGTTCATAGACACACTAGAGTAAGAGGGTGCAACGTAGCTACTTTGTTGTGATTGTGAGCTATTCATAAAACCCGCAACGGTAGCCATATCAACAGATGCTGAATAGTTGGCCGGATCACTACGACCTGTCACTGCAAATTGTTGGAGAATATTCAAGCTTGGGTTGTCAATTAGAAGTGAATCCATGTCTGGAGAGACAAACTGCGTATAATTCACTGCTTGTAGACCGTTTGGATTATCCTCTGATTTAAACAACGGCCAATCGTCACTCAAAGCAAATTCAGAATTTGCTGATTGTAAAATCTGATTCTTTCGTTCCAACACTTTTTTCGCCTTCCTAGCTTTGGGACGGAAAGTATAGTCTGGGTACCTAATAGAGATTTTTAAATATATGTATTAAGAATAACCTGAAACGTAACTCGAGCTTACATTTGCGCATGTTCTTTTTTGGCTTTATCAGCTTCTGTAATATACGTTGCTTTTTTATGAGGCTGTTCTTGAGCCCACCATTCAGCAATAATTTTTGATATTTTGCGATGATTAGCAGTAGGACAAAATCTTCTAATGAGTTCCTGCTTCTCCTTCCGGTATATCATAAAACAGTTGACAGGTCGGGGAATATGCTTAGGATCCACCTTCCTCGTGCGAGGTCCACGAATTCGACCTGGAGGTGTGCTCAAGCAAAGCCTATGAAGGTCAAGCACATCCTGTTGTTGCTTTTCAGTAAAGTGCTTACTTAATTCCATAACATCCAGTGTTAGAGGAATCTTTGACACCTTTTTCGTATTGGAGTTTTTCATGATACGAAATAACTATCAGTAAAAGGAAGGTGCGGTATAAGGAGTGTAAGTAAAATTCTTCTTGCGATCAAGTTTGAGGGAAAGGAATGAGCTCTATGTGGACCAAGTAATTTCAGAAAAACGAGAGTAGGAAAACTTTAGTTAAAAGATACAGATATGACATTTAGAAATTCTGTCAATATTTTATAACTTGGTTGTATTGAAAGCTTTTCCAAAATAGTTATGCCTCAATCAAAAGGGTAACAGTTGTTATAATTAGCTTCAGAAATCTTGACAATGAAATTATTATTGGATTAATTTCCATGGACATTGAAAGTATCATCATATGAAGAACAAAGAAAAGCCGTATTGAGCTTTAGACAATGTGACCCTCTTTGAGCACTTAAAAAAATAATGAGCACCTGCACGTAGCCTTCCATCCAAGAATTGCTTGATTTGTATTTGTCGAGATAAACAATAATAACTACATTGCTGATGCAGTTACGAAAATCTCAGCTTCATTTATCTATAATAGCTTTGAGAGGAGTAGTGAGAAGCTCTGGGAGAGTAGGAAACGCGCATAGCTTGTTGACATCAGTAACTAAATTTTTTACTATTATCTTCAATCGAAACAGCTACAAATAATAGGAAAAGGATATTATTTAAGTTATTTCGACTTATCTAAGCGTAATGCTCTAAACATGGAGGCACAAAACATAATTTTGATTCATAAAGTTAGCATGATTTTGTGCGGTTTTATTTCCCTTATTGCAAAGGGTATGCGTTACAGCAGCAACTTCCCTCAACTCTGAGTAGCAAAATTCTGACGTTTAAATTCAACTAAATACTTTGTCAATATTATGCCTACTTTACGCATCCAACTTCAATGGAAGCAAAGCACTAGAATATTTTTTCAATGTAAATCATGGTACAATTGCTTTAATAAAAAAATTAATTACATAAAAACGAAACAAAACAAAAACAAGACTATAATAAGACCAGTCTTGCCTCACAAGTTCAAATATTTCAAAAAGTATATGCAGGTTCACATTACTCTAAACACAAGTATATGGTTTCATAACTTAATCATCTCTTTATCCTGTCGATTTTCAAAATATTACTGATAGTTTATTCTTCAACTCGTATTGACGTTGCGAGGAACATAATTTTAAAAGGTATTCAAGCAGACTATTGAGAGTAATTTACTATAACAGAAGATGTGAATATCAGCAGTTGAGCGCTATCATAGTGTGGCTCATTCTTAATATAATCCTCGATAAAAGGCTGTTCATTGTTCTCATCTTCAATCAAGAGGTCCAAGAAGCCATGCGCAATGGTATCAGTAGATGCTTCAACAGATCAGAGCTGTTCCTGAAATAGAAAAGGGGAAAAGATTTTTGTCCGAACGAATTTTGAAGCTTCATGCGGAACGTCAAAAATCTGATATGTCCGGATGAACTTTAGCTCGAAAAAAAATCCAAGTCAAAACAGAAGTTGACAGAAGCAAAATTAGGGAACCTTCTCTTTGAACGAAATCGTATAAGCGAAATGGTAAATGCAATCAACATATTAATCCATCAATCCATCAATCCATCAATCCATTCATATTGTTTCGACATTGCATGTTAACACTCTATAAATAAATGCATACAACAGGTCAAGCGTACTAAGAAGGTCGGAATCACTGGTAAATACGGTACCCGTTATGGTGCTTCTCTTAGAAAGACCGTTAAGAAGATGGAAATCACTCAACATTCCACCTATACTTGTACTTTCTGTGGTAAGGACGCCGTTAAGCGTACTGCCGTTGGTATTTGGAAGTGTAAGGGTTGTAAGAAGGTCTTAGCTGGTGGTGCTTACTCTGTCTCGTAAGTTCGAAGATCTATCAAAACATGATGTTACTTTTCAGTAATTTAACTTTTCTAATCTCTGTTCGCTATTATTTTTCTCAGTACTGTTGCTGCTGCTACTGTCCGTTCCACCATCCGTCGTCTCCGTGAACTTGCTGAAATCTAAAGATTTTACACTCATAGCCGTAGATTCCGTTCTACATAATAAATCACAACCGACTTCACAGAAGCACAAAAAAAAAAAGAACATTAATACAAATATGGAGTCGATGTAATTTTATTTTTGATGATGAGATTATGCAGAATTATGTCAATAGCTTTTATGACGGAAGAATATGAATAGTTAAATCACTACGTACGATTACAAAAAGTAGGGAATGAGGGAAATGAGGTCTATAGATGGAAGATATTTTATTTATCTTAGCCATTATTTCAGTTTTACATTGTCTTCTTCGGGTAAGTATAATTAAGCGTCAGATCGGCCTACGATGCTATGTTTGTACATGATTACTTGAGAGTGGGTTTGGGTCTAGCTTTGGAGCCGGCAACCCTCTGTGAGACAACGTCTAGTAAATATGCTTCCGTGTCAGGAAAACCTGCCCACTTGCTCAATTCAGCTGCTTTTCCTATAATGGGAGTAGCGGTCGTTGGCGTGGTCAACAGTTCACATATTTCTGTATATCCATGATTGGCAGCATAGAGTAAAGGCAAATTGGCTGTGCTAACTGGATTAATAGCCATATAGCAAGGATTCGCTTTTCCTTCTTCCAACAAGTACCTCAGGATGTCTGTTTTTCTTTGTTGAACTGCTATATACACGGCTGTATCTTCTTGAGCATCCACAACATTCACTTCACAACCGCGCTCTAGTAGCTGCTTTATGATAGGTAGACGATTCCAAGTGATGGCATGATGAAGCATAGTTGTGAACCTAACTTTTTGGTTGATGTCAGCACCTCCATCCATGAGTGCAATAGCGATATCTGTAAATCCAAAATTAATAGAAACAGCCAACGGAGAGAACCCACGTGCATTCTGCTGATTGACCTTTGCGCCCTTCGATAACAAAAGAGGAATGGCCTCTTCGAAGTGATTTGACACTGCTAAATGGAGAAGTGTGTTGCCTGTAGCGTCAGTAACGGACATATCTGCACCAGCACCAAGTAAAAGCTCGACAGACTTTAATGAGTGACTAAAGATTGCCTTGAATATAGGGGGCTGACCCAAAGAATTTTTAATGTCAAGTAAAGCACCCTTTTCTATTAGCAACTCGACAGCATCATTTAAACCCTTTGAACAGGCTGCATGTAATACTGTCTCCTGCTCTGGTCCATTTAAGCAGTTGATGTCAACACCTGGTTGCATTAATAATGTACGTAATGCGTCCAGACTTTTATTAGCGACGACCAGGTATAGTAAGCTGTATCCTCCGGGATTAGTTATATTTGCACTGCTGTCTTTAGTGTTCATATATTGATTAAGGGCTTCCGTGTCAAGGCTGTCAAGAGTAATTGCATTCCAAATAGCGTTACCGTCAGTCATAGTGTCTATCGTAGTCATCTGTTCAAAAATTAGAGCAAAGAAGAGGTTTAGTCTCCTGACATAGGATCCTTTATCTGATTTATTCACTGAGTTATCAGTTCAGAATCGTAAGACTTAATGCCCATTAAGACTCAGCACCGACGTGCGTCGCGTTACTACTTCCGTAACAAAAAATAGATCCATCCCATCAATCAATTTATGAGTTACATGTATTGATGAATATAGAATCACAACAGTATTAGTGTAAAAGTTTGACCTTTAGCAGTGTAAATGACAGACGCTCTTTCTCTACTTTTTGTTGTAATCAGAACGTATTTTGATGTCGCGACCTTCGGAAATGCTAACAGAAACGGAATGTGCTCAAACCGATGCCGTTATCGTATCTTTAATTGACACTCAACAACTGTTTTAATTATCTAGAAAGGAACAGCGACTTCAAGTCTGAATCAGTTTGAATTTAGTATTAAAGCAAATATAAAGAAAGCC
Organism: Mycotypha africana; assembly: GCF_025528875.1. Classification (NCBI taxonomy): domain Eukaryota; kingdom Fungi; phylum Mucoromycota; class Mucoromycetes; order Mucorales; family Mycotyphaceae; genus Mycotypha; species Mycotypha africana. The sequence goes on along the minus strand of NW_026515735.1, from coordinate 686,469 downwards.
AATTATACCGAGTGTTGCTATTGAGAGGTTGAACAAAAGAACGATGCGAAGATTTTTCTTTTTCTTTCGGACGAAAGAAGAATATTAGAAAAGTCAAATAGCCTATGTGTACCTCAGTGCAATCGTGTACTGGGAAAAGATCAGTCGGTAGAACAAAAGTTATAACTTCAATCCAGTCCTGATCGTATGAGATACGCTCAGATAGGTCGATTTCTATATCATAAGTCCTGATGTCAAAGTTTACAAAGCATTCAAGCACTTTAGTAACCACTTGAATAGCTACTGTTATTAAGATCTATATTAATTTTCGCTGGATTTACTATAGAGCGACCTTTACAGTATCAAAAGGTAATGATATTATTCGGACTAATGAGATCAGTAATTTTTTTTTCGTTCAAAATAGCAGCACGTCTATTTGGCACATCAGTAAACATAGTTGCTGATGTATGAGAATAATATGGTATTAAAGAGGAAAGGGGCGATCTCTTCCACCTGTCAGAGGTACGCTTAATGTCAATTCCCTTCTTTTTCAAATAACTTCCATGATTCTGGAGTAAGATATGCAATAAGAATTATAGTTCGAGTCCAAACGATAATGTATTACACATGAGTATATCCTTCCAGCGAAAGAAATCATTCATAGAAACCAAGCTGCTATAATATTACCCTCAAAGGTGACATGATAATCACAATGCACGTTTCGACAATGGTTTTCTTTTTCTTTTTTTTTTCTTTCTTCCTTCACAGCTAAAAGTAAAATTTGTAAGAGTAGGATTGACATGTCCACTTGAAGGTAGAAATGATGTATTCTAGAACTTGAAATTTTCAAACTTTGGGTTTATTAAAAGTCTTTTTTCCTTTTTTGGAAATCAAAAAGTTGGAATATCATATAAAAGGTTTTGAAGGAGGGATAAGAAAAGTGTAAGGAAAACACAAACAATTTTTCATAAAAGTTAGAAAAAGGATATAGTATATAGACATACCAAAAAAAGAGAAAAGAGTATAGAATATATTAAATTACACAGCTAATACGCAAAAGAAGTTCTTTTATTGACCACCCATTTCCTTGGCGAGCTCTTCAGCACGCTTTTGAACATCGGAAATATCACCTTGCATGTAAAAAGCAGATTCAGGTAAGTTATCGTGCTTACCAGATAAGATTTCCTTGAAGGAGCGGATGGTGTCGGTCAACTTAACAAGACGGCCTTCATAACCAGTGAAGACTTGAGCGACAGCGAAAGGTTGCGATAAGAAACGTTGGATCTTACGAGCACGTTCGACGACCAATTTATCTTCTTCAGACAATTCATCCATACCCAAAATAGCAATGATATCCTGAAGAGATTTGTAGTTTTGCAAGATTTGTTGAACTTCAGTGGCAACCTTGTAATGTTCTTCACCGACGATACGAGGATCCAAAATACGAGACTTAGAATCAAGAGGATCGACAGCAGGGTAGATACCCAATTCAGCAATGGAACGAGACAAGACAGTGGTGGCATCCAAGTGAGCGAAAGTAGTAGCGGGGGCAGGATCGGTCAAATCATCAGCAGGGACGTAGACGGCTTGGACAGAGGTAATGGAACCATTCTTGGTAGTAGTAATACGTTCTTGCATACCACCCATATCAGTAGAAAGAGTGGGTTGGTAACCGACAGCGGAGGGAATACGACCCAAAAGAGCAGACACTTCAGAACCAGCTTGAGTGAAACGGAAAATGTTATCAATGAAAAGCAACACATCTTGACCTTCGTTATCACGGAAGTATTCAGCAATAGTCAAACCAGTTAAAGCAACACGGGCACGAGCTCCTGGGGGTTCGTTCATTTGACCGAAGACGAGAGCACACTTGGAGTCACCTTCCAATTGGATGACACCTGTTTCAATCATTTCGTGGTAAAGATCGTTACCTTCACGGGTACGTTCGCCGACACCACAGAAAATGGAGTAACCACCGTGTGCTTTGGCAATGTTGTTGATCAATTCTTGAATCAAGACGGTCTTACCGACACCAGCACCACCGAAAAGACCGATCTTACCACCACGAGCATAAGGAGCCAACAAATCGACAACCTTGATACCGGTTTCAAGAATCTCGGGAGTGGGCGATTGATCGACGAATTCGGGAGCTTCAGCGTGAATAGGGCGAGTAGCCTTAGCATTGATAGGACCACGTTCATCAATAGGCTCACCGATAACGTTGATAATACGACCGAGAACTTCCTTACCGACGGGAATGGTAATAGGTGCACCGGTATCGATGACCTTTTGTCCACGAACGAGACCTAGAAAATTGTCAAGGAAGATAATGTCGATATATTGTTCTCATGTATACTCTGCTAACATTTCATTTTCATAATATCTCTACCCACTAAACTAAAGCCACTCTCTCATGATTTGTATGTAATTGTCATCCTCGCTTACCTTCAGTACCATCCATAGCAATAGTACGGACGGTGTTTTCACCCAAATGTTGAGCAACTTCAAGGACGAGACGTCCACCAGAGTGGTCTTGAACTTCGAGAGCGTTCAAAATAGCGGGAAGATTTTCTTGATCGAATTGGACATCGACAACAGCACCAATGACGGAACTACAATTAAAGGCATGTGTTTTCAACAAAAGGTCATTAACAAAGCCGTCATTTTGCGTTGTGTCGAAAAAAATTGTTGAAGATATTATTTACCGAATTTGACCAGCGGTTTGCTTTTCAGTGGCGTAGTTACGAACTATGTGTACATGTGTTTAATGACATCGTCAATAAATAAGTTGTTTCAAGTTGATATTCTTCTCCAAACTATTTACCAGCCATGGAGGTTTGAACACCAAGTGCACGGTTGATCAAGCGGGCATTAGCCTTTTGCAAACGTAAGGCAGTTGCCGAAGTCTTTCCTAAAACACGAGTAAAATGCATTTTTCCTTTAGGTACAGGAATAAAAAAAAGAAAAGAGAAGGGTGGTTTGAAGAAAGAAGACTCTTTTCACAGAGTCGAAGTGAATATAAAAAACACGCCCCCCTGGGGAGCTGAGTTGGTGAAGCCAAAAAGCTGAATCTGGAATTATGCCCCGCATTCAACCCACAAAATCCAAATTTTCAACTTTTTCAGCGGTGACGTAAATTTTAGAGTGTATTGAATCAATCAGGAACGGATTATCATTTTTTAACTGGAAGCGTAGATAAGAACCCTTCCTTGCCATCAAATTACAGATGAAAATAATATGAAGCAAATTGTTGTTACTGAAATATTGTACTATTCGGAGCGCAGTCGCAGTAAAATAATGTATCACAATCGAGTGTATTGAAATTATACAGCAAAACTGTAGTTCTCTGGAACATATTTATTGAGAAAAGCAAAAAGTTACAGATAGGCATCATTATTATTTCCGTTGGCTGCGTTATTGAAATTGTTACGATTATTATTGTTGTTGTTATTGTTCTGATTATTGTTCAAATTGCCTCCAAAACGAAACTGTCTGACATAGACCAAATAACCGACCAGCAGACATAAAATCAATATCAATAGACTTTCGAACAGTTCATCTTCCTCATTGTAGCCGTCCATACTGTAAGATGATTCGGAATGAAAGGGGTCATCATCTGCTAATCTCTCTTGCTCTTCCTTTTCTTTCTGTTTCTTCAATCTATACTGACGTTCCATTTCTTCACCGATGTCGTACTGTTGCTTATTCTTCTGTCGATTAGCTTCTTCTACTTGTTTTCGCACATATTCCGACGATTTCTTGAATTCTGTCATACTATCGCTTTCTCTGCTGTTTTTGTTGGCATCATTATCATATGAGTGAAGTGCAGTACCTACATCGCGCCCAGTAATCCAATTCCAATAGTATTTTATGTACATCCTGATAAGCGATACTTTCACGGGCAGATACGCGTCTTGATCAATATTTAATGCTTGATCATAAGCACGTTTAGCCAAATGAAAATCTTTGGCTACACCAACGCCAGTTTCATACATCCAACCCAGATTCCAGAATGCTAGAGGTGATCCTTGAATTTCGGCTGCTAAACGATAACATGCCGCTGCTTTTTCGAAATTAACAGGCGTGCCGATGCCTTTGTAATAATAGTCACCCAATTTAATACGTGCGTCTATGTTATTTTGATTAGCAGATCGACTCCAGTATATAAAGGCTGACTCTTCCTCATTGATGCCTCGAATGGTATCCTTCCTCTGATGTTTATGCTGTCCATCTATGTCTTCGTCCACTGATCCCAATAAGGGCAGATGATCCAACATTCTTTTGTCTTTGTCTAAAAGATACGCAGCGTTGGATTGCGCGATTTCGTATCCTCTTTCGGCTGCCAGCATGTAATATAAAAGTGCACTCTCTAAATCATCATTTTTATAGGCACTATAAGCTGCTTCAACTGTGGGATTGAGCCAGTCTCCTCTCTCAGCAATTGCTTTATAATACTTCGATATCAGCATGTTAGAAAGACGCTCCTACTTTATTGTTAGCTAAAACAGTTTTCTATCACTTACAGAAACAGCCACAGTACAAGAAGGCCTAGGTATCAAATTTTGTTCATTCATTTGTGCCAAATACCAGTACGCCAACAAGTGTTTTGCATCTGCTGCTTTCGTGAACAACCGTATGGCCAAAGGCAATGTCATTTCTGATTGGGCATACTCTATTGCCAAATTGACCTGAGCATGGGGATTCTCCTGTTCCGCTGCCTTTTTGAAATATTCAATTGCCTTATCTTTATTCTTCACCGCCACACCAGCAATGCCATTCAAATACATTGAACCCAAATTTGTTTGCGAATTCGCATCGCCCAATTCAGCACCGATCTGAAAATAACGAAAGGCTGTCTTCTCATCCACTTTGACACCTTCACCACGCCAATACATTTGACCCAAATAACCAGCCGCTTGTCCCACTGCTTTACTATTTCTCGAAGGAATTTTCCCGCTTGAAGAGGCTTTATCAACAATTTGATGGAAGAAAGTAAATGCTTCATTAAAATTGCGAGGAATATTCCGTGTACCCATATAATAAACCTGACCCAACATGACCTGAGCATCAATATCTTGCTTGGATGCTAAATAACGCCAGTATTGTAAGATCTCTTCAATACTAACAGATTTGTCCGATCCTCCAGCGGATACTGAATGTCGAGATCTTCGTTCGGTCATCATACTTGCACCATAACCGTAAATGCCACCCTCTTCTTCGCTCAGTCGTACTTTTGGTAAGGGAGGGGTTCGACCACCCGGTGGTCCTGACAGATAGTAGTCAATTACTTTACTGGCCACACTTTTGTAGTGGTAAAGAGCATCCTCGCAGGATTTTTCGTTACCAATACCTAAAAGGTAACGATATCCCATTGTCATTTCGGCAGCAATGTCTCCGCCGTGAGCGGCAAATGTATGGTATAGTAATGCTTTCGCTTGATCACGTTGGACAGCATTGCCGATTCCGGTGGCATACATGAAACCGACCATTTGCTGTGCGGTTGCATTGCCTTTGTTTGCTAATGCTTGATAGTGTTCGAAAGCTTGTCGATAGTTTCTTGGATATGTATATTTAGAGAACTAAAAAAATTACATACTGCCATGTTAGTTGAAGGATATTTTCTCTACATCATGACTACCTGGAAAGCTTACAAAATTTAACTCTGCTAGCAATAATAATGCGTCATTATTGTGATATTCTCTAGCTGATCTCTCTAACATGGATATTATTGGCTCAAAATCGGTTCGTTTTTGTAGTTCTAATGCATTTTCTGATGTTGTTGACGATGGTGATGTTGATGTACTTATTGAAGAAGAAGAGGGCGAAGCAGTAGTAGTAGAGGTTGAGCCATCTGTATGCGATGTCCAAACAATATTGGCTATTTTGTGAATGATGTGGTCAGTGACACTCTTCTTTGCTGCTTTCGATGACTTTTTATTATGCAGCTTGTATTTATTTTCGAGTATTTGTAACTGTTTGATAGCCTCATTGTATAAAAATTGGCCTAAGTTTGACATTGCTCTTGTGTCAGCTATTTATCGTGGTTTCAAAACAACTCCTTATCGAAATAGCTCATTTACCGTCATTTTCGCGATGAAGGAACTGTTTCTCTATGGAAGTCGTCACTACCTAAACAAAAATAGAGTGTTAATAATGAATATGGAATGAATGTAGTTCGAATGTTATTACAGTTTGGTCTGGTATTGTCTGTGCTTCAAGTGCATAAACTAATTGGGCGAAGCAACTCAGAAGAAAGGCTGTATGAAAAATGAAATGCTGATGAGCCTTATTGTCTATTGACAATAATCAACCCTATTGTAACCTACGAGTTAAATACGCCACCCGTTTCTTCCAATATATCGGACTATTGTATCGACTCATCTGGTTGCAATGAGCTAAAATGGGAGAAAGACTGAGCCCAACGTTATTGCAGTGATGGCAGATAAAGAAGCGGACAGCTTATCACAGCAACAATCATCACAAAAATTAAAGCAGATACTCTGCTGAGTTCCGAATTATAATGACCAAACTTTGAACGCGTACTGAAATTCCATTGGCCGAACAATCAGCGCTGGAAGCGGCCCGTAATTTCGTAAACAGCTGACTAAGACGATACGAAAAAGGGGCAATTTATGTCAGCCCTGAGAACTGCTGTCTGTGCATTCATAACTCAAAGTTAAAGTCAATACAGTTTAACCTTTTTATTCTACCACTGAATCCGTGTGAATGGTTCGTTAGCTCGAAATATAACAGGCGACTGTGTCTTGTATAAAATAATTCTGCCTTATTGGTACATTTTCTGGTACATTTTCTGGTACATTTTCTGTCAAATAATCTCTTTTCTTACTTTCTTTCCATTCTTTTTCTGCCAATTTGCTTTTTGCAGTTTTGTTCTCAAGACATCATGATTTTGAAGAGTTTAGTTCTAAGTGGATTGTTGAGCATTATCAGTGTTCAAGCTCATGCTGATCACCACCACCACCACCACCACCACGATGATAGCTCTCATCAAGCCATTGGACAAATTCCTATTTCTGGTCCTAGCGAAATGCCACTTTTATTTAACCGCCCCATTTTGGAAAAAGACAGTTACAATCCTTCCTTTGCAGGCATATCAACTTTTGCACACTTACCTTATTTACAATGTTGGGCCGAGGATGCCAATGAAGATTATGATATTGCCGTAATGGGAGCACCTTACGATATCGGTGTCACCTTCAGAACGGGGGCTCGGTTCGGCCCTTCAGCTATTAGAGAAGGCTCTAAGCGTATCAAGGTAGGGGAGAATAAAACTTTGAAAAGAGAACTAATTTGCGGGAGGGACAAGAAATTGATGTTATTATCTACGAACCGCTGACTTACAAGATGTATGATCATAACTCAACCTCTTTTAGGGTTACAACAATGAATTGCACATCAATCCTTTCAAGTCATGGGCGAAAGCAGTTGATTGTGGCGATATACCTTTCGAGCCTTTTGACAGTGGCCATGCTATGTCTCAAATTGAATCACATGCCAAGTACCTACTGACGCGTCCTGCTCGTCCTACTCACTCTCAACTCAACGGCGGAATTCCTCGTTTGATTACTTTAGGTGGCGATCATACCATTTTATTGCCCGTTTTGCGTGCTATGCGTGAGGCACACGGTAGACCCATTGCTGTTGTCCACTTTGACTCTCATTTGGATACATGGGCGCCTGAGATCTACAATGTCAAAGCGCGTGGATCCAAATACAACCATGGTAATCCTCTCTATCATGCTTCTGTCGAAGGATTAACCACCAACGGCACCTCAATGCACGTTGGCATTCGATCCAGTTTATATGATAAGGATGACATTCTGCGCGACGAGCAATTAGGTTTTAAAATGATCAAAGCAAACGATATATTTACATTGGGCGTGGAGGGTATTTCTGAACGTATTAGAGAATATTTGGGATCACCAGAAGAGGTATTGGTGTATTTATCTATTGATATCGATGTTATCGATCCCTCTATGGCCCCCGCCACAGGCACACCAGAAACAGGAGGTTTTCTAACAAGAGAAATGAGATATATTCTACGCAGTTTGTATGGATATAATATTGTGGGTACAGATATTGTCGAAGTGGCGCCTGCCTATGATACACAAGCTCAATTGACATCCTTCCTGGCTGCTGATCTGATTTATGAAATTATGTCTATGATGGTAAAATATGGAGAGGAGCATAAATGAACGAAAAAAGCTGTATATTATTGGTAGTAGAATTCAATATCACACTATAGCTATCCTTTACTAGTAGCTCTTCTGAAATGTATATACATATAAAAAAGTAGCACGTACCAAACGTTCGTTTCTCGATTATGTAAGCTTAGAGTGAGGTTAGGGAGTAGATCAGCATCAGGAAGCTGTCAAAACGCCCACTTCCTCAATCAACTCTTTCTCTGATTTCTTTGATTTCTTTTATGTTCCCATTGAATCTGGCTCCTGAGTATCCTGCCTCCCTTCATCCAGACGCAGGTATTTATCAAATTATTTCTTGGCTGCTTCCGATGATCCATTTTTTTGACCTTTTTTTGCCTGCCTAGTTGACTGAATTACAGAAAAAGAAATTTACTAACCGCTCTATTCATCATTGAGACAGGCCATGACAATTTGTCGTATGATGTTCTTTCCACATGAAGAGCAAAAACCCTCTGCCTCCCTGCGCTTGTTCCATCAGTGATGAGAAAAGACAGCAAAAATGCCTATCAGTTGTTTCCATCATTGAATTCATACCCTCTGCTCACATCATCTTTGACTTTTTGTTGCTGCTGTTTGCCACTAAACAGGCAAGGGTATTGTGTTAGATGTTGAGAAAAGTGGGGTTAGCCAACGAATCTATAGTATGCATTCAAGATTCGTTTTTTCTTGACTAAATTCCCATATTAGGACAGGTCAATTGGGTTATTGACGTTTTGGAATCAAAAGAAAAGAAAGAAAATAAACAAATTAAAAAGTTCGATTGTGAGGCAAGGCTACAGCAGCTTCTATGAAGAAAGGTAATTGCTATAAACAAAAAATTAAAGTATGACTTTACGGAGTGCATAAATAGAAACAACTCGGATTTCCGAATGGAATTTCCACTAAGTCCAACGTTACCTTAATGTGATCACATTTGTATATAAAAATTGGGATTTTTTGTCAATTGCTTGTTTTGTCTTTTGGATATAAAAGAGATCCATTTTTTTCTTCTTCTTGATATCTCCGAACCTTGTTGGATCTTCTTTATCAATACAGCATGCGCCTTTCAACAACACCTGATTCAGTGGCTCTTCTTTACCCGTCTTCGACACATGGTGCAGCTAATCTAACTGGCACTCCTAGTCATACTACAATGAATCATTTTAAGAGAGCAGTAACCAGTATCATCTCCAAGTTACCTCAGCAATCACAAGCTACCAAGAAGTACCGTAAGGTATCACCCGTCATCAAGAACAACAATAGTACCTACATAAAAATAGTCTCAAAGAAGCAGCACCGAGCACCGGTGGCATCCCCACCTTCTTCCCCGCCTTCTTCCCCGCCTCAGCCATCCAATGCTACTAGTTCTTCGGCTATTAGTCGAGAGCATAAAATTTACCGTGATTTGAGGAATTATTACACCAACAATAATAACAGTGCAGCCAACCAACGACAATCAGCGGAAGTTGACCATCAACAACATAGAGTTGAACACCATCAGACTGTTCAGCAATATCAAGATCAACAGCAGACAAGAAAAACGAATCAGTCCTCATCAGTGATAAAAAAAGCAGCCGTACTCAATCGCTGGAAAGAAGGCTCTTCTTCTTTGTCTTGCATTGCACCACCACAATTCATAACACATACTTATATTAGAGACATAAGATCGAATCCAAATCATCTCCGTCTACTAGCCATGACTAATAATTATTGCAGCCAGAACAATACAACGCTAAACCCTGGAAAGATGCATGTCATTCAACGAAGACAGGATCAGTTCGTTTGGGGGAATGGTTCAAGCTTACGTAACGGCCTAACGATAGCAGCTTGATAGACTGACTATCTTTACTACAATTAGCACCAGCTTACACTCTTTGAAACAACAACAACAACAACAACAAATATACCAGTATTTCATATGTACAGATATTTGATATTTTTATTAGTCGTGCCTTTGTGCACAAATGCATACCATTGTTCATTATTTACAGTATTAGTCATTACGTATGTATATGTACAGCTACCCCTTTTCTTTTTTTACTTTTTTGTAAATAGACTCTTTGCTATATGCCCTTTTCACCTTTGCTTGTCAGCCTGATCAAATTTCCCATCGGTGTCATATGCCTACAATATGTTCATGTTAATAATTACATATCTTCTCTTGTAAACACCATCAACCTATATAAACCAAATTACCTTTCTACTCTGCCACTACCAACTAGATCATGCAATAAAAAATCAACATTGAAAGTACATTTATGCAATTTCTTTTGTCTCAAAACCTTTTGTTTTTTTAAATGCAAATTTGTCAGCATTGTACTGATTAGATGATTATATATTAGTAAAACAATACTCACACTTTCCATGATGTCTTTGGTGGCTCTTTTTCTCAATATGTTTAAAATAGATTTTCGGCCATGAAGCAAATTGGTCACAAATGTTCCTTGTTTGGGTACGGAGAACCAGAATAGATCGATTTGAATATTGTGAGGCAACAAAAGGCCAGCTGATACAAGGTGTCTAAAAACACGAATATGTCAGATAGATAGAGTTTATGCTAAGCTTCATTGAAATGAGACTTACGATATCTCTTTGTCTGTCAAACGAAACGTATTGATCAATGTATCTTTGTCAATAGAAATTTTATTATGATCTTTATCCAGTACTATCTTCTGAAATATGTCTATGTGCCAAAAGAGAAAGTAAGATCAAATGCTTTGCTAATCAAACTTTTTGTCAAGTTAATTCTTACTAAAGATATGCGCTTCTTCTTCATTATGTTCTTTTATATAGTCTGCTTTCGACTGATCAATCAAATTACAATAATTGGTTGTTTTCATGATCACATATTCATCTTCCAAGCACCCCATAATAAAAAACTTTTTCCAGCTATTTCTTTGCAAACTCGCTTGCTGCAAGGGAGATAAATGCATTGTTGATAATAAATTAGAAAGTTAAATTGCTATCTGTTCAACCGGATCAAAAAAAAACCTACTATTTCTCTATCTGTCATTGTATTATTCGATAGAATGCTGTAAAGTTGGTGTATAAAGCATAATGGTAAAATGGATTTGGTATTATTTTGAATCAAGTATTCTGCTGTCATAACTGCATCCGAGTGATCTTCGAGATCAAGTTCTTCATTCAGATCGCTAAACTCTTCGTCGTTATGAGTCGTTTGCTGGAGCTGCGCACGCCTTATATGTGTTGAATGCTTTTTTGTTTGGTATACGTCTGGTTTATATACAGCTCCTTGCTGTATGCGGTAGAGCTCTTGTTCCGCAGCGATCCTTTGCCTTCTACGTCTTTGGCTCATCAATGGTGTAGGTTATGTTTAGAAGAAGGGGGAACAATAAGGGAAGAAAAGGAACCAAATCAAATAATTGACGGAGTCAGATTTAGAAGTGAAATTCATGCCAGAAAAATGCCTCATAGGGTTAAATTGTTTGAGACCCAAACAATAGAAAACAGTGGCAAAAAATATTCCATTCACCACGAAAGCACCATGCGGTTACATTGGAAGATTAAAATCTCACTGAAAAGATAATGCACATAAAGCTGCCGTAATAGAATAAATGACAGTAGCAAAAGCAATTCAACATTAGATGGCATCACAGGGAGCTATCACCTTCCAAATTTCGAAAAATTAGTAGGTGAATTGTAATGAGCGTTTACATAAGTGTGCAAAAAAGTAACCCAAGAAATTGCTTGCCTATTCCACAGTATGCCACAATAAAACAGAATGAATTTTTGCGCGGTTGTCGATCACCATGGCATTACTGATCTCTTTCTCACAACTGTGTATATCATTCGATGATAATGTGACTTGCTTTGCAACAGGAACAATACCATGGCCAGACAAACTATATAGCATCGCGTCTCTCTTTTGGATTTATGATCCAGTAAGCTGCCGTCTATCTTCAATTTTCCGTGGGTTTCATTGTGTTTAAGAGTCAAATTTCTCTCTGTACGGAAAAGCTATTTGTAATCCGTTTTCTGTTTTGGTGGGGTAAAGGAAACCTTATTGGTCATCCGAAATTGGGCTATTTCTTTTTTTTTTTTTAATTTTTTGATCTTCAACATCTTTCTTGTAACTTTATTATATCTTACCTACATTCCTATTTTTTTTTTATTAGTATACCAGATGAAAACATTTACAGTGGAGGAAGTGAAAGCCCATAATAGGCCGGATGACTGTTGGATCATCGTGGACGGCAAGGTTTTTGACGTTACAAAATTCTTGAATGATCATCCTGGAGGAAAGAAAGTTCTTGTAAAGGTAGCAGGTACTGATGCTACTAAGCAATTCAATACATTTCATAACGAAGCTATTATGCAACGTTCCGGGTTACCCTTACAAATTGGTATCATTGAAACCGCTACAAATAAGTCAAAGCAGGAATTAAAAGTTCAGCAGAATTCTTCCACGAGAAAGCAAACAGACGACGTCAAAACGACAGCTTCTACTACTATATTAAGCAATAAAGATACCAAATTTGGCGATGGTCTTCCTTACGGAGATCCTACCTGGTATCAAGGATGGAACAGGTATATTAAATAAGTGAATTGAGCTGCTGACAGCAAAAAGGACTTTCGGCCTCGATTTATTCATTCAGTCATTGAAATATTGTTGATAGTCCTTATTACAATGAATCTCATGCCAAGCTTCGCAGAGTGATACGTGCATGGGTTGATAAGGAAATCGCACCCTTCTGTCATGAATGGAGTGAAAATAAAGAAATTCCTCGCAGCGTGCTGAAGCAAGCTGCTAAGGTTGGTTTCTTGGCTGCTGCCTCTGGTGCAGGTACGAATTCTAAAATGGCTTCTTTGCTGCCCTATGGTTTGCCTGCTGGTATCTCTTCTGAAGAATTTGATATTTTCCACGAGTTCATTTGTGTAGACGAACTGTCCCGAGCTGGTTCTGGCGGCCTTGTTTGGGTAGATCATCTCCCATTATCAACAATTATATTTGTATTGTTCGCATACTAACTGTAAATCTTTTCATTCTTTGTGTTTTGATTCTAGGCCTTACAAGGCGGTCTTTCCATTGTACGTAAAAATGTGCTTGATTCTTCACTGTTTGACATAGTTTCAGACGTAACTAATCCATAAGCCCATCTGCTGACAATTCCCATCCGTGTTTAGGCTCTTCCTCCAGTTATGAACTTTGCTAATGAGGAATTGAAGAAACGTATTGTACCTGAATGTTTAGCAGGCGATAAAGTCATTGCACTTTGTATTACTGAGCCAAGCGCTGGCTCTGACGTTGCAAATTTAGCTACCACAGCCAAAGATACGGGAGACTTTTTCTTATTAAACGGTGAAAAGAAATGGATCACTCAAGGCGCTTATGCTGATTATTACGTCGTTGCCTGTAGAACAGGATCGGAAGCTGATGGCATGGCTGGCATCTCCTTATTGTTGGTTGAACGCAGCTTTGAAGGTGTGAGTGCTCGACAAATGGATTGTCAAGGCATGTGGGGCTCAGGAACCAGTTATGTTGTTTTCGAAGATGTAAAAGTGCCTAAAACTCACTTGATTGGCAAATTGAACGAAGGCTTCAAATATATAATGCACAACTTTAACCATGAACGTCTTGGTATCATCATGCAAGCGAGTCGTTTCTCTCGTGTCTGCATTGAGGAAGCGCTCAAGGTAAGCGACATTAGAGAATGAAAGAAATTAGCTTAATCGTGTCCATGACTGAATAACTTGTCGTTTTTCATTGAATAATTAGTATGCTTTAAAGCGAAAGACGTTTGGCCAGCGTTTAGTGGATCATGCTGTTCTTAGAAACAAGTTAGGTCATATGATCCGGCAATGTGAAGCCACTCATTCCTGGCTTGAAAGTATTTTGTTCCAGTGTAAGACACTTCCTGCTGAAACGCAAGCAATGACATTGGCTGGTCCTATCGCCCTCTTGAAAGCACAAAGTACACAAACATTCGAATACTGTGCTAGAGAGGCTGCTCAAATATTTGGTGGTTTAGCTTATACCCGCGGTGGTCAAGGGGAAAAGGTTGAGAGACTGTATCGTGAAGTTCGTGCTTATGCTATCCCCGGTGGTTCGGAAGGTGAGTTTATTTTTAACTGATAAAACAATATCATCACTTTAAGTTTGTCACGTCAATTCACTTCTAACCATTATGCCTATTTCTTCACATTCAAAATAGAAATTATGCTTGACCTTGGTGTTCGCCAAGCTGTAAAAAAATGTGCCAAATTATAGATTAAAATGGAATGAATTTTTAGATATGCTACTGATTTAAATAAAGGTCTTTTTCAAAGATGAACTCAAAGATGAACTGATCAAGAAAGGGATCCCTCCATCAAGGACATAAAAATGAAGAGTAAAGCTCAATAGAAATAGTATGACCCACGGCTCAGAGTCGGGAACATTTTCCTAATTACCAAAAAGCGACGAATGAGCCAATGGACATGTATTATGCAGTTCAAGACGCGTACGTCCCATTATGAGGTAGAGTGGTAGTTTGAACTGCACCAAGTCAAAGCGTCAGAGAGTCAGAGAGTCAGAGAGAGAGTCAGAGTCAGAGAGAAACACGGATAGCGCCTTGACTTCAAAATGGTCTTGTTGCGAGCTTCAACTTTTCAATGATTAGTTGCTTTTCGTTCAAATCCCAGGCGGTCAATCTCAATAATTCAGTTTTTGTTGCATCGGGACGTATGATGGATAGCAAATCAGCTTAGACTTTGCAAGGTATATCAAGTTGCTGGGAAAGCATAACAGACAGAATGAACATATCTGGTCGCCCCTTGCAAGGAACATCAAAAGTCGGTATATTGCTCTTGAACTGAGTACTTTTCTGAAGATTCTCTGCAGCTCAACATTTAGGCTAAAATTGATACACGGCGATCATTAGAGTTTTGAAGCTGTAGCTGTCCTTTTTCCCGTCCCAAAAAACAAGCCTCAAAAGCATAGTCAAAATGACGTTGAGCACCATTTCTTTGCATCATGTTTTGTTTGACAGCAAATAAATTATGGTTAGTAAAAAGGGAATTGCAAATTGTCAGCTTGTATATTGGGAACAAGCGTACTGGAATTAGGAAGAAACACTCCGCAGCGTTCAAGCTGACCTATCAAATTCAGCTGCCAGCCATGAAGCAAGCAGTCTTCTCCCATGCTCGATTAAGCTTAAATCCCAGGCCTTTTTTGTCCTCTTAAAAATCTCCATCTTTTTTTTTTTTTTTTTTTTTTTTTATCTACACCTTTAACAAATTACATTCAATTCTATAATAAAAATATGGCTCAACAAGCTAAGCAAGCAGCACAAAAATTAGGAGGCATGATGCCCAACGGTAAAGGCGTTGCAGGTGGTCTTGGTGCCCTTGCTGTTATCGGTGCTTTGGGTTATGGTGTTAATGCGTCACTTTTCAACGGTAAGTCATTGCAGTATGTTAATTAGTCATGACCGGGGTAAAATGTCGACTTTGTTAGCTGATGAACGAACCCAATCTATACTATTACTATTTATGCTACCTACAGTTGATGGTGGTCATAGAGCTATCAAGTATACTCGTCTTTTCGGTGTACAAGATAAAGTATATAACGAAGGTACTCATTTCATGATCCCATGGTTTGAGACCCCCGTCATTTACGATGTTCGTGCAAAGCCTCGTAACGTCGGTTCCTTGACTGGTACAAAAGGTAATTTATACAATACACTCAAAGACAAAACAAAAATCGATGTAATTTTTATGGAAACGGTGGAGGAATGGGAGTAATACTGTAAAGATTGGAGAACAATTTTGACAGTTAGAGAATCTGAGAGTGATAGAAACTCAAAATTCAAATGGCACATCGTAGTAACTTTATTTTTCTTTCTTCTGTTGTTATCAACGTTACCATTTCTGTTCAATCACAGATTTGCAAATGGTCAATATCACTTGTCGTGTACTTTCAAAACCTCGCATTGATCAACTTGCTACTGTCTACCGTACACTCGGCCAAGACTATGATGAACGTGTACTTCCTTCCGTTGTGAATGAAGTGCTCAAATCAGTAGTTGCTCAATTCACCGCCTCGCAACTTATTACACAGCGTGAACGTGTCTCTCGTCTTGTTCGCGAGAACTTAGTTCGTCGTGCTTTGCGTTTCAATATTATTTTGGATGATGTTTCTATTACTCACGTCGGTTTCTCGCCTGTTTTCGAAAGTGCTGTTGAAGCTAAGCAAATTGCTCAACAAGATGCTCAACGTGCAGCCTTCATTGTTGATAGAGCTCGTCAAGAAAAGCAATCCATCATTGTTCGCGCTCAAGGTGAAGCAAAGTCTGCTGAATTGATTGGTGAAGCTATTGAAAATAAGCCTGGTTTCTTGGAATTGAAGAGAATTGAAGCTGCTCGTGAAATTGCTGGTGTTATCTCAAGATCTGGCAATAAGGTCATGCTTGACTCTGATACTTTATTACTCAATGTCAATACTAAAAGCAATAGCAGCAGCAGTGACAAGAATTAAGTAATTTGACAACTGTGTATAACCTTTGTAACAACAATATGTCTATAATTTAATCCGCCTATCTTTCTTTTCCTCCCCTTTCTACGTAATCAGAGAAGAAACACATCATGATTCTGTATACTAGAAGGTTTCTATTATATATATCTTTGAAAGCAATTGATGACTCTTGCTTGCATCAAACTTTGGCAATAAAAATAATAAATCTAGAAGCAACATACGAATCCTTTTGAAAAATTAAAGCAAAAACCAGTCCTGATTTGGAGGAACGTTTCTGTAAGACCTTTGAAAGAAGCAGTGATGTGAGGATATAAAGCCCTTGATTTTTATGGTTTTTGTGGTAACCTCTCACAGCGCGCCCAAGCCATTTCCCATGTATCACCATCTCTGTGTAGGTTTTTTAGTTGTGTGGTACTTGCAAAAATTCATTGTTTCAGAATTTGAGCCGTTGCATACATGGTATGTCGTATATTTTTGAGGTTTCTTGAGTAAATATCATCATGAACTCTTTTTTTTTTCTGGTGATGAAGAGGCATTTGACTGGTGTACATAGGAGGACGTATGGGAAATTAAGGGATCACAGGCAAGAATTTGCTCGATGACATATAATCAGGATTACTGCAGGCTTTACTTTTCCAAGGGACCGAAGCTTTTTTTTTTTTTTTTTCTGTACTTTGCTGCTAAGCGTTAGAGTAAATTACCGAATCGAGGAATAAAACCACAATTAGTTTTGTTTCTCGACACTTTTTGTGTCTACGTAGACTAATGTCAGATGCTATCAATGAGAAACATTGCCTTGGTTCTGAACAGGAAGGGTATGCGTTTTGAAGTGCTCTATGTCCCTCTCTTTCCATCTCTTCTAACCGTTTTATGCGTGCGTACGAAAAAAGTAAAAGCTAACGGAAGCGGTGTAACTCAAATGATCCCGATAAAGCACAACCGAAGTGGCCCATTCAGACTTAACAGCATTAAGAACGAACAGTAAACTTTCTCTCTGTGGCCAATATCTCATTGCTCGGAACAGCTTTAAATTGAATCCTGCCTTTTCTTTGTAGAATATCTTTTTTCTTTGTATTCTTAACTCGAATTTGTTCTGTTAACAACAATATATACTTCTTGTCTGTAAAAACTCAATATCAAAAGAAATGGATAAACTATTACTTGGCACCAAAACCTCTCGACGTAAACGTAGCGTCTGCTCATGGAAAAGAAACAATTTACGTACAGATATGGACAGTAATAGCAGCGACTTGATAGAATATCCACCTGGTCCAATAAAGATTGTACCCTCATGGAACCCTGTCAATAGACAGGAGAAACCACCTTATTCTTATGCAACCATTATTGGCCACGCTATATTAGCAAGTGTAGAAAGAAAGCTTACCTTACATGAGATCTACGTTTGGATAACAGAAAACTATCCTTTTTATACAAACGAATCTCAAGGCTGGCAGGTAATATTGTCATACGCATTGTTGTAAATGTAGGCTTTATGGTTGTTGACGGGAGTTGCTTTGCTTTCCATTTGTAGAACTCCATAAGACATAATTTGTCTTTGCATAAATCTTTTGTAAAGATAGATCGCGATGCAAAGGCCAACACTCCACCTCGAAAAGGTTGCTATTGGACTATCAAAGCGGGCAAAGAACAATTTTTTATTGATAACTTACAGAAACCAGTCAACTCCTCTCGACGACAAGAGCATTCAATGGCAGAAATATTGTCATCCCATCGTACTGTGAATGGAAAGAGAGAAGTCATTAGCCGCCGCACTTCTTCAACGGCAACAGCCAAACTGCTCTACAGTCAGCAACATCAACGGCAGTACGTGTCTGCTCTCTCTTCTTCTTCAGGCTCGCTGGAGACAGTGTCATCATTAAACAGCATTACTAAGAACGGTTCTCGTGCAACAAGGACTGATTTCTCTAGTACTACTTCAACTGCTACCATCACAGCAGATAATACTTCTTCTACTTTAAATGCGACTCCGGAATCCGAACCTCACACTATCTCAACATCATCATCCTCATCATCCGCATCATCCACATCATCAGACCATCTCTCTTCTTATTCTTCGTACTCCTCTTCGTCCTCTTCTCCAATAACCAATTCCCCTACTTACCATCAACTGTTATGTAACGTTCCTGAAACAATATCCATGTCATACAGTGTTTATCCCGAACATAGCACAGAGTTATTTGGCGATCAGCATAACGATTTTATCTATCCTAGTTCGTCTGGCGCTTATTCAGATAATGATTTGATGTCGAATGGCACCAGCACCGTTACTACTCCAACCAAGAACTATTACTATAATACAGCAGCCACTTATTTTACAACCGATAACAGTAGTTGCTATGATAGCCATCCTCCGTCTCTTTCTCCTTGTGATGGTTGTTCTACGACTTCCTCCTTTCCCGAAAGCCAGACGCTTAGCTATCCTCATAATACCGGCACTTTAATGTGTACTAGGTCACCGGGTACGACTACCACTAGCAGCAGTTACAATAACCATTATCGACATCATCGACTTTATCAAGCGCCATCAGCATCAGCAGCAGTATATCCCTTAAATACAATTACAAGAACAAGAGATCAACTATCTACGGCACTTTGTGATTACAACAGAAAGATAATGCTGCCTTCTTCAGATAGTCTCGTGTCAAATGGAAATACAACTTTCCACAGCAAGCTCAATTGTTATCACAATGAATTGAAATCCCCGTATTCAATAGACTTATTTTTACAACCGCAACAATCCCCATTTCTGATGGATAGCCATAACATGTATGGTTCGTTTCATCGTTGAAATCACTACAACACATAAATCCAACCTCAGAATTTCCTAATTGTTCGAAGTTTACTATTAGAATGTCCCCCTTGAAAGTGGGAGACTTTTTGAGAAGCACACACACTCTCTAGTATATAGTCTATGCCTTTTTCCAATTATCAACGTTTATCTTTATTATATTCATTTTTTCGAACTTGCATATTCCCTTTATTTATTTCTTCCTTATTTTGTTGCTTTAAAATAAATAAAAAAAGGAAGCCCATGATCTTTCCTATTCTTAAGCTTTGGGTTATCTTTGGGCTGTATTGTAAACAAAAGATAGCTACACCAAGCCTACTGTTGGCTTGTGCATATGTGTCTAAGGTTTTGTGTGTGTGTGTGTGTTTGCGTATATGCGTAGCAGACACCACCTTTAGGCAAGTTTATACTTTGTGTTCGAACTTTTTGCTCTCCAGGTGATTACTACTAAAGATAGTATAATTGAAATTTCAGAGTTTAATAGATTTTTCTTGTTCCCAAGTGCAGTATAGATCATAGGTAATACAGTATTTCAACTTTCCAATTTAAAATAGTCAAAGATTTTATTGGACACTAAAGTATTATCATTTCAGTAGTATGGTCCAAATACCGAATATTGTATGATGTAAAAATGGACGTTATTTTTAAGGTCTTTTTCTTTTCGGTAAAGTAAACGCATACGGACTTGAACCTAAAGTCATATCCATTTATGATGACTCGTGTATTTCCCGCTTTTCTCTTTCTCTTTTTTAGGAAACAGTGAGAGAGAAAAGAAAGGGAAAAGTCGATTAATGTCATACCAACGTATGACAACCACTCCTTTGAAAAGAAAAAAAGAAAAGAGATATGGATTAGAACTGATGGAAGAATTTCGAAGATAGCTGGATGGAACTCATCAAAAGCTATGTAACAATAATGGGTACACCTTTGAACGATCGAGGACATTTCAATCAAATCAGTTATTGTCTTCCATCTTTATTATATAAAGCATCAAAAGGACTGCCATAACGATGGGATCATGCAAATAACTGATGATGACACTTTGTCGAGGATTGTGCGGATGAACACCAGACGACTAAAATGGATATATTGAAAAATAGCTTCAAGGTTCTAAGTTATTTAAAGTTGTTTTCTGTGAAACTTTACATCAAACGAACGCGCAGAAATCGCGGGAATGAGATTAGCTCTCCACTGCACGGATCATCTCAGATTGAAACTAATATTTTATCAAAGTAAACCATCTAAGCTTCAATTTACAGAAAACAAAGAAGGACTTTAAATGAACGATCCTTATTCATGACAACAGTCATTTAATATATAGATATATAAAGTAACAGATTTAGCGTTTAAAAAACATATTATGATAATAGTAATAACTTAAAGTAATGTATATGTATTCTCACTTAGTATTTATTCTGATCGCTATTTTTCTTGTCATCTATACGATTGTCCAGGAAGGAAACGCCAATGTGGGATAGCATCCCCAACTTGATGATAGGCAAATCAAATTGAATCGGCTTGAAATCACGTAAAGAAGTTAACGATTCCATTGTAGAAAGGCTCTGCTCTGTATCATTGAGTGGTATTTTCATAATCAAAGAAGAAGTAGACTGAGCTGACATGTAAGATATGGAATCAGAAGGTGTCGGTGATAACGGTATACACTGGGGTTGGTAATAATTACTATGGCGAGGGACGTATGTGTTCAATAAGTGGTTGCTGTCATGGGTTAGCTTTAATCCAAGAATTTGCTCTTCGTAATCCTCTTCTTCCTCCAGCTCTTCGTGTATAATATATTTCCTACTGTCATCATACTTGTCTTCTGGTATGATCTTATTTTTGCTATGTGCATGGCTACTTTGTAAGGTGTAACTATTGATTGGCTTCATTATGTTACTGTTGTTATCTGAGGCAACTATGGTCGAGAGAGATGAGCGATTGTACAAATTGCTATTTGACAAAAGTGTTCCTTGAGAAAATCGAGATGGGGGCGCTTCGATGGTGAAGATAGTAGTTGGAGGTATAGGAGACCGAATTAAATTTAATAATGTGGCGAACAGGGCCAACAACCAACAACCGACGACGGCAAAAGCTGAATAGAATAAAATGCGCTTACTATTACATTCTATTCGACAATCTTTCAAAAAGTATATATTCGCTTTTTTACCTAGTATTAATCCTGTATCGAACACTTTACATATGATATTGGTATTGTATGGTTGAAGTGAATTGGGAAATCTACAAGGCGATGAAGACTCTTTATAACGATATGAGTTCATCCGTTTGTATATATACTTTAACGTGCTTTACCAAAAATGTAGTTTTATAAGTACCTTGTGAATGAGTCAAGATAACAGAGCATGCTACTGTCCATAGAGCAATTGATATCACTGATAGGATGACTTGGGTGGCTGATATCCATTTAGGTGGACAAAGCGACTGTTTCGTTTTCCTCATTTGTATATACAAGTACAAATACAGACAGAAGTAGACGGTTGAACCAACAAATGAAACTGAGCCCAAAATCAGTAAAGCATAGTCAGAAAGACTCATTTTGCCATGTACAAATGCTTGCTGTTGCTGCTCTGTTGGTTGTCGAGACTGGTGCTTTAAAAGATAGAGTGCTATTGCATTTAATATGACAACGGACATGCTGGTCCATTGAAGCAATACGAGTATTGTCAAATGAAGCGCTGACTCTTTTCGAGCCCTTGACATTTGTTCACAGGTGCTTTCAAGTCAAGTGAAAAAAGAAAGATTAGAGTACAGTAACCCTAGAATACCAAAAAAATAAGAAGGAAAAGGAAAGGCAAGGAAGAAAGGTAAAAGTTTGTAGTAGTTCGTGTAAATGTCTATAGTAAAGAAGAGTATACTCTTTAACATGTTATTAACAAATCAAAAGAAAAAATAATCATCCCTACATTTCATAAATTAAAAATATGGGCATTCTTTCCCTTGCATCATTAGAGTCATTTTATGGCTATAAGATAAAAAACCAATAATCTTTTTTTTTTTTCTAATGTTTCAGTGCTTGTAAACATAACTTGTATAAAGTGCACATTCGGTTTTTAGTAATTGAATCTTCATCAAGTCGTTTGCTTTTCGATCAGCAGCAGTGCAAAGTGCCACCGCACGGGCTTTCTCCAATTCAATTTCATGTGCTCCAATTCAAAAGCCCCTACATTTCGTAGATGTCTACCCCTCCCCACCCCCTCTGTATTTTTTGCGAGTTGACATGGCTCACATAATCCCTTGAACGCTAACAAATAGAACGGGCTCTAAAGTGAATGGATAATCGAACTTTGCCCTTTTTTACAACGCATTTTAGGAAAGGAAAACAGTTATCCCATTGACTATACGCCTGCAACCTTAGAATGATCTTGGATACTCTACCGTTTGTCATCCATTTGTCACTCCGCACACATCACACGACTTTTATTGTAAGTGGCGGTACCGCATTTTCTGTAACGCATGAAAAGGATTCTGGGGCTCTCTTTATCTTTTTACGTAATTAAAGGATACTTTTCTAGCCTTACAACAATCATATTTATGTCTACTATCTCTCCATCAAAATTAGCGGCTATAGTTGCTTATCGCAACCTTTTAAGGACTCAAAAACAAGTATTTGCAGGTACGAAAAATAAAATTTGCTCGTCCAAACTTTAAGGAAAAGACTTGTAACAGTCAGTTAACGTAACTAGGTGACTTAAAGGCGATTCAAGGTATTTTGCAATATGGAGCCAATACATTTTGACAGTTGAAAGTTGTAATTTAACCTCATTCAAAATAGCTGCGAGAAAAGAAACACATTCACGGTTTATGCAGTATAAAGATGAGACAAATGTTGACATTTTAGATGAGGTGCGATGGCATTGACTTTGAATAAGCCATGAACGTCAGTTATTAACGAAGATTTCTTTCCTTTTCTATCTTTGGAATTAGAAACTGAAACTAGCTGACCAAGTCGCTTCATTATTAAGGCAGAATGGCGTTAAAGCAGTCAGAGAAGGCGAGGGAAGTGCACCAGGTAATGCCTGACATATTTCTTTAAAGCATTCAAACGATAAGTCATCGGATGAACGAAGCTAACCCCTTTCTTCATCGGATAACAGAGCTTAAAATCAAAGGTGAAAAAGGCAGCATAAAATTCGGTGATGTCCCACTTCATGCAAAAGAAAAAGTTTGATTCCAGCCAGCAACAACAATACCAAAAAAAAATATATACTCTTTTTGATGGGACAAAAACGTTAAATTTATAATAAATCGTCCGTATACTAACAGTGCGTTGAATAAACAAATAAATAACATTGAGATTGAGGATTACTTATCATTTTAGAATAAGGAAAGGAAACGCGAGAGAGAGTCTTGTCATGATGAATACCATGAAAAGAGATATGCAGTTCGACATAGAAGAAGCTTTTCGTCAATGTTACTCACCGGTCAAAGCGTTATGAATTATTGGAAGTTTTCAAACAGGCCTTCTACGAATACACCTTATTTCATACTTTATCACATTGTTTCAATGGGTTTTGACTGCAAAGCTATATAAATAGCTCTTCTGAGTTTGAAAAAATGATCTTTCTATACACTATACATTTCAAGGTCAATGAAATTACGAAAATGCCATTGGTGTAACTGAAATAAAGTATTTAATTTCATATGAAAACCGAATATATTTGAGCTTCTATCTCTTCCTTTCTAGGCGCTCAGAGATATTTAGTCTGCCATCCGTTGAATGACTCTCAAATCAACAAATTCAGACTTTTCTTATAGGCTTACAGAAAGCATCTTGTCTGCCTCTACAAGCCAACCATCTACAGTTAACCTAAATGCCCATCATCATAATCAGAGTAAAACAGCAAGGCTTGTCACTAATTTGCCTCCGAATTCCGTTGTGGTACATCCGAAAGACAACGATTCAGCTTTCAATACTTATCTTGGGGACCATTTTAAGGAAGATGCGCAGGTCCTTTTAGATCGACTTAGTGTAATCACACCAGTTACATCATCTCGCAATAACAATAACAATAACAATAACGACCAGCGCAAAATCTCCAATGTCAATTTATGGACGTCCTTATCAAATAACGAAGCTGGTTCACAGCCAAGAAAGCTTGTCTCTATTAGAGACGATAATCCTTGGCATGATTATGATATAGTTTTCCAAGGCAACCATAAACCACCTTATCATGAAAGGCTGCGACACTCACCAGACAGTTTACATTCATTTGGTGCATTCCTATTCTTGTTTGGTTTTCTATGTCCGCCTTTGTGGTGGTTAGGCTCATTTTATCCCTTCAAGTGTAGAGGAGAAGAGACAGACAAAGACGTAGAAATGAAAATGATGAAGAAATGGAGAACGCTCAATAGGTTTTTATCGCTTGGATTCAGCACTTTATTAATAGTTGTTGTCATTATTCTTTTAGCGTTGTATAAAAGCTTCCGCGCATAAATGAAATATACTGATAGAGTATATGAACTATGAGACCGATTTCGAGACAGATCAATGAAATGTGATAAATGTATATGCTATGAGTACGTGAAGAGGCACAAAGAAAAATAAATTAAGAAATGCTGTAATACTTACATATGAGGTGTAGTGCCAAAAGTTAGAGTTGAGCAGAATGACACATTTGACAGAAAAAGTAGTGTTACTGAGGGCTTTTGGCAGTCTTGTTCATTTCTTTATATTTCTTACCCAAAAGGAGACAAAGAGAATATACTAGAACCAATCAAGCTCAGGTTTTAGTCATAACTTGGCTTCCTTTGCTTAACACCCAATAAGCAAATGGACAAAAAGTGTTAAGAGAGTTTGATAAATCAGCTGTATACATAATCTCGAGAGCACTCTTTTTTTCCAGTCTGAATAACTCACCTCTCAGATGAGGGCATTTCATTGGACGATTTCAATTTTTATTTCCAAAAAGTTAATGATACTATTTCAAATGGCATGGTCGTTTATTGTCCTGAACATGACTTTATTTTGGGTCAATTGACATCATTGTTGAACACACAACCCGACATTGAACTCAAATCGAAAACAAACAAAACGTAAATGTTGACAGCTATGCTTTTGAGCTGTCAAAATTGGCTTTGGTTTGTGCAACTTAGGGACCAAGGGTTTGCAGTATTCGCATTTTAGAGCTCAGATAAGACGTACTAGAGGAAGTACAGTAATTCAATATATCGTACGTAGCCAGTAGACTGATGTGTTCCAAAAGTCGCTGTCAATAATAGAATGAGGAGATAAAGTCTAACTACTGAACTACTCCTTATCAGCCATTTGCACTCGCTGCTTGTTTCGTTGTTACTCCTCAAGACAAACTTCTCCTAAGGCAACCTTAATTTCTGCTAACGGTCTTATAATTAGTATTCGGACGCAGCGAATGCTTTAAAAGAGATGTACAAGTTACTAATGGTCGATTAGGCCTTTTTTTTTTTCCCTTATCTTTTTACTCAAATATTTCTTACAGCAAGTCGATCCTTCTTACTACGCCCATTCATTCCTTTGAAATAATATATACAACTCAATCGATTACATTCTTGTTCAACAACTATATGAAATTTGGAATTATTCATACATTCGTTACTGGAAGCTGATAGCAATATATAACCAATCACAACAATATCCTGTCTTTATTATAAGTTTAAATGGTTCGTTTAGATTTCTTAAAGAACGAAGTCGGTGACGTTATTACAAAGACAGTAACAACACCATCAACATCATCAGAATCCAAAAGGAGCTTAAAGAAGAATGACAATAAGAAAAAAGACCCGAATGTAACGCGATCAAGCATGAAACATATAAACAATAACACATCACTTTTACCAACAATTACAGCTCCAAATACAATCGCCTCTTCTTCATCGCAAGATCGAGCATCATTACTTACGAGTGCATCTTCTCGCTTTGGCAAAAGTTTGTTGCCAAATTGGTTTAGCGGTGGTGGATTTACCGCAACAGAAGGCGACTCGACGAATAGCAAAACTGACCCAATGAGTCTAAAAGATAGACACATTTCTGTTGTTAGTCTATCTCCCTCCACAGTATCCATAGGGTCCGTTTCCTCAACAGGCACCATAACAAATGAAATGGACGCAAAGGATGTAACAAACACATTCGAGACACTATTGGTAAAAAAAGATGCAACATCTCTCACTTTATTGTCAAAAATAATATGTTCAGTCTTTTACTCTTTTCCATGTTTTATCAATTAGGATGAACTCAATATGAAAGATCTTAATCGCGAAAAGCTACGGCAGCTTTCTGAAGAGCAAAAGCTTTACTTATTACAGCAAAATCATCATTTGAAAGAAAGTAGCTCGAGTAGTTTTACTGGATCAAGAAAGTCCACACCTTTATCTACATCAACTTCATCTATTTTCAGCAGTAAGAAAGGTTCTCGACCAAAAACACTAAAGCGAAGTGAAACCAGTGTTACTAGTAGTAGTCGCGTTTTACTTGCCTTGAATACAAGTTCATCAAATACCATGAACAAACAAAACAATAATAGCGACGCCGCCAAATTTTCAAAAAGTCGACGGTCTTCTACCACTACTACTGCTATAAAGAGCCCCAAGACGAGCCATAAGGAAATAAAAAGTAGTAGTAGCAATGCCAATTTACCAAAAATGAATACGCCGTCAACAGATTTAAAATCAGTCATATCATCTCCTACAATTTCACAGCCGGCTTCATCAGCTTATATTCTACAAAGAAAGACGAGCGATAATAAGGAGTCAATATTATTAAATGAAGAGGAGGAGAAAAAACAAACACTATCTTCATTGAATAGAATGAACACAAACAGTCGAGCAACCACCTACAAATATGCCCGAAAAAATTTATCTTCCAGTGTTCGAAGTAATCGATCTAAAGTGGGTTCCATAGTGCTCGAATTCGATGCATTGGCCAATAAAACAGGAGAAGCTACCACGGATGAGTCTGCAGTCTGGTTATTGCTTAACAGTAAAAATACGGGTAGTGCTAATAACACACTTTCTCATCGCTTTAACACAAACAATATAAGCACCACCACCCACTCAATAAAATCACGTCCCGCCGTCAGTAAGATTTTTGCTTCGTCTAATAACAGCACGCACCATAACAACTCTTTGAAATCAGTTACTCCAGAGGTATCCACATCAACTTCTCTGTTGACAAACAGCTATGCATATCAGAGTTTGACAAAGAAGGATGGAGGTCGGTTATCTAATTTGGTCACAGCTTCTTTGACGATGACGGACGACTGCATGAAACGGAATAAAGATCGCAACAGTCCGTATTACTACGTTGAGCGTTTACGAAGCAGGTAAGAACAATAAAAATACAGAAAGAGCGGGGGGGGGGGAAACGTATGCTAGGAATATCCAGTGGTAAATTCATCTTTATTTTCTTATAACAGAACAGTATCTTCTGAAAACTTAACAAAGCATCTACAGTCTTTACGCATTACAATGGCTACAGGCAATGTATCTTGGATCAATGAATTCTTGTCGAGGCGCCATGGTGGGCTTGGAGCTCTAGAAAATGTTTTTGAAAAGTTACTCAATAAAAGGTCAAAGTAAGCGCACTTTCTACATAAAACTAATGACGAATGGCTGTCTTCATTCGCATCTAAATGTATTATTCTGTATTTAGAAAAAAGAACTTGTTGAAATTGACAGATAACGATAGCCAGTGCTTGTTCGAATGTATTAAATGCATTCGAGTGTTGTTGAATACGGCTGTAAGTGACCCCACCTGCCCCAACCCCCTCTTTTTCTTTAATGGAACTTATTCATTACATACTTATTACCTACAACCACTCCACCTCTTCTAACTCTAATCCACCGTTCCTTTCTTTTCCAATTTTCAAAATAATAAAAAAAGAAAACGATTCGATGGCTAACTAACTATACATCCCCTTTTCTCCATATAGCCTGGACTTCAACAAGTACTCTCGCGGCCTACTATACTTTACACACTGCTGCTTGCTCTACTTTCCTCATTGGCATCTATCAGCGTATATAACGCAGCCGGTACTTCTACTGCTAATTCATCATCTATCTTCAAGCGGTCATCATCTATCTCCTCCATTGGGTCACAGCTCATACCTTCGTTTTCCATGAACAGTATAAATAGTTTTGTCTTATCGCCGTCTCAATCAACTACTTCTACAACCAAAGAAGCGGCCATTTCTACAACCATCTCCTCAACAGGCAATCATACTACTTTCATCACTATTACTTTGTACAAGATATGCACATCTCTATTTGACATCTTTGCGTCGCTTTGTACCGTTTCGCCGTCTGCATATGATCTTGTACAAACTATCTTTTCTGAAGTAAAAGGTGAACTATACAGATTTGAGCGTATCTTTCAATATTTACATGATCTCGCAGATTTTTGGATAGAGCACCAGTATGCAACTGAAGAAGTACCTACTACCCCAATCCACGTGAAACGGCGTTCTGCTTGTTTAGATGATATACAGCAACATGACACAGTCCTCCTAGATTGTCTCAGTTCTGCCTTCACCCTGTTCAGCCATATTGTCCAGGCACCCGAATCTGTTGAACAACGAGTGGCACTGCGTAGTGAACTTGAAAGAAGAGGATATGAAGAACTGATAAAGAAGCTAGAGCGTAAAAAAGGTTATCTTTCAAGTGCTTTGGAGAAACAGATTGGTATTTATTTTCAAAACAAACAGTTGGATCAAAAAAAGCAACGAGTAGCCGAAAATTTTAAGCGACAAAGTCTTTTACAACTGTAAGTCATACACTATCTATGCAGCGAAGAAAACTATTGAGAAAAAAAAATTACTGATAGAAAACTTTATTAGACAACATGATGATGTTCTTGGTGCTGCTTTAAAGTTATATCAAAATGATATAGAAATTTATTACCTAGTTTTGGATAGCATGAGCGAACTGATCACTACAGGTTCAGATCAGTTATCAACCAATAAACAGCTAGTACACGATATTTGGAGTATTGTACATTTGTTTGTTAAACACCTAAAAACGGTACATAAAAGCGGTAAGTTAAAAAGTCATATTCTTTGAATGCGGTTATAGTAGCTTATACAGACAATTCATGCGCTTTTCTATCAAAGACGACTTTCATTCTGCTTTACAGCAATTTATTACATCAGCGCAGCCAATTGTAGGGAAACTAAGTTCATCAAAAGAAGAGACTGAAGCAAAGCGTCGCATATCACTGGATATCAGCTCATGCATCACAACGCCGTCGAAAGGACATAATAGCAATGATGAAGATGTGGAAGGACTAAGAAACATGGTAGAGGAACTTAAAGCAAATTTACAGGAATGTCAGGAAGTGACAGCCAAGATTCGACGAGAAAAGAACGACTTACTTATGAAAGTATCCAAAGCACTAGCCGACGTTAAAGAGAGAGATGACCGTATAATTCAATTAGAAAATTTGAAAAAAGACGACTCACCCAGTAACAACACATTTTGTTTCGATGAGACTGAGCAAAAACTCATGGATGCTACTCCTCCACCGCCCCCACCACCGCCTCCACCTCCACCACCGCTGGCACCCAGCTATTATCAACAATCCCCAGCTACTCTAAACATTGGCATAGAAAAGATAGACGGTCTGCAACAGTCAACGTTGAAACGTAGAAGACCTATAGTTCATAATCCTGCTCAACGAGCTTCTCGATATCTACACCCCTTAGCATTAAATCTGTGCTTTCCTGACCTGAAATCACTTCATGAGAATAGCACACATAACGCTGGTCTTCTGTCACCAACATCACCAAAATCTCCAGTATCATCTATATCGGCAATGTCGCCCGCTTATGTGCATATTCGCGATGACCAACATTTGTTATCCATGAGTCACAACTCATCACAACCATCACAGACGGATATTGTTATGAAGCAATTTTTCTGGTCCAAATTGTCTTCTGATAAAATTGAAAACACCGTGTGGGGTGAATTGTTGAAATCATCAAATAGACTACCTACTCCAGATACTAGCAGCGTTGAAAGCAGTGACTGCAGTAGTAGTGATGAGGATGATTCCATTTCCACGGCTACTGCTTCTGCTGAAATTGGTCAGCAAAACTTGTTGAATCTGCAACTTGATACAGTTGAGCTGGAGCGTTTATTCAAAAAGACAGCAAGCGCTGCTAATGCATCTACCAATAACATCATCCAAGCAACTTCTTCAGCAGCAAAAACTATCACTACCTTTTCAGGTAATGAAATGTTACGCAAGCAAAACAAAGTAACTTTATTGGAATTCAACAGAGCCAACAATATCGCCATTATGCTGGCAAAGATAAAATACGCTTATTCAGAAATTCGTGATGCTATCTGGAACATTGATGACCATAGCCTGACTATCGATAATTTGATAGCCATTCGTCAATATATACCTACGAAGGAAGAGATTGAGATTGTCAAAGAGTATCAAGGTGATACTGAGATGTTAGGTAATGCGGAACGTTACTTTAGGTCTATCATGTATATACCGCGACTAGCGGACAGGGTCAGTTGTATGATTTTCCGTCGACGTTTCAGATCTGAATTGGAAGAATTATTACCTAAGTTAGACGCCATTCAAATGGCTATTACAGAACTTAGAATGAGCGAGAAGTTTAAGCATATTTTAAAGGTAACAAATTTTGCCTAATTATGTAAAGTAGACTGTTTATTCTAACTGTTTGAATGACCATTATCCTGTAGACTGTACTGGCCATTGGCAATCATCTCAATAACAAAACCATTCGAGGAAATGCATGTGGTTTCCATCTCGAAGCATTATTGAAGGTAATCTGAGTGAATCTAAAAAGTTCTGTTGTTATTGTTGGTTTAACCAAAGCGTTTTCATGAATCTCAGATGAGAGATACAAAGGCAGAAGGGGAGGGAATGGGCAATGTGCCTACTTTGCTCCATTATTTGGTGCACTTCCTGTCAAGGTCAAACGGCAACGTCGTCAATGTTAAACAAGATATGCCACACTTACAAGAAGCAGCTAGATGTAAATATAAAATACGTTTTTTGCTGCGTATGAGGGAACTCAAAGTGAAATTCTCGTTCTTTATAGTATCTTTCTCTGCTTTAAACGCTTGCGTTAATTCACTCAGCAGCAGCTTATCTCAAGTGAAAGATGAACTTAGCGTAAACAGAAAACGAAAACCGTCGGAACTTCAGATTGATAGGTTTGCCGAAGCGATGGAGGAATTCACATTAGAAGCAGAGCCTATTATCAGTGATTTAAAGGTGATGACAAATGATATTCAGGATAAATTGAAAGAGTTGATCTTGTTCTATGGTGAAGATCCAAACGCTATTGATTCCGAAGACTTTTTTGACATCATAGCAACTTTCTTAGGATCTTTTGAGGTAAGCTAAAAAGTCTATATGGTACACTGTCGTTTTGAGTGTACCAATTGAGCTTCTCTTTTTTATTATAGAAAGCGCAAACGGAAATACATGAAGCTAAAGAACGAGCATTACGACGACAACGACAAATAGACATGCAATTGAAGGTAAGCTTGCATACATTATATCGGTATTCATTTTTTTTTTTTTGTGGAAGTGACATTCTTATGCAATGCTATATATAGAGACGGCAACAGCAACAACAACAACAACAACAGCAATTATCTACAGTAACAACGAGCCTCAACGGATCACTGCTTACCAACACCTCGCTCAATTATTTTGAGCTTCAAGAACCTCAGAGTTTCGAACAAATACTAAAAGAGCTCAAGACTGCTCTCAAGCCTAGCGGTGAATAAGGCATATTAGTATAGTTGTAGCAATAAGGGCATAATATCGGAATAAGAAATAAACTCATTAGGTGGATGAATAACAAAAAGCTTTCTACACTAGGAATTTATGATTCGTTACTCTTTTTCCTTTCTCTTTTCCCTTCTCCCTTTTTTTGTCCCTTTTAGATAACATTATATATAAACAATAAACAATATATTAGTAGCAGTAATATAAATGTATAGCTCCTCAGCTTCAACATTGGAAGCAAAAGTAGTCATCTTAGGAAGTCAAGGTGAGCTGAACAATTAACTATAAACGCATCTCAGGAACTTGAAACACAGCCTATAATTCAACAGCTAACAACTCATCAATTTGACGAACAAAAAAAAAGGTGTAGGTAAAACTTCTCTTGTTATACGATATATAGAAAGGACATTCTCGCCAAACTCGACGTCGACAATTGGTGCTTCTTTCATGACCAAAAAACAGTAGGTTATTCGACTAATGTTCGATCACAAATTGCAATTTTGATTCGAACATCTTTACTGCTTTTAAATTTGCATATCCTAGAACAGTAGACGATTGTAAGGTCAGGCTGCAAATTTGGGATACAGCTGGACAAGGTAAAAGCATCAAAGGACAAATGATTAGCTTAAACAACAGAGGAAAGGTTGATTGATAAGGGTCTATGGATATAGAAAGATTTCGAGCAATGGCTCCTATGTATTACAGAGGTGCTCAAGCAGCTTTATTGGTTTATGATATCACATCACAAGACAGTTTTGAAGAGTTATCTTCTTGGATTGAAGGTAAACTGCGTAGAATTGGTGCGAAACATAAGTCGAGTATACAGACTGAACATGCTCCTTTCCTATATCATAAAAAAGAGTTAAAACGGAATATGACCGAAGAGCTTGTTATATTAGTAGCAGCTAACAAATTAGACTTAGCACAGAATAGAAGGGAAGTATCATATGATGAAGCGCAGAAATATATCACACGTGCCCTAGGACCAGAGGCATTAATCTATGAAGTATCAGCCAAAGAAGATGACGGTAAAATGGTTTAGATTCTTCATAAGAAAAATTGGTAGTTCAACTATTGACGCACTACTATACATAGGCCAAATTGAGGATTTGTTTATACACATAGCACGAACACTTGTCGAACGTAAACAGTACATGCCGTCAGCCAAACGGAAAGCATCAACTTATTTGCCCTTGGAAGAGGAACCGAACACCGCCAAGTCATCCTGCTGTGGCTTCTGACGGTATTGCTTCTCCCTCCCCTTCTTAACTATTTAAAAGATATCCTGCTTCTACTTACCCGTCCATTTCTATAACCGTACATTTATAATGCCATATAATTCGTCATTCCTCCTCGCATATTTATATCAAACTTCCTAACCCTTCTCCTCCCTTTTTCTATTTTTCATATGAATCAATGCTTAATTGTATGTCTGTTGGGTATACAGAATAATCAGTTATTGTATTACATTGATTTCGCTTGTTATTTCTGATCGTATGTGCACAGATCTACAATTTTTATCAATCGTTAATATATTTTTAATAAAGCGGGATCAACATAATTCTTCTCGTTTGCTAAAAGACACGAGAATCATGAAATCCTCAACGTATATAAAGAGGAAAATGAGGGAATTATCTCATACGAAAAACTTCACGTCTATTTCATGAACAACTACTGCCAAAAGTTACGTTTGCTATGCATGCTTCTCTGTATTGCACAGTCTTTTCTCGTTGTTAACGCTGGTTCGTTGAGTGGCTCGGCAGTAATCACACCTCAAGATTACTATGGACTTCGTAAGTGCATATTCTTTATCTTGTTTTTTAATGGATTCTTGTTTAACAATTGTTTGTCTTTCATCAGCTGCTAAAGCCCTTGCTAACAATCCTCCTGCTTGCGGAATGCCTTATAACCAACTAAATCTGGCCTTAATTACTGCTGTCGAAAAAATGGATACTTCGTCCACTTGTAATCAGTGTTTAAAGGTTGTAAACACACGTAAACCCTCTGTTTTTATTTACGTGTTAGCTGTTGATTTAGGTGGAAGCGGTTTGGATGTAAGTGAGCAAAACCTTATAATAGCAGTGCTATTATAATAAACCAAATGAGGTATCCATATCTATCCTAACTTATTATATACCTATTTTGTAGCTAAGTATACCTGCCTTCAATTACCTGTTCAATCAAAGTTACGATGCGTCTCCCGCAAGCTGGTCTACGGTAGATTCTTCTTATTGCGAAGGTATATATACACCAGGGAAGGTCAATACCAGACAAGGAATTGCTGCCACTGTCGGTGTAATATCAAGTAAAACAAGTACAAGATCTTCTACTACTCAGGTTTCGAAAACTACCACTGTCAGTGTAACATCGAGTACAAAAAAGATAAGATCCTCTACTAATAAGGTTTCGAAAACCACTACAACCTCTAACAAAAGAACGAGCACGACAAAAACTAGACGCTCTTCTACCGTTGTCAACAAGCGAAGAACTAAGAGAAAGTTCAAGCCGGCTACTACTTTCAATGATAAGAAAAGAAGGAAGCAACATGGGAGGCACAATTTAAACGACCTTTGGATTTAAACAACCAAATAGATCTCACACACACAATTAGCAATTGAAATATGACAAAATCCTTAAACAGTAAATGCTGGCCGATATTGGTAAAACAATTTAATGTCACTTTGCAATATTTATAAATGACATTTGTATAACAATTCTTAAGTGTTTAAATAAATCTGTAACATTACAAACTATTTCATTTCACAAAATACTCATCGAGCAATGTAAGCACCGCGCACTTCTTAATGTATTCAGACTTCGGACTCTGAGATATATTATCTTCCATAGATGTTCAAAATTGCGGATACTATACTTTATTATTATTAGAAAGGGAGGGTTTAAGGTTTGTAGGTAAAGAGGGTCTACTGTTACTGCCAGCATTATTATTTATGCCGTCATTGAGTTCCGTCACTGCTGTTGATGACAAACGGAAAGAACCTGTATTTCCACCTTGCTGTCGATAAAATATTCTATTAGCTACAAGTGCTGAAGCCGAGGTTGTTAACGAGGACGTAGAAGCGCGTTGTTGCAATTGTTGTTGATAATAGGGCCGCTGCTGTTGTTGCTGCTGCTGCTGCTGAACTTGCCGATTCTCTTCCGTGAGATTATCATATACTACTGCTTGTGCTCCATCCACTGCCGGATTTTCTATTTGATTAGGCTTATGGACAGCAGAATGATTGGTTGCCAGCGCTGAGCTGGTTGGGCTGTTTAATGGACTATTACTTTGGTCATAATTAACAGTACCCGTGAAAAATCCTCGCGGAGGTATTATACTATCATGAATAGTGGCTGTAGCAGCAGTTTCAGACGACGTGTCCGCTGCCATAGCTGTTGACGTCACAATTTGACCTCCTCCTACTGTTGGTGTTCCGATAATGGGTGGAGACGTAGTCAATCCGTCTCCAGTGTAATAATAATGGATTGGCAACAAATTACCTGTACTTGAAATGTTTGTCGTTATTATAGGAGTTGTTGGAGCAGCTGACATTGGTGTCGAACTATGACAGATCGAATCATCAAAAGGTGTAGCTGATTGCAATGGCGGCTGTAAAGAGTTATCAAACAAGTTTGTACTGTACCTTTGATACTCTTTGTGTAGTTGGGGTAAATTACTATGGCTGATATTGTTGCTGTCGTTAAGAAAGTCATGGTTTGTGATTTCGAACATAGTGCTAGTTGATTGCTGATGGCGCATTATATTTTCGTTACTTTCAGATATATGTTTCTGTTGTAATGATGGGTTTCGATTTTTTTTTCTCCATTTGTGAATAGTAAATAATATACAGCTTAGTGAAAGAACAATCTATGTACATAGAGTTTCGCTTAGAAGAGTTTGTTTAAAATTATCAATTTTAGAATGTACAGCCCTCACCCCTAGAACTGAACCGATAGATATGCCTATGATAGCCTTGTCACTCAACATGTTATTTTTGTTGATATCGTTGCTAACTGGAGAGCTTGGCGTAGCTGTGGGCGCTAAAGTGAATGATTTCACCCAGGTTGCAGACGCAGAAAGTACCAAGAAATAGACATCATTGGTTACCAATCCCATTTCATTGACACCAAATAATACAATCAATGTGTTGTTCCTGCATAAAACAGCTATCATTATATGTTAATAGTGGTTGAGTTGAGAAAAGCGCAAGTTAGCAACGTTTCATACCAGAGTGACCAAATCGAGGGCCTGCACCCAATTCCGGTTGGTTTTCATTAATTTTTGTATACTCTAATGTTTGCGTATCGAAGATGTACAGATAATCTGGCACTGCTGTTGGATCTATTTCAATATCGAATTGAGAGGTATTTTGTTAAAAATGAGGTAAGTTCACACCTATGTCAAAGTGCATTACTTACGTTTCTCGTTGCCTTCATCCGTCGCTCCACCATAAATCAGAATTTTATCTGTTCCGGGTACTACAGAGATGAACAATATGATTAAGTCGCGATTGTATTGCAATCTGTGTTTGTTTTCAAAGAGAAATCACTCACTCAAATTTGCTGTATGCATATAACGAGAAGAAACAGTTGCAGCTGAAGGGCTCTGTTGTAATGACCAGGTTCCTTTGATTGTGTTATAAATAAGAATATCATTCATCGACACGAGTTGATAATAAGGTACGATTCGCACAGTACGAGAAATGCTGTTTGTAATGTTTTTATTGGAAGCGTCAGTTGCGTTTGCGGTTCTAATTCTTCCTCCTATATAGAATATATAGGTTCCGTCACGAGACAATGTAGCTGTGTGTCCAAAACGTGGCAAAATGCCTGGGGGTAAAGGTTCGGAAACGTTTCCCCATTGAAAATTCTGTGATCGTGATTTTAGTATCCAAGAACTTCATGTACAAGACAGCAATGATACATCTTTAAAAAAAAAAACGTGAAGTTAAAATACCTTGCTGTAATCTAACATAGTACTTGCGGTAACCTGAGCGCCTGGGTACTGCCCACTGATAGAAATTTACTTATGGTTAGTCTGTAATAATAATCCTTTTACACTAGGTAGACATATGCTATACCTTAAACCTCCCCAAAAGTATATGCGTTTTTGGTTAGGCACTTTGACGGCTGTTCCCATGTAGCTTTATGATATACGTGTAAGTGGATAGAAGATGCATCAGTAATAGGCAAATGCAAAATGCATGCTCGCTCTTCCCCGTACATTTTTTGAGGGTATATACAAGCAAAGGCTTACATTGCGCTGTTATTAAATAATTCACGCTGGCTGTTATCAACCGTCGACCAGTGATTTGTCTCTAGATCAAATATGCGAGTTATATTTGTCACATTGGGAGCATTAGTGAATCCACCATCAAATAGATACTGTGTGTCAGATATAGTATTAATAGTTGCAGCCATCACTGGTTCTGTAATATAGTCTGCAGGATTATTTTGTATTGTGGTCCATTTTGTAGATATCTCATCAAGAACTAAATTCTGTGTTAAATCGAGATAGTGATGCTCGTCGAGAGCTCTTTTCGCTCGTATGTCACCTAACGGCACGTAGCCACCTGAATAGCAATACACTTTGTTGTCTAAAAATACGCATGCTATTATGATGTTATTGTTTGTATAGAGAGTAATTGATCTTGTTATTCAAAAACTAATTGAGACATTTTCACTATCTTTTCACTTACAAGATTTATAGGTTGGAGTTATAGAAGCTGCCTCAACTAAGCAATTGATAGTAGTACATGAATAGAAGTAGAACGCAAAAGATAGTACGAAAGAGAATGCCATGAGAATGAATTTTATATGCACAGATTCTATAAGTTTTGTCTATAATTACAAATTTACAATGTGAGAGAAGAAAGAGCAATAAAAAAGAAGAGAAAGAAGTGGGTTATTTGCAGACAGTGAAAGAGAGCGGTCATAAAAAGGAACAAAATCCTATTGTTTAGATTGCTGATCACTCAAAAGCAGGACAGTTTTAGCACTTATTTAAGTTTTAAATCTGCAAACGGAGCTACACATCCCACATGAACCGTTCTTTATTTATACTTACTACTATTCTAGGCAACCCAAAAGAACGAGTGCATGAAGTAGCAATAAAGTTACATAATAACTACCGTTTTATGGGCTCATCAAGCTGAATGCAGCAGGGTTCAATGGTTACTGCTTGAATACACTTGATAGTTATAGAAACCTTCTGTACCTGATAATTTTGGATTGTGCTGGAAACTTTATTGCTACAGACAGAGGATGATCGGAGCCTGTTTGGGCATGTTTGGGATAAACATAAACTATTTACAGCTCTTTTTTTTTTTTGCTAACTTAGTTGACCCACCTTTCCTATGTACATATTCCTTTGTATAGGAGGAAATGACACAAGGAAGACGTTTCACGAAGGAAGACCATTCACTCCTCATATTATTATATTCTCTCAAACATGTGGCTACCAGCCACAAGCAAATTCTTGTTCATTTTCCTTTTTGGACCTTACTTTATCGCTTATGATACTCAGAGGACACGCTTTTATGGAGTTGATGAGTTTGAACGAGATTGTCTGAATTAGTATTATTCAAATAAAGTTGGTACTTCCTGATCTGCCCCTTGATTTTTGTTTGATAGAATTGGGAAAAATGTTTAAACCTGTTTCACTTTAATATAATTCAGGCTTTAACTAATTAATGAAAGGTCCATAAACGGACCAAATGTCAATGGTGTCATAGCATGTTTATTGTTGTATAAACCCTTATGAGTCCTTTCTCTTTTAAATCTAGTCAATGTCCATATCGGAGCCTCCATCATCTTCTATCAAACTATCAGCCTGACTACTCGTTTGAGACCGTAAGCGTCCTTGTTTACTCAAAAGTCGAGCACGGATTTCGGAGACTTTTAAGGGGGCCCTTTTTACAAATCCTGGTGTAGGTATATGACGGTAATCAATAGTCTGTTTTTGCCAGTCGCACATATCATGCCAATCTTTGTCTCTCATCATGATCGTATGCTCAAATTTAGTTAGTGTCACTTTTTGATTACTGATATTGATGGTTCGAGTATTCTATAATCCAGTTGTTCGAGAAAAATGTAACAGTGTTAAATAAGCTTGCTTTACTTTTTGGCTATAAGACTGTCCAAACTACTACTTTACCAATGCATTTAATCTCTTAACCTTATCTTGTTGTCGTTTGGCTTGTAAGTGTTGATTGAATTCCCTCAACTGTTTCATTCTTTCTTCACTTGCGATCCGTTCTTTCTCCAATCTAATTCTTTCATTACGTTCCCATTTTTCTTGTTCTTCACGTTTCTACAATAACAGGGAAATAACAGGCAATGTTACATCAAAATGTAAATCAGTAATCAGAAAACGTCTACTATTGTACCTGTTGCTCCTTCAATTTTTTTTCGTTATGGATTTGATTATATACTGCATTGATGTCAAATGCGGGTAATGCAGGTTCTTTTGGTTTGGGTGGGGGCGCAGTTGGTGGTGAAGATGCTTTCTTGATTGCGGTGGCTACTTGTGATGATTGTGGTTTTGAAATAGCAAGAGCAGTTCTTCTATTACCATTCAAATTTGAGGCTTTTTTCACATCTGCCCTTTTCTCATTTGCAGCAGGTGGTACATTGTTGATAGCTAATTTGGGGTTTGGAAGTTCTTTACTCAAGGCTAGACCGGATGCCTTTGCTGCTGGGTTTGGTTTATCCTCTTCTTTTTTATCATCCTTGGGTTTAACAGATAATTTGAGTCGTAATATAGGACGACTTATCGCTTCCTTATTTTCACTTGTTGCTGTATCACTGGAGGTGCTCGTTATTACAGTGGCATTATCGGTCGTTGCTATAGCGGATGAATTATTATTCGAATTAAGTGCATCTGATAGACTATCATCTATCGTTTTGGCTGTAGTATGAGGTTTATGTTTATTTGTTGGTAGTAGTTGATGTGCTGACGGTGATCCTTCGTCAGCCGCCGAGGGAATATATTCGGTATCTATATCTGTGGTATAGAAGAATAAGCATAAATATAAACTCTTTCTACCCGCAAAACAATCAGTGTATAATGATCATACCTGATGTTTTCCTCTTCTTCACATTTTTCGTTGATACTGAGGAAGAATTTGACGTCCCTTTTTGACCATCCCCTGATGTCCGTGCTAGTAACTTCTTCCACTGTTTCTCAAAGTTAACCTCAAATTCCTTTCCTAGTTTGTGAACTAAATGACCCGGTGGATTGTAAGCATAACAGTTTTGAAACATCAAACGAATGTCTGCAATTAATTCATCTTGATGTGTATATTGATTGTCGTAAAGTTTTTTCTCGTAGGTTGACATGTCCATGGGATTTTTTATAACATCGTAATAATCAGTAGCCTGTGTGATCTCGGTATTGACAGGTTCTCGGAAGGGCCAGTTGTAATGCTGATGCCTAGGCTTTTTCAATTCTTTTACTATAGCTTCACACCGTTTATATTGATCATCAGGCATCTTTCGCTGCTGCTGTTCGTTAATACTCTTTTGGCTGGATAATGGGGACTCTTTATTATTTGCTCGTAATGATAATTTCACTTGTAGTGGTTTGGCAGAAGTAGGCACAGGTGAAGATGTCGTTGTATTTGTCATTACTGTATCAGGAGGTGTTGATTGCTGTGGCTGTGATGGATATATAGTATCTGTTTTCTGCGGATTAACCTAAGACAATAAAACGAAAATGAATAAGATAAAGGTAGCACTAAGAATGCGAGCTGTAAAGCATGTAAATAACGCAAGCTTATTGTATTTACCGTATTGTCGTTACTTGTTATTGTAGCATTGGATGAAACTGTGGAGGTTGAAGTTACTGTTGGCTCAACTTTTCCATTTGTTGTCATGGCTGGTGTGAGTCTCGTAGGCTCTTTTTTTACATGCTTGTGGTATTGTTCTTCTAGTCTCTTGGCATCTTGCGTTACGGGATCTCCAGGGTTGTTGTATAGATAACAATTGTCAAAGACAAGCTCAATATCTTCTTTAAATTGATCCATTGTGACATATTTGCCTGCTGATAGCTTTTTTTCGACTGTTCCCAAATCCATTGG
Organism: Mycotypha africana; assembly: GCF_025528875.1. Classification (NCBI taxonomy): domain Eukaryota; kingdom Fungi; phylum Mucoromycota; class Mucoromycetes; order Mucorales; family Mycotyphaceae; genus Mycotypha; species Mycotypha africana. The sequence goes on along the minus strand of NW_026515735.1, from coordinate 645,164 downwards.
TCTCTTAATGATGTCGAAGTAATCAGGAATATTGTAAAATACAGGATCAACAGGCTGGTTGAAGGCAACAGCATACTTGTTCCTTCTCAATGCTCTGATTGTTTGTTTACACCATTTTTTCTCTGAAGCACTCATAATAATAGACGGTGTTGGTTCATTTTGTGCTGATTCAAGAGTATTAACTTCGTTTCTTTTTTTGTCGTTGTTAGATTCTTTCATTTTAAATGAAAACAAAGGAAAAAACGAACTTACAGTTCTGTATCGTTAGCATCGTCAAAGGATCTCTTTCGGATAGCATCGGTCATGATCTAATATATACTGATTCTGCAGATCCCTTCACAAGCTATAAAACGAATCTTCAAGAACAAACAAAACTGAGGAAAAGAAAAAAAAAAAAAAAATAATTTTCCTGGTAGGTTTGCATGCAATTTGGGAATTGTGAAAAGAAAAAAGCAAGCTAGCAGAATTTAATACTCAGCCTTTTTTTTTTTTTTTGATTTGGTCGCGTTCTTTCACATTGGACAGGCCAGACAAATTGTTCCGTCTCTACTATTTAATGATTTTAGAAAGTGTCAAGTTAAGTCTTCTCTAATATTAGGAATAAAACCTAGCAAAATGTGCATGTTGCAGTTGTACAACACTAATCATTGATCTTCAGTGATTCAAACCAATGTCATTTCTTCTTTTAATAATTGACATTCAATCGTAGCGTTATGCAAATATTTCTGGATTGCTGCTGCTCAGATTCACTTATCTTCTGTTCTATATGTATGTATATGCAAACCATTACGCTTTGTTTATCATTAAACTCTTTTTGAATTTGTTTAAATGAGAAGGTGATTTTTTTGATTTTCTTTGGTTTGAGATATAACCGCGCCTTATTCATGCAGACAATGAACACTGTGTTTGTTCCGAAAAGAGGAAAATGTTTCGAAATGAGTAGTACCAACAAATTAATGCTTTTCATCTCTCTCTCTTCTTTCTTCGTATACGCATTTTCAACACATTTTTCCCCATAGCAAATTGCTCGATAAAATAACTTAACAAAATTATTGTAAGCATTCCAGCTATGTCCCACAGTCCTGAGGTGATGGCCACGATAGACGAAGATACACCTCAACTGCCTACCACTATATCTTCCAAACCTTCCCTCATGGAAAATGCTTATCTCGAGGATGGACCGCTCTTCAGAGCCACCATTAAGCAGCTAGAGGAACGCACCAGTTCTCTCAAATCTTCTGTTAAACGTATTATTAAAGCAGCCCACAATGTACTCGACACTCGCCGTCAGCTATTCAAAGCCGATGAAACTTATATCAGCAGTCTACGAGATACCAACTGTGTTGAGCCTTTGATGAGCCATTTCTTAAATCAAATCTGGCAAATTCGACAAGAGGAATATACACGGCTTGATCAAAGCTTTGTTAACCAGTTGCTCAAGCCTTTACATTGTCTATACGAGAAGGATATCAAAATTGCTGATGCCAAAAAGCGTCAATTTGAAGATGAAAGTAAAGATTACTACAATTCGCTTGCTAAGTATTTGAAGCAGCAAAAAAAGAAACTACAGCTCTATGATGAACACTTGCAGCATCAAAAGAAGAACCGATTTGATCTTGCCCGGTTTGACTACCTTAATTTTCTGTTGGATCTTCATGGCGGAAAAAAAGAAAACGAAATCTTATTTTGCATCACAAAACAGACAATTTGTGAAGTAGATTACTTTGAGAAAATACTCAATAAATATAAAAGCGAGAAGCATGGCTTGGATAGTTTGTTGAATCTCATTTCACTGAACACTCAGGAACAAGAAGTGATAGATGGCAATAGAAAAGCTAGAAGGAGAGAAATTCAAGAAAAGGCAGCACACGCAGTCTTGATCGATCAGCCAACCGTTTCCCAGCCTTCTTCATTAGTTAACCAGAAGCAGTTGGAGAATGAGAAAACAGCTATAGTGGAAGATGATGGCAGTAATAAATTTAAAGGAATAAGGGACTTGGACCATCAGCATTATAATACAAATAATATAGATGAAGATTCCGTAAAAGGTCGTAAGAAAGAAGGCTTTCTATTTGCGACTTCGAAGCCTGCAAAAAGCAATGGTGGATTTGATGTTTCAGCTTCTTCAGTCATGTGGCATAAGTAAGTTTTTATCATATGATTAATGCAGAACCATACATCCTTAATATCGTCTTCTTTTTAAAGGTATTGGTGTGTTTTGAGCGGCGGACAATTACATGAGTATTCTAACTGGAAGAAACAACTCGAACCACATATCGAACCTATCAATTTGAGCTTTGCGACAGTACGCGAAGCACGTAATTCAGACCGTCGATTTTGTTTTGAGGTTATTACACCACAGATTAGAAGAATTTATCAAGCGACATCAGAAGAAGAGGCCCAAAGTTGGATCAGGACTATACACAATTCAATCGAGGGTATATTAAATGGCACAAGTGAATCTTTATCCAATCTGAAAGAAATGAATCAATTAAAGGATAGTACACATACAACATCTTCGATGGCATCTAAGCGACATAGAAAAACCCTTAGCGATGCGTTCAGAAATGGTTTCGCAGCAGTAACGAATAGTAACGCATTACATAGTTTTCATAGCAACATTGATAATCACAATACTCACGGCTCTACTGCTTCCAATAATTCAACGATGCCATCCTTGAAGGGACAGCAAAAGAGACGATCTGTAGGCAATATGTCAGCAACGTTTGGAGCAAACACTTCAACGTCGATGGAAGGTGGAAATATCAGCGGTACAGATACGCTAGGCTCTTTAAGCAGTAGTTCGAATGATCAGCGTACGGGTAGATGGTCTGTCTTCAGTTTCGGCCATAATGATAAGTCCAATAAACATCGCCAGCAACAATTCCTTGCTGAAAACTGTATCTCTTCAACATCCGAAACAGACGTCAAGTCAAATAAGTATCTATTGGAAAGTTTGAGACAAAATCCTTCAAACCTTGCATGTGCTGATTGTGGAGCCAAGAATCCTGAATGGTGTTCTCTTAACCTAGGTTGCTTATTGTGCATAGGTAAAAATATTAAACAACCTTAATAACTACAAACAAAACGTGTGGGCTAACATAGAATGATATGTTAACTTGATAGAATGTTCTGGTATTCACCGAAGCTTAGGAACGCACGTTTCAAAAATAAGATCACTCACACTGGACAGCAATTCATTCACACCAGATATTATTGAACTCTTAAAATCTATCGGCAATGCATGTTCTGATAGTGTTTGGGAAAGTATTACAAACACTCATAAACCAAAACCTGAAGACTCGCGACAATCGAAAATCGAATATATCAAAAATAAATATGTCGACCGGGCCTTTGTGAAAAAGCTCGTTCCTCGTGGCGACGAGACTATAATAGATGTTGCTAATCAATTGCTTTTTGAAGCTATCGACCAAGACGATTTACCAAAAGCACTTCAGGCATTAGCCAATGGTGCAAACGTCAATTCAACACGACCTCGAAGACTGAAACCTCGTCGTATTTCATTACTTACAGCTGAAGAGACGAATTTTGACGAAAAATCAACTCATCGTTCTTCAGTTTCTAGGTTTATGCCATTTTTATTTGATTTTGATGATGAATCAGTGCTAAAAAAACAGTTGGAGGAAAATGAGCAAAAGGATAACAATCATTACACTGTTCGTTACGCCCTTCATTACGCTCTATTACATGGAAGAGTCATCGATGATCCAACAGTACCTTCTACAGACAAATCTTCGTCAATTACATTAGGAAGTTGTAGCTGTAGTACTTCAGGTGATGTCAGTAGTATTACATCAACTACTGACGATGAAGCAGACTATAAAACAACGTTGTCGACTTCTTTTCCTACCCGTGAACATTGTAGTCATCTTTCAACAGCTGCAGCATTGAGGAAGATAATTGTGTTTCCCATGGCAGAACTACTTTTGCAAAATGGGGCTGACACTAGTATTGAAGATTCTGAAACTGGCCTTACATTAGCTGATCTAGTGGGTATGGGATCTGTACTCAAAGATGATGCTATTACTTATATAAATTTAAAGAATGCAGCAAGAGGACAATCGAAAATTACAAGGTCCACCAGCACGGTTAAAGCAACTCATAGAAAGCCTGGTCAGCCATCATCGAATACGCCAGAGATAACGCCATTTATTCCATCCGACAATCCAAATAATTCTTCTTACTGCCACATTGAAACATATAACGATACCACCAAAAAACCACCGTTACCGCCAACGAAGCGCAGTGATTGCACTCCTCCTATTCCAGCCAAGGAAAAAGGCAGTGACAGCAACAACTAATGTTTAATCCTGCAAGATCTTGAACTATATCTATATCTATCTTATCTACACTGTAAATTATATAACCTTTCATCATTAATACAAGTATTTATTGACTTAATACCTGTTGACTTATTGAGTATATTTCTCAGTAACGACCTCTTGTACATCTTGAGCTTATTGACGAGCCGATGGTCTCGTTTTCTCTTCGCTTCTTCCTCAATTAAATTGTATTACTTTCATGAAGTATTTGAGAATGATAATGTAAGCTATAAATTAGTGGACATTAAGCATTCAACTCTTTTTTATTTTAAACCACCCTGCTCACATCTGTCTAACCTCTTTTTTTTTTTTTTTTTTTTTTTTTTTTGAGCACTAATGAATTAGTTTGGCATTGCTCCACAAAAGTAAGCCTCATGCATGTAGAAATTATTTATGACTTTTCTATACCCGTATGAAGCTTTTACCGCCTTCTTTCAGCTAGTATGTTCTTCAGCTTTTTTATTCTCCTATGAACTGTTCTTTACTTTGCAAAGGGAAGTTCCTTGCAAAGTAGTGCTCAAAGAGGAAACCATTTATATACTTTTCTTTATTCTCTAATCAATAAGCACCTGTTTTTTTCTACTCATCGATGTCCTTATGAGTTAATGCTGTATTAAGGATTTATTCTTTGAATAATAATAGGAGTGGTGTAACAGAAAGTTGCAATACATGAGGTGCAATCAGAAGTGTATTATTACTGCTTCACTATATTATCGTTTTCATGGATGGTTTAAAAGAAAAGAGTTAAATAGCTAAATTCTTCAGACTCCACCCACCTAATAACTATTGGAGGAATATGCACAATGAGATTTTATAATACAACATATAGATAATGAAAGGGCAGTTGAGCAAAACTTCTTTTTTTTTTTCGCTTACAAGCATGTACAGTTCCCGTAGCTGATCTAAGTAAGCATTTCTATAGTTGAGAGTTGTTACACATAGGTAACATCCAACTAAACAGGCGATGTGCATAAAATATGTATAACGCTCTTACACGTATAAATATAAATAATCTTGAGTATTGACAATGCTTAGAGTCACTCTTTTTTACTGATTCAGATACTAGCTTTGCATTCTTTCTTCTTGTCATCATGCGTTTCAACTTGCCCTTTGTTATAATCTTTATATTAACAAATAGCAGTTTTACCACCTGTAAAGATTACATTTCCGTCAATTCTCCTAAATTGAACGATGTGATTAGCAGCCAACAACTCTTGAATATATCGTATACATTCACTGGAATAGCGGCAGAACAGCGACAAACGAGTGAAAAAAGTGTGTATTTTATTGCTCGAAAATAGATATGCTTAATCATGCTTTAATATTCTTACATTACGCTTTCTATCATTGTTCAATACTAATAGAGTCAAATACATATTTACCAAGCTCATTACAAATTGAATTTTCTTGGACAGAGCAAACCAACAGATTAAACTCTCTTTCATTTGAGATTGCCAAAGGATTAAGTATGAAAACAGGAGGAACATATATCATTCACAGAACAATCTCATGGCGAGTACCCAACTATCATTTTTTTGCTCGATACCCTCCTTCGCGTTACGACTTTGCACTAGTTTTTACACCATATTATCCGCGTGGTGTTTTGCGAGAAACAGCACAAAATAATAGTACTGCTGATGTCTTGAAAAACGATCCACAGCACCAACTACAGAAACCGATTGTTGTCCCAGTCTTTATTTCCGTCATTGAGTCAAATTCTCGAAAAAAATGGTAATGTTTGAATTATACTTAATGCCTAAATGAACTTACACAATTGCACAAGTGAGCTCTTTGCCAATGGAGGCGGGGGTATCAGCTTTATTCTAAATCTAAACAACATCAAAACTATAATATTGAATTGATCTAATAAAAAAAAAAGAGTGCCGATCATTGAATGATCATTTGTCAACCAATCATCAATACAACGTTCCAAAATTATCTGTTCCATTCAATTGAGCTTATTTACTGTAGTCTAGGACTTTTGCGATCCTCAAGTACAAATATACGTATAATTTGACAGAAAAAATAAATTCAGATTCTATATATTTTTCATGAGCTTTTCGGGTTACTGTATATTATTTCATTGTTGTTGCTAATTTTGAGGGTCCATGCTTTTGTAGATGCTTTTGTTGGAGGTCCTCGTCACTAAACTGTTGTTCTTCTTCTTCATTCACATAGCCCCCCTCCTTCTCGCCGACAATGATCCATTCTACATTACCAGATAATAAAGCTCGGCAGTAATCAGAGGGGAAGTGATCATTCAGAATAAAGGGCAAAAGGATACGGAAAACGACACGTAAAGGTGTTTCTGTTTTAAGTCGGCAAATGATATTTTTGTTCAATAAACCCGATAAATGTAAGAAGGAAATCTTTCGGACACGCACAGGCTCCTGAGTGATTTGGTTAGGAGGGTAAATTGAAATCTTGTAGGTTGAATCAAGAAAGACGAGTGTCCCAGGCGGTGGACTATACCATGGAGGAATTCTAGGTATGATATCTATTTTTGTGTACAAGGTCATATGAGCATGTGTGGAAGAGTTATAGCGCTACTTGAAAAGCAAATGATTTACCATTGTTATATGTGTGATTAAAGATTTTGCAGGTGATGTCTGAACTGAAAGATCTACTGAAATGCCTGTCTCCAATGTTAGGTTGGCCGTAAGTATATAATCCAGCAAAATTCCTTAATAGTGGACTATCTTTCTGTATCATTTTGGCCAAAAAAACTACGTTTGTTTCGAGAAACGAACAAAAAATTTAATCTGACGAATTCGAACTAGCTTACCATAGCTGTTTTACTTTCTTGACTGACCTGTTGCAAGCGCGCCTCCTAAAGAATGTCCAGTAATGAGTAAGCGCTTTTCCTTTGTCCTATCAGATACAATATCCTTCTTCGAGAAGATGTCCAGTATAAACTTTTCAGCTTGAGAGTACATACTTTGATGACGAACAATTAAAGCGTTATGGCCAGCCCAGCTTGAATCAATAGGGTCGATCACATTAGTAAACACGTTGAACGTAAGTGCCTTCATAACGCGTAATATACCAATAACAGCTGTTGATACAGATTTCAATAAGGACGCATGACTCAAATCGATTTTGATGATGGAACCGCTGCTTGTTGAAGTTTCCAATGCCTTATCGGGCGGTTCTATTGTTGTGCCCATTGCATCCCAGAATCCTTTATGCACTCGGCCCATATAATCCCCCTTTGCTGATTCGACTTTTGTGAGGCCAGCATCAATGTTGGTGACATAATTTTGGATGTTGAGTGGATTGGTACTACGTAAGATTGCATTTAGTCTTAGGCAATGGTAATTTGCTTGCTACAACGTTAGTACTACCCTCTAAAAACTAAGATGACATCATTATCTTTTTCGACGACATAAGCACAAACATTCTATTGAATTCTTACAGGACATTGAACCAAGTTTAGCTTTAAAGTATCCGTCGCTGTTCATGCACTAACATATTTTTTAACGTTACCTTATAGCCCATAGCCTTAAAGGAATGCTCAACATCGTACCCTGCTAAGGCCAACTCGTATTTGACCACTGTTACATCTTCATAAACTAATTTACTTGCTACTGCTAATGTATGAGCAATAGCCAATGAATATTGTGGTCGCTTGAAATCAGGGTTACTAGAGCCATAAGAATGATCTTCGAGTTTGCTGAATTTTCTTTCCTCCTTTTCTTCCAAAGCCTTTTCCTTTTCCAAATTGAAAAAATGTGGATCAACAATGTTGATTAGCGCTGTTGATTTGTAGTGGCGACGAATTTAAAAAGAAGTCAAAGACTAAGTCAATGATGAAAAGCCCTGAATCGTATGCTTGCCACATTTATCAGAGCGAATCTTACATAGATAACGTTTAGTTATATGTTGTCCAGCAAATCGACCTAACACTATACGAATTACTTGATCACCCATGAGTAAGACCATAAACCAACAAAAGAATTGAAACCGAATGCACAAGCTGATCAGAGGTCCGATGACCTTAGTGCGCGATAAAAAGCGTACGATGGGTAATAGCCGTCTATTGAAGTGTATAAGTATTTTTCCAATGGTCGGTATACAATACATGATACATCTATAAATGGCGTAAAATACGACTGGCGTAATCAATATGGCAACTGATATCAAGTAGCATAGTAGACTCCAGAAGATCCTTCCATTGTAATTTAAATAGTATCCTAGAAGTGCTGGAAGGAAAGCTAAAAAAAGGGTGATTTCCACGATGCTTTCTACGTTTTTGCGGTTTTTATTATTGTTCATGTCTGAAAATTTGGTATTTGAGATTCTATCGCCATGGTATAACGAAAAAGTAGTAAAAAGGAAGATCAACAAAAGCTAAAAGCATGGCTTGAAACATATTCAAACATTTTCGTGTAACCAAACTTCCGATGGTCATTAACTATTAGAAGGCGTTGGCTATGGAGAAAAAATGTCTTTCCCGTTTCAACTGTATATATTGCAACAAAACAACAGGGTAAGGTTGAGGTATTTATTGTCAACGGTCAAAGTGTTACCGTTTAGTAAAGAGAAAAGAAAAAGGATTAAATACAAGTTGAATGAAAAAAACAAAACGGACAATGTTGAATATAGTACAGAAAGGGACCCCTTCCTTATATCAATATAGCTTACGCTAAAGCATAATGCTTCAAAGCATATAGTAAAACTTTACCTCTTGCATTCGCAATTGCTAGATAATCACTGTTTGGTGAAAACGCTACTTGAACAACGTTATGAAGAGGTGTTCTATCTGTGGGCCAATTAGCATAAGCTGTTCCTGTAGGGACATGAATTATCCTAAGTTGATCTTTCTTTTGTTGACTTGTAATAACCATTAATTGTGAATCATGATTGAATTTGATATTGTTGATTCTGGTCGTAAGATTGCCTATCGCTTTGATAGGCTTGGGTTTGTTCAATTCTGGATCTAAAACAGAGCGATCATACAAATTCACTATACCAGTGGAGGAGCTGGTTTTTTTTTACAAATCAAACAAAACATGAGTAGGCATTTCTCGTAAGATGATATTCATTTTTGTCAAAGAAGAAAATCCTTACCCAGTAGCATAGTATTTTTCGTTGGGACTGACACTGATAATGGAAGCACCAATACAACCTTCATCCTGCCAACGCTTAACGCATTCCTTATTCTGGACATCAAATTGATAAACTTCTCCTGTACTTCCAAATCCAAAGACAAAGGTTCCATCAGAAGACCAGCTCACCGAGCTGACTGTACCGTTCATTTTCAAATCACAATACCATTTCTTTGTCACATAACTGACAATGATGATGGTACCGCTTGTGCCCAAAAATGCAATGTATCTTCCACAAGGGCTGATAGAAAAATTTTCTAGGGATTTTTCTTCTTTACCCCAAATGCCAGGGCATTTGTCGATAACGCCTGACTGAATGTCATAAATATAGAAATAAGATCGTCTACCACTCACAACGATTTGATCTCCAGAAGGGTGAAATTCAGCGTGAAAAATAGGTAAATCGTTAAATCTGACAGATTGGATTTTTGGGTTGATTTTGCCGTCAATTTGGAAAAGTGTGAGTGTTTTATCGAGAGATGCTGTTAACATGACTTGAGCATTGGGATGAAATGCAACTGATGTGATAACCCTCTGTATTAGTGGTAATAATGAAATCAATAGGTTAAAAATGAGTGTTTCTCTCTCTAGTTCGTTTTAACAGAAAAATTCTTTACCTTCGGTTTCGGTACTGCACGATTCGCATTTTTTACACGCATTATGTCAATTTTATTAGGTGGAATACTCTTTTTATGCGCCCGCTTATCTAATATGCCCATCGTGCTCTTAAGCAAATCTAATCTCGTCTCTTCGTCCAACTGATCTTGATCCATTGTAACGCCATCTTCTTCATCTTCATCTGAGCTATCTGATGATGTGCGTTTCCTCTTTTCTGCTTTTATTTCGGATGGAAGTCGAGCCCATTCAGGTTTAGGGTAGATTTTATTGAATCTAGAATTTTGAAAGCATGAACACATCATCCCATTTTTTCCCTCTCTATCGCAAGCAATATCAACTTACTGTCTGCGCAATCTTCTGGTATATTCAACACCATCTACTACATCTTCGTCTACTGTGTTTCGCAATTTTTTGGTTATATTTGCCGAAGTCAGTGAAATTTTAATATTCTTATCGTCTTCGTCTTCCCAGGCAGCATAGCTATCTTTATATTCATCGCTACTTTCGTCTTCACTACTGCTGCTTTCTTCATCGCTACTTTCGACTTGTTGCTGCTCTGTCTCTTGTTCTGCCTCGTAGTCAATTTCCTCGTCTGAATCCTCACTACCGTATACTGGTGCATCTAGAGTAAATGATACTGGGCCGGAATCCAAGAAAAAAGTCTATAATAGTAGCAGTAGAAGACGAATTTGAATGAATAAATAGAATTCATCTACGCTTTTTCTCTTAACAAAAAACAAGCTTAGTTACATCTTTTGTCTTCTCTTCTTCTGCTTCTTCATCAGTGTCGGTAGCTTCAGATTTTGACTCGGGATTCAATTCGCGACCAGTTTTATCCCAAATGTTGGCATCAACATCAGCAAACAAGAAATTATCAAGCTCCTTTTCTGCTGCTGTTTTTACTTTTTTATTGACATGTGGCATTGGTAGGAAAGGAACGATGAGACAAGAAGAAAACTTAAAAGTTGAACAAAAAAGATGGTTAATTTTCCTTGTTTGGAGTATCGAAATTGGTTCTTGAGCTCTAAAGGGAACCTTTCAAATAACTGAAGAAAAGACGTCACATAATTAAGCCTCCTCTGTGAGTTGAATTCGGATTGCCAAATGCATGAAAATTCTGAATGAACAGTTTTTTAGCTTTGGGTTTAGACGAAGCCGCAATATAACTAGCCAAAAAAAAGTAAATTTTTGAGATCATTAAGTTAAAGTTTCAAGATCAAACTACACAAAAATTGAGACGCTTACCTGTAAAAATCAAACCAGCTTCGTGCTGGCGATTAGAGGATGGTGTTAAGTGGTTGTTGCGGGTGATTTTGGTTTTCTAGAAAACTCCGCAGGTCTTCCCGTTGACTTCCAGATCGAAACGCTAATTGCCAACATGTTGTTAGCAGCGTATCTGATACTGCCGGTCATATGATAATATTCCTTGGTAGAGCAGCTGCGTACTTGATGTTTGTTACGGTCTAGTCCGATTGCCGCTGTGAAGACAGATCTTCGCCCTGGATCAAGAAAAGCGGGTAATCGTCTTGTACTTCGTCATAAATAAAATCTTCCAAAGTCAAGGTGTGATTATGAATGGCCAAGTCTTCTTTTGTTTTCTTTTTGCGGCTGAACAAGATAGTAAAACCGTCCGACCTAACCATGTGTCGAAACATTACATCAGAACTCTCCTTCAAAGCGGTTAGACTATGCCACAAGCAAAAATAGGGGTGTGTCTACTATTAGGGATAGTTTTGCTGAAGAAGTTCTTCTCTTAAAGCCAAACTTTTTAAAGTTGAAGATTTTGCAGAATTGTCCGAGTTGGGCTGTATAACCTTTGGCAACTTTTCCATTCGAGGGAACGAAAAGTAGAATGACCCTATAAGTCACAACTGATGCACTTGATATCTCCAGTTGTTTGCTTCTTCTTTCTCTTTGCTTGCTTCTTTTCTTCCTTGATTGTAGCTGATTGCTTACGTTTCTTACCGCTACTTCCAACTAAATTTCCGTTAAGCAAACATAAACTTGTCTTGCAGTGAGAGCATGATACTTACCATCAGCCGCAGAAACTGCTTTGTAAAACTTGCATTCATGGTATGCCTTGTTGAAATGTCCGAGTGTTTTGCAATCCTTGCACTCGATGTTTACTAGTCATACAAAACATAATCTGAGGATTACTACTATAACCTATTTGTGGCAGCGCGATCATGTGTTACTTACGGAAGGACTTATCTTTGAGTTTGACAGCATCTATTTTTTATTACGATTGACAACAACAACCGTTATCAACATGGCGGAAGAACGTGCCTGGGATCAGTTTAACGCGTAGTTCAATTCATATGGTCCATAAATAAAGTCTCGTAAACCACAATCCTATATCTATTGCTCATAAGACCTGTGTCACACTAAAATACTCAATAAGTCTCGTAGTAGTTTAACGTAATGCCACTATCAATTGAAAAATGTCCACTGACCTTCAAAATAATGTCTCCAATTATTTATTCAATAAATCGTCCAAGAATATTATACCATTTCATCCTAAAGTAATTCAAAATTATCTAAATTAAATATATATATTGTCCAATAAAATTTGTATAAAGTATAAAGTTGAAGCTAAAACATTGTATTTCTTTCATATATAAAAACGAAAAGGAAAAAAACCAATAAGGCTTGAATCACTCTATTAGAATAGGCAGAATAAATTTCATATATGGTTACTCACATTTTAGTTTTAGCTTCTTAATAGGGTGAGAGCATGCACCATTAAGTCCAGCTTGAATCTGGGAATCACATTATTGTTTAGGGGACATCTTGCTGAAACCATGACTGTACATGCAGGAACCGCTGTTTTAAAGTTTGATTTATGTAAGTATGCTTGTGTTACCGAAAACTCCTGAACACATGATGTGAGAAGCAAACTTTTTTGGCGGGTTTTCATGTACAGTCGTTCCAACACTCAAAGGGCGGTTTTTTTTTTTGAAAAAGAGCGGTTTTTAATTCTTCCAAAAGGCGATGACGTGTTTGGTAAGATAACAACTACAATACTCGATTACGTACAATCAAGTAGTTTCTGTTACAATCTATCTATATTGCATCTAATAAAGGTTATGTACAAGTATATAACAAGATAGAGGATTGGAAGTATAAACAGTAAACACAAGATCTGAATTTGAAATTAATGACTAGCAACATTTCTCCACAATTATATAAAATCCCTTTAAACCTTACAGAGTAAATGGGTGCATGTAGACATACAGTGAAACTTGCTGCGTAGTTGTCTTAATTGCGACAAGTAGTCCCATGAATTGATTGAAATTGTCCCTTTGTTTTCGATAATCATATTGGCAAGCTTGATAGATTCTTTATCCAAGTAAATCGAAACGTTTTCTTTAGGAAAAAAATTATCAGTGTTGGAGCCTAATTCTACCGCTCCGTTTGTAGTCGCTGCATTATTATCGATTCTTAAACTGGAAGTAATTAACAAGTTACATGTCAATAGGCCAATTTTTAGTTTGGTTGTATGGTCATCTTCGACTGCAGCGGTTGTAATCCAACCGTACTTGGTTTCTTTCTTAGGAAATGATGACTGGCTTAGGGTTGATTTTGTTCGTCTTTCAAATGAGCATCAACAATTCGAAGCCTACCATAGGGCTCCAAGCCATTTACCAATAGTGCTGCATATTCATCTATAATCACTGCCCCAGAAAAAAGTTGTGGAATTGCATAGCGGAGTGGCGGAAATTGAATCCAGTCTTTACTTATCATGCTGACAATAGACTTAGACAGTTCAACATACTTCGTATCCGACAAATGCTTGAAAGGGTGAGGTTTTAATAATGTGATTTAAAGCAACGCTTTGGCTTGCTGCTGGAGATTCGGCACTTGTTTCCAAATTCTCCAATGGGAGTTCCCAGTTGCCAACTGGTTGGTCACTAAGTATATCATTGATATTTGCTGCATTACCTAATAAACAATAATTCCTGCCTGATTTAGAGGTTAAGGTTATTGGCTCCAAATATGCCATGTTGGCAAGCATAGAACATTTCTTTTGCTCCCTTTTTGACAGAGAGAGGGCATTCATGGCTATAAGTATTGCAGTCTCTTTTTCAAAGCGTGAGGTGGAAGGAAATGAACTTGAACCTTCCACTTGTAAATCAATTCTTTCAGTGTTAGGTGCATGGTGATCTAAACTGACTGAGGGAAACTCCTCCTTAGCATCTCCTGATTCAGAAAGCCCTTGTTTTTTTCCAGCATTGCTTGTCGGTTCGCGGTGTGTTCCAACGTGCCTTTTTAATGTTGTCAGTGTTTTTAGTTTTGTTTCGCATTTTGGACAATGAAATTTGTTACTGTTACTGTTCCTCTGAACTGTAATCAATTCTGAAAAAAGAAATGTCAAATCTTTGTCGTTTTACTATGAGCATGTATTGTCTTACCGTCACCAAAAGTCACCTGGATAGAGTCAGAATGCGTGTCATAATTATGAGTCGATAATTTCGATTCTGTTTCAAAATCAAGATTACAAACTAGACAACGAAGATTTTTGTTGTGAGCCATGTTTGCGATAAAAGTCAGAGGAAAAAGTCAGTAGTTCTGGCGTAACTTTATTATACCAGACCTCCGCAACTTGTTTCCATAACTCATTTAGGTTCGACGGTGCTGTATCGTACGCTGCTAGTTTGCACTTCAAGTAGAACCACAGATTCTCAATTGGATTAAAGTCCGGAGAATATGAAGGCCAGTCTAAGACATTCACCTTGTTCTTTTGAGGGAAAAAGTCAGAGGGGAAAAGCCAGAGAGAAAGAAACAGAGGAAAAAGTCAGGAAGAAAAGGGTCAGAAAGTCAGAAAGAAAATCAGGGGAAAAGAGTTTAAAGAAGTACAAGTTCAGAAACCGCCCTTCAAAAAAATGAACCGCCTTTCGGGAAATTTATTGGCCGCACTTTTTTTCAAAAAAAAAAAACCGCCCTCTGGCGTTGGAACGACTGTATGCAGACAACTCACCCTCCTTAAATAACTATACTGATAGAGCGAGCATATGTACTTTGAGACCGATTTCGAGATAGATCAATGAAAAATGATAAATGTATATGCTATGAGTACGTGAAGAGGCACAAAGAAAAATATACTTACATATGAGGTGTAGTGCCAAATGTTAGAGTTGAGCAGAATGACACATTTGACAGAAAAAGTAGTGTTGCTGTGTCAGTCATACATTTGTTATTGTCGCTGATTAGAGAAGCAGTATATTCACAAATGGCGTAATTTACATAATTGTTCTGCTTTGACTAAGCATAAAAGCAGTTTTTGTTTGATGCCAGTACAGTCTCTTTCTTATCACTTATACGGTTTCATGTAGCGATATACTTTTCATAAAAAAGATGGATGACGACGAATTCATCCAAGCCATAGAAAGTATGTGCACAGTTCAGCACAGGTACATATATTAAGATCATATAGAAAAGACGTAGAAGATATTTAATATGAGTAAAAACTAGGTTCTTGAAACTTAGAATGGCTTAAAAGGGTTAAATATGAATAGAAAGAATAAAGTGATAAGGTAGTAATTTGTCATTAATAAATTAAATACTAAGAGCTGTTATTTGGAGCTTTTTGTAAATGGGCTGCACGATAGAGTTGGCTGTTTAAAGATATTTTGCTTGTTGTGGTGGGGTTTTCTTCTTTTTTTTTTTTTTTTCCTTTTTTTACTTGCTGCATGATAAACTTTTTTGAAGGTCTATTTGTTTTCCTCAAAGAAGAAAACAGAACAAAAGAAACAGGGTGCCATAACTTAAAAATCATCATTGATCATTGCCGCCGAAGCCATCTTTTCTGATATCAAAAAGCCTTCCCAAGTCTTTTCCACTGCGAATAAGGCGTATACTCTTGAATGCATTGCCGTTGGGACGTTTATCCTTGGTGACTTCACCATGATGATCTAAGACCTTTGTTTCCAATGCAGTAGGCGTTTCAAAATCCTCGTACACTTCACCGTCCAGTTCAATAGACACACCAGAAGTACCACATGCCTTTATAACCTTATCATTGTAAAGAGATTAAGCAAACACAGACATACAGCATTTCAATTGTAGATATTAGTAGTAAAATGCTTTACCATCATTGATTTTGACACAATTACTTTGGAAGCACTGAAATTGCGTTTATATACAATAACATCTCCCACGCGTATCAAGCCTTTTCGGCACATATCTTTCAATGTAATACACTTTGATTCGCTATGCAGTTCATAAACAGATGAGTTATGAGCTGGTAAAACTTGGAAATAAGATAGTATAGTTAGCTTACCCAGCAACGTTATTTGCCTTCTCTCGTTCACTCCTACTGCTAGTATTATTACTATCATTAGATGCAACTCTGGAAGCCCAAAAGTCATCATAAAGCTCGTCCTACATCCAATTGAAATTATAATTAATTTAACCTCAAATGACTACAACATCTTATTTAGATTTTTTAAAAGAGAAAGAAAAATAGTCGATAATCTACTTTACCTTGACTTTGCTGCTATCCCGTTTTTTTGTTGGACTGGTTATGGATGATTTCGATTTTGTTTTTCGGTGAGGCGATCGATGGTTAGTGTCAGTAGTGCTACTACTAAAACTCATATTGGCTGCAGTGGTAGGAGCACTGTGATACGACGAAGAAATGGTTGAACTACTCGATTTATGAGTAGCACTGTGATTGACAGTAGTTGGGGGTGACGGTGATAAAGGCAGAGGACTGTTCGGTCGTTCTGCGAAATCACCTCGACTTAGCATCGTTTGCCAGTCTGTCAAGTGATCCCAAAAGACTGGGTTCTCTGCTTTGTTGAAGAAGTTTCCGGTAGTTGCCGTAGTTTGATGAGGTGGTGGCGAGAAAATGCGGTTCGTAGAGGTACAAGCTTGTTGCGGGTGTTGATATTGATAGTAGGGATGGTGGTAAGGGCTTTCGTGATAGTGACGATGAATATAGTTTTGAGAATAATGCTGAGAATGCTGAGGAGACACTACGGCTGACGGAGGAGGAGGAGGGGAGACACAAGGATGATGTGGATGAAAGAATGCATTTTGATCTGCCTCAGGTAGCAGTGAGTAAAGTTCGTCTCGTTTCTCTTGTGATAATAACTGGAAGTTGGTTACATTGAATACCGACTAGAAATAGATTGCTTTTAGAAACAAAGGGATATATTACGTGAACAATGTCAATGACAAAAATGTAGGCACCTGCAAATCTATGGATGCTAAAGGACTATATGGATGCGCGCATAATGTATCAAATGCCCAGTTTGTTTCGTAATGGGGTCTTTTAGTATGACTGTTAATAGTACTACTGTTATTGTTAACATCATTAAAAATGGATGAGGGTGAACGAATGGACAATTGGCTCGTTTCAATTAGAGACTGCTGATCCTCGTTGTCAGTATGTAATAAAGGAAGCGAGTCTCTCTTCTTCTCATTCAATGGTGACAGAGTCATACTTGGAGAAGTGCTTGTGAACATTTAAGTTATTAAACTGGGGGAAGGAGAAAGAAAAAAAGAAATTAAAAAGTGTTATTGAAATGCTGTTGTAATAACAAAATATAAAGTCAAATAAGAAATTAAGGAGTAATAAAGATACACAGAGTTAAGGGGACTTTGTAAACAGTTTGTCTTTAGTGAGCTACAACAGTTGCTTAAATAAGGGGATGGAAAAGAGGGGGCGCAAATGGAAACCGAAAAAGAAAGCGTGTGATCGATAATGATATCTCTAAATCAATTGCCTACCTCTGTCCTTTTCTTGACGTTAGTATAAAATGCTGTATATGTAGCATGTAAAAACTTTATATGCGGATTTCCATACATATATAAAGTCCCAAGCCTGAGCTTATTTAGCTATTGCTTCTGGTTTATAGCAGTAGAGAATAAGCCTTCTACAATAACAACAATAAGAAGTCCTTTGATGCTTTGTTATTGTCAAACCTATTTACCTCTTTCGTAACGGAGTCTTAGCTGAACAATAGAAACTCTCTTCTGTTGCACTAAAGTTTTTGACATACCAATTCTATAATAGGATATATGAATTTCTCAAAAAGTCACATATCTTAAAGAACCTACTTTCTGATGAAGATATAATGAATGCATGTTGCCTAGGCATTTTTCCAGTAAAAACTATCTACGCAACTATAACTATGGGTAAGTATGGCCCAATAAAAGGGCCCTCAATCACTAACTCTTTTTTGCTATAGTTGACACTACTTCCGATGCCGATGGTTTCCTATTAAAATATCAATGTTATTGTTACTACACCGTCTTTCATAAAGAGTTATTGACGAAAATCCTGCTTTGCAGTAGTAAAAGGACAAATCTAGGTTGTCTAACGACGAAAGAGAGATTATTACTGTGTCTGAAGCAGTTAGAGGGCGTATACTTACCAAGACATCAATCGATCATAGACGATAAAGCTTCGAGGGGTGTTTGCATAAAATGACAAATTTCAAAGATGTATTTGATTGAAACATTCAAGGCTGATCTGGCGTTTTTTGTCAAGTCAACTGCCGCGGTTCTATAATTTGATTAATTCTGTTCGACTGAGGGTCATCCCATCTTTTGTCAGCTACAACCAGTTGAAAGTTACAGTGTCGGGCTGATGAACTTTTTTTTTTTTTTGAAAAATGGTAAGTTTGGCAGTGGTAAAAATAGAGAAAAGTGTTGAATACCCGACCCTATGTCCTTGGCTGACTTTAATCTACCCTTTTAACCAAAGCCAAAAATTTGTATAACGCCTGTACGATGATAGTTTCTACCCTATAAAATGGCTATTCGCTAGAAAGAGGTTGGAGCTCAATCTTTAACGCCTGGCTAACATAGAATGTGTTGATAGGCTTTCAAGCCACAGTCAATGGATGGTCTATGATTGGTTTTTGCTAGATATAAATGGTACTAAAAGATTCGATCTTCGGCTACTTGCTTATCCACTATACTTATGTCAACAAACAGCTTAATTACTTCATTGCTGTTTGCAGTGAACAGAAATAGAGCAAACATTCTCCAGCAGTGTTTGAAGATAATCATTCATTTAAGACTAAAGTTTGCAAAGGTTCACCAACAGCAAGTTCGGTTGCTGATTGTCTGGTCATTTTTGATTTCAGAGTTGCCAGTCATTGTTGATTACGAGAAAAGTTGGTTTTTAAATCCATATTCAGCAACATTATCAAAGCGAAAAGAATGATCGCTTGCGTGAATTGCAATACAACGTCTCGTCTAAAGTTAAACTTCCCCTTGCGAATAACAGATTGCATCATCAATTGTTTTGTCTGTAAAATCAAGTCGTACCATTAAGCGTAAAAAGCATGAACGTTATCATGTTTTTTCTTTTAAATAAAGCTCTAATCCATTGTCATCCAAATGCTTATTTCTTACCCCTTTCCTAATCATAAAGTAGACAACTTTCCCGTCGCCTTTTTTTAATATTTAGTAAAGCTCATCAAGTACAACAATCAGTGTATTTTAAATTTTTTGTATTGGAAAGTTCAATACAAATAATAGCTACTCTTTTTGACTATGTACTAGTGGGTTGTGTCTTACATCTTCTAGAAGATGATAGTACAGAACCCTTTCGACAACAAGCATGCATAATTGGAGTTAATAAATCAACAAATATTTCCAACTTGATATTGAAGGTTCTACTCTATTCTCCTCATTCTAACTTGTAGGTGCCTTCCACAGTAGCCTTCGTTTTGGTAATCAATTTCAAGTAGCTCAACAAATGAAGAGCCATATAAATCTACAGAAGTCCTTAGAAAGAAATGATATTTATTCAGCAGTACTGCCACAGTTAATAAGGATAGTGTGCGTAACTATGTGGTTAGAGGTTTTTTGTGGCCAATTTTAACTAATCTTATAACTTTTTAGCACTTAAATTACCAACGGACCACTCATCAACAGTAAAACCGTTTGACAATTCTCTATGTAGGATTCACTGTGTTTATCGATACCCTGATTTTAGAGATGTGAATAAATATACCTCTGCGAATTATCCCGAATTAGGTACAATACTTGAAAGCCATATTCACGTTTTTTCGTCGAGATGAAAAACATGCTCGAATGTCATCTTTCACATTACTACATATTTTACATAGAGGATTCGGTCTAGCAGGAAGGAAGTTCAGCTGAAGAGTGTTTAAGGACAAGCAATCAGTCATATTCATTTATGATTATACTACTATGTTACTTTACATGTATGATTGCGAGATATCTTGCTTTTTTATTTTGGTTTTATTTTTGTCTACTCTTTTGTACATTTACCAAAGCATACAACATTTCAGACTGTGCTCTATAAAAAATAATTATGCTTACTTAAAATTCCACAGTCTATACTGTAACTTCAGAAACACCATAAATCGGAAAACGTAGTTTTTCGACATATTTTGGAATTTAAGACAGTAGATCTACCTTTGCCTCTTCTTCTCGTTTGCTGATATATCATTAAAAATTTTCGTTAATGATCCCTGCTGGCTATATTCTATTACAATTAGATGAGCCTATTCCAATTACATGTGACGAACAAATTTTCAGCACTATTGAAAACCACTTAAACAACCCTACTCAATTGAGGATACTCGAGTTAATAAGAAAGCTAAAAAGTAAATCAATCATACTCCCAACTCTTGCATACAACGAATATGGTACCTCGGTTTGCGTCGACATTAATATTGTAATCAGAAACGACGCCGAAGATCAAATGGCCTCTTCAGATCTTCTTGATCTGTTGACTTATGTGAATAGATCAACCCATCCAAAGCGGTCATTGTCGCCTTATGACTTGCGATCTTTCGATAGGAATGAATCAGCTCTCATACATAGTAGCCTTTTAGACATCTTTATTCATCTACCGTCACCAAAGATAGACAAACGAACATTACAATGGTGTCACAATAATGACATATTAAGCTTCCTTTTGGAAGATATCACTACTCAAATCCCTGGGATGAAAACTACCTTGTATAATTACCAAAAAGTAAAAAAAAAAAAAAAATCAAGTCTTGACAAATACATCAATGAAAAGAATTGTTTTTTTCTTAATCATTCGCCATTATGTTAGAATTCATTATGGAAGATCTTGCAGAGAGAGTTGGCGCCGTCATTAATCACCCCTTACCAGATAGTTGAACTCAGATCAGCTGATAATACTCCGTACTATTACGATCAGTTGACAGGTACCGTTACACTTCAATCTACTTATCGTTTACCCGATGCCCAGGGAGGCATCATCTGTGAAGACATGGTAATATAAAAGAAAGATAAGAACTGGCGTCTTTATTAGTATTAACCAAAACATATCAATAATGCAAAAGGGTACAGGAAAGACCTGCATCTGTTTAGCAGCAATAATGGTAACGAAAGACTTTTCAAATCCTTTTCAACATGATGGCAAATACTTGAAGACAGATTTCCCTTCAATTTTAACAGAGGCAAATAGGCCAGGAGGAATAACAAGTTTAAAGCACACTGCCGCTCTGTTAATTCTAGGATCCGGTATAAATTGGAAGCCTGTCGAACAACAGCTTCCTCAAGATATTGTCGATGACTGGTTCAAACAATACCCCATATATTATGAATGGACTAATATACCACAACATTTTGATTTTGAACGATCGCGCCGTTTTAAGCCAATATTCACCACTCTTAAAATATACCCTGCTACCACCACGCTGGTCGTCGTACCCGATAATTTAATTGCACAGTGGACGGGTGAAGTTTATAAGCACATAAAAGATGGGCACTTGAAATTTATAGTTTATGATGATACCAAACAGACCATCTGTTCGCCTTTTGAATTAATAGCTTATGATTTAGTGCTCATTAGCCAAAACCGATTTTCCCATGAACATTCAATAGGTGGATTGGACTTTAGCAGTAATATACAAAGAAAGAAGTTGCGCTATTGGCAGAAGAAATAATTAATGATCTTCAAACTGCTTCATAGGTCACCTATGTCGCTGTTCTTCAATAGCTTTTGATAAATGCGAATGCTCTGTAAAGAGAAAAAAATATGTATCACCATTATTACAGGTGCATTGGAAGCGTCTAATTGTTGGTAAGCTCAGTACTGCTACCTTAACAATGAGTATGGTCATTCTTGTAATGCTGATATGAAAATTCTTTGTTGCAAAAGATGAAGGTCATACGTTATCTTCAAAAAACAGACAGGCTGAATTATCAGCAAAACTCTTTGCTAATTGGAAGTGGATTTGTACGGGTACGCCCACTCGAAATCTTACCGAAACCGCTTCGACGCAAACAACGCAAGATAGTGAATCCGACGATCTGAATAGGTGAAAGTCGATATATATACTAGAAAAAGCGAGGTCTTTACTAACACTTATTTTATATAGACTTGGTTTATTAATAGGCCAAACATTGGGCATCGAGCCATTCAAGTCGAACAAGAAGCTTTGGTCCCGCCTGATTTCTCAACCGTTTTTAAAACGGAAACCATGGGCTGTAAACAATTTGAAACAAATGTTGGAGCGCATTATGATCCGCAATCAACGGATAGATATTGAAAGAGAAGTGACACTGCCGCCCTTGCATCAAAAAATAGTTTACTTGGGGTTTGACTATTATCAATGGATTGTAAGATCAATATAACAGAAAGAAAGTAAAGCATAGGCAAAGCACAGAGTCCTTAATATAATTAATTCCTTTGATGAATGTACAGGGACATAATTGTCAAATTGCAATGATTAGTTTGAATGCAATTCTATCTAGGAGAGAAGGTGCCGATTATCTCTTTTCACCCAAAAATCATAAAGCTCTGAGAGAAACAGTTCATAACCTATGGCAAAGCTGTTTATGGCATTCTGTTGAACCAAACCTTATTCGATCCGCTTATAACAACTGCATTGAGAAATGTACGGAAATCGTGGAAGGTCGTACTGATTATAACGAAAAAGACAATCAAGATCTGTTTCGTATCCGCGATGTATTGGAACACGCGCTGAATGATGATATGTTTCTATGCATGATGACGCATCATTCCCCTTCTTACGTGGTTCAAGGCTTACCTGCTTTGTTCAAAGAGACGTGGGGTTGGCTGAATGGAGATCATGGTGCCTATGTTCCTGTTGGTTCTTTCCCTTGGGACGATCATTGTGTTATAAATGCTGAGAGGGTAGTAGATGTCATGGATCAGGTGATAACAGCAAAAGCGAATGATTCGAAAAATTTATTCGTTTACAATGGGCTTAGTAAAACATTGATCAGCGTGGAAGAGTATGAGTTAAGAAAGAAAAGGAGAACGCGTGAAGCGCGAAGAAAAAAAGAGGCATTTCATGAGAATCTAAAGCAACAAAAGCTCCAAGCGTTGAATGTCAATCATAATAATGTAGCTGATAAGACACTCCCAGGGAAGCAGCCTTTGGTGCCAAAAATTGCAGTAACCGACACATCAAACGCAAAAAATAGCGATGAAGAGACACAGGATGAGCAATTAACATTTTACACGCTTAATGCCTTTTCCGATGCAAGGGTATTGTCGAGCTCCAGTGTCAAGATTAACTACCTTGTTGATCAAATTTATAAGTATCAAAAGACCGAGAAGTGCATAATTTTTTCTCAGCATTTCAATGAGATGTATGAAATTTATCTAGCATTACAACTAACTAGAATACGTGTTCTAATGTATCAAGAATCTGAAATGGTAATGAGGATATTTCGTTTGGAGTGTTTTTATTATGATTATACTACGTAAACAACTGGCACTCAAATTTGTCCTCATTTAATGCTAGAGTAATGCAAAAAGATCACAGATGATTTTGACTTTTAACACTTCTGACAACGCAAATGTGATTATTATGGCAGTCCAAAAGGCTGCTTATGGTATTGATCTATCGTCGGCCTCAAGAGTGTTCTTTGTCAGTCCTGTTTGGCAACCAGCAATGGAACAGCAGGCTATCAAGCGCGCTCATCGGATTGGACAAAAAAGACCGGTCTACGTTGAAACCCTCGTCATTCAAAATACGATTGAGGACGCGTTATTACAAAGAAGGAATCAAGTATCAAGTGGGGAAGGTATATCGAAAACACTGATCCTTGTTCTAAATGTTTCCTGATTTTCTAACTGATAAAGCCCTTTTTTTGGGTTCTGTAAAAACTGACCGTATAGCAATGACTGATCATCAAGTGATGGAGGGGAGTGATAATGATAAAGAAAACCTCAAGAGAGGCGATTTCTATACGGACTCCAAGTTGAAAGATATTCTAAACCATGCGTATTTTGTGCCTTTGCCTGATAGTATTACTCAAGAGGAGTCAACTGGCATTTTTCGACAACGGATCGTCCCTTTTAATGCTCCTCTTTGGTTTGTACAAAAAAAAAGGGCGTTGAACGATGAGCAAATCGACAGCAATAAAGTTGAGGGAAACGCTATTAGCAACAGTAATGTTACGACTTTCTACGCTGAGACCCCTAGAAGAACAACTGTAAATGATGCTGAAGTCGATAATGATATTGATGTGGAGCTTGACGATGGAATAACGAGCCTAAATGATGAAAGTAACGCTAATGTTGGCGAAGAAAGCGTTAAACCTGCAATAAAGGAAGAAGAAAGTATACAGCTCATTTTGAAAGATGAGGATGAGCCGTTGCTGGATATTGAAGGTGATGACGACGTGATGGATCACGTACAACCATGGAAAATTAGATTAATGGAGCAACCAAAACGAACAATGACGGCTAGTCGTGAAAATCCACCAGAGCCAATAGCAGCCTGTTTTGTTCCCAATAATATTACTAAGCAAAATACAAACGAAGTAATTAGCCTCAATCAATTTCAAACGAGCCCACAACGGTCTGTAATATCATCTGATGGTGATGCTAGTAGGCCTAAAAAGAAAAAGAAAACTGTATCCTTTGCTTTTTAATAAATATCGCATCAATTTTCTGCTCTCGCGTGTCAGTGCTGGCCGCTGTCATTCAAACCTGGATTGTTAGAGAGCAGTCATAACCCTAGTTAACAAAATTCGTCTTTTTTTGACAGATAAACAACCCCTTTTCCCTTTTCACTGCCACTTTTTAAGTTTGCTAGTGGGTTCGTTTTATTTAAACTATTACAGCATGAGCAGTACATGGAAAAGATTGATACCAACCTCTTCACGCAGCTTACTACGCAATCAAAGCTGCCGTTATAATGGCAAATGTCTCCAAACTATGTCAAAAACGTTATTTCAACAAACAAAATATGCCACTCAAACGCGAGCGTTTACTCAGTCTGTCATTCGTCCCGTCTCATTCAAAAACATTTTTGCAATGAAAGAACACGCACAAGAGAATCCAGTATTGTATGATCAAGATCATCTATTTCACATATTATCACAATCACCTATACCCGAACTAAGAGATAGAGCGAATATTGTCAAGAAATATGGTGTATGCCCAGTTTGTGAAGCTCTCGGCGAAAATACTGAACACAAGCCGGCTTATGATTGCCCTGATTGTGGCTATCCTACACACTGTAGCGAAAAACATTACTATATGGGCTTAGCAGAGCATAAGGAACATCATTGTGATATTCTACGACAAATAAACGAGGATGATCATGATTTACGGTCCGGTCGACCCATGCGCGAATTTGAATTTCCTTGTAAGTTGAGCTGTTAGAGCGTTGTTTGTAGCTATATTTGTCTCTAGTATTATGTGGGATATTCATTTACCTGCATTGATATTTTTTTTTCTTACAGCAACACAAGGGTTTGATGAGACAGTAAATATGGCCAACTGGGATATGTTTTTCTACACTCGCAGTTTCCCCTCCATGGACAGTGATAGATCAATGAGACACGTCTCAAAACTGTTGACATACCCTATGTCAATTGGACAGTTATTGCATGAATCATGTCCTTATAAATATGGCGAGCAAATTACAAAGGAAGGCATGAGGTCCATCGCAGGTAATAAAAGAATTGAGGTGTCAAATAAGCAGAATTCATGCATGAATTAACTGAGCCTGAATTCTGAACTTGTATATTGCAGCTTTACGAACAATTTTGTATCCTGGTGATCGATTGACAAATGGTGCTTCACCAGCCTTCAATACAGAGACAATAAACATCTATATACTTGGTGCTCGTGCAGAAGCTACGTTACCCTCTCACATATGGCTTCAATTATCATACTTATTTCCCGCTACCCCTTTCCATTTGCACTTTGTTGGGCCTGATGCTTTGGCACCCAAGCAAAAACCTCACACTGAATCTGTGCACGAGCGTCTTATATTTACTTACAACAATGCAATGTATCATGATTATCATGAGACGATTGAAAAGTTTGATCCTTTTACAGACTTGTTCTTTTTATTCTCCCCCGGTATTGGCTATCCTGATGCTCGTCCAAGTTGGAAACCTTCTATTGCTAAAGCTCTCGAAACAAAATGCCCGATATTCATTACAGGATTCAGTGAAGCAGACATAATGAACGATATAAAGGCTGTTGAGCAAGATCACGCGAATGAGTTTGACTGGTTATTGAAGCCTACAGTAAACGAATTTCGTAGTTTGAAGAGAGACGTGAACTTGATGGATTTAAGACAGACGGCTTTTGCAAATCATTCCATTTGGGGTATCCGTGGTAAACGTTATGATGTGGTGCATGACCCCGCTCACAGTGATTGATATGAACATATAGTAAATTAAAGACGATGCAAACAGATTTGCATACTAGGGACAATATATTGTATCTGCGTACACGCATATTAGTCGTTATGGAAAGAATCATGTACCATTGAAGGAACGGGTACGATAAGCGGTTAGAACTAACCTTGTATACAATCTATATCATTTTTTATTCAGAGAAAATAAAGAACCGTCGTTCTGCTACTGCATCTTGCCGTGAGTGGGGTAGACTCATGGATATTCTATTCCCTCTATCTAAGAACTATATGAATGCCATGTAAAACCGTTTTACTCCTAAGACGAAGTGAGAATATCACGATAAGGGGATCGCGGAAAAAGGAAACGGAGAGGTGATATTGCACCTACAACTCTCCTTAATCTGGAAATAAATATAATAATTCTACTTAAAGAAAAATTTGCAATGCACCCCAAGAACAGTCTATATCTATATTATTTTTGGACTTATCTTTAGTTGCAATGGATAGGGACACATTCATGCGAATTAACATGAAAGCAACCTCTCAAATATTTGTCTATCATGAATGCAAAAGTGCCTCACGAGTAATAGGTCCAATTGCTGACTTTGTGTCACAGTTTAGAATGTTTTTTTCTTTTGCTTCTTACACTGGCGTACAAACTTCTAATTGGTCTTTGGACGGAACTACATACTTACTGACGAGTGCATCAAATATTTTGCTAAGATGGGGAATCTGCGCAGGTTAACAACGCAGGTAGGTATTAATGTTAATAACCGTAAATGTTTTAAAGACTTGATTAACATATTGTAGGGATTGAATAATAAGAAAGAAAGTACATAAAAGGGGTTATTCTGATTTAGTACCTTCTTGTTGTACTTGTTGACTTACAGTCCACGCTTTACTTCGTGCAGAGCACAACAGCCTTTGTGCAAGCACTTCACAAAAAAGCTAATTTAGGATAAAATTTACGCTTTTTATTTCACTTTTTTTTTTTTTTTTTTTTTTTTTTTTTTTCTTATTGTTCCTCTTTTCCTTCATCGCCTGTTATCTGGAAACAAGGGTCTTCTTACCATTATTACCACCACTATCTATTTTTGAGTTTTATTTACAAAATTTAACGCCTTAAAACTATTTTAAGCAGTACAAACAGAAAAGAAAAAGTAGTAAGATATAACTGTTCTAGATTCATCTATGAATTCCAGAGACTTTATATGTCGAGTGAAAGCATTATATAAATACGAATCGAATGATCCCTCCTCATTATCGTTTAAAGCCGGGGCAATAATTGAAGTCCTTGCACAGTTGGACTCCGGATGGTGGGATGGCTGGTAAAAATTTGCGACACATATGCTTTGTTTAAGAAAAAGAAGAAGAAGGGGGGGAAAAAAAAAGCAATGACCCTAACTCTTTTCTTTTCCAGGTCTGAAGGGAAACGAGGATGGTTTCCCAGCAATTATGTAGAAATATTGAAAGAAAATGTAGAGGAGTCATTTGGAAACAATGTAAGTTCCAATGCAACAATGATGATAAGCAAGGTCTAGCTTATCTAAGTTCCCTTCTTTTACGTTAAAACAACAGCAGATATGGAACCTCCAACAGGAGTGGAGGCACAAACATCAGCTTCAAAGAACAATGGGTAGCCAGCAGCGCGTAACAGATCAAGATATGCAAAGGCAATTAAGGCTAAGTCTACAAGCATCAGATATACTACAGAGACAACAGCGACAGCAAGAAAGCCCTCCGTCTTCTCCATCTTCATCATCACCATGGATCTTGCAAACAACAGAAGATGGATCAGAACAATATTACTACAACACTTTAACACAGGAGATGAGATACTCAATGCCGCCAGATTTATATATGGATGATAGAGATGTAAATGCGTTGGCTATTGCTGACAATCATAACATTTTAGAGAATTCTTTATACCATAATGGTGCTAATACAATGGCAGCATCTCAGTTAATGTACGAAAATATCAATCAGCCTACACGCCCTGTGCGTGCTCTCAACAGAATAAATACAAATGAAAGCGACTTCCACTCGAGCAATATTGACAATTTATCGGCAATTGATCTGAGGAAAGGGAATACTCAGCAAGAATTGTCCCTGAAAGAAGAGCTTGAGCATAAATTTGTAGATGATGAAAGACTTCCTCCTAATTGGATTCGAAAAACTACACCGAAAGGGAGATTCTTTTATTGTAACGTTAAAACTGATGAGACGACATGGGAGTTGGAAAAGATCGACCCGGATACGGGAATCTTGCTCACTTCTCCTACAACAACAGCAGAGTCTGCTGAACATATCTTTCCTTACTCACCGAAGCAAGCAAAGTTTTATATTACGGACTTGTCGGACGTAAACGATATCTCAGACTATATGCAACAAATGTACACCCGTGACGATAAGGTGCAGATGACCTGGCAGGGTCTTTCAACAGCTATTGCACAAGCCATTCAACGTTTGAAAGATTCCATACGTCAAAACCAAAGCCAACATTTTTCTGAAGATACCAATACCATTGTGCAACGTATTCGCCTTCTACTACATGCAAGCGACTGCATCGAAAAAGAGACTTCCCTTCATTTAAAATCAAATAGGCAACTACGAGCATTACATCGATCATTATTAGCATCACTAGCAAAACTTGTACTATCAACCAAAGTAGCATCAAATGCCTGGCCAACATCCGAATCTCTTATCAAATTACAAACCGATGCGGAGGAACTACTTATTGCTGTGCGCAACTTCATGACATGCGCACAGGAACTTCAAATAGTTATCAAAGAATGCAAGCCAGTGTTAACATATGAGGATGAAAATATTTGGCGTTCACACCCATCTATATCTAAACATAATAAAGGGTATCCTGAAATGAGCAAATCCGACAGTATAACCTCGATACATATATTAGAAGAAAACGTACGTGGAGCTATAAGCTCATACATGGAAAGTATACGCGCTGCCTTTGAGCAAAACAGTACTAAGGCTGTTTTGAATGAATTAAAAGCAAATGCACCATTGCTGATTGCTCAGTTCCGAAATCTTAGCAATACGACGAGCAATTTCTTAAATGCTACAGAAGAAGCATGCCATCATTCAACACAAGCAACGCATAATCACGAAAAATACAAAACATTACTCAAATCGAAGCAACCTATTTATAAGGCAATGGGGTCATTATTTATAATTTCTCAAGCAATTACAAATGCAGTTATGAATCAAGAACAAATAAAACAAAGTTACGAGCAAATTAAAGAGCACGTACATCTTATTGATAAAGGTCTACAAAAAATGGTTAGTGCAACGGAACAATATATTACGGAACAGAATATTATCGAATCGCGAAATACACCAACACCTACCCAACGACACTATATCACCAGCAATAGCCATGCTGGTTCGATTTCAACAGAAGATGAGCGTGAAGGCCAAAATACATCCATCGACAATCTTAAAAGATCAGACATTGGACTAAACTTATTAATGAACTCCCTTGTAAGCAATCCCAACGGCCCTTTATTAGATAGTAACGACGATTTACCGAGTGAAACAAGTAGCGGCCATCACAGCGAAATGACAGGCACCAATAGCCGTCAGCAAGCAAAAACAATAACGAATAAGTATCCAAGTACTGAAGATCCAATTTCTCGTCGTCGTGATACCCTCATTGGAACTCCTAGCAACCATGTCAATGGTTCATCAGCCACGGTGGCTACTAATGGCAGTGGAGGAAGCGGCCATACACCGACATCGGCAACTGCTCCAAGCTCAAACCTAAATGAAGCATTGCACTGGTTTTTGAAAACGGATTACGATCCCAACGAAATGATCATCAATGCAGAAGGAAATGTCAAGGGAGGTTCTTTGCATTGTCTTGTACAACACCTAACACAACATGATCAATTAGGTATTACCAAAATTTTTTCTTGCTTCTAATATGTTTATAGTTAGCTCAGGGAAACAGAAAAATAACATTGGCTCTTTATTTGATCCCTTGAATTTAGATTCTAAGTTTAATACCACCTTCCTCTTGACATATCGATCTTTCTGTACTACTGAAGAATTGTTCCATGAGCTATTTAGCAGATATCAATTAGCACCACCCGATGGACTATCTACGGATGAAGTAGACATTTGGAAAGAGAGAAAGTTGAAACTAGTAAGGCTAAGGTAAGCATGCAAAAATACTTTGGGTGAACCCACCTATTTTGGGTACATAGCACAGCACGATCTGATTACTTTGCACATTTTACTTTGCTTGGTTCTCCATAACAGAGTATTCAATGTTATAAAATCTTGGCTAGAAACATATTTCAATGAAGAAGAGGATCGTTCAATACTTCCAGAAATCAGTCATTTCACTGATAATGTAATTGTCGAATCAATGAGGTTTGGTGCCGAGCAACTCACAAAACTTATCAAGAAGCGTATGCTATCTGAGGACTCGAGCCAAATTCGAAAGATGAAATTGAATGTGCGCACAGGTGATTTGCCCGTTCCTATCCTTCCTAAAAATATGAAACGTATCAAATTGCTCGAATTGGATCCCCATGAACTAGCTCGACAAATGACTATTATGGATTTTCGTCTGTACAGTAAAATTAAACCTGTGGAGTGCTTGGATAAAAATTGGGGAAAGCCCGATACAACAGCGCTAGAGCATGGAGGACATCATATTGCCGCTAATGTCAAAGCGTCCATTGAGCACTCAAACCAAGTAACGGCATGGGTAACGGATTCAATTTTGAGCAAAGAAGAAGTTAAGAAGAGAGCTGCTGTGTTGAAGCATTGGATTTTTGTTGCAGAACGATGCCGTTTTCTTAATAATTACAATACATGCATGGCAATCTTATCAGCATTTGATAACGGTTCTATTGGTCGGCTTAAGCGTACATGGGAGTTGATCAGTACGCGAACTATGCAGATTTTGCAGAATATAAGACGACTGATGGGGGCCAACCGTAATTTTAGTGAATATCGCGATATCATTCATCGCATCAACCCACCATGTATTCCCTTCTTGGGTATCTATTTACAGGACTTGACTTTCATTGAAGACGGCAATTCCAACTATTTAAAGAAGTCTAACAATCTCATTAATTTTGCAAAACGTATGAAGACAGCAGAGGTGATCAGAGACCTTCAACAATATCAGTCCACCCATTACATGCTTACACCTGTACCCGACATCCAAGAATTTATCAAAACTCATTTGCATTCGAGTAGAGAAGAGGAGGAGCTTTATAATCTCAGTCTGAAGTTAGAACCTCGGTAAAAGAACACTGCCACTCCTCGTAGTATTACTATAAGGTTACTTTTGATTTATTGATATATATTATTGTCATTTTGAATTTTAGGGAACGTGGTGAGGACACTATTGCCAGACGTTTGAAGGAATCAGGACTCCATTAAACCCGGACTAACAAAAGGAAAAATGACTATTGTCAATGCACTTAGGAGAATATATCAAAATGGTCACATGGTCTGTGAACGATCGTCAATTAGCGCGATCAACATTTGTTAGGGATGATCCATGAATAAACTTCTAAACGTTGAGTGTAATTTTGCATGATACAGTCCGGCTGATGGATATTGTCGGCTACAGAAAATGAATTGTTTGGCAGAAAAATCAAATTGGTGGTAGTTATAATAAAATGTTATGGTTGTCGGTTAATGGCAGACTTTTACACGAGATATTCAGCCACTTCAAGGCCTACTTCAAGGCCTAATTTAAGATTCGAGCATTTTGTGGTAAAAGCTTGTATAAATACATATATAGCATTATATGTCTTGATTTGCTAAACAGGCGAAGCTGCGTAATTGTTCAGCTGACTAGTATTAGAACTTTCATAAAAATAAACAAGACTATTTGTCACGATTCAATACTTTGCTAACAGTGCTTTCAATTCAACCGTTACTTGTCTTTGTAGAATAATTAAGATGACAAGAGCTAGAAAAGTAACCCACTTATATCGACTCTGCACGCAGATTTCCAGTTTGACTACTTTAAGCATACTGATTGCACCAAGAATAGTAAGACTAACTGTTTTGGTGAAGGTGTTGTGATAATTATAGGGTATCTTGCTTTAAGTGGTGTCCTATCAGTGTCAAATGCACTTTGATTAATGAACATTCAAAATTTCATATAGTGCATACCAGCTTTTGAACAAGTTTCAACTCTTTACGTCTTTCAATAATCTAAGTACTCCGGTTACGTGTGGCCGATGACAAATAACTTTTTCATTACTTATGTTATACTCGAAACTTTCTAATTATAGTTTCTTTTTCAAGCTAGAACCTTCAAAGCTTCTGGGTGAGTACAACAGTGTATAAGACACTCAGGCAAGAACTATTCGTCAAAAAATGGTATAAACCCGCTCTTTATGTTCCTCTTGATATTGACCTTTTTTTGGTGTTTGTCTTGTTGGTTTATTTTTCGTAAGTATTCCACTCAGGATCTTTTCTAACTTTCTTGGCCCAAACTTATACATATTACATGGAGCTACCAGATTATATCCATAGAATTTTGAATAAAAGCTCTCTTTAATTCCCTGATGATCCTTCGAGAACAGGTCATTCGTTTATGCCCGATTAATAATACTTCTACCTTTACTTTAACCTGAATAACTTCTCCTACTAAATGAGCCTACATCTTCGTTCGCTCTACTTAAAATTTAAGTAGTTGCGATAAGATTTTACCTCTTTGACCATAGAAATCTTCGCAGAAATACTTTAACCTAATACAATGAATAACACTCCATTTATAAAGTTCCTTGTCTTATTTTGCCAATTTCCGGCTCGAACCTCTAAAAAAGCAGATATCACATCGGACTGTACCTATAAGTCTTTAGTCTGTACCTTTGGAAAAATTGGTTTAATCCTTTGGACCGGAATAAACTGTATTGGCATTTAAATTGACAGTTTAAGCTTCACTCATAGGCATGGAAAAAGAGAACATTCCCTGCCATATTTAATATCAACTTCCTTTTGAAGATTTGATAGCGTACAGTACCAATGATATCAACCTCATCAATTGTAGCAAGCTCTTTCGTAAAGTCGGAATAATTTAATGAAAGAAATACGTAACACAGACACCTTATTATTGAGGTTCGGTAAGGTGGTATATATTTGGTAGGTTACATCCAAAGCTTAAAAGCGAACTACATGTCCATCATTCTGCCAACTTTACCTACAAAGGAACACCATGTTTCGAAACAGAAAAGCTCCTTACTTTTCAAATTTCTGCTTCAAAAAAGGTGATAAAAAGGAAGGCTAATAGACTGACAGAGACCACTTTGTAAAAAACTGCAGTTACAACTTCAAGCACCCAGATAAATTCGAAAAAATATATATTGAGGAAGACGTTGCGGTAACAATTCTGATTGGCTCGTATACGGATGCACTGCGTTCTATCCTTTCTGTCTAGTGTGTTTTATTTGAAAACAGAAATCTGATTTTCAAAAAAAAAAAAAAAAAAAACCAACAGGGAAAAGATTTTGCCCCTCTTTTTTCATTTTTTGAAGTCCTTGTTTCCACTTTCTTCCCAGAGTGCTTTTTTACAACGTCTATTTGATGCGTACATGGACGAAACTGTTTCATATCATTTTGCTAGCGTTAAGCAGAGAAGACAAAATCGACATGAAATGTAAATTGCTGACAGATTTCGCAGTACGATTACCAGAACTCATTCTGCTGTTTTTGTCTTAGTGAATACCAACTGACTTTGAGACAGCAGCCAAAGCAATCGCGCATGTGTGGTGTCGGTGAAAAAGGTAAAGCCTTTATAAACATGAATATCACCTTGAATATTTTCTAATGAATACCTCTTAATGCAGCCGACAGAAGGCCGATTGACCCACCACGTAATAACTACTAATTACTACTACCCATCTGATATCCATTCGCTAATGACTGTTTGAATATCTAGCTATTGTCCAGTTAAAAGTAATTGACAATAAGTTACCTCCTTCCGAGAGAAAGTAGGTCAACTCAAAAAGGGATATTAATACAATTTGCATGTCTAGTAACTGTTTCTTATTCCTTTTTTATTTCAGTACGTATTTGCAAAATCCATATTATTTTATGTATGCTTCGTTAATGGCCGCTGATTTGGATGAAGAATTGCATCTTTTAAAAGACGGTAAAACACGAAGTACCACGGGTTCAGTCGTTTCTTCCTTATACCACCTGAAAGATATCGATAATACGGATGCTGGTTTCTTTGTATTTCCAGATCTTTCAGTGAGAATGGAAGGAAGTTATAGATTGAAGTTGAGCTTGTTCGAGATCATCGGCAAAGACGTTTTTCATTGCAGATCAATCATCTCAAACAAGTTTTTCGTATATTCTGCAAAAAAGTAAAATGAATCTGTTGCAGTTTTAAATTGATCGATTATGCTAATTACTGTTATGAAATGTAGATTTCCTGGTATGGAAGAATCGACCTTTTTATCGAGATCATTTGCAGACCAAGGTTTAAAGATTCGAATTCGAAAGGAACTGCGGCAAAGAAGAAAACTGAACAGAATCACAGCAGATTCAGAAGACAACTATTTGAACGATCCGGATGCAACAGGGAAAAGACCCAAGACAGTAATTGACGATAATTCAATTCCCACTACACCAACTGCTCCCTCAGCAGCAGCAGCTTCAACACAAATCAGGTTGGATGTGTTACCTAACCCAGCCAAGTACATCAATTACAATCCTAGACCACAACAGCAACAGCAAATATGGGCAGCAGCTAATACACATCAGCAAACACAACGATTTTATCATCCTCAACCTGAGCCTAGAAGCATGGGTATCAATGACAGTAAACCCATGATTACGGGTGAGTGACTTTTCTTGATTAATTAGTACTATGGGAATGTTATCTCGGAATACTGATAAATGTTTTAATTCTTTTCTTTTTAATAAGATCGACGACATTCGCAAGTTGCACAATTAGTGCAACCGCCACCGCCAC
The DNA here is from genome assembly GCF_025528875.1 of Mycotypha africana. Taxonomy (NCBI): domain Eukaryota; kingdom Fungi; phylum Mucoromycota; class Mucoromycetes; order Mucorales; family Mycotyphaceae; genus Mycotypha; species Mycotypha africana. Next base: position 609,523 of record NW_026515735.1, on the reverse strand, counting down.
AACAACCACAAACATCACAACCAACACAACAACCTTACCCATCGTCTATACCAACAAGCACACCATCTGCTCCATCTTCTCACGCTAAAGTTGCTTTCAATACACCGAATACTAGTCACCATCAATCATCAAACAATCACTTACTCTATTCTTATTCAAACTATTCACCCTCTTCATCCTTATCCTCTTTACCGCCTATATCTTCTTCGGCGGCGCCCTCCTCATCATCTTATCAACAAAACGCTTTAACTCTGTCAACTAGAACACCAGCCCTTCCGCACTTGCCTGCGACTATTCAACGACAGCAACAGTTGCAACAGCAACAGCAACAATATCAGCGAGAATATTAGCCCTTCGTTTTTTTTTTCTTAAAAAAAAAAAAAACAAAAAAAATTTGCTAGAATACTTCAATACTTATTACACTTTCTCTTAATTCAATCGGCTTCTTACCTCCATTTTCTTTTTTATTTATTGCTTTTATTCCACCTTGCTTGCTTCACCCATTTTTGCTTTTTTATAACTTCTTTCATTATCTAGAATGAAGAAAAAATTTCCATACAATGTAATTTTTCACAATAAACTAAGCTGATCAAAGAAGATTCTCAAAACTAACATTCTTGACAAATAGCTGCAAGGTTTGAATTGGGACAAAGAACACAATACAAACCTTGAAGGCAAATACTGCTATTGTGGAAAAGACAAGAAGGAGTAAAAGCGTTTTTTACAACAACACCTTATACTCATAACGATTAGCAACTAATTCCGAATTTCTATTTGTAGCGATCAGCCCATGATCCGCTGTGATAGTTGTAAACAGTTTTTTCATCGCGGTAATTAACTGAACGCAGCACCATTGGAATCGATTTGTGCATCGAAACTGATATGTTTCTTTTTTTTCGGTTAAGATTGTTTGACTTGTATGGTCAAACCTTTGTTATTTGGAGACATATTTGGCACTTTTTGTTGTTCTGTCTGTAATGGAGGAGAAGAAACGTTTGAAAGAAAAGCAATGAGTTGGGTCACCATTGTTCACCTTACTATTTATAACTTGATAAAAAATGCACAGATCGACAATGAGAGAAAACCTAAGAAGGACAGAAGGGAGCATTTTTATTTCAGGTGGAAAGATGATGTTTGTGCATTTATTGATGATTACTGGGAATATTTCACACCTGGAAAGCAAAGATCGATCACTTGGAATAATACAATTGCTAGCGTTTTATCAACTCATAGTACTATCTTTCTGTCTGGTATTGAGAAATTTCACCAGAGTGGTATGTCACTGTAGCATATTTTCTTCATCCTGAGTATACAAAACCATGAAACTGATTGGTATTTCTTCAACCAAAAGCTTGGTGGACCTTGCATGAAATAGCCCCTCCAACAGGTGAAAAGAAGTCAAAAATGGTAGGAACCCGGAAACCCATAGTGAGAAAGTCTTTGAAAAGATCGAGGCCGTCACCTGCGCCAGCAACAAAAGAAGCAAAGGAAGATGGCAAAGCAATAAAGACACGAAGTGTAAAGAGACATAAAAAGTACAGCAACGATACAGAGGATGATGATTTGGATGCATTCGATATGAGTTCTTTATCGGAACTATCCTCTGCTGATGAGCTTCTATCCGACGAGGATACCTCAAAAGAAATTGTAGAAAAGCAAAAGCCTTCAAAACCAAATGATGCTGAGTCAAAAATAGTGGATGTGCAAATAACAAGGCAAGCAGCACCAGCCTCGAAAGAGCAACAGGCGTCTGATACAGCGAAAGCGTCTTTAAAGAAGGGTTCACGCATAGCGTCCACGTCAACTGTGGTTCCTAATCTCGAAAGTACAAACAAAATTACAACTGTCGACGAGTCACGCGAAACTCTGTCTGACATGCAGACATCCTCACCAGCAGCCTCTTCGCCCATCGATACCCCTCAAGAATCTAAAAAAAACCAGATACCAGCAGTTAACACTGATACCTTAAAACCCACACTACGTGATAACCAATCTGCCCAGCCTTCGGTCAATGTAAATAGCAATAAAACCCTCACGTCAAAAGAAGAATGGCTATTGCTGCAAAAACTCGAACATTCGACGAAGAGATTAACACCAGCTGCTCGTCGATACAAACGTAAACTCGCGGTTCGTCGCTTGAAACGAAGCGTGGGCATCAAATTATTCGATATAGATCACCACATGCTTTCTTTGTTACGAATGCAAAATCATATTTTAGAGCCCATATCTACAAAAACAGTTATTCAGCCCGCCTTCAATCAGCATGCTGAAGTAGACCATCATGATGATCAGCAACAATTACTGGATAAGATCTCTTTCACACCCTATGCTTCCTCTTTTGCATCACGTCTTTATGGTTCCATTAGACAACGCCATACCATCACTCGTGATGAACCTTGGCTATCATCGTGGAACGGTCGAAAATTGCGGCCATTTATACGACGTGATTTCGAAACAAAGCCGAAACGAATGCTATTGTTGGGTCAAATTAAAGCTTGCAATGGAAAACCGGTGAAGAAGGGTGAAGCAGAACCTTCAGGTCTCGTCGCGGGTGATAGTATTGATTATGTATATTTTCAAAAGGAGCATTTGGTTCAAGTGAATTCACTGTTGTGCCGCTCTTTTTGGGAAGGTATCGATGCGTCTGAGTCGTTGTTGTTTCCTGAATTTAGTATTGTGGCTTTATACAAACGGCATGTCATTGGATGTGCTTTTATGACGCCTGAAGCATATATTACCTATTTTGCAGTTGATTCAGGATGGCGAAACGCTAATATTGGGCAGTAAAGTTCTTTTTATGAAAACCATGTCTTTGATCGAAGCATTTTTAACTGATTTATGCTTGGTTTTTGTCTTTACTCAATAGATTCATGCTGTACCACTTATTTCAGACAGCCATTAGTAAAGATATCACTCTTCATGTGTCTGCCAATAACAATGCTATGGTACGTTTATACTACACATGATTCTAGATGATCATTGGAAGATGAAACTTACATTGTGTAATTGATTATAGATTTTGTACCAAAAATTTGGATTTAAACCTGAAGAATTCATTGTTAACTTTTACGACAAATACTATCCAGCAGACAGTGTATACAGCAAAAATGCATTCTTTTTACGTTTGAGACGATAGACTGGAAGATACAGCAGCCCTGAACTCAAATTTCACAACCTTTCTAATCGTTGAAAAAAGTCAATAAATTCTACGATCGATTATTGTATAGGCTGATATATTCTGATAGATGAGCTCCTGAAAAGAAAAGTCAAAAAACCAGAAAAAAAAAAAATAATAACCGAACAATACACTGCCATATAAATCGATAACTACGTTTTCAACAAAGTCTTTCTGTCAAAAACGGTTGATCATATCTCGTCAATAACATAAAAGACTGAATCATCCTACAAGAATGCTTTCAATATTATGTTTCCCAATAATGATGCGAGAGTTAAACAAAAACTTCAATCTAAATACTTTCGGCTGAAGGGAGTGAATTGAGGTTGCTCGTTATTTTTGAACAGCAAAACAAGCTGGAAAAGCTAAAGAGAAGTTGGATGTGTCGTATGCTTGGTTATTGACGGATTTGCCTGGTGAAAGAGTACGCGTCCTCACACAAGAATCTCAAATTAGTGATTCGGATAAAGAGTTGCTGAAGCAGAATCCCTTAATCCTATGCTGAATGTTAAAACAAGCTTTGGATAGTAGTGTAGCTCTCAAAAACAAAATTAACTAGATTTTCTTATAGTTTATAATAAAGGTTTTTTGCTCTTCAACAATGGTTTATGAAATAAGCTGAACTTCAGAAACATTTACTTTCCAAACCAAAAGAGAAGGATGGCAAAACTTCAAAACCTCACGAACGTTCTGGTGATGAATAGACATTGGCCTAATACGCATAAATTCGTGGGTTAAATTTGATGAAAAATATAAGTTTGCACTTTTATACTTTAAAGTGCGGGGAGCATCTATTTGAATGACTAAAAATAGAAAATTATACCTTAACTATCAGCTGTAGCTTGTTAATGCTCTTTTTACTGTCCTTTTTCAGCACCACAAAACTAAGAGTTTTAAGCTGCGAAAGAATCTTTTATGAAAGCCTGTGTTAAAATACCTTGATTGGCTAAAAGGAAAAATTGATAGGCAAATACTGTATCTTGAAAGAAGTATATAAGTATGTATGGCTAGAGAAGCACAAGCGACACAGAAAATTAAAGTTAATAAACAGCTAGATATAAAATTCTGACAATTTAGCAGATCATTATTCCTACTTTTTTTCGCTTTACTTTCGCACAAAATGGCTATCAAATTGAGACTATCTTACAATCAAAATTCAGATTAGTTCAGAAATTATTTTGAATAAAAAGTATAATTTTTCAGATCATACCTTTTCTGTCAAAATGCTCAATGCCAAATGACATGGCTCTTCCCAACTCCCAACACTTTTCTCGGTCAGCGGAGTCCAACTCGGCCTCCAAGCCCAAAAATCACTCTAAACGCTCCTATGCCCAAGTGGTCACAGCGTCTAAACGTGTTTCGCTGATGCATAAAGGCATCGAAGCTCCTGATATTGATGAAGGCACGACTTATAGTCGCCTTCAAACACGTGTCTATAGGTCCTCACGTACAATGGGGGCTTTGCTATTATCTATTTCACCGGTTCTCAAAGACTACTCCGAACTTCAATGTATGCAATTAGTTAAGGAACAGCACCCGGAGGTATATGGGTGCACCATTGCAAACGACGGTAGTCACAGATATCTTGAGATATATATCCAGAAGGACAGTAATGATCTCGCTTATAATGGCGTCAAGTTTCCCAACGCCAAGCTACAAATTCTTCCCTGCCAAGCTATCGATGACACGAACACCATTACTAAAGTCACTCTCACGAATTTACCTATGTTGCCTCCCACCGAAGTATTGGCTGGTTTACAAGAAAGCCTTCAACCGTTTGGAAACTTAGTTGACATAGGCATCGTTACTGAACCTACCACCGGCCTGTTCATGGGATCAGGTTACGCTGTACTGAGCACAAACCCCACCGACTCCACTATAGTACCATTGGCACACACTGTTATGTGGCAAAATACAGATGAAGTCTTTTATTGTACTTGGAACAACATGCCCACGTGGTGCCGCTATTGTCATGAAACTGGTCATACTAAATTTGAATGTGAAAAATCTAAAGCAAGAATCCGCTGTTACAACTGCCACCAACTTGGCCATCGGGCTTTTGAATGCCCTCGTAAGACGATTAATCCGCAAGCTAAGAAAAGAAAGACAACTCCCGCTCCCGTAATCGCCGAATCTATTCATGCAGCCAGTACTGAAACCGCATCACCTAGTAAACCAATTGAAGCTGAGAGCCTTCAGGATGAATCAGATACAGATATCGTCAGTGACGCCAACGAAGATATTGATGACATGGAAGTTGAACAATTAGTCGCAGAGAAAGATATACCTCTGGATGAATTAATGATCGCATATAAACGTAAATTGTTTGACGAAGCTCAACTTGAACACCAAATGGAGAACAACGGGTTAGCCGTGGAAGACTTATCAACCGAAGATGCAAATGCACTGCGCAGGCTTCATGATGATCTAACTGTGCTAGTAAAGGAAATTAATAGACGTCAGGATGACGCCTCTGCCGAAGAGGCTCATCAATAATACATTACCCTAAACAATATATATATAATGACAAAACATATCTCTTGTCACTACGCTTCACTGAACGCCAACGGCTTGGTGAAGACCATCACATCCTCAACCTCAACTTCAACCCATAACTATCTACGATATCTTAAACTTCAAAAATTTGATATCCTTTGTCTACAAGAAACGCATACCAACTCCTCAAACATAATCGATCGCTTACAACTACAATTACAACCTACTCAAGCCTTTTGGACTGATTATGTAGGCATTATCTCTTTCTCACCAAATTATCAATTGACTTTATTTGATACTTCAGCATGGTACTCATCCCATCGATATCAGCTTTGTAAAGTTACCCATCCTCAACAGTTTTTTACACCTTTTTATATACTGAATCTCTATGCACCCGCTTCATCCCCACCGACTCGACGTTCTTTCTTTGCTGACTTGACTAAATTACTACACAATTTGAATACAACCATCCAGTTAGACAGATTAATTATTTCAGGAGACTTTAACTATTCGCATCTCCGTGAAAATGACTTAACCTCTGCCACATCTAACATTTGGGAAGCACTGCTTACCGAATCCTTTTTCAATAGTATGATACTTAACAATATGGACAGCATACCCACTTTTCAACGGCAACACGGACCGACATCGCTCGTCACATCCGTCATTGATTATATCTATCTGGGCGAAAGCCTTAGACACGGTATTTACGACAACGCTAATATAAGAATTGACCCTCGATGGTCTGACCATTCGATTTTGTCCATCCAGTTACGGGTAGGCAAATCCAAACTAGGTCCTGGAATGCTTCGGGCGAACCCATTCTTATTAAGACAAGATAAATTCAAACAACATCTCACCCATCGATTAGAGCGTCTCGTGGAATCGTTTGATTCACGAATTACGCCTCAAGACCAGTGGGAACAAATAAAGCAAATTACAAAAGAAACAGCCAAAACGTATGGAAGGAAAATCTCCTGTTGGCGACAAAAAACTCTGACTCAACTTGAAAAACAACGCAACCGCCTGTTACGGTCCAAACCACCTGCGTCCGTTCTTGCAGAAAAATTACCTTCACTGATGGGCAAAATTTATAAACTACAACAGGAGCTCACAGATATAGCAGCTTTAAAATCCGGCGTTCGATGGAGGGAACAGGGCGAAAAATCAGCCTCATACCTGAAAAGATTACATCAACAACGAAGCACACAACAATACATGGCCGGCATCCGCCGAGACGCAACCAATGAAGCTAATGACGTGATCATAGATCAACAGGGTATGCAACAGCTTGTCAAAGAATTTTATCAAAGATTGTACACCGCCCAGCCAGTTGCACCTGAATCTATTCGGGCGTATTTAGATAGCATCCACTTCCCAACTAAAGTAGAATCATTCGAATCTGAGAACTTAATAACGTCTATTACAATCGATGACTTACGCCAGTTGGCCAAGCGGTCTCCTACCCAGAGTAGCCCTGGAAATGACGGACTAGGATATCCCTACTTAGCATTTTTATTCAGCCTTCCTTTTCTTCAGTCAATTATCGTCAAGGTATACAATTATGCTTTAAGTGATGGGATCTTTCCTATCTCATGGAAAGATATACGGGTCCGCCTTTTGCCCAAGAAAGGTGACTTAACGTCTTTGAAGAACTGGCGTCCCATTTCTTTGATTAATTGCGACGGGAAAATCTTTACACGCCTCCTCACACAACGCTTGGCTCCCATTATGACTAGAATAATCAACCCATATCAGAAAGGTTTTCTTCAAAACCGTTTCATAGGTGAGAATGGATTGATAGTACATCTAATTTTACAACAAGCGCGACAGTTCAAATCAGAAGGAATAGGCCTCTTGTTAGATCAAGAAAAGGCCTATGATCGTGTTCACCCCAGCTACTTGGAACAAGTCATGAAGCGCTTCGGTTTCCCTGCCACATTAATTACTTGCGTTCAACAACTTTTCTTTGGCAATGCTGTTCAAATCAACACCAACGGGTTTTTCACCGATGATATTGCCCAGACCCGGGGACTAAGACAAGGGGATCCATTATCCCCTCTCCTTTTTAGCCTCGTACTTGAACCACTGCTTCTATCTATCCAACAGGATCAATCATTTCAGGGTTATTACTCGTATGTTCAAGGATCACCACAGCGAATCAAATGTCTCGCTTATGCAGACGACATCTGCGCATTTGTTAAAGATGCGAATGATTTTCAACTGTTAAATCAGCACCTTCGACGCTACGCAGAAGTTTCTAACGCTCAGTTCAACCAACACAAGACGGAAGCCTTTTCTCTATCAGGGGATAAATCCATGTCTTGGACATCCTTATTACAGTCGCATAATATCTCTGTTTTCTATACTAAGTTCTATCCTTCCCCTCTCCGGTATTTAGGCTTCTATTTACCTTATACGACTCACCAACGAAACTATGTTCAAGATATATTATTAGAATCTGTTCAAAAGCAAGTGGCACTTTATTCACCGAGACAATTATCATTACGTGGTCGGGTAACGATAATGAATACACTTATATTGTCCAAAGTTTGGTACTGTCTTCGTATATTCCATCCTACCAAAACCTTTATCAAAGCCTTACAGAAACTTAGCTATCAGTTTGTATGGCGGAAAAAATTCCCACTAGTTTCCTATGCTCGACTTCTAATGCCCAGACACTTAGGAGGAGTTGGTCTGTTAAATGTTGCGATGCAACATTTAATTCTGCAAATGAAATGGTTAATAATGTTATTCTCACCACAGCCTTCCCTAGTTCAAGTACTCCTTCGCCATCATTTCCGGTTGATGGGCATCACATTTACTAGTCCCTTACTTCCTTTCTTTTGCGCTATTCATCGTTCTCCTCATCTTTGTCATCCAACCTCGGTTATACCGATTATGTTCACAGCGTTTGATCATTTGAATGTTACCCTCCCATTGGAGGATATTCCACTCAAGAGCTTGTTACTCTTCCCATTACATTCGTTGTTTACACGTTTACCAGAGTCGCACTGGCTAGAACGCCATCCCAAGATGCTTGCCAACGCCTTTTTCCGCTACGACCAGTCCACTAACCGCCTCATAATGAAACGACCAGGTGAATATAATGTGAAACCGCGGTTGCTTTCACATCTCTTGGGCCAATTGCTCACCGATGCTACAGTTCAACTTCACCCGTATATCCACAGGGTGCCGGCAGGCTCTTCTATCACTACCGACGACCCAGATAAGTCATTGGAAATTACACTACTACGACGATTGGCCAACAGTAACCTTTGGCGTCATTATTCGGCTTCAACGTTTAGACTTCATCATCACATCCAAATGCAACAAGCATCAGGTATAGGGGTGATCCCCAAACGGATGTTCACCCTGTTCTGGTCCCTTCCTTTGTTTCTTCCGGCTCGTGACCTAGGCTATCGCACCATTTTGAAAAAATTACCTTGCTCATCAGTCTTACAAGCCGCAGGGGTAGTTTCATCTGCTACCTGCAGACTCTGTAATCATGATATTGATACGTTCGAACATTTTACAACCAGTTGTCCACCACGCTGGCAGATATGGCAAGAAGGACTCGCGATATATTTCCCATCCTTCGACTTCGATCCTCAAAGCATCTCCGCCGCCCTAAGATTACAATCGCCACCATCACTACCTTCGTCCGAGCAATCTCGACTTTTCACCGTCTGCTTCAGTATCCATTGGGCTATCTGGACGTCATTTTTTCAAATGATATTCCATGATATTCCTTTTCATCCCCCATCCGTCTCTAGTAAAGCATACAACATAATTTCTTTGAGCCTGTCTTCCTCGCAGCTCATGCGGGAAGCGGCTGCTTTCGACTAAATTTACTTGTCATAGAAATCTTCCTTTCCTCTCCATGTCCCATCCCTCAGCGATGTGTGACTAATTTATTATTTTAAATAAAATAATCTACAAAAAAAAAAAAAAAAAAAAAATCAATGTCAAATGTGCGACCTACTCTTACTCAAACAAGGTAAATATACTGTGCTTTGGAACAGAATACCTACCCTGTTTGAGTATGTAGTAACGTCAAGCAGCAGTTAATAAAACCCCAGAAATGTACAGTGACAAATTTCACAAGATAAACTCACCTAAACGCGTAAAAATCTTTGAGCCGTAGGTATAGAACCTGCAGCACCATTTTCGTCATGGCGATGGTGGCAGGAAATGTCGGGGCGGTCATGTGTTTCCATACGGAATTTGCAATAGTAAGCATATTTTTGGCCGCATTGACGTCTCTTTGCCATATTATACCACAGGTTTTGCAGGCCTTGGTACCATAGACGCTGGAGCCGTCCGAAATTCGTATTTCTTTCATTTCGACACCATTACAATTGTTACAAACCTACGAAAATGACATTACTTTTAGAGAAGGGCACTTGATTAGGCAATTTGGGATCCACCTTTGAGGTTTTAAACTCACAGTATTCAATGGCGATGCTTTTCTCGCTTCTAGCCTTCTCTTTTTGCCCTTCTCTTTAGCTTGCTTTGTTTCGTATTCGTCTTTTCCGGACTTCCGCTTCTTGGCTAGAAAAGCGTACGAACAGAATATCAGTGAAAATGAACAGGAAATACTACCTCTTCAGCTATCTGTTACCATTATATTCTGGACACAAGTATGAGCCCTTATAGGCATGTCCTTCCTGTCCGCAATCGAAACATGTTTCTAAAAAATTGGTGGTTCAACAATTCTGTTAAAGTACATAAACGAATAGTAAACAGAATACAGCAATCATGAACTGAATTTCTTTATTTCCTTGCTGCTTTTTCTTCAACTTTGCTTCAAGGTAAACTTTTGCTTCTCTTGACGGCATGATAAAAAAGCTACTCAAAAGATACAAACACTCAGTTACAAACAAAATATGTACAGTACAGTCGTTGTGAGTAGGTCGTGATGAGATCTTATTTTAATCTACCTGATGATCCACTGTTAACACTTCTTTAATAATTCTTCAAAGGATATAACTAGACTCTGATAAAAAAAGGGAAAAGGTACCAACTTTTCATCTTTTAATAAACTAATACTTTTTGTTAGAATGTTATATTTGGACAACAAAGTTTTGACAACAAGAACAATCTAGACGCGCTAAATTTTGACATCAAATCGAGACACGTTTATTAATCGAAACACGTTTATTTATCACTTCATCAGTTACTGACAAGAAACAGGCGTTTAACTTAATTTATACAATCACCTATTGTTATTGCTTTCTTCAAGGGAAAAATGACACTAAAGTGACACGATTTTAGATCAAGAGAGACGCTGAGCAGTCAATGAGAATACAGGATTGTGAGTCATTTACATTGAATACAACTGGACTATCAGTTCAAATGGCAGCTAAGGAGAATGTATGCAATTCTTCTGGGCCGATCAAACAACAAAACTTACTGCAACAAATGCGTGCAAAAAGAGGCGGGCCACAGATGTTTACTACAAGTGTCCAAATGTAAAAAGTAATTTGTCCGAAAATAATGACTCAAATTTTCTGAATTAAATCAATAAAAATATCCAATTTTTTATACAAAAAAGTCTAAATTAAACCCGAAAATACTGTAGTAAAACGCCTTAAATGTGCTTGTGAGTGCTGAGATATTTTGATCCTTCTGTTCAAGCTTATGCGGTTTTAACATATTCTCGACTTTATCCATGCAACACTATTTTTAAAATGGCGTACAACTGGGCCAAGCATAGTTGATGGGCTTTTTGATCTTTTCCCATTCATCCTTGTCTTCTATTCCTCTATTCAGTGTAGTGTACAAAATTACTTTTTAACTGTGTTTAATGTCAGTTAAAACAGCTTGACTAGATGCAAAGCAAAGCTTTAAGTTCTTTCGGCGTACTTTCCCAGCTGTTAGGAAGCCTTAGTCGGTATAGCGATTCTTTGAATCTTTGATTTGAATTGCTGTATGTTGATAAAATGATCTTAGTGCCTCTGTAACTTTGTGATTTAGCAGTTAGCCTTGAGCTTCTTTCAGATCTCGCTATCTCTACAGAATTCAGCATTGTGATGCGTGTATATAATAGCAATGCAGGACAATCAGTTATTTACATCTTTCCAACAGTAATGATAACACCGTAGACTCTATTTCATTGATCCAGGTTTTATCGTTTTCTAACCCTGTGACTTTCGATCGTTTTTCTTTTATAATACTTTTCCCTTCTGATTCCTCTTTGATTTTGATAATCAGTTTCTTCTGTTCAGATCGTTTTAAACAAAATGTGAAATAGGCGGGGAGAACAGGGAACGACACTCCGATTAACTGTTTAAAACTGCACAGTGCAACTTTCCTTTGGTGGTATAACTCTCATAATTCATTCCGACATTAAGAAGTTCTGTTACTATTTGTGTACCTGCTAGACTTTGCGCTTGGTTATTGCAACATTGTACTCTGAAATTATGATTCACTTTGCCTAGTTACTGTCATTAGTCATTCATTCGAATCACGTAAACATTTTGTATCTGAATTCCTTCCACTGTTATGCTCGTTAGTTGTAATACTTGATGTCCTTAAACTGTTACCGCATAATTGAAACAATTCCTATTTAATGGTTCTTAGAGTGTGATTGTACAACCTTCATTTCCAAAGTTTGATAAATGCATGTATTCCAAAATCGACAGTTCGAAGAATTGTACGCGAAACAGCTTTCATAAGTAGAATACCATTACAGTCTTGTAGATCCACTTTGCTGTTGTATAAGTTGGATAAAGCCATAACGTAAGCAATTATTTGGAAATGTAATGGTATTATTTGAAGCATGAAGGCTTTTACTTGAGGGAGATATTACATTTGTCAATAAACAGGTGTTGACTATTTGTACAAGGAGCACAACTAGTAGTACAAGAGCACTGTCGGTTCATCTCACATTAAGGCCACTGCAGATATGGAAAGAGCTAAAAAATCGTGAGCAGGTGATTATTGGGGTCTCAATTTTGCTTTTTTTGCCTTTCATAGATTTTCTCGTTGCACAGACCGTTCAATTGATATTTTGAGGTTTCTCGAAAGTTGACTGATAGAAGAAAAGTTACTTAATTGGTGCTTCTGGCAAAGCGCTGGATTCAGCTTTGATCCAAAGAAGGAGTGTTTCTTAAATGTGAAAATTGAACATTGTTTTTTGTTGCCTACAGATCTCAACAAATTAGAGGATTTCTGGTTTTGATCTATAAGAGATAGACGGTGAAAAGATTTAAAAGACTTAAAAATGACGTTCAATTGTTCATCTTCTTGATTTGGCGCTTTTGGCCAAATTAAGAAAGAATGTCCGTTTAAAGGATGCTTGTAATTTCAAAATGAAAAAGGTTTGAGCACGTTTTGTAGGACAAAAACTGGCTATAACATGAATCACTCTTGCAGTCTGTCCCTTATATTTAAAAAGGAAAAATTGATAAATCGAAAAAGAAGGGATACCTTTCTCTTTCTCTCTCTCTCGTTTCCTTTATTCTTTTTTCTTGAAATTCCACATATAAAGAGCCAGAACGCTATCTTGAGTAAAAGGACATGGTAGCAACAAGCATAGCCTCAACGGAGAAGAAGGAGGATTTTCTTTCAAGCGGAAACAATTATGTCGTTACCGAAACTGTCATAACATCTGATAAAATGGATGAGTATCTTCCAGAAAAAGAAAAACAATATTTGGATGATGTAGAAAAGTCATCTACAAAGCATATGGACGATGAGGAAGACTCACCTATTGAGGAAGTACGCGCTGTAGTTTCAAAGTAACTATCATTGACTATAACAACAATTGCATGTGAACAGTCATTTGTCTTTGACGAGCAATCTTTTAATTAAAACAAACTTTTCCCTAAATTTTTCTATTTCAAATCTAGCACTGATGATCCTTCGCTTCCCGTATACACATTTCGCATGTGGTCGTTAGGCATCATTTTTGCTGCCTTGCTCAGTTTCGTCAATCAATTCTTTTTCTACAGGCAGAATGCCTTGAGTTTATCACCTCTGGTCGTCCAATTGCTGACTTTCCCTCTAGGCAAAATAATGGAAAAAGTCATTCCCAAGTCTCCATTCTTCAATCCCGGTCCATTCAATATGAAGGAGCACGTTTTGATTACCGTTATGGCGAACTGCTCATATGTCACAGCTTATGCTGTGGACATAGTAACCATTCAACGGCTCTTTTATGGTCAAAACTTGGGATGGGGAGGTGGTATTTTGCTGGTTTGGACTACTCAGTTTATTGGGTATGGTATGGCTGGTGTACTTCGCCCTTTCCTGGTATATCCCTCTGCAATGGTTTGGCCTGCCAACCTGGCCAACATTTCTCTCTTTCAGACTTTCCATAACAACGAAAATACATGGACTGGCCCTAGCCGTATGCGCTGGTTCCTCTACTGTTTTGTTGGAATGTTCGTTTACTATTGGCTCCCTGGTTATTTCTTCCAAATACTGACATTTTTCTCTTGGGCTTGCTGGATCAAGCCATCCAATCTTGTTTTGTCCCAGGTAACAGGTACTTTAAACGGCCTCGGTATATTGGGTGTTTCTTTCGATTGGGCTACCATCACATCTTACCTTGGCTCTCCTCTGGTTGTTCCTCTTTTTGCAATCATGAATATTGGTATAGGTTTTGTGATTATCGCTTGGATTGTTGTGCCTCTTTTGTATTACACTAACGTCTGGGATGCGAAAACATATCCAATTATTACTTCTGGCCTCTTCAATGCCAAAGGCGAACCTTGGGATAATTCATTGGTATTGACTCCTGAAAAGATTCTGGATCCTGAACTCTATGCTCAACATGGCCCTCTTCGCATGTCTACCTTTTTTGCATTCACTTACGGTATTGGTTTCGCTGGTGTCACTAGTATTCTGACACATACCTTTTTGTATCATGGTAAAGACATTATAAGACAATATAAGAACTCCCGTCAGAAGAACAATGAAGACATTCACCACAAATTGATGCGCGCCTATCCTGAAGTTCCTCACTGGTGGTATATTGCTATCTTTCTTATCGCTTTCGGTGTTTCCTTTGCTGTCATTTACCGCTGGCCAATTTATTTACCATGGTGGGGTCTTATTCTGGCAATTATTATTTCTATTATCTTTGTTCTTCCTATCGGCATCATTCAAGCCGTTACTAACCAGCAACCCGGTCTCAACGTTATCACTGAATTTATCATCGGTTATGCCCGTCCTGGTCATCCTATTGCCAATGTCGTTTTCAAGACCTACGGTTATATCTCTATGTATCAAGCTCTTGTGTTTGTAGGCGATCTCAAGCTTGGTCATTACACTAAAATTCCACCCAAGGCTATGTTCTTTGTCCAATTGTTAGGTACCGCTATTGCTGGTTTTGTCAATCTGGCTACCGCTACATGGCTCATGGACACCGTCAAAGATATTTGCACCCCTGCCGCTTATCCTTTCACATGCCCTAGCGCCCGCACTTTCTACTCTGCTTCTGTAATCTGGGGCGCTATTGGTCCTGAAAGAATGTTCGGCCCTGAATCGCCTTACAACTCAATGCTCTGGATGTTCCTCGTCGGTTTACTCATTCCTATACCCTTCTGGTTTTTATCCAAGAGATACCCTAACAGCTGGATTAAGTATATTCACTTGCCTTTGATTTTCAGCGCTACCGGTATGATGCCTCCTGCTGTTCCTCTTAACTTCTCCATGTGGTTCGCTGCTGGTATTGTCTTTATGTGGTATGTTCACAAGTATCACAGAGACTGGTGGACCAAGTACAACTATATCACTTCGGCTGCTTTTGATTCAGGTGTAGCCATTTGCGGTATTATCATTTTTGGTGTCGTCTCGGGAACGAATTGGCAAGCAGATTGGTGGGGTAATGGTGATGCTGAGAGCTTGGACCACTGTCCTTTATCTGCTGCTAATTATTCAGGCATTGTCCCTTAAGAGAAAAAATAGCCCGTGCCTAACAAATTCAACCATTCACCTAGCTTTCTCTAATATCATTTATTTAAACTGATGCACCTAATATATATTGCTAACATAATCAATAATTGCTGCTATACCATCTATAGTCGTGACAGCAAATAATATCTACTATAGTTAAACATTATATTTACGAAAATATGTATGTAATCTTTGCATACATTGGTCGAATATTTTATTGTACTCATAATTAAAAAAAACTACTAGAATATAAACTATGCTAATCAAGCAACAGGCGGCCAAACAAACTTGGAATTATTCTTTAATTTAGATATTGTGCCTGTTTTCTGCTGGTTAGAGGAATATCTATCTGTTGTACTTGCAGTGATATTAGTAGAGGTCGAAGGTGACACTGGTAATGAAGTTGAGTCCCTGCCAAGTTTCATAGCAGAGATTTGATCCTCATATGACTTCTGTAGCTGTGCGACTTGCATCGAATGGTTATGTTGGGATTGTTCAAACTCAATAAGAATCATGTCTAATTCATTGTCTACATTCATTCTTGCTTTATTTTCTGCTTTCTTTAATCGCACTTTTAACTCTTCCATGTCTGTTTCATGTTGTAGTTGAAGCTTTTTGAGACGATGCATATGTTCTTGCTCTAATGTTTTGGCATCGTTTTCTTTGCTAATTTTGAGCTCTTTGATGGTCTTTTGTTTTTGGAGAAGGGCTTGTTCTTTTTCAGCCAATACTTTTGCATGTGCCTCTAATACAGTTTCATGTTTTTTCTTTTGTGCCTATTTCAAAACCAAGCAGAAATTCGTTAAAATATGTGGACAGTTCTGTGTCTTATGTGAACACTAAAACTGTGGTATACTACCTCTAACTGCTGATTTAGATCATTTAGTCTCTGCATTAAAAGACGGTCGTTCTCCAAGTCCACTGTCAATCTATTCAGACGTCTTTGATTCTCTTCGTCTTTCGATAAGGATTGCTTGGGTTTTCTTTCTCTACGGTTCAGTTCAGAGCGAAGCTCTGCAAGTTCATTTTCCTTTTCGTTCAATCTCTCAGTTACCAACTTATTCTAAACAAAAAAAAAAAAAAAAAAAAAAAAAAAAAATAGATGAAAAAAGTTGTTAGCAATAAATATTAAGTTTATGCATTCAGGTGCACTACAACCCCCTCTTTTACTTTTTTTTCTTTGCAGACAAGATTATTTAGCTTACAGTATCTCTTAACTCTTCAAGCTGCTTGGTGACCTGCTCCAAAGCGGGTTTTGTAAGTTCGGCTCTTTCTATCTCCCATTGCTGTTTATATTGTTCCAACTCCAATTGCTTCTTTTCAAGAAGACTATCTTTCTCTAACAATAATTGGCGAAGGCTTTCTTCTTTATTGTTTGCCATTGAGCTTTTGGCTATAGTGTTATTAACAGAATTTTCTCTGACTGAAAGTGATAGAACTTCATCTTCGTCAATTTCCTTTGTCATTGTATGTTCTGATTGCTGTGTTTGACTGATGTGCTTTTCATCTGTGATAGCTTTGTCGGAAGAAAGGATGGAAGCAACATCCGTCTTGCTTTCATGATCAACAGCATCTTTACTGGAGAGTATGGACGCATGCAATTTTTCTTTTAGATCATCAATTTCTGCTGCTTGTTTAGCAATGATAGCCAAATTCTCTTTGTTCTAATTAATGGCACATGTAATTAGTAAACAATGGCCCTTTTATATGGTACAACTTGATCACTAATGTATCAATCCTACTTTTGATTTTAGTTCGGCATTTTCCCTTTTTAACTGATCGAGATCAGCAGGATGGACGGAAACATTACCGCTTCTGATATCACCGGCATGGCCTGTATAAAATGTTGGTTAATCGGATCAGTAATGCTTCCTTCCTTTGTGTAAGGATTTTTTCTATATTTTCTCTTACTTTGGCTTTGAATATTAGATGATTTCTTTCTAGCTCCTAGACAAGGCATAGTTTTTAGAGTGGAGAGATGGAAGTAAAAAGTTGGTTTAGGTATTCAAAGGGAATAATGAGAAAAGAAAAAGGTATAAATAGTTAGAAGAAGGGATTCTATAATAGGAAGAAGAACAAAAAGAAAAAGCACAAAAAAAAAAAAAAAACCAGGATTGAATACTGGGGCATACAAAAAGGAGATGTATTGGAGAAAGAATCTCAAAGTAAGGAGCTACATTAACATGGGGGAAAGGGGAAGATCAAAGCCAGTTATGTGTTTGTTGCTTCAGGGTTAATCAAATAATATGAACGAAGTGGAGTAAAACATTCAGACGTGACGAAAATACTGGAGAAGCGGTTTGTCAAGTAGTAAACAATATCAAGTATTGAATTTGAACAATTAGAGAAGTTGTAAGTTAAATCTCACAAGGGGTCATAAGCGTCTAAATTAATCATTAGAAAACTATGCATCGATATAAGCAACTCTAACAATGTGAGTATGACGCTAACCTCGAGGACGAAATGTATGTGTGCAGGATGTTATCTTTACTGTTACTCCTCTTCAACTGGTGCATATTTGCTCTAAGCGCACTTAAACTTTCGTAATTGACCTTCATATAAAAGAACGATATACATGATAGAGAAGGTAGGTGCGGGTATTTCGTTCAGATACACTTGGGTGATTACGATTAGTAGAGTATAGTTATAGAATGACCAACAAAGATCGATCAACTAGTTTTTTTTTTTTAATTGTAGTTTTCGTGTAAGTTCCAATGAAAGCAAGATGAGAATGAAAGATAAGGGAACGTGCCTATCGTTGAATTCTTTTGCGTACACGGCATTATGTTTATAATCTGTGCTCAATGGAGATTGGAGAATGTTGTTTGATATGAGAATCCACATATTATCAAGCTCTTTGATTTAGCACGTAGCGCAGATAAAGCTCATCAATAAAATGCGCATGTCTATGGATGTGTTTGGAAGGAATTTTTGTTGTTTGTCACTTATATCCTTAATACAACTAAAAAAATAATAATAATACTGCCCACCTACCTTATTCCTGGTGGCCTCACTTCTTTAAAATACTTTAAAGCATCAGGCACAGAAACTTTCAATTTTTCAATCATGTAACAACATATAAAAAACCCGGTTCTATTGAACCCATAATGGCAATGTACAGCAATCTGTGCATCTGGTATCTTTTTCCAACAAGAAGATGCAATTTCAATGAATTTGGCCACTTCTTCTTTCGTAGGAGGTATTTTTGATACTGTTTTGAATTTGATATACTCAATACGGGAATGCTCAAAGTCGCTTGAACGATAAGGCGGTGTGTCATTGGAGATATCGATTATAAACCGGATATCAGGATATTTTGCCAGAAGGGCTGATGGGCAATGTGAGGTATCTGTTTGACGCATCACTTTCATAGCCCTAAATAATGATGGCCCAACGGGTTTTTCTGTAATGTTGGCAATGCCAGCCCACTTAACCAATCAAAAAGTATTCGATATTTAGGCTGAAACGAAAAATCAATTGAACGTGCGTTATCTTACCTTGGCATAATTCTTCAAGTCCCACTTATTCTCACCTTTGGTTTTATGCAGAATTTGCCATGCACCACTTAATGTATCTAGGCTACAATTCTTTATCAGAAATTCTGAGATTACTGGATTGACCAGTTCGGGACGAATAACCATAGGTAAATGTCCCACGTCTGGAATGATATAAGGAACAGGAACGCGAGTGTTGCTGTTGTTTGGCTTTCGTGTCACTGTTGTATCCACTGGTTGCTGCTGCTGTATGAGATCACTGAGAGGTTCTATTCCAAGTAAATAATCTCGGATGATGTTCATCTCTGCCGGAGGAGTAATTGAATCCACGCTACCACCAATCAACAATACGCCAGTCTCAATTTTTTGGTACGTATCTCTGGATGGAAAAGTGGCACCGCTTACAAACCGTTTATAGACAGCAGATCTACTTTGTAAGTTCCAGCACAATTGACTACAATAGTGCATAGTTAACTCGTGTGTCTCTTCTGTCAAGACATGGATCAATAATATTGTCATGGTGGATAACCTTACTCTCTACGTATGTCTTCACTCGCATCTTTCATATTCAGTAAGCGGTCAACACTTATTGAATAAAGCCCTCCTTTTCTATCGGCTGTTCTAGCACAATCAAATAACCAGTCTGGTATGAATTTTAATCGTTCTTTGCTCTTCAATTGTGCATCATTAATATGTGCTTTTGGTGCTATTAAAACCAAGCCTTTCAAAAGTGGCTGAACGTCCGGTGATGCAGCAATGAGAGAGGCAAGTGCACAACCATAAGAGTGCGCAATAATAACAGTCGAAGGGTAGTTGTAACGTTCTAAGAGTAATGTTTTGATATCGTTGACTAGTGAAGCAGTTTTGTAAGAATCCCAGCTAGATCAAGCACGATAATAACGGTTTTAATCGCTTGTTCCAGTGCGATATTATACAAAGCAATAAACTCTCTTTATGAAAACTTACTCTTTCGCTACTTCACTTTTACCGCAACCCAAAAGATCAATAGCTAAAATGTGGGCTGTTTTAGAAAAATACTCAATCTGATACTTCCATTGTGAAACCTTAAGTGAGAAGAAAGAGATTTTAGGTCAGTTCATACGCGCTTGCGCTGCAGAAATCTCATTTGGCTATCTTTGGTACCTGGCCTCCTAGACCGTGAATAAACACTATCAATGGCACTTTGCTGCCTAATTCGTGAATAATATGCACAATTCGAAGCGTATGTCCATTCAGTTTGACGTATTGTGTATTATCGGCAATGATTCCTGGTTCGGCTAATAAAAATGTAATAGTTGAGATGTGCTGTCTCAGCCTTCTTAATGTATGTAACGGGTACTCTTACAGCGATTTGTTAACTCAATCTCCAGCAATGCCTCTTTTAGATCTCGACGGCAAATCAGGAAGTATATTTTTTTTGATAAACTAACTCTTCTGTCACGTAATAACAAGTAATAGAAGCCGAGAGTTCCCGCTAGTAAGTAAACTACGACAGCTATTCCACTTTGTGTATCAAATGGGAGTACGTTTCTCAGCATCTTGAGATGTGCACTTGAGTAAAGTATGTAATTTCCATAAAAATGCTTGTTCACCCTTTCCTACTGGCACACCTGACCTTAAAGACCCGAATATAAAAGGAAACTTCGAACTGAGCTGATATTCGTTCTTCCCTAACAAAACAATTTGACTTTTTGACATCAATGCCAAAGAAGAAAACGAATGCCACTTCCAACAAGGAAGAAGGTAACGGCGAGAATCAGTTATTTAAGGATTTTGGATTGAGTCTAAGTCACAGCTTTTTACTTTTATAATTGTCAGAATCGATCATTTTAGAATATTTAACCAAAACCAATAGACCATATAGTGCCAGTATATGACAAATTATTATCTCGCAATAACATTGGCTTCACCATCATTTTTCTACTCACTCATTGTACGGTCTAATATATACCTCATAGCTGATATATTCAACAATTTGCATGCGACAATATCTAAGGGCAACATAACGAAAACACTTGATAAATTGATTGAAGATGAGGTTGTCGTTTCAAAGACGTACGGGAAACAGGTCATTTATTCTGTGAAACAGCAGACCGACAATCAGCCGACACCAGAAGAAGTCGAAGCAATTGAGAAAAAAACAGCTGAATTACAAGAAAAGTATGATGCATTAGCCCAAGATAATAAAAAAGCCGAACAAGGTATTTCCTGTCAACATTCTTGAAACATGCTATCTATCGGACTGCGCAAATTAATTAGCAACAATTCGGTTATACAGTGTTGTCAAGTATCAAACATGAGCCAACCACAGCAGAAGCCAAGGAACTAGTAGAAAAATTAAAACAGCAGGTCAGTAAGTGAGTGTAGCTACAATGCTCGTTCAAAACATTTATCAATCATTGACGCATATCACGTAAAAAGAATCAGCAATTACAAGAGAAATTGAATAATTTAAAGAGTGGGACCATTCTAATCCCACCAGAAAAGAGAAAGAGAGCTAATGAAGACTATGAACGGAACAGAAACTTATGGAAAAAGAGACGAGGCATGGTAAAGTTACTGAACCATAGACCGAAGGTTTGCATTTTTCATTTTTATAATACAGCTGTTCTCTACAGTTCAGAGACATCTTTAGGACTATTACTGAGCATTATCCTGGTAATCCAAATCAACTGAAAGAAGAAATCGGTATTGAGGAAGATCCTATACCCTTCGAGCAAGACCCGCTTCAACAATAATGCCGCAATTATTTCCACTTTCTAAAACAATTTTCATACATCTGTCTTTTTGCTCTATATTATAGCATAAAATTGTGATTAGCTTGCAGTTTGCTCCATATATTTATCTTCATTGTACATTAAAGATTTCATAAACAAATGCAATATTTATACCTATTATATTGATGTCGAGTATTGCCGCACTTGAAAATAACAAGCCACGTTTAACCCACCCTTTGGAAAACTTCTGAGGTGTGAAATGAGGATAGGCAACTTCTTTGTTCGTGTTTCTAAATGAATAAACACATTCGATTAGCATAAACGAGCTACTATGATTATTTGTCTCTGACTAAAGTTATGGAAAGAGCTCAGTTTTAAGCCCTTTGAACTATGTATACACGTTGAGACATCAAAGTTGAGAACTGCTCCAACAAATCGTTCTTCATTCGACCTTATCTAGGACTATTACAAATCAAATATCATCCAAAGAATTAAGCGAAAAGTTATAGTCACTTCATTTATGAAAATAGCTTTTTACAAGACATAGGCAGTTTTTCTATTGGAATACAAGCGTTTATATAAATAGAAAGGAAGTTACTTGCAGAGGTTTATGAATATATACAGGGTTCTGGAAGTAAGAGATTTGCAAAGGTAAGATTTTCAGCCACTGATGAATGACTAAAAAGTTTGTTTTCATTGTTCAATATCATTTACTTCAACTTCTTGTTCTTCTTCATCATCAGATTTATCAGGTAAATCGTATTCATAACAGATATCCCATCTTGATCCTGGCGATTTTGCACTGACATACTTTATGAACCGCATAACACCTTCGTCTCTCAGAACAATTGATAGTTCATTATGCCCAGCAGGTAATGTCAATAATGCACCATCCTCATCAGCCGCTTTATATGTAGCAGGGTCTTCCTCATCATCATGCGGTGCCATATAACATTCATAACCGCCAATGTCACCGTCTTTCCATAAAGCTGCCTTATCCACTGTACAAAAAGTTACATCCAATACTCCTTGACTTCTTTTGTTGGTAGTGGCTAAAGTATAATCATGTCCTGGACGGAAGCGTCGTGCCTCACCACGATAGCCAATAGGCAGAATTTGTACAATCGAATTCAACCATAGTCTAAAAGATTCCGATTCGAACTTAGATCTCAAGTAAGCAAAGATATCGTCATTCTTATCTGTGCTCTTGTTGATCATGTATCTGAGTTGATGTGGTGGACCTTGAACTACCCAGTCTTTCGTTACGCCTGTGCCATGAGGAACAATACCTTCCTTATTTTCATACAAGTTGTCTTTCTTATCCAAGGCAATAGTAGCACTTTCCAACCTAGCTAAGGTAGCTTCACTCAAAAATTGCTTACATTGAATTGCTGATTCATCCAAGAACTTTTCCGACATTTGGGATATCACTTTCAAATCCAAATAATGGGGATTCATCCACTCTGCTAGGTCTACTAGCACATCTTCTGTAAGTCCTACAATTTCTTCCTCTTGAGGATTCTGAACGGCATACCGTGTATAGTAATCCTCCGCATTTTGCTCTTCTTGCAATTGTTGTAGTGATGATTTTGCAACGTCTTCTTCATTGCCTGCATTTGGATCATAGCCGATTTCTCCTTTTTGAGGTATATGAAACCACCCAGAAATACTTAAACGGTTTCCTGTTCCGACCACTTCTTCGACTGAGTGGAAGGAATGACCAGGCTGAACTGTGAACATTACAAATTGATTCCATTGAGGAGGGATGCTGACAGTAGGCTCGGATGCAGGTGTACCCTTCTTTATGACAGGATACAATTCCAAAGCACCACCTTCTTTAGGTAGCCAAGGAATATCAGGATCCGTCAGATATAAGATATACGACACTCGACGAGTGCCAATCACATCATCGTGGTTTAACAAGTGACAGCCAGTTTGGTAAGAATTGATACTCATATCCATTTTAGATCCAGATAAAGGGCCGCAGCCTGTTACTTGAGAAATGAAGGAACGGAACTCAGACGAATATATGCTATTGCGAAGTTCGAACAAGCTCGATAATTGCTCCAGTTCATGTTTAGGAAGACCATCAAGATTCGCTAAATCGCCGGTCTGGAGTACCTTTTGTTAGATATTGCCAATATCGATAGTAAGTTAACGGGCCGATACATTACAAAATAGAGAGTTACCATGCTATATGTACTTTGTATATATCTGTCTCCTTTAAAGTAAAGTGTAAACTACGTAAAATCTCTTTCTGAACTCTTCTCAACAAACCATCTTCAAAAAGCTGGTCAATTTTACAATGAAGATATGGCTTGGACTGTTTGAAAGATTCTTCAATAGCCTTTAAGGATTCATGCTCGAATAAACCCTTATAAAACTTGCTTTCGACGTTATCATCAAGCTTCTGTCTCTTGTTGGACATTTGTTGAAAGTTGAGCAAAAAAAGCGTAAAAAGAAGAAACTATAAAAGAGGCTTTTTGTGTCCCTGGAAGAAAATCAGAAATTGAAAAAGAAAAAGCGGGGAATCCAATTTGACAGCTTCTTCTGACAATCTTGGGGGTGGTGCAGTCGCATAATCATATTTTTGAATTTCCGCTCGATGAAGGAGGGTCATCTCGTTCAAGGCGGTTGTTACAATTCGTATATGCAGTTTTGCTTCACAATTAGGCTATAGTTTGGTGTATCATACAAAACACAGTAGAACAAACAGCATACGTCAGCAGAAACGAAACAGGGAAAATAATTATGTACCGATAAGACTCTTGTAAGTAGAATAGTTATGAAAGGATATACTCGAAAGAAGAGCTCCGGATTTTGAGATAGTCTGCATAAGAGAAAAGAATTTGCTGCAAGATCAGTTTCGCTGAAATCAGCCGTAAACTGAAATTCTGTCAACTTCAGCATATACTTGTGTACAAATGGATTTGTTATTGTATTCGAATCGAATGACTTCAATTCTGAACACAAAGATTCTTTGCACGACATCAGACGCAACCATTTTTCACTATGAATGACCTTTAATTGCTTCATTTTTGTTGCCTTTATTCTTCTCGAATTAGTCTTGCAGCAATATATATCCTCAATGAACGTATGTGTCGAAGATAAAATACCCGATTAATAAACAAGTATCTCAACTTGGTCCTCAATGTTATATAGGGCTCTTTTTCTTATACGCACTATACACCAGATAAAGGGTATGCCAATCCAACAATTAAATAATGGCTTTCAAATTCATGCTTCCTAATAAGCATATTGCTCCAGCTTACCCGTTACCACTAAAGTCATGATGGCTTCACCCATTGAAAAACCACGTATTTTATTGATGGGTTTACCTAGGTAAAAATGGACTACACTGTCTTGCATTAGCCGTTGGGATGTGGTACGGATTTTGAAGGCCTTTGGACTAAAAGATTCAATTTCTTCTATGACTGGAACCGCTATTATCTTTAGAAGTGGGAAATCAAGTATACAAGCAGTTGTTTTTGGTAATATGGCACCTCACGATACAATATTCTTAGAAAGTACATCGAAGATTGAGAAAGAAGAAGTCGCGTAAGAAGGAAAAAAGTTCGAGGTCAATAGAGAAAGACAGAGAACAGGCCACTGATAAGTTACGTTTTGAAGTCGATCATTCATAGACTTCCAAATATGGGATTTTCCTGGCCAAATTGATTATTTTGACGATTCACCTTATAATACAAGGGAAATATTTGGCACTGTAGGAACGCTTGTTTTCGTCATTGATGCTCAAGATGACTATGTGGATGCTTTACATAGATTACAGTATACGATTGTTAGAGTTTACCAGATAAATCCTGAAATCACCTTTGAAATTCTGATTCATAAAGTGGATGGACTGACTGAGGAGCATAAAGAAGGTAAATAGGAAAAATATCGACGAAAGTTAGCGTTTTGTAGTCAGTTATTGATCTTTATATGGCGTTCAACTGCATAGACGTTAGAAACGACATCATCACGAAAATGTATGAATATTTAATAGACTCGAAACAGGAGAAAGATATACATTTGTTTTATCATATGACGACTATTTATGATAACTCAATCTATGAAGCATTTAGCAAAATCATCCAAAAGTTAATAAGAGAATTACCAGCGCTGGAGAAATTGCTTGATATATTGAGAGCCGTAAGATAATGCTTCTCAATCTTGTTCTGATTTATGGCAGAAAGTCGCAAGGCTCGTCATTTTTCTCACCTACTCTAATTGTAGAATTCAGGCTTAGAAAAGACCTATTTGTTCGATATCCTAACGAAGATCTACATTGCCACAGACAGCACACCCGCGGAAATCGATTCGTATGAACTGTGCTCAGATATGATTGATGTAGTTGTTGATATAGACTACATTTACGGGTAAATGATAGAAATATATCGGCTATTTGACATCAAAAATGTCATATTTAGCCAGTTTTTTTGCTGACCATATTTTAGTCCTCAAAGCGGTTCAAAGCCTTTATTTGGTTCAGAAGGCACACCAAACGATGAAAATATAATCAATGATCTCAATGTTGGTAGCGTATTTGACAAACAGAGCAACAATCATTATCAAATATCTGCAGACGCAGCTGAAGCATCGGCGCCAGCCTTGAAAGCGCCAAGCATTATTAAATTGAAAAACGGAGATATCCTTTACATGAAAGAAATTAACAGGTTAGCTGATTGCGAAACAACTTAGAGCAGCAAGAAACGGACCGTTTCTGAAATAGCGACTAAAATCTTCTATATATGTCCTGTTAGCCTATTGGTGTTGATTTGCATGATAAAGAACGACAACTACAAAAAGTATGGATTACTAGATTATAACCTGCAGCAGTTTATTGATGCTGTTAACGAGTTGTTTGCTTACTCAATACAACAGAGAAGGAAGGAAAAGGGAAAGAGCCTAGCTTTTTATGGAAATGAAAAGGGAAAACGGCAATAAATTTAAGCGTTATAAGGCTCGGTTGAATATTTCCGGCGCCGAAGTGGATATCCCTGCATGTATGCCTCATAGCGATGTTCATTAAATTGAATCTCATATCAAAAACATGTTATGAACCTGCTAATCGCATGGAAATAAACTCATAACTTGTAAATAAACATGATTATTTTGTCGTATTTCTTTTACTGCTATAAAAGGTAATTTGACTGATCTTCGGTTTCAGCACAGCCAATATGCGTTTTGGAAGGCGAAAATGATGGGGCAGGAAGAGCAAAAAGAAGTTCTGCCAAAGTACCAATATTATGCTACTGATCGATACGGTTTCGATGGCGGTTTCGGTTTTAATTTTGTCGTAGAATGGTAATCATCGGTCAGCTTTTCCATTGTCCGCTTTTCCTCAGATTTGCTAAGGCCCAAGTATTTTGATGTTTCTCTCTTTCTCCTTTTTACACCTGTCTTTTCTTTATACCGTCTGATTCACGGTTCGATTCTTCAGCGATACTCTTTGTAGAATGCTCACTAGTTTATCGTTTCCTTTGCTTCTTTTGGCGCTGAGTGCTTTTACACCAACAAATGCCAGCAAAAGCGTGACAAATATTTCGGATTGCCCGAAATTGACGCCTAGAAATGGAACTAACAGCGTACACGATCTTCGTATCGATGATATCAAAGTAGTGGGAGCATTGGGCGATAGGTAAAAAGTATTTGCAGATCAGATGAATAGCTCAGATACTTACGTATCATAATGATGCTTCGCGTACTTTGCTTAGTATTACTGCAGGATTTGGTATACTTGGATATGACGCCACCCTACCGCCGCTGCTCGGTTTATTGGACAGTTATAATGAATATAGAGGACTCAGTTATAGTATCGGTGGCGATGAGAAAGCATACACAGTTCCTAACTATATCAAACATTTTCAACCACGTTTAAATGGATATTCAACAGGCAAGCATATTGGCGAATACTGCAATGGTAAAATTCAAGCAATGTATTTGTCTAGACATTTAGACGTCGAACTTATATATATTTCTTCCCCTAATTATAGCTGATAACTGTGCTGCTAATTGTAAGTTTGAGAAAACTAGTTCATTCTCGGGGAAGGTTTTACCGTAAGCTGACGTTCTCTTATATTAAGATTTACCTGATCAGGATGAACTGAATGCTGCCCAAAGCGGCGCGATAGCTATGAACCTAGATCATGAATTGGACTATCTAATTAAGCGTAAGAACCTCGATTAAAAAATGCGACGTGAAATTGCGTACCTTTGATACTGACACCCATTTATTTGCTTCGCTTGGAATAGAAATGAGAAATATGAAAAATATTGATTTCGATAAGGATTGGAAAATGATCAATATTCAAATTGGCTCAAACGATATGTGTGGTGCCTGCAATACTTCTTATTCAGACGAAGTGACGCCTGACAAATTTGGCAACTATGTTGAAAAAGTTATTGAGAGGATTGAACGAAATATTCCACGAGTCCTTATCAACTTAATTGGCACCTTCAACGTTTCTGAAGTGTTTCCGCTGACGGCAAATCACCCTGAGTATTGTCATAATCAAAACGCAACAAATGGGAAAGAGCACCATTCTTGCGCTTGTTCGGCGACACCCGAGGGTTTAGCCACGTTGTATAATTTATCTGCTGGTAAGTATCCAGTATTGAGATAGCAGTAATTCCTAGCGTAACAATCAAACGGATTTTCTAACATTGGCAAACATTTGCTTTTTGATATGTTCCTAGCTTACAATGAAAGATTGTACTCTATTTATAAAAAGTATCAAAAAACAAAGAAGGATGATTTTGCAGTAGTTTACCAACAAAGTAATATCAATATCTCAGGGTTTCCTCTAGATTTCTTTAGGTATAATAAGTTATTTTTTGGAAATTGAATTACGCATTAACGATCTAACCTAAATGAATCATGCTGTGTAGTAATTTGGACTGTTTTCATCCAGGATTGAGAGGTCATCAATGGGTCTCGAAGATTATTTGGAATCAGCTCTTTTTGAAGCAAGAGCAAAAACCGAGAGTCTTTAATTTCAATGAAACGGAACAGCTCTATTGCCCTGTTGATTCTGATAGAATTGCCACTGATTAAGTCTCTCTAGAGTTTAATATTATATTTATTGTAGATTACAACTTCTCTGCTTACTATCAATCCATTTACCAATCCATTATTTCACCTTATTCTTTTTCTCAGTTATTGATAAAAGCAGACCCTTCTTTGTACGTCAATACCTGATTTTGTGCTTCACGGTTAACGGTGTAAGACAGTTTTGAAATTAGCGTACATACATTGGTTGATATGTAAAAAGCATATTGAAGGCTTTTAGAAAGGCCGTATGTATCATATTTCAAAACTAGTAGTCACTTCGTGTTACATTAAACCAGAATTAGCTTTTGCGCATTCATGTCGATCCACTTCAATTAAGAAACTGCATGAATGAAAATATAGGTTGTTTCCATCTGATAAGGCCTCATACCGCCATTCCTTCGGTTTCAGTTTTTCAAGAGTGACTTAATCTGAGACCCAATTGAACAGAAACAGTTTATATGGGAAGTTGATTGTGCCTATTTTTTGATTTGTTTGCTTTCTTTTTTTTTTTGCATTTTATTACTAATTCCCTTCAGACTCGAGAGTGAGAGAAAATGGCTTCATTTTACGACGAAGTAAGTAAAGACTGTTTAGGTTATACACTAAGGTACATTAGAATTAATCTTTTTGAGCATTATAGATCGAGATTGAGGACATGGATTATAATGAGGAAGAAGATGTTTATACGTATCCTTGTCCCTGCGGTGACAAGTTTATGATTTCCACTGTAAGTGATTGTTATAAAAAGCAAGCAATGGAGATGTAAAAACATGCCATATTCATCTTTACGTACAATTAGGACGAGTTAATTGACGGTTCTGATGTCGCACAGTGTCCCTCCTGTTCGCTCATCATTAGAGTCATTTATGACCCAGCCGATTTCGTTGATGAAGCTGATGAAGAGACATCATTTGAGGTTACACCCACCTTGATTACTGCTTAAACTCAACGGACATTACAAAAAAGCATACCCTTCGAAAACTCAATCATTTATCACTTGTAAGCGACATCGTCTAAAATTTACAGTTTTTAATTCTTAACATACACTCACTTTTCTATAATTAAGTGATGTTGCATTTTTTCTGTCCCTTTTCTGTCCCATAAAAAGAAAAAAAAAAAAAAAAAAAAAAGGAAGAAAAACCCAACTTTTTCTATGATTCATGAACGGAACTTTTAATTGTTAAGTTCTGAGTCATTCGAGACCACTCAAAGTATTAACGTTCAATGCTCATAGTGAAAATAAAGATCGTCTTGCGTTGCACAAGTCAATTAAATAACTTCATATTTTGGAATGGTATGAACGAGGTCTTTATATTTAAGACAATACATTGCTGAAAAAGTTCTCCATCCCCATCTTCCTTCTTCCACGCTTATTGTCAACTTAATACTTCCCTTACGTTCATTTGCTAGTACTCCCCTTCCCCTCCTTCCTTTTGCTATCTGCAAGATCAAAGAATGAAATACTTTCAATTCTGCCTTTTAATGGCAGCATCGTTCCTCGGCCATGCATTTGCTAATAGCTTCGAACATTTATTAACTTCAGGAAATGGCAACTATATCCTGCAACTGAACCACACAACTTGTATCAAACACTGTACGTAGTATAGTTTGCTCTATTCACAGTAAAACGTTCCAAATTGTGCTATGCCGACTCGAATAATTGATGGTTTTTTCATTCTTCAAAAATATAGTCGTTCCTCGCTTTATTGAAGGTGCTTTTCAAATATTTAACCACTCATCACACCCTCACTGGCATTTGTTTGAAAAGTCCAGCACTCGAATTTCTCGCAGAGATACAGGCGATGACCAAGTTCATGTATTTGATGCCTATGATTTTGGCAGTTCGTTCAAAGCTATTAGCGTTCATTTCAATCATTTAAACATAGTACAAAACCTGTTGACATCTTTTACAGATGATATCATTAAATTCATTCCTGACGAGGATATTGAATTTGACTTGTCAAGTACAAGTGGTAAAACTAGCATGCGCTCCAAACGGGTTGAAAGTAATCATAGAAGAAAAAGAATTGGAAATTTTGATTTTGACAGCTTTGAACATGACACCAATTGCCCGTTCAAGCATCCTAATGATGAACATACTTCTTCTCAACTCGGATATGCTCATAGCAATAAAGTTTTAGATTCTATTTCAAACAATTCTGCTCTTATCATAAAAAACCAAAGCAGCAAAAAAACCAGTACAAGGAAAGCTCCAACCAGCAAAACATCAAAGAATAAGACTAATAGTAAGAAGAAATCGACCACGAAAAAGGGCCCTGTAAAAAAAATGTCATCAAATTCCAAAAAGAAACCAGCTTCTTCCAAGAAGGTTTATTTGAAGCAAACCAAAGCTCAATGGAATTTGGCTCGTATTTCTGAACGTAAACGCTCATTGTCAAAGCCTTACATCTATACTGATGGCGCTGGGTAAGCTTTTTGTACAGACTAAAGTTAAGCCCTGTCTCTAGTAACACGGATACAATTTGTTAATACTTTTTCTGCTCCTTTAAAATAATCCCTTAAACACATAGTTCTGGCACTTATGTCTACGTTATCGATGACGGCTTGAATACTGGACATGTTGAATTTGGTGGTCGCGCTAAATGGGGTTGGTCAGCTTACTCAGACACTTCTAAACTTGGAGAAGGCCACGGTACTCATGTAGCAGGGATTATTGGTAGCAAAACATATGGTGTCGCTAAGAAAGCAAACCTTATTGCTGTCCAAGTCCTAAATGATGAGGGAGTAGGTTCTGTTTCCAGTTTATTAGCCGGACTTCAATGGGTAACGAAGGATGTTAAAACGCACGCATTAAAGGGAAAAGCTATCATCAATATGTCTCTCGGTGTACGTAAATCCGAGACATCTAATACGGCTATAAAAGCCCTCAACTCGGCTATCACTGCTGTAGTCGATGATGGTGTTCCTTTAATTGCTGCTGCTGGTAATTGGAACTCGGACGCTTGTGACGTTCTCCCTGCGAGTAATCCAAACGTCTTTGCTGTAGCTGCGTCTGATAAGAATGACAAAATGGCAAGCTATAGCTGTTGGGGCAAATGCGTTCAATTACTTGCTCCTGGAGATAACATTAAGAGCACTTTCATAAAATCCAAAACTTCCACTACCACTATGTCAGGTACTTCCATGGCTGCTCCTCATGTCGCTGGTGTTGCTGCCTTATTGATCAAATCATTAGACAATCCTACACCCGCTAATCTGTATAAGGAATTAGTCAAAGATGCAACACGACAAATTGTATCAAGTGTGCGACGTAGTACTCCTAATCTATTGTTATATAACGGACAAGAACTCACTTCCACTTAATTTATCGATTCTATAAATGTTATTTGTTTTAGTTCTATTGTAACTATGAATGTTCAGGATATTTACTGTTCAAATGAGGCATTTGCAACCGATGTTTGTCTATCATTAGCTTACAATTGTCAAGATTCTTCAGCTGACAAACGGTTGGTTTTGTTGTTTGAAATCAAAAACCTTATTGCTGTTACTTTACTTCGTTTTTTTTTTTTATGCAGATGAAACAGAATTTATTATTTATTTGGTGTACGCTTTCTCACACAAACGGCATCCATAGATATCATAAATTCTGCTTTGGTTTATTAATGCTGTCTTGGTTTATATTTCAGCTTAGAATTTTCGATAGATTTTCTCCGCCTGACGCTTCGATTGAAGATGAAAGCAATTCACTTCCAGGATATAAATGGTTGCTGTTACCAATTAAGTGGAACTATTAAAAGAGATGATCGTGGTGATGGAAGAAGAAGCAACGGCAATTTAGAGAAAGTAAACTTCCTTCTCTAAGATTGATCCAGATAAATGGATTATTAATGTGATCAAAAAATGAGAGTATAAATTTTTGTTACTCTACTTGCTCGCTTTTAACTCTTCATAGCATAGAACTTCTGTAACCTTTCATTGGAGCTTAGCGCTACAATAGAGGAAACATCTGTTTTCTTTTGACATTAATGATATGGATAGAAACATATTGTTTCTTGCGTGTATTTGTTGTATATTCATATCTATGCGTGACCTAGCAAATTCTTCGACTTGGATACCATTGACAAGTTTTGATTATCGGCCTCCTGTGGGCTTCAGTAATTATCAACTCTCGTTTTCTACAGCAGTATCACTTTGCACCGAAGTTGTAAACTTGATCAATAATTGCGATGTTTCTGTAGAGGACGCCCAAGAAGCAAGGCGAGTGGCGCTATCTGAACCTTTTTATAGAGCTAGACTTGCATTTCGCGTGAAATGACTGACAAAGCTGCTGCTTTAACATGTAAGCGATGAACGAAAAACAGGCTTCAAAAGATTGATGGAAGTGCGTCAGATGCATCATATTAACTTTTAGTAAAAAAATGCTGAGATTACAGTGTAATAGGTTCAAAGAGAAGAAGCCCCTCTTTCCGCGAGGATCACTTTTATTATTTTGCTAGGTTTGAAATGATATTAACCGGAACTATAGTACACAATTTTGCTTTCATCTATGTATAAATCCTTGGCGGTATCGTGCGCTTTTAACTTATCACGATCTTTCAAGTGGGTGTATAAACAAGCTTTCATTAAGACTCATTATAATTTTGATTTATCCAATCATTCTTCAGATTCATATGCCTATTGCATGCCGGAATTTCTTAATTCTTCCAATCGTTTGACAATGAACAGACTGGAATCGAGGAATCGGTCGACACAGTTTACTAAACAGCTTTCCTCAGAGCGATCAAGCTTGTTATTAATCTTGAAAATACATTTATCCTAAAACATAAACAAACGCTCACAATGTAAGTTTTAAGTCTCCATTTGATGCGTGATGCTAATGCATACCCAGCAGGTATCGGTGAAGGAGTGGACAGTTTGCTGAACACGGGCCTTTGCTTGTTCGGCTTCAAGAAACTGCGAATACGCGCAAACGGGACATGTAAGTCAAAATTCGGATCAGCTATTTACAAGAGTCATAGTTTTTCACACTCACTTGTCCAAGTTCACGTTGATCGTTTTCAGAAAATTGAGGTTGAGACATTGTTATAATAGTTTCGGCAAGAAGGTAAAAGCTGTGTCCTCTGTTCTAGCAAGCACTTTTTTTGTGTAGGGGTGTTTTTAATAGTCCGGCCTTACTTCAAGTGTTGATTGGAGAGCAAAACAAGTTTTGGCTTTCTATTGGAAACTGAGCTGTAAACTGTTAAAGCATGAAACTATTCCACATCAAAATTAACTGTCATTATTTCGTCCCTGGAGAAGACATTCCACAATTCATTCTTTTTAATGACTGAAATGACAGTTCAAAAACAAATCTTCACTAAACAAGCTGACGAAAAAATGAAAAGACGTCTTCAAGCTATGCCTCCGACAATGAGGGCACGGCAGTTGAACGTACTTACGTGGGCTTTGTCAATAGGTATTGCATTTTCAAGAGTTCACTAACGACTACAGGACTAAGCAAAGCCAATTTCTTTCCGCAGGTATAAGCGGTTACATTGTGCTCTTCGCTGATTTTGGGCCAGAGAAGAATTGCTACACACCGGTAAAATTTCTTTGACTCTTTTTCGCATAGTGGGAACTAATGCAATCTATATTTATATGTAGATTCGTGAATGGTTTCAGAATAAGAAAAAGCGTTTTTGGTCGCTTAGTGAAGAAGAAAAGAACGAATTGAAAGAACAAGGAAAATTGTAAAACATTATATAACGATTCCCCCACCTTTAAGGAGGTTTGTCAGCCTTCCACTCGATATATATATATATAACTTTTTTGTAACATAAACATGTAAACTAGACACAACGGAAATTAAAGCTGGAGCTTCTATACCTTCATCAACAGACGCATTTTCAACAAACCTTCTTATACCAACTCTAAACACTCAACGTTATAAATCTCTATATAAAAGAAGTAACATTGTATAGATGCGATTTTGTTAATCACATAGGTTGCTATAATTCAGTGCTTAGCAAATAAAAACTTTTCTGGCAGTTCTTTGGCCACAAAGGCTTGCTAATCTTCAAGGACGTAATAGAAACAATACTACCAAAGAAGTACCTCTATATAATTCTTCAGTTTAACATAGTAATGTAATATACGTGAGGCAAGAGTTGTAATCCATTAAAAGGTAGAGTTCCTCATTGGAGCATTAGCGGAACATAAACGAGAGAAAAGGCCACTCTAGTCAAAAAGAAAAAAAGAAAAAAGGCTATCTAATGGGAATGACACCCAAATTTCTTGGATCCTTTATCTTAATATGGCAGATCCAGTATTTGCGCCTCGAGTCTCATTTGAGACTCAAAAGGCGGTTTTGATATTCTTGTTTGACTTATATACCTTATAGCCAAACATAGAGGAAAACAGGGTACTTACCGCAAGAGCTTCAACTTCCTCCTTTTTTTCGCAACTTCAAAAAGACATGCATTATTGATGACTATTTGGTAATCACAAACACTTGGAAAAAGATGATTATGCTCTAAGGTGGTTCTTACAGTTCAGTGAAAGCAGTGTAACAAGCAACAAGGAAACCTACAGTTGAAAACAGAAGATCTTCAATGAAAACTGATAAAATCTTTCAATTAAAAAAAGGTCGACTAGCATTTTAAAGCCGTATCTCTGGTACATATTTACGCTCGCCGCGTTTAAAGATGTTTCTTTGCTTCCTGTTGCACAAAGGCTCCTCTTTACGGACTGTGTTCAAAGAATTAAAACCCCACAATTTTTTGGTCTGTGACTTTAAGTGCGCGCCTGCCCTATGGCATTGCTCCGGGGTGAAAAATGGGCCTGGATTTTCTATCCTTTTTTTATTTGACACATCCCCCTACCCCTCTCCCTCTCTTTTTTTTTTTCTTCTCTTATACTATTGCTTCTTCTTACCAGCACTTTATCATTCATTAAGTAAAATGTTTTCTTTGAAGACTGCAGCAAACAAGATTGCTCTTCCTGCTACTCGTATTGCCTCTCGTAGATGTGCTTCTACTTGCGCTACCAGAACAGGTAAAAATCTTTCATCTACTGAAAATGATTTATGCACTTATCGAACCCCGTACACTAATACTTGAATCTTACATTAATAGCTATGATGTCCACACGTATGGCTCTCAATGCTGGTAACAAGTTTGTAAGTACATATACAGTCAGTAAATCAGAAGTAAGCATAACATACTTATTGATGTGGATGTCAATTACTCTGTTCATTTTGTAGACTGCTAACTTGGTTCGCAGCGCTTACAATGCTGCACCTACCCGTGTTTTTGTTTTCGGTAAGAGAAGCAAGCTATCATTATCATACTTTTTTATTTCCAGTAAGAGTAAAATTGTACTTACATTATTCATATTTTTGGGAAATGTGTTATAAGGTCGTCGTACTATGGCTACTGATGCCGGAGGAAAATTCAGTCGTGGTAAGCCTCACGTCAATATTGGTACTATTGGCCACGTCGATCACGGTAAGACCACCTTAACTGCCGCTATCACCAAGTGCTTGGCTGCCAAGGGTAGTGCACAATTTATGGATTACAACCAAATTGATAAAGCACCCGAAGAGAAGGCTCGTGGT
The DNA here is from genome assembly GCF_025528875.1 of Mycotypha africana. Taxonomy (NCBI): domain Eukaryota; kingdom Fungi; phylum Mucoromycota; class Mucoromycetes; order Mucorales; family Mycotyphaceae; genus Mycotypha; species Mycotypha africana. The sequence continues at coordinate 573,126 of NW_026515735.1, read as the reverse complement.
ATCACTATTTCTACGGCACACGTCGAATATGAAACTCCTAACCGTCATTATGCCCATGTTGATTGTCCTGGTCACGCAGATTATATTAAGAACATGATTACAGGTGCTGCTCAGGTAAAGCGTATATAAAATGTATAATGAACGAAAGCAAATTGTTCGTGTGAGAAGAATAGAAGTAGTTGACTTTTATTTTATGGATCTGTAGATGGATGGCGCTATTATCGTTGTTTCGGCTACTGATGGTCAAATGCCTCAAACTCGTGAACATTTGTTGTTGGCGCGTCAAGTCGGTGTCCAAAATTTGGTTGTCTTTGTCAACAAGGTTGACCAAGTTGATGACCCTGAGATGCTTGAACTTGTCGAAATGGAGATGCGCGATCTTCTTTCAGAATACGGCTTCGATGGTGAAAATACTCCTATCATCAAGGGTTCCGCTCTGGCCGCTCTCGAGGGCCGTGATGAAGAGATAGGTGAAAAGGCTATTAATGAATTGATGGCTGCTGTTGACGAGCATATCCCTACACCTGTTCGTGATTTAGATAAGCCATTCTTGATGCCTATTGAAGATGTCTTCTCCATTTCCGGTCGTGGTACCGTTGCCACAGGTCGTGTTGAACGTGGTACAGTACAAAAGGGTCAAGATGTCGAAATTGTTGGTATGGGCCCTACCATCAAAACTACTTTGACTGGTATTGAAATGTTCAGAAAGGAATTAGACCGTGGTGAAGCTGGTGATAATATGGGTGCTCTTTTGCGTGGTATTAAGCGTGAGCAAATTCGTCGTGGCCAAGTCATGTGCGCTCCTGGCACTGTTAAATCTCACAAAAAGTTCATGTCTCAAATCTATATTTTGACCAAAGAGGAAGGAGGTCGACACACTCCTTTCGTCAATAACTACCGCCCTCAAATGTTTGTTCGTACAACTGATGTCACCGTCAGCCTTACACATCCTGAAGGTACCGAAAATCCTGATGAAAAACTCGTCATGCCCGGTGATAATGTAGAAATGCAGTGTGAATTGACTCATGATGTTGCCCTTGAGGAAGGTCAACGTTTCACCATCCGTGAAGGTGGTAAGACTGTCGGTACTGGTGTCGTTACGAAGGTCATTGAATAAGTAATTTCGTACTCGTTCATCATCATTATTTGTAAAAACAAATTGTATAGTTAGCTCCCATTTATTTTATTGTTTCCTTAACCTTATCGTCCCCCTGTTCCTTGTTAATCTTTTATTCTACTCTAAAAGCTGTCATTATATACACTTTATCCATTCCCGAAATCCTCGTTAAAAGCTCAAGGTTAAAACTGTTAGTTATAGAAAGTAAACTATTTTATTTAACTTCTCAATATACATAATGGAGGAAGTGACCTTAGGCTGATAGATTGCTCAAGGGCACTTTAGAGGCCAGGATGGAATGATATGTCATGTATTGTATTGTATTGAATACGGGACTCTTCATTCGATCATTTATCTAGACGCACAACTCATTGAGAGTTTTTCTGAAAACGAACGTAACATTGAAATTTACATGGAAGTCAAATTGTCAAGTGCTTGTGCTTACTCCAGTCGATTACAAATCAAAAGTTTGCGAAAAATTCTTTATTTACTGAAAATAAGCATAAAATAATCAAAGTAAAATACCTATTAGCTGTATTGCTTAATCAGATTCTTCCTCTGAGGATTCTTCTTCTGCATTTTCAACCCAATCTAAAAATGGAGCTGCGGCTTTTTTGATTTCTTTGGAAATATCGCGCTCGACATAACGCTTAGACGGCTTTTCACCCCATTTGAGGTACACTTCATCTTCAATAATATCCAAATCATAAAGCTTCATCAGAATAGTAGGGACCTTCTTCAATAAAGCATCCTTATAGTCATTACCAACCAGGCGTTCGATACCGCCTAAGATAGCTTTTTGACACTTTTCATCGGCAACAAACTTTTCAAGTAAGTTTCCGCGCTTGGGAATTTGAGAAACGACATTTTCATCGAAGAGACCTTGGGCCAAAACTTGACAGGCCTTGTATTTACCGAGAACACCTAATTCACGGGCCTTTTCAATTATAGCATCATCTGTGGAGGTCTTGTTTTCCAAAAGCCAGTTACCAAATGCTTCGTACTTATTCTCACCGCCTTCTTCTTCATCATCGTCACCTGTAAAAGCACCAGCACCCTTGACCGAGAGTTCCTTCATACGTTGAGCAACAGCAGCTTCGCTGGTATCCTCAGACCAATCTTCCAAAGCCAACTTACTTTCCATATTAAGGCCAGCGGCTTGCTTTTGTATACGTTGAGAAATAATATCGTCATCTTCGCCATCAGCATCGTCATCACCAGGAGAAGCATTATCAACATCAGCATCTTCACCGATGTTATTAGCTTGAGCGGTAGCAGCTTTGCGTTGCTTGCGAACATTCTTAGAGGCGACGGAAGGAGGGTTCTTCAAAATGAAAGCAGCTAATTTATGGCGCATATCAGCAGTATTTCTTGCACCACAAGCTTTGCAATCCATTTGAATTTCATTATCTTTGATAATAAAATCAGTTTCAGGGTTCTTACAAGAATGGCATAAAACAAATTTGTTAATGAAGCCATCCAAAGTATCTTGAAGCTTAGCAGCGTCATGGTCGCCGTTGACAATATAACGTTCATTTTTATCGTCACATTTGACTTGGGCACCAAGTTCACAACCAAAGTATTTTGTAGGATCTGATTTTCAAACATAGACAAAAAAGGGAAAAAAAAGTCAGATAAGAAACGACATTGAAAATTTTTCAAAGCGTTGAATAAAGTACAAAAGCGCAGTGCTTACATGAAGGAGGACGAGACAAAGCACGAGCAATCTCGGTCATATTGGTGATAACAGTTTTGATACCATTACCCTTGCCTTCAACCTAAATAATTTTTTTTTCAATATTCTAAGTCTTCATATTGACTGATATATATATTTCAACTTTACCTTGGCGCTTAAACGAGGCATCTTATAACGGTAAAAAGAGTCCTTGACATCACGTCTAACGTTGATAGTAGCCATTTCGAATTATTGAATTGTTATTGTTAATTGGTGTTGAGATATAGTGAGTGCTAATAAAGCTGTTATTTGAGAATTTTAAGATTGAATCTTCTTTTTGACTTTAAGAAAATGTTGTATTTGATGCTGCTCTATGCTATCTTTCTGTCCGAGATTTAGATTCCAAATTAATGACATGTACAAGTTTGACAACTTTTTTTTCCTTTTTCTTTCTTTTTCTGTCTGTTGTTAGATATTAGGAAGGTGAGAAGTTGCTCAACAGTATAATAGTTATTTCAACTTATTTAAGAGTGAGTTTGGAAAGAGGAAAAAAAAGGGAATTTGTCAACGTAGGGCTTGCCTTCTGCCTTTTTGCAGGCTTGCTTGTGACCGCAGTGTTTGTGGAAAACCTTTCAATTTCCGCGGAAAATGTACGGGTTTTAAAACATCTGCTGTATAAGGAAATAAAGATCGTTGTGTACCTACCTCTGACAGTAATTCGATATATTGCTATCTTATTGAATTATATGAAAGACTTTATAATTTTTCATTTTTCTTCCCTAGAGTTATAACAGGTTTTTGACCTTATTCTGTATGCTAAATGGGAAACGCAACAAGCAAAGAGCACGCTCATAACGGAATTACTAATATAATTGAAAATACCACAAGCAGCATAAATGTAGTGGAGCTGAAATCAGATACAGCGAACCAATTAATAAACGAGCATGCATCAAATCAAAAGTTAGCAGATATACTAGTTCCACCACCTTCAAACATTTCAACAATCAGTTTGGCGTCCAACTTTCATATCAGTGAGCATCTCACGGAGCATGTCATTTACAGCAATCTCGTGAAGCAGGACACAGTGCTGGCCCGTGTTTGGGTTGCACAATGCAAACTATACGGTTTCGGTACACCGAAAAATGAAGCAGAAGGCGCACAAGCATTATACGCATTGAGAAATCATCGAGAGGCCTATTACCCTTTAGCTTGCTATTACTACGACCATCAAGATTATACTAAGGCATACGAATATTTTAAGAAGCTTCAAGACTGTAACCATTTCGCACAATATCGGATTGGTTTAATGCTCTTTCACGGTCAAGGTGTCCCTGTAGATTATCAGAAAGCGCTTCATTACATAAGTATGGCCGCCAGTAATAACAATAAGTATGCTCAGTTTCTTATGGGTGTCTATTATGAACATGCTATACTGGTTAATCAATCTATTACTTCCGCGCGGATGTGGTACGAACGGTCTGCTTACCAAGGGTTTGCAGAAGCACAGACAGCCGTTGCTAGCTTGTTAATAAACCAGATGGGTTTGAATACTAACGAACAAATCTTTCCACTCTCTGAAGATAAAAAAAAACTTAAACAGCAAGCTTTGAATTGGTTATATAAAGCAAGCGCCCAAGTAAGTTTACCTTTTCAATCGTAGCTGTAGTATGCCACCTAGAGTATATCTTGATCATATATGTTTGCTAGGACAATGCCACTGCATTGATTCGTTTGGGCGCCCTTTATGAAGAAGGAATACTTTTGCCGAAGAATATCACGAAAGCAATTGATTGTTATCAACGAGCAGCAAAATTGTCCCCTAGACCTCATCTAACAGCATTGGCACAATATTTGCTGGGTATCAATTATCGATTTGGCCATGAAGAATTAATGCAGGATTACAAGCTTGCCAAAGAATACTTGTCATTCTCTGCTGATTTAGGATATGGACCTGCTCAACGAGCTTTAGCCATCATGTATGCAGATGGTTTAGGAACTACAAAGGACGAAGAGAAAGCAAATGAGCTTTTACAGAGAGCGATCGCTCAAGGAGATCCCCATACCGTTAGTTTTATGACCCAGCATCAAAACCATAAACATAAGACTTCTGTCAAATCTGCACTTCTTTCGTTTGAAAAAGCAGCTAAATCGGGATCTTTAACAGCTCAGCTATCTTTGGCAGGACTATTACAGCGTGCTGGTCAACATACTTTAGCTTTTCAATGGTTCGAAACAGCTGCCAAAAATACATTTAATCAAAACAGCAATAACAAACACGAACAAATGTCGCTACTAGACTTCAGTGTAGGATTCGTAACGCAACGCAATACAGCCCGGCTGATGGTAGCCCGATATCGCTTCAATGGGTGGGGCGGTGTAAAACAGGATTGTTTCTGGGCGTTCCAAGAATTTAAAGCTTTATCCAACAGTGGCTTTCCTAATGCCCATTACTGGTTAGCAGCATGTTATGAGGAAGGTGTTTACGACAAGACAAATAATCAGCAGATAGTACAGCCCGATTTAAAGCAAGCTTTGAACTATTATAAAAAGTCGGCTGAAGCAGGTGATCGAGATGGGCAATTTCAGCTGGCCTATATGTTGGCCAATGGATTAGGCGTGCCTAAAAGTACACAAGCAGCTTTACCTTGGTTCATGAAAGCAGCAGAACAGGGGCATGTTATTGCTCATTATAGTTTAGGTCTCTATTATGAAAATGGAATAGGTCTCTCTTCTGACGTCGAGAAGGCAAAATATTGCTACGAAGTTGCGGCTGCAGAAATGCCTATGGCTATGGTACGATTAGCAAGAATTTTAATTGCAACGGATACAACAACGACAAAAAAGGCAGCAGATCTTTTGCAAAGAGCTATTGCAAAAGGGTGTGCACCTGCCTACCGAGAATTGGGTAACCTGTATTTGAGAGGCTTGATGGACGATGAATCAAATCATGTTGGTTGGACCACTATTACTACTGCAGAAAATTATAACACTGCATTCAAATACTATCAAATGGCAGCAGAAAAAGATGACGCATTATCGTGGCATATATTGTCAAACTTTTATGAAGGTGCTTATGTTCTAGATAATGGAGAATCCGCAATACCAAAAAACTTTGAAAAAGTAGTTGAGTGTCTTAAAAAGGCGAGTAACTTAGGTTATACACTGTAAAGTATTAAATTTTGTGTATTTATAAAGAAATTCGTGGGCTTAAACTCACTATTGCTTATTTTAGTGCGTCATTAGATTTGGCAGAGGCTTATCATCGACGAGGTATGACAGCGGATGCAATAACAGTTTATGAAGAACTGGCTACTTCGAAAACTATTGGCCTTCTTTACACCAAAAAAGCGCGAATTGAAGCCGCCAAACTATATATTTTTGAAAATTATGGAACAAAGGAGGATAAAGATAAAGCGTACGCATGGTTGAATGAATTGGTTGCAATAGTTCAAGAAGGAACCAACAGTGATGCAAAAGAAGATGCAGTTGAGCTTGCAGAAGTTTATGAATTGATTGGCGTCTGTATTGAAAATGGAATCGGAACTGATGCCAATAAAAAAGAGGCTTTCCGTTATTACATTGAATGTGTGGAGGAAGATGATACAAACATAGTAACAACTGCGACAACATGTGTAGAAGTGCCTGTGAAAGAACGGAGACATTGGGCAAAGCAAAGGTGTTTATGTCGCTTGATTTATAACTGTATGGAGGAACAAAATTATCATGCAGCATTAGCTTATCTTGATATTCTCAAACCAGACTTGCGTGATATGGCCAAGTTGGATTCAGAAGATGCAAAGGCTCAGGCTTGCCGGATGAAATATTTTTTGGGTAAGTTTATGAATTTATTTTATAATATTATATTTTATGATTCTAATTCTGCGTATAGGTTATCTGCTATTACACGAACATGCTACATATGACTCAGTAGATGAAGGACATGGCTGGTTAAAGATAGCTGCTAAAGAAGGAGATGCAGATGCAGCATATGAATTAGGCGTATACTATTTGAACAATCATGACAACATCCCAAATGCAGATAGAAAAGCTCTAAAACAATTCAGACGTGGGGCAGGTATGAATCATGCTGGATGTATGCGAGAGTTAGCTCTCATATTAATTGAAGAAGAAAAGGATCCCATTCTTGCTGAAAAAAATCAAGAAGTGAAGGCCAGAATTTTTACACTTCTGTTAAATGCGTGTCAATTAAATGACACTGAGGCCATGTACCAATTTGCGCAAATCCATGAAAACAGTTTGGGAAATATTATCCCTGAAAAAGATATGGAGAGGGCAGCAAATTGGTATGCTAAAGCAGCTCTAAAAAATTATGAGCCGGCTATGATCAAAGCAGGCGAAATTCTTGGAGATGTGCTGGGGCGACACGATGAAGCTATCAGCTGGTTCCAAAAAGCAATACTGAATTATAATAATTTGAAAGCAAAAGTAATGCTCATATCCTACAGGTTCCATGGTATTCAAATCGACCAGCAACCTTCGACAGATAGAAATGTATTAAAGTCACTACAAGAAGTAATCAAGGAAGGGATGATTCTCATGAAAAAGAAATGCTTGTCAAACACGACTTATTGCCCTTCCCGCGAAGAGTTCCTACGCGAAGAGTTAATCAAGGATGCATTAGGATTGGCACTCTACCTGCTAGGTCAATGTTACGAATATGGTAGAGGCGTTGAAATCAATTTGGCAATTGCTAAAAACTATTACCGACACTCTATCCATATCTCACAAAATACGGAAGCTATGTGGAGATTGGGTGCTATATATGCAGACAAAGAAAACAACGATACAAGTGCGTCGGATTGGTATCGAAGGGCAACAGAGAGAGGGAATCATCCAGAATCCTTATACCAGCTTGGAGTATTCCATTTGTACGGACGAGCTGGTTTAGACAGAAATATTCTTGTGGCTAAAAGATATCTCACTGCGGCAGCGGAACAAGGTCATCCAAAATCGACATATGAGCTTGGACGAATTGCCTGGAGTATTGATGGTGATCATCTATACGGTTATGGACTTTATAAAGATGCCGGTCAACAACATGTTCCTGAGGCTTTAAGAGAATTGGGGCATCTTACTCATACTGGATCGGTCGCGCACGGCATCAACATTATCAAAAAAAATCGCAAGCAGGCATTTGCATACTATTACGAAGCTGCTCAATTGGGTGATGCTGTATCCGCGTTGATGGTTGGGAATTACTTTGAAGAGGGCTATTTACAGAAAGAATTAGAGCAAAACTTTGAACAAGCGTTATACTGGTATACAACTGCGTACAAGTTGAAAGGTGGGGCTGTGACTGAATTGGCAATTGGAAAACTGAAACACATGTTGGCTGATGAAGTAGAAGACTTCAAAGAGGCTGAGGATTTGAGAGAAGATGCCTTGACATGGTTTGAAAAAGCTTCGAGCGATTTAAGTTCTGCTGCATCTTTTATAGCACGAGTTATGATTGCACTATACAATTTGAATGGATGGGGGGGAAAAAAGCGGGACCCCGAATTTGGTTTTCAAACACTACTGCATCTTGCCAATTCAGGCGTCACTGAAGCTTATATACCCGTGGCAAAATGCTACGAAGAAGGCCTAGGAACGGATTTGGATAATACTAAAGCTTTGTACTATTGGCATATGGCAGGCGAGGCAAATGATGCGGAAGCATTGTTCCGTCTAGGTGATTTTTATGCTTTAGGTCTGACGGGAATAATAGACAAGTCCATAGCAGAACATTATTATGACAAAGCAAGAAGCTTAGTTGAAGCAAAGCAGGCAGAAGATAGTTTGCTTCGCTACCATGAGACCAATTCAATTTCTTCCCTTTGCCGTTGATAGATGGGCAGCTGATATCTTGTAATGAAAGAAGTCTATTGTAAATAAACTATCATTTGACGTTCAACCAAATAGCGGGTATAACAATAGCAATGCTGAATTATAGAAAAGAAGTTCCTTGTGTTATTTAGCCATAATGCACACTAGGATAATTTTTCCTTGTAAGTGTTAACTAGTATCAACGCACCTATTTGGGTGCCATCTTTGGATGCTTTAACTTCATATTTCAGTATATCAACCTGTGATCATAAGGATTCTTATCCATTCATGTCGGATCAGTTACGTCTCTCGTATAAATTATAAAATAAAGATTATATGCACATATCTTGATATGACATAGAGCTACAGCCATTTTACTCGACAATCGCTGAAGGAGAAATAGTCATCATAACAACTGAATTTTACTTCAAAAATTGATTGCATTTTCTAATCTGTAAACCGCTAATAAGGTTGTAATATACTGATAGAGTATATGAACTATGAGACCGATTTCGAGACAGATCAATGAAATATGATAAATGAATATGCTATTAGTACGTGAAAAGGTATAAGAAATGCTGTAATATTTACGTATTGGGTGTAGTGTCAAAGTTAGAGTTGAGCAGAATGACACATTTGACAGAAAAAGTAGTGCTTTTGGCAGTCTTGTTCAATTCTTTATATTCCTTAACCAAAACGTATTACAGCCATCGGCTGTAGCGCATGTACCGTTTCTGATTAGGAAGGATGTGATATTTGTGGTTATTTGTTGTTGTGAACGCGACTTATAATTGATAAAAACTGTAAGGTGAAATGAGTCTCCTTTAGTCCTTTTATTATACACTGATATTTAGGCCTGAGGAAACAAATTCGGAAGGTTACAGTTTGCTTTAATCTTCTTTTATTGATTTAACAGCGAAAAAAAATTTATTTTTTTTTTTCTTTAATCTTAATGCTCGACGTAACGAGGAGAGGGAGCTAATTTGTTTCCGACGGTCTCAAACAATTCTCGGGAGACTTGTTCGACTGTGAAATTTCTGAAAATAGTGTAGATTAACAGTAGTTCCTCTACAACGTCAGCTCACTTTTCCGTATCTAGGGATACCTTTTCAACTAGGTGGTAGTATAGATATAAATGAACTAGCACGTACTAACACATTTAAGGCCCTTACTACGATGAACCAACTAGCAGCAATCGGTGTCAATCCTGGTGGATTCGAAAAACTGCTCTCACTACGGTTATATGCCCAATTAGTCCGCGCAAAGATGGAATACGGACTGGCCATTAGCCCCCTAACCGCGAAGCAATATAAACAATTCGAAGATACCCAGAACAAGTGTATTCGACGAATCTTTGGTGGATCCAGTAGATCGTCTGCCAGGCTTATGCTCCACCTTGCCAATCTGCCCACCATGAAAGAACGCTCCTTCGTCCTACAAGCTAAGTTCCTATTACGTTCTACCTCACTGCCTACTGATACTTTAATCTCGATACTACTCCCATATATAGGCCAGCAACAAAGTAAATCGTTATATTGCAAGCTTGCTCGTTCTCCGATCTGGCAAGATTACACTTCTTCTCCGCTCAATCAACGATCTGAATCAGCTGCTCTGCGACGCTGTATTGCTAACTTCCGCACTAGCCTCCTTCACATCCAACAATCGAACAGCCTCAACTCCAAACTGATCTCTCAATGCCGTTCTCGATTAATGATCGACCCGATCCTTTATCTTCCTATGTCAACTAATGAACGCAGTCGATGTATCCGATGGCGTTTGGGTTGGCTTCCTGGAGGCCACCGAACCTATTGCCTTAAACATCCCTCGTCATTACTTACAAAGTTCCACGCTATCTCCTGTTTAAACATGCACCACCGCCTACGACTCCCCACATCAGTCCGTGATCCCATATCCTATGTCCTCAACCGTCTTCCTACACATCCGATCAACAACCCATCCCAAATACAACACTGGCATTTTCTATGGCCAGCACTTTGTCACATTTTGTTTGAACTCGACTACTTACACCACTCTCAAGAGCCGCCTACAACTCCTCGGTTAGGGCACTTATTGCTCGACTGGTTACCCTCTTCCCCTCCCACAATCCTTTAGTACATAATCCTTTTTACCCTTGAGCCCTAAGGGGTTTTTAGTTTCTTTTAAGCCTTTGGAGCTGTCCCGGGCAATTTAGATAAGCTTAATATCTCGTGTCCATTGGGCTTTAAAAAAATTAATATTTATGTAATAAAATCTCTGTTTAAACGTAGATTAACAGTTGAAGGATGCTGGTTTTGATTAAGCAGCTTTTGAAGGATGCTGGTTTTTAAACATGTTCCCTTTATTCCAACAATGCCGATTCAGTGTAAACATTGCGACAGTCTATTTGAAACAAAAAGCAAACGCGATAAACACGCGATAGATAAACATGTCTCTATGGTGATAATTGGTGAGACCTATATTTATTGATTTAGTTGTATTGATACTTATAATAAAAATTGTAAAGGAGAAACAACTGTGTCTCGTACTTCTTCCGGATTTCCGTGCCCATGTTGTCCAAGCTATTTGAAAAATGCAAAAACCTTGAAAGTACATTTGGCAAAGAAGCAGCTGTCATGCTTGTTTGTTTACCCCAGAGAAAGCTTGTCTTTAAATGTCGAAACAGTTGCCTTGCCAACAGCTGCAACAACAAACTCTGTGAATACCGAGACAGATTCCTTGACAACAGCAACAAACTCTGTGAATACCAGCAAGGACTCGCCGCTTATTGAATCAACAGCTTCAACACTCTTGACCTCATCACCCACTTCCTCTTCAATTATACTTGATGAGTTGAGTTTTTCCCCGCCATCAATGGAAAGTCGTCTGCACTTTAACAATATCGACGTGTCTAATCAGTTTTATAAGTTTCAGCTAGATGTGCAAAGCCGGCTGCGAGAAGATGGTACTTTCACCATTGAAGAACATATGCAACATTTATTAGCTTTATCCTCAATTCTCTTGCTAAAGCCTGCGCGCACTCATGAAGATTTGCACAGGCACATCGATCTTAACACTTGTGAAGGACTTCGTCGACATATTCTTTCTAAGCAGCAGACTACGTATCAACCATTCCCAACTTCAACCAGGAACCAACTTGAAGAACTTCGAGACAAATGGATTTCGTAAAAAAAAAGTAAATTTTTTTAACAGCTACTTGTCGCTCAATGGCTTTTAACTTTTTGTTAGGATGGCGACCAAAATCATATATGTACGCGTTTGACAGCATCTTGTCGAATCTCTGCAATGATGAAGGATGATAGTCTCAATTCTACAAACAGGATTCTGTTGGCCGTTCGTAACATGTAAGTATCTTGAGATGTGACGATTTAATAAGTAAGAACTCATACCAGTAATAGGGTAGAAAAACTTCCCCGTCAAACCTTTGAAGACGGGCCCAGAGAAACTGAATTAATCACAAGGCATTTGGAAGCAATCCTGGCTCCTCTTTTCGAGGACTTGGATAATAATATAATTTTTCGATGGTAAGTAAAGAACTTTCTCATGAAAAAATGGGTATTTCAGAGAAGAATACGATTTGATCATAACGTAAATTGAATAGGACTTCCGTCAGCGATGAAGAAAAGCAAGCCACGATACGACCAGATGCCTCAATAAATATCATAACCGGAGCAGCTTTGAGTAAGCGAATTGGCTGCGGTGAGGTAAAAGCGCAATACCAAGCTCTTAATCATCGGTTGGTTGGCATTGATTTAATGCGCATTGCAGTGTTGGCCAAGGCCGCATCCGATAAGCACAAGTTGAAAGAAATCTTTACCTTCATTGTTGTCGGTAAGCTCCGATTGAGTTTGCTATGCTGTTCGTATCCTTACCTTTTTTTTTCTTAGGCAAATATGCCACTTTCTACATATTTACTCGCGCTCAAGCTGACTTGTATACAATGTGTGAAATCGCTCATATCCAACTACCTTTTACCCTTGATCATGTGCCCCTTTTTCTTTCACAATTGGACAAGGTCGTCAAAATTATTTCCTGCTTTCAATATATTTTAAATAGCGGCAACCACAACTATGCAAATGATCCATTTACACTCACAGATAACATGCTCCACAACACTACAAATCCTAAATCGTCACGGAAGCGAAAATCAATTACAAGTCATTATAACCATTGACGATCCTCTCACTCCTTTGTGAATATAACCCCTCTCTCTCTCTAAATTTGATTAAGCAGCCTTTGAAGGATGCTGGTTTTGATTGGGCAGCTTTTTGGAGAATGCTAGTTTTGATTAAGCTGGTTTTGATTAAGCAGCTTCTGAAGGATGCTGGGTATTTGTGGTTGTTTTATGCTTAGTGAACGCGACTTATAATTTGATATAAACTGTAAGGTGAAATGAGTCTCCTTTAGTCCTTTTATTATACACTGAGAATCACAGAGGGGCGCGTTCACAGCAAACTGAATGTTTGTAAAAGATAAAAAAGTCCTCGTTCCTTAATTTCTCAGCCAGTAATAATGCAGCATTATAGATGCGCATCTTTAGAAATACAAGATGACGTGTACAAGTGTTATTATGATTCCCTGATTATAGTAACGAGTCAAATGCTTGAAGGTGTGTCTAATACGTCTTTATATATTATAGGAGGTATGGAAATGCCACAAGGTACGGCATATACATCTGTCAGTAACAAGTTCGAGCAACCAGGCCAGCAGAAGAAACCATGAGTTAGAACAAAAAGAGGCGAACCATGGCACTAAAACACAATTGAATGATAGCCAGCATAAGCATATGTTCAGAGAAGATGAGTTTTAGTCATAACTTGGCTTCCTTTGCTTACCACCCAATAAGCAGAATGGACAATTTATACAACGAAGAATACAAAAAGTATCAGAGAGTCTGATAAATCAGCTTTATACATCTTAAGCAGCTTTTGACTGGATACCTAGCTTCACTCCTGAGGTGTGGCGAAAGTCGCAAGTTGTCACTATTTACAAAAAAGGGGATAGTAGCGACCCAAACTCCTATAGACCTATCAGCCTTACATCTATCTTCCGAAAGTCCATGGAATACTGCCTACAGCCAATGATATACCAACAGACATCATTCATTGATATTGCACAAGGCAGCTTTAAACCCCAACTATCTGCCATCGCCCAAGTAATATGCCTAGATGAACTAATATACAGACATACGCAAAGCATGGGGCTCCACCAACCCTTGCGTTTCTGGACGTGTACAAGGCCTATGACTGTGTCGATAGAAATATCATATGGAATACCTTAGCAGGCAAACACGTCAACCAAAGAATGATTGCCATCCTGAGGAACCTATTTGACGACGTACAGATTCAGATTATCAATGCTAACTACCAATCCCAATTCTTCCATATCAAGACAGGAGTGCTACAAGGATCTGTACTGAGTCCTCACTTATACTCCACCTTCATCAACTCCCTACCGCAACTACTCAGGTCTCTACATCCAACCTCAACCAACCAACCGACTGCTCAACATGAGCTTGGCAACATCAACTGCTTGCTTTTCGCCGACGACGTGGTACTCATCCACAAAGCAGAGCAGATTCGAACATGCTCTCAACTGTTGAACAACACTCCTTGCTGAATGGCTACCGATGGTCTCCACAAAAATGTGTAATTCTCTCTGCCGAAGAAGACATCACATACAAACTATACGATGAAGTCATAAATAGGCAAACTCAATTCAAATACCTTGGTATTGCAGTATCTGTAGAGGGCATAAAAACCCAGTATCAACTCGAATACACCAAAGACAAGGTCAAGAATGACTTCCAAAAGTTCTCCTTGATAGGCTTGAGACCCTCTGGGTTTTCCATTCTCACCAACAACAGCATCTATAAACAATTCATAAGGGCAAAGATTGAATATGGACTATGTATCCTTAACCTCTACAAAAAACAACTTCCTGCCCTGGAACGCATACAAGATGACTGCCTGAGAGCAATAGTAGGAGGTCACAGAACAGCATCAATGGAATCATTTCGTGTAATGACATGTCTCGAGTCGATGGAAATAAGAAAGATATCTTTAAATGCCAAATACAACATAAGGTTGCAGTATCTACAAGAAACCTCCCTTATCCGAAAGATTGCTGACTCAAATAGTAGATCCAGCCTGGTCGAAAAGTTGAAGCGAAAAAACCAGATCTACAGACAATACAAAGTTGACTTATCAACCGCCTCCAACAACCACGAGATCAACTGTCTAAAAAAAACAATCAAAAAGTACAGGATAACATCAATCGCAACATCTGATAGAGTCATGGGCTACGGCCATTTACACCCCATTGATTCTGTACTCAAAAGTCTGCCTGCCGCTAAGCCAAAAACCATTGCTGCAAAGCAATTAGTACTGGATTACTGGAAACCGAAGTGGCACGATCTCCTGAATATCCTGCTTCTGGTAGATGAATTCAATTACCATCCACCAACCCAATTTGAGCCGGAAGAAAACATAGGTGAACTACTCTATGACTGGATCTCCAGCTAATACCAACAACCTACGCATCACCACTGATGCTTTATGATACTACCATAACGTCTCTACATAGACACCAACAATAATACATTATCAACATTTCATTTTTCTTAGATAATAAGTTTTTTTAATCCACTGCTATCTACCAAATCCGTATTGTTCCGATTAATGGGACATTTTAAACATGATTATTAGCGATAATAAGAAACAGAGAAACGTTTAGAATTAAGCAGCTTTTGAAGGATACTGGTTTTGATTGGCAACTTAGTCTTGATTTTGATCAAAAGTGCAGCCGATCACTTTTGTGAATCTGGATGTTTCGGAGACACGTACTGTTGGACCATAAATAAGACAACCTGGTTATTTGCAACCAGCAGTAACTATTAAATACATAATTGAAAATCAAATATGAACCCATTTAATTCCAAGATGCTACTATACGTCTTAAAACTACAGAACGACTCCAGTACCAGCTTGAACAATCTGACACACATCAAAACCAGCATCCTTCAAATGCTGCCCAATCAAAACCAGCATCCTTCAAGGGCTGCTTAATCAAAACCAGCATCCTTCAAATGCTGCCCAATCAAAACCAGCATCCTTCAAATGCTGCCCATTTAAAACCAGCATCCTTCAAAGGCTGCCCATTTAAAACCAGCATCCTTCAAATGCTGCCCAATCAAAACCAGCATCCTTCAAATGCTGCCCAATCAAAACCAGCATCCTTCAAATGCTGCCCAATCAAAACCAGCATCCTTCAAGGGCTGCCCAATCAAAACCAGCATCCTTCAAATGCTGCCCAATCAAAACCAGCATCCTTCAAATGCTGCCCATTTAAAACCAGCATCCTTCAAAGGCTGCCCATTTAAAACCAGCATCCTTCAAATGCTGCCCAATCAAAACCAGCATCCTTCAAAGGCTGCCCATTTAAAACCAGCATCCTTCAAATGCTGCCCAATCAAAACCAGCATCCTTCAAATGCTGCCCAATCAAAACCAGCATCCTTCAAGGGCTGCCCATTCAAAACCAGCATCCTCCAAAAAGCTAAAAATCTCAAGAGCACTCTTTTTTTCCAGTTTGCCTACCCTATTTGGACATTTTAAAAAAAAATGGGGGACAATTTCTATTTTTTATTTCCAAAAAAAAGAAAAAAAAAGTTAATGATACTGGACAGACTTACTGTTGTGGTATTTCCATACTCCTATAATATATAAAGGCGAATTAGACACACTTTCAAGCATTTGACTCGTTATTATGATCATAGAATCATAATAACACTTGTACACGTCATCTTGTATTTCTAAAGATGCGCATCTATAATGCTGCATTATTACTGGCTGAGAAATTAAGGAACGAGGACTTTTTTATCTTTTACAAACATTCAGTTTGCTGTGAACGCTCCCCTCTCTGATTTTGAGTGTATAATAAAAGGACTAAAGGAGACTCATTTCACCTTACAGTTTATATCAAGTTATAAGTCGCGTTCACTAAACATAAAACAACTACAAATATCACAACTGTTGTATTTGCTTATTATAAAATTTGATAACTGTTATAAGTCGATGACTATGAACTTAGGTGTCTTTATTGTTCTTCAGATGAAGTAGAAGGATTAAATACTTTGTGAGGTTTAATGGGAATTATATTATTTCAGGACGCGTATGGTAGTCACTAATTTCAAGTCCAGATGCTTCTTGTGTTATACTTTAATCCTCATGTTAAATACTTGTACGTAACCTTTATTGCATGCAATATAGATAGACGTGGTAGAATTTATTCTCTACCTGGTTGTACGTACTCGAGTATTGTAGTTATTACCTCACAAACACGTCACGGGACCACGCCTATGTTAAAACGGAAGGCTTTACACCAGGCCATCAAAGCATATCGTCAAGAGAACTTAGACGCCATACGTTCAGCGCCCAACTCAAAGTTGATGAACCAATGCCGCCCTAACATTTCTTTGATCCCATTCTTTGGCTCCCAATGAGCTTTATTGAGCGTAGTTGCTGTCTTCGTTGGACACTGAGCTGGCTCCCCAACAACTACTCAACTCATTGCCTATTCCACCCCTTCTGTACTCTTACTAAAGCCCACGCCATTGAATGCCTACAAATGCATAACCGTCTGCAACTTCCGACAACCGTCGTTGACCCCATTTCTCATTTGTTGAACCAACTCTCCACTCGACCCATAAAACAGCGTGCCAATATCCTAGTCAACTGGAGTATATCTTGGCCAATTGTCCAAATGCTTGTTTATGAAATCGATTATCTTCAGCAGGAGAAAATTCCCCGTACCCTGTCAGAAATATTAGGACAGCCCTAGCTAGACTGGCTTTATGCGTCCACTACGATCGTTACTTGATTGTCCCGTTTTTTTTACCTAGTTTGCATTGTGATCCCTTATCCTTTTCTTTCCTAGTACATTTAGGGTTTTTTCTAATTCCTGCACGTATTTTGACCTGCCCAGGGCAATTTTCTGATATGTAGTTTATCTGTGTGCCCATTGGGTTTAAAATTATATAATAAAATCATGTTTAATCGTAGTAATTTTCCATC
The DNA here is from genome assembly GCF_025528875.1 of Mycotypha africana. NCBI lineage: Eukaryota > Fungi > Mucoromycota > Mucoromycetes > Mucorales > Mycotyphaceae > Mycotypha > Mycotypha africana. The sequence goes on along the minus strand of NW_026515735.1, from coordinate 555,438 downwards.
AATTCTTGTACGCCGCTGATATTTTTTCAGCTTTGATCCTTTCTCTTTGCTTCCTTAGGTTTTTTTAATGCCGCTATCAAGGTGGTTCTCGGTCGGTGTTGGTGTTTAAACAAGTTATGAATAATTGCGGTGCCCGCCCAGGCTTTATTAAGCAAGATCCCGAACCGCGCCCAGAGTCTTAGCCTACCAATTATAATGATTAGTTTAACCCCTTCTCCCTACCCCGTTTAGATGGTATGCTTTTTTCGCCCACCACGGCCCTTAAAGAAAAATTGTTTTGCATGAACTGATTGTACTTAGTGGGTTCAGAGAGGTATATTTGTCAAAAGGAGCAAAATGTTACACATAAGCTTTTTTAAGAAAATCTTGGCTGCGCATATTTAATCTTGGGTTGCTACTTTTCTTCCCTCATCTTGAGCATTTGATTCTTTATCTAAAGGCATTATGTCGAAAAAACAACACAATTACTACTACTCTTTTACTTCACCTCCTCCAGAGTCATTACATACTTCACAGTCAGCGTCTTCAGCAGCAGCAGGCTCTTCACCACCTTCGTACGATGAAGCTCTTGCTCCGGCGGGATCATCGGACAACATTGCTCCTACATCAAGCATACCATACTACGAAGGATATGCTCAGAACAGTAGCGTACCAACTTTTACATCCAGTGTTATACCAACAGCAATACAAGCAATTGATGACGCACAAACTGCCGAGTCAGCAAGTGCGCCTTCATTAGCTAATATCTATAAAAACGGCAATAGTGCTGAGGGCAGTTTTGCAGGAAGACCTGCGCCACCACAATATTCACTTTATAGAGCCACTTATGAAACTGTTAAAGATGGTATAATAAGTAGGGACAAGCATATCAATCAGGATGGAGAGGCATTGCTTCAATTCTTGTATCAACATAACAATAAGCCCCCACGCATGATTATGCATTTCTATGGTACGTCTATAATGAGTGAAAGTTACCCAGAGCGAATTTTTAATCTCACTTTGACCTTGATTATTGTTTAGGTTACCACGAAGAAACCGTATGGATAACTCAAACTTATAAAAATAATAATGGAGAAACAGTAGAGGAGCGTGTTCCGACGACAAAACGAATTGAAGACTTTCATTTTTATATTGATTGTAGCGCTGATATATCTCCAGTCTGCCAAGGAATGTATATTTCTCCAGATCCTAAAACTGGAGAGCAGAAAACATTACGGCAGCTTTGTGATGAGTATACACATTCAACAAATGCATTGAAAGAACTTAAACTAACAAAAGAAGTCAGTTGGGACTACAACGGTCTTACCTGTGCACTTACAAGTGCTATCCGGAACAGTGGCTATTACGAAAATGTTGAAATTACGTTCAGAATGGAAGATCATAAAATTGTTGTGAAATCGGATGCTGCTGTTTCGCGATGGATAGATAATAAGGTGCTACGATTTCTGAATTTCATAACTTGTCTTTGGATAATAACACTTCCGATCGTTTGGTTCTGTAAAAAACGATTTGGACACTCCCATTTGAAGAGTTCTTGGTGTATGAATATTTCTGAAAGAGATTGGTATGGCATGCATGTGCAAGAAGTAATTAATTCTTGCCGTGGCCGATATGCGTTTAATGGAAGAAGGGCTTTGTTTCGATGATATTGTTATTCTGTTCAATCTTCTAAATAAAGCGATACACATCAGACATTTCTATTATTTTTTAAAGACAACGAACAACAATAGGAAAGTTATCTTCTTTGCATGCTTATATATTAAATAGAATGCACTATATAAGAAGTTATTTATGTGTAAAGTCAAAAAAAAAAAAAACTTTTTATAAGAAAAAGTCCATAGATTAAAATAGTTAACACCTGTATTGTATACAGATATCGAAAAGCTTGTTGGTATTTCAAAAAGAAAAAAGCTTAAGCTCTTGGTTTAAATGTTACAATGCTTTTCACATCCGTCTTTGATTATTTATATCAACTTGATCAGGTTTGTAAAATTGATCTCCATTTACTGTTGTACTGTAAGTTCCTTGGTCTGCATAATTATGTTGATTGTATTGAACCGGCATGTCATAGTTGGCGCCGGGAGGATGGTGATTTGCTTCGTAGTAATAACCTTGCTGCTCAGAATAATATCCCGTGTTACCTGCAGTCATTCCCATAGTTCCGTTTTGATGCGATTGCTGATAATAATAAGCTTGTTGTTGTTGAGGGTAATCCAAAGGCATTTGATTGTTGTTATAATCAGCGGCTGTCATCGCAGGGCTTGCGCCATTACCAATGTCTTGTTGATAACCTGATACAAGTTGCATTTGATTATTGTACGAAGTATCCATTGCATTATTGCCATAGAATGTTCCTTGATCGTTCAAACGCGGGATAGTAGGCGAGCCGCCCGCTCCTACAGCAGCAGCAGCCACAGTTGCGCCTGCAGTAGGTCCAGGAAGGTTCATCGGCTGCACACTAGGTGAACGCATTTCAGGTTGATGTTGATAATTATGAGGGAAATCAGTATCTGCTAAACCATAATCATCAAAATCAGCTGAGCGTTTATTGCTTCTTTTCGCACATCCACCATGTCGATTTATCCATGTTAATGCACCACCAATCAAAGCAATTCCAACTGATTTTAAGCCGTAAGGAGGAGTTCAAGATTATAAAAGTAAGATTTCCGTAAATAGGGAGTTAGGAATAACACAACGATGTTTTTAAGTATATATCTTTCCCTACTTACAGATACTCCCAACAACTGCACCTACAATCACACTTGTCTTATTTCCAGAGGGACTACTGTTATTGCTCGCTGATACTGAACGGTTAACATTATTAGTAGCGGAAGGGACGTTTGTATCGGTTGCTGCTGTTGTGTCTTCCGATATTGTAGAGCTTTTGTTACTTTTAGATTTAGAGCTAGCGCTTGATAGATTTGTAGGTGATGAAGAGGAAGAAGATGACACAGCTGGAGATGGGGAATTCGATGTATGCGTATTTTCATTATTAGGCGTCACTGGCTTATCATTAGAAGAAGTATGTGTATTAGCAGTTGAAGGATTATTATTCGATGCATGTGTGCTTGATCCTTTATCTGTGTTGGGCTCAGGTGAATTTTGAGGTGTGGTAGAAACAATTTGAGGCTTCTCCGCAGAAGATGGGGTCGTAGATGATACAGGCGATGGCTCCGGTTTTGAAGAAGTTACAGGCGATACTGCACTGGTTGATGATGATGGTGGAGGTGGTGCTGGAGAAGGTGTCGCAGGAGAAGATGATTGCGTTTGAGGGGATGCAGAAGGCGATGCGTTGGCATTACTATTGATATTATTGTTGCTATTGTCTGCTGCATGGGTTGTTGAATCTGATTTTTGGTCTGAAATACCGTTCAATACGTGAGAGACATTATTTAAAAGTTCAGACTGTATAGAGCTGATAGCTTGAGATATTATTAAAGTAAAGAGAAGAATGAGATGAATTGAAAGTTTCATTTTCTCTTTATTTTTGCTGTATATGGTGATATATACTGTGCTGAGTGGATGCCCAGATTGAATAGTGTTTTTTGAAAGTATACGTTACAAAAAATTGCAAAAAGTTGTAAATATGGAGTAGGAAAAAGGCTTGAAAAGAACAAGAGAACAATCCAACATTATCAATTGAATAGAAACTGTATCCTTTATTAATTAAGTGAACGATTTTCTAATTTTGGTTTTTTTGAGGTCTCCTGCCTTTCTTCTTCTTTTTGTCGGTCGGTTTTACGAGGCACGAATGTTTGGCTTGCAACCTGCAAAGCTTTAGAGAAGTCATTTTCAACTGGAGTATGCTGAAGATTGCTTTGCTTTACACGTCCTATCAGAGCAATGTTTTTTGTACTTGGAATGCGCAAATAATCTTCTTCACAGATATAGCCTACTTTATGTGCTATATCTTTTACGTAATTGGTATAGGCTCGATATTTACCAATTGACTCCGATAGGGGAAGAGACAAAGAACGTGTCCCATCTAAGGCGTAGAAACAGCAAGGGATCACCAGAAACCTATAACAAAGAAAGCCTTCTAAGTTGCATGCTTCCTTATGCTTTAATTTCTGTGTACACTTCTACTCCTTACTTGCAACTTTCTCCTGATTTTGAAGCAATTATTGGAATCCTGTATGGGCAAATGGGGTTACGTATTAGAAAACATTAACAAATAAATAAGGAAAACTTATGTACAAGCATATCTCTAATTGCATTCATACCAAGGCACCAATTCGTCTGCATGATTTCCAATTAGCCACTCAGTGTTAGGAAATGTTGCTTTGGATGGGTATAATGTATCAACTATAATGGACAGTTTACATGAATATTATTCATACTTATACAGTCATTCACTCCTTATTCACAACTGAAATCCAGCTAACTCATCCTCACCTCGCAGCATTCCCTTATGGCCTCCGCAGAGCTTAGACCATATTTTACGGTCTGCTAAATCTATACCATATCCATTATAACCTTCATTAACTAATAAATATGTTAAAAGTCCATTGCCACATCCGAGATCGACAAATGATTGCTTTCTAATCAAACGAAGCAGTTGTTATCCCCACACATAAAACGATTGCATAAAAAAAAAAACTGTAGTCGTACCTTTGTGTTTTAATTTCTTCTTCTTTCCATAAACAGATCAAATAAGTAGCTATGGCTAGATCTTCGTAAACAAATTTCTTGGGATCAGTCTTTTCAGTCCAATCTCTAGAATAGAAATGGCAAGTAAATGGTCAACGTTCAGTAACATTTTTGTTAGCCAACTAAATGAATATGTACGCTATTAGTTTTGCACCATATTTCGCTTTCATGTATTGATACATGTATTGATACGTTTCTTTCGGAACCAGAACATCATGGTTTGCTTTTTTCTTATAGCCGATTTTCTGTTGTATACACCATTTGAAAAGTTTATGAAATATACTTTTCAACGCATATTGCTATACGATATGGTGAGATAATGATCATCATGGAGGTAAGAAAAATCGAGCTTGATTTACCATTTTACTATCTTTTGTTGCAGGTTCATTCAGATCCAAAGGAATAATTTCAAGTTTTAAATAACCCTCTTCAGTTTCAGGGCTTCTATTCAATTATTGTTAATACTTTCATTCTTACCTTTTTAGAAAATCCCAGCGCTACTTACATTGTATAATTTTCTGAAGCTTCTCCTCCTTCACTAATTTTGGTGCTGTAGACAAAACTATACGCTTTCACCTTTAAAAGTCGTCAGTATGGAATAATTTTTCTGATAGTGATCAGAGCATACTTTTGGGTAATAAAACGGCAGCTTCATTTCCTCGGGAGGTTTGGGTAAGTACACAACTCTGCTTTCCCTAGCTTATCAGATCATCAGATTACATTCACCAATTTTGCTTTTTCTTTGCTCAAAGCTTATTATGTGACATTACAGGTTTCATAATACTCTACAGTCTCCTCCAATACAGGATCTTTTGATTTCCGTTTAGGATAAAGCCGTCTGGTAAAAGATTCGACAGGACTTTCGGTGGAGCTACAATGTTCATGACTCTGTGATAGCATATTTTCCTCAACATCTGCTTTATCAATTGGTGGAATAACAAGCTGAGGCTCGAACGTCCATCGTCGCTAACAAATTAACAATTCATCAGATACTGCTCAACGTTCGTATGTAGTTTGGAAACACTCCGCGGCTTGAAACGTACAATCGTTTGCCAAAAAGCATTCTTAGAAGTTGGGACAAACTGCTCTGCTAATACAAACCAACCTTGTCTCGTTGACTTCTTAGGAATTTCGAAATGCAGCGAGGGTGAAAACAGTTGAAAGAGCGATTGTGCGTCTGCTTTGGGCTCCAATTGGCTTAGTTCTTCCTTCTGTTGAGACTTTGCCATGGCACATCTAATCGAATCCAAACCAAGAATAAGAGAACTGATACCTTCGATACAATAAGCCACTTACACTTTAAGTGGCGACGCATAATGTAATTTGCTCTTTTGATATCAATTTTTAAGGTTTCAATGGACAAGCATGAGTGAAGTTGCTAATTTGCTCAATTTCAAGATTTCAGTACATAAGCATGACTGAAGTTTACCGAGCAGTTTCTAGTATTATCGTACGCCGAATGCCGCTGAATACTCAAATTAAGACGTCAACAGTGCGAGATTTGAGGAATTATAACCGTTTGCCAAACGAAACGCTGTACCTCCTTGTTCAGAAACCTCGACAGACGCATGCATGGCAATTCCCTCAAGGTGGACAAGATCCAGGCGAAACAGGTCTGGAGGCAGCCTTGCGGGAACTACGAGAAGAGTGTGGCTCACAGATAAAAGTTGATGTTGTGAACAGAAATCCATTAGGCAGTTATAAATACAAATTTCCTTCAAACTTTAACAGATGGGATACTTCTGTTGGTGCCAACGTAAAGTTATGTGAAGAATACAGCATTTTTATTCAAATACAAAATATTTAAAAAATCATTTTTCAACATTGCTATTGTATTTCTCCAGGTATCCTTTTACTTATCCAATTGGTTAGAAGGTCAATGCCTTCCCGATGGAAAGGAGATTGTCGACTTTGCTTGGTTATCGAAACAGGAACTTTACGAGTATGTCAGTCCGGAATATAAAAGGGCTATTGACTCGTTTCCGTTATGATGTTGTTGAAGCTACAGATAATTTGTGCTGACCTTTCTCAGATCGTGCCTCACCCGTCATCTTTGCTGTCTTAGCGCCGAACTGTATAGCTCTCTTCCAATTGCGACTTGCATTTATTAACCCTAACTGACGAGCAACATGCCTCAATAAAAGCTTTTCACCCAGTCCTCTGTTATACCTTAAATCCATCTTTATATAAATTGGCTGACGACATAACCAATCTACGACGCTGGTGCTTAAAAAGGGGAAACGGACTTCTTTACCATGGTCAGACATGATACGATCGTCTCTGCCTAAATTTCGTGTCGATATTCTATCGATATCTAACTGAACCTATAGCATTTTAAGATTAGAATACTTTTGACAATTGAGCCAACAATATCAAAAAAATAACTTTACTTCTTCTATTAGACGGTTCCAGCCGCCATGTCTGAAAGCCTCTCTATGCCTAGAATAACCACCTAATTGTTCATCCGCACCGAGCCCAGAGATTAAAACTCGAGAATGACTTTCGTATTCCTTTACAGCATATATTAGTGTAGGTACTATTTGTTTTACTAAATTTTTGTACTTACTTGTAATTCACCATCATTATTACGAATAGCACCTGTGATTCAATTGAAACATTAGTATAGATCTGTTACGTTTATATGCATGTTGGAAAGATTACCTCTTCCTCTTGATGCAAACCAAAATGCCATCGCGATACTCTGTAAAATAAATATTGGTCAATTTGTTACCATTTTAGCCATCTTAATATCAGTGCTTGTTCTTATCCCGTACCAAATCCATGACGGTGTCCAACGGATACATCCGGTCAATTATTCGTTGTCGGTATTCCAAGGCTTCACTGTAGGGCACATTGATCTCTACAAAGTTCCATAGACGATGCGGAGCTATACGCCTTAACTCTTCGACGCTTGCTCTTCCAGTCAATCGATCAGGCGTATCATATATGTTATTGATAGGTTCATCCATATGCAACGAATCAGCCGTGTGATCATTTTTATTGTTTTTCTTCTTTTTGCTTTTAGATTGTTTTTGTGCACTCGACTTGGCTTGTTCAGCTCGGGGATTCTCGAAAGCTACGTTTAACAAATCAATCGCCTCCAACGATGGTAAATATTGATCTGCCAAAGCTGCTAAACATATACAATCTAAACCTCCGGAAAATAGAATAGCTACTCTTGGCTGTCCTTTCGTGCTAATAGAACACGGAAAATGCAAAGTGAGTTTGCGGTATAAGTAAACCAGCGCGCCTGATTTAAAATCCTACTTTAAGTATGGTATATCCGCCACCCTTCTCTTTACGGCATCACCAAGGACTGATACAAATTCATTCACCTTTTGTTCCATCTCAATACTCATGCTTGGCTCAACGTTAGCATCCTCGATCTCTTCTAAAGTTGGAATATCTTTGTTCAATTTGTGATACGGCAGTTTCTAGATTGATATGATATGAGTATCTGCTGCTATATTTCCCTAAGTCTAGTGATACTCACAAGGATTGTACTTTCTGTATCTTTGGCGTCCAGATCCTCTGCTGCATACTTCCAAGGTATTAAGCTTAGTGAAAGTCTGCATACTGTGGGTAATTCAAGAGGAGGATCAACGTTGCTCAAATCGATGCGATAAAAACCATTTGCTGGTACTTCTTCCCATGCATTGTTCTCTTCTGGAGAATCTTTTTTAGGAACCATGCAAACTGAACTTAATATAAAATGACCATCAGCTGATCGATGCCATAATAATGATCTGCGGCCTAAACAATCCCGCCCAAAGTATATCTTTTTCATGGCTGCTCTATAGTAAACAAAAGCAAAAGGCCCCTCTATGCTTTGAAGGATATTCAAGATGTCCTTTTCATTTTTTGCATTCTCTAAGTGATTCATCAAGACGTTCGTGTCGTTTTCTTCTTGACCAACCTATAATAGATTACTTCGATCAGTAAGCGTTCACTCATCGATCTATATCTTTATAGCAACTTACTTCGATCCCACCAAAAATTTCACCATTCCAACAAAGAATATTACCGCTGTCCTTATTATATTTTGGTTGAGGGCTAATTTCAGTCCCTCTCAAGTGGAGAACAGTTGAGAAGAATCGAAGCAATAGTGTTCGAGATCCTTCAGTTTCCAACTGTACACACTCCAAATTCTGTGCATCAGGACCTGACGATCAGAAAGTTAATCTACTGTTTTGAGGATTCCAAACTATGGCTACTCTACCTCTTCTTGTATTCAACTCTTGCAAAGTGTTCCATACATCCTGATTTATTGGCTTATCCGGCGTAGTTACAGAAAAGAGTATACCACACATAGTTACATATGTGTTTCGCTAGAAGCCTGAATCGATTTTGATACTTCTTTTGAGTTGCAAAATTTCCAGTACTGCTGCTGCTGTGAGTTTAAATTGGGTTTTTCTGAACGCATAAAGCAAGCATTTTCCAACAGACACATCTAGATTGACTGTTTTCCTTGGAAGAACTTTTTTTAAATACAATATGGTCGTATGTACCGAGTTTTCAATTATAAATTCATTTATTGACAAGAATAATTGATTCGTTTCTTCGTAGAAATTAGGGCTTTATTTGAAAGCTGATCTCGAGAATGTAACCGATCTCCTTCCAGCCGAAGATTTTGAATGGAACTTTAAGGTATTTAATGCAATAGTACCGTTTGACTATAAGGAGCTATGAGTTTCTCGAATAGTTTACTTACATACAATTGCTCGCGGAAAAAGGTACAGTGCACTAGTTGTCACGAGATAGATGAATCCTGGATCACTTTCAACCAACAAGTAAACAACGCTCAAATACGATTGATATAGTTACTACACGCTTTTATACTTATAAAGTCAATGAAATAGGACACCTACGAAATGAATTCTTCACGCGGCTCAGCCAATTTGGTGATGCGCTGCAAGTTTTGCAAGCGTGATATGACTGCCAGTATGTATAGATCAAATGCATGAAAGACGATCATTGTAGGCTGAAAACCGCATGTTAATAACATACCAATATAGGTTTTGAACCATCTTTTAAGATTAAAAAATATGATGCCGAAAATAGTGGAAAATTCCAGCAGATTGCTCAATTTGACTGTCGTGGTATGGAGTTGGTTGATTTTCAGCCTAAGGTATATATATACATAAAAGATAGTCTTGCAGTAAGACATATAATTTTCATCTGAATCACACTGATGGTATGATGTTTTATCTAGGAGCCTTGGAGTGCCAAGGGTTTAGAGACCAACTCAGTATTTGAGGATATTGACCTTACTGAAGGGGAATGGGCAGATTATGATGAAAAGGTACATTCAATGATTCTGAAAGCGAGGGCAAAGATAGTGTCTAATCAATACCGATTGTTAGGCTGGTGAACCCGTGGCTATCAATAATATTGAGGTAGAATTCAGAACAGAAAAATAGATCAATCAGTTCGTAGCAGTGAATTGTAATAAATAAACAAAACCGCGAAAATAAACTTCATCTTAAAACTCCATTTGTTTGTTTAAAACTTTTATATAAAGATGAGCAGGATACAATTACAATGAGGTAAAATAGGTTTTGATTCAAAAGTGACATCCCGTGACTTTTTCTATTTGACACAAAGTCTACATATCAAACTTTTTTCCTCCTCTTTCGTTCAGTCATTCTTTTCCGTTTCTGTTTTTTTTTTTGGTTTTTTGGGTCAACTGTTGTAAGAAGTGGAATATGACGAATTTGAATGCCGTCCCATTCCACGAAAAATCGTACTGGGAAGATAGATTTAAAAGAGAAAAGCATTTTGAGTGGTTATTGACTTGGAATAACATAAAATCAGAAATCATTCCTTTTCTTAACGTGTCTGATGAGATACTTCATGTTGGTACTGAAAATCGTTGCTCAATTATGAACATGTCTTGATTTTACATGCGCAAACCACTAAGTTATCCATTCAAACTTTAATAGGCTGTGGAAATTCAACACTCGCATTTGACATTTTTGAAAGTGGTTACAGAAATATCACAAATGTAGATTACGCTGAAAATGTGATCTCGTACATGAAGTCTGTCACACAGAAAAGGGAAATTGAAGCAAAAATCAATTATTCGAGTATTTCTTGGTATAAAGGAGACTGTTTATATCATCTGCAGTCCTATTTACCAAAGAAAGTATACCCTGTCGTCATTGATAAGAGTCTTATTGATACAATTGCATGCGGTGATGATGACAACCAGAGTCGTGTCAAGAGACTTGCAGCAGAAATCCTCTCTGTGACAGAAACAGATGGACATTGGTTCTCAGTATCTTTTTCAAGTGAACGGGAATATCATTGCCAAATGAACGCAGATACAAATAATGTTTACCATTGGAAAACTAAACGTAAAATACCCATTCAAGTAACTCAACTCAACGACAAGCCAGGGGCACCGCCAATTTATTATTATCTCTACATTAATCAGAAAATAAAAGTTACTTAAGAAGCTATAAATGTAAATGGAATATGCATAATTCTCCAGAGGTTCTTTAACCAAAGGTTTGGCTAATACGACCGCCGCGTTTGACTCTACTGAGACGCCATTCATTAGGCTTTTCATAACGATTATATAAGGGTTCAATTTTTTCTTGCTTCTTTCTTTTGGAGATCTTGTTAGCATCTGCAACACGGAAGAAAGTAGGTGCCGCTTCTGTTAACCATCGTGGGTCGATCGCTGTCACTTCACGCATATATTCTTTTGTTGTGAACACAATTTCGTGATAAATAACCCTAAAAAGAAGCGAGTTTTAGTTTCGGATGGATGCAAAAAATGAACAGAGGCATCAAAGAAATTACTTACCACTCAGGACCCTTATTGAATAAGGCACTAGAAGGGTGAATATATACAGGTGTACCTTCTAACAACGTCTTATACCCTTCCTGCGGGTCCTTTTTCGCTGCATTTCTGAAATAACCAGACACGAGCGCTTTACACACTTTAGTATAGTTACGTCCACAAGATACAATATCATGGCGATATCTAATATCCAATAATGTCAATACTCCTTACTTTGCATCTGTACTATTGTTTTTCGAGCCATCTTACCTGTCCATAATACCTAGTAATTGTTTCCTCACATCTTGAGCACGTTTCATACTTCTTCCTTGAATATAGTTGTCGAAACACCATGCGTTTGAAAATTTACTTCCTTTCCAGCCGTTGTATACAGTCAGAAGTGTCAAATGGTCACCTTCGGGTTGATGGAACTTGGCTTTCTTTTGATCTGCTTGGGCTTGTTTTTCTTTTGGTCGATAAAATACATTCTGAGCTGTCAACATAGCGACAATGGTCAATATCTCTTCTGAGCAGCCCAAATCAACGGACTGAATCAACATCTTTGACAATTGAGGCTCCAGTGGGAACTCTGCCATTTTACGGCCCAAACGCGTCAATAAGCCTTCATCATCCAAGGCTTGCAAAGCATACAGCTGTTCCAAGGCTTGAATTAAATTGTTCTCAGGTGGGGGGTCCATAAAATCAAAATGCAATAAATCGTTGACACCCATTGCTTTCAATGTAAGTACTGTCATGGATAAATTGAGCAACTGAATTTCGGGAATGGTATTAGGCAGCATTTCATTACGATAAGCAGCTTCGGTATAGAGACGGTAACATTTGCCTGGACCTGTACGACCAGCACGACCAGCACGCTGCCTAGCGGCAGCTTGAGAGATAGGAACAACGACCAAGGAATCCATACCTAATTTGGCATCCCACTTGTTTTGCTTGACAAAACCGGGGTCCACCACGTAATAAATGCCATCAATGGTAATGGAGGTCTCGGCAATATTGGTAGCTATAACTACTTTACGACTGCCTGGTGGCGCTGGATCGAAGATACGTGATTGCATTTCTGAAGGCAAGGCACTATACACCGGTAAGATAATCAAATCAGGCACATCATTACCTAATGCTTTCATACGTTCAAACAGAATTTCACATGCTGTGTCAATCTCTTCTTGACCCGTTAAGAATAATAGAATATCTCCTGGAGGTTCAGAAAGATGAATTTGCATAACAGTGATCAAGGCCGCATCCAAATAGTCACTTTCAGGATCTTTTGTATAAAGCACTTCAACAGGATAAGTTCGACCGGGAATAGTGAAAATAGGGCAGTTATTGAAGTAAGTGGCAAATTTATCGGCATCCAACGTCGCAGAGGTGATGATAAGCTTTAAATCGGGCCGTTTTTTTGCAGCTCGTTTAAGTAAACCGAACAAAACATCCGTCGAGATTGTTCTTTCGTGAGCTTCGTCTAGAATAACTACAGAGTACTGCGACATTTCAGGGTCGATAAGACATTCTCTCAGAAGCATACCATCGGTCATGTACTTGATACGTGTTTCGGGACTGGTACAATCCTCAAAACGAATTGTATAACCGACCTCTTGACCTACACGACAGCCCACTTCTTCAGCGACACGCTTAGCAACTGACATAGCAGCCACACGACGCGGTTGCGTACAGCCAATCCTACCCGTGTTTGCGAAACCTTCTTCTGCTAAATATTGTGTCATTTGGGTCGTTTTACCAGAACCAGTATCACCCACAACAATCAACATTTGATTCTAATCATTCAATCGTTTTTAGTCATACAATTTCTCTTTGATGGATGCGAAGAAGCATCTCCTTTTTCACCATGTGATAACTTACTTCATGAATAGCTTGGATAAGAGAGCTGCGAAGCTTATAAATGGGTAGCGATTCACGCTGTTCTTGGATTGACAAACTTGTCACTTTACCAAAGGTAGTTGCGTTATTAAAAGTAGCCTTTTTCCATTCGGGAATCTGATCTGTTCGTGAACTGGCAACAGCACCACGAGCATCTTGAGCGAATTGTCTTCCATTAGGTGCAGCCATAGGATCTAACCACCCAGTATTCACATCCTGCGGCACAGCATCCATTTCTTGTTGCTGTTGCTGTTGTCTTAATTCTCTACGTTCTTTAGCTAAAGATGCACCGGACAATGCTGCTCTGTTCATTGTGCCGTCAGGTACTTTGACTACTTTGACAGGACTCAAATCTAATGTTTGATTCGTCTGTCCCCGTAAAAAGGGTGGCTCTTCTTCTCGTACTTCTACATCAATTTCTTCTTCTGTTTCAACATTGCCTGAAAAATCTAGATCTTCATTTAGCTCTGGATAGTCTGCTGGATCAGCGACGCCAGAGGCAATCAACTGCTTCAATTCCCAACGTTCAGGAGACGACATTCGCTTAATGGATCGCGAGGGAGTATCATCCATTGCCAATTTTGTGGTTTGTCTATCAGGTCCATGAAGATAAGAAGATCGGTCTGGATTTCTCGACTTGATTGCTTCTAATTCTTCATTTGATCTCACTCTCAAGTTGGGACTCAAGTCTTCGCCTGTCTTTTGGTCAACGTCTTTCATAGATAAGCTGACACGAGAGCCAGCGACTGACATCACCTTCACTTTGACACGTTGATGTACTCTGATGATTTCCCTAGGGTCGTTCACACGCCCAGGAATAATAGCTGTAACATGTACCAAACCTTCTACTCGGCCTTTGATCCCTTCCAATCTAACAAATGCACCAAAGTCCTTAATCTGTGTAATTGTGCCGTCATATATCTTATAAATGATGGGTGAATCGTCAAGTTTGCTACTTCTCGAAGGTGACCCATGTCTCCGATCTCTTCTTCTAGGTGAGCGTGAGCGTGAGCGTGAGCGTGAGCGTGAGCGGGAGCGGGATCGAGACCGAGAATGACGTCGACGACGACGTCTTTCGGTCGGTGGACTTTCTCTCCTACGTTTGCTGCTCGTTCCTTTTGCTACTGCATTTAATCCCTCAAGTTCGGCCATCATGTCATCAGCAATTCTTATGTCCTCTTCTCTTTTCTTCTGCCACTCATCATCGTCTTTGATCGCTAAGCCTGGGAAAGCTTGGGCTTTCTCTTGATCTGTATCGTCCCTATGAATTTTCTTTTTTGGCTTTAACGTTTTAATCACACGATCTAAATTCTCAACAAAAGACTCGGGAAAATCAGCCGAAGCGTCTTTTAAAGACTGCTTGAATTTGTTCAAATCTCCATTAGCCTGATCATGAAGATGGATAATGAACTCGGCTGCATTAAAAACAAGGAGGGTTAGTTCGATTGAGCCGAAAGACAGTTTCCCTTTTCGCTCCATTGACCCTACCTAAAACTTGTTCTTGTAAGCCGGTATGGTTGTAAAGTTCACTAACGACCTTCTGAACAAGTGACAAGTGCTCTAATTTCTCAAGATCGTCCATGGTTCCTTTTTTTTTGTAAACGAATACAAGCGTTCAGAAAGGGGGAGACAATTCGTATATAAATGTGGAAAAGCTTGATGCGGGAAAGCGCTTTTGACGGAGTTCATTTCGAGAATTTTGCTGACAGTGTTTAGCTGCTACTTTATTCATTCAGTAACCAATACAACGCTTTTGAAGGGCATCCTTGGCCTCAGGCCAAACACTGAGATTCTAAATACTCTTGTAATAAATTCTAGTCTCACTATTGCATTACAGAAAATACATACTGGAACACTTACTGCAGCAGTTTTAAAGTGACAAACTATGTGAGCCATTGCATTAGAGACCTAGGAGCATTACGTAATATAAGTAAAAAAGCCGACGCTTTTTCAATTGGGTGGGGGTGGGGGAGATTACAAAAGAGAAAATTTTTTTTCCTTTGCAGCCGTTTCCCTTTTTCTCTTTTCCTTAATCATTTAAATTCGAAGAAGCCCCAAAAAATCAAGGATTTTTAAGTGTCTTTGTTATTTTCACAACCCTTTTATAACCCACATATTCGATAACAACTTTTATCGTCTTTCCAATATTGAAAAAAAAGTTTGATCAGTACAGTCAACTATTCTTCTTTGTTTCGCTATAAGAAATACCCAATTTTTATCGTTAAAAAGGAAACCCAAAAAAAAAAAGCCCTAAAATCCATTAACCCTTAACTACTTTTTGAAAATGGCCGAAAGCAGCACTAGTGAAAATAAGCCATCTGTTGTAGAAGACTTTTTCTCAGCTTTATTTGGGAGCAAAAGCACAAGTAGTAATACTGCTAGTAGTACTACGGATAGTCCTAGTTCTGATATTCCAGCTCCTGCTGTAGTTACTACTCTACCTGCTAGTCCTTCTAATTCTACAAACACATCCACAGCTACCAGTGCTATTATTACACCTCCGTTTATTCCAAAAGCAGATAGTCCAAACAAGTCATTCACTACTATTGAAGCAGAACCCAATCCAGTGTTAGCGTCGTCGTCGTCGTTGTCGTTGTCGTTGTCGTCAAATAATAATGCCGATGCTAATAGTATTATACCCGAAGACCACCCACAGCCACCATCAGCAGCTTCTTTAGAAAAAGAAGAGTTCCATGAGCGTGCTACGGAGAAAAACTCTGATGTCATCACTGAAAATTTTGCAAATGTGGAAGAGAAAGGAAAGGTCCTAGATGAGTTTGATGAGTATGCGCTCTTGAGTAGTAGAAAAAATACAGAGCCATCTAAACGTCGTTTTTCTTCATCAAGACAGTCTAACACGACTTCGGATCCTACTCCTGCTAGTCATTCTACTACTACTACTACTACTACTACTACTACTATTATTACTCCTAGTTCTATGCATGGCGATTCGCCAGTTCAGATTTTATCCAAAAAAGAAATTGATTGGAGCACTGTTTCCCCTGAGTCGCGCATGCTAATCCGTCAACTCCCTCAAGGTGTGAATAAGCAGGAAGTTATGGATTACTTTAGCAAGTATGGTGATGTTATTGAAGTTGTTCAGAAAAACTCTTTTGGTTTCGTTCATTTTGAGAAACCAGACATGTGTGCTCGTGCTGTAAAGGCTGAGAATGGCAAAATATTCAATGGTGTTGTATTAGGTAAGAAAAACTTTAATTTGTTCAAGAAAGTTTATATTATGAAAAGGAGAATTTACAATTATTTTATTTATGTCCTTATTGATGTATGCGTACATTTACACGTGTGTGTGTGTGTGTGTGTGTGTGTTTGTATCTGTGTGTGTGTGTACGGTATTTGTTTTTTTATCTTTGAATCCTATACTATGTAGAATTAGAGATATGCAAAAAGAAACCTTTCTTTGCACGTGCTCGTGAAAATGTGCATACATCTGCCACCCGTAGAACAGATTCCCCGCCTCAACGCCGTCGCCGTGAACGCTCCGTCGATTTGGGACGCAACCGAAGCCGTTCACCTCCACGTCAACGTGTTCGAAAGAACGATCCTTCTAAGGCTTTAGAACGCAATAATTTCAGAGGTCGCCAGGAACAACATAATTTGGATAACCACGACAGAGCGAAAAGTAGAAATGATTTTGGAAAGCCAGGTGCTATGCACAATTATGGCTCGAAACAAGCGACTTCCATGTACCAACCTAACTTTAAGAATTCTTTGATCCTTCGTAAGAATAACATTGTACCTGTTGTCCAGATTATATCATGGAGTGATGCCTATCGAGGGTTTGTTGCGACAGTTGAAAAAATGTTTGTACAAAATCGGATAAGTACTTCTTCTGCTACTTTATATTATACAAAGGATAATCGAGAAAACGTCGTAAAGCAAATGGTTTTAGAAGGGGTCAAGGCGCTTGTCATGATCGATCGTGCTAATGAAGCCAAGCATAAAGTTTATTTGCAAGTGTTTGCTATGAACCAGAATGGTGGTGTTCATTTTGATGGTATGAATGTATTGCGATTCATTATACTTTATTATTAGGATGAAACTAACCAAAGCTATTTTGTCTTGATTTAGAATATGATAGCGTAACTCCTATGGAAGCAGTCAACATTGTAAAGCGTTCACAACCTCAAGCCCCCCCTTCATTACCAGCTCAACCACGGCCTTATTATAACAACCCACCTACTTTCGCACCTCTATCTCAAGCGCCACCACAGCCTATTCAGTATCATCATCATCAGCAACAGCAGCAACAACAACAACAACGACAACAACAACAACAACAACAACAACAACAACATCAACTACATCAACTACATCAACCCTATATTCCACAATCTCAACCTGCAGCCCCGCCATTAAACATTGATCCTAATACCTTGAAAACAGTTCTCAACATGCTTCAAGCACAAAATAGCTCTGTACCTGTTGCACCTGTACAGCCCTCCATAAGTCAACTTATTGCTACTTTAGCTTCTGGTTTGAATGTGAATACTCCTTCTCCTGCTCAGGCTCATTCAACCCCGCCCATTTTCCCTGGTGTCACAACCTCCAATAATACCACACCTGTTGCACCGGCCTGTATGAATGCCCCAGCACAACCCTACGCACCACCTTCTTCAATACAGCAGAATCAAACATTTAGTCCTCCGCCTATATCTTCACAAGTACCTTTTCCAAATGCAGCGACCACTGCAAGTCAGCCTAATATTGCCGCGCTGTTAAGTACGGCAGCTACGGGCAATCCTGCTTTGGCATCGTTGCTATCTCAGGTTACTGCTAGTTTAAGCGCTACTAATAATATCAACCACAATCATCACGTTCCCTCCAATCATCCTCCAGCCAACCCCTTTTCACCATCAATGAATCAACGAAATACACAAACACCACCAGCCTCCTCGTCTTCAGAGTACGCCAACCAGGCTCGTCCTGGTTACAATTATGGCGCGTATACACATATGTGAGATGATGATTCAAAGTACTTTTATTAAACTTTTTTTATCCCGTTTTTTTTTTGGGGCATTCCCTCTAAATTATCTTTTATCATTGTTGATTAATCAGCCTAATGTATTGTAACAAGTGCAAGGATGTGACTTGATAGCAGGTCTCTTTTAGATACTATTTTATTTTCCTTCATTTCATGCATCTGGTTCATTTTGTCATCATCGACCAATGAGAACATAATAAAATTCTTACGTATTATCTTTATGATTGGATGAAAAGATAACCATATTTACAAAACTGTGTGCACCGGTCTTTTTAGCTGTCTCATAAAATTAATGCCTCGTTCCTCCACAACGGTCATATAAATTCTCCCACTTTTTTTTTTTTCATTCTGTTTCCTTCTTTTCTGCTATACTTTTCTCTCGCGTATATTTATTTTTTTTTCAATCACAAAAAATGGTTGTCGCTGTTGCTGTTCTTAAGGGTGCTGAAGTTTCTGGTGTTGTCAAGTTCACTCAAGCTTCTGAAGATGCCAAGGTTGTCGTTGATGCCTCTTTCACCGGTTTGAAGCCTGGTAAACACGGTTTCCATATTCACGAATTCGGCGATACTACCAACGGTAAAGTATCTAAAAATGAAACACTAGAGTGGTGTGGATGGAGCAGTGTGTGCCGCCCAGACGAGAGAGAGAGAGAAAGAGAGAGAAGACCATAGAACTGTCAAAAAGAAAATATGACTAATCTTTTTACACATCCCAAAAAAATTTAGGTTGTATTTCCGCTGGTCCCCACTTCAACCCTCATAATAAGACCCACGGTGCCCCCGATGCTGAAGTTCGTCACGCTGGTGACTTGGGTAACATCGTTGCTAATGACAAAGGTGAAGCCAAGCTACATATGGAAGATGCTCAATTGAAATTGATCGGTCCTTTGTCTATCATTGGGTAAGAAAAGAGTATTTGTAGGCGTCTCCCCATGTCAGGATATTAACAAGTTTTTTATCTTTTGACACTCAGTCGTACCGTCATTGTTCACGCTGATGAAGATGACCTCGGTCTCGGTGGTCATGAGCTCTCTGCCAGCACTGGTAATGCCGGTGATCGTTTGGCTTGTGGTGTCATTGGTGGTAAGTACTTTATGTGATCAATGTATCCCGCTCTTTTAAAAGCGCGCAGTCCATTGATGAGTTCCTTTTCCCTTCTCTTATTCACTGTAGTCACCAAGCAATAAGTTTCTCATTCACTCTACCTTCTGGAAACATTGAGAAAGCAAGTTGCCAATAGTGCAGCGTTTTTGTAACAAAAAAAAAACTTTTGTATTTATTTTCTTATTTTTGCCAAAAAAAAAAGCCCAAAAGCAATGAACAATAAAAATTTCTCAAAAAACGTGGATATCGGCTTTTCTTTTTTTTTTTCACGGGTGGGGAAATGCGGGATCTATGTAGAATTCAGTTCTCTGAGTATTGCTTCTAAAATGTTTGTCGTTGCTGACTGTCTTGCTAAATCTGTCAAATCCTATCAATATCAGACCTGCATGTTAGTTTGTAGTTGATGTTTGGTTTTTGGTTCTTTTTCTGGTGTAGGCTCACCTTGCATAAACCTTGTTGATCTGGTTTGTTTAAAAACTGATAATTTTTGATAATGAATAAATAGACTTGATTGTTCAAATGGGTATTGTCAAGTAACAAATAAAAGAAATGATGCAAAGCATCGAGTAATTGTTCGGGAGTTGCCATGTCGGTATGTAGATGATGACGTTTGGCTCTTTTAATGGTTGCTTCCCTTTGCTCTTCCGTCAAGACACTCATTTCAGTCTCGATGAAGATGCACCAATGCATACATTCTTTAATGAACTCAACATCCCACACAGCGACTTGATCTGTTTTGGCCATATGGACCACTGTACTGTAATTTCCGACAGCTTTCTCGAGTGATAGATGACTCATTCTAGAGATTTTATTCAGGAGAGAGGAACATTCTATGGGTAACAAACTGTAACAACACGAACAAATAGATAATTAAAAACAAAAAAAAATAAAAAAATAAAAAATATACAAGCAATTGGGGATCTCTAAATGTGACTTTTTTCAAAATCTATCCTCCAAAATGTTGAGCTGTACAAATGTCTTCAAGGCCTTTTCATACACGCCCAAAAAGATGCTTCCGCCTATGGAAATCCACATCACACGAGGTCCAATGCCAGAAAATAAAGCTCGCGGTCCTTCCTCTGCAGCGATACGTTTCATGGTGGAAACAATGCCAGCATAATGCTTTGCTGTGTGATTTTTGTTGGAGAGCATAATTCGCGTTTTACACACATCCAATGGCGTTGTGGCGGCGGCTGCAATCCCGCCCGCGATCGACCCCATGAACGCCGCTTCATAAGGTTCTGTACGGCGTCCCTTGAGATTAGCATAAGTACGCTTAAAGTATTCGTACAGAGGGAATTGGATACATGTAAAAGGAATTTCACGCACAACGGTCGATAAAAATCCGCGATACAGGCCTAAAATACCTTCTGTTTTGAGCACATGGGCTACAGCAGCGGACGTTTTGTTGAATTGCTTTGTTTGCATTCTTTGCTTGATGACTTCGGTCGGCACGCGCACTGTGCAAGCAATCGTTTCACCGAGAGAGGCTGCTGTCATATGCACGATGGGAGCGTATTTTTTGTCATCGATGGTGGCTCCCAAAATACGTTTGGAGGCTTCATAGGTCACAAAGAACAAAGAGGCTGTAAAAATATAGGCCAGAGAGGTTAAAAAGCTTTTCTTTGTGTCAATCCTATGCTGTCGTTTCCCCCCAAGCTCCTACCTCCTGGTGCACTACCGATAACAGCCGTCAGCAAACCTGAGTAGATGCCACGAAATCCACCGGAAGCGAGGAATCCGTGTTGTGATTGTAAACGCGTCTTGATGGTGTCTAAATCAATAACAATGACATTAGCCTTCATTCGTGCCATTCGATCTTTGAGAACATCCGGGCGATGACATCACTACGGCTCGTTGCGAACTTGCCTAATGGAAAAAGAGCCGTATCTACAGCTGTGCCTGCACAAGCACCGGCAACTAACGCTTGCTTTAAATTCCCTTGCTGACTATTGTTCTTGGTCATAATTTGGCTTTAATTTTTTAAAGGTGCTACTGCCAAAAAGGCCATGATCAAAATTTTTGTTTTTTGCCCCTTGGTTTTGGTTGTTTTTTTTTTTTAATCTTTTGACATATAAGGGAAAAGGGGGTCTAGAGTTTTTCTTTTAAAAGTCCTGTTGCTTGCATAATGCATTGATTATGTAATTGAAAGTTAAAAAGTTCGCCTTTTAAGGCTAAATACAGAAAACTAAAAGAAGGGCCTTTCAGTTGTATTGTTACAGCACCAACGGCATTTGTGAAACCGTCCTCTTGCTTCTCATGGCGTCGTTGTTTGGTTGATAAAAGAGAACAAGTCAGGCCCTCCAAAAGTTTTCAATGTGCCATGCTCTGCGCACCTCCCCCACCCCTAGCAGCAATCACTAAGATTTTATTAAAGAGCAAATTGCGTATTTCACCAGCGCAACGATGGCTGATGCATATCTTATCATTGGTGTCTCTCTCTCTCTCTCTCTCTATCTCTCTTTTTCTTTCAATGGATGATGAACGATGTGGGCACTCTTTCACAGTAAATATGAAATGAACAGACCCATATCAGCAGCCATAATGACAATAAGGAAAAAGCTTTTGCAGGAGAGCGAAAAGAAGGCTCATTGTCAGTATGCCTAGCAAAAAAAAAAAAAAAAAAAAAAAAAACGACAAGAGGGTCCTTTCTATGGATGTGCATAGTTGCGTGATCGGCTTTTTTTTTTTTCCCTGTTGAAAGCACTGTTATAGAACCTTAGTTATCTGCAGTACTACTATGACAATTCATTCTTCATCAAAACTCTAGAAAACCATGGTCACATGCCGTAGAGATGAAAAAAGATATTTACAAGAATTACTTTATTCTGTGGAGTGGTATACGTTAGGGTTGGGTTTTTTTTTGGTATTTTTTCTTTTTTTTTTTTTTAAATTGCCATAGAGAAAGTGGGATTAAAGGTATAATAGAAAGCCTTTGGTATAGAGTATTAGTAGTAGTAGTAGTAGTAGTAGTAGTATTGCATAAGGATAAATATATATATATATATATATATCAATATATATATATATATGCGTGTATGTTATAAAAGAAACCTGTTAAAGGCACTAGTATAAGAATTGTATATGGATTACTTTTTTCTGTTTTTTTTTTTTTTTCTTTTTCAGGAGGAGTATGTGGAAAAGGGAGAAGATTAATTTTGCAAATAAATTATTCAGAAGGGGAGAAGATGTATTAGAAGATATGCTTAGAAAGAATTAATAGAAGATATGTAAGGAATTATAATGAAAAAAAAAAAAAAAAAAAAAAAGAAGGCCATGCAGAAGGTTAAAGTTAAGATGTATGTTTGTGTGGTTGCGTACGTTTTCAAAAATGCGCACAACCGTTTGTATGGGATGCTGAGGGGGAGGGGAGTTTATATGCTGATTAGTTTGTGTCTGTGTTCGTGTAATGCAATGCTGTAAGAAAAGAGTCGACTACGCTTATAAGGATGTGTGTATGTCTGTGTGACTGAAACATGAGATAATAACTGTTGCTGTTGTTGCTAATAGGTGAATGATGCGTATAAATTATTCTTTTTGTTTTGTGGGTTTTTTTTTTTGTTGGTATCGATTTGGGATATCTGTGATTTTCCATAGTTTAAAACTCGAAAAACCAAGGGTGATTAAGGACCTGGTGGATGGAAGGTCTTTTTTCGGGAGAGCGATTAAGCATACAAGAGATGAGGTTGTAACATTCGGGAGATACGCTTCTTTTTGGTTGAGCAAACTGACCAGCGATTGCCATATTGGAGTCGTAGAAAGGGACTTCACCAAATAGAATTGTATAGAGTAACACACCAAGTGACCAAATTTCTGCAGGTTCAGCACGGTAGGGTCTACCTAATAAGATTTCCGGTGAGGCGAAACTGACAGTGCCGTAAAATTGACTGAACAAATAATTAGTGTTATCGCCATAATGACGCGGTAGGAGTACAGCAGAACCAAAGTCGATCAATTTGACCTGTCATCATGGATCGTGAGAGACATGGATAGGGTTAGCAAGAAAGATAAAAATAAAAAAAAAAAAGAGTTTTTGCAAAATTGTGGGGGGGGTGGGCAGGTACCTGAAAGTGATCATCAATGACAATATTTTCATCCTTGATATCACGATGGCAAACGCCAATTTTGTCAAGGTAAGCAACACAGGAAGCAATTTGCTTGAAGATCATTTTAGCGACAGGTTCTTCGAAAGAGTGGTGACGTTCGATACATTCAAATAAATCACATGAAGTACGTCTCTTGATAACACAAGGCGCTTCTTGCTGTTGTTGATTCATTTTGTTGGTTGTTTCAAAGGAAGGGTACTCTTCAAGAGGAGTGTCGATAGAGCAATAGGAGCTTGTACTGCCAGAAGAAGATGTTTCTGATAGCGCTGGAGATCTTGGTTGCTCAAAGTGAGTAGTTGTGTAGTTGGTGTTGCTGTTGACAGCGTTGGGTGTAGCTGACCATTGTGTGCCATGCAACTCCATGACGAGGTAGCAAAAGTAATTGTCTTGATAAAAATCAACATAGCCAATAACGCTTGGGTGTCGAACATTCTTTAAAATATAGACTTCCATTGGGATCGGTCCAAGTTCGCGATCTTTCACCCAGTTGTGTAAAGGCACTTTGTTACGAAAGATAAACTTTACTGCTCTTTCTATACCTGTTGAGCGTTCGCGAGCTGATAAAACAAAGCCATAGCCACCTGAACCCAATTCTTCGCCAATGATGTAGTTATGAAGAAATGCAGGATGAAATTTGTAGCTAGACAGGAATTTGTTGGTGTTTGGCGTCGTTTGCACGTCTTGCTTGGAATTAACATTTATTTGATAGGGTTGGTTTGATTGCGTAAACATCTTTGCTCTGTGTGTGTCTGTTAATGCAGTTATACTCGAATATGAAGAGAGGATGAATACAGTAGGATTGGTAAGTATATGATACACGGAACTGGATATAAAAAAAAAAAAAAGAAAGAAAGAAGGTAGGAAAGGAAAGAAAAAATCCGACTATTTAAATAAGACGAAAGTAAGGGGAATATTTGATAGATCAGATATATAATATCTCTTTGCTGAAAATTAAAGAATACAGAAAAAAAAAAAAAAAAAAAAAGTATCAACACTAGTAAAGTGATTTACGTATCATCATCATACAAAAAGGAGAGCTCTAATAGATCATTGAAACTCAAAATGAAAAAAGTTGAAATTCATCGACAATATCATAAATATTTTGCTTGGACAAAGTTTATACAATGGAATGTTGGCAGCTCCTGAAATAGAGGCCAAAAAGTTTTCAATAGGACTATGTATTGTTCTCTCTACTACGACACCCTTTCATCTGATTATCAATGATCAAGAAGCTCTGTTACTAAGAATTTACGTAAAAATATAAAACAAACTTATTCGCATGCAGGCAGGCTTGATCGGGACGTTGGGAAAAAAGACGCTCAGTTTCAAATAGCTGGATAAATAAACGTCTCTCCTATGCAGTCAATTATTGTTCCACCATGCCCATGATGTACTGCAAATTTCTTGTTCCTGAGTAATAAAAAATAATGAAATTATACAGTACTGTCAGGAAACACTTTTTTTCTTTATGTTACAGAGGAGGGGGTATGTGTGTGGGTGTGTGAGTGTGAGTGTATGTGTGTGTGTGTGTGTGTGTGTGTGTGTGTGTGTGTGTGTGTGTTTGTGTGTGTCTTTTGCTCTGGAAGGGGGCTTCTTTATTATCCCTTTTAAGGGTACAATGAATCTCATCGAAAACAAATGATGCCATGCAATTTATTCAGTCCTATTAGCACATGCTTACAACGTACATTTAATTTTATTTTTTCTAAAGCCTAGAGAAAACGCGTGTATATTCGCGCACCACGATCCAATCTTTATTCTGAGCTGTATTGTTAGACTGCTCCTCCTTTTATTGTAATTAATAAAAAAGAAAAACAAAGAAAAAAAAAAAAAAAAAAAAAAGACTATCGTCTCTCCTCTTTTCATTGGTATCACGATGACTACTTATGTACTTGGAGCCCTTTCGTAAATCATAGTATACTATATAGTAACAAAATATGTCCTGAAACTATTTTTAGCTTTGTTCAACTCCATTTCCTTTTTCTCCATCAGTTCCTTCAGCGTCTTTTTTCCGGCTCATGAAATCTATAAGGGCTCTATAACAGAACTCATATTGTGATTCGGTCTGCACCATGGTTGTACGGGCTTTACGGATTTCATTCGTTATATGATAAATAGGATCTGTAGGCGAATAAGGATTTTGTCGTAGGTAGGTCTCTGCAATATCAAGCACGCAAAAAGTGCCTGTTCTCCCACACCCTGCGCTGCAATGAACGACTAAGGGTGGTTGTTGCCGTACCGGATTCAATTGTCTTGCTAATTCAACCAAGTTGATGACGCTTGTCGTTGTCTTTGGTATGCCATGATCAGCCCAACCCAAGAATTGAATCTGACTCACTTTACGTTTGGCCAGCAATTTTGCGTCATCCCCTTGGCTGTAAAATTCAACGTTCATTGTTCTGATGATACACTCGGCTTCTTTATTGTGTTGATCCTTTTTTGCATGGTATACTTTCACTTTCACCTTTTCATTTTCCATCTCAAGTGGTTGCTCTGGCAGAGACCAGTATCTTTCGCATTTCTTTTTGTTGTTCTCAATCTCGGCCGTTAAACATACTATGACTGCTACGCCATTCTCGACGACCATTCTCCAGAAATCGATGATGGTTCTTTTTAAAGGGCCTTGTGTTGCGATATACAGTTTTTTTATTTTAAAAGGTGCCATAATATAGCTTGCATTGATATAGTCATCGTCGCTTTCACCTAGTTGTGGATTTCGAAGTGCCACTCGACACCCATCGTAAGGCAGAATGTCTGAATATCGGTTGAGCTCGCTGTTATTTCGTGCTGCTTTCATTTTACAAGTTTTCAGTGACTTTCGGTATTTTTCTCTATCATTCAACTTCATAAAACCTGTCTCTACAAAGTCCTGAAACTTCATTTCATCTGACATGAACCTTTTGAAGAATTCTGCTGTTGTTTCCTGAGGCATTTTTATTGTTTACAAAGTAGGCAAAGATCGGTGGAAGAAAAAAAGAGAGTTGAAAGAATGAAAATAAAGAACGGGTAAGGGAAGAAGTAAAAGATGTATTAAAAAAAAAAATGTGTGTATAAAAACTTGTTGCATAGTCACGGGCTACATAAACTGATCTTCTGTATGGAAAACTTCCATCGCCTATGTCGTTAATTCATCGATTGGACGAGTTTGTTAATGTCAAACTCTCGATCACCAGCATCACCACCTTCAACATAATGCTTGAATTTTCTTGGCTTCCACGACACTTTCTTATGTCCATTTGGATTACTCAATTTGAATGGCCATAAAAAGCTGTTGACTTGTTTGAAATTGTCACCCACAGTAAAAATCTCATGAATCACGTCTTCTATACAAATAATACCTAGCTTTCCCAAGTGTTCATTTATAAGCGCATTATCTGTGATGGGTATTCTTTGTCCGTTGACTTTGGCAAAGCCTCTCTTATAGATCAATTCTCGTACTGTCTTCAAATTAGGTGGGCCATAGGTCACATAAGGCTCAATGATTTGCAACATTTGCAGTGTCGCTTTGTTCACCTTGACAAATACACCATTGTTGGTTTGAAGCAGACGAAAGAGTTGTAATACTTTCTTCACCTTGGGATGAATATCATTGATACCGCAAATACGAATGACAAAATAGAGCTTCGGTTGGGCTGGTACATAGAAGTTGCCGTTGCTTTTGGCCAGTCGTCGTAGCCGTAGTTCGTCGTTTTCTTTTCTTCTGTATTCTTTGATATAAGCATCGGCTTTTTTGAACATGAGCTTTCTTGCATCTTTCTTTTCTAAAGCTTGCTTTGCTTGCTCCACTTCTTTTTCAGCATCGGTTTTTTCAACTGTTTTCCTTTTTTTCAAAAGGGTTTCTGGCACATACACCTCATTTTTAGTAGGTGTGCTAAAAGGGGAAGAGACGTGAACATGCTGGTTACTTGTTACAATTTCATATCACCTTATACCTGAAGCCCATTTCTGAGAGAGAAGCAGCGATAAGAGAAAATAATGAATATTGTTGGCCTTTTCCGTCTTTATTATTTGTAATAGTGCCAGCAGCCTGTTTTAGTTCTCAGAAAAAAAAAACCTGTTCAATGAGCTGTGAGCGGGAAATAAGCGCAAACCCATTGCATCGTCATGAAGAGCAGTAGCAATATACGCATCGGCAACAGCGGTTAAGTAAAAACACGTATAAATCAATTAAAAAAGTATTAACAAGGAATCTCTTTGTAATAACTGCACTCCTTTCTCATCGGACAATGCAAAAGAACTTTTTCGTTGAGGGAAACAAGAATAACTATATGAACTGTCGATCTCTTTTTCTGCCTGATATTACAACTACAATTCGAACGAATCGAACAA
The DNA here is from genome assembly GCF_025528875.1 of Mycotypha africana. Taxonomy (NCBI): domain Eukaryota; kingdom Fungi; phylum Mucoromycota; class Mucoromycetes; order Mucorales; family Mycotyphaceae; genus Mycotypha; species Mycotypha africana. The sequence continues at coordinate 527,565 of NW_026515735.1, read as the reverse complement.
AGGTTGACAATCTAGATTTGTAGATCAATCAACACTAGTTAGGAGATGTTTTGCTTAAAGGCACGACGACTTTTGCCATTGTCAAAAATTGAAAAACTTAAAGTTTCATGGAGGGACCTTTGAAAGAAATGTAGGCTCAGGTTTTCTTTGTCGTTCACATGGGAGTCAAGCCAACATAACTCCTCCTTCCTTTCAATATTGGAGATCGTCCAAAGACAATTAAACGCACTATTCTTCATGGAGAAACACGGCCTGAAATGACATGGCGTACTTTCCTCTTTGTTTTATTATCCACTTTAAGAATTCGGACAATAAGCTTTAGGTTCGTTTCGATGCATCATCGACCTGATGGGATGACAATAATGACATTTCTCAGATTTAGAAGTGGGTTCTTCAACCTTCTTATTTAGCTTAGCACAGACTTGGTCAATTTTAAAGATTGATTTTTTGCTCTTCCCTTTCAATAAATTAATGGGACTTGAAACTCAATTCAACTTTTTGGTACCTTAACAAATCAGAAACCATCTTGTTCAGGGCAGCAACTGATTTCCTTTTTGTATGACATGATAAAGTAAATGGAAAGTCATATTCCAATGAACACTCACTCCCTTTAATTCCCCTTGCTTTTATTTCCTTTTCTTCCTCTCTCCCTCCTTCTGCGTTTTAGTTGGTTATTATGACCTCTTCAGACAATACACTCGAAAGTATCCCTGCTGATCAGCAAGGAAGTTTTTCCTCATTCTTGAAAACATTAGCCTCATTCACTGGTGATCTCTCTAGCTTGACTTGCCCTTCATTTTTATTGGCACCTATTTCGCTACTTGAGTATTCGTAAGTTACATAATAACATCAGCTGGCGATGTGCTTGATTTACTTTAGCACATCAGCAACTTACTTTTTATTTGCTCGCCCTCACTCATAGCTCATTCTGGGCAGATCAGCCAGGACTTGTAAGTGTATACATAGGTTTTTCTTGTTTTTCTCTTCGCGCCTAGTGTCTCACCTTTTTTTTTTTTTTTTTTTTTTTTTTTTTTTGCACTATGGATGTCTTAAGTTATGTAATGTTAGTAAACCAGATAACGCGGAAGAGAGATTCTATGCAGCTGTTAAATGGTTCATCTCCTCTTTAAATGGCTCTTTTTCAAGTCGTGTTCCTAAGGGCGAATGGGAAAAGAAACCATTCAACCCTATTCTTGGGGAACAATTCCATTGTCAGTGGGAAGACAAAACTCGAATCGTATGTGAACAAGTATCGCATCATCCTCCTGTATCTGGCTTCTATATCGAAAATAAAGAAGCGGGTGTGATTGTAAACGGCCATGACGGCCAAAAGACTCGCTTTTCAGGCACACAAATGTTAGTGGATCAAATTGGTTACTGCACTCTCCAATTGACGGAGCGCAACGAAACATATTTGTTCACTTTGCCTTCCGTTTCTGTGAATGGTATCTGGTATGCTGGTAAGTTGTTTTACGCGTGCAGAAAAGAGCTGATGAATGTCCACTAGAAATCTTACTTGTTCTCGGGATTCACCATACACCTTCTTCCACCCTCTTTTACAAACACAGCACCTTATGTTGAGTTATACGGCACTTCCTTCATTCACTCCACCACTGGATACTTTGCAACGATTGAATATACCACGAAAGGTTGGATTTCCGGAGAAATTCATCATTTCAAAGCCTCTATCACTCACGACACGCTTCTCTCCACCCCTACTATCATTGAGGGTCAGTGGACGGGTAAATCGACCATCTCAAAGAATAAGAATAAAGCAGAACCCTTCCTCGATTTGACAAAGCTCGAAAAGCCAATGCCTTCCGTCAAACCTGTGGAAGAGCAACATGAATTAGAATCACGTCGTGTTTGGAAAAAGGTCTCGGAAGCTCTCAAATCAGGAGATTATGCCACAGCTTCCACAGAGAAAACATGGATCGAAAATCAACAACGTGCTCTTCGCAAAGAACGCGAGACAAAAGATGAGAAATGGACACCTGCTCATTTCGCTTCTGTCGAAGGTGAAGAGTTGTATGACAATTTACGTGAACAGATCAAAGCAAAGGCTGGTTCGAAATTTGTAGATACCATGGGAATGGGTGGATGGAAATTCAAATCATCAGCTTAAACGAATGCCATGCAATCTATCTCATAGCGGCGTAGAATCTTATATAAATATTATCCATTACTGAACACGCGAAAGAAAGCATCCTACACAGTTTAGTCAATGGGTGTTCTTTTGCACTAATTTCAAAATCTATATAATACTCTACAAACGGCTCTATGTCGTCCTACAAAGATATTATTTTTATACTCCTATAAATGCTTTTTCGTTTTCAAATAGGATAATGTATCCATTACTGGAGAAATAGATTCTATTCATAAGTAAGAGTGCCTCTTTTTTTTTCACTTTGTAGGATGCGGGAAATATCAGAAATGGAATCATCTACTGTTTAACAAGGGCTAAATTCTTGAAACTGCGTAAAATACGATCAGTGACCCTTTTATCACGTCTTTTCTTTGTGAGGAGGTAGGAAAGGTCAGCAATCACGGCTGGCGTTATAAAATTATCCTTATCCTTATCCATATGGTACGTTGAATCTTTAGCTTGGTGAGATATTTGTACTTCTTCTGCTACCACGGTTGCTCGTTCAATCACTTGACGAGGTATGCCCGCCATGGAGGCCACATTCATACCAAAGGATTTTTCACATATGCCTGGTGTTAATTTGTATAAGAAAGTGACATTTTGCTCGTTTTCGTCGACCATGTAGCCCCTATTGCATAAATGTTGGTTCATAAAAGTCAATAATGTTTCAATCAATGGGAAATGTGCGTGGCGATGGTGGTGGCATGATACTTACATATGCATATTGTTGATTTCAGGGTTACGCTCGAATTCTTTACACAACGTTTGATAGTGAGTAGCGAACATACCAAGGCATCCAATATGTGTCGACAAATAATGTAAGACAGAGTAGGCAATGGAATAACCATCAAAAGTTGAAGTGCCTCGTCCAAGTTCGTCCAAAATGACCATAGAGCGTGGCGTCGCTTCCTTCAAGATTTTAGATGTTTCAGCCAATTCGACCATAAATGTGGACTGGCCACCCATAATATTGTCGTTGGCGCCAATACGGGTATATATTCTATCGCATGGTGTCATGCGACATGATCTGGCAGGTACATAACCTCCCAATTGTGCAAGTATGATGGCGACACAAGTCTGTCTGAGCAATGTTGATTTACCACCCATGTTAGGGCCGGTAAGAACAATGATACTTGCTTTATCGTTGCCTAATCCAACGTCATTCGGTATAAAATCAGTCGCGATGCTACGAATTGATTTTTTGTTAATATTGCTATCTTGTATTTATAATCAGGTATGACGAGAAAAAAAAGGGGGTGCTCACCCAGGCACGACACAAGGATGTCTTAATTCCTCAAATTCGATTACACTTCTTTCTTGATCGACGAATTCAGGTCGGCAGCAAGGTTCTACGGTCGAAACAGACGTAAATGATGATTTAATTTCTTCATTGTATTCATCAGCTCCAAAAATCTTATTACCTCCCATATTAGCAGAGCTTTTTGCCAAACCAAACAACGCATCAACATTCGCGATAATCTGTACCGCTTGCAACCATATATTGTAATTCTTATCGAATGCTGAATACACTTCTAAAGCGAATTCTTTAACGAATGCATTCTTTGTCTCCAACAACTCTTTGTATTCTGTGACCATGGTCTTGATCGTTTGATCCCAGTAACGCGACACTTTACTAGTACTTGAAAGTTGAATCCAATTGTCGGGAACCTTTACATTCTTAGGCACCTCCATTTGATATATGTCTTTACCGATATCCTTGAAAGTGACAGAAGAGCACTTGAGTTGCTTCTTCACAGCTTTCAAATGATCTTGAAATTCATTCTCCTTCTCTACAATCTGTTCATTCAATTCATCCCATCTCTCGTTATGACCACTGCGGGGTATAATTGTCCTTGTTTTCTGGTAATCGACTTCGACGTCAGCGGTAATAAACGAGTCAAGAATATTTTGTAATTCATCATCAATGCGGGGAAACTTATCTATCCATTCGCCTAATAAGCTAGAGTGAATATCCATTCGACTTTCCTTTATCTCATTCATGATATTGCTTAGTTTTTCGAAGCCTTGAAGGGTGTTCAAGAATTCCTTCACCTTGATTCTCCCTGAATGAATACGTGATATCAATCTTTCCAGATCTGGTAAAAAGGCCAACTGTTTAGCCAAGGATTGCTGCAATTCAATCAAGCGCATAAAGTCCTCCACGGCATCCAATCGAGCGTTAATTTCCTCAATCTTACGTAGAGGGTGACATAACCATTGCTTGAATAAACGTTTACCGAAAGGTGTGATGCTGTGGGACAGGAGTTTATAAACAGTGCCTTCTGTAGTCCCGTCGTGCGAGTTTTGGAAGATTTCCAAATTGGCTAAAGTTTGGCCATCAAGCACTAATGAAGTAGCGTTGCGAATAGGATCATACAAATGAATGTTCTTGGCGGAAAGTAATTCTTTATCAAGCTTCAACTATTAATCGACTTTCAATCAGTATTCTCAAAGCCATTCTCTATTTCGAGGCAGAAATATCCATGGCGGGTACTTACAGATCTTAGATACCAAATCAGAGCGCCGAAGGCTGACATGAGTAAAGGGTCTGCTTCAGCTTCTTTCATGGCAATATTGAACTCGGTTTTCCGATCTCCAACAAAATATTCATGTATTTCAATCTCGTCTTTCGCTGTTCTGGCATCCCAAAACTCAGTTTCTGGCAATAACATATTCCAGAGGGGCTCATTTAGTATAGACTTGAGTAATTTGGTGGAAGTTCTAGATAAGCGGCCCTTTTCTGTCACAAGCTCTCTCGGTTTAAGTTGCATTATAAGTGTTTCAAATTTAGTGCGGTGAAGGTCGTCTTCAAAATGAACCAAGTTGAATTCGGCCGTGGCTGTATCAACGAAACAGATACCAAAGCTCGGTGCGGAGGACTCATCACCGCATACTTCTTTGATAGACATACAGTATGTACCCAACTCATTCGTTAATAGTCCTGAATCAACCAAAGTACCAGCTGTCAAAATAGAGGTTAATTCTCTACGAATGACTTTGTCTGCTTTGCTTGTCTTTGTATCAGCCTTTTCACGCATTGATTTGCCAATGGCTGTTTCCATTTGGTCCACTCTAGCAACTTTATATCTGTAAAGAATGGTTTCATTAATGAAGGAAGCGATGGCGGGACTATAATTCACTTCATTGATGTATTTACCCTTTTGCAATGAACTGTGCAGTCCAATAATCAAATGACATTTCAGGTACACCAACCATACGCATATTGACTCTATCCGTCAACTTGAGATCAAACTCCTTATGTCCAATATCTGCATCCTTTTCATATAGTTCATAGAATTTGCCTTTTTTAAAAAACACAACCTAATATAAAAAAAAACCGATAGTGTGTGTTGAATGACTGACTGCACCAGCAGGGTAAGCTCATGAACAAAGCATATATGTAACCTACTGTATCCCAATGTTTGTGCTTAACTTCCCAATATTGTTTTTCAAATGGTGTGAATTTATTCCAGGCAGAGTTTGGAATAAATAATGTTCTAGGATCGTAATTTGGGGAGCCCTCAGGATTTCCTTGTAAATCCTTGACATTCTGGAGCCAATGATAACGCTCATCATTCTTTTCTTTGAATTTCTGTGATCGCTCTTGTCTTTTCTCCATTTTGGTAGTAGCTGCTTTATTGTTAAATATATTTGCTTTCGACATAGCACTTAAAGATGGCTTTGTATTAACTGATATTCCCTGCAATCTTTCAGCTAGAGGTGTCATAGATGTTGATCTTTTTGCTGGAGTTGTTCCGGTGGGCATAGATAGGGTGGATCTTTTTGTCAAACGAGATGTCGGCTTGTTATCATCGCTCTCATCATCCTCTGGGACAAGGTCATCTGCCATATCTTCATCATCTTCTTCCTCAGCTTTCATTTCGGCTTTTGTTGGTATATATTCGTCCTCCTCCTCGTCGTCACTCAAAATGCGACGAACAAGTCTGCGCTTTTTCTTTTTATCTATACATGAACCGAAATAATTTTGATTAGACTTAATCTTTCGAACTTATCCTTCCTTTTCTTGGAATTTAATTGTACCAGCTGCGAAAGGGTTGATCTCTTTTCTTCCTCTGTTATCGTTATCAGCTTCATCGTCAGATTCTTTGTAATTGATACGTTTACGGCTGCGTCCCTATTATTGAAAAGGTGCGGATAAAAATTAGTAATATGGCCCTGCACCCAACTGGTGGTATGACTCGTCTTACACTCTTCGTTGACATTGGCATATCATCTTCCGAGTTTTCATCATCAATATCCATTTTTTCGACAGTATCCGTTTTGTGATTGTCTGCGACTGCAAGTTCCTTTTGCTTTACATATTTAGACGCTTTCTTCACAGCTAAACTCTCTGTTGTCTGCTCATCACTTTCGAGAGGTTTGACTTTTACCTCCTTCTTTCTATTCTTGGGGCCCGAATTGCTATCATTACTATTGTTATCATTACTACTACTTTTAGAAGAACCTGTCGTTGGAGCTTTTTTTCCAAAGAAAGAAAGCAGTGAGCTTTGTTGCTGTATTTTGGGAGGCATGACGAAGACTTTAAAGAAAGGGAAAAGTTGTTTGTGATATTGATTTGAAGGGGAAAGAGGGCACTGTTTGTAAAAGAAAGAACAGAAAAAGAACGCGCTTTTTCCCGCATTTCTCTTTTTTAACGTGAAAAATGTGACTTGACTCAGTAACAGTGTTTGATCAAACAGAAAGAGTCGCATTTTGGAAATTGTAATTCAGATCATAGACAATTTAGAATGGTAAAGAGCCATATCTATAGTCCATAGACAAGGGTACTGTAATTTGATTGAGAGTATCATCAGTGAGAAAAAGTGTAAGCAATCATAAGATAATACTTGAATATAGCAGCTTATGTTACAATTGCTGATCCAACAGTTAATCAATTCTACGTGCGGCTGGAAGCTCTTCTACATGTTCTACGCGTGTAAGTCACCATAACACTTTGATACCGCTGATGCATCAAAAGAATAAAAACATGAAAAGATATAAAAAAAACATATTGGAAGATAAATTGACTGCCATCAATTGGTGGCTTCACAGCATGAGTATAACTAAAAGACTGTATTGTGCGCCTATTGCCCTTTTTTAAATTGTGGGGAGCACTAACGTAGATATATAAACTGTCAATAGCCAACCATTTAACTCTTTTGCCATAAGTTGTATCTGTTTTGCTACATTGATATTAATCCGCTCTATATTTAAGCAAGTCCACATCTTTAAATCGCCACTTTCAGTCTAAGTCCATGGTTTTCCTCTATATTATCTTCCTTACCAACTTTACCTCGCAAATACCTTCATCATTGCTATAAAATGTCTTTCGAAAAGGATGACCAACTCAATGACAACAAATATATTGCAGTACCAATAATACATTAAATATCTCCTTTGTCGATTAAGAGTGGCAATAACTAACCCTCATAATTTTGCGGCGACAACTGCAGTGAGTACGGTTCTGTGCCTTCAGGTACAGTTTGATGGTATTCGCGTTCTGGTAAAAAGTCAAGGTCTAATGCTTTTATCACTTCAAACCTCTATGTAACATAAATTTTTCTGTTTGATAGATACAGTACAAAGTCAAGTAACTTATATTGAATGAATGGATGTATTAGGTTTTTATAAGATCTAATGTTCATTTGCTTTTTGAGGAGTATAAGCCCCTGCCACAATACATAAGTTACGATCAGTGAATCGAATATCATATAGTGGTGTCAATTTTGTTGGGAATACGGCTAAACGCTCTTGACTTTCATGCACTCTTTTAGATTTCCTGTTAATTTCATTATCATCCAATCTCGGTCGCTTTGGTTCATTATTGTTAAAACTATTCTGACTTGCTGTCGTATCCATGTAAGTAGCATTTGTCGAATCAGTATTGACATCCCACACGCATACAGCGTTGTCTGATCCTCCCGATACAAGAACAGAGCTATCCGCGCTGAAACTAAGGGAGTAAATGAACCCAGTATGACCTGTCAATTTCTTGATACGTTTGCCTGACCCCAGATCCCATAACATAATCGATTTGTCTTCGCCAGCAGAAGCCATTAGACGACCATTGGGGGACACAGCCACTGTTTTAATAGAGCCTGTATGACCTGTGAAGACACGAACGCAATTACCGGTTTGGACGTCCCATAATCGGGAAGTACGGTCACTCGAGCCGGTAACTAAGTATTTCGAGTTAGGATGGAATTTGACAGTCTAAATAGAAAAAAAGGTTGAGTTAGAAAAAAAACAACAATCAAGTCTGGTTGACGCGACTTACATCAACATCTGATAAGTGACCAGCAAAAATTCGTAAAGGGTTTATATGGTCAACACTCCATAATCGCGCTGTTCTATCATGTGCACCAGTCGCAAAGTAAAATCCGTAAGGTCCGAAATCAACATCCCAAACTGGGCTATTATGGCCCTTGAAAATAACCAAGTTGGTGAAAGTTTGTGTGCTCCATAGTCTAGTCGTTTTATCCTCAGAACAAGAAACCAGATATTTCTTATCTGGGCTGAAGCTGAGTCCATATACTGGACCCGAATGTCCCACTAACTTTTTGTATTCTGATCCATGCCGTTCCTTTTGTCGATTCAAATCGTTGTCTTTAATTTTTGGAGGAGGTGGAATTAAATGATTGAGTATATAGTACCTGAAGGAGATATAACCATTTGTTCAAAGTTATTCATCATCACTTACAATCATTAACGTGCGCTGGGTTGATGGTATTTCTAAGTGACTTCAGCTTTTCGCCTTTCAAACTCCAAATTTTTACATACGATTCTGAAAACCCTCCTGCTATTAATGTTGCATCTTTGGTCGTAGCGATACAATTCAAACTATCATGTGTATTGTGAAATGTGTAGCAGCATATACTCGGTAAAGACGATTGGCTCAAGGGTAAACGATGATGGATGCTTTTCAAATATTCAACTTGTGCAGTAATATCTGTGCCTCTACTGTAATAACGGAAAACTCTCAGTAAAACTGGGAAGGGGTGTACGTTAAAACGTTAGGCCAAAACTTACTATGGTGGGAGTGGTATGTCGTCTGGTGCAGGGCCGTCTGCTGTATATTCTTGCACATACTTTTTGAATGTATCTAATAATGATATGGTAGGCTCAGACTGATCGAAATTGTCATTTTTGCTATTCTCTTCCTTCTTAGCTCTATCGATTTCTTTCAATGTGTTTTCTATCTCTTCTTTAAAGTTTGAATCCAGTTGGTTTAATCCGAGCTGTACTGGCTGTCTGTTAAATTCTTCCAACTGTTGTGTTTGGTGTCCTGTAATGCCAATCACACCATCTAACTCTAGTCCGCCTGCGGATTTCAACAATTTACCATGAACCACTATAGTAATTGTTTATATTATACAGGTTTAGTAAGCAATGCTCAACAAATCTCGCATGGACCTTTTTTACCTTGTATATTTAGATATTGATTCACAATTCGAAGCAGTAACATAAATTTATTATCTTGTAAATAGTTCAAAAATAATTCAAAAGGAACACCTGACATCCTTAAATTATATTTATTATTCTTATACATCTGCGCCAGTTCATTTTCAAGGATGTGGTGTGGCTCTGTCACAGCTTCGAGTATAGTTAAATCTGGTGTATGTAACTCGACGTGATCTCGTTTATACGTATCCATAAATTGCTTGGCTATTGCAAAGAATAAAGTTAGCAAAAGCAGGGTTTTAACCATAATCCTTATTTCCTTCTAACCTTTCTCCAATTGACTTTTACTGACGAGATCAAGATAAGAATGGACAAAAATTGGAAATAATACTGATCGTAATTCAGGCTAATGATTGATCTTTCTGTTTCAATACAGCAGGGCTCTTTTTTACTCTAATTCTCAACTGTTCGTTACCTTGTACCAATCTAAAGAATTCTCGATCCATTCTCTTAAATTTTTATAATTCAAATCGTACAATTCTGGATCTTCTTCTTCCTCTTCTTCTTGGTGTTGTTCTTCTGCTGCTTCGGAAGTTGTAGCTTCTTCCATCACTACATCAGTATCTTTGCCTTTCTGCTTATCTTTGCGTTTTTTGTTGTTTGTTGTCATATTACTGGAATCAGCAGAGGTATCTGCTTCTTGTTGCTCGTCTTTTATATTAGTGGACTTTTCCCCTAAAATGTCATCCAACGATATTTTTTCACCTTTTGCTTCGCGTGAAAAGATGGCTTCAGTAGCCTTATAACCCTTCTTTTGCAAATATGACGCGACCATTTTATCAATATCTGCTGGAGAATATTGTGCTGCAGGTGCAGCAGCATTAGCAACAGGTGCTGGCGAAGATGAAGGTACCGATGCGGTTGCATTAGAAACAGTTGGCTGCTGTTGCATGGATGGTTGTGAAGGTTGTGCTTGGACTTGTTGCGGTCTTGGCGATTGTAATTGTTGCTGTGGAGTTGAAGGTTGCGACATCGGTTGCTGCGGTGAGTGTTGTTGTTGGAGTTGCGGTTGTTGTCGAACCTGCTGAGGCTGCTGGGCCGGCGATGCTTGATTGCTATTGGTTGTAGGTGGTGTATTTGACATTAAACTAACTTTCCTTCTTTACAAAATGTTAATTGCTGAAATGGGAGTATGATAATTGATGAAGATGCAAGAGGAGCTTTTCCTAAAAGTAAAAGATCTTTCTTTAACTCAATTAGAAGAGTTTGAAAAATGCTAGTTCCTCGTTCATGAAGTGGAATCCAACACGAAAAAATAGCGAAATAAAAATTCCGTGACTTCTCACTTTTACGGGATCAGGAAACTCTCGTATAAATGTTATTAAAGAAATAGAGGTTTTCTTCTATTGTCTACACAATATAATGGCGCAAACAATTAGAGAAACTTATCTAAGCGTAACCGCTAATAATCACGATTATCTTGACGAGGTATAGCCAAACTCATACAACTCTCTCACTCTGAACTTGTAGACCCTTAATACCCCCTTAACCGTACTATCAGATTTAAGTACGAAAGATCGCCCTGCCAAAAAGCAAGCCATTGAAGCGATCAAGTCAACAATAAACGATCTGAAAGCCGAATCCGACTTGACAGTTGTTGCTCCTGAATTGCTCAACCAAATAATAAAACCGTTACTAGGATGTACTGAGAGCGCTATAGAAAGTGTAAGGGAGCAAACTGTTCGAAATATACTGCACAGGTACAGAAGTTGACATGACTTAAATGCTATACTTCGATTTCGAACTGAGCTTTTTATACTTAACACATAGCTTAATCGATTTATGCGAACCGGACAGTCCCAAAAAGAGTACTATCCGAGATACTTTATCACACACTATCAAACGTTTAAGAGAAGAAGAAACTGAGGAAATTCGTGTAGCATGGATGGAGTTGTGCATACTCTTATTCGGAAAACTGAGTTCTGCCAAATTAGGCGTAAAAGAAACTGTTTTATTCATGGATGTTATGCAAGTAGCGGTTGAAGACCCATTCGCTGATATTCGAAAGCTATGCTCACAACTGATCATAAATTACGCTAAAACGACACCACAATATGTAGATTTTGCCTGCGATCGTATGATACGGTTAACAATACCCTTGCTTACGCATAAGCACACGGCAGTGAGAGTAGCTGGCATAAAGGTATGGAATACTATTCGATAAAACTTGAATTTTATAGGTGAAAATTTTCAAACTCGCGTTAATACTTACTTTTTGTACAGGCGATGGCAGAGGTATCAATGGCATCACCCAAGGGATTATACTTACTGTTCGAATATGACGAGAAAATGGACCGTCAACCTGTTATACCAGGTTTGGTTTTTGATGCATCCGCTACTGTACGCTACAATTTATATACAGCGCTAAGCACTTTACTGTGTAACTGGCCTCCTCAAGAAAGATACCAATATGGAGATCGCATCTTACCAGTGATATTGTCAGGAACATTGGACGAGCTTCCCGATGTGCAGTCCACTTGTCGAGCAAGTCTATCAAAAATAGGAAAAAGCTGTTATCAGGACTTGGTCCAAGCAGAAATTATTGATGATTCTCCCGTAAACGAGAAAGATACAGAAACAAAAGGTTGGTTAAAAAAAAAAAAAAATTTAATGCTATCCTGCGTGAGCTTAAGACTGTTTCTGATGAAAAAATAGGGCTGAAGCACTTGGTTCATATATGCTTCGATAATTCCTTACTCTATCTTTTGCATGAAACTACTGATTTCCTCACGACTAAACAGAAAGTAGGTTTAGACACACTGAAATTATTCTTGGCAAATGCGTCGATAGATGACGTTGTTCGATCCATCAAAAGAATAGTTCATTATTTATTTGTCGCTTACGCGAACCATACAGATGAAGCAATTGAAAAAAAGTTATTTGAAGTAGTTCAGCTTTTATTGAAAACCGAACTATTACCTTCACCCGATATCTTTCTGGAAGTTCTACTTCCAAGACTGGATAAAAAGTTCCTCAGTATGGAGAAAAATGGTTTTACAGGCGAAAAAACTATTGCAGTAGTCATGGTGTTTTTGAATTATTTTTGTAAATCAGTGCAGCTGACAGAACCTTTGCAGCAAAAGATCTGGCAAGCCATAGATAAACCTCATCTAAGGGAATTTATGGATATTGAAAGACTCAATCAATACAAGCAGACCATCACATCCTATTTTGCATAAATGAAGCATGAAAAGATCCATATTGACTTAGTAGAAATTACATATTACTTCGCGCTGTAACTATTACAGTATTTTTTTTAATTAGTTTTAAAACATTTCATCAGTTGCTTGATATGAAGTGACATGCATTTACTTTGAAGCACAACACTGTCTTCGGTCTATATTTTTTACTTAATGATATTCTAGAATGAAAAAAGACTAAGGAGGACACAATACTTTCATGCTGCTTTACCTAGATTAGGCCGGAATGAAACTACATCAAAATCGTTATTCTTGAGTTACTGATTTGATAATGCTAATAAAAACTATACGGTCTTTATTTATATTTTTATATAATAACTGCAACAGTCATTGTGATGCTTGAGACTCATAATCGTTTACTACTTTTACTTAGATACTAAAGATGAAGTTGCTGCGTTCTCTGTTGGAAGAATTGGAGGATCTGTTGTTGGCCTTACAGTCAACCAGAAACGTAACTGGGAATAAGCGCATGCCAAACAGAAGGAAAAAAAAAAAGCAGCTCGTTCTCAAGGTAAAGTTGAGCAAGGATTTTCCGTTGGGTTGCACTTAGCTTTAATAGCAATGCTTAATCAGAAATAGCCATGACTTAATTGGTGTAAAGAAGCTTTAAATTAACTCTCGATCAGTGAAGAAGTTTGAAAATAATAACTAATAGTTGGATATCAGATTCAAATGTTCATTGAAAAGGTTTTGTCAAGGCTTATAGCTGACCCTTCGCTGGTTATGCATACGGCTATAAATCTACCATTCTTAAATTGTATAATCCCTCACATTTTCTAGTATCTTACTTCTCCAATCCAGCATACGTACTGGATAGTGCAATTTTGTTATTTTGCTAATACAAATTACACATTTCAGATAACCTGCATTTCTGTATATTCATTCTACTGTATAATCATCTCCATAATAGCAAGGTATTATAGTGGAATAAGTAAACTATATATACTGAATGAAAACTTGTTTTGCTCTCGTATTAATTGCACATTTTTATTGCCAAACATCGTGTGAGCGAGCAAATTTATACTCATATCTGATCAAAAGATCAAAAAATGCGTCCAAGAGGACGACGAATTGAATGAACCCGTTGCCCTGTCCATATTTCCGCGGTGGTGCGCGAAGAAAGAGACATTAAGACAGTAAGAAAACTTCAAACCAGAATTCAAACCAGAAGTCGTCCGAAATTTCCTTGAAAAGGTTCAAAAACCAAGTAAATATACTGTAAGTTTTATAACAATAAGATTAATGTAGTACTCTCATCGAATGCTGAAAATACACCTGAAGTAAGAACCAGTTCAAGCTAGCTTCCAAATCAAGGTTATGCAAACAGTTTTGTGGGGTTTATTCATATACTCCGCTACCGCTTTTGGGACTGCGAAACATTTCGTGGAATTAGGGGCCTCCATGGGACATCAAAAGTGTTCTTCAAACAGGAAAAGATAAAACCAAAAAAACTCTTAGTATGACTACGTCAATCACCATTCCTTCAGCATGCGATTTTCATCTTCACTTACGTCAAGATGAGATGATGCGTATGGTTACACCCAAGGTTCAAGAAGGGGGTGTTTCTCTCGCGTATATCATGGTAGAATATGTTCAAATGAATTACGATCGTCTTTGTCGGCTTCCAACAGCTAAACTTCTCTTTCATATATAGCCCAATTTGCAACCGCCTATCAAAACAACGGCTGAAGCACTTGCATATAAAGCAGAATTGGAAGCCCTTGCGCCCAATGTCACCTTTTACATGACTCTCTATTTATCACCTGAACTTACTCCTGAAGAAGTTCGCAAGGCCGCCAAAGCTGGTATTGCCGGCGTAAAATCCTATCCAAGAGGCGTTACAACAAACAGCGAAAGCGGCATTGAGAATTATGAAGTCTACTACCCTGTTTTTAAAGCTATGGAAGAAGAGGGGCTTGTATTAAATTTGCATGGCGAAATTCCTAGCGATGCTGAAAAGGATATTTGTGTTATGAATGCCGAAGAAAGATTCCTGCCCCAGTTGGAAAAGATCCACAGAGCTTTTCCAAAATTAAAAATTGTCTTAGAACACGCCACTACAAAGGCAGCCGTAGATATGGTTAAGAGTTTGGGCGATACTGTGGGTTGTAGCATCACAGTGCATCATCTACAATTGATCGTGGATGACTGGGCAGGTCAAGCCCACCATTTCTGTAAGCCCGTGGCTAAATACCCTCATGATCGTGATGCTTTACGAGATATTGTGAAATCAGGTCATCCTCGTTTTTTCCTAGGTACAGATTCTGCTCCTCATCCTATCGCTGCTAAAGAAGGCCCCAAATCTAATGCAGGCGTTTTTACCACACCACTTGTTCTTCCTTACTTGGCAAAGATCTTTGAGGAGATCGGATGCTTAGATAAGTTAGAAAACTTTGCTTGCCACTATGGTAGACAGTTTTATGGACTCTCTCATAAACAAGGATTTGAGGATAAGAAGGTCACTTTAGTCAAAGAATCGAACACTGTTGTACCTGCCAAATTTGAAATCTCAAGTACCGAAGATTTAGGCGTTGTAGTGCCTTTTTATGCAAATAAGGACATAGGATGGAAGATTACTTCTAACTTTTATTAGATTTGTTGAAATAAAAACCTGCATTTGTCTAGATATGTCTCTATTGTTCAATATTTACATGTAACATGGCTCTTTTCTTTTTGAGATGAACACCTAAGGATTCAGTATCAACTTCATCTTCGTGGCCTCTACGGCCATCAATCTCTATAGAATGACTGTAATAATTCATAAACGATTCTTTATCTTCATCAAATTTGTTATTGTCAATGCTTTTTCGAATAGAGGCCATGAATCTGTCCAGTTGGTAGATATTATGCGACATCAGTAAGATGGGAGCCAGCATTTCATGTGCGTTGAGTAAATGATGTATATAAGCCTTTGTATGAGGTCGTGTGCATGCATAACATCCGCAATCTTTATCAATAGGTTCAAATGCATGTGATAACTGCTTGTCCCACAAATTCAACGTTTTCGGATGATCAGTGCTGGTATCTTTATTTAAATCTTCACCAAATCTGAATGTAATGGCTCTGCCTTTTTCTGTTACTTTGTAGGCATAACTTCCGTCAAATAAATCAACGCCGTTCTTCACGCCCTCTAAAATGCCCTCTGGTGTTGATAATCCATACGCAACGCGTGGTTTATCTGTAGGTAAGTTTTCTGTCGATGCTTTTACGAGCTGACTCAATTGATCCTCTTTCAATCCAAGAACGTTGACAACAAATCCTTGAACATCGCGCTCGGCTGTTTCTTTGGCTGACCTACCGCGTTCTTCGATGTCTGTATGACCCATAACGTGAGCAAATATAGGAATGCCTGTATCCTGTTCATAGTTTTTAATACAGATCTATTGCGAACTTTTAAAAGTTCTTTTGCGCAGATTTACCTTTGATTTCTCCAAATTGTCATCCAACCACCGCAGTGATCTATCAACAGATCGCCTAATCCTTTTTGTCTTTGCCTCTAAATCTGTTACAGTATCCGCCATTGCAACCATTATATCTGGCTTGAGAGTAGTTATAGCTTGCGCCCATAAATCAGGCGTCATTTGACGTACACCACCATGTGTTTCTACCGAAAGATATTTATCTGTATTGAACGATAAAGGAGATAGCTTTAAGGTATCACGGATATCACAATACAATAGGTAATTTTCCATGTTCAAATATTTATGGAGACCGTGTGGATAATTTAAAGAAGCTGGTTCCTTCTGTTCCATACTATCAATGAAGTCATTATTATTAGGATATAAATTACATTAAAGTGACCCGATGCATAATGTCTTACAATTGTTCGAGGGAAATGTGTAGTAGCTCTATAGGCAATAGCTTCATCGTGTCAGAAATGAGATGAGGTGGTGACCCACGTAGAGTATAAGTCAGACATGCTGGTGTCTGAATTATTTTGTCTTTCTTAATAAAGCTTAAGGCGCCTCTGCGAAGAAGGCTAGATTCGGCTGTTTGTAGTTGGAAATTGACGGCGCCGGTCATTTTTAGCATTCGCTTGTTTAGTTTCTTTATTAGTCGACGGTTAAAAAAGTGGAGAAAATGAACTGTTCGTTTCTCAAAATGGATGACAAGCTCTTTTGTGGCTTACTTTGACCTGCCAAAATTGACGGCCAGTGAATTAAACCATTTTAAATTGCAGATTTGACAATTCCGCGTTTTCAAGGACTCAGTTATTACATATTATCGATATGAATAGAAAACAAAAGGTCTTTATAGGTTTTTACAAATATTTTTCTTCTGAATTTGCAATATTCATTCCGTTAATGTATCCTGTGACGAAAGCTTTTTGGAACGCCTTTTACGTAAGGTACCATTAGCTACCTTTTCTTGGCGAGTTACTCTTCTAGACCGCATTTCTTTATGACGATTGCGATACGAATCTACGGTTCTTTGAATAAGTCCTCTTCTACCAAATAGTTGTTCCTTGTTGAGCCAGCATAATTTCCAACCTAATTGATTACAAGTGGTTTCGTAGTTCCACCTATTTCCGTCATACTCAGATTTGTCTACATTTGCCCTCGGATAAATCTGCAAAGCACGAACGAATGACAAATTATGAACGAATAAGAAGAATACTCATTATCATTTTCTCCCCCTCTTTCTATTCTATTGTAAATTATAACTTACTGCATTTTGTATTCGAAAGTCCATCGAAATATCATCTAAATTCACACTATTGATATCTGTACGCACCGTATATTGCTTCACTGTACGGTCGTGAGAGTATAGAAAGGAAATATGCTCGACTCCATCGATGATTTTCGAGACAGGCTCATGAGCAGTAAGTGAAACTACGGATGCCACGGAAGGATGAGAGGAGGTTCTTCTTCCGTACGTGCGTTGAGGACGATGTGTTGTATGTACATCCGATGCACTTGTTCTTCGCTGCCGGAGAATGGCCCTTTTACCATTGAATTGATTTTGATTTAGCATAGTACTATTCATCGGACCACTATCATTATGAGTAACATGGTTCAGATTGTTATGCATGCTATCATTGCTGTAATTGTTTTGATTTAGGGCGAAAGGCAATGTGCCGTACGAAACAGAAGGCCTGATCGGTAAATGCGTGCTGCTGCTGCTGCTGCTTCTATCATTGCAACTACTACTACTCGGTAAACTATGGCGCTGTGTAAAATAATTTGGGGTTGAATGAGAGGAAGTGGGAGGGGTCAATGATGAAGATGGTATAGACGGAGCTGATGCAATGTGATTGAGAGCAGGCGTATTTATAGCTGTAGGTGGTATGGAAGATGTTATTCTTGATGCAGTTATTGCTTTTGTAGATTTTGAAACGTTCGGTACTGATGTTGCTTCAATAGCATTCGAGGATAGCATAGAGGTCAAGGTAGAATGTAGATAGTCCGAATTCATTGGTAGAAGAGGCCCAAAAGTACTGCTAGTGGGAGTAGTAGTGCCACTGTGTGTGTGGGAAGGCAATGCGTTTTGAGTAAATGGATAGCTTCCAGTTGATGTATTGAGAAGATGACTAGCACTACTATTACTATGAGAAGAGTTTAGTACGTCGCCTAATTGTTGATTTTCAGAGTCTATACGAGTCTTATCATGTTGGGCATGAGGAGCAATAATGATGTAGGTGGAGTCGGGATGATCGGCTCTGGAAAAGGTCGTGCTTTGATGTAAAAGTGATGAACTTGTGCTGTCGTAAGAAGCTGGATGGTAGGTATGCAATTGTTGGTTTTGATGTGATACCATTGATTGTGGCTTCTGCTGTTCTTGTTCTTGCAATGCAGACACATTTTGCTTTTCTGTATATGCGCATCGAGTGGGTGATTGTAAATTTGCATGTTCTATTTTCAATTTCTCCAGCGGTTGTAATATAGGTTCAGTTGTGTGATGATCGATATTCCAGTCATCTTCTTTCGTATCTTCTAACATAGGTGTGATTGGTTGTAAAGCAGTATTGGTGTTTAGCGGATGCATGATGGCTTGGGCTTGCTGATCAGTGAGATCAAGAATGGCGCTTAAAGAGTTTTTTAGAAATGGCACTGTGCTATTATTATCAGGTGTGTTTAAAGCAGAGGGTGTAGTGGACGTTGACGGGTCCGTAGAGAGACTGAAGCAAAAGTTCGCATTTGCATAATTATTCATATCCATGCTGATACCGCCGCCATTATTTATGTCGTTGCTACTGCTAATATCAACGTCAACTGCAACAGTTTGATTGTTATCCGGCTCATCGTAAACTGAGTTGCGTGAGCTTTTCTTACTATTTAAACTACAACTATTAGCTGTCTCGCATCGTGATTTTTGCTGAAGCTCAAGCTGCTCTTGTTGCATTGCTGCATATAATAGCACCTCAGAGGGCCTTCTTGTGGATAAGTCATTTCCAGTAGAATTGCTAGAAGTGCCATCATCACTGAATTGTATCAATGCCTCCTTCGTATTTATGTCGGCTACTGGCATGATTGCTATATGTATGTCGAAGGCCAGACTGATAGTATGAACAATAAAAAAGCAAACGGTTAATAAAGCGCTGAATAGAATAATACTGAAAAGAGAACTTGTAAAGAAGGACAAAAGTAAAAACCTCAATTCACAATTTTAGCGTGAACCGCGTAATTTTTTTTTTTTTTGTTTTTTACGACGTTATCAAAATACCACATTTGGTTAAGGCTCGTTGAAACCATCTATTCAAAAAAGCTATTCAGCGTTCGACAATTTTCCTTTACACTCATCGCTTGATTTATGCTAAAATATATACTTGGACTTACGGTCACCCCACTTTACTTTTTATCGGTGAAACTTGATCACTGAAGCATCGAAAGACAGTATATTTTCAGGTATTTGAACAAACACCGTGCGAAATTCGGCGTTATAACTTTTTCAAATTCCGTAATTTTTTTATGCGGGACTTCATTTGAGTGGCTGTTAGTAGATTTACAATGCCTGCAGTAAAGGATATTTGAAGAGTACTGAAGAACTAGTATTCATAATGTAAGCTTCATATTAATAGTAGCTACTATAATTAGAATAAGAAGTCATAAATGTTGAATTCAAACTTGTACCTGGCATTTCATCACTACCAAACTTAATCACCAAGTCATCAAATCAATTCTGAAACCGTACAATAACCAGTAATTGGTTTTTTATTTCTGGCTTTCTGGTGCAGAAAACGTCATTTGATACAGTAGTGTTGATCTAGCGAAGATCCCTACTCCGGTTTGCCTTACACTTAATCTAGTGCTAATTATAGCTCGTTACACTGGATGCATCATTCAAACTGAGATGCAGCTATTGTCTGCTTCCCGGCTGCCAAGAGTGGAAAAATTATCAGAGAAAGACCCGCCAAAATCAAATTCCGTGATATTAGCGTACTATTATAAAAAGGCAGTAAAATTCAGGTTCAACATTCATTAGATATCTATACTCTTTTCTTCTCATTGTACCTTTAGAATGCAATTGAAATCGCTAGCATTGTCAGCTGCCTTGACTCAATTTGTTACTTCAATAACAGCCGATGCTTCAGCTTATTGGCAAAGCTTTCAATCAAAAATTGATCCCACCAACATAACTGTTCCTGTCCTACCACAAACAACCAGCATCGATCCTACTACAGAATGTAAATATTTCTTACCTGATCCAAACTTATTTGCTATCAACGCTACTGAATGGCCTAGTATTTGGCAAGTGGCGACCACGAATGGTATGAACGAAACTGAGGAATTCAAAAACCTATACAACTCGATCGACTGGTCCAAATGCCCTTCTGCTCCGGTTCGTACACTAAATTCTGACGGTGGTATTGATACGACCCAATACGACCCCTCTGACCCCGATTGCTGGTGGTCAGCAACTACTTGCACAACTCCCAAGCATGCAGGCATCAATCCTGATATTCGCAATTGCCCTGAACCTGAAACATGGGGTCTAACTTATGACGATGGACCTAATTGTTCTCACAATGCATTCTACGACTATCTTGAACAACAAAAGTTGAAGGCTTCTATGTTCTACATCGGTTCTAATGTGCTTGATTGGCCCTACGGTGCTATGCGTGGCGTCAAGGACGGTCATCACATCGCTTCTCACACTTGGTCCCATCCTCTCATGACGACTAAGACCAATCAAGAAGTGCTTGCTGAACTCTATTATACACAAAAGGCCATCAAGTTAGCTACCGGTCTCACACCCCGTTACTGGCGTCCTCCTTATGGTGATCTTGATGACCGCGTACGTTGGATTGCTAGTCAACTTGGTTTAACTGCTGTTATCTGGAATCTTGATACTAACGACTGGTCTGCTGGTGAAACTGTTACTATTGATACAGTTGAAAAGACTTACCAGAATTACATTGAAATGGGTAAGAACGGTTCCTTTGCCAATAGCGGTAATATTGTTTTGACACATGAAATCAACAACACTACGATGCAAATGGCTATTGATAACTTACCTGCTATCCGATCTGCTTACAAGCAAGTGATTGATGTTGCCACTTGCTACAATATCTCTTATCCTTATTTCGAAAACCTTCAATGGACACATACTTTGAATGCTACCACCAACGCCACCAACGCTTAATTATATGGGCTTACAAATAGTACCTTCTTCGGTTGAACCCTTATTCATTGTTACCGTTGGTCTGTCCTTCAATACACTTTATTTAATGCTTACGCCATATAGTCTGTGTTTCATTTGCATTTTTTCTGTAAAATATCTATTTAAATGTACCTCGGGCTGTTATCCTGTTATTGTAACTTCGTGAGGTCATACTTTGAAATAAAATTCGAGAATTTACCATAGAACTTAAAGCATTTGTTTGTTGGTGCTTTTTGTATAGAAGCTTCTGGGCGAAGTTTTATAATTTTACCATAAACGGTTGTAACTGTAAAATTGAGGGGCAGGGCGGCTTGGTCCGTGCGGAACAGATATTTGGAAATATCATGTTTCATATGTCATGTCATATCACGGGTAAAATTTTCCCTGCTACTGAAAGTTGCCGCGCACTTATTCATCACATTTAATCAGATAGATCAGATACTAAGGGTCTTGCTTCTAAAAATAAATGGATCTATACAATTTATATAGCGCATTATTATACTGAATTCATTCAATCAACTCATCTTTTAACAATATCTTCTATGAAAACTCTTAATAACAGTTATATGAAGTTAGAAAAACCGCTACAAAAGAGAATATAAGTTGGATGATTCTAATATGCTCATGAAGCAGGCCGTGCTGGTATTGCTGCGTCAAAATATCATAGAGAATGGAATATCCTTCAAACGAAGCCTTGGCACTCGGAACGCAATATTAGAAAACTAGTGTCCATTAAAACCTAGTGTTCCATGTAAAAATTCTACTTAGAATTTGCTTTTATATCTCTGTATATTATCACCATTATATTATTCAGAAATGTGATTAAACGTATTTTTCAAAGTGTCAGGATGAGATTTTGTAAATAGCGGTTGATACGGTATAAATATGTTTAAGATTTAATTTTTTAGTTTCCTTCTGATTTTCAGCCTGTGTGCCTGGCACTATAATACTGCATTGGTCATCTCTGTTTTAAAGCGTAAAAGATCTTGTACCATAATGGCGTCCACTCCCAGCCTAATTTGCTCCAAGATACATTCGGGATCATTTTGATTATTCAAGTGGCCAAATGTCACAAGAACAAGACCATTTTCTTTTATATTTGATATCAGGGATGGAACTTGCACCTGAAGGTGAATAAAAGAGAAGAAAGAAGACAATGAGTATAAGTTCTATTGTTTGTTCAGAAAATCATGCTTACCAGAGTGGCTGCATCTGTCATGATGCCTAATATATTGTTCCTTTTAACAAATTTGACAGCTTCTTTGAGTGTTGTCCTTATAGAGTCAGAATATGATCTCAAGAAGGAACTAATCTTAAAATTATCCACATTTGAATTAAATTTCGAAGTTTGCTTGTTGATCCTGCAACAAGTGCTGAAAAATACTGCAACTATAATTTAAATATTTAAATCATTAGTTTTAGAATGATATGTCCATTCAAAAATCCAAGTTAACTTACAATTTGGTTGTTTCCAATTAATAACTGTACAAATTGCTGGGTTGAATGATGTGAAGATGATACGAGTAGATGGCACGCCAATGGGTAGCGAGCGGACATGGCCATATATACATTGCAGTACAGTATCCACATAACTGTTCTTGTCTAAAATGTTAGAAAATGAGTGAATGTCTAACTCATCTATATTAGGGTATTTGACTTCTAGTAGAACACCCATTTCTGACGGTAGTTTCTGACGAAACACAAAATACTAGTTCAGTTATTGTCTTATTGCATATTTTGCACAAACAGTCTTATTGTACCTGAAGGGCTTTTTGTAATGTCAGAACTTCTCTTTCCAGTTTAAAATCGTCTATAAGGTAGACATTTCCTGTAAAATCATGTAAATTGCCAACGCCTTGACTCAAGAAGTTCGCTACTAATTGGTTTATTTGATGTAAAGCCAGGTCAGATACGGCCAAATCCAATCCATCGCAGGGTATCATCCAATTAGTAAAAATAATGGGTACGCGATCCTTCGTCAATTGTACAACAAGATGTACGTAATCACCGGATAGCGACGACGCAGTAACAAAAGAAGATACAGCGGTTGCAGGTTTAAGGTTTTCTGTAACGCCTGTTAAAAGAGTGGCACCGATCATTTTTGACTTCCAATATGTTTCAATACGTCCACCAATTTCAAGCTGCACGCCCAAAAACGGTTTAATGATACAGTAATCAAATACGAGCTCACCGACAGCATTCAAGTGTGTGTCTAATAATGGAATTATTCGATGACCTTCGGAAATTTTAAAGTCGCATACAGGTAGTACACCGCGTCCAAGTATACGCTTTCCGAATGTTGGCAAAACATCAAACTCTAGCAGGAAATTGTCCAGAGAATCAATATGAAAATAGATGTTTTCACGACGGTGAGCTAAAGGTAGAATTAAGGAATGAGGAATGACACCGATGTCTGGTTTCATAGATATAACAAGTTTGATGGAAGAAATGGGTGTGTTATCATAAAGCCGAATGGGAGGTTGTTTTAGCATGATGTGAATCTGATATTTCTTATCCAAGTAGTTGTGTCCATAAATACGGAAGGGAATAATTGGAGGAGGAAGTTCCAGCGACGGAATATTGTCTAGTTCTAACGGTATATCCAAATTCTCTTCCATTATAATATCGTCATTGAGTGAAGGCGGCTGGGTGATCGGGTGCTTATTAATGTCATTCACTATGTTCTGGTATATGCTTTCTTTAGGTGGAAATGCATCCACATTGCCGTGACATCCAGCATCCATCATGAGTTGCGCGCATTTTGTATGTCCTTCCCAAGCAGCATAATGCAATGCTGTCTTTCCATTGCCATCCTTCAAGTTCAACTGACACCCTTCAGAAATCAAGATTCTGACACATTCTATATGTCCATAATTGGCAGCCCAAAACAATGGTGTCCAATTGTAATAAATATCAGGTTTATCCAAGTATTCGTGGTCTTTGGAAAGAATACGGCATAGTTCAACATGACCTTTTTGTGCAACAAGATGCAGTGGATAAAGTAATTCTCTATCACATCTCGTTTTCGCACCACGATGATATAACATGAGTGCAATATCTGTATGGCCGTAAAAGCAAGCTAATGATAAAGGTATATGATCTTTGTCGTTTTCAGGCTCGATATTAGCACCGGCATTAAGCAAAATATCAACTGAAACGGTGCGTCCATTAATGATAGCACATACTAAGGGGCTAAATCCATCTAAATCTCTAGCTTCGATGTCTGCATGTTGATCCAGCAAATAGGACACACAATCATCGTAACCTTTCATCGCAGCATAATGTAATGGCGTTCTTCCATAGATATCTCTGACGTTAATAGTAGTTGTGCAAGTATTGGTGAAGTTAGAATGTTGGCATATCGCTTCTAGAATATCTAATCTCCCATTCATAGCTACAACATGTAAGCACGATCTTTCGTTGATATCATCAATGTAGTCAAAACGAACATTATGTGTCTCAATCAACAAATTGATAATATCCACAGATGTTCCAAAAAGGCATGCGTGAAAGAATAGGCGTGAAATACGATCAGGATAATCAAACTTGTCAATCAATAAGTTTGAGAATCGTTCCAATTCAGCTTGTGCAACTAACATTTGATTTGATGAGAGTGCCCTGAGTAGATCCATTTCAATATCATCGATGGGCATATTCATGGTATTTGAAGCTTGTTGCTGTTGTAGCTGCTGATGTTGTTTTTGTTGCTGTGGCATATTCTTCTTCTGCTCATGTGCATAGTTTTTACTGGTCTTTATCAGTTCTAACAATTCAAATCGGCTCGTTGATGCTGTATCTATCAACTCGGAAAACAATTGATCGTCAAAGCATGGCTGAATATCAATTTGTCTTGATAAATATAGATCTTTCGTATTCGTTTTGGCCTTCTTATCCCACTTTTTCAAAATTTTCCGGAATCCTTCTTTGTTCAATTCGGCATAATTCTGTTGACAATCGAGAATATAGTTTCAGCGGAAGAGCAAAAAGTTGGCTTAGTAAACTATTCCCCTTGTGGTTTTACCTTCAATTTGTTGAGATCCCTTTCGAACTGGGTGAAAGCTTCTACTAAGGATTCCAGCTGTGTAAAGGATTGAGCTAGTCGAGCTGAGTCTAGCTGTATAAGTTTCCTTTTATCTGTCAAAGTTTTTAATCGAACTTTGAGTTCGTTCTCTTTATTGAGATAGAACGAGTTGATCTACAACACATTAGATGAGCAACAAATTGAGATACACTTGAATAAAATTTCAACGGAAGATCAAGTGGCTTCACTCTGTCTTACTTTTTCCAATTCTCGTTCTAACTTAAAAAAAAAGGAAGCTTTCTTCGATTCCAAAGTGTCAGCATCGTCGTTAAATGAAGATTTTATGAATTTTTTCAAACATTTGTAGTCGAGATAGTGGCAGCTCCACTCGAATAATTGTTGGCTTTGTATCCGTTTCCCAAACTATTAGTAGCGCATTCAATATTAATGGTACGTTATTAAACAAGGTCAATTAATATAATACCAGTTATTCTACTCACCTTCATTTCCGTGATACAACCTTTTTTAGCTGGATAATCATATAGTCGGCAACCGTTTTTTAATCTTGTGACAAAAAAAAAAGTTGAAATGTAGAAACAGAGTCAAGAAGAGTGACTGGAAATAATCGTAGCAATCAGGTTCCTGATGGCACGAAATTCTTTTCAATCTGACGATTCTTCGTTTTTATTGGCTGGTTGATAAGTTTCCTTACAGAGCTATAATGTCGTTTATTTGCATCAAGGGCAATCATAGTATACACAATAGGCTGTGAAACAAAAACCAAGTTATGGATCCTGTGTTGAACAACGACATAATAACGTGAAGACTTCGTAATGAATAAATTCTATACCATTGCGTGTAATTGTTGCATCGAGACTGTATTCATATAAAACATAGTAGTGTTATTATCAACTACCCGAACAGTCATCCTTAAAAATAAGCAATCATTTTGCAGAACTGGTGTCAGCCTTGGCTAGGTAACTTTTATTTTGCTACTTTGTAAATAGCTGCATATTAAAGTGGCAGCTGCAATACCTACCAACATACCTATCACTATCTCTGTAAAGTGATGGAAATATGGTTGGCTAGCATTTAATGATATATTGTTGCGTCTATAATGGTATAAGAAGAATAAACGATGGGCGAGATCTGACAACACCTGCTGTTATTATGGGCAACCATTACAAATTCAAGGCCTCTATTAAGTTTTATTAAACTGTATCCACTCTATAACCAGGAAGCAAGTAAAATGTTAATATTAAATACGGTATAATTAAATTTCTATGACAATGAATTCATGAGCGGTGAAGTTTGAGCTGACGGAACTGCTGCTTTTTTCATGAGTATATACAGATACACTTCATAACCGCCAATACCAATAGGAATTACTTTATGTACACTCCAAAGTTTCTGGCACCAGTCATAATCCAGTGTTCTATTCATCAGCTTACGCCCTTGCGTCACAATATATGCCCTTCCATCTTTGTTCACAATTCTCCACATCTCCTTTAGAAATTTTGGATACAGCTGAACACATATGTTAGTATAAGAAGAGTCCCGCATTTTCGGCAAGAAT
This sequence comes from Mycotypha africana, assembly GCF_025528875.1. Taxonomy (NCBI): domain Eukaryota; kingdom Fungi; phylum Mucoromycota; class Mucoromycetes; order Mucorales; family Mycotyphaceae; genus Mycotypha; species Mycotypha africana. The sequence goes on along the minus strand of NW_026515735.1, from coordinate 500,560 downwards.
TACCAAAACCATGACAATACCTTTTGAATTTGCGTGAAAGAGTTTTCTCTCAATCCCCAGGGCCAATCTTAAGAAGAATAAAAGAGTTTAGAACGAATGACGAGCAAATGAAAGAGCAATTCCACTTAGTACCTGATATAACAGAATCCACAGTATTATCCCTTAAGCATAGTTTTCTACCGTCTCCCAATAGTAACTCTACATTCTTTAGATTGCAGTATTGGACATTACCCAGAGCCTTTTGCGTCAATGTTTTATGCTTAACTGTTATAGAATCCGAAGCTTGATTCAATATTTTTTATCTTTACCATTTTATCGACATTATGCTCATCATGAAAATAACTTACCTTCACTTCCGACCCATAGCACATCGCTGAAATTCGAAGCACCTGTAAATATAGCAGATTTTAATTCGGAATACATTAGAAAAGATAACAAACAAACCAGTAACAAGGATAATTTATAGATAATTCTCACCTTCGATAGGGATAGTACCAGTTCCACAGCACATGTCTAAAATGATTTGTCCCGGTTGAGGATTAGATATCAAAGTTAAACAATAAGCAATACAAGGATTGAGACTTGTTTGGCCCACAAACACTCTGTTTCTTTGCTTCTGATCATGTTGGGTTGGGATAGTGACGCCTAACATTAAAATAACAGAGTCCTCCTCCACTTTTAACTGGTCCTCTGATCTTCCTTGTTGTAAACGATTCAAAATATGTTGATCTTTGGTACGGATCCACACAGCCATAATTTCATAGTCAAAACCTGTCATTTTCGCTTTCCAGTGTTTAAAAAACGAGCTGAAAGCGAAGCCTACATAGCCAGCCATTTCTTGGCTACGAGCTTTATGTTTGATTGATCCTTTTTTGAAAGTAGCTCTAAAGGTTATTGGCTCTTTCATTTCGCAAACATATTCTTGCTGTAGGTGCTGTTGCTGTTCATCTAATGTCGATTGCTCAGGAATAACTGTATACCAGGGCGCAACGCTGGTTTGCCTGGCAACAAAATCATGCGTGGACTGCTCGTTATCATCATTGAATATTTCAGGAGGTATCACTGATTCGGAAGCAATTAAAGTCATACTGTAAATGGAAAAAAGTGGGGTGGCTGATAGTTGACTTTTAAGAGTAGCAATACTGTCCGTTTGGCAGAATAAATGAACACGACCTGTTCGAGGCTCATACGTGAATGTAGTTGTTGCAAGGTCATCGTTGACGATCTTGTGCAAAATAAGTGTCTTTTTTATATCTTCTGCTGCAACAAATTCGAGTCCTTTCCTCAGCAACAAAAGAAAGAAGATAAATTAAACCTTGTTTTAAATGAAATAGATAGTAAATTTGCATTGAAGAGCTTTAATACCCTCAGGGACATAAAAAATTATATGGATCGCTTCTAAATTCTCCATGTCGATAAATCGATGAAGTTTGGAAGATGTCAAAAAGAAAGAACAGATACTGATTTGAATTTCCGTACAGCCTCTTTAATTTTTCTCTAAGAAAAAAAAAAAGAGGAAAGCTCTAATCATGCCGAGCCACTTTAAATGAGACCTCGTCCTTCAATCGATGTACGTATAAAAATACTTCGTCTGTCTGTCTTTATGGCACTCAATGAAATAGAGCTCGTACATCTGTATACACGGTGGTACAAAACGTCAAAGGAATTAAGAGCGTTTCTAGTCCAATTTCGTCTCGAAAGACTTTAGCTTTGAGACGGTTAGCAAAGCCAAGTATGCTTGATTTGTCTACCAGCCAACAGTCAAGGGCTACTCATCGCTGCACTCTCAAAAACAAACGAAAGCGGGGAAGGAAAGCAGCCTGGTCTGATAGTTTTTAAATCAGTTGCAACCACATTCTATATGGTTCTGATTGAGCTTTCTCCAACAATACAAATCATTCACACTCGCCATCCACGTTTGGACTAAACAAACCAAAATTAAGTTACACTTTGTACCTTTAAGATTAAATTTTGGCAGGACAAGCGCATCAATCAACACATACAGCCGTATAGCTTGAAACAATTCCATAGGCTTATTTTATCACTTTTCGCACGTCAAAAGGCATACTGCAAATAGACGAAAGGAGGCAGTTGGAATGAAAAAATTGAACGAGTGTTTCTGAACAGAGCATAGTCATAAAAATATTACTTGGTCAAAGGATGGAGTAAGAGGTTCAATTAAACGAAAAAACAGAAAATTGAGCGATTTTATTGTTTTTAGTAGTCACGGCCTCAACTTGCTTCACCGGGAGCTGTAATGAGATTTACTGTGAAAGGAAAGAAAAGGGAACCTCCTCTCTCATCCGTATCTCTACGCAATGCCTAAAGGTAGATCATTGATTGCAATATAGTTAGAGCCGAAGCATTTCATTTGATACATGGAAGGAAAGATGGATGTATATAGATTTGGATTAGCTTGATGGATTACAGCCAGCTTAAGATAATGGATATAGGAAATGTTATATTGATGGATGGAGATGAACTGCAGTAACATGTATCTCAAAGCGATGCCTTATCACTTGTATATGTATATGTATCACAGTATCAGTTGTTCTGAATCCATTTTGAACGATGAGTGTCAATAATATTAGCTGGATGCTGTCTATTGAAATGGATGGATGTTATTGCAAGTGGAAATATTGGATCGTTGCAGAGCTGAACTATTTTATTACAGCAGAGCACTTCATCAATTGATATTGCATTACATGTGATTAGACTCATCGTCGCATTTCGGAATGTTCAATTCAGCAGTGTCAGCATACAGTGCCATCTCAATTGAAATGCTTCCTAAAGGCTCATGTCACTTTGAGTCATCAACAAATGTTTGTTAATACGTTTTCTTTCACTAAATAATAGTTAAAGTTTCCGGCACAAAGTTCCGTATGACCCTCGGTCTTCCCGTTGGTGCTGTCATGAACTGTGCTGACAACTCTGGTGCTAAGAACTTGTACGTTATCGCCGTCCGTAATATCAAGGGTCGTTTGAACAGACTCCCCGCTGCTGGTTGTGGTGATATGGTTGTTGCCACCGTCAAGAAGGGTAAGCCCGAATTGAGAAAGAAGGTCATGGCTGCCGTTGTTGTTCGTCAACGTAAGGCCTGGCGTCGTAGAGATGGTGTTTTCCTCTACTTTGAGGATAACGCCGGTGTCATCGTCAACCCCAAGGGTGAAATGAAGGGTTCCGCCATCACTGGTCCCGTTGCTAAGGAATGTGCTGATTTGTGGCCCCGTATCGCTTCTGCTTCCGGTACTGTTGTCTAAACTATTGAAAGCAAGAAAAAAGGACAAAAAAACTTCATTTCATAATTTTAAACTCTTCTATTACACTTTAATAAATGGACAGAGATTCTTTAACTGCTAGCTATTCTTCATTTACAGATGTTGTATTATACATGGTATGTGAGCCTAACACACGAATTCACGTTGCGTGGGATGGAGTTGTTTATTTTTTGAAGAAGTAGAACAAATTTCTGCAGTTGATTAAATTGGAAAATGTTTTGAATATGTGAAAGCGTGGTGCTTTAAATTGTACAATCTAAACAAGATCGGTAACTATTGAACACAAGGATAGAATGAGTCGACTATTTAGAAGGAGGGTTTAGCGTAAGTGTGAAAGCTTACCATTCATAGGCATTTCGTCGATTTGTGTACTATAATATTGCTCGATATCACGTAGAATCTTGAGGTCATCGTTTTTAACAAAATTAATTGCAACACCCTTACGTCCGAAACGACCAGATCTACCAATACGATGAATATAATTTTCACGATTGAAAGGTAAATCATAATTAATGACTAACGAAACTTGTTGCACATCAATTCCACGAGCCCACACGTCAGTCGTGATCAATACACGGCTACATGCAAGAAGATATTAGTTATCAGTATAAGCTGATTGAACTCCAAAAAATCCATCGTACCTAGCTCCTTGACGGAATTCCTGCATAATAGCATCACGCTCCTTTTGAGGCATTTCGCCGTGCATAGCTGAAACCGTAAAATTTGCTTCTCTCATCTTTTCTGTTAGCCAGTCAACCTAACACATTATATGATAAATAAGTATAAATCTACGTAATGCTTATTTCTGTAGTAAGCATCCTGACCAATCATTACCTTTCGTCTAGTATTGCAGAAAATAACTGCCTGTGTAATAGTTAGAGTATCGTATAAATCACATAATGTATCGAATTTCCATTCTTCTTTTTCAACGGCAACAAAAAATTGTTTAATGCCCTCCAAAGTCAATTCATCACGTTTAACAAGGATACGGATAGGATCTGTCATAAAGTTGTTTGTCATTTCTAAAACATCATGTGGTAGCGTAGCTGAGAGAATAACAACCTGTGTTCCAGGTGGAAGATAACGATAAACGTCATAAATTTGATCTTTGAATCCACGGTTTAAAAGTTCGTCAGCTTCGTCAAGAATCAGCATTTTGATATTTCGGGTACGTAGAGTACGACGGCGAATCATGTCATACACGCGGCCAGGTGTACCAGAAACAATCTGGACACCAGCCTCTAATTTTCGAATATCTTCACCTACACTGGTGCCACCGATACAGGCGTGACATTGCACGCTCATATAATCGCCAAGTGCTAACACAACACTTTGGATCTGTGTAGCTAATTCACGTGTTGGGGATAAAATCAAAGCTTGGGTTTCTCTAATGGTGGTATCAATTACTTGTAGAGCGGAAATAGAGAAAGTAGCTGTTTTACCAGTACCGGACTGAGCCTGTGCAATGACATCACGGCCTTTGATGATGGGCATGATAGCTGTAAATTGTGGGAGAAAAAAGCAATTTAATAAATGTAGTTGAAAGGAATTGAGAGGTAAAAAAGTATTCTACTAACCTCTTTGTTGAATAGCTGAGGGCTTTTCAAAGTTGTAAGCGTAGATACCACGGAGTAAGTCTTCTTTTAAACCGATAGCATCAAAGGTGGGCATCACCTTGACCTAAATGGACAATATGGAAAGTTGTAAATTAAGAACTAATCAGAAGAGCAAAATCGTTAGGAGAGATTACGCTTTCAGAAGTCTCAAAAGAGAGCTTGTCATCATTCTTGTGATCAAAGGACATGCTGAATTTGGCTTGGTTAAAACGATCGTGCAAAAAGAGAGCAATTTACTGCAGATTTTGAAGATGACGCCGAAGGTGACTACTCCTGCCAACGGAGCTCGATTTGCACTCAACAGTTGCGTGCAGCTGAACCCAATTTCTTTTCTTCTTTCTACATGACAAAAAAGGAAAAAAAGGTGACTTTATTTGAATCACTGCGGAATCCCTTAAATTTGACAGGTTGAATGCTTTTCAAATCCTTTTTCTTCTTTAATCAAGTTCCTTTATACCAGCTACTACAAAAATATGACAAACGACTCTAAGACTATTACCGTCGGTGTGCTTGGTAAGTTATCACAATGGGATGAAGGCCTTCAAGTATGGTTATCTTATAGGACTTTTTTTGGAAATAGCTTTGCAAGGTGCTTTTATTGAACATATTCATATGCTCAAAAGAATTCCGAAGGTTAAAGATGTTATTCCTGTTAAAACTGAAGAACAATTAAATTCTGTGGATTGCTTGATTATTCCAGGCGGTGAATCCACTTCTATGGCACTCATTGCTGAACGTTGTAATATGTTGGAGCCTATTCGTGCTTTTGTTCAGAAGAAGCCTACCTGGGGCACGTGCGCAGGCATGATTATGTTGGCAAAGGAAGCAACAGGCGCTAAGAAGGGTGGCCAGCAATTATTTAACGCTTTGGATGTGGTTGTTAATCGTAATCAATTCGGATCACAAAAGGAAAGCTTTCAAACAATGCTTCATTTACCGGAAATTTTGGGAGAGGAACCATTTGCGGCTGTGTTTATTCGTGCTCCAGTCATTGCAGAGATCAAGTCACCCAAAGTTAAAGTAGTTGGTCGCTTAGAACAAAAACATGGCCAAACAGAAGCTGAAACAGCAGTGGCAGTGTTGCAGGACCATCTCTTTGCTACAGCATTTCATCCAGAATTAACTAATGACCTTCGTCTCCATGAGTTCTTCGTCGATATGGCAGTTAAATATTTATAAGTGTATTTAACAATCTCCATATTTTCATTATGTATATTATTGCCTAGATTTAGTAGTTTATAGATCAAAAATCAAAAATGTTATTGTGAGTGTAAAGCATCTTCATAAATGTATATGATTGTAAATTAAAGTTATCCATTAGCATTTGATGGATGCTATCTCGCAAATTTGCCACGAACCCTTTTGGGTTACATCCTTAATTTCTGTTCATACGTATGACTGAATTCAGGTCTCACTTATTCGTCTGTGGAACTTTGATTGCTACGGTTTTTGGTTTGTAATTTGTCTTGGATGGTGGGTCCTTTTACTATATGCCTAAAATCCTCATTTTCAGGAACTCAACATGATTTTGAAGCCAACAACGTGCGTTTAATCCGCAAAAATCAAAGGCTCAGCTCACGTAAATAAACTATCGGAATTCTTGTAGGTTATGCGCCATTTATGTTTCTTAGATTGTTAAAGTATTCGGGATTTTAGCAAATCAGATATATGTAATCGAAGCTATGTTATGATTTCTTTTAGTCCCTTTTATAAATAACTACTCAAAATCAGAATATACGTAAGAGCAAGATCTCGCCGCAATAACGTGCGCCTATATTATTCATAAGCTTTTTGGATAAAACCAACCATTCAACTGTAGATCTGCTTGGACCAAGCAATATCGACAAAGGGTTTTTCATGTCCTAAAGAAATAAAACGCAATATTTGCTCACTTTAATCGTCTACAATTCCAACTGACCACTAGCGAGAAAAAAAGAAATCTGAAATTGAGCTTATCGGAATAGGTTTCCAACCTTTTCAAATTATATTTTCAAAGAAAACAAATGTGAACCAGTAGCTGAAACAATGGAGAAAGGCTCTGCACGTGCGCTTCACTCCAATCACAAAGATCCGGTAAGAAAATAGGAGTGGCAGTTAAATTGCGCTTTTGTTTATCACCGTAATTTGAGCTCCATATAATGTGGCAAATGAAACTCGTAAAGACGCTTCCCTTCTTAATAAGCAAGACAGCTGTATTTGGGTCGTCAACCCTCGAAACCCTCTCTTGTTCCCACATCACTGTGATTATTTGGACGTTTGTAAGTGTCGCGTTTCTTGATTGATAGTGACTTTGAACTATTCAACGAAAAATTACGCTCAGATTTTTCGTTGGAATGGCACAGGATCATCAGATTTAGGAGTTACCAAATACCATAATAGTAAATTGCTGCAACCGTTTATCATAATGCTTTTGAAAATTTAAAGTTCACAATTTTCAAACTGCGCGTATTCTATGTTTAAATTCAGACAGGATCAGTCGAAAATGACACAAGATGAGACTTCAGATTTGATAAAAAAGCAGATGAGATAATGGTTTATTATAAGTACAAAAAATCATGATTCTTTACAAAGAATAGGTTGTTTAAATATGTATAGTTATCAAGATAATAATTTAAAAATGATAGATGGAATAGATGGAAGAGATGGTATATTTAAATAAATTACCAACCACGTTTGGCGAACTTTTCGTTTTCGTTTAATTCGTCCAAGTTAATACCAACCATAGCTTCACCGAGATCTTCAGAAACCTCAGCCAAGACCTTAGGATCATTGTAGTGGGTGACAGCTTGGACAATAGCCTTAGCACGCTTGGCGGGGTCACCAGACTTGAAGATACCAGAACCAACGAAGACACCATCACAACCCAATTGCTATTTGTTAAGAAAGCAGGGGGATAAAAAAAAGAAAAGTATGAGTGGATAAATTTGCCGCTCAACTTGAAGTGTTTTTAAAATGCATTGAAGAAAAAAAAAATATTACCATCATAAGCGCAGCATCAGCTGGAGTAGCAACACCACCAGCAGCAAAGTTGACAACAGGGAGACGGCCTAACTTGGCAGTTTCTTTGAGTAAGTTGTATGGGGCTTGAATATCCTTAGCATAAGCATAGAGTTCCTCGTCAGTCATGGCAGAAGCGCGACGAATTTCGGCAGAGACAGTACGCATATGACGAACAGCTTCGACGACGTTACCAGTACCAGCTTCACCCTTGGTACGGATCATAGCAGCACCTTCATTGATACGGCGAAGAGCTTCACCGAGGTTCTTGGCACCACAAACGTAAGGTACCTTGAAGTTGTGCTTGTGGATGTGGTTGGCCTCATCGGCAGGGGTTAAAACTTCGGATTCATCGATATAATCAACGCCAATAGACTCGATGATTTGAGCTTCAACAAAGTGACCAATACGGACCTTGGCCATGACAGGGATAGTGACAGCTTCAATGATTTCTTTGATCATCTTGGGATCAGACATACGAGCAACGCCACCTAATGAAAAGCACAAATAGTTAATAAATCTGGCACAGACCTTACGCACATTGAACTTAAACTGAGTGGGGAAAAAAAAAGACGCTTACCGTTCTTACGGATATCAGCAGGGACACGTTCAAGAGCCATGACAGCGCAAGCACCAGCTTCTTCGGCAATTCTAGCTTGTTCAGCGTTAATGACATCCATGATGACACCACCCTGTACAATTGTAACGAGACATCGTATGAGTTTTTGAACAAAACACAGTATATTACACCCTGCTTTACACCCCTAGCCCATTACACTTCACAAACACTTTACCTTTAGCATTTGGGCTAAACCAGCCTTGATCTTGAAATTTTCGGCTTGAGAGTTGGACTCATCAACCTTACCGGAATGAAGGTTAGCAGGAACTGGGAAAGAAGAAGCAGACATGGTTGATGTAAAAGGCTGGCTTTAAGAGTTTGAAAATTATAAAAGAGCAAGATTTTTTGCCTGTCTTTTTTTAGGTCTTAAATAGACAGAAAAAAAAAAAGAAGTCAAAGTTCGGATCAATAAAGTTCTTTCTTTCCTTAATTGTCAGCATAACCCAAATCTGTCCTTTGATTAGACAGATGGGCACGTTTACAGTATTAAACTTTCAAATAGCGCCTGTTGTAAGTTTATTTAAGCTTCAAAAGTCTTAAAATAAAAAAATACATTGCAAAACTTTTCATGTCGCGACTATTCGAGTAAGATCAGTCCAATGATGATCCAACGGTAACAATAGCTCCAAAATGGCTCCTTTTACATATGGCGACAAATTACAACTTTCAAAATTTAAGCGGTTTGTAGTGCATCTCTTCGCACTTTAAATCGAAAAGGTCAGTGCACGCTTCCAAACGGTACTGATTACTACGTTCACCTGACAACAACAATGAATAATTATCGTAACACTCAATGCTAACTACTCTTCAACAAAATCTCAAAGAATTTCACTCCAACTTTCATCACATCATACCATTGTAGATCAATCAGCGGTAGTTGAAGTGGATTTATATACTCTGCGGCAACTAAAGACAGGCACGTGCGCTACTTCTCTCCTTTTGCATAAAAACTCCACAACAGTATACAAATTGTTTCCGAAATCTAAAACGATTCCTTTTTGTATGAGAGTTTCTCGCGTATGAATAAATGTATTAGAAGGAATGCTGAGTTGTTATTTAGTTTCACGACAATATTTTCAATCTTCGCGTTGTTTTTGGCCCAGAGAAAGCATATAATTTAGCTACTGGCATCTTTTCAGACTATACCTGAACATTTTTGAACCTGAGAATATAAATTTTATCGCTTGTTGTGAGACAATGCTCTTTATTTAAACCTGCAAAGATGATTATATTCTTCAGTCTAAATGCGGAACAAAACTCAGTAACAACAAGAGGTCAATGAGACGCCACTTGCACGTTCGACTGTAATTCTAATAGAAGTGCTCTATTTGTCATACTGTTTACGAGCAAACATAGCAGTAGTTAATGATTCAACAAATTTGTCTTGTTCGATACATCGTATTGAGCGCGTTTCTGCTGCTTTCCAAATTTCAAGTCCAATATACATGAGTAGAATCAAAAACCACATTAGATAATATTGGAATGAACGTTAAAGTCACATTTTGAAGTGGAGTAAGCTTCAAAGACGGACGCTATAATATAGGTGACGTTGGGATGTATTGAGCATGCAGTTGTTTGAGCATATTTGATTTGCTACGCTCTCGAACTCAAAAATAGAAGTTCCGATATTTTACTGCACCGAAGGGAACGTGTTCAGCGTAATGTAGAAGCAACATTTGATATATAAAGGATAGGAAAAACAACAGTTAAGTTACTTCAGTCATCTACATCACAAACTGCCACAAATGCCTTATCCTAAAAACAAAGTTACTTTCCTCTCCAACTGGACCGCCACTCCCTACCATGCCCCTTTCTACTTGGCTCAAAAGATAGGTTATTTCGAAGAAGAAGGCCTTCAAGTTGCTATTATGGAACCATCCAACCCCTCTGATGTCACTGAACTCATCGGTTCCGGTAAGATCGATCTTGGTTTGAAGGCTATGATCCATACTATCGCTGCTAAGGTTCGTGGTCAACCCATGATCTCTATCGGTACTCTTTTGGATGAGCCCTTCACCGGTATTATTCACTTTAAGAACAAGTCTGGTATCAAGGAATTCAAGGATATCCGTGGCAAGAAGATCGGCTACGTCGGTGAATTCGGCAAGATCCAATTGGATGACTTGATGAAGAACTTCGGTATGTCTCCCTCCGATTACACTGCTGTCCGTGTCGGTATGAATTGTGTCGATGCCATTAAAAAAGGCATTGTTGATGCTGGTATTGGCATTGAATGTGTTCAACAAGTTGAGCTTGAAGACTATGCTGAAGAACAAGGTTGGGGTCGTGATGCTGTCGAAATGCTCCGTATCGACCATCTTGCTAACTTAGGTTGTTGTTGTTTCTGTTCCGTAAGTTATTCTTTACTTCTTCTGTTTGTCACTGATGCAATACATCAGTATTGTGTAGTTAATTTTTGATCTTACCTAACTTATTTTGGTTTTGTTGCTTCTCATATACAATATAGATCATGTACGTTGGTAACGAAACCTTCGTCAAGGAAAACCCCGAGAAGTGCAGACAATTCTTACGTGCTGTCAAGAAGGCTACTGACTACTTGGTCAACAACCCCAAGGAGGCCTACAGCAAGTACTGTGAAGTCTTCCCTCGTATGGACACCATTACTCAACGTAAGATCTTCCAACGTTGCTTCCGTTACTTCTCTCGTGATCTCAAGAACGTCCAACGTGATTGGAACAAGGTTACTGGCTACTGTAAGCGTCTTGGTATTGTCGGCGATGACTTCGAACAAAACAAGACTAACGAGCTCTTCAACTGGCCTCTTCTTCCCGAAGGCCCTGGTGGAGTTGAGCCTGAAACTTTCGATACTGGTGTTGTTCCCGGTGGTGCTCAGTGCTGTCTTCACCCTGCTATTTCCAACCCCGTTGGTATCCTCTAAATACCTTGCATTCTCTCATCATCGTATATTATCTTCCCAACTTGATCTAACATCACATTTCACTGTGATAGTCAATCATTTTTCTATTATGCATTTTTTATATCAGTAAAACTCATAATGATTAAAATTTAGGATATTGTATGTAGAAGCCCGAAGATTGTCTACCTCGACAGTATTCGGTTTTCTGATCATTCAGTCAAATATCTTACTGAATTGTTTTTCATAAAAAAAAGTTGTAATTGCTTTGAATTCAAATTGATGGAAAAATTTTCCATGGTTAAGGATGAAACTAATATACTTAATCAAGGGAACTATAAATTTCTTACAAGCAAAGATAACAGAATAATAAAAAATTTGAATGGAATCTTTATTCTATAGCATATGTTAACATGATTCATCCGCAATAATACTTCTCAAGACAGATTCTAATAAAGCTGAGTTATATCGAGGCTCTTCACTATTTGGATCAGGTTCAGCAACCACACATTTTATCCCCAAATCCTTAATAGCATCAATGTCAACTTCTATTCTGGAGTTAGAAAGATAGATAAGGTGTGTAATATATGTAGAAGGAGGATTGTTAGGCACTAATTCAGCTGGGAAAGGGGATGCTAAGGGTGGTAGATGCAGATTGCCACTTTTTGGATATCCTTCATTGTGTCCACAGAGTGAAGTTTTTGAAAAATTTGTATGAATCTGTGGTGGCCAATGTCGAAAGCCGTGATCTACAGGTCTACGAAAGAAATCTGGATGGGATTGCCCATGTTGTCGCATAGAACCCGCCATTGGATCTTCCTCAGCATGAGTATCATAGTATCTACGACGAGCATCTATTAATAGACTCTCATTCAATGCATTGGTGATGGTTCCTATGAAATCCAGGGCGGTGTAACCTTCTGTTTCACGATCGGGGGTACCATTTAGGATGAGGATTTTGCGACGAAGTGTTGAAGAATGAGCAATGGTATGTCCAACTTTGCGTAGAATCAGACATGGTAATATTGATGTATAAAGTGAGCCGATGGAGTACACTAAATCACTTCGCTTTGACAAATGATCAAGCACCTTTGGGTTTGGAATGGGATAAATCTCTTGACCATACTCATTCATGTAATAAATACGAGAAATCGGTGCTGAGAGTTTCTCATCGGTTGATTTACTGAATATAAGATTACCATTTGGACCGTCTTCATAGCTACCTTGTAAAGGAGAATTTGGTAATGCTAGCTTTGAAAACGCATCTATAGGATTCGTACTCTTTATACAGGTCTGATTGAGGCCAGGATGACTGATTTCGCATTGCCCTCGGAGTATCTGGCCATCTTCTAAGGATGCAGCTATCGAAGCTGTGTGATTGGTGTTTATAACAGGAAGTACATAGGTTGGTTCGCGTATGGCGGTGATTGAAGAAAAGAGAAAAATTGCTGCTTCAAGAGAACCAAAGAATAGCCGCGCTCCAGTCAAAAAGAAGTTGCCGATAGATCCATTGCAAAAATTGAAATGCTTATGAGATCTCTTAAGAATTTCAAAGTTGAACAAAACTAAAAAGCCCCTAATAGTTTCTTTTTTTTCAATGGAGATCTGTCTCCAGAGCCTAAAGTTTTAATCAAGGCGGTCAGTAACCGAAAGACTTATATTGGACAATAAAGTCAGTATGGTTTTTTTCATACTCGTGGCGTCCTTCGACTATTCTTGTCCACTCATCTCGAATTGCATGTTCATCTCCAACTGAAGGCAATCTGTAACTGAGTAGATCCTTAATAGCAGTTCTCTCCTCTGAATTATGACCATCAACATTAATCAAACGGGTGAGTCGAGAACGAAGATCACCAATACTTGGGCCACCAAGAACTCTCAACAGCTCGCTCTGATATACACCGAACCGCTGTTGGTTAGTAATCGAAAGTTTACGTTTTCAAATACACGGTAATAATTACTTTACAGTTGAGCCTCCATTGTCTGACACTCCCAACACATAACAGACGCTTGGAGTAATGGACTGAAATGCGTTGACTAAAAAGAAGATGAGAATTAAGATAGAAAGTCCTCAAATCGATATTGTGTGCTTCCAGAGGTACCAATAAAATTGCAGGCGGAACCGCCAGAGAATATGATAAAAGAAGTGTCTGTCATTTTGGAAAACAAAGCTGTTGAATCTTGGAAAAGGCAAACAATACCAGTTAACTGGTCGCAGATCCTTTTTCCAATTCGGTCTGGACCCTGACGTAGACTGAATACGAAAAATGAATTTCAAAAATAGCAGACAGCAGTAAAAATCGCAGTCAAGTAAGGGGGCGGGAGAAACGAATAAGACAATAGTTTTGAACCCAATGGGCACAAAGATAAACTATATCTTAGAAAATTGCCCTGGGCAGGTCAAAATACAGTAGGGAATCAAAAACCCTAAAGGAACGAGGGCAAAAGGTAGCGTATCACAAATGCAGACTAAGGAAAACGGTCCGATCAAGCATTGAGAGTTGTGGGTGGATATGGCTATTCTAACAAAGACTGTACTAGTTTCTGACGGGATAGGGGCCATTTTGTCGTGCTGAAGGTAATCGACCTCATAAAGTAGCATTTGGACAATTGGTTCAACAAGTGAGAAATGGGGTCAGCGACGGTTGTTGGATGTTGCAGTCGGTTGTGCATTTGTAAGAATTCAATGGTGCGGGCTTTAGTGAGAGTACGCAAGGGATAATATTGGCAGTGGGCTGAGTAGTTGTTTGAAAGCCAACCCAATCTCCAACGAAGACAACGTCTACGCTCAATAAAGTCATTGGAAGCCAAAGAATAGCTTGAGAGAGATATTGGCACGGCATGCTGCCAAGTTACAGTCTTTGCAGTTCAGTTTTGAATTGAATTTTTAAGATCAACAGAACAAAAAAGTTGAGAGTTTAGAGTACAATATTTTTGGATATATTTTCGATAAATGTAGACTTACTACCTGTATCTTCAAATACCAGGTCTTCCATGACCAGCCCAAACCTCTTGAGCAATTTGATACATGTTTTGAGCCGCCATTACATCACGGTTCCTAAAGTACTACAATTTCTGCAAAAAAGTATATGATGGATTTCCCTGTTATAATAGCACGTTACTTTCTTAAATCCGACGATCTACACGAACTACAAATCTATACACGGATTGGTGTAAATCAGAGTTTTGAGCTATGATTAGGATATTAGTGCAATTGATTATATTACCTTTGACGTACGGAAATCAGCAATATCTAACATTTACACTAGCCTTGTTTCTCTTTATTTTTCGAATGCATGTATATTTTGTTCCAGACACCCGCTTGCAAACCTTTGAAGCGGACTTGCGATCTATTGGTCAACCCATCACCAACCAGTACCAGTGGGATTTTTGACATATCGCCTAGGTTCGAAAGGCTTTTGCACGTATTAGGCATTATGCCTAGAGAAGTGAGAATATACTATTACAGTAGTGCATACTGTGATTACAGTATACCGTAAGCAATGTTAGGGGTACATACTTGTCGATCTTCTTTTCATTGATTAGAGATTAAGCTTCGTAATAAGGCTTAGGCCGTGTCATTAATTTCTGCTAAAGAGTATATGAATCTAAAGCAACTGATAAGAAAGAAGGATAAAGGTACAGAAAAAGTGGGAGTCGTATTGCTGACAACATTTTTTTGACAACAATCTATTACTCTGCTACTGTCTGATATATTGGAATGATGTAAATGTTATCTGTTTTTGTTTGCTCAACGGAGTCTGCAATTGCAGAGCTTTACGCTCGAGGGGCTCTTAAGAGGAAAACATGTAAAAGAAGGAGTATACGAGCTGTTATGCTCCCAGTCGTAGAGGTACTTTATAAGTGAAAAAGCTAACATTTGCAGTTGTTTGAACTGGCCAGAGCCCAATGTATTGAAGACGTTACGTACTCTCAGGTCACAATTGTTTCAATAAAATAGATGCTTAACTGTAATTAGGAACATAGTTGGAAATTGCTTGCAGTGCTTATGTCCTTGATTGGCTGTTTCTGATTTTCTATGATGGTATCGCGTTTTGTTGATTCAATTGGTATACTGCAAAATTTCCAAATGGAATGTTAAGCCTATCTATTGGCGTTTTACAATTTCAGTTACTTCTGTCTATTTCAAAAAGAAAACTCACACACTGTAGAAGACTTAGACGACGTTAACAATTAACGGCCCTTAAAAGTAGTTGAACCCGGCTTAGTAAAGTAGGCCAAACTGTTGAAAACGTGCCAGCGCAGTGATATTCAAAAATTATGTTACCCAGGACTCTAATAAGATCCATTTGCTGCTCTCGCACTATTTTACACAAGCCAAGCCATTTCACTGCATCTAGCTCCAAGAAGTACTCACTTGACATTTATAATTTTACATCACGTTTCTTTTGGTGTATATACAGAGATTTTCAATCAAGAAACTCAATAAGTAAACGAACTAAAACAATTGAATTATGCTTATTGTGCGCAATATACGAAAATCCTGACCTTTTGAAGGAAGAGAATACCTCAAAAAGCAATATTTTGGAATGCATCACATTTCGTTTAGATGAAACAAGAAACAAAAAAGATAACTGATGAACTTAGGTCAGAGGATGACGAAGGCTAGTAACAAGAAATAAGCTCTGACAAAGGAAATAGAGCTGAAATGGATAAGGCATTGGGTTGAGAATTTTGTTTTTCAAAAGGAAAACAGAGGTGTAATTGGAACTGCAAAACGCCAACAGTCTTAGGGTAAGCATTCGCAAATATGGAAAAAGGAAAAAAAAATTAGTATAATATTATTACGTTGTTATGAATACCCAAGAATAATGAAACTACAGGTTTATACACATACTTTTTAGTAAAAGCTCTTGGTATCTATCCGATCCATTATCTCGAATATGCTATGAGAGTTCTGAATATAATCTAACGCTTGGTCAATGCGCATAATAAAATAATTTACTTTTTTTCGTTTGTATAAGTTCAGGAATTTATCAAGTACAGGTATAAGAGATGAGAAGTATAAACCGAGATTCGTTCCAAATTCGCAAATTGTAAAAAGGCAATGCAGGTGTAACAACTGCATAGAATTTGGACACACACACACAAAAAAAAAAAAAAAAAAAAAAGCAACAGCTATTATGCAATTCCGGCACTGATCTTAGTATCAGTTGTTAGGCTTCACTAGCATTGGGTAGAATGTGCAATTTAGCCTTCATTAGCATCTTTCGAAAATTACAAAAAAGCTGGATGAAAATGGCTACTGTAAAAAGTTTGGTATATTCATGCAAGACTTCATAATATTCGTTGGTACATCCGAATAATGGCGTCTGTTATCTCGTTAAATCGACGGAGCATGCTAATGTAACCATGATTATACTCAAAAGTGTACACAACGTAACAAATTTCGTGTTGCAAGGCGTCTCAACACACCTTCCATTGATACACTGGCCATACTATTTCGATCCGCACATTGAAGACATTCCGCTCATACCATCTAATACAATTACTATGCTAACATCAAAGATCTAACTATCAATTGCTTTCTAAATCTAAGGAAACATAAATGAAGTTCACGATTGTTTGGTATATCATCTAAAAATTTGCAACGAAAACTTCATGCCTGAATAAAAATGCATTTAGGCATACTGATTCATTCAATCCTTTTGATGGCTCTGTCAAACGTAAGCTTTACAATAGTAGCGACACTAGAATAAAAGCGAGTAGTAAAGAAGACGAAGCTGGATTAATTCATCAATATGGCAATCAATGTGTCCAGCCGAAATAAACATTCAAAAACCTTCGGTCCTAATATAGATCAGATGAGCAGAGCTTTTCAGACAAAAATATTAAAAAAGTGAGACAAATTATTTATTTTTTGGAAAGATACTCTATTTTTCGGAAGGATTTATCTGTAAACAACCACAATTTATTTGAATGAACCGCGCTCTATAAGCCAATGTAAGGACAAAACGAGTCATTGTAGGCTGCAAGAACTGGACAAATTTATCCATGATAACAGTATGTTCGACAGTTTCGTATTTTTAGTTAAAATTAAATTTATGTCATGAAAAGCATACCGAAATTTTGGCAAGCGGATATGCGGTGGTAATGGATGAATACCTCGTGAAGGTTTATATAAAGTCTTGATAGACGTTGGGATAAAGATTTACAGAATCAGATTCAAAGTATAGCACTAAGCAGGAAAGAAACATCTTGCATGAATATTCTCCATTGTCTTCATAGCATAAGAAACTGATTGACATGACCAAAAATGACAGGTGCAGGCAAAAATTATCTTCTCTTACTGAATTGTCCAAATAATTGAGCCAATATACTACAATATTAGTTACATTGGAAGACTGTGTTTTCGTTTTTAGTTTGCTTTCATCAATTAAACATGGAGCTAACTTTATTTTTGAACTCAAATCTTAATGTGTGAAGAAAAACGTACAATGATTTGGAGAACAATCATTTTAGTGATGCACGTTACGGCTTCGTTCCAATACAACAACAGGAAACTGTACTGCTCCTGATGTATTGGAGTTTAAATGAATATATACCGATCAAATAAAGGCAACGTTATAGGCATATATATGGTACGTGCTGATTAAATGATGTATGCAGATAAAAAAGGTATTTTAGATTCAAAAATTCTGTCCAAATTTTTGTTGGAGTACGTCTAATTATAACAGTGGATCACTCTCAAGCTATGATATTTATTAGTCCGAAAAAAATGTTACGAGAATCCGAATCAAAGCAGGGAAAATGAGTATTAGGATTTATTCCCAGCTCAATTTTTTTTATCAAACTTAATCGTATCGATCACAAACAGAAATCACAGCAGAAGCTTAAACAACGCATACATATTGCTTATATTTGAGTTACATATGTCAATTATCTGACAAGACTAAACAAAACCAAATACTGGTAGCGTGCACTGACGCATACGTATTCCTTAGCAACTAAACAGTATTTGTGAAACGTTTTGATTAGGTAACATTCAACTGCATTAATCCTAGAATTTAAAATGCTGTGCCAAAAAAAAAACAAAAAAAAAAAAAACTTTTTCATCTGAAAAACCATTTTTAATCATGTTTCAAAAACCAAAGGTCCTTCCAATGAGATTCCTATCCCGCTTCATAAGATGAAAATGCAAAGAATGTTGGAAGACTTTGCACATCATGTTTGCTAAACAATAAGACGCGTATGATCTCTATTAATGATAAGATTGAATAGATTCTGTAAAGAACCTAAATCCTACTTTCTAGAATTTACTTTCTAGAACCTAGAAGCAATGGGAGTCTCTACTACTGTTTATTTTCGGAAGATTAATGGGGTTTTTTTTTTCAAAAAAATGAAACAATATCCTTATATCGACCTTCTGCGGAAAGGTTCACCCTAAAAGTTTGCGTCACTGTTTGTGACACGTGTATCATAAAATTACTTAACCAAGAGCGACCTTTACTTTTTTTTTCTTCTTTTTTTCTTTTCTTTTTCCTTAACTTATTTCCTTAATAAAGTATTATCAAAATGCCCGGAGGAGGTGAAATGCCCAAGACCAAGCAAGCTGCCCAGAACAAGGCCTGTCTCATCTGTATTGATGGTTGGGGTATTGGCGAAAGAGAAGATCACCTTGGCGATGCCATCTACAACGCTGAAACTCCTGTTATGGATAAGCTCGAAAAGGAAGTTCCTTTCGTTCCCATTGCTGCTCACGGTCTTTCCGTCGGTCTTCCTGATGGTTTGATGGGTAACTCTGAAGTTGGTCATCTTAACATTGGTGCCGGTCGTGTTGTCTATCAAGTAAGTGCATTGAATTTTTTTTTTTTTGAAAAAAAAAACCAGTAAAAGTGACTGTGATTTAGTGATCAAATTGCAATATATTAATAATCTGCCCTTCTATTTTGCTTATATTGTGTGTGTGCGTGTGTGTGTGTGTGCGGTTACGCTTAATGATAGGATATTGTCCGTATCGATCTTGCTATGAAGAACAAGGAATTCGGTCAAGTCGAAAACATCAAGGGTGCTTTTGAACGTGCCAAGAATGGCAATGGCCGTCTTCACTTCATGGGTCTCGTTTCCGACGGTGGTGTTCACGGTCATATTGATCATCTTGTTGCTCTCTTGACTGCCGCCAAGGAAGCTGGTGTCCCCGAATCCTACATTCACTTCTTCGGTGATGGTCGTGATACCGCTCCTAAGTCCGCTGCCAAGTATATGCAACAACTTGTTGATGCTCTCAAGCAACTTGGTTACGGTAAGATTGCTGATATTTGCGGTCGTTACTATGCTATGGACCGTGATAAGCGTTGGGAACGTGTCCAAATTGCTTTCGACGGTATGACCCAAGCTAAGGGCGAAAAGGTTGAAGACCCTGTCAAGGCCATTGAAGCTCGTTATGAACAAGGTGAGACTGATGAATTCTTGAAGCCTATCATCATCAACGAAGAAGGTCAAATCAAGGAGAACGATACCATCTTCTGTTTCAACTTCCGTTCTGACCGTATGCGTGAAATGTCTCAAGCCCTTGGTATTGCTCCTTGTCCCTTCGATTCCCCTGTCCCTAAGAACATTGAAGTCTTCACCATGACTCAATACAAGGGCGATTTCCCCTTCAAGGTCGCTTTCCCTGCTCAAACTATGGATAACGTCCTTGCTGAATGGTTGTCCAAGAACGATGTTCCTCAAATGCATATTGCTGAAACTGAAAAGTACGCTCATGTTACTTTCTTCTTCAACGGTGGTTCTGAAGCTCAATTCCCTGGCGAAGAACGTGGTTTGGTTCCCTCTCCCAAGGTTGCTACTTATGATCTTCAACCTGAAATGTCCGCTGCTGGTGTTGCTGATGAAGTCGCCAAGGCCATTGATTCTGGTAAGTATCCTCTTGTCATGTGTAACTTCGCCCCCCCTGATATGGTTGGTCACACTGGTGTCTACGAAGCCGCTAAGGTTGGTGTCCATGCTACTGATAAGGCTATCGGTGTTGTTCTCGAAGCCTGTAAGAAGAACGGTTACGCTCTTTTCATCACAGCCGATCACGGTAATGCCGAAAAGATGATTGCTGACGATGGCAAGTCTCCTTTCACTGCTCACACTTGTGCTAAGGTTCCCTTCATCATGGCTAACGCCAATGATGCTAAGTTCAAGGATGGTGCCGAAGGTGCTCTCTGTGATGTTGCTCCTACTGTCCTCCAATACATGGGTCTCGATATCCCCAAGGAAATGACCGGCAAGTCTTTGTTGGCTTAGATATGTTGATATTTATATTATAAATTGTCCCTTTAATCTCTCAACGTAGTGTATAGTCTCTTTTCATATTGATTTCTTTAGATCTTCATGTGCATTCTCATCGTTAAAAAAAAAAAGTAATATTTTTGTTTTGTCATAAATAAACTTTGTACATTTCTTTTGCATGGAAAAAATATATTTCAGAAGCTCACTTTTTAATGTGTATTATACCTTTGAAGATCCATGTTTTAAGCTATAACAAATTCTATTGAAACGTTTGACAGCCAACTGATTTTTGAAACCGACGCAAAGCGTGAAGTTAATTGGCTCATATTTGACCGATTTTGGCAATCGAAGAATTTAAACAAAAAATCGAAACAACCAGAAAAATAGAAAGCGAAAAATATTTTGGGTTAAACATTCCCCTTTGCCTTCTTTCTCATTGATATTACCACGAAGACCTCTGTTCATTATCCTCAACGTGAATGCCTTCACTTATTGCACCACAGCTTACAGAGCCGCCGCAACGGAAATTCTTCAATAATATCACTTCTACGAAGAATAGCTTTCGGCAGTACAACAACAACAGCTTTCCCTCATCTGGAAGAGGCTCGATGAGCAAGAATGGCCCAAGTCATTCATTGTCTTTGTCAGATAATACCAAATTTCTACTATGTTGTTTTTGTTGGTACCTTTCTTCATCTCTATCGAGCAACACTGGCAAGCAAATCATGAACCATTTCAGATATCCCGTTACTTTGACATATGTACAGTTTATTTTTGTGGCGTGCTGGAGTGCCATAGCAGAAAAAGCAGTAAACATGAAAAATATTAGAAAACCGACAAAAGTGATTATACAGACCATTATACCATTATCTATTTTCATGATCGTTGGCCATGTGTTTTCCAGTATCTCAATCAGTAGAATACCTGTCAGTTTAGTGCATACAATTAAGGTAAATCCCACATATTAGCAAAAGTTAATGAGTGAAGCGGCCATTGACGTGGATTTCCTTTATATGTTTAGGCCTTAGCGCCCTTATTTACAGTGTTATTCTATCGATTTATATTCAAAGTACATTATTCTTCAAAAGTTTATACCGCATTGATCCCTCTGACAACCGGTGTTATCCTCGCTTGCTCGTTCACATTTTCCAACAATTTGATTGGCTTACTATGTGCTCTGGCGTCCTGCCTAATATTTGTCCTACAAAATATTTTTAGCAAAAAATTGCTGTTCAAAGAATCCAAGAAGGGAAGCAGCAATCCAAATAAACTGGACAAGATGAATATGATGTTCTATTCAGCATTTATTGCCTTCGTTTTGATGACACCAATGTGGTTTTACTATGACGGATTTCATATTCTATTCAACCAAGCCAATAGAGATATCAGTAGGACAAAATTATTGTATTATTTTTTATTGAATGGTACAACGCATTTCGCACAGAATTGGTTTGCATTCACAACACTATCGATGTCATCACCTGTCACTTACTCGATTGCTTCACTCGTCAAGCGTATCTTTGTTATCGTTATGAGTATTATTTGGTTCGGTCAGCAGGTCAGCTTAATTCAAAGCTTGGGCATCATTTTGACATTTGTCGGCTTATGGATGTATCAATCTGCAAAACGTGAGGTCGACCAAGGAGAAAGTAAAGCTTGCGAAAGATCAATTGATGTTCTTCCTACGTCAAATAAAGGACAAGATGCAGAAGAGATATTGTTGAACGAGAAAAGTCATTTGCCCAACAGTAATGCTCTTAATAACCCAGCTATGACGATGAAGAAATGGATAGGAAACCATATACCTGGCTCAAACACAGCAAGAAACGTTAAACTTTTATAGACATAACATTAATAGTAAATTAACAAGCTGCATCATTACATTTTATAGATTAGACATATTTACCCTTTCAAAATTTCCTTATGTTACATACACACTTTTCACAAAAAAAAACCTTCGCAATTTGAGATGTTACTTTTTTCTAAAGTATTATCGTTCACTTCCCAACGCTAGAAAAGCCATCATTTTTTTCATTTCAATTTGATGTTAAGCAGTAAGTTAGTTTTCTAATGTCACTCCAACTGCTACACAGCCAATTTCAACATTTCACTTATCCCAAATTTGTCCTCCACAACCAAATTTTGAACTTTTTTTTTTTTTTTTCTGCAATTTTTCTTTGTTTGCCTTTAACAATACATAGTCTCCACAGATATATCTTTTCAATTTATATTCGCATGTCTTCAAATTCACCAATTGCTTCAGTACCAGATCCCAATGACAATACGAACAGTGCTGATAACCTTATCTATCAGCAGCAACCACAACCTTTGCCGGATGAAATTGACGATTTCGAAGGTCAAGAAGCCATTCCTCAAAAACTGAAGCTTGACCTTAGAGGAACTCGCATTGACCTTGATAGAGATACCTTAATCAACTTACCCGAAAGTCTACTCATTGCTATGTTCCCTAACGGTCTAATATTACCTAGACCAGCATCGGAAGAATATGACGACTTTGACGAAGACTACGATAACATTTCGCGCCATTCCATTGGTGTCGATGAGCAAGTTAACTTTGTTGACTTTGACCCAGCTTGTTTGGAGTATGTCCTAAAATTTTATAGCCATGCTGCAGAAGTGCGAGATAGGAACCAGCAAGATACTGAAATCCAACAAATGTTGAATAACTCATCTGCTGCAACTTCGCCTGTTTATTATACACTGTTGACAAAACAGCCAATCATTGTTTTACGAGAAGAACTCGAGTACTTCTGCCTTCCTACAGAAAAGAACCAATCAGTAAAGCATTTAAAATTGTCCTCTGGTCAGTATCTGAAAAAACGAGACCATATTTTTGAGGCTCTACAACGCAATATATCCAGGGAGAATAATGTAGCTGAACAGCACCTTATTGATATGCTATGCGATGCTGGGTTTCATCGAGATGATCGTTGGGGATATCGTGAAATTGAGCCTTTACGCACAATTATTAGTAGCATGGCACTTGTTTTACTGAAAACAGTTGGCCCAGATAACCATATGGCCACAGCTCAAAAACTATTTTTATTCTGGAGAAAGCCTGCTGTAAGTTATTTACTTTTATTATGACAGCTGTTATTTTGAATCCTTAACACTGAAAATTATATTTACACAGAGAAAATGCTGGTGGGATGGCAACACTGTCGAGCTGGAGGGCCACAAAATCCGTCTATGGGCTCGGAGAACCTGGACATTAGAATTGGCTTTGGTGTAAGGTATCGAAGCTTTTGTACACATTGACTATTATGAGCCTCTTGTTACTTTATATTCTCATTTGTATACCAGATATGTTGTTCCTCTCTTTTAATATTTTTATTTAACCATTTTCGTTCCTCATTTATTTCCTTCCCTCCTTTACAAACCTTTCAATGCTCCTTTTCAACAGCGACATAAATCATACTTATTTAGGAAAATGCGCCTAGTGATTTTATTGCTTCGTCAATTCTATGGCATTTGTATAGAAGAAAGAATGTAAAATGGCTTGCTTTGATTGAAATAGATCAACTACTTCAAAGCGTTTTCGTCGATCTTCTCTAAGCTTGCCTTTTTATCCGAGGACTTGGGTCCTGCCTCCAGTTTACCAATGATTACATAATGTTCCTTGATCTGAGCTGAGTGCAAAAAGGTCACATAAGAGTCACAATTAGATTAATTTGACAGAAAAAAAAAAAAAAGTAACATCAAACTTCTTGTCCCCAAGTGTATTCCTATTGTATCTCTTTATATCCATTACGGAAACGCAATAAAATGTCTGACGTTGTTGAAGCAAAACCTGGTGAAGCTCTTATCAAATCTAAGTAAGCCACAATTATAATTATTATACTAATCATAACATATCATAACGCTCTCACTAATACAATGCATTTCGTTTCTACCTATCAAGGTACCGAAAAGAACGTTGGTTTAATGAAGAAACGGCAGAGCAAGCCATAGAAGTTGTTCCTAATGATGATGAAGCTGAACATGCCGAAACAGAAGATGGAAAAAAAAAGAAGACCAAGGTTAGACCATTAGAGTTAAGTTTGTTTTTCTTGGATGGAAGAATTTACTCACCAGCATTTACATCTGTTTCAGTATGCAAGAGGTGCTAACAAGGGTCAAAGAGGAAAGAAACGTATTGAAGATACAGTAAAAGTAAGTTAGCTCAAGATAAGACTTGATTCGATTACAATCAACTATAACTGACGATAATCTCCTAGCTTTGTAAAAATACTTCGCTTGGAGAAGAATGCAAATTCGGTGATGAGTAAGGAATCATTTCCGTTGAGAATAATAACGACATGGCACTGACCATCTATCAACAATAGTTGTAGATATTCTCATGATTTGGAAGGCTATCTCAAAACCAAACCCGAGGATCTCGGAGACAAGTGTATTCAGTTCGAACTCTTTGGAAAGTAAGCTATCCAACTCTATATGCTATCAGAGAAACATTGAGATATTAACATTACTTTTAGATGTCCTTACGGCTACAAATGTCGTTTTCTTAAAGCACATTTGGACGAGAATAACAAATTGATAATTGATGAGAAGAAGTATAGCGAAAAACCTGTTTATACGTTTAATGGTATCAGTGCTGAATCCCAAAAGAAGTTGTTGAAAAATAAGGTAATAATGGCGTCTTACCGTCAAATTGTTATTTTGAGTATACTAATAGGCTTTGAGTATCATTCTTGTTTTTATAGTACGAATTTCCCAAGACAGAGGCATACATGATACAAGTTCAGAAAGAAATTGAAGAGGAACAACGTGTTAAAGATGGGAATGCTTTGAAAAGGAAAGCCATTTCGGACAACTCCTCATCAGAAATATCCGAAACGAATAAGAAAATTAAAAGCCAACAGAACACTGATAGTGACAATGATGACGATTTCTTTGATGCCTCTCAAGAGTTCACAAATGTGACCATTGAAACAGCAACTTCAACTCCAACAGTGACGGAAGAGAAGGCAATTGGTCCTATCGACCTTAAATATAAAAAGGTAACCCATCTCTGAGAAGGTGTATATATGCTAGTTTTGACTCTAACTTTGTTATGTGATAGATCATTGACTTTAGAAACAAAACATATCTTGCACCATTAACGACAGTTGGTAATTTACCTTTCCGTAGAATCTGTAAGGAGTATGGGGTCGACATTACTTGCGGTGAGATGGCGTTGGTGCCAAATTTATTGAGAGGACAACAATCTGAATGGGCCTTGACGAAGCGTCATAAATCTGAAGATATATTTGGTGTTCAGATTTGTGGTTCTAAGGTCGAAACCGTTACTAAAGCTTGTGAAGCTCTAAATAATGAAGTAGACGTCGATTTTATTGATCTCAATATGGGTTGTCCTATTGATCTTGTCTATAAGCAGGTATAATTGATGATGAAGCTGGTTACCGAAGGAATCAATCTGTTTACTTATGGATAAATTGAAATTTTTTTAGGGTGGCGGCTCAGCTTTATTAGATGCTAGAGGACGTGCTTTGAAGATTTTAAAGGGTATGCAAACGGTTACGAATATTCCTATCACTTGTAAATTTAGAATGGGTATCCACAACAACTACCCTATCGCTGATCGTTTGGTGCCACGTATTGATGAACTAGGCATTGCCTTGGGAACCGTAAGTAAAACGAATGCTGTTGCTCTTAATTGCGCGCCTTTTTGAATTAATACATGTTCGTTTCAAACTGAAGATTCATGGTCGCTCCCGTACCCAAAGATATACCAAGAAAGCTGATTGGGAATATATTGGTTTAATGAAAGGTTTGACCAAAACGATGCCTCTTTATGGCAATGGCGATATCATGAGCTTTGAGGACTACAATAATTTTAGAGAAATCAGCGGGGTTGACGGTGTGATGATTGGTAGAGGTGCGCTTATCAAGCCCTGGCTTTTTGAAGAGATCAAGTCACAGCGCAATTGGGATATTTCAGCAAATGAACGTTTTGATATGTTAAAGCGTTTCTGTGATTATGGTTTAGAACATTGGGGTAGTGATAGTCAGGGCGTCAATACGACGCGTCGATTCCTTTGTGAATGGCAATCTTTCCTATATAGATATATACCCGTTGGAATTTTAGAAAGACCCCCTCAACGTATGAATGAAAGACCTCCCCCTTACGAAGGAAGAAATGATCTGGAAACGTTAATGGCAAGCCCTTTAGCGTCGGATTGGGTAAAAATCAGTGAAATGCTATTGGGCCCAGCACCTGAGGATTTCAACTTCATTCCCAAGCATAAAGCAAACTCTTTTGAGAAGATCGAGGTAAAGCCTTAATTACATTAGAACTATTGTACATTTTGTGGTCACTTTATTAAAGAAAGAGAACTAATTAATTGATCTTTCTGTCTGCAAAAACTATAGGGCTAAGTTAATATTCTAACAGTCAAGTTCAACATGTATTCAGATAAATTATGATGTGCTCAAAAATAAAAATGTCCAAAATTTGAAAACGAGAAAAGAATGTTAGTTGTTATTACTACAGCAGAATTCAATGTCTACAATTTCTTTTGGTGAGGTGGATGTTAAGACATAGGGCTCGTCTTTACCGATAACCACATTGTCTTCAATACGGATGCCGATACCTTGATATTTCTCCGGGAATTTGTTATCAAAAGGAACATAAATGCCTGGCTCAATCGTAATCACCATATTTTTCTTTAGCTTGCGGGATCTGTCAAGATCATGCAGATCATGCACGTCAAGCCCTAAGTAATGCCCAACGTGATGAGGATAAAGGATACGTTCCAAATCCTACCCAGTGATAAACATGATACAGATGGAAAATGTGTGAGACTCTTATCAGTTTTGAAATAATTTTTTGTGATATTACCCAAGCTGACACTTCGAAACCTATCGCTTGGAGTTCATGTTTCAATAATTTGACAGATTGGGCGTGTATACCATGCAGAGAAATATTATTTCTCTCAGTGCAAAGCTTAATACAGGCTTTATTGACATTAAGCACCGCTTGATATAGCTCTTTTTGAGGTTCAGTAAACTTCCCATTAACTGGCCATGTACGAGTGATATCACTAGCATATCCGTTATATTCACCACCACAGTCTACTAAGACAAGGTCACCGTCCCTATTATGGTAGTACATATCAGATTACTGATACTATCAATATGTCCATTTAGATTGAGAGATTTCTTTCAACCTACTTTAACTCCATATCATTTCTAACGTAATGCATAGATAAGGCGTTTGGGCCACCTGCAACGACTGGAACATAGGCTAATATGGAAGCTCCATGTAAACGGTTCTCGTAGTCGAATTTAGCCCAGAGTTGTGATTCAGTTTTGCCAGGGCTTGTCCATTTCATAGCCTCGATGAATGCTTTTGAACTGATCATCCCAGATTTCTTCATAATTTCTACTTCGTCATCACTCTTTACCATACGTAATTCTTGGATGATCTTGCTCAAAGGTAAAATTGTCTGCAGCTTCAGCCCTATATTCCAACATAAAAAGGCAAAATATGATTTAATAAGTAACAATAAAACCGACCATATTTTGCCTCGTTGATGTTTTTACTACCCCTCCCCTCTCCTCCCTTTCAATGAAAGACTATTAATAGTAAATGATGCCCGTGTTGTCACAGACCTCTCTCCGAATCATTAGGGTTTAATACGCCATAAAGCTTAGTCAGTAGTCAACTTACCAGTTTCGATTAATGCCTTGGTTTCACTGCTTTTGATCAAGGTTGGCATTGAGCTTGGATCATCCATGAATATATGCTTTACATTCTTTAAAACCTTTTTGAAATATGACTGAAACCTAGTGTTTTCATATGCTTCATCAGCACCAAACAATTCTTTCACACCATCAATGCCTGTTCTTGGTCCATCCCATAATTCTGCACTAGGGTTTTTTGGTAATACAAACATGGTTTGTTTGTATCCGCGCTCTGAGCCATTCTTTTCTAAAAGAGTTGAAGCATATGTGGCAAAAATGTGAGTTTAATGCTACATATTGTACCTCGACTTTTAGTCTGTACCCAAAATCATTGCTGCATCTGGTTCATTGAATCCGCACAAATACCAGAAATCGGTATTTTGGTGAAATGGATAGAATATATTGTTTGTCATGTAACGCATACTGTATCCTAAGCTGACAATCACACTGCCATCCGGTAGGCTTTTCATCAGGTTAGAGCGTCTCCTTTCAAACTCTTCTTTCGCGAATCCAGGTGTTACTATGGGAAGAATATCCATTTTAGTATTACAGTAGAAATTCGCTGAATAAGCAAACGTGTCAGCATACCTTCTCCTTTTTTCATTATATTTGGGTGAGTCAGATATGTTGGCTGCCCAAATGACCGTATATGTGTTTCCGGTACTTTATTTGTGAACGAACGCTTGCTCATCGGGGTAACAGATTTGGTCAAACTATTATATGTGATTGCGCTGATTCCTCTACGAGCTATATCGTAATACCTTTAGTAATCAAAGTAATCGGAGAATTAGTTACAAGCATGCATCTATATACCCGGTATGGAGGCGAATCGTAATAGTCGTGTCCGTAACATCATTGTTCGCGTGTAAGAAATTCGTAGAAGTAATGGGGGGAGAAAACGAATCTTCAAAACACAGGAACGGGGGAAGGAGGGGTTGCTGCTCGCATCATTTTAGATACCAAATTTTGGTTCAACGATAATGCGGAGACGGAACAGTTTGGCCGATTCATGCGAATTGACGTGGATGCCATAAACAACTTATTTGGAAGAAACGTCCGTCCATTAACCTTTAAACTTGCATTGCAGCTGTCAATTGCCGTTTTTAGCAGACGTTAAATTTCGCTTTTTATACATTTACTCAGAAAAAGTATACAAAGCACGAAAGAATATGTTGAATACAACGTCTATTCGTAGCTTCAAAAACTTTTGCACAGTGATAAGCAACTATATGGATATATAAATCTCTACAAGTATTCTTTATCCTTCCTAATATAAAAGATTTGATGATTCTGTCCCTCGAACTTACTATGAAACTTATGGTTGAGAGCTAATCCTTCACGATTTTCCATTTTGTTGAAAATGACGTACTGCTTGAAAAGCTTCATATTTTCTCTCCATATGATTCTACTTTGAGCTGCCTATGCTTTCTTTTGAAAAGGCTTGTAGAGAATCTAAAAAGATTTATGCTGTTCTATCATTCAAGGATGGTTTTTGTGTCGATGAATACATCATTGCTTCATGAACATGTGATCAAATTGATACATATAGAAAGATATTTACTTCCCGGTTCCAACTGTTAGCGCAACTTAGTACGCTCGACGCTAGGCCACAACTGTTAATGTTGGTAAAATTAGGATAAAAAGACAACTACAAAGGCCTGTGAGTATCTGTGATACTCTTTAATAAAAAAATTAAATGAAAAGGACAAAAGGAGAAACGCTTAAAAAGATGAAGAAACTTTCTACTTGAATAGCGATGCTTCGGGACTTAATAAAGGGTTTGCACTTACTGATAGATGCTGTCGATCGACTCAATGGAAGCCGTGCGTCCTCTTTAATGTTGAGTATGGATACGCATTCCCTGATCTATTGTGGAATTGGAATATATGCGGTTGACAATCAGTTTAATTAATGGTATAAATGGAACACTATAGCCCATTCCCAATGCCCAAATGATAACGGTTCATAATGCTGAGAAAAATAATTCATTCTTAGTATAAACATACTATTCATAATGGGATATGTTTGAGCTACATTCTCATATGTATAAAATATAATTCATGAATACCAATGCTATATCACGGATAGATCATTTCTTTTAAGTTGATCATCGTATAACCAATCATTCCATATATACAACGACAACGGAAGTGGAATGCTTGTAGCAGGTGTAACGGTAAGATACCTTTTATTATGGGAGGATTGACGGCATAAGAAGCACTCACTTGCCATTTCATTTTTTCTTTTCAAAGCAGATATCGAACTGAAGCTGTAAAGTATGATATTTCGTTTCATAAAGGTTTGGTTTATAGGTACGAATAAGAAATGTTACAAATAATGATTAAGACGAAGTATAAATGAGTCTTCTTGTTCGTTCAGGTTTTTGGGGGTACGGGTAAGGGTACGGGTACGGTACGGGTTACAGTTACGTGTTAAATAAAACTTAAATTTTTTTGAAATAAAAACCAGTAGAGTACGATCAAGACCTTCTTTTCTTTATTCAAAGGGAATTGACCTTTTGATGGGGAACATAAAGAGTCTCTATATATAAGCAAAGTATGGATCTGATATGCTTTAAAATGTATCGCGACAGAACTATTATGCTAATCCTTAAAAAGGCGCTAGATGAAGGGTTAAAAGTAGATTCTGAAGGTTGATTGTTGTATACAAGTACTATTATAATTTTTCATTATAATGGCATACTTTTTTGTTAAGAATGCGCCTAATTCTTATTCATATACGATAAGAGGTATGCAAATCCACAAATAGAATTATACCGCTTTTATTGAAGATTGATGAATTACAACTGAATCTGTTATCAAGTGCTCTAGGTTATAGTTTTCCTTCTAGGTAAAGCTAGTTTGGCAAAATAATACATTTCTTATATTGATATTATATACTTGACGGCTCAAACCTACGAATGCGAGGTCAATTAACACACATGTGTGTAAGAAGGATAAGTAAGAAAAAAAGCGTTTTATTCAGATATAAAGCCAAAGTAGCCATGAGGTCACAGCTTGCTCTATGGAGTATAATTCTATTTGCTAATCAGCAGGCCCCTAGAGCCTGTGATAGCTTCTTAATGAAGGTAAAATATGGCCAAATCTCAGGCACCAAACTTTTATAAAATTGCTGCATAAACTGGAGTTTATTTACACCAAGTGACTGTCACGGTCCGCGGGGTATGTTGCAATCGAACCCTGAACCAGCTTCCACGACTATCACAGGTGAGATTATTTGTTAGTTCTAACTGAACCCTCGACAATGGAAGAACCAAAGGTATATTCTTAGCAGTGAAGCATACATGGTTTTGAGATGCATTTGCTGAAGCAATTGCCAAATGTTTAGGGATCAGCAGGGTATGAAGATCAAAATCAGCAACAATTCCAACAAGAAGCTGCCCGGCGTTTAATGAACTTGGTAATATGTCCTTGATTGCAGACTTAGACAACGTACCATTAACCATCAATCTATAGTTGCAAGAAACTGCTGGCTCAAAAACGCATGTTAATTCAGTTTCGGTTCTTGGAACCAAAATAACTCGACCTCAGTTTTTGCAAAAAGCAACAAAGGCAGTATTAAGTTCAACAACTTACGCCGATGTAATTAACAATGCGCAAAATATTGCTGAAGAATTGCAGCGGCTCGATATTTTTGATCACGTTCAGGTTTTATTAGATAAGGCATCAGACAGTGATCCACTAGCTTTGCCAGACTCAATTAATGTGGTGTACCAAGTGAAAGAAAAAAGCCGTGTATTTTTGAGGACAGGTACAGAAATAGGCAATAATGAAGGAAATATGGTGAGTGTTATGATATTTGTTTTCAATATAAATGTGCAAAATCTTCAACAAGGTTCAATTTGTTTGCCTTAGAATGGCTCTATCACAGTACGTAACGTTTTCGGCGGTGCCGAATTACTGGAAGCAGTTGCAGCTTTTGGCACAAGAAATAGTTCAGCCTTCCAATTCTCACTTTCTAAGCCGACCAATGCTTCTCCAGATGCCAAAGTTGATATAAATGCCCACAGAGTACTTTGTAACAATACATTGACGTCATCATACGAAGAGTTGGCAAGAGGAGTAGGAATGAAATATAAATCAGTCTCAAAGTATGGCTATCATGAGTTGGGCTATGATCTAACATGGCGTACTATTGACAAAGTGTCTCCCAATGCCTCACTCAGGTTCGTTAAATCTGAATTTTTGGTTCGAAAAAGGAAGATTGCTAATTTTGCAATAGTATTCGAAAGGAAGTAGGTGATTCATTGAAATCATCAATTAGCCATACGTTCATCCGTGAACGTCGTGATGACATGCTGTTACCCGCAAACGGTCATTATATTCGCCTTGCGCAAGAGATTTCAGGCCTTTTCGGGATCGGAAATGCCCACTTCTTCAAAACGGAATTGGAATCACAGTTCTGCAAACAGCTCGGAGGTGGACAACTTTTGATGGATAAAACCGAAAGCAACGTATTAGGTACACACCCAGGGTTTGTCCTTAGTACAACTTTCAGAGCAGGCTGGTTAGGTGATCTCAGCGACAACCCAAAAGCTTCGACCGTATCTGATCGATTCTTACTTGGCGGCCCCTTATCTATCCGTGGGTTTCGAAATGCTGGTGTTGGCCCTCGTGATTATAAGGATGCTTTAGGCGGTCATATGTATTGGGCAACTGGCATTAGTGCAATAGCACCATTACCAACATTAGAAACTAAACCCATTAGGGCACATCTTTTCGTCAATGCAGGCACAAATATACCTCAAAAATCAGGAACAGCTTCCCAATCTACCATGGAACGTCTGATAAAATCTCCTAGTATTGCTATAGGTTTCGGTATGATATATCGTCATAGCATTGCTCGAATGGAATTGAACTATTGTATACCTTTAACGGCTGCCAAAAATGATCAAGTCAAGAGAGGCTTGCAATTTGGTATAGGCTTAAACTTCCTGTAATATTATTATTAAAATAAATAAATAGTGCTATGAGATTTACATCTAGAGATATACCTAGAGACGTTTGGATAAAAAGAATAGAATATCAAAACAGTTATATGTAGATGATAGTTGATAATGAGGATGCTATGTACATAAATTAATGGTGTGTAAAGAGGGTTATAAATTTTTGCTAAATAATAATTGCAGTTCTTCCAGCTTTCTATTTTTGCTTTCCTTTGCTCCGTAAAGTTCATTCGTCAAACTGTGCTTTCTGTCTTGTATCGCTAGAATTCTTTCTTCAACGCTGTCTCGCATTATGAACCTTGTAACAACCACTTCTTGAGATTGCCCTAAACGATGAACACGATCTATAGCCTGTGATTCAATTGCAAAATTCCACCATGGATCCTATCAATGAAAGGGGAAGAGTGTTTCTTAGAACCTTATCCTGCATTAAAAGCCTGGTGAAAGGCACTTACCATCATAATGATGCGACTGGCACAAGTCAAATTTAACCCTACTCCACCTGCTCTTAAACTGATCAAGAGTACATCAGCCCCGTCTTCAGCCATAGAAAAGTTTTTAAGCACTTTTTCACGTTGTGCTTGTGTCTGTGTTCCATCAAGTCTAGTGAAGTTTATTGATTCACGTTTCAAGCCTTGTTCAATGAGGTCCAGAAAAGTAGTGAATTGTGAAAACACGACAGTTTTCAACCCTTCTTTATTG
This sequence comes from Mycotypha africana, assembly GCF_025528875.1. Lineage (NCBI taxonomy): Eukaryota > Fungi > Mucoromycota > Mucoromycetes > Mucorales > Mycotyphaceae > Mycotypha > Mycotypha africana. The sequence continues at coordinate 466,560 of NW_026515735.1, read as the reverse complement.
TATTGCCGTAGATGTTTGAAGAGAGCATTCATTTTTGATGACGGTTTGAATCCTCCAACTGCTTTTTGGATTTCAAACCGGATTGTACCACTTGTATTTGTTGACGAAGAGATAGCAGAAAATTGTTGATTTTCGATATTATTACTCGGTTCCTCGGCCTCAGGCGTTTTTTGTTGTGTAAACTCTAATAGTTGTGCCTGTGATATTGGTCGGCGGCAAACTGGGCATTCTCCCTGCGCACCCTCATTTTCTCGTTTCTGAAAGTAATCCATTACGCATGGTCTACAAGCAAAATGCATACATGGCGTACCAATCATGGTATCCACTACTTCGAAACATATGGGACATTCGTCACTGATAGGTGCGCTCGGTTGCGAGCCATCATTTTGCACAGAGGTCGAGGAAGAACCTAACTCTTGCATAGCTAGCATATTTTGCAATACTTTTACTTCATAACTGCTTCCACTTTCATACGATGAGATATTCTGGCTTTCAGCATTTTTTGAAGCTATAAGTCCTTGTAGTGTCAATTTGTCACTGGAGCCCTCTTTCAAAAACTCCTTATTACTATGTAAAACTAAATACGGGTGGCAGCAAATCTGGCGAAGCCGAGTTAACAGTTGGAATATAGAAGCATAGTTTTGTCCGATCTTTCCTGCTTCACAAAAATACGAGAATTGAGTACGAGAATGTTCATAAAATGAATCATAAAAGTCTTGTTCCTCCTTTGAAAACGTCAAATATTCAATATTGATCGTTTTAGGAGGTAAAGGTACCATCGGCCGACCAGCTGAATCACGCATTGCTTTTGTTCTTCGCAAAATTATAGGCTCTAAAACCGTCTGAACAGCCGAGAGTGCTCGCGGATCTTGTTTTTCGAAAGGAATAGTAATAAACGTTTTCCAAAATGTGTGATTCGCCCAAGGTTCATGATGTAAATAACGAACAAGTGAATACAAGTCATCAAGTTTGTTTTGAATAGGCGTGCCTGTGAGAGCCCAGCGACGACATGATCTGATTTCACTACAGGCTTGAGAAATTTTTGCAGCCCGATTCTTTATATGGTGAGCTTCATCAATTACTACCCGCCAAAAGTCGATGGTGAATAGCTGGGATTTTCCAGCAATAGGGGTCTGTGATCTAGTCCATTCTGATAAGATAACACCATAAGTCGTTATCAAAACATCAGGAGCTCCACCATCCCATTGGCACAAATGTGATAATGTGCTCTTTCTATCGTCACCGTAATATAATTCCACAGATAATGTATCACGCTTAGATCCTCTCAATAATTCATCCCGCCATTGTGCTATCAACGACATTGGGCATACAACAAGTGTAGTAGGTGACTTAAACCTATTTGCACGGTTGTATCCAACAGAAAATTCTTTGAACCGATTTGTATGGATTAGGCTTAATATCTCAATCGTTTTTCCTAAACCCATTTCTATAATGATGTATATTAGCAACAGTCTTCTATCAGATTATTGGTATATCACTTTTATTCAATAAATTACCGTCAGCTAATATGCCTCCCCTTTCACTGGTACTTGATTCAGGAAATTCCAGGCTTAATTCACCTAAAAGTAACCGTTTCAATATAACGTTCAATGACATAATTGGATTGAATCTTACCACTATAAGGATTAAAGTAAAAGAATCTGTGTTCGTCTACAAATTCTCCTGGTAGTTCATATTCCTCCCATAAAGGATGCATTGCTTTCATATTGGCTTCACGCTCATCATAATCTCCAATTTCTTTTGTGTGCATCCAAGCTAATGCCTGAGATTCGCATGCACATCAGTTTAGCCTCGCTCGTAACAAGAGTAATTTTAACATGACTTACTCTTTTCTGATATTCCTTTAACTCAAGTGACATGGTCGTTGGTGTATCCATTGGTTTGATATGTGCGTCAAAGATCTGGGCTTTACTATAAATAGTATCCAATTGCTTATCTGTAATCTCCTTTCTTTCCTCTTCCCCTTCCTCATCTTGTCCATCTTCTTCATTTGCCTTACTGCTGCTCTCATCCTTTGATAAGAAGGTTTGTAATAATAGATCAACCGTTCCTCCACTATCAACATTCATTCTTTGAATAGCAGATCGAGTTGGACGTAATCCAAGTTGCTTGAACATCTGTAACAGAGCAACCTTTCTGACAACTGGAGTATCATCAGATCCTTTTACAATACTCTTCTTCTTTGATGATGGGATGGTATTTGACATGAATGATGTGGTATTTAAGGCGAGCGGTAGCAGGTAACATTTTATCAGGAGAATCACATCCTCTCCAATAGATAAAGTATATGGTGACCAAACAACTGATCCTTCAAATTGACATAGTTGTTGATCGAGGAGAACAGAAATATAGTTTGCCGTATCTTTAGGAAGCCGTCCAATCTCTCTACCGTCAGCTTTAAAGCGAACAATTCTATGGGCATTTTTTCCACCCACTTTATCACGTACAATTTCAACTCTCTGACCTTCTTTTACTGGACTATTACCCTTTACCAAAGACCAAGCTTGAATTAAGCTATCAATATAATTGTGACAAGTTGAATATAATTCGATTTACCACAATAGCTACCTGTAACAACTACATCACCGATGAAGTACCGGGTAAACTGTCTCGGATCGCTTTTAGTATGGCTGATCGATGACGTTGTCAATAGCTGCTGTGGCGGTTCTGGATTGGCAAAATAAAGGTTGATAGCTGTTTCAACGTTGTTATTTGCACGATGTAATAAACTAGTCAAAAGATCGTCAGGAAGATCGCCCAAGATTGCCTTTAGAGAGGCAATGGAGGCTTCTTCTCTTTGACGCTTTGACATGACGGAGAAAGGACGATCAAAACAAAGATTAAGGAGGAAAGATTAGCAATTTCTCTTATTGGACCCAGAGCAACTTCCATTTTTGGTTTCTTTACGCGCAGTTCTTTAGGCAAGCAGAAAAAAAAATTGCTTAATGCGGGACTATTCTTACTTCTTCGTTCTATCTCCAAATATTGGTAAATCAGTTTATATAATGAGTGATGAAGAAGAGGATGATTATATGTCTCTGAAGTTTTTACAAGATGCTGAGCAGTTTGAATCGCAAAGGAAAGAAGCTACTTACACAGAACGGCGGAAAAAGCAACTACGCGAGCAAGAAAAAAAAGCTCATGTAAAACCGCGAGCCCAACTGGAAGCAGAAGAGAGAGGAAAGGCTCTCCAACGCTCACTAGAAGAAGACAAAAGCAATAAGGGTATGAAAATGCTTATGAAAATGGGCTTCAAGAAAGGCATGTCACTTGGAAAGAATAGCAGCGGTATTGTAGAACCGATCAAAGTCAATATCAAGGCGGGTAGACAAGGAATCGGTATGGAAATTGAATCAGAAAAGCGTTTGAGAGCATTAGAAGAAGAGGAAATGGAAAACAGCAAAAGGGCCAAGGTTGATTTGGAAACCTTTCGAACCATCAAAGCAAAACAAGCAAAGGAAAATCAATTACGAAGATACCTCACTGCAGCTATTTCTATTTGCAAGAAGTTTGATGAGGAGAACTCAGTAGAAACAAACATATTATGGACGCTAGAACCTGCATCCCAAGAAATGGAAAATAATGAAGATACAGAGCAAGACAAAGAAGAAGAAGCTACAGACAATATTATCGATTTATACCCTAAAGAAGAAATTGAGAGATTGAACAGCTTAGAATTAGATGAAAAATTTGCTCTTGTCGTAGAGTATTTACGCAACAAGTATTTTTATTGCTTTTGGTGTAGTGCTAAATATAAAGATGCAGAGGATCTACAGGCCAACTGTCCGGGACCGGAAGAGGATGATCATTAAAGCAGACAATAATTACGTAATAAAATAAGGAGATTTTCTTTTGCCACTGAGTTTGGCAATTTGAAATGCAGAAAACAAGCTAAATTAAGTTTGACAGACAAGTACGTTATACCTTTTTTCCATTTGCTTTCAAGCTTGATACTCGTTCGTCATGTCAACTTCAGAAACAAAATATTTACGCGCAAAATGCTTCATTTTTGACCTCGATGGAACTTTAATTGACACTATACCGTTAGTGGAGCGATTTTGGCACCAATTTGCATCTCAGAATGGTTTGGATGGAGATAAGGTGAAATGAAAATATACAGCACAAAAGCTACTGCTTATAACTTACATTAAATGGCTTGTTTAGATACTAGCCAGCTCACATGGTGTACGCACGATAGAAACTATAGCAAAGTGGGTTCCTGAAAAAGCAACTCCCGAACATGTTGCAGACTTAGAAAAGCAATTGGCTGCAGAGACCGAGGGTATTAGCGTACTTCCAGGAATATCAGCATTATTAGAAAAAATACCTGTTGGTAAATGGGGTATTTGCACTGGTGGAAATGAATATATGGCCAGAAAACGGTTAGAACAGTGTGACATTGCAGCCCCGCGCGTTATGATATGTGGTGATATGGTACGGACTCGTAAACGGTAATTTGGCTAGATGTAATTTGTTTGTTTAACCGCTACCACAATTTAGGTTTCTCGAGGTAAACCTGACCCCGAATGCTATGCACGGGCCATACGTGAAATGGGTTTTGAACCAAATGAGACGATTGTTTTTGAGGATGCGCCTGCCGGAACGAAATCTGCCCACGATGCCGGTGCTCAGGTCATTTGTTGCACTACTACTCATGAGGCAAACCCACTGAAGGAAGCGGGTGCAGATTGCGTTGTAAGATTATTAACGGACGTGGATATTTTCAACCTTCCAGATGGCACGTTCGAAATTGAAGTGAAAAATGCCCTCTAATATATTTTCAAGTAGTCGTTACATTGTTCTATTTTATTTGTTCGGTATCATAGAATATACAGTTACTCTAGATCCGACATCTTTTTTTTAATTTTTGTAAATTTTACTTTTTGTATGCTTAAATAAGTCTGGCTATCTACGGAGGGATCTGTTGAATCTTTGCATAAAAGTTCAATTTTCTGAACAATTATGAGACTAGCGGAGGTGTACAAGTATTCAAATGAGTATTGCAGAGTTTACGAGGAGTTTCTGTTGCTTCTGTTTGGAAAGGTGAGAGTGCCTCTCTGGCATGAAGGACCTGAATAAAGCAATCATAAAAAATCATGAGAATGTGACATACCTACGGCTCGAATTGGCACAATAGAACTTACTCGTTTTGCAAGTCGAGTGGCAGTTTTATCTATGGCAACAATTTCCCAAGCAAAATCAACGTTATACCCAAGTTTGATGCATTCGACCAGATGCCGGGATTCAACTTCGGCCATTCCAACATATTCTTCTTCTGGAGATTGAGGCATAACCTCTGGATTGTTATTCAAAACATTCTGAATCCATTTTAATATTGTTTGTTTGGTAGTATCGATATTGATCGGTTGCAGGACAGCTGGTGCTTTTATCTCAAAGGGTTTGGATATAGCCATAACATTGTGCTTGTTATCATGATGATATCGCAATTCATATACACCTGCCTTCCAAGGTAACTTAGGCCCTCCGAAGGTAACTGTTCCTGCTGTCTGAGTTGCTACGTCGGGTGGGAACAGAGTTTCTCCCGTATCACAATCTTTTACCCCGTTTGTCCATTTCCAGATTCCACGCGATACAATGTTTGTGATATGTTTGCTTTTATTACTGTTTACTTCGAAAATACCAATCCAATCTTGTGGACCATGGTTCTCCGGTGCCTCCCACTCTACTTGAATTTGTTGACCCATTTCAAGCACATTGTTGTCGCTATTTATAACTTTTACAGAATAACGCGATAGGTCGTATGTGTCAATATCAGCTGCTGTTAATGCAATAACGCGTGAGCGCGATGTCTCTAGTAAGTGTTTTGTTTCCCATAGAACTTCTTGTAAACGAGGACGTGCTGCTTCGACGATATCTCCTACTGCATCCTTTGTTTCTTCCACTGCCTTTTCTACCTTTTCAACTGTTTCTTTAACGATGCGTTCAACGTTCTTTGTACTGTCTTCTCGTAATATCTTGGCAATCTCCATATGTACTTTTTCAGGGATAGTTTTTGGTATAGCAATTGCAGCAGATTTAAGAGTTTTAGTGAGGCCCGCCTCTTTCCTGATTTGATCGCCATACAATTTGCGCATGTGCGGACTAACGCATTAAAAACAGTTTAGTGATTGTTGCATTATTAATGACAGCCGATTTTCAACCTACTCTTCGACATATTTAATGAAAAGAATGTTACCGATCTGAGAGAACAAAGCCAAAGCAAAAATGGTGGCATTGTTAGCAATTAGCGTCATACCCCAGAATGCAGCATGGCCCATTATCTTTTCGGGATTGTTCAGGTATCTGTTTTCCCAGCATAATTGGTTTCAGTACGTATAATATAGATCCTGACTGAAAAAGTGTTGCTTACCTATAAATGCCTGAATACAGTAAACCAGATGGATGATCGTCCATGAAAAAGTCGCCGTAAAACCTAAACAAGTCATATTATGTTATGACTCTAATAAGTGTTCAATATTGCGGAGGAGCACTGATCGCTTACCATCCAAAATCTCCAATGACCTCATAAATAGATACGGATGTCCAAATATGTAGAGAAATGAATGTTAACCCAAGTATATGGCGCAGAAGAGTCATTCCATATGTCCAATCATCGGGTAAAGTGTAAGTTTTCCAGCATGCAACGAAAAATGTGATATATGTCATACATAACGTAAGATTATAAAGACTTTTTTGATAGTTAGTATGACATGTTAAGTTCTTTGTTTGCAATACACGTAAATTGCCTTTTCTGAATACCTTTTCCAGTTTTGAAATGCTTCGTAGACGTCGCTTCCCCACTTTATGAAATGACGAGTAAAGTATTTATTGTTAGATTGTAAGCGGAGAAGAACCCCATTTCCTAGGCAGTGTACTGTTCGCCAGAAAAATGCCTGTCCAATAGCAACAACAATCCCCAGGTTTCCAGGCATAAGCAATGGCATTATAAAAGCGTAAAGCATAACTACAGCTGAAAGTGCATCTGTCGCCCGGAAGAGGTCAAAATTTTTCATTACTATCAAATCTCGTCTAAAATATGTCGTAGCCGGCTGCTCATCTGTAAATTCTTTAACCTCTGATTGCAGGTTAGCTGGACGACGTCTAATTGTCTCTGGTGGATTATATGTCTTTTCAATATCTTATAGAAACAATAATACATGTTAATAAGCTCGATAGTATAAGTCTTGCTCCTAGTATTAAAAGTAGACCTACGAGGAGTTTCCACAAGAACAAGGAAGGCAAACTGTAATGCATGTGCTGCAATACTAGCGAGTAAAACGGTGTAGCTTGCACAAATCAATGATATGCCATAATAACCAAAGTAGCCAATGGAATACATAGGATGAGGTGCCATTTCGAATACACCATCAAATGTCAACGACTGTTCTATCAAAAAGAAAAAGTCGCCCCAATCTAATAAGCAGAAAAGATAGTGTTAGTGTTTCGTTAAACAATAACAGGAGGTTGTCAACAATCTTACACCAAGCAAAATCTTTAACAACCCTTTGAGCATCTATTTTGACCCAAATGTTGAAAACAATCAAAAACAAGCCACCGATCCATCGTAGCGTGTTACCCAAGAAGATAGACGATTGAGGAGTTGTGTTAAACCAAGAAAGCGCGAAACAAACATATGCTGTAAAATCATTCATCAGAATAATATCAACCAATTGTCTAAACAGCATCCAAGTGTTGTATTCAACAGGAGCGGTCTATATTCACGATATGAAGCATTGAGTAAAAGAGGTTAGAGTAGGTCCTTAAGAATTACTACTTACGTCAAAGTCATAATCATCACCCATTTTAATACTAAGTTGATGTCGAAGCCATTGATAGAGTTTCGGGTTTGCTGCACGATCAAATATGCGGTACTTTTTCGCTAATCGAACTAAGCCTCGATTATCACTTTGATATTTAAGAAGAAATCCCAAACCGACATTATAAGCCAAACGCCAAAAAAAAAAGGTAAACAGGAAAAAGACGCCTTTGAACCATGCTGGTAAAGCAAAGAATAAGCCAATTTCGGCAAACATAATCCCTAAAGTGATCCAATCGAATATACCCTTCTTTATCTGGGGATTCAGTAAATTTGAGACCATTTCACGGGTAAGAGGCACTCGAAAAACTAATCGTGTAACTCGTTAGTCTACCTTTTGGTATCTACGGAAGAGTCATTTTCCTAGCTTTTCTTACCTTTTCCGTCAGGAGTTTTACCATAAGAATAACGCATATCCTTCTTTATATCACCATCGTAGTCTTCATTGACAGAAACAGTAGCCTCACTACCACTATCGTCGTTTATACTAAGTTTTGTACCTCTACGACGCAACTCGTTATCGGACATCTGTATAAAGTTGAAACAATCACGATATTTCTTTTGCTTAAAAAAGAAAAAGAAATATTACGGACAAGATGTGTCTATATCAAACTTAGGAAAAAAAAAGAAAAAAAAAAAAAAAGAAAAAGAAGGATGTACAGAACACTACAGTGTTTGTTGAGAAGGTGCACGTGAGTACATAACCTAGGATTTAGCAGTCAGAGATAGCATTAACTTTAGCACGTTACACAGACTGTTCGTTACCTAATTGTAAGCCAACCAATGGCCAATAAACAAGTTTACCAAATTTTAATAGACGAAGTGGCCATTGCCCCATTGAACTCTATGCCACTATCCACTCCATTAGTCAAAGCAACTGCACTAATTCTGCTTTGCAATATGGAACAGATATTGTCAATAACTATTAAAAACCTATAAGAAGTAGGTTGATCGTACCAGTTGAGCACACATTAACTGAATTATCTCTTCAGTGACTGCCTCGATTGACTCAATCCAAGCGTGAACAACACAATTTACTCGTAATTGAGCCAAGATATAAACATCGGCTATAAACAGAGCGCAACTTGATTCGATTCAAAAACGAATTAATCATGCCTTGTGGCAGCAATTGCAATTGGTAAGACCAGCATTTCCTTCGATTTACAAGGTTAAGATATATCAGACCAGCTAATTGTTCTATAATTCAATTAGTCCAAGTACGCTAACAAGCTCAAAAACTCGAATATAGTCACTTTTGTACAACGACTTCATCCACTGTGTCTAGAGGATTTAAGTGTTGTTAAGTGTAGCCGCATTTCGTTACAGCAGACGTACGAATGATGATATATCTAGACGGACCCTCTCTTCAGGACATAATTTATAAAAGTAATGCTTCGTAGGATAAAGACTTTGACCATGTTGTTTAGTAGCTTATTGTTCATCTTGTCTCGTAAATACAATGTCCCCTTTTTACAACTTTCAATTAGCCAGTGTCAAAGAAGTCTCATGAATAGATGGACAGACTACTTTGTATTAGACCCTCATAATTTCATGTATTTGATTTAGTAAAACCGAAGTCTTAAATAGCTCAAGGAATGTCAATAAAGTTATTGAGGACAAAAGCGGTTTATTATAGTGTAATTCATACCGGAAAAAAGTTTTTGATAGGCAGATACTTGTGCAGACCAAAAATGGCGAACACGAAAGTGATTATAGCGTATGTTATCTTTATGTTTATACATCATTCCATCAAGAACATTAGAACCTATTTCACCTTTTTATGATTTATAGTATTCGCGGGACTCTTCAAATTCGGTATCCTCTACTTTGACTTTTACAATAGTAGGACAATACCAGTGGAAGGTGATTACAGTAAACGATACTAACAGTAAGAGCAGTCTAAACAATCATAAGCAAATCACGTCAATATGATTATCGACCTATGTTTAATCATAATGTAGGCTTTATAACAGAAATGATAATGCCAACTCCATCTCACTATATACTGTGAGTAAGACCGTGCTGTGAGTAAGACCCGTGCTGTGAGCAAGACCCGTGCTGTGAGTAAGACGGTACTGTGAGTAATTGATTGCCGATGAACTTCTTTGTATTTACTGTAGGATAGGTAGAGAAATGTCGTAAATTGCTATCGAGCGATAACCTTTACTTTTTGTTTCCGCTTCTACATCTTTCTAGTACAAACGAAGCAATACATTTTTTTACACAGCAACATGTATATTTTTCAATTAAAATGACAGAGCAAGATAGAGTAATAATGTTTCCAAAGCTCTCATTGCAAATTAAAATGCTTCCCATTTTTTGTAATTCTATTGACTCCAGTCTTACAGTTTTACCAGTCAAATTAGATCATGAAAAGATCAAAAAATTTTCAATTCAGGCTTTTTATTTTCCCAATTTTCTGGACTGTTTTTAAATAAAAACATACGTGGAAAAAACCCAAGCATAGATCAATTTTGTGGATCTTGTTCGAATAGGTTAAATATACGTTATGTCCACCTATCCCTTATTCTATTTACGTTTCTTAAAGCCGCCCCCAACAGACTGTTATGTTGGGCAGCATTTCACCATTGTTTGGACGATCGAAAATGATTTAGGAGATCAGACGTACTTGGAACCTGTAACCGTCAACTTATCTCTCCACACCAGTCGAGTGAGCCCTGGTAATGACGACCAACAATTAGGCTTACGTTTACTAAACTCAAATGAATCGACAAGAACCAAAAGAAAAAAGGCTTCTCCATATCCGCCTCATGATAAATTATCATCCACCACGGCAACAGCAGCCAAACGTGATATTACAACCATTTTTGATCCGTTCCGCGGGGGTGGTATGGTTACTAAACTGGTGGTTGAGGAACTGCCGCTTAATATCAGCCATAAAAAGGAACCTCTTCCATTGGGTACAAAAGTTGCTGTACAGTTGAGTATGGCATTATCCAATTTGGATACAAATAGCAGCCATAAAGTTTGGCAAGGCGCTTACCCGCTCCATTCAAACATTTGGATCATACCTGCTTGGTCTATACCCATCACGGCGACTGTAGTCAAACAGCGTCATGAAAAAGCCGCGAAAAGTGGCAATCAAGCCGAAAGAGTATTATGCATACCCTGCGACCCACACCGTCAACAGCTTGTAAGGATTAGAGAAGATGCTGTACAGAGTATTGCTCGGCATGTTTGGTAAGGAGAGCGAAAACGGGTAGTTTCTGTTTAGTCCTTAATTTTTACTGGCTCCACATTGTTGTACATAGGGATTGTGGTATGGGTATGTGCTATTTTTTGAGCGAATACAAGTTGGATATGGATAATATCACTATTTTAGAACTTGGTAAAGATACAGGCAAAAATACTTGCCCATCGCACATATGGAAGTTACCTTTTTGTTGAAATGCCCTCGTACCTTTCTCTTTGCTCATTATATTACCACAGGAAGCGGGACAGGCTTGGTTGGCATTTTCGCGTCGCTTTTATTCAAACCCCAAAAAACGTACTTGACTGATTTATCTGATGCGCTTAAAATTATGCAGCAGAATGTTAATCTGGTTGAAAAACAGTGCAATAACCATACAAAAACTGTAGTAGCTGAACTGCCGTGGGGATCTGAAAAAGTACCAGAATATAGTAGGGTGAATTTAATTCTGTTGGCAGATGTGCTGTATAATCAGTCGTCACATGATGTATTACTCGATACGTTATCCTGGCTCTTAGATAATAACAACTGCAGGGCTCTTCTCGCGTATAAAGAACGTAATCCTGACGAGAGGGAATTTTTTGACAAAGTTGCATCCAAAAAGTGGAAAATGACACAGTTGAAGAGCATGCGTGATTTTATGTGTGAAATCTACATGATTCATAAATAAACATTCCTCCCTCAACAGCTAATATGTTTATGCTCCTAACTACTGTAAACAATTCTATACAAATGATGTATATCTTTCTATTGATACTATTACTTTTGCGATACCATACTTGCAACAAGAAGAAATGATTTTTGCCATGTCCTGCACTACTTCAAAGTACCAAACTGACATGGAACTCAGATCTATCACTCAATTGGTAATTTTTCATGGTTGTCTCAGCCACGTTCTCTTTATGATGCTTTATCATTATCTGCAGATTGAACTAACAGAATTAATGTAGCCACATACTTAATATAATCATTTTACCAAACTTCAGCTTGAATAGCGTCACAAAAAGCTCTATTATCTTGGTTGCCGCATGTTTCTTCGATGTAGGGCAATGAAAAGGTGAGAGCTTAAACGATAGGGGTAATAAAGATCAGCAGAGTAGCCTGTGACATAACATCTTTCTTAGGGTTTAACAGTCATTGGATTCAGATATTATAATCTACTATACATAGTCAATCATAGGCAAACATGAGGTAAATATTGGAAAATATAGGCAAATATAAGCAACAACGTAGGCAATCATATAGAAACGTTTACCAAATGCATAGGAGAGGAGATTTTGACACCTTTCGAATTTACCGTGTAGCTGAAGAGGAAAGTATCAAATTGTACGTTCTAATGTTTGCCTATGATTGCTCATGATTGCCTATGCTTGCCTATGATTACCTATGTTTGCCTGTATTTACCAATATTTACTTGTTTAAAGATACTTTCCTCTGGTAAAACCGTATGTTGAGAACGTCAGATTTCATGCAAACTAAAACAACCATGGTCTGTGAGTTTTTCAAAGACTGAAAAAGAGAATGGAGGTTCTTCTTGAATTTGTATTTGCATTCTTCAGACCAGTGTGCTCCCCGACTCTCACTTCGATAGTGGTATAAGGTTAGTTTAAGAGAACGTATGTCTGTAGACATACCATTTGAACACACGTCTTTATGAAAAACATTTTGAATAAAGGTTCCCAAGAGTACAGTATATTGTCTAATTTAAAGTACTTTCTTCAGATCTCATCAAATATTTGGCAGCGCTTTCGGTGGTTTTTGAGATCTTTTCAGGAAACAGATTGTACATTAATCATAGCTAAAACTACTTAACTTCTCAAATAAATTTCCCTGTAGATCCTGAAACGTAAGGTATTTGTTTAGGTTGTGAATTGGGTAATTGTTGTAAGTCAATGACTATCAGTCCTCAGGAGAAAAGAAGATTCTTGACATGTAAGGTTCAGCGGGAAGTATATCATTAGGTAGGCTAATGACTATTTTCAGCTTCAGGAAATTTTATTTACGTAGGTCTTTATCTTGTTTATATATAAACTATAGTTAGAATAATCTTTACTTGTTTATATGAATTGAATATTTTTACCAAACACAGCCAAACGCCAATGTTATCAGCGTCAGTGTCACAGATTCGGCTACTACCAAATTTTAAGGGCATTTTTGATGTTTTTTCATTCTAAAATAAGGAAGGATTAGTCTTTAACCTGGCAAAAAGCTGTTTATCATCCTTACACTCTTGGTTACAACTTTGAACGGATTAAAGTAATGCCAAGGAGAATCTTTAGACTTGAATTGATTATCGAGTACATTGACTTGCTGAAAAGATAGGAATTCATCTGATTATTGTTCTCTTGATTCTAAGGTTAAGCACATCGTGCGTACTCATGCTAAAAATGTTATCAGTACGTTGCAGATAAATCAAATTCAAAAATAGTTGTATACAGTAGTATTGTTATTTCCCGCATTGATCTTTAAAATTGTGAGTTTTGTTGACAGTAACAGTTTCAAATTAGAGAATATACGCTGTGATATGATTGCGTGGCAGGCTTGCGTAGTATTGGCTTAAAAACTTCTATTGTTGTCGTCCAAGACTGTGCTAATCTTACAAGTTCATGGTATTAGTAGAAATAGCGTTCTCTTTGTTGCTGATAGTGACGGCAATTGAGCTACCATACGCAATTACTATCGTTTGCAAGCAATACGTGAACTCGTTTGAGGCAGATCTTTCAAATGCGGTCGCAGATAAAAGAAATAATTTTAATCTAAAGCACTTCTTTTTATCCCTTTACCCAGTAATGCGTACTCGTTTGAGTTTTCTTCTTATTACCATGCGCATATTGTAAATTGGAATGATCTGCTTTCGCTACTTTCATGCAATACATATACGTGAACAGTTAAACTAGTGTAAGCATACAACTGATATAATTGGATACTCTTGATTAAATTCTGTACTAGTAGACGCATGCAAGGAAAGAAAGAAATCTCATGAAAAGAAAACCCTTGATAGAAATTTTCTCTTCGAAATAACCTCTTTCAGTCGATTTACTTATTGAATTGCTACGTGTCTACAATATGCGCCAGAGAATTTGCTTTAAAAACTCTGAACATCCAAACAGTGTTTAATATTCCAACAAGTTATATGAAAGTACTTTATAGACAGTTGTTGACTATAGCAAAGCCATGCCAAGATGAACTATGTATTTTTATATACATTCAGGTTTATTGTATACTTTTGGATCTTATTATGCTCATATCATACAATTATAGAAAGTAATGCCAGAAAAATTTAAAGGAAGGCTTGAACAAGTTCATATAAACGGAGAAAGAAGTGAATTGTATGGTTTAATAACCAAACATAAAATAAAATAAAGTAATTGCTCAGAAGACATTGCGTCGGTAGGTACTATGTTTCTGTTACTGCTGATTTTTCTTATTGTAACAGTGCTTCTTTTAAAATTATTTTGATCTTGCGAACCTCCCCATCGGATCCTACCAAGAGGCAATTTGCTAGACCGTTATACTCAGCGCCGATATGATTCTTGTTGGAAGCTTTCACCCGCCGTTCAGGAGAGACCATGGAGCTTCCTAATGGTTCACCACCGCATGACACCAGTTGCCAACCTGGACCAACATGGTAGGCTCCTACTTGTTTACCGTGTCTCATTTGGAAGATTTTTAAAAAACCACTTTTTGAAGAATACATTACAAGGAACAACAAAATTTTTTTAAAGCTTGTTTGGTTTTTTGGCTGTTGATAAAGCTCATGCTCGAATACTTCCACCCAACCGCAAACTGCATCGCGGACGCCTTTCCATATACGCAACATCTGCCCTTCGTGAATATCCCATAACACCACTCTTCCTAAAGCATCTGTTGTAGCTGCTAAAGTGTTACGCTGTACTGCACTGATAAAAGGCGCAGGCGACAAATAAATATGATTGATTTTACGGTAAGCATCATTGACAGATAAAACAGCGGGAAGGGGTGTTGCTGGCTCGATGTGAGTGGGTGGCGGACGACGTAAATCAGGGACATAGGGTGTTGGGTTATCAGTCTTATTGTTGTGTAGAGTAGAGTGTCGGCTTATTGTTGTGGTAGTGTTAGACCCTGATGAAGATGAGGAAGATCCCCACCAGGACTTGGCAAATGAAAATACTGGAGAGGCAACCCGTGACACGACATAACTTGCCATGGAGGCTGCTGACATGAGCGGTTTCGATGATTCGGATGTGGCATAATAGGTGAGCATAGGATGAGAACCAACAGCTATAAACTGTGAAGTAGCATTTTTTGGCGGGAATGCATTGGTGGTAGATATAGCGGTAGATGGATCATTGTAAGGTATTTGTGAGTATGTTGGAGAGGGACCCAAACTAAGAATATCATTCACTTCATCTTGATGCTGAAGATCCCATTTTTTATATGTAAAAGCTGTATGCATATGTGAGGCATCGATGCCGCTTTCTCTTTGTCCATCACAAACTCGTAGAACCATCCAAAGACTTTGACCGTCGATAGTAACAATTTTATTACCTCGAAACAGAATTGTAACATCCTCATTCTCATTCGCAAATTGTCGAAGTTTTGCTATTTTGAACACAGGTGGTGGCGCCCTGACCTTGATAGAAAGGACACTAGTCGTTTCTAGTTGCTGTGCTGTCAACAAAACGCCAGACTGATTACCGTAAGTTTTATAGCGTAAGTATCACAGCCTCAGTTAGAACCAAGTGCTTCATAATTAAAGTATACCTCTGAAAACACGCGAATCCAACCTGTATTGTATCCGCAAAGTATATAATGTTGACTGAACGATGTTTTGATCAGAATTCAAAATTTGTAGCTCCAAGCAGCTGAATGGTTGTATGTTGTACTTACGTTAACCGAGTTGATGGAACAAATAAAGGTAAGCATACTACAGCTGTAATCTCCTCTCTGAATGGAACGATATAAGCGTGAGGTTTCGAATTTTATACTATATAGTTATCATAAATATCTTTACCCTTCCTGCTGACAACCTGAGCCTTGACCTAATGCTGAATATTCTCCTTCTTTGTTTAATCGTACCATTACAAATTTTGATTTATGCGCTAATACTAAACTATACCCGTCTGTTGAAGCCGATATCATAATGTTATCGGTACGTGGTATATTAGGAGAAGTAGGTCGAGTTTTACTATAAGAAGTCGAGGGTATGGACGTGTTCAGGCATTCCTTTTCGGAAAGACTGTTCAATGTTCAGTTCAGCCAATGAACAAGACCTCGTCATTTTTCCTTCTTTACCTCATCTGCTTCGTCTTCATAAACATTACTCCAATCGTCTAGGAATTTTCAAGAAAACGTTTGCTTCCGCTCATTGTGCAAATAGTTATGATTCGGGTGAAAACTAACCTTCTTTCAAGGATTTAACATACTGTAAAGCTTCAAGTTTCTCATCTGTGACATCTTCAATGGAACTGGATACTTGAGGTAAGCGACCCATTAGAATAGACAAGATAGGTAAAGGAATTTTATAATGTGATTCTAAGACACATTTTATTCTTCCTTTCAATGCCTGCATCTACGTTCTTAAGTGACATACAAAGTGACAGAAGAAAGCAGCATCAAGACGGAGTAACGACCCTCAGCATGTGGTCAACACAGAAGGTTTAAAAGTCAGTGTAACACATACAGTATTTTAACTAATATTTTAGATGAAATACATTTTTTTTTGGACGAGTTGCAATTGTGTTGTAGACCAAAATATAAACCGTTTAAACAATGATTCAAATTCCAAAAACTTGTTAGCAGTGCGAAACAAAAAAAAAAAAAGAAAAAAAAACCGTACTATTCCTCACCTGTAATGATCTAAATCCTTGAAATACAAGGAAAACCGTGTTTATTACGGCGATTATTTCTTCTTCTTCGCTGGCTTGAAAATGTCGGGTCTTCCAGCTCCGGACCAAACTGCTTGAGATATAGTCATCATGTTAATAGCAGCGTTAATGTCTCTCTGCCATAGCTTTAGACATTGCTTGCAGTGAAGAACGCCGGTACCCTTGAATCCAGGAGTATTAACAATTTGCATATCATCATAGAAACAGAGGCTGCATGTTTTAGAGGTTTTGAATTCATCGATTGTGACAACAATCAATTGACCTTCAGCTTCACGTTTCTTCAGAGTTGCAAAAAGTTTACCGACAACACCACATCTTTGCCCTTTCAATTTTACTACATCTTTTCCAAACATTCCAGCACCAAAGACAATCAATGGTACCCTTCTAGGGAATCCTGAGTACTTATCAGCCTTCCACTTCTTGTCACTTCTAAAAATTATCAATCAGCGCGTAAGCTAAACGATGAACATGTAATTCATTGATACTCACTTGATTGGCGGCTGTTTGTCAACATTCTTTCCTTTCTTCTTCTTCTTCTTCTGCTGTTTTTTCCTCTTCCTTGCCTTGCTTCTCTTTTTGCGATTGTACTTGGCCGTTCCATGAGTCAACATGTTGGCCATAGTTTCGGGTGCTCTTTGCCTTCCTTGGTACAACGTAAACCGGTCCTTTGCTGTTTCATGTCCATAAAAACTAAAGAGAGCGTCTAAGTTATTGAGCATATAACTGATGAACGCCTCATATACTCCTAGACGAGAGGTCTTTGACGAGGGGATTTGACTTTCTACTAGATCTATTCCTGTAACAGCTTTTATACTGTTCAATTTCTTACAATATTTCGTTGACCCTGCCATATGATAGTATTCGGATGTAGTGCATCTTCGCACTTGTCTGTTATATTCAAGGCCAATAGCAGCAGTAAAAACAGACTTTCTTCCGGGATCCAGGGTAATAGGTAAATAAGTATTGTCAACTTCATCCAGAGAGAAATCATCAAGAGTGAGGTCAAATTTTTGGAACGAGGCACCATGGCCAGATTGTTGTCTTTTATAAAAAAGAAAGTCAACTGAAAACCCATCCGTTCTGACAATATTACCAAAGAGCTCTTTGTTATCACCATTCGGTGTAAGTTCAGAGATACTACATGTGCCCAAGAAGTTAAACCTCATACATTATACTCGACTTTATACCGTATTAACTGTATGCTTACCTTTTGTACCTGAGTTTCTTGAAATCAAAGACATGGAAAAACAGCTCTAATTGGCTTTGGTAATTGCGGGGTAAAGAACGTTTCACAAAAGAAGACAGAGCGTTCACGCTCAAGGTAATGAACCTCCATTGAACGGAAACCTTTGGCAGTAAGGATAGCAATTTTGGAAGAGGACGTCGTCGTACGTCAAATGGTTTATGATCATCGTGTTCGCTCTCAAATTCTGCGTTCAAAGATAACAAAAAGGGTACGAAAGACCCAGGATCAGCAGATAATGTCTTCATGTTCACTTTCTTCCCCAGCTTCTTCTTCCAAGGTTCACAAAAGGTTTGGATCTTTGCTTTTATATCTTTGGTAAGGTAGTCATCAGTTGGCCATTTAGGTTTTCCTTGGCATATCTCTTGATAGCAGAAATCACTTGTGACCTTTTTGACAAGCTTCCAAGGCATACACTACGCAAGATGAGAGCTTTTTTTAAAATTCATGTAAGACCCCAAGTAATATTGAGTTGCAACTTACCACAAATGCCGTTTGTATTTTATATATCAAAAAATAGAGAAGTTTCTCCTCAAAATTTTCCACTATACTGTTCGTATAGGAAGTAGCAATTTCGGTGCATGCTTCTGTAATGGCTTGACTAAGTCCAGGAAAGAGCTTGACAGGGAAGACAATCTTAGGGTAAGTCGTTTTAAAAGAATCAAACGAGCTCAGTAATTGTTGTGATATCAGCCTACTATTTGTTGGTCTTTGTCCATTCACTAGCTGTATCATAGAGTACCAGAAATTTTGTGTAAAGATACATTTAATACACTTTGGCTCAGCAAGAGCTGCATTTTCCAAGACGTAATAATTCACAAAGAGCTTCGCTCTAAGAACCAAGTTGCGAATAACAGAACAAGCTTCAACAGCTTTTGACTTGAATGTGTTGCGATAGTCACCAAAAACGCAGTTATCAAGAGGCAACCTTCTTGTAAACGCCTTGTAATTACTTCCCAAATGATGTTGAAAGACCTCTGCCTTTGATAATACATGTTGAGGACACAGAGGAGAACGCACCGATTTATGTCCTGGTTGCTTGCATTTGGTACAACAGGTATTGTCTTTATCCGGTTCTTCATTATTCTCTTTCCTTGCTTTCTTCTTTTCCTTCTTGATTTCAAAGTTCTGTTTGCGTTTTCTGCCTATCGAACCAACTATAGGTACAATGAGGTCGCTTACTAACGATGAATTTACCAACTTTTGAAGCCACATGAGGTGCTTACCTTGATCTGCAGTTTCTGTCTCATACAATTGACATTTAAAGTATTGTTGGGTGTAATGACCCCCTTTACCGCAATCAATACACGTTACATCTAACAGTACACGATGGTTAATCTCTACGTATATATATGATCAGGTATATAGGCTTTCAAAAGGCAAGTTACCATTAACAGCACTTGATTTTTTCTTTTCAAAAATTTGCTTTTTCTTTTCATAAATTATTGTTTTGAACATGGGTCATAGTATGTATCTTAAAAACGTGAAATAAAAGTGAAAGAGACAACATTTGACTCTAAGAGAGCAATATATTTTATAGTGCTTATCTTTGAAAGTCACCCATGAACGCATACAAAAACATTGACAACAGTTAATATAACCATCCCATTCCGCTATGGTATCTGTTATACTATGACCATCAGCCCTCTATCAATGGTTTGATGTCAATCAATTCAAAGTTAACTTTTTTTGGAATTCTTGTCCAAAAAAGGCACCAACGAATATCTTGTTGGTCTCGGAACACATCGTCATTTAGTAAAAAAGTTGTCAAGCTTTTTGTAGTTTGTCCTATTGCAAGATAACATCAATAAAACCATTATTGGCGACTTTCTTACTGATAGAGACTAATTTCTAGGGTTCGATTGTATGTCATCCTTAATGCTGCTTGAATATCACTGAATAATTGAGTATCCAAATATCCAAATACTATGGACTTTTCTAAAAATATTTTTTACTAAATCTAAAATTAAAATGTATATTGTCCATTAAAAATTGTAAATCGTCTAAAATATAAGGTAAAATACTGTATTAATGCAGAAAGAAAAAACCCCAAAAACCAGGGATTTTTTATTTTATTCAAATCAGGCAATTCACTTTTTCTTACTGCCAAGAAGAAAGGCACGGAAGTCATCATTAGTTTTTGGTGCTGCTGTTGAACTGTCTGCTGTCACATTTGTTTCATTGGTTGTTGAAGAAGATGTAACCGTAGCAGTAGTACCTGCTGGAATCTTATTCATACGTCCGCCTGGGAGTTTGACAGATCTTCCACGACCACGGCCACGCCGCGATATCGGATAACCCTCCGGTATGTGTTCCTTGATTGTATTGCTACTTCCGACTGCAGCGTTATCTCGTGATTTGTGCTTTTTGGATTCTGCATTCTCTGTTGATTCATCGACAGATAATTTACGCTTCAATGTTGACGACGTATTCATGGGCGTTGATCCACCCGCTCTGCTGAAAGGTAGTTCTGGCTTCTTAAACTCCAGCTGTTCGCTCGATTCTTTTTCTTCAACATTCTCATCCATTTCATCATTAGAAGTGCCTTCTTGTCCTGCTGTTTTCAAGGTCTCTGATGCATTCTTCATCATTGAATTTTGACTTGGTTTTCTAAATTCATGTTGCTCCAATTTCTTTCTTTCTTTCGCCTTTTGCTTTTGAGCGGCACGATGCTGACCCTTTTTTCTCTATTTAAAAAACTTTTGTGTTGGCTTGAAGTTTTTAACAGGAAAGTATTATGAAGTATTTCATCCAACCTTTTCGTGAATCTTCTTTTCTTCCATTATACGTGCTTTTTTGTTTTGTTCTCGTGCATATTGAGATTGCCATTGTCTTGTTAATAATTGTGTCTTATGATTGATTTTCAAAAGGCATTGCTCATACGACTCCAAAGTGCCAACTTCGCGTTCAAAAGTGGACCACGCATCCATCAATCGGTTTGGATTATCGAGGCGTTTCTGAATAGCTTGCTTGAACAAAGTTTCGCAGCGAGAATTGTTGCCATGCTCGCTAACAAATAATCGAAAAGTCAATGAAAAAAGTTGTACTCATTGAAATAGACGGCCTTCACTCACCGTTCGAAGTTTATGAATTGAAGCCAAGCTTCTGTATCTAAACCATGTCTATCAACTATGTCTTGCCACAGTTCTCTTGCTTTATCAATATCACCCAGTCGTTTTGAGATGTAAGCATAATATTTCTCTACTCTATAAAAGGGGTCTCCAGTGTCTGGGAACACTATGATAAGGACTTGAATAAGAAGATCTTTTCGACACATACAGAAATTTAATGAGACATACGTTCATTGAGATACTCTAAACATTCTTCAAATGTAACACGCAGATCCATCACTACATCCTCATCCACTATCATAATAGATAAATTCAGTAAGTTGAAGGGTAAGGTATGGCCCCGTTAATGCTCAACTTACAGTCTTCCCAATCGACTTTTCTTCTCTTGTAATCACACTTTGCCAATAATACAGTTACCAGATCTTCAAGGCTAGATAAAAGTAATTTTGATCCCATGGCTCTATCAAATACCTCTGATTTTTGTCGGGTTAATATTTACACACAGCAATCATTTATCACTGTCCTTTACCTTCGATATGTTCATTTGGCTTATCATTCGATTCGAGAATCCTTGCTAGATGAGTCCAAAGGATACCAGACCAAGGACAGTTACGAATAGCTCTAAGGCAAGTCGATTCCAAGAACGAGGGTATTCTGGCTTGTTCAATCTGAGTCGAAAAAATTTGATTAGTTACCAGGAAGTACTTTACTAATATCTTCATTTCTCTCATTAATAAAAATGTCCCTTACTAAAAATAGAATATAGTTGTTCCATAATTCAGGATTAGTGCAATGTAGCAAAATAGCTCTTTCATAGAGTGATCGCACATGATTCAGTGAGAACATATTTTTGGCACCCTTTTCAAACTCGATATATTGATAGAATGAATCCAAACTATATTGTTCGGATGTCAGCTTCATTTCATACACATCTCTTTCTTCGGCGGCCTTCTTCGTTTTTGCAAAAACTTTATTGGCTTCTACCATAGTCTTCTCGTAGTTTGTATTAGCATAGTTGGATATAAAGGTTGAGTAAGCACTGAATGTATCTGCGTATTGAATATGTAACACAGCCAATCGATCTAAATACATTTTATTGACAAGCTCAATTTGATCCGCATTTTCGAAGTTTTTCAAAACTTCAAGTTCGAAGTCTGAATAGGGTTTCCAAATCTCTTGTCCTTGTTGAACATGCGACGAAGTCGCACGAACAGCACGTAAAAGATATTCACGGGTTTCCTCGATCAAGTCCATCATACTCTCATCCTTATTTGTCATTTCTCCAGCGAAATTTTCATGAAATTTATGCAATCCATATTCGACATAATCTTTCCAAATTCTAATTGCTGTAAAAAACGTAAACACAGTTAAGCATACATTGTCAAGGTAGAAAAAAACAAGACTTTTTTTTCAAATTTACAGAAGTAGTCTTGCTCTGCTTTATTGTATAAGTCTTGTAACTTGGCTTGCCCTTCAACAGTATTTGCATGTTTTTTTGTATCATTGATCCAATCGAGCCATAAATCTGATAACGATCAATATGTCAAAATTAATGACCTCTATTGAATTAAGAGGTAAACAATTCTTCTCTAATTTACCTTCACTTAGTGGGTAAATGTCATGCATGGCCAATCGGGCTTCTTCAAGTTGATCGTCAAACCCTGCTTTCTTCAGAAGGCCAATCAGCTGGACGTGCAAATCATATCGTGTATTATCTTCTGATAGCTACAGTAGTAATATTCAAGTGAGGAAATGACTACAATCGCTTAACAGTTTGCGCACTTACCTTCTCCATAATACTGGGGATTGCTTCCAGTTCCTCCAAAGCCTTCTGTGCATCGTCTAACTGCTCAGTATTCTCTTTAACGTCCATCGACGATTTATCATCAATTATCATAGCTTCTGCAACTGGAGACTGTTTATTCTCGGTAGTATCTGTTGGTTCTGACATACCGACACGTAGTCTAAGGTAATGGGTAGAGTAACAAAAGATTTTAAACTCGAAGGTGCTTGCAACCACAATATTACTTTTCGTGACTCGCTGCTGCATAAAATTCAAGATTCAGTCAAAATCCAAAAATTGGCAGCCTTGTAGGTCCGTCCCTGATTTTATTCGATTTGTTAATGTTATCAATTTTAACCAAAAAGTACCCTCTGGTTCGGCGACGTTTGATCTCAACATTATGGCGATCATACCACGCCACCAATAGTATCAATGATTCCAACCGAAAATTGAAAGGCTATGAATTTTACGAAAAAGTATTGGGTTCACCGAAATATATCTTAGCGCCCATGGTAGAACAATCAGAGCTTGCTTGGAGACTACTATGTAGACGTTACGGGGTCCAACTGTGCTATACACCCATGTTTCATGCCCGTCTCTTTACAGACCCTGGATGTGGAGAAAAATATCGATTTGAACAATGGTCAACCAGCCTTATGGATAGACCATTGATTGTTCAAGTAAGGAAGTGCCTACTATTGGTTTTGGGTACAGCAGTGGCTCAAAAAGAGACAGAAAAAAATAATAATAATGAATTATCTATTTTGCATGAGTTAGTTTTGTGCCAATGATGTTGATCATTTCTTAAAAGCAGCCAAGATGGTTGAGAACCAATGTGATGCCATTGATTTAAACCTCGGTTGTCCTCAAGCTATCGCCAAAAAAGGCCACTATGGATCTTATTTACAAGACGACTGGGATCTGATCAATAAATTAATCTCTACTGCCGATAAAGAGCTCAATATTCCTATCACTGCTAAAATTAGAGTATTTAAGGATGTGTCAAAAACGATCGACTACGCTAAAATGATCATAAAATCCGGGGCTCAGTTATTGACAGTTCATGGGCGATGTAGAGAACAGAAGGGACACCACACCGGTTTAGCTGATTGGTCCATCATCAAAGCAGTGAGAGATGCCATTCCAGATACTCCCATCATTGCCAATGGGAATATTCTGTACCATGAAGATATTCAGCGCTGTCTGGATGCGACAGGCGCAGATGGCGTAATGAGTGCAGAAGGAGCACTATTCAATCCAGCCATTTTCCAAAAAGAGAGAAATATGCCTCCCTTAGCGTATGAAATAGCGCTAGAATATTTGAATATCTGTAAATCAGTCCAGCCAACAACTAGAGCAGAAGTGGTACGAGCCCACTTGTTCCGATTGCTTCATGCCAGTTTAAAGCAAAACGAAAATCTACGTCCATTATTAGATGGCTGTAATTCTCTTGATATGATGGAGCAGATAGTTTGCGAACTAAAAATTAGAATGGAACGGGAAAGACTTCAATGTACTGAGCTGCCCGTAAAAGGGGATATTCACCAAATTAGGGATTATGCTCCCTGGAGATGTCAGGTAAAACTATATGTTATTCTATGGCCAAAAGCAATCGCTTACTCATTTATAATAGCCAAGGTTTCGACCCAAACTAAGCGTGGATCACGAAGAATTAAGGAATAAAGAGAGAAGACAAAAAGCATTAGCTGCATTGGCAGCACTGAAAGCTGAAAGAGAACATTTGGACGTTAACAAGTCACGGCAAGCTGCAAGACCATGACCCTTGATTATGGCAACAACCTGCTCGCACACAACTGCTCAAAACAAAATCTCTTTTGTCTTGAACAATGGGTTAGAGAGAAGGAGCTTAAACCTTGGAGAGTTTTGTAAGCTTTATTGCTACTATACCACGGTCCGGCGCTCTATTCCTCAGGATGATTTATTTGAATACTAATAGGTGAACTGTGTTAGGCATTTTATATATAGTGAATAAGCATCTTGAAGCCATATCGCAATTGAATTAGATCACGTCAGTGCGTGCGACAGTTCTATGATACCCTCAATTACCCAAAGTAATGTTGTAATGAAAGCGATAGAAATTATTATAGCCCTACCAGTCAAAATTTTAGACTGTATCTTAATAGAGCTTTTTTGGGTTTCTTAAAGGTACATTGTAACTCCGCCAACAGCTACAATTTTAAATAGATGTGGAAACTTTTGAGTCTCTTTCTTCCATTCAAATTGTAATGAGCAAACTATTCCATTATGCATTCGATGCTGTATTGATAACAGCATTATTAGCTGGTATTAAGAAATCAACAGGCTTGCAGTAACTGTTAATCCGCTTTCAGTTAAAAGTATATAAAGCATTGGCTTATGTTCTCTCAACTTTCTTTCTCATTTATAGGCCTGCAACTTCTAAAATTGAGAATAAAACAGTGCGAAATTATGTTGAAAAATATTTAAATTTTGGAGAATGGATGTTTGACATGGGAGCCGTATACCTTAGTCACTCTAGTTTCTTTATTAAAGACAACAACAACAAGAAGTAATAATGCCAGAAAGTAGTCGTAAAACTCTCTGTATCCTTTCGGCTAATGCGATTGCATGCCGTATATTTCCGCACATGACACGAGCACACTCTTGATTCTCGCTGAGCGAACGAAACATTATCGTCCAACAACGTCAGTTTATTGCAATTTGTAATAAAATCATCAAATATACCTTTCGTTGACTACGTTTTAGTATTGTAATACTGCTTTCAAATACTAATGACTCTTTCATCAGAGCAGAAAAAAAATAAACGAAAGAAAAAACCTTTAAAGGATAGCTTTCATGGCTCGAGAAAAGTGTGGGGTTTCTGCATTTAAGCTTGATCATGCAAATGGGTGTCAATGGGCCAATCAAATGACTTTTGACTGAATTCTTATGCTCTGAGTTCGTCTAAAATTAAAGAATGACAGATGAATAAGCTGACTAAAAATAGCCATACAGATTGTATTAAGAATACCTCTTTGGCACAAAAAATTCAATGTTAAACGACTTTAAACCACCATCAGAAGCCATAACTACGCTTTTGGCTTCTTTTTTAACATCACAATTGCGGATGAGCACTTTTTCAATATTACTTGTACAAATTCTTAAAATGGCGTTTCAGGACCTCTGCACTTTCATAGCTGGCAAATAGATAAGGGACATTTGCATCTTTTTCTGTAGTAAAATGAGTAATACTATCACGAAATGGTCTCTCAAGGACATCGATATCCATTGTGCAATGGATATACACAAACATCTCACCGTAAAGGAGCAGTTTTTCCGTTGGAGTTAGAGACTTAAGGGGTCAATGATTCCTAAGATTACTTTCCTATTGGCAGTGAAAATTAACTCCCTTTTTTTCCATTTTTTTATTTTTTCGTTTCTTTTTTTTTTTTTTGAATTTAAAAATAAGCTTCCTTCACAATATTACTTCGAATTCTTTCCTTGAAAAGTTTTAAAGAGAAGCTTATGGAAGTAGATCAGCCTACCATGTCACAAAACCCAGTTAAATATGAATCGAATGATATTAACGCCATGGATGCATATCAAACAAGTAATACAACAACATCTTCCTCATCCGATGTAACAATAGCACCTTCCTCATTGACAAACACGAATATGGACAATATTGACAACAATAACCGTGGGGCAGAACAACAGATACTAACAGCAACAACAGAAGAACAGGAGTTATATCCTATTGCAGTCTTAGTGGATGAATTAAAAAATGAGGATGTTCAATTACGTTTAAATGCAATTCGAAACTTGAGTACCATTGCCCTGGCGTTAGGACCGCAAAAAACGCGAGACGAACTGATACCGTTTCTCAGTGGTATGTAGCTGACTAACTGATAAACAAGGACACGTATATATATTGTGGCAAGTGTACTTACCTACAGCCACCTAATTAGAAACCATCGACGATGAAGACGAGGTTCTGTTAGCCGTAGCAGAGGAATTAGCCAATTTTGCAGAATACGTGGGCGGATCTGAGTATGCACATTATCTTTTAGGCCCACTAGAAAACTTGGCAACTGTAGAGGAAGTACTTGTGCGAGACAAGGTAATTTAAGCGAGAATAAAAGAAGAAAAAAGATGTGACCTTGGTATGCTTACTATGGAAAATATTGGAATCGGATAACTTAGTCAGTTAGCTCTCTAAACACTATTGTTGAATTGCTCAACGCAACACAGATAACGAATTACTATCTGCCTTTGTTGAAACGTCTCACAAATGCTGACTGGTTCACAGGGCGAATTTCTGCTTGTGGATTATACACGCATGCTTATTCAAAATGTACACCAGAGCAGCAAGAAGAATTAAGAACAGCATTTGCTCAGCTTATTCAAGACGATACACCTATGGTGAAACGAGCAGCAGCAAAAGCTTTAGCTGTAAATCAATATACTCGACTTTTAAATTTGAATTGTATTTACTAGGTAGCTAATCTACTACATTCAATTTAGGGTTTTTCGAAAGAGCTTTCACAAGAACAGCTTATCAAGAATATCTTGCCATTGTTTCTCAGATTAACCAGTGATGATCAAGATACAGTTCGGTTATTGACAGTAGAGGACTTAGTGCAAATAGCAAAAATATTTACCCCCGACGAAAGTAGACAATATTTATTACCGATACTGAAGAATTTGGCGCAAGATAAATCCTGGAGAGTGAGATACATGGTCGCGACTCATTTCAATGAGGTAAGTAAATAAAAAAAAAGTTTCAATAAAATTTTCTTAGAAACTCACCTTCTCTTTCTTCATCATAAGCTATGTGAAGCTTTAGGAGAGTCAGTCAGCCGTGAAGATATGGTAGCAATGTTTGTCAACTTGATTAAAGATACAGAAGGTGAAGTTAAGATCATAGCTATTGGTCAAGGGCCTGGTACGTTACAAACAAAGTGAGTTTCTATATTCCAGAAGATCAATCTGATGTTTTTTTTTTTTTTTTTTTTTTGGTTTTTTTTTTGCGTGATATAAAATAGCATTTGCAAAGACTTTGGACAGAACAATTGTGCTCGAGAAAATAACGCCTTGCATCAAGGAACTTGTGGTTGATACAAACCAACATGTTCGTGCTGCAGTTGCTACAAATATAAGCGGATTTACGCCTATCTTAGGCAATGATATGTAAGTTAATGCTACCTCTATGTTTGGGTTATTTTTTTTTTTGATATTTATTTTTTTCTTTAATAGGACGATTGAATATCTATTGCCCTTATTCCTTCAATTACTAAAGGATGACTTTCCTGATGTAAGACTCAATATAATCTCCAATTTAGAAAATGTCAATCAAGGTAAAGAAAGGAGGGAAAAAAAAAAGCTTGTAGACGATATTGTGAAAACTAACAAAGGGATCTGATCGTCGGCCTTAGTGATCGGCGTCGAACGTTTGGCGCAATCGCTTCTACCTGCTATTGTTGAGTTGGCGGAAGACAAACAATGGAGAGTGAGATTGGCCATTATAGAATATATACCTCTGTTAGCTTCTCAACTAGGCGTTGCATTTTTTGACGAAAAGCTCCTAGGCCTATGCTTATCATGGCTTGGCGATCCCGTTTTCTCTATTCGTAATGCTGCCACGACAAACTTCAAGAAATTAGTCGAGATTTTTGGTCATGATTGGGCCAAAGATACGGTTTTACCTCAAGTGATGAAGATGGCACAGAATGAGAACTATTTATACAGAATGACAACTCTCTTCACATTATCAGTAAGTCTCTAGTATTGGACATTTGCGTTTTCTTCCGCAAGATTTGCTTACCACTTTATTCCGATGTAGACAATGTCTTCTTCATTAACAGCTGACATTATCAAAGATAAAGTTTTACCTACCATTATTGGATTGGTTAATGACCCCATTCCCAACGTTCGTTTCAACGTAGCTAAAGCATTAGAAGTACTTATACCTATTTTACATCAAAACACTACAACAGCAGAGTTAGTCAATACGCAAGTAATGGACATACTTAAAACTTTAAGTGAGGACAAGGATGTTGATGTACGATTCTTCGCAGAGAAGGCTCTAGTGTCAGGTATAGTAATGGAATGTTTTGCATCTGTTTGTCCTGTTACTAACGGAACTCTCATATCCAATATTATACTAGCACAAACAATTCAATAAATATATTATAACCTTTTCGTGGGTTTCAAATAAAAGGTTTTCAGAATAAGACCTGTACAGGCATTATCAATAATTTGTTTTATTTTTATTTTTTTTTACAAAGTCATCTGAGATTTATTGACATGGAAATATATTACGTTTGAAAGGAGGGTAAAGAACTTTTAAATAGAGAAGTAACAATATGCGTAACAGATACTCAATGATTAAACCAATAAAGGTACCCACGGTGTATGTATATCAATAATTTTGGAATTAGTCCTGCATTTGTAAGCCGTACATTCCTATGAACCTTTAGAGTGTAGTCCAACCGCCGATATCATAGTTTGCTTCGATTTGTCGAGCAACGTATATCGGTATGTTATGCTGTAACCATAATTTACGGATTTCAGCATACCTCTTTGCATTTAAATACTGTGGTCTACCATGTCTATTATGACTATTGAAATAGTAACAATTTAGAAATTTGATTGCACAATCCATTATTATTCAGATATACCTTAATCCTTGATCGACTTCACCATGTGGATCCAGATAGGGTGCGTTCATAAACCAACCATTGCCGTTATGAAGCATTATTAGAACACAGCGTTTGACTGATAAGAAAAGACCAATTTCTCCACCACATCTATCATTTTAAGGAAAGTATTTTCAGTGCTCTGAACTACGATAATCAAATGGCTTTACTTACTCTAGTGTATGGAGATTACATTCTCCTTCTTCATCCTCTGCACAACAAAAACTCTGAGCGCAAACAAAGGTACCACATAATAGACAAAGGGCGGGATCACTAGGCACAGTACCGCACTTTTGACATACCCGTTTCATACTTTCAGCAAATAGGCTGTCTAGCCTTTCCGGTAGGGCAACAAGATGCAGAGGAGTTGGCAGATCTAATTGAATAGGTAACAATTGATTCGCTGTCAATGGACCTACATGTCCCTCTTGTACTTGAAGCTGATGCTCTGATCCGCGAATATGCTGTTCACACCAATAATTCAACAGACTGTCTGTATAAGGGGTTGGTTGCAAAAAGTCGGCAAACTTTGGTAGCCGAAGAATTTCCATTAACCGGTCTATTTCATCGATGCTTTCAGCGGTATCCGTCGTTTCCATCATAGGAGGTACAATTAAGCCAAAGCGCACAATTAGCAAAATAAGAGTACGTCGCAAAAATGGAAGAGCGAAAAATTTGAGTAAAGCACAGAAAGAAGCCTCGCTACCAAACTTTTTGAACGTGCTTTGTGCTTCCTCAGATGTGAATTGCAATTTTTGCATCAATGAGAAGGCGAAAGAGCAAGCAGCTGTAATATTTTGAGAGGGTTCAATGGGAGCAGTTTGATGTGATTGTTGGCTGGAAATATCTCTGCTAAGTCGATCCTGTAACAGTCCGACAGCAATCTTGGCGAATTCAGCTAATAAAAGTATCTGAATGAATGGGAAGATATCAGCTTGTGTCAGAGGGATTATATGATGAGCAATCTCCGTCAAAATCATAAAAGGATCATCTTCTAAAAGAGGGGCGTTTTCATAGAGCATCAGCTTTTGAGATGAGCCAGCTGTGATCGCAACGATGTCATCGATATTGACTTTGAACAATTGCCGCATC
This sequence comes from Mycotypha africana, assembly GCF_025528875.1. Classification (NCBI taxonomy): domain Eukaryota; kingdom Fungi; phylum Mucoromycota; class Mucoromycetes; order Mucorales; family Mycotyphaceae; genus Mycotypha; species Mycotypha africana. Next base: position 435,779 of record NW_026515735.1, on the reverse strand, counting down.
CGACCAAGAGAGAATAAGTTCACACGAGCCATTGGTATACTTGGTGAGCTTGTCTTGATATCACCAGTGCGGGGACACATGATGGTGGTATAAGCCATGACAGTGTCGCTTAATATACGAAGCAATATTTGAGTCTGAGAGGGAATCTGATCAAATAGGGTATGTGTGGTAGTAGCATTTTCACCAGAAGTTTGATTTTTTGTACTCTTATTACCGCGAGTGGCTATTTCAACACCGGCAATGGTATATCCCATCATACCCCAAAGCATATCAACATTTTCAGCAGCAGTTGACATTTCGCGTTCACTTTCGTTTGAGCAGATCTCTTGGTATATGGTACTTAGCACCTCGCATAAACGTCGATAGGATTTTCGAATAAAAGGAGCCTTTGTCATGGCTGTACTATGTAGTATGCCATTTTCGAATGGACCCAGTCTACCATCTGGCGGACGAAGTGAGCTTGAATTAAGTGCATTCTGTATAAACATTGTTTCTGCATCTCTGTCCATTTCCTCAATTATATTACTGGGATGTAACAACTCTTCTACTTGCAACCCAGCTTGTCCAGCAATATTTGTGAGATTAGCCATATTGTTATTGATGGTATTATCGGCCCCAATCTGCGGGTTATTAGTGTTGGTATCCACAGGTGTAGGGATCGGAAGACGGGCAGGGAACGTGGTTGGCGTCCATTCACGATTCGCAGGCATACGACCAGGCATAGGAGCAACTAGTGCAGCTACGGGTAAGTTAGGCAGAAGTTGCGCCATGACATCCTTCATTCGATTAGTAGCTGAGACATCACGAGTGTTTTTGCGCAATTGTGCATTTCTCAACGCTGAAACGACGGTATGCTTAAGTTTACCGACAATTTCCCCTATTTGAGTCTCGTAGAACGCTGAGTCTTGCGAACCACCAGATTTTGATAGTACACCAGGGTAAGACTCTTTCTTGCCTTTCCAAAATACTGGCAACAGAGCATTCCCCAAGGATTTACATAGAGGGCACATAAATTCCTTTCTTGATCGATTTTCCGGATGATTACGAGTTAGCTGGTTAGTGTGTCGGGAATCAATAGAGCTACAGTACACTTCGAAGCATTTGATATGCATGAAGTGACCGCAAGTTGAAGCATAAAGACCCGTTTTGTGTAATTTGGCAGGAAACCCGGAAACAGTTAATTCACCATTTGGTAAACATTGGTGGTCTTGCCACTCTGTATCCAAATTGGAACCCATTTGGTAAATATCATTGAACAAACTTTCATCATCCATAGGTGCTCCACGTAAAATGTTTGAAGTTTGAATGAGACCAAGCAAACCATAAGACATGGAGCGTTCATTGGCATCTTCCTGACACACAATGCATGTACCTGTGGGGTAAGAGCAGAAACGATGAATACTATCTGAAGACTCCTCCTGGGCATGGTTTAGATTGTCAGGAGCATCAACAAATGTCTCCTCTTCATCTTCTTCAACTTCTTCGTCATAAAGAAACTCATTTTTTTCCATAAACTGTGATTGTGCTTGCGCGAATTGAGCCATAATCTTCTTTTGACGTTCTTTGGCTGCCAGCTTTTTTTTCTCCACTTCAGATAATTTTGTACCGCTATTTTGACTCTTTTTGGCCTCTTCTTCTAATTGCGCAGCACGTTTTGCTTTCCAATCATAGACCTTAGTACGAGTATTTTCTACTCCCTTATTGAGAAGTTCTTCGAAAATCCACTTCAAACGGCTTTTAATTTCTGCGTATTGTTCTTGATCGTATAGTTCAGCCAGGATTTCGAACAAACAGAGCTTACGACTCGTTTTCGGTTTGGCATTTTCTTCAGCCTTTTGTGGTACCTCCATTATGAAGTACAAAGAGCAAACATAATCGAAAAACTTGCCCTGGCCGAAATTGGAAACGTCTTCTGAGTTCTTATCGGTCATAGCTAGCATAACCAAATGTAGAACTTGGTCCAATATAGTGTCACTCTTGTGAGTATCACCGGTATAAATGTTCCATAAAGCAAAAGCCATCATTTGCACGAAGACTGTAGATTGTAAGAACGAACCTAAATGTTGAAAAGGTCCAGGAGCAATCGGAATATGTTGAGGTAAAACGAAGAACTCTTTCTCATCTCTATGGGGATTTTCCTTCTTCCAGCGAGACCTCAGAATTGTTTCTGCTTCTTCACGATTATTGCGGTTAAAATGCCAGAAATAAGTGTCGATCATAGAGAAATAGTCATCTTTCAATTCGTAGACGCCATGATCATTAACACCTTCAGGACTCTTAAAGTTTGCTACCTCGAGAAGGATACGATCGAATTCAGGATGCTCCGCAATACGCTCAGGAATGCGTTTGCTAAGGTCGGAATAAGCAGAACTTCCTAAACACAGATTATGAACGATTTCGCGGCGAACTTTATCGGTGATCGACATACCATCAATATTGGCTCTTTCAGATATTATAACAATCAACAAGTTGAGGAGATCTTCCACCATAAATACAAGTTGTGTACTATCATAAGTATCATGATTCTGTTTACCCATGAACCAATCTACCAGGTTGAAGCGATCTAATAAAGTTGCTAAAAAGCGATTGCTTGGAATTGTAACAAAACCAAATTGTAACAAAAAGACATCAGCATCGTAGGTATTTTCACGTAAGGATATGTCACGGTAATGATGCGCCTAGGACAGTAATGACTATTCAGTCAATTTTTCTATTCACTTGAAGTACGTGTAGAATTTTAAATACCTGATTTCTGATACCATAACCATTACGAACCCATACACCAGCCCTAATTTGTGAAGAGAACACTATTGTTCTGATAGGGTAGTCTAGAATAGGCAATAAGATGCTTGGTGATGCATTTCTTGTTTCACTGAAGAGGACTATCATTTTTTTGAAGCCGCCGTCCCAACCTGCTTGTTTGAGAGTGTCGTTATCTAATAAATGAGCATACTCCAATACTCCAGCTAAAAGCCAATGCAATGGATGATGAAAAGAAACAGGTTGGCTGGCAACGTCATATTTGATGATTTCAAATGGCTCTGTGTATCTAAGGCTAATGGTGTGATAAATTTGGGCCGCAATACCCTCAACTTTTGGAGATGTGGTGGCTATTGAATCGCTCGTCTTTGCTTGTCCATTAGCTTCTTCAGAGCCCCAATCTGAAATTCGTTTCAGCAAGCGAGAGATGGCTCTGCATACGATAATAGCTGAAGATATTTTCTCCTCTTTAGTTGATGTTGACAGCTTACCAAAGCAATCAGCAAACTGACGGCAACACTTCGCTATCTGTAGTGTAACATTAAACGCATTGACCCAAATTTCTGATTCATATTCGACGTGGGTATCCTTCTGACAGACTTGAGCATTCATACCTTGGAATAAGCTGATGAGATCCAGATATTGTCTTAAGTAAAGTGGATCTTCAGCAAGTTCACGTTTGATCATTTCTACATTCATAATGTATCTTAAATCATGAAAGGCATTGAAATAACGTCGTGTACGAAAAGCACGGGATTCACAATTAATACGAGCAGGGTATTTTGCACGTTCTGAAGGTAGCAGGAGGTATAGCCGATCTGTTAAGAAAAACGCTGTCAATGTCGAGCAAATGAGTCCAAAGAAGTAGTAGTCATGTACGAGCAAATCAGATACGGTAGGCACTGTCAATAATTGAACGGAGAACAGAATGATTGAATTTTCAGGTTCGCGATCACGTAGTAAGAATGATTCTGCCAGTCTAGCATAATTGCGCGCTAAACGTTTGCCTAAGGTTTTCTTATATTCAGCATTGGATGCCAAAGTTGCGATATACAGTTCACGCAACGAAATACGAACTTCTTTCCATAATTTCAGATCGTAAAGCATGAAATAGTCAAGCCGCAATTTCTGCCCGAATTCTCGTTGCATAATCAAGGCTGAAGAAGCTGCTTCTTTACTGTATGTGTACACATTTTCGGGTTTCGTAGCGGGCTGTTTGCCGTTACGATGTCTGTTATCCAAGAGATAATCTCCAAAAGCTATCTCCTCATTGCGTAAACGGTTGTATTCTCTTACCATAGAGGCTGGGTCCCAATCAATGGTAGCAACATCGCATTGCGAACGATATAAAATGGGGGTTGAAGCGCCTGAGTCAGGGCTGCCGTCCTTACTCATCATCTGACTGTCCGAATCTGGTTCAAACATTTCAACATCCTCTACAATATCCGATATAGACATGGCCATATCATCTTTCATAACACCATCTTCATCTTCATCCTCCTCTTCTCCTCTTTGGGCGTTTCCGCTTCGCGCTCCTGCGGTCAATATAGCTAATGGTAGTCGAAGCTCCCATTCTCTACACAACTCCTCGTATATGATTCCACGAATAATAGCATCGCCATTTTTCACTCGAGTGAAAAAGCATTTATTACCACTGACTAATTCGTTTAACCATTCGACCAATAAACCAGCAACTTGTTCTCTGAATGTCTCTTTTGCTGGTCTTATGGTAACGCTGAGATTGATAGCTGACAGAGGAGCAGCTATTTTCCGTAATTCTTCAATATTTTTCGATACAGCAATTATCTCTCTGCCATGTACATGAATAACGTCAACGATTTGCTTCGCTTTTTCCCAATCCCAGCCTGTTGCTGTCATTATAGATTCTAAAACATGTGAAAATGCATGGGCTTCATCATTCCAGACTATACAAGCATAGAGTTCTCCATCTTTCAGGGTCAAATCATTTGTACTTTGCGATGTTGATGCTGATGAGGAAGCCTCTGCATTATTAAACTGCTGATTATTCTCATTATCCATCTCTACGTCCTCCTCAGTAGTCATACGAACTCTAGTATTCACCTGGTTAGCCATAGCTGCTGCTGTCGTTGTCGTATTCGCTAGTTGAGAAGGTATACCCATTCTATTCAAAATATGTCGTTGTTCTAAATTTTCCCTGATTATATCCTCTGAAGAAGCATTAAGAGTAATCTCATCTGGAGCTAAAGCAAATATATCTAATAGAAAATTCAACACGCTTGCCACTGTATTTCTTATCGAGTCGATTAATTCAGGTTCAATATGCTGTTTCTCGGTTCCTCCATCATCAGCTGTATAGTTATTCTGTTCGCTCTCTCCAACAGCAGAGTGAATTTTACACTGTAAAGGCACCTTCCAAGCTTCTGGATCGCCACAATCGCAGCAACCTCCCGATCCGGGGCTTATTGAAAAGAAGATGTCATGCCCGTCATGGTTGGTGGCATGAAAGCACTTTGAACAGAATACACAGGTGTCATCTAAACCGCAGTTCCTGAAATGTTGGGTATTAAGGGTGATTATCTCAAAAAATTGTTCAATGTCCATAATATGCATTGTTCTTTTCTTACCTGCAACGATACACAGGCTCCCCTTTGCGGAAGACATGGCCACACTGTCTTCCCTTCTGGTTTGACAAATCGGTTGGCGGTATTAAAGCATTGGTATGCCATAATTTCGGATCGTTAATAACATTCCTCTCTTTGCCATCGCGTCGGCGGCTTTGGTTCATTACAACATCTCGTAGCTCTTCAATACTTTGGAAAAAGTACTTTTGCATAAATTCTTTATTGTCTTTCCATAAGGCTGCGAAACAGTGTGATAAAATATCCAGTTTGACTGTCTCATCGAATTGGCAATTGTAATATAGAGGTGTTTGCCATAAATAATCCGTCAACGTTGTATCTGAAGGCTGCTGTTGTTGTTTTCCATTTTTCATTTTATTGTTATTGTAGCTTAAAAAGGTTAGAGTAATATGAAATGAAGGAAAGGAACCACTTCTTTTTAAACTTAACACATAGAATTAAGTAGAGCAATCAATGGAAACGCGAATTCTCACTCCTCAATTTGTCGATCTAAAGCTCCGAAGACCGGATGTATCGAGTTCGCTTATCACACGTATGCCATGTTTGAGTGTCAAGATCTATTAAACATATAGAGTTAGATAGTCGCTAATGATCTAAACTGTTTGTTTATAACGAGTTTTGTTATCTTTCTTCTTTTCATTATAGCAGAAATATAAGGTAAAATTCAAGAAGAAAGAAGATAATGAAATCGAACTTTTGCTACAACAATGTAATTTCATTATGTTTATATCTTTATTGTTAATTACTAAGAGCATCATTAATCATCTTCTTCGGCGACAGCATCATCTTCAAGCAGTTCTCGATTATTTTCCATCACCCCCGTTAATAATCTTCTATACATAGCCATGGTTGGATGAAGCATGTTTGTGTAGTCCATATCATACCAGTAATTAATGGCGATAACGCCCTCATCACCTTTTTGCATGACTTGGTGAAACCATAAAGCTAGCATCATCAAAAACTTGTTAGTTGATTCATCTGTATGGGCTATAGATACGATATATGTACCTGGCAAATAAAGCATATCACCTTCCTCAATTGTTACTGTGATGGGACAAGCGTGAGCAAATCGAGGAAAACGAACAAAGTCTGGATAAAGTGGATTGACAGGGATCCAAGGTGTCGTTGATTCTAAAACCTTCAGTTCAAGTTTATCTGTTTTCGGGTTTGGCTCGTAAATAGCATTTTGATATACGTTTTCTACATAAAAATCAATTATCAACGGCGAAAAAAAAAGAAGCACTATTTCAATATACATTTGATTGTTTGTTAAGTCTTACCATGCATACAGTAGTACTCGGTTGGTGGATATAGGATAAATGTTTTGGTACCACGGACAACAGCATAACAATTCTCATAGGGGTCCTTATGTAAAGATGTTATACTTTTTTCATCGCCAAACCAAAAATTTACTGCATCAGGCATCTTATTCAAGGCTTCTGAACACCATGAAATATCTTTATCTACATCTTCTTCTATAGCACTATATTCTCTAGTCAGACTGCCATTCTGCAACGAAATGTAGTTGGCGTTCTTAGACATCTTCTTGCCTTCGATAATATCCAAGAAGGAATTGAACTCCATACATTCTTCATGAGGCATAACAAAGTACTCTTTATCTGACACTGTATCATAAGTCACTGCATCTGCATAACTACGGGGAAAGAAAATTCAAATCCAAAGGTAAATTATCAAATATCTTTCCTTGTTCTTTTCTTTTGTTCTGTTACCCATTGGGAGTGACTAAACAAATACGTGTTATAAAGAACAGCTTTTTATTAGAGACAGGCTTTTAGGAGCTTCTTACCTGCAACAGTGACTTTAGTTTCACCCATTTTCGATCGCAGGTACTCATTCGTCCATTTTGTACGAGCGGGCCAATGGTCAAAAGCTCCTAGAAAAATTCAGAATTGGCATTGATCAATAAAGGTCAAAATGAAATGCTTTTAGTATATATCGTTTACCCTTGATGATAGCAGGTCGGTTTGTATGCACTGAGGTCCTCAAAAATTCCAAAGCACTTGGTGGTTTTTCATACACATGAACATAAGTACCGTTTATATCTTATATCAATTACATAAGCATGCATATGAATCCATATCACCAGTTCTCAATGAATGTTATAAACACTTATTACCTTGATACTCCTTCACATATTTTAGAAAAACGTTATCTATGTCTTTTTGTGGGATCATTTCTGAGCTTTATGGTATCTGAAGTCTTTACCAGCGAGAAAAAAATGAGTTGTATACAATTACCTTGAGGTGGCTTGAGGCATTAAATTTATGAAGCGAATTTTTTGCATCCGAATACCAAGCAACTGGCTGCAATCCTATTTTTGATTAGCATTTACCGTAGTTAACTTTTAGCTGATATTATCAACAAGGGGCTGTATGAAAGATAAATATTGCTTCTTTTTTAATGGATCTTAGCACTCTTATGTGTCGTTGTAAGGATCGAATTGTTTTATTCGCAAAAACTAAGACATATGAGTAGTAAAGAAAGCGTTGGGACAATACTTAGCAAGCTTCGTGCAAAGTAGCTTTCACCAAACAACATCTCTACAACCATGTAAGTCTTTCGCCATAAGGGATGCTCTTCGTGGTGCAGAACTGGCAACGCGAACAATGGAGGCTGCTTTGAAGGGATCAGTGAAAATGATTAATTCAAACGCCGCTGAACGCCAGCCGGCTTCATTACCAAGTTGTAGTATACCTCTTGTGGTTGAAGGCAGAAACTCAGATTCCCTCTCTTCCTTTACATACTTCCTCTAACCATGGTTAAGTTTATCAAGGCTGGTAAAGTAATGTATCGAACCAATACCGAACAGCTATGCAACAGATGGATGAGTTTTGAAATGGATGGATTGATACATATACGAGTCATTTGAATGATAAAATAATTCTTGACACGATACTCTACTCCACCACTCTGAAATCTTCTGCTTCAATTGGCAATTTCCACTGGCATCTCCATTTCACCAAACTAATCATTCTTTAACTTCTGTTGACTGCAGGTTGTTGTTATCTTGAATGGCCGTTACGCCGGTAAGAAGGCCGTCGTTGTTCGTAGTAAGCATCGTTTCCAACTTTTATCACAGTTGTTTATGTGGATACAGAAAATAGAAGGGGGATCTTGTAGAAAGTGGCATGTCAGATAAAAACAGAGCAATTTTAGTCAAACGTTACAAAACTAAACTGTGGATCACTCTTTGAGCGTAACAACTTTTTAACAGAACGATTCAACTTTATTTAGACCACGATGAAGGTACCAAGGACAGACCTTATGGTTATGCCGTTGTTGCTGGTATTGAACGTACCCCTCTCAAGGTCACCAAGGCCATGAACAAGAAGAAGGTTGCCAAGCGTTCTAAGGTCAAGCCTTTTGTTAAGATCGTTAACTACAACCACATGATGCCCACTCGGTATGGCACAAATGACATTTTGGAAAAGAGTAACACTGCATGGACAGCAGATTGACTTTTCATTTTATCACGATTCATTAGTTATGGTTTGGAATTGGAACAAATCAAGGGTACTATCTCTGCCGAAACCTTCAAGGAACCCACTCAACGTGAAGAAGCCAAGAAGGTAAAAAAGAAACAAAGCTGGATGATAAATTACGTTTTGGGTAATTTTATTCTTAACATTGATTTGAAATAGGTTATCAAGAAGCTCTTCGAAGAACGTTATCAAACCGGCAAGAACAAGTGGTTCTTCAGCAAGCTTAGATTCTAATTGTCTCGTTAAACCCAATCTAGCCTTTATAACTTTATCTTTTTCTCTTTTTTCAATGCACTTTGCTTTTTCACGTTATGAAAGAAAAGAAAATTGAATAAAATCTTCTTTATGCTCAAAGATATATATTTTTGTATTATGCCTATCAGAAGTCAATTTAGAGAATCTGGATGAATTTTTGAGTTGTATGCATTATACAGTTTTTTAGAAAGTAATGGTATATGCTTGGAAATAAAAATGGCACAACAGAGAATTAAATTTTGGCTCAAAGTTGCCCAGTTCTTGAATAATAAATCCGGGCAGGCGGGTGGCAGGCAGGATCAACACGTAAAAGTTGATAGTTCGACCAACAACTGTATTCCCAGAATTCCATCCATTAGTACTTATTGGTTGCAACTGCATCTTTCTGACATCTATAAGCCAAGTTTCCTCTAAAAACAATACAAAACCTTCATGTTCTCAAATTTAATTAACATTTTATCTGACTTTTTGGTCTTTTAGAAAGTTAAGAAATCTTACTTCAGCATTTTGTTAGTGTTCGTATTCAGTTACAATTATGTGGTTGTGGTCTAGATCATTGTGTTCATTATTATTTGAGCTACCAAGTCAAGCGGGTTCGAATTGTTTATTGTTGTGAAGCAAGTATCCTTGGTGGTCAGTGCGAAAATGGTCATTAAGAGCATTTAGAAGATCAAGGTGCGCGACACAACACGGACATACATAGTGATTTTTGACCTTTCAACGTTGGGAGAATGACGTAGAGACCAAATGACTCATTATTGTACCGGCGTATTGAATCAAAACAATGAGGGAACATAAAATGGTAGATGGACTTCAAAAGCGCCCGTAGATTTTGGTGAGTGGAGAATTTCCTAGTAGAATGTAACGACTAAACTGTGGGCAGAAACGGTTAGAACCAATTAGAACAGGTGGAGAACTAGGGGTTGGCGTTATTAACGTTTCAAAATATAACTTGTTACAATAGGACAAGCTTTATATTGCAAATGATTTATTATAACAAATGTAGTTAGAAGAAAAATAGATAAAAACACTGAGTATGCATTGATGAAGGAATTATGTATGACGATGCAGGAATTGAAGTAGTTATAGTGGAAATGAACGTAGATAACGAAACATACTCACTTGAAAGCATTACCAATTACAATGAATACGTGGATTTGAAACCACCAGAAACACCAGCGAAGCAAGAATTAGAAACTGTTATTGATGAAAAACCTCCAAAAAGAAAAAATGTATCACATCTTGACGCCCGATATACGAATGCACAAAGAACTTTTCTTAGTTTAATGTATGAACGAGACATGTCCGTCCGAGCAGCAGCAATGGGATTCAAGATTGCACCTCGCGCCGCCCGGCGCTGCGTGAAGAAGGACGAAGATGGTCCTGATTCTGATGACCAAACACGCAGATCTAATGGCAGTGGACGACCTGTTGGCCGTCCAACAAAGCTAAGGGAAGTCCACGCAGATTTTTTGATCAGCTTGATCGATAAGCATCCGTTCTTTACATTGAGACAAAGGATGACTGGGTTAACAGAGAGATTTGCGGGACTACAGATTTTCAAAACCGGACTCTACAACTTCATTACCCAGATTTGTTGCATAGGCTTCAGAAAAACATAGTTTCATTCTGTTGGTCGAACTTCTTTAGTCAAAATGGAGGAAAGAGTCAACCGGGTTGAACAGTGGTTGGAGACAGATATGGACTTCACCAGCAATTGTATACTCAGCCTTTCACGTCAATTTGAAACGTGCTTTTGCATAGTCGAAGAAAGGAACTCGTGCAACAGTAAAGGTACGCAAACCCAGGGCAAAAATCACTACCCTCATTGGAGCCATTTCTCCAAATAGAGCTGTGCAAGTTTCTATAAGATTGCCTAAACCATTGTCTCTATTAAGAAAAAAAGAAAAATCACAGGAAACAGCAAAACTATCACCACAAGAAAAAGTGGAACCGTTACTGGTCATTATTTTAACTTTATCGAAACCGTTCGAAGAGTTCAAGAGCAATTATTTGGTAATGGACAATTCTCCTATTCACAAGCCTGAAGATATGGAAAAGTACTGTGGACATGAGCCAAAATTATTTATGTGTAATGACATTTTTATTTCAAGGTATGCGCCATTATTTTCTGAAAAGAGTGTATATGAGACGCACCTGTCAAAAAAATTCTGACCATAAACAATATAAATTTTTTGATCCGGCGGATTAAATTATCCCGGGCAAAAAAGTCCTTGTGTTTTTATTGTTCGTGCGCTACAGCAAGCTCAGAAATTGGAAAGAATATATGTCAAATCAAAAGCGCCATCACTATGAACTCTCTCTTTTCCTGCCAACTTTGTAAAGTATCCATCCATCAGTCAATCAATGAATCCATCATCCATTGAGACGAACCGTATAATTTGTAACAGTTCACACCTAATGCTAACAACCATCTGTTACATACGCAAATAGATTGAAAGCAGTTTATTCACGATGTCCCGTGTTCCTTCCGGTAAATCTCTTCGTTGAATGTCAAATTTCAAGTTTGTTACCAAGTAACTAATATGGGCATTACATTATTTTCTAGTTCTCAACCCCACTGAAGAAGATATTCAAATGCTCTTGGCTGCCCAATGTCACATTGGTACCAAGAATGCCAACATTCGTATGGCTCCTTATATCTTCAAGCGTCGTGCTGATGGTAAAGTGTTTGTGAATGTAATAGAAAGTTTGAGAATCGATTGTTAATTTGTAATAATACGTTTAAATAATGTAGGTATCAACTTGATCAACGTTGGTAAGACTTGGGAAAAGCTTATCTTGGCTGCCCGTATTATTGCCGCCATTGAAAACGTAAGTTTGTCGTTGAAGTAGAATTTCTCCAGGGCAACTTTATTTTGACAGCTGACATTTCTTTCGTGCATTTTTTGGGTTTTTTTTTTGGTACACCATTTGTGTATGATTAGCCTCAAGACATCGTTGTTGTCTCTGCCCGTCCCTACGGTCATCGTGCTGCTCTTAAGTTCGCTAAGTATATTGGTGCTGAAGCTATTGTCGGTCGTTTCACTCCCGGTACTTTCACCAATTACATCACCCGTTCTTTCCGTGAACCTCGTTTGGTCATCTGTACCGATCCTCGCTCTGATTTCCAAGCTATTCTCGAAGCCTCTTATGTCAACATTCCTGTCATTTCTTTGGCTGATACTGATGCTGTCCTCAAATTCGTTGATGTTGCTATCCCCACCAACAACAAGGGTAAGCACGCTCTCGGTTTGATCTACTGGCTCTTGGCTCGTGCTGTCCTCCGTCTCCGCGGTACTCTCGACTATAACACTCCTTGGGAAGTTATGGTTGATATGTTCTTCTACCGTGATCCCGAGGAAGTTGAACGTGACAACGCCGAAGGTGAAGTCGAAGGTGACCTCGCCGCTTCTGGTGACGCCGCTGCTGCTGACTGGGTTGTTGAAGGTGATAACGAAGGTGTTGCCGGTATCGCCGCTGCTGCTGACTGGTCCGCTTCTGCTCCTACTGACTGGGCCGAAGAAACCGAAGCTCCTGCCTCTTCTTCTTGGGATGCTTAAATGCTAGTTCTTCTAAAGAACCAGAATACAATTTTGAATCGTTAAGTCTTAGACTGTAGATATAATTATGTACCATTCAAAATCCTCTTCAATAAAGTTAAAATCAACATTGATTTAGGAAGATTTCAATTACTGGGCATTGTCAAATTTGTATTTATGGGTTCAAAACAGAATTACTTTTTGTAGTTTCTTTTATATAATCATAATGAACTTTTTATTATAAGGGCAAGTTAAATTAGCGGGCATACTTATTTCATACTGACTAATTTGACATCGAATACTAAAGTAGCGTTCTTGGGAATGTCAGGAGGAGCACCGCGTTTACCATAGGCCAATGGTGCGGGAATCGTCAATTTACGTTCACCCCCAACCTTCATACCAGCAACACCAATATCCCAACCCTTGATCACTTCACCGCGTCCTAAGAGGAAGTTGAAAGGCTTGCCGCTAACATTCTTATCAAAGACTTTACCATTGGTAAGCTTGCCAATATAACGCATGCCAACCCTTTGACCGGCTTTGCAAGAGGCACCTTCACCAATCTTAACGTCTTCGATGATAAGGCCATTAGGGAGTTTGGTGACTTTGTTCTTCTTAGGTTCTTCCTTCTTCTTAGGTTCTTCCTTCTTCTTAGGTTCTTCCTTCTTCTTGGGTTCTTCCTTCTTCTTAGGTTCTTCCTTCTTCTTGGGTTCTTCCTTCTTCTTGGGTTCTTCCTTCTTCTTGGGTTCTTCCTTCTTCTTAGGTTCTTCCTTCTTCTTGGGTTCTTCCTTCTTGGCTTCAGCCTTTTGTTTTTTGAGAGGTTGCTCCTTAAATGAAAGGGCCTCAGCAGCACGCTTCTTATTGGTAGGTTTCTTATCTACTTCTTCTTCTTCCATATCACTAGCTTCTTCTTCCTCTTCATCACTCATAACTTCATCACTATCAATTTCTTCATCAGAAGAGCCTTGGGCATTCAAAAGCTCCTCTAATTCTTCCTTTGTGATATCCTTAGGTAAGCGTTTGATAAATTCATTGATATCCATAGAACCTTCGCTATCGCCGCTCTCGTCTTCTTCGTCATCTTCAGCTGATTCGTCTGTTTCTTCTTCCTCCTCCTCAGCAGATTCGACCTCATCAGAGGCCATTTCGTCATCGTCATCACTGAAGACATAGTTACCAGTTAAATGAACCAAATTATCACCTTTGACAAAGAATGTAACTTCTTCACCTTCAACGAAAGTGATATCCAAAGGTTGTTGCTCGACCTGTATAAATATGTCAGTGCTGAAACATTTTGGAAGAGGGCATAAGCTGAGCTACTTTAGCTTTACCTTGTTAGGAGCCAAAGTACAAAGAACAAATTGTTGTTGGTTAGCGCGAACATAAACTGAGGTACGCTGATTGTTTTTCACATCTTCAGTAAGAGAAGCCTAGAGACAATTTGAAACAGTGTCAGTTCCCACTACATTTTAAACGCATCCTTTCTAAATGTAAAAAATTAGGGTTTTATTTGGAGTTTTACCATAGCAACACGGAAAGGTGCAGCGACAACTTGTGAGTAGGTTGTGCCAGGTTTGACAGCTAGACCCCAGAATCCTTGAACGCTCATTTTATTAAGATTTTAGTTAAATAACGATAATCGTGGAGTGAAGCGTGAAAGAAAATACTTTTCTAAAGAAAAAGCGGGTCACACTTAAAGTCACGAAACCCATAGACCCCTTGGGTCTTAGCTTCTGTTTTTGTCTGTTCGTAAATTCAGGAGTGCGGATTTTTTGTACACGATAGCCCTAAGGTTAAACACGTCGCAAACAATGCAGCTGAATAAAAGTACAATTTTATTACAGAATCTATTTTAACCATTGTGATTTTCTTTAAATAAAGATTAATAAATAAAGGTTTTGTGTCTACAGCTCTTACTAATCGGTTTGTCAACAGTAAGTGGTAATTTGCCGGTGTTACTGATTTATATAAGTAGTAGTTGTGGTCTTGTCAGGTATAATTAGTGCTGGTTGGATTTATATTGCTGCAGGTATTGCTTTTACATCTTTCATATCCTTTCCTAAAAGGTTATTCAACTTTTCAACCCATTTTTGACTAAATTCATACAACCAAAGAGCATAAGTTAATGATTTATATTGCCACCAAGCATGAATTAGTTGTTTGAGAAGAGCAAAACTAAAGCCAGTAGACGATCTAATCTTGTCCAGGATATGCTTTTTGGTATCAAGCCAGACAGCTTTCGAACAGAAACTACCCATAATTACATAAGTCATACGATCATCCGCCACAGTATTAAGCTTTTCATCAACATGTCGTAGTAAATCATTGGTCTTTAGCAGTAAAAGCACGGGCCGTGGTAGTTTACCCAAGATATCTGTCACTTCATACAGATAAGTGAAGGCACCGTCGGATATACGACCAACTTCATCTTTTTGTCTCACACTATTCAAATCGGACTGACTGATAACATCCCATTCACGTCCAGTCAACATACAAGCGAAAAGCTGGTAAATATCAGTACCACCGACAAGGTAAGAATATTTACGAATGCCTTCTTCATCAGCTTTGATCAATGATGTCCATAGATGAGCATAGTTCGATCGCAGATCTTCTGATAATTCACGGTAAAGTCCATGGTCCAGCAAAACAAGATCAAAATTGTACTTAGAATGCTTAGGGTTTTTGGTTGGTCTGATGAAAACATTTCCAGGGTCTACATTTTTTAAAAGTACATGCGTTAGTAAGCTTTTCTATTTGGACAGAGGGTTCAGTTTACAGTTACTCACGAGGGTCGCAGTGCACAAAACCGTGTATGAAAATCATCTGAGAAAAGATTCTCGTAAGCTCTGCAGACACTACCTTGGGATCAATGTTATGCTGTTTCATGTATTCTAAATCATCTACTCTTGAGCCATGTATGACTAAATGTGAAAAGTATTTTTTTTTAGGGGAAAGAAAAAAAAAAAAAACTCTGCCTGACGATGAATGTATAGTTTACTTACATTCCATGCACATGATTCGTCTCTTGGCCCATATAACTTTAGGGACCACAAGAGAGGTGGTCTTATTTCTCAGATCTTCCGCGAAATTAGCTTCTACTCTTCTTGAATTTTCCGTTTCATGCACAAAGTCCAGCTCTTTAGGAACTGATTCTCTCATTTCCTCAGCAAACCAATCGAATCCGAAATCAGGAAAGACGCGCTTAACAATTTCAAGAATAAAAGAGACTGTATCCATATCCAATTTACAATATTCGTCAAGATAAGGATGCTGTAATTTAACAGCAACCCATCTATCCTCTTCATCGATACAATTTTTATCCAGATAATTTAGTCTGCTATTGCTTCGACTCACTTCCTCCTGCTGCTTAAGTTGCTCTAACATAAATTCGGATAAACGAGCTCGATGCACTTGAGCTAACGATGCAACCCCAATGGGTACCCAATCGAATTCATCAAAAATTTTTTCGATAGGCTGCCCAAAATCAGTTAAGAACAATTGTTTAATAGCTTCTGGTGGAGTCGGATCACAACGGTCCTGTAGCACACTCATGGTTTTACACCATTCCACGGGCAATAGATATTGCATGACAGAGATATGTTGGCCCAGCTTGACATATACACCGCCCAATTTTTGCACACCCGCTAAAACACGATTGGCGCATCGTTGATGACAAGCTCGTTTCGCTTCCTCTAATGTTTTTTCATCTGGATAATCTTTGGATAGCGTCTTATGATAGTCATATGCAACTTGGACACCTACAGCACCAGCGACAGCACAACGTTTGAGAGCATTGGCAACGTGACGAAATTGGTCGCTGGACTCATAAAGGACGGCACCACCAATACCAACGGTAGCAGTTGTGGCTAAGGTAATTATGGCAGCACCATTAATAATACGACGGACAAGTGATTTTCGTGGTTGCTGCTGTAGTTGCTTCTCTATAGTAGTGGTTGTATAATGCCGAATTGAGTAGATAGCTTTGGTTTTGTGACTTTGGATACAAGGCCTCGTTGTGAATGACAAAACTGGGTTGATTGCTAATCGCCTCGATACACATACTTTGCAATGCCTCGACAACAGTTGACTCTGCTTCATTGAGACTATAGAGTTTACAAAATGCAGTCGCTATTTTGCTAAAAGTGTGACAAGGGATCTTGATAAAATAAACAAAGAAGATGTACAAGCACTGTACAATTCTATGGGCTTGTCATTGGTTCCGAAGAATCTGTATGACTGAATTTGAAAAGAAGCATGATGATCGATTGACCATGTAATCAAAAACACACTGGAGCTTCTTACTTTTTCTAAAAAATCAGCGAAACCCTGGTATTTATAATCTTTCATCGTATACAGATGCCGAAGTGGGTCATAACTTCAATTTAAAGGATGCTATGATAGCACTCGTATATTAGCTGTATACGAAACTTTAGACTGTCTGTACAGTCTCATAAGAATAACGCATTCTCATTGGCTTATAATTTCAGGAACGACTCTCTTTATACCGTTATTGTTCGAAGCTGTCTCCTTACTGTTTACTAATTGAGGAAACCATTACACTCTCTTTTGGCCCTCTAATTGTAGCATGTTACGTTTGCATTTTTAGAAAGAAAAAAATAAATAAAAAACGCGGTTCTGATGTTGTTATGCTATAATGAATAATGCAGACATAATACTTCCACTATTTATCAAGCGTATAATCAACCATAGGAAGATTGTAAGAAAATCGCCGATGTTATGCTACAAAATGCCAGACATAATTCCTTGGACACATATTTTGCATCATTTTTATAGGCAGCAATACTGACGCTGTTTTTTTTTGGTTTTTTTGGTTTTTTTTTTTTTTTTTTTTTTTTTTTTTTTTGTATCTGCTCCACGAAGTAACGATGCCACAAGCATAATAAATGAGTTTACTCATTTAAGTCGTACTCTGCAATAATTACAGATTATGAAACTAAAAGCAAGTTGATTCTATATATTTATAAACAATTGAATACTGCCTGAACTGACCAAAGTTGAGCATAACAACATGATATCTCTGATAACCACGTCTAAACCAAAATTGTAGAAAATGTTTTAAGCGCCGGACTTTTCTTTGGAGATTTTTTCGGTTGCAACGATATTGCATCTTTACAAAGAGTTTGTAGCTAAAATGGAATAGCTTACATCTTTTTTAAGTATAAGAAATGATCATCAACAGTATTGCTTCAGCTTCTGGGATTGAGAATCCGCACCTTTTAGCGATGATTGCAGGAATGTGAATCAACTGTAACCCTTCTGAAGGTGTAGGATGGATAGGAGCTCTTTATACTCTGTCATTTTTGGTCATATCTATTATTGCTCACATAAAACACTACTATTCAATCACATCCCTATTCTAACCTTTTGTTATGCTGAAGAGGGAGATACTATTCTTTCCTCTGTCACGGTTTTTTGTTTCTCTTCCTTCGTCCTTTCAAACGGAAATTGTCCACATATGTAGTAACCTATTAACAAAGGGAAGCAAGAATACTCTTCGATCCTCAGTTAGGTCAGGTGCTAAATACGACTCTGTAAGAAAATTTTAATTAAGTTACATATTCAATTTTTTGTTCCTGAATTAACTCAAAAATGGAAGCTGTGTTTAATCCAGTGTGCCCATGGAACTACTACTTTGGACCAACCATAATACGTAACGCTTATATCAATTCAGACAATCAAATATAGCAACATTCTTATTATGACTATGGTATAAATGATTACTGAACTGCATAATGTTGTCAATCCGTATCAGGTCTCTTTGTTAGTTTAATAATGGAAATTGTATAAATGTTAATTGTGTGCTTAACGTTTTCCATTGTACGTATCTCAATTCCCTTTTCTTTTTTCTTTCTTCTTTTTACTTCATTTTCTATACTTCTACGCTACAGCCAGAACAAGAAAAGCCATGTTCAAATCAGCAACATTTTTGCTGGCCTTCAGTAGTTTATTATTTACATATTCTTTTGCTGCGTCAACACAGATTTATGGCAATCATCACTTGATTGCCTATGTAGTAGACTGGGTAAGACTTCAGCTCTCTTTTAACCACTGTAAGGATCCATTACTGAGGTTATTGTAACTCTGATAGGACTTTACGAACGAAATACCGTGGAGAAAATTGGATCATATTGCATACGCTTTTGCTGTGCCTGACGAGAATGGTAACTTGAAAGGTTATCAAGAAAGTCAATTACAGAAAGGTAAGCTTACGCTGATCATAATAAATAGTTGATTATTTGCGTGTTATTGATGATCTACCGAAATATTTTATAGTTGTTTCGGAAGCTCATACGCGAAATATTGGAGTTAGTATTGCTGTAGGAGGGTAAGTTAACCGTTATAGCTTTTTCGTGATGTTATCTGTCTATTGTATTTAGACGACAACCCTGCTTCGCCTTAGATGGACAGGCTCTCTATATTTCAGCAGCTTGGTAAAAAGCGCAGAAAGTCAGAAGAAATTTGCTGATAATCTGGTGGACATGGTACGAAAATATGAATTAAACGGCGTCAATTTAGATTGGGGTAAGAAGGAATGAGAAAAATATTTGAACGACATGATATTTGTTCGTGCCTAAGACAGACTTATCTGATGATAGAATATCCAAATGATCCTGATGGCATATCTTGTAACCAAAAGTGAGTAAACAACATAAAGGTCTATTTCCTCTCTGACACTAATAATACTGCTGCTAATTGGTAGGGATCCTCAAGATACAGACAACTTTTTGACTTTTATAAAACTGTTGAGGCAGCTACTCGATCAAGCTTTTCCTGAAGAACGCAAACTTATAACAGCTGCTGTTGGTGCTGGCGTGTTCAAGGGTGTGGATGGGAAGCCCATTTCTAGCCTTGACAGCGGATGGGCTACAGATATGGATGCATTCTATATCATGGTATGTCATTGATGGCTTATTCCCGCTGACAATTCGAATGCAAAAGTATTCTTTTTCTGAATACTTTACTCAATTACTGCCACATTGTTCAACCACAATTTTATCTAGGCTTACGACATCAATGGCTCTTGGTCAAATACTACTGCTGCCAATGCACCTCTTCATCTTGGAAAGACAGGAAATCAAGTCAGTGGCGAAACTGCTGTACAAGCCTGGATAAACGCTGGTATTCCGTCCAACCAAGTTTTCCTGGGTGTTCCTTTTTATGGCTATACCCAGAAGACAACCAAAAAAATGACCCGTAAAGCAGGTCTTTCCGTGCCATTAGATAGGAGTGTTCCTCAAATAAAAGGCGATCAATACGATAGCGTGGAAACTGACCCATGTCCGGGTGCCATAGGGTCCTATTCTGGCGAAATGCAATGGAGAACAATCAATCAAGTAGGCGCGGACCGTAATACCAATGGTTGGGCCACTTTCTGGGATAAAACCACAGATACGCCATTTTCTTATCATGCAGGTAATCGGCAGTTCGTTAGCTTCGATAATCCTAAATCTTTAGGATTGAAGACGCAATTTGTAAAGGAAAAGGCGCTAGGCGGAATGATGCTCTGGTCACTTGAAATGGACGACAGCAGTAATTCACTCTTAGAGTCCATGCAAAGTATTCGTTCTCTATGAGCTTAACTTACATTCTTAAGTATATTGAAAATTGTATTTGTATCTAGTATGTTTCTTTAGCCTAAATAAATTGCCATCAAAATCGCTAAAAGTCAATTTTGCTCTGCTGGACAGCAAATCAATGCAATAAATTCGGTAGCGATTCATTCTACCCAACTTGGCTTCATTACAACAAGATGAAACAAACTTCATGTATCATACTTAACCAAAAAAATATTGTAAAAGCAGAAGAAAAATCATACACTCCGTTTATAAAAGCAATTCTATCATTTGCTGCTTTTCTTTGCGTTCACTTAATGAAAGGCACATCAATTAAAACAACATTTACAACCAGCCGTTTGATGTAGAATCTATCAATTAGTTAAGCTTCACAACGCCCCTTGTTTGCCTATGATTGCCTATGATTGCCTATGGTAGTACCGAAGGACAGTTACAATGGATAATTTTTCCTATACTACAGAGATAAGCTCAAAAACCTTAGCATAAATAGTACAATTGGCTATTGATTTTAACAAACGGGAAAATATATGATGATAGTCTTCTTTTTTCTTTTTCTCAGATTGTCTCCAGTTTCGAAATCGTATAGTAATGAATAGTTTGTCCTCATTAACCATTTATTCGAAATAGTGGCTATGAGCAACGGAATGATTGAACATTTCTTCAAAGTGGTTTTGTCTTTTGAAATTCGATTGACCAGATATATAAAAGCCGAGCAAATGTGCTATTTCCTTGTTTGTGTCCCTCGATCATATTTAAATATGCAGATTACCGACTTTTTGGTAAAAGTTAGTTTAAACAAATTACTTATGATAACATAAAAGTACAGAGAGAGAAAGAGCCAGTATATCTGGAAGGGTAGTTGATACACTGTAATTTGTTAGTTGGTTCCTCCTATAACCAACATACCAAGAAATAGATAAAAATAAATCAGGAAACGAGCACATTTTTAATGACACAAAAAAAAAAAAAAAAACCCACAATTTGCTATGCTTGACATAAATTTTCGCTAAGAATATAATAAATGGTTGCAACATGAAAAGTGGAATGGCTGAGAGGAAGTTAGCTCGCCGAGATAAAGTTTGAAAAAGTACAGCGAATATAATAGTAATCAGATAGTCATTGTTACTCATTTTCCTAATGTTATTGCAGCTTCCAAGGTTACGTGAATTAATAAAGCGTATGATCGCGTGTATCCAGCCGCACCTCCCTCCTTAAGCGTACACAACATTTTGCTTATCCAGTAGTTATGTGTTTATCATTTTTTGCTATTTTAAACTGCGATTTTTGCAAAGAGCTTCATAATATTTTAGCCTAACCTATCATATTTCCAGCTATCGCTTGATAAGGATCACTTTATTAGAGACTATTTGTTCATTGAAGGCTTACCTTTACCAGAAAAATAGTACGGCAGAACTAGCATCATGCTTCTTTCTGAGTAAAGGCAATATGGGGTTTTGACTGATACGTTTTCGGCCAAATCAGAGAGGCAAAACCTAGGACATTGATGAGTAAACAGGCAGCACATAGTAGTTTTTTCTTTAAAAGTTGTATCGGTAGAGAGAAGCTTAATATTGTCTATAGGCTGAATTTCCTACTTTTTTATTGGTAATCACTCGGAGTATACAACATCAAATTTATCTTTTCATTCTATATGATTACTTCACTGAAAGTCAGATGAAAGCATTTTCTTAGCTCTTTGTCCTTAGGAAACTTGTTTTCTTTACATAGAACAATAAGTATAAAATCTATGTCAGCATCTAATTAGTGACACAAATGCAAAAATGTTTTCTGAATAATACTTACTTTCAACGGCTGTCACGCACTCACTGTATTAGCTGAATGCATGATTCGCTATTAGTTCTAAATTATCTATTATTTAGAGTATATACTAGGGTTGCTTATACGGCATAGGAAGTAGATAAAGATGCAATAAGACTAATTTACTGTACTTGGTGGTTTAGAATTGTTACGTATTGGTAAGACACACTAGCCAGGGAAGCAAAGACACGGACATTGATTTAAAAGAAGTATCTTACGAACACTGCAGAATTTTTTTATTCTTTTTATTTTAAGGGATAGATAGTTGGACTCAATTGACAAAAAACCCTTATTTGCTCTTCTGGCCGGCATGCGTGTTACATGCGATTTTAACTTTTCCTACACTTCCCCCTTCTTTTCAATTTCCCCCTTGCTTTTCATAATAGTATAATAGCCAGTAGCAACAGAGATTCATGCTAACAAGAAAGCCGTCTATCAGTTTGATCCTCGAACCCTAGTAGTACAAGAAGAAACATGCATTTGATTATGTTAAACATAGTATGTATACTTTAATACTCTACAATTATGACTGTTATTACTTGAGTTATGTACACTGTCAATATAACGAAAAATTACATCTATCACTAGTTATGAACCTTCATGTAAATGACAATAATAGAAAGATATAAGTAATTATTTAAAGCCCTACTTCGGCTGATAATGGTCTAAAATATGCATGCATGCTAGATAAATTCTCCTTGAATGTTGCCATATGAAAGTAAAATTAAAAAAGTCGATTAGCCATAAGTAGAAATAAGCTGCATTTGCACGGCCTCAACAGAACTAGCTCTATAATTGAAACGTAACTATAATGGAAGTGTAGGTAAGTTTAGCATTTGAAACATGTTATAACTTTGGTTTTGCCAAGTTGCTTGTTGTTGCATTTGAGGTTCGATACTGACGTATTTGATTTGCAAGAGGCCGTAGACCAAGCCTTTCTCATATTGCCTTTAAATTAACGTTTCCCAGCACATGAGTAAAGCTAGGAGAGATTAAAAAAAAAAAAGAAAACTGATACTACGTACATGTACAAACGCGGAAGCAACACCGCAACATGCAGCTTGTATTGTTGATGGCACGAATTCCCATAAAAAGGTAAAATGCAATCAATGAGTAACTTTCTCATTCATGGATCTCCTCACTTGTCAAATTATACCTTTAAGGGGCTAACCCAAAAAGTATCGAAAGCAAATTCCGAAAATCATATATAAATACCCTACAAGTACGCGGTCCCGCTTATTCGAATAATATCCTCTTCTTAGTCTATATAACTATACCATACCTCTCTACATTCAATACTTTAGATGACCGGTATAACTCCTCATTCACTATTTGAGAGCCCCTCTTTTCTACAAAAACTTTTAAAACGAAAACCAGAATCAAAATATGCAATTAGACCTTTGTATACAGCAGACATTATTACTGAAGAAAGACCTTGGAGGAAACAGATCCAAGCTGCTAAAAAAGCTGCAACAACTTATACATTCCAACCGATATGTCAGAAAAGAATAACCAAGACATACAACATGCAGCAACAGTCATCGCCTATCACAACTCCTTCTGCATCCTTACTTACCAATGATTCATCCTTATCAGATTCAGTTGTTATTACTCCTGAGCATTTCAGTTCAATACCTCTCAGTCACCAACGACAACGATCTCCACCTCCTTCACCACGTCGTAAACGTCCTTTAAGCTCCGAGTTCCTACTCAGACTCATGGATCAACAACTGATGAAGCAGCAACAATTTGAGCAACAAAAGATAGCACATGCATTGCTGTCAACGAAAAAAACAACGCCTACAATAACTAAATCTCTCTCAACATCCACATCATCCTCCGCGTCCGGTCAGTCTCGTTTAAACAAATTGATCAGCCAAAACAAGCCGCTTTTAACCCCATCTATATCCATGTCACTTCCGAGTCGTCGCAACAGCCAGCAGTCTCAGAAACGACAAAAAAGCAACAAATCAAGTTTATTGCAAAATAAAAGATCATTTCCTTCGAGCAATAGCAATAGCAGCAGCAGCAGCAGCAGCAGCTACAGTGGTCATTTGACCAGCAATAGTAGTAACAGTATCAAAGCAGCCATGGCTGCGTTCTCTGCTATGCCTTATGTATTATCGCAAGATAACGATGAACAAGACCGTTTGGTTGCACAGCATTATCTTTTACGAACTGCCTTTGGATCTGACTTCAAGTCACCTGTCAAATCCCAACTTCAGAAAGGAATAATCGTGTTAGACATTGGCTGTGGTCCAGGCACCTGGACCATGGAAATGAGCACTGCTTTTCCTAAATCCACTTTCATCGGTGTTGACCAGCACGCCTATTTTCCAAAAGATATCAAGCCTCGCAATTGCCATTTCCGGACATGTGCATCACTCGCCGTAGAGCGACAACAGCAGCAAC
Organism: Mycotypha africana; assembly: GCF_025528875.1. NCBI lineage: Eukaryota > Fungi > Mucoromycota > Mucoromycetes > Mucorales > Mycotyphaceae > Mycotypha > Mycotypha africana. The sequence goes on along the minus strand of NW_026515735.1, from coordinate 411,273 downwards.
AGCAGTTACAGTTAAATAACCATAGTCATTTGCAAAATGGCGGTCATCATGACGCAAGTGAAGAAGATACCCATGACGACTGTGAGAAACTTTTAGTATTACCTTTCCCCGATAACAGTATTGACTACATATATCAGCGTGACATGAATTGGGCTTTGATGGGTCAAACATGGCAGCCCCTTTTATTGGAATGCTTGCGTGTCTTGAAGCCAGGCGGTTGGATAGAATTCGTTGAACCCGTAAAGTATTCCAAACGATTTTTTTCTTTTTCTTTTATCTGCTACACTATACGGTCATTTTCCTTTTATTCTAACAATGTTCGTTCTTTTTTTTTGTTACTAGGATCTTGAAACTCAAAATAGTCTTGAAAGTGAATACCTCATGAACGATCAATTGATCACGGGCTTAACATTGCGTCAACAAGACCCTTATGCCGCTCATCGATTGCCCACAATGCTTGCGATCAATGGCTTTTGTCACGTTGAAGATTTTGGTGAAAGTTTGCCCTTGGGCTGGGGCTTTTCGCACAGTGCACCTGCTTCCAAGACAAACAGTGTTGTGATGGAGACCAACCTATCTTCTGAAAAGAATGCGGCAGACCAAGCATCGGAAAAGTGTACGAAGCAACAAAAAGGAAGCACTACTTGTTCTGAATTTGCACGTGCTGTGTCGAGTCAATATCTCTTCTTCTTAAAGTCCTTAAAACCCTGGTTATCAACGGTTATGAACCTTGGTTCCGATGAATACGACAATCACATCAATAGCCTGCCCGAAGAATGGAAGCGTGCCAAGACATATATCAATTGGCATACCATCATCGCTCAGAAACCTTACATGTAAAGACACTCCGCCTCCCTTTCTATATAACAGTCTACTCTTCTGCTCCCCTCTGTGTCTGGATACGGATATCATGTTGATCATGTATTCTTTGCTTTGGAAACTGTACTTTGAAAGCCTTGCAGCAGTAACACTTTTGTATATACAATCACTATTCCTCTCCTTATCTCTTCATATTTATACATATAGCCACTTCCCCTTTTTTTTAAGAAAATTTTCCTCCAAGTTCTGTATGTCGCTTGAATCATAATAAAATGAACATGCATTGCACAGTTTGATGCCTCCCCCCCCTTTGTCCGTATGTTTATTTAGGATCATTAAACAGTTTCTTTATTTGTTGTTGATTAGGATGATGCTTTCGTGTAGACTAAAATGATGACAGCCATATTCATTGGCCAATAAACTGTACAGAGAAAAGTTAAAAACCAAGCTCCCACGACATGATAATCTGATAAAATGGAACTGAGTATATCCGTTAAGGACATGTGAGTGACCCAACTGAATATTTGGGCTAGACCCACAGGGGATAAGAGTAACAATACAGCAGTTTGAGCAGCCTTGTAGATTGAAGAAGCACCAAAAGAAGGTTGAGCGAGGCTGTACGGGATCAAAATAAGGATAGCGGTTGCGACACCTAATGTAAAGTTAAGCAGTGAGACGGTGGCTATAACTAGGGCGCTATAGGCAAGGCAGAATGATTTCAATATGGTGCCATCGTGTTCAGGAGATTGACTTTTGTTGATCCATAGAATACAAGAAACTATGGTGATGATAAATACAGCTACTGATATACCATACTGTACTTCAACGGCCTAACGAGAAAGAATAAAGCTTAATTTTTTATTTTTTTTTTTTTTCTATAGAACTTAAAAATTTTTTTGGTGATCGAACCTCTAAAGCCGCCCCACCCCCCCCCTATCCCAACCCCCTTAAACACAGATAGTACTATGATTTATTACCTCATTCTCTTTTAAATGGCCAAGGTAATTCCATCCAAAGCTAGGTTGCAGAATATTGAAGATAACAAGTCCTGCCATATGGACGATGATCATAATAGTGAAGGGAAACCGTATATGGCGTTTTTTCAATGAATAAGCAGGCGGTACCATTCCGGCTATTTTTGAAGCTGTGGCATCTGTAGAGGTACCTGCTGATAGGTTATCAAGGGTCTGCTTCTTTGTACCCAAATAATACAATGATAATGACTGAAAGATAAGCGCACAAGCAAACAGAGCGACAGGAGGCATATACTGGCTGATAGACACATAGCGATAGGGGTGCGGTAGTAAGTAGAAAAAGAAAGATTGATGAAAGTGTTCTAGCAGATTGTTTAAACTTCTGAAAGTGGATTCCACAAGTCTAATAGATAATGAATTCGTATAAGGCTCAAATTTGACGAGCTTCCTCGTGTTTTCATAGATAATACTCATGCTTACTTTCCGATACGGTTGAAGCCAAACAATTGATGCAAATGTTCAGAGCCTACAATGCCGTGAATGGTTACAGCATCGATTGCATAGCTAATTATAATCGACTCAGCAGGTTGATTCTCAAACAGTTATCGATAAAACGATCAACTTACCGCAAATAAAGGCCAGCTTCACTTGATGGCTTGCCCAAGACAAGGTACTTCATGCTTTGTAGCAAATGATATAATGATCCCAAATAAGGACCATACTGATGACTTTCAAAGGGGTGTTTTGCTGTATCATGAAGTGTAACACGCATTGGTGGACCTGTTCTACCTGCAATGGCTATCATGGTGTTAACCAAGTCCAAATTAGGTAGTTGCCCGTTGACACCCTCTGTTTGAATGAAATAGTAATTAATTCCTATAGAAGGTCCCATCATCTCTGAAATTCATAAACTCAATGAACTAACCAAAAAATATGCCCAAAGTTTCATAATCTTGTGTTCCAGGAAAATCAAGATGAACGACTCCTTGTACTGCTCCAGATCGAGGCATGACAATAGAAGAAAACTCATCTATATGCATTAACTTTTTTTGATTAATATCCAATTTTTTTGTGTCTTGTCTCATAACGTGACATCTCCTTGATGATAACTTACCATTCTGAACAGTGCCATGATAGGCGTCTAACCAGGCTTGTGTTCCGTGAATTCCTTCATCAGCAATCAATAGTATCACATCTTTTGCCCAATATACATTTCTTTTGAACAACTTTGCCAGTGATAGCAGTAGAGCAATACCATTTGTATTAACTGCGCAGAAGACGAAGCAGAAGTAAGGTGTGCTAAGTATATTCTTTCAAATGCACATACGTTCATTAACTTACATTCACCGGTTCTTGACTTCCATGATGCACTCAATATCAATGCCTCTTTACCATCACTACGCGGTGCTCTATTTATAGCGAAAGTATTGACGCCCTAAATCATTTATCAGTGTAAGACTTTTTCTTTTTTTTCTTTTTTTTTTTGGGTGATTTAATGAAGCTGCATCAGGTATGTACGTTGTAGTTACCGTTTTGGGTTCTTTTCCGTCCACAACGAAATGCTGTACTGCTGATACAAACCCGGATTTTCTAAATTCCTGTTGTATAAAGTTGGCTCGACTAAGTTTCAAAAAAGGTTTAGTAATGTATTAGGGTATACACTATTGATCTCTATGAAAAAAAAAAGTGGTTTTTCGACTTTTACGTTTCGCTGTCTAGACCTTGGATGTGTATCAATTTCTGACGGAAATCTTCCGCTGTTCGTACATCGTTGTATCCATATTCTAAATTAACCTACGTTTTTCAAAAGGAGGAATGAGAGGCATTATTTATGCTAATCCATATAAAGTGAGAGTGTATTCTGTATTGCCGCTCTACCTGCCCCGGTAACAAAGCATTCTCAGAGATATAGGTTCGTTTGCTATATCCATCGTATGGCAACAACAATAGCCAAGCAATAGCTATAAAGAAGAGCAAAAAGCTGGCAATACCAAACTTGCTTAATCTCTGACCATCCTTGGTACGTTGTTCATTTACGTTTGGATGGTATGCAACTGTACCTGACAATGGGAATAAACTTTTGTAAGGTATTGACCATCCTCATTCGCTTTTGCGGATCATATTTATACGCTCTCGCCTTTCTGGCTGCCAGCTTCTCTGCTAGTTTACTGAGAAGCATCGATGACTCAGAAGTTCAGAATGTCTCTTTAGAGTTCTCTGAAGTTGCGGCTATCAGAAAAACTGCTCCTTCACTTCATTATGCCGTTTGGTTTGGTGCAGTCGCGCCAATTAAAACACAGCAGTAAAACGAGTTTTCTTTTCGTTTTACCCCTTTCTTTCATTTTTCCATTCTTTTCCTAATGACGAGCCAACATATCCTACTCCCTTGACATACTCGTGGTTATAGCCATACATGAAGCTTTTGACAAATTTAGCTTACAGTTTGATGAAGGACAGTGTTTCTTTGAGAGGGATGGTGAGTTTGCGTCGCTACGTCGTGCCTAGGATCTATACTCTTTACCCCACCATCACAAAAAAAAAACCCTGTCACTGGCTGCCCTGTGGATTTGACCCTTGGTGTCAGCCGTCAGCAGCGGGGAAGGTTCAACATTGGCCGCCACATCCACACCATCCTTACGAGTTGTCCGTACGCCTACTGCTGTCACTGACATTGAAGGAAAGGAAACATCTGGGCTCTTTCGTCTTTACGAACAATTCTACAAAGACGAGCTCAATGTGAAATTCAACCAAAATGTCATTGTTCATCAACTGTATAAACAGTATGTCACCTCTGAGCTTAGTTTGAACGGCTATTGCTCAACCCTGTTCACCGATGCTAAGCAAAAAGACCGTTTTCGCGAAACGATTACAAAGGAGAGAAAGTGTTTTCGATTGCACGAACATTCGAATGAATCCATCATCTCTATCATTCTTATTCTCCATCCTGAGTGCAACTTGGGTCATTGGATGCGATCACTCTACGAAAGCTTTACAATAAAGAGATACATTTTATTTGCGCTGTTACATCTTTTATAACAGACCATGTCTACAATAAACTGAACAAGCCATTCATTGAATTGCTAGATTAAACAAACAAAATCGGACTGTGCCATGGGCGATATGAAATGGGAATAATGAATACAACTGATTCTCTCATTTGTTAAAAAGTAGCAATCACGGCTGGTTTGTCTGCAAAATTGAGGAGGCTTAAGCTTTGCCTTTCCCCTTTCCCTTTATTGTCTTGGTCTCTTTTTCTTTGTCTTTATTATCGACTTTTTGATCTTTCACTTCATCGTCATCCGATTGCTCTTCTTCTTCTTCCTCCTCCTCCTCCTCTTCTTCGGACGATACATCATCATCAAATAAACTGGAGGATGTCGACGCTGCTGGTTTATGATTCACTTTTTGTTTTTTCAACGCACTTCCGATAGCTGATTTGACGTCTTCAATTACTTCTTCCTTATCTTCCAGAAATTTGTTATCGTCAAACAAGTATTTTCGAGGCTCTCTCTCTTTCAAAGCTTCTTCAATTTTTCTCTTTAATCGTTCTCTCTTTTCGGCTTCCCTTTGTGGTAATGCGTCTAATTCTTCTTGAAGTCTAAACAAGCAAGTCAATGAAACATCAGTGTTTTGTATTTGAAAAAGAGAGAAAAAAAAGGTCTTTTTACTTTTTGGCTTCATTCACTGTTCTAATGCGTCTTCCCTGCAAATCTCGACAGGCTTCATAATTGGTGGTTTTTTGTGCGTTCATTCGACCACCTTGAGCACGAAGCATGGAGCCAAAGCCACCTTTGCCTCCTAAAAGACGACAAGTAAGTTGGAGAGACATAAAATCTTGATCGACCATCCGTAAAGCTTCATCATTGTCCAAAATATGGCCATCGATTGTACGTAACATCTGATGACGAGCATCAAGCCCTGTTGTTGCAGCAATGTGCTGTTTAATATGTTGTGCTGTGTTTCCATGTCCTTCAATAGAAAAGCAGATGGCAGACTTGGTAGTAGGTAAGGATATGAGTACTTGCACCATAATGAAGATAGTGAGAAAGAGTGAAAAACAATTTTTCAAGTTGAAAAAAGAAAAAAACCAACCTGCGCATTGGGTACTCGTAATGATTAGGAGATTTTCTTATTGGCTGAATCCAATGTTGATCCAATCATCAGGAACGATGAAAAGTGGGCAGCTTTGGGACTTTTTTTGTAAATGCTGTTCATATACTATAGAAGGTGGGTCAATTTCACAAAGACAGCATTTTTCAAGTGACTGATTTGAAACAAACACGAGCAAAGGCTTAGCCATTGACCATCATTTAAAAAAGCTAAACTGACCGTTAGGCTCTCTATTGTACCTGCAGCCTCATCTTTCTTACGCTTTCTCATCGCCCATGGACAGTTTCGTTACGAATGTGTATTTTTTCAAAGTGACCATTTCAAGAGGAGAGCTTTTTGGGCCAACGGACGAATAACTGAAATAGCCAGTAAGTCAAATGACCAAAAAAAAAAAGGGTACAGTCAACACATGGTTACGTTGTTTCAAAAATGTTACAAATGGAACGTAGATGGGTAGATTTTATACGTAAATAAAACAAACAAGGAAGGGGAAAAACTGACAAAAATAGGTTGATGGGGGATTAATGTATGTTTGGAATTAAGACTGTTTACATTCAGGAGCGTTTTCGTCCTTCACAGGTTGCTATCAATAAAGAGGGTCAACATTCATTCCTTCTTCCATTGACAGAGCTCATTAAAAGAAACGCTTTATACTTACAGCAGCATCATCATCGTCGTCTTCATCGTCGTCAATGTCATCGCTGTTCTCGTCATCATCTTCAGAGAAAAAGTCATCCTATAAAAGACAGTGGCGGGGAGCGTCAATATCCCCGACCGAAACGACATAGACACACACGCTTATAAAATGATTGCCTACCTCAAAATCGTCCTCCTCATCATAATCTTCATAGTCAAGAGCCTTGCCAGTGAAAAAATCAACAGCATGAGGAATGATCTTTTCCTTGAATTCTTCACCTGTAGTCAAGAGGATATAAGAAAGTTAAGTCAACGATGTCGCGTTGCTCATAACAAGAAACGCGGAGTGGTTGGTGAGAGGACTTACCCATTTCATAATCGGCTTCCAACTTGGCATCAAGCGTTTCAGCTTCTTCTTCATCAAGGTCAGCGTCGTCAACGGGTAGAACAGGAGGATTGAAAAAGTTGAAGAAAGTTTCGGCAGGAACAGTGCGCTTGACGACACGTGTCTTGTTGGTACCCTTATGACGTTGCTTCTTGGTTTCAACGGTCACTGTCAAATCTTTACCTTCCTTCCAGTGGATCTTACAACCTTCAGCACGATCATAGACATAATCACCGCCAGAAATATTGTCTTGATAATAGTAGGTCTTGGTAAGGACCTTGTCAGTGAAGAAGTCGTTTTCTTCGAATTCAAATTCTAAACAAAAGCCGGGCTTTTCCAGATAGTGGACACGGATATCGATCAAATGCTTCAAAGCATCGCCATCTTCATCAGAGATAGTTTCACCAATTTGAGGATGTGTCTTGAGAGCCGTCAACCAGAACTCGGGGATACCGTTCAAATTGTCCTCATCATCCTCATTGACGTCTTCCATTTGCTTATCTTCGGCTTCCTTTTCCTCTTGGTTGGCTTCCTCCGTTTCGCCAGCGTCTTCTCCTTCTTCTTCATCCACCTTGGCACCGATAGCGACTTCTTCTTCGGTAGGCTCGTACTTACCACGGATAATGTCGGCACGCTTGTCGTAGTAAGGACGATATAACTCGAGATATTTCTTCTCTAAAGCCAAGATTTCCATTTGGAATTTTGCTTCCAATTCGGTGTGCTTGGATTGAAGATATTTTAAGCCGTTGATACGGCGCTTGACGGCAGGAGGCAGGTTGGCTTCACCACTAAGGTATCCTAATTTACCTTGAAGCATGTTCATAACACCTACGGATAGAAATGAAAAAAAAAAAAAAAAAAATATGACTATTGGTTCCTTGGTCGGACGCATGGATAGTTCTGTTGTTGGAATAGAGTGTATAGTAGTTTACCAGGAGTAGTAATAGTTTCCATTTCTTCAGAGATGGCTGCGATGGAGGGGTTGAATGGAGAGCTAATGGGTGCTGTGTTGATGGGTGTGTTTTGAGGTGTAGGAGCAGTAGTTTTCTTATTTTTGATGTCAACTAATAAAACGTGGGGAAAGATACATGAGCATTCAAGTTGTCGTCCAACATTGTCAACATGTCAAACTTTGGTTACCTCCTTGCTGATCCATTAAAAAAAAAAAAAAAAAAAAGAAAGGAAAAATAATGGAAAGGGTCTGTTTTTCTTTTTTCTTTTTTTTTTTTTTTTTTTTGGGATGAAAGCGTATTTTCTGTGCCCGCTTTCTTTCCAGTTTGCCCATCTTTGCCTAAAAAATTTCTTGCCAAAAAACCTTTTTTTTTATTTCGTTTTTTTTCTGGCTGTGACTTTAAAAAAACCATAACAAAGGAATTTTTTTTTTCTTTTGCCCCAACATAGGGGAGAAAACGAACCCAAGATTAGATAAAGTCGTCCCCAAGCAATTGTTTAAAAAAAAAAAGCGGGGGGAATTATGCTCCACAAACACGATGTACCTTTTTTGCTTTTTTTTTTTTTTTTCAATTCAATGGTAAATTATGCATACATACATAGTCCATAGATCAACATGGACAGCCAATCTCGATTGCATCCTTCCTATTGTCTGTGCTCATTTGTGACGGTACTGAGAAATCTATAGTGTTTCGGCTTATGCCTTCATAAAAACGCATGGTTCATCGATCACGGTTTTTTTTTTATTTCCATTATGGATGTTGGTGTTTTTATTTGAAAGTTAAATAGCAGGCCACAAGATCATGACAAAAGGTATGCTTCTTTTGATAATCATTGGGGGTGAAAAAAAAAGAAAAAAATTCGAACTTCATGATTTTGTATATCCCCCCAAAGAAAAAAATTTCACAGGCTTTTCTGGTTATTTTGGAATGCTTCAAATTTGCTTTTTTTTTTTTTTTTTTTTTTTTTTTTTTGTCCTCTTTTATCCTGCTTTCTACTCCATATCGTCATTTCCATGTTCAAACAAGTAATTGGCTGCCATTTCTACAGAATAAAATACAGATAGGTGAATGAGAATGCATACATGGGGAGACACGTGTAGATAGCACTGTTTTACCTTCATTTTTATCACATGCAAAGTAGGCTTCAATAGCAAGGTGTCGATCAAAACCTAATGCAACCAACTAATACCCGCCCCGCCCCATGATCATCGTTAGGCAAAAATAAAGATGAAAGTTCACATTTTAAAGAGAGATCCACAACGACACTTACTCTATCAATAGCATCCTTTTCTTCCTGGGTCACCTGAATCATATTGGTTCCAGGAGGTAAATTATCTTCTTCATCTGTGCCTTCCAACAAAGCCTGTAAAAATCCATTAGGGTCCGCATTGATGGTTCTCAAAATCTCAGGATTGCTTTGTCCTAATTGTTGTAATAAGGGTTGAAGTAGGGCTGGATTGGATTGAATCAATTGACGAATTTGCTGGAAGTGAGGTGTGTTTCTTAACGCCGCTAGTTCAGCATTACCACCCCCTTGTTGTTGTTGTTGTTGTTGTTGTTGCTGTTGCTGTTGTTGTTGTTGTTGTTGAGCAGCTGCAAATAAGTTCAAAGGTGCATCTAGGGACAGTGAAAATCAGATACATAGGCATGATGAGTCAATCCTTTTTCTGGAATTTATAAAAAAAAAGCATATTTACTAGGATCATTTGTATTTGTTGCTGCTCCTGTATCGCTAGTAGGTGATGTGATGTTTGTATTATTAGGCGATTGTTGTTGTTGTTGTTGTTGTTGTGCTTGAGCTTGTTGAGCAGCATTCATTTCGTCCAATATATTTTGAGGAATACCCTACCATCAGACGATGATGTTTAGCAAAAGCCGCTTTGCCTAGCCTAGGAACATTCAACAACCCTTGTCCACGCACAACTTACATTGAAAAGATATTCTACAGCTCTGTCAGGATTGTTGAAACTAGCACGAAGACAGCGCACACATTGTTCACGTTCAAAACCCATCTCCATCATATTCTGGATGACACCTTCGAGTTTTTCCCCTGTCACTATGTTATAGATCACGTTGCAAGGTTCAATGAGACTGTCCCTTATCCACGTATGAACTTTTATCTTTTTACCTAAGGATGAATCGTTCGCATCCGGTAGTGTTGTTGTTGTGTCGCTAGGGGTGGTAGAAGAAGCTGAGGGGGTCTTTGTTTCAGCAGCATTCGTGGCTGCAGGTGCAGGTGCAGGTGAAGGTGTTTCGATGTTTGCATCCGTGGTGGTAGACGCAGCAGTAGCAGCAGCAGCAGCAGGTGTTTCTGACTTGGCTGGTTCCTTGGCAGCCGGAGCTACTGGTTTAGAGGATGAAGCAGCTGTTGTCTTTGGCTAGTATAAGAAAGAAGGAATGAATGAGGGTGGCTCCTTTGGAAGGAGGGAAGGTGCTCGTTCTGATTTTTTTTTACCTTGGAAACCATGACGACTAAAAAGTCCTTTTCACTTATATTATAGTCTTCTACTTTTTTATCATCCGCAAGAATTTTACCTATAAAAAACACAAACGTGTCAGTGTTTTCGTTTGATAGAGTTAAAACGCTCTCTCCTGAGAGACTTGCCAGAGAAAATAAGTTTTTGTTGAGCCACAGCATGTCCTTGGCTTTCTTGAATTTTTTGCTTTACTGAAAGAATCTTTATCAATCGATAGATGAATGAGTCTTTTTACTATATAAAATAAAACTTTTTCTGAAAAACATACAGAATCAGAGCTATCCACATCGAGTTTGAACTGCTTTTGTTGAAGAGTCTTTACGGTAATTTGCTGATGGACAAAGAATAGTGTGAGTTGACATGAATACAAACTACTGAACGTTTCTATTGCTGATTTACCAACGCGCCCATTCTGAACAGCTTGTAATTGAAATGAAAGAAAGAGAAAAGAAAAGAGAAATTGGAAATGAAAAAAAGTTTTGCAAGGTTTTTTTTTTTTTTAGTCACTCTCATTAGCGACACGTATGCCAGCTGCTCGTAGCATTGAAAGAAAGGAAAAAAAAGAACCTTCCAAAAAAGGAAAGCCATTCAAACGTCACTCATTCTTTTTTTTTTTTTTTTTTTTTTTTTTCTTTGCGTCTGCCTGGTCTGAGGTTGCATTTTTCTCAAAGTAACCGTTTCTAAGCAGCGTAGGATACTTTGACACTTTATCATTTGGAAATGATGCCAATGCGATAAAGATTCAGAGGTATCTCGTCCTTTATTTATGTACGCGAATAGTTGGACGAGGGTCTTTTTTCAGTCAATAGAATCTTCAAGGAACCCATTAAATCATAGAGTTGGTAAAGAACGCCAAAGGAGGCTTTTGTATAAAGCCAAGCCCAAGGCCACCTGCGCACAAGTAGTGTTCTATTTTCTCTGCGAGGATCGATGAGCGCGAAGGAAATAGACTCTCATGATAGTGTTTCCTAAAAACATATTCCATTAAAGATCTACAGAAGAAGGCCATCTTTCTTTCTGTTGATCATTTACGTATCTTGACATGTATTTCAGTTTTTTGGCAGAAATAAATAAACCAACTTTTATAGTGTGAAAGAACGGTGGTTGTTTTGCCGGACAAGGTGACATTTGGTCTACTTTAACGTCATCCGTTACCGTAAACGGATACGGATAATGCATTAAAACCTGCTTTATTCTGTCTTCCCGCTGCTGAGGATAATGCACGGCGAAATGGGGTCCCCGAATGCAGTCTCACAGGTGATATATTGGATCGACCTTTTTTATCCTTTGACGGAGAAATAGTAATTCCTTTTTTTTTTCTTTTGCAAAGCGGGACGAATATTGCTATCATAGCCTTTTTTTATGCAAAAGCGAAAATGAGCCTTTCTTGCAAGTAGACCGTCTAAAACGTCCTCGAGCCTCTTGTGTCCGATATTGGCCAACCAACGTGGATTGAAAGGCTTCTTGGGACCCTTTCTGCTCTTAAAATAAAGCACGTGCACGATAAGCTTAATGTCAGATAAGAGATATACCCTGTCTTTCAGTATTCATCTGTTTCAAAAGTGCTGTCTGCTCTGTTATACTTTGAATCGCAAAAACATGTTTGATCCAAGCCGTTTCTTCTTCTCCATTTGACCACCTTTGACTATACAAAAATCTTGAGCCAGACGCATGCTACCAAGTGTTGTTTACCTGACACACACACTGAAGCCTGTTGAACCTCCCATGCAATCAGAATGACGAACCCCTCATTCTGTAATTTCATGCCGTTGTGCCTGATTGGACCAGAAAGGTCCGTTCAATCGCCATCTTAATGTTCACGAAAAAATAAGGGTTCATTTTTTTTTTTTTTTTTGGTGCAAATGAGAAGAACCCAAAAAGGGTTTCTTTCAAGTCAATAGGGCCAATAGAAACAAGGAAGCGGGGTCAAGTAAAAAGGGGAGGGGTTGCGGGCGACAAGTCATTTATCAGTTTGCAAATGAAGTGGAACGGCTTCCTCTGCAAGGGACGGTGGCTACAGAAATAGCCAAAAGGGGTCTTATTGAACAGTGTAGAGACACACTGTCTCTCTGTAGGATAATAAAACAGCTTTTCTTTCTTTTTGACAATGCTTTGAAGGAGTTGTTCTATATATCGTGTCCTTTCATTTCATTCGAGGCCCCGATCATCAGGTTACTCAAGCACACCACTGAGCAAATGTAAAATTCAATGGTTTGATGGCAAGACCATCGACCGGTAAGGAAATGGCTATTGGGTCATTGCTAAGCAATCCCTCTCAATAAGTGATGCTGCCTTGCAGCTTTCCCATTGAATTCACATTTCTGTCATCTTGAAAATGATATATTCCACTTTTATGATGTTCAAAAGGCGTTTCTTTTTTTTTTTTTCCTATTTTATTTTAGCCCAAAACCAGAAAAAAAAAAAAGCGTTAAACCTCTCTAAGGGATTTTATCTGACAGTCCATTTCAATAACATGAATGAAGAGCAGCTGCATGAACCAAATGATAACTGACTTTTTTTTTTTTTTTTTTATTGAATGACGTGAAGATGTTGGCACAGTGGGGGAACCAGCGAGAGAAAGTTTTTTTTCTGTGATACATTACGAAAGGAAGCAAGTTTCACTTCAGTGGAGTGATTTGCAATCGAGTCACCAAGGCCAAGAGACGAATGGACTTCTTAAAGGCACACACAGAAGAGCCTAGTGAAAGGAAGTCCCCGTCTGAAGCATATTATGTGTAAACGTTGCAATTTGTGTCACCGGATCGGCTTTTGGTTTGGTAAGCGAAATGTGAAGAAGACGGGTCTTTATTATTTTCTGCCTCCACCTTTGCCCTTCCCCCACCAAATAACGTCTCTCCTTGTAACACCCCAATTTGGGAACGGACGGGGTAACAAGGATAAAATAACCAACGGATGGCTGGAATTGCTTCTACCTTCTAAGCGGCGCCTTTTTTGTGCCAAAAACGAGACAGAAGCCTGTTTGCTTTCCTTTCCATTGCCGTCTTTTTTTTTTCTTTTTGAGGCGCTTGAAGCATCGGGAAAAGCTATAAACTTTAAAAAAAAAACAATCTGGCCATCTCCCATGTGTCTGACTTTAACTACCTACCAAAATCAGAAGCGTAACTGATATTGAGAAGAAACCCCGATTTTAATTTTCCTTGTATAGACGAAATAAATGAGGCAAAAGCAGATTTGATACTTTTTGAATTTAACTTTTGGAATTGTTTACAAAAAGTCATTTTGGACAAGAGAGTGTCTATAGATGATCTGCCGCCCCCATGATGTCGGGTCTTCTTACCTTTCCTTCGACTACTTGGCGCTATCTCACATGGTTATCATAGCCTCTCTAGGGCGACGGCAAGTTGGAGTGGGTTTCTTTGATAAAAAAGTCAAGCCTCTATCCAACCCCATGAAAACAGATACCACACACACTGAGTAAGTGACAGGCATACTGAACCTTTCATAACAACAGTTGCAGGATAAGAAAGAGAATGAATCAGCACTATCCCCCAAAAAGGTCTGATGAAAGGTAGAGAGAGAGACTCTGCAGTAGGATGTAAATGAACACTAGTGTTGAATGTTGAATGGTTCTTCTTAGTAATGCGGATGCGGCTCTGTCTAACTACTCTAGAGTTATAAATAGTTCTAGTGATCCCTTCTACTTTGGCCACTCAACATGAAGGGCCTTTAGGTTGCAGTGTCTGGTTGTACCAAACGGTCACATTTGATTTATAGCAAACACAGCCATTTATAAGGTCATGGCTTGGAAGAGCGATGCCAGTGACAATGAGGAGTAAGAAGGTTTGGCGGAGGTGGGACCTTTTAGTATTTCGTATTCTAACAACAATTTTGAAACTGCATCAAACTTTACTTGTAAAAACTGCATGAATGTACAGGTCCTTTCACTTATTATCGTCCGTAATATCGACATGATACGCAACCTACGGAGCTTCTCCCATTCTGAAAAATGGTTCATCTGATCCATATCCGTTATAGCTATGGAGTAAGTGCGCCTGCAACATGTGAGGTTATCTTCATTTTGTACTGGCTTTAATGATTCTCCAAGGAACACATTTAGGAAAACGGAATGTATGACAAGCAGGTCACCTCCACTCACTTCATCCAAAGCGCCTTCTGCATGCCTTCCTCCCCTCTCTCCTCTTCGGACAAGCCTAAAACTTTAAAAAATAAAAAAATAAAAATCGACGGAGTTTTCTTTTTTTATGTTTCTTTTTTTTTTTTTCTTTTTTCTTTTGACTGGACGGGAACTATCGGTTTTCATCAACCGCTCATTTTAGTAAATGATCTTTTGAGATGCATTCTTTAAAGTTTTTGTACAAAACATGTAAGAATTTACCAAGCAAGCTGTATTATCAAACAGTTTTCTACATCTTAGAACAGTTATCTACATTGGTTATGGAGCAGTCATTGAGAGGAATAAACACGTTTAAAAGTAAAACAGTGGCTATTTTATAATTCAAGGGATCTTTGTTTCTGTTTTCTCAATCTCATGTCGTCTGCACCCAAACGGTAGGATGAAAGGGTAGGTTTATTGAATCTGCGTAGGTTTCAATACTGTCACAAACAATAATTCGTAACGCCAATACGACAATAAAGTCCCAGACAAAAGCACATCGAATTTAGTTATTTACAGAAGAGGCATAGCATCAGTTCCCACCTTTTCAACCATTGTTTACTTTTTTTGTCTCAAAATTTATTACAGTTATGTTCTAAAAATTGTGTGTCTGAGTTTGGTCCCAGAAAAATGGTGTAATCGCAATGTCATGAAAAAGGGAGCTGTGCCCATATCCATTTTTGGTTCCCCAGGTCCTGCCCCGCTATTTACATCATCTGGGCAAAAAAAAAAAAAAAAAAGAACGACGATGCACAGAGCAAGGAAAAAAAAAAAAAAAAAAAAAAAAAAAAGTATATAAAAGAGAAGGGGACTTTGTAAAATTTCCTTTTTTTCATAAAAAAAAAATCCAATTTTTTTTTTCAATCAGATTACTCTATTTATCTCATCTACTTTTTTGCAAAAAGATTATAATTACTCTCCTGCTTTTAACAACATGTTAGCATCTGTTCCCGCCTCTACAAATACGCTGTCTAAATCAAGTCCTGTCAGTAATACCTCTACAAGTCATTCCTGTGCCGCTAGAGCTGTTACTTCTATGCCAACGGAGAATCCCTCAAAGGGCGCATTTTATCAAATTCCACATGACTGGCCTTTAAATGAATTACAAGAAAACATCATGACAATAGCCACAAGCTCCTTAATACATACTTTACATTATCAGCATTCACATCCACCTCCACCAGCAATAGTAGAAGCAGTAGAAGAAGAAGACGACGACGATCTGTCTTCGCCATCCTCTCCTTTGTCTTATTCTTCCTTTGAAATCGATCAATCGACGTACTTGAATAGACGAAGGTCATCGACTGCAGTTCGATGCGAAACTTGCCAACGAAAATTTCACTCCCTTGGTAATCTTGCTAACCACCAACAGTTATACCAACATTATTAAGAGATTTTACCTCTTCAGCCCACCCAATCCCACAATCATCGCATCCAACCCTACCTACCTATTGTAAATAGCTCATTGTACAACATGTCTCATTATTTATTCTATTTCAAATAATAATTTCGTTATTATGATTCCCTCCTCGCTTTTTTTTTTTTTTCTCAACTCCATCAAGTCAAAAGGCATTAAAATCCTGCTAATAAATCAAAAAAAGTTACAAATTAAGCGTGTTGGAAACTATCTGATTCATCAGGTTCCATAGGAGGAATGATGTGATTTTCTCTTTGACACATTTTCTTTCAATGTTCTATAAAGTGAGACCTTTCTGCTCAAAAATGTCCGAAAAAAAAATGCAGCCAACAGGGTCTTTTTTGATTCGCTGAATCATCCCCCTCTCTCTCTTTTTGGAATTGCTGTCATTTTTTGGTCTTATGCAAGTTTATATTGCTCCCTATCAAAGTTTTTCTTCGTTTATTTTTACGAGCCAAAGCGAATCTATTGGACACAGTACAAAACCATACTACGGTCCTATCGGATAGGAAAAGAATTATCTTAAGCGAGTGCTGCCTTTTCTGCAGACACTATAAGTTTTCCCCAATGTGTCTCTTCATGCATCGTTCGTGTCAAAGTAAAAAAACACCCATCATACTTCACAATGTGTTAAGAGTATCCAAAGAGCCATACGAGCTCTCTCTCTCAAGAGACAGATAAATAAGAAATGTGGATGTCTACAAATTCATAGAACCCATCACCTTATCGACAATGGATGCATCGTAGCTTTGGCTTCGGAACGATCTCAAAAGGCTTCGGGCACCACGGTCATGTGAGTGAGCAAATGATAAAAAGGGCCCCCGTTTGAAAGCTTATCATAAATGAAGCCTCCATCAATGAAGCCTGATGACACATCATGGCAAAGCTTTTCCATCCATGCATGATGGCTGTGGATGCAATCAATTTTATTTCAACGAGTGGTATAAAAATGTTTTAATGAGTGGGTACCTTGAAAGGTTCCTTAAGGGCATCCCCAGAGAAAACAACACCAGGAGCAGCATGAGGGAAAAGCGTCGTGAGTAGAGTAGGAAGCATTCGATCGTAATCCTTAGGGTCTCCCGCTGCATACTTGTAACCCCAGTTTGTCAAATTGATAGGCGTCAATTCTTTCATAAAGTGTCGATCTGCACAGAACAAACTTTTATGAGGAACAAAAAAAAAAAAAGCAAATATCTCATTTCTATTCACTTACCGTTCTTTACAATGTTAGCAGCATCCGTCAGGATAGCCCTTCCCATTGTATATGGAAAATGGATGCCAGAAGGCCGTGCTCGTTCAATCAAAAGACCCACATAAAGCTCCACATTCTCTGGGGTGCCATACAATTCTTCCAATGCTTTTTGAACCTCAACATTCTCTGAAAAGTCTTCGAACGTTCTCAAAGCCATCAAGTTGAAATGTCTTCTGAAATCGTTAAACGTGCACAGGTTTAATTTGCGTGCCTGCAGAATACCAGCAATTTCTACATGCTCCAAAGCAGCGGGGATATTGCGTCCATTTCTATTGCATGTCGATAAAAAAGTAAAATGGTGCCATACCCGCCCCCCCCCATTAGATAAATGTCATTCATTTCCTTTTCCTTAGAGAACAAAAGCATCCTTACCCCAGCTCAGAAGCCATCTGATGGTAGTCATTCTTTAAAAACGTGACAAGATCAGTGTCAGGGAATGTACCGTCGTCACGACGATGTGTACCAACAATAGGATACCCTCGCTCTAATTCCTTAGGAGTGGCATGGATCATTTCTCGATTTAATAATTGCAGCATATTGTCAAAGAGGTCATCCTTGGTGGCTAGTTTGTTACAGCTGGGCCACTTTTCGTTGTCTTTGCATGCAGGCTGGTGATGGTGCTGGTGATGGTGCTCGTGCTCGTGCTGGTGCTCTTCATGTGGGGTGTTGTCGATCCTTTTCGTGCTTGACGATGTAGCGTCTCTTTGTGCATGACTGTGATAAAGGACTTTATAGACCTTGTTTAACCACTGTGTGTCCTCTTGTCCGATAGCAGCATGCCAACGATACACTATATTAAACTCAAAAGAGACTGCATTGCCGTAAAGTGGGTCAGTGGGAGAGGTTTCCGTGTCAATAAACACAAAGCTCGCACTCGATTTGGACCCAACGATATTTCGAACATAATCGTGCGTAATGACTCGCAGGTAGCATGCGTTGTTGATGATCCTAGCTGTCTGAAACAGCTCTTCATCTTGTTCTTCTGGCGAGCACAACGCCTTTTTGGGTCCATACGAGAATCTTCCGTTTTCATTGTGCTCCAATAGCTTTCGCGCAATATAGTTGTGGTTTCGCGAAAACATGACCAGCAATGCACTCACGCCCGGAGGTTGTAAAAGAAAGCGTCTATCCCACCATTGATCTGGTTTTAAGAGACCCCCTTTCATTTGCCGTACAGATTCTTGTGCTTCTCGACTCGTTCCGTATAAGAAGGACCTGCAATAGATGGATCCAATGGCATAAATGAATGAGTACATGGGCGCAAAAAAAAAAAAAAAAAATGTATAAAAACCCCAGCTATACTTTACATATCTATGTAACTGGTCGTCAAATTGATGGCAGGATTTTTTGGGTCGGTATGAAAGAAATCATGTGTGAGCAAAGTACCAAAGTGGAACAACAACATGTTGAAATTTTCAGGATGCTTCCTAAAAACACCTTCTGGGCGTCTCAGTAGTCTATCAAATAATTCCTTGGGATCCGGCAATGGCATCATCACGTCTCGGGTAGAGTTAAATACCGTCTTTGAATAATAGGTTCCTGCCTTGCCCTAAAAAAAGAGGGTAGATCATGAATTATCAGTGACATCTTTTCAAATGGTCCAGGACCCCTTCTATCGATATCGTACCACATCAGGGAAAAGAAGACTGTTACCACTGCCATCAGCGCTACGGAATTGATGGCCAGCGTAATGATGGAAGGGCTTTGGTATGTCATTCTAACAATGGAAATAAATATAAGCAACAGCCTGGCATGTGGAGTTGTCTTTGATGTGGAAACAAAACGAACGACCTACATAGACAGTGTTTATAAAACTGCTCAATACGACTTTCACAAAGTCCTTGTCTTCCGGCCTGGCTTCTCGTAGAATATTGATCACCGTTTCTAAAGTATTGTTGCGGTCGTTGATGGGCGCATTATTACTTAGCAATCTTGGTAGCAACATAATCAAGAGGATGGTAGGGCATTTAGTAACGGATGGAATCAGGTCAAACATTTCATTCATTTGCCTGTGTATAGGTATTATCTTACTGCTCTACAACAGCGCTCAGTAGCAATAACTTGTCCCTGAAAGGCAATCGGAGAGCGCTTTCCAAAGCATTTTTATTCGTTGGTGTAATTCGCAAGATAGCCTTGATGTTTTTCACTAAAGCATCCAATTTCCAGGCAAGGCCAACTGGGTTAGAAGACGGTGCTGGTGGGACTTTATGAGGTTGACTTCGTTTGGAGTAGTTTTCTTTTGAAATGCTGTCTTTGGTTCGGTTGATATCGTCCCCAAGAACTTCAAAATGCTTCAACAAATTATTGACATCCTTCTCCTCTTTGATAAGATAGCGATAAGCCTTGTCATAGGAAGAAGGATCCTCGGCTAGTCGTTGACGGTTTTTGTGGCTGTTGTCCTAACAATCGCAACATTTGGGGAGGAAAAAATGAGCTTAGCCGTTCACTGTGCGCTTTTCTCGTTTAATGCATGCTTTTACCATGCTTGTTGAGGCGTTAACGGAGACAATGAAATAGGGATCGGTTTGAAAGAAACAGAATAGAAAGAAATTCTCATATCAGCCTTATTTATACCAGTAGTTGCCGATGTATAAGTACTTTGTATATTTAAGCACGTCATGCTATTTCAAAAACAATAAGACTTGCAGTGGAGCGCTTTATCATGTAGTATATATCTCCAGTCATGTGTGAAAAGTGATTCAATAATATCCTTTCATTGACTCATGGGTAGTATTTAATAGAAACAGGAGAGTATAAGACACACCAGTGAGCCCCGATTTTTCGCATTCACTACTTTCCAAGTACGCCTAGTGATAGAACACGTGAAGAAGTATGAGTGCCTTCTGCTTGCTAGTATTTTAGTCAAATTTAAAAGTATTGTTCTTTTCATCTCTGTTACCTTACCGCACCATTCAAGCTGTTCTTCCGACCCGATGTCAATTCATGTCTTTGTCCAACATTATATTACTACCCAATAAGCAACAAATAAAAACTCTGTGAATCGTGCTGTTACAATGAATATGTTGATCTCTTGTTGATGCACCACTTATTATGCAGCTGATAATAACAACGACGCAAGTCTGAAGTTTTCTTCGTAACTGCCGTTTTACCAGCCGTGATGCATTAATACACTCTATTTTCAGCCATAGCAGTACATTGTAGCTGAGTCTATGACCTTTTTTTTTTTTTTTTTTTTTTTTTTTTTTTTTTTACATATCATCATCCCGCATTAAAACGCACAAAAGGAGCGAGGCGTCATTCATCTAGCAAGCAGGATATCAGCAGTCCTGTAAGAAAGATTGAAACGTTATACTAGCTTACTTACCGAATCGTTGTCTGCAAGCCGACCATAACACGTGCCTTTATTAGGCAGCTTAGCAGCATGTAAAAATGCATAATCCCTTCTTTAAACAAACACACACAAAGACACAAACACATCGCTCGTTTTGTGGAAGCGTTTTATCCCGTTGTCAATCATTCAAGACAAAAGAAATCAAAGGAGACTGACGAATGCGGAAACTTAGATTCGTGCTCTTCCTTAGCATTTTTTTCCAAGTGAATCGGATCAATCTTTCAAAAAGTATTGAATCTATTAGGACTAGCAGAGCAAAACATAAAACATACAATAGGTAGGTACATTTCCATCTTAATTAGTGCTGACAAAGGTACAATTAGATATTATTGTATTATAAAAAGTAAAATGAACGTGTTGGAGGGGTATAGGTTCTAAAAAGGTCAATCATATCTTGAGTAACTATGCCTGCAAACGTGAAAAGAAAAAAGAGTGCACTTAGTCACAATGTGAACGATTGTATCAGACGTTGACTGTGTAAAGCAAACTTACAGGGACAGTTACATATTCTCTTTTCGCAAGCATTTTCTTCACCATCGCTTTACGCGATTTTGAATGTCTATTTCGGATCAGCCGCGCACATTTCACCCAAACAAAAAAACCAACCAAAATCAGAATGATCAGACCTGAAACAATGGATGTGGTTACCAATCCAGGGAACCTTTGCCCTGTCTATTTTAGCCGTTAAAAAGCGTGAAAATGTCGCACACCTTTGTCTTGACAAAAATAAAAATAATTACCTCTTGCAACCACCAACAGTTTCCATAACGTCCAATCACCCAGCAACTATCATCCGCCGTATAGACGAGATTCAGATTGATCCACACTTTATCGTCCTCTTTCAATTTGTTTTCCATCTTTGATAAGGCGAATCTTAGTGCAGTGTTGTCGCGCGGGAGTCGAGGTACATCGAAGGTATAGTGTTGAGGACAAATATCAGGGGACAATGCATAATCATAGGTCACAGTATCATTGGTAACTAGCCAGTCATACGGTGCATCCATTCTCTTGCAAGCAACGCGATAATACCCGTTACAATCCATAGAACGCCAACGTCCTGTCGATTTCACAATAGCAGCGCATCGTTTCTGATTGTTATGATACATGTTGTTGCCTTGACCCGGCGTCACGGCCGGCTCATTGATATCCCAGGACCAAATAGTGGAAAGAACATTGTCTGATAAATGGCCAGTATCATCTACATTATGGATGGAGGATGCTGAATCAGAGTAATTAGCATGCGTAAAGTAAGGAGAGTAGCCACACTGTGTGGCATTATTGGCGGAGAAATAAGTGAACGGCCGAATTCTATCACTGACGAATGCCCACGATACATTGCTGTTGACGGGCGACGACAAAGTGGGTGAACAAGCAACGTCAGTGGCAGCCGTTGTTGTATTCATAAGGCCGTTGATGCTACTTGCGCTGAAAATCATATCGTTATCAAATGAAGTGAGTTTGAACGTTCTAGACACGGGTGGATCAAACGTCCCAAAGCCAAAAATAATCTGGACTTTTCTATCTATCAAATTCAGCCATTCTGGCCACCAGAAGGACGTCTCCATCTTATTGTGCAACGCTTGCATTTGCTCCCTATCTGCTGTTAAGTTTTTGGGTGTATAGACACGGGAAGATTGTGTGGAAGACAAGGATAGTGAGGCTGAAATGATCTGACTCAAATGAGAGTCTGCAATGGGCACAACTGCCTCTGACAAGAGAGGTGATGCTATTGTAGCACGAGAAAAAGCATTGGTAGCGTCATTGCTATTGCGCGTGTTGGTTATGTTGCTATTGGTGTTGTTGTGACGGATATCAGCAATTGCTCCTGCTGCTGCTGCTATGGTGATAGTATCATTGTCGCTTACTCTGATATTTGCATCCGCATATTCATGCAAATTCATAATAATAGAAATAATGTCCGTCTTTTGTGAAGCGCGTCCTTCTTCCGTTGAATACAAGTAATTATCTATACTTTCTAAAAAATCACGAAACTTTGAACGCTGATAGTTGCAGACATAACCATCTTTTTGTACGAGTATATCTGTATCTCTATTTCCAGTTGTCGTTACTGTGAAAGCCATGTCGGAAGCCGCTGACGGGAGCGAATGATCCTTACTGTTCTTAATTTCGTTCATCGAAGAGGATAGAGAAGATGTTAAATTCATGAAAAACGGGCACACTTGCCAATCAGACATCAATGGATCCCAATATAAATCCACCACAAGCCGTTTATACCCCATGAGAAGAAGGGTATCCACTTGATTTATTTTGGAATTGGTAAAGTTCTGCCCAAAGAATGCAGTAGATAAGTCAATGGCCGGCTGCACCAACTGATCTACAGTGACATTAACAGCAATATCTCGCTGAACTCGTAAAGCCGTAGCTATTTGATCATTAGCCATAGGAGAAGAGCTGGAACTTTGGTTTTGGTAGGGTGTATTGCCCAAATAAGTAAAACTATGAGTGTATACGCTATAACTGGGAGTCATGGAAGAGACTGAGGAAGATGAGAATTGCTGGTGCCATTGTTGTTGGTCGAGTTGTGCCTGACAAGTTGACTGGATGAATATGAATGATAATAAGAATTGTATACTTGTTAGATGGTATTGTAATAACATATTCGTCGCTATGCTACTTAAGAAAAGTTAAATGTGTTGATTTGGCCATGAATTGAAATTCTGTGTTTTTGAGATCTCAAGCAAGATCAAATGTCAAGAAGTGGTACTTGTTGATGCATTTTTCACTTTCTCCTTTAGAATTTGAAGAAAAAATGACAAATCCGGAGAATCTGTTTAAGCAGCTGCTTTGTGATCCGCACAGACAATTTTTAGTGTTTTGGTATCACATTCGGGGAATTTATTGTTTAGTTGGGCATTTCTTTTCTGGCCTCTTCAAGAGTATACGACCATACTCAGAACATCATTGTGGAGGCTTTACATAAGTAAGGTATTTGTAATGAAAATATTATAGAAATTAATTTAAGTACTAGGCGTTATGGCAAAAAAAAAAAAAAGAAAAAAAAAGGAAAAAACAATAGAGAATCTGTTCGACCGTGTATTAATCTTCTTCGTCAAGTGTGCCAAGGTCATTACTGGGTCTAAAAGAGGAAATAGATGGAGTGGAGGATCCTGATTGTTTCCTACCTTTTTCTATGGATTTCTCTGTGTCATCTTCACCGAACGAGTCAACGGCACTGTCATTATTTATCCCTGATGCCGGTGAGTTTGTTCCCATCGCTGCAGAAGTTGTGGGTACAGGAGACTCCTCTTTGAAATTAGAGGAAGAAGAAGACCAAGCCAGACCACTCATTCTTCTCAAAGCTTTAGCCCAGCCACTGCCACCACTACTACTGTTGCTATGGGTGGCTGTTGAAATCGATCGTTCTGGCTTGGGTGCAGGAGCGCTTGGTTGCTGCTTTTGCAGTTGTTCTTGTAAATTAGCATTTTCTCCTGCGAATAGCGGCGGGGGTGAGGGTGCTTTTGATCCCCAATATGAAATAGTCCTTCTACGATGGCGGTTAGTAGTATTAGTGCCGTTTTTGCTATGACTACTCGCTTTGGACATTGTACCCGCATGTGCTGCGGTGGATACTGTCTTTGTAGGCATGGGTCCACTCTTTGATGTTGGTTCTGTTGCATTTGTTGCCGTCGCTTCATTTACGGCTTCTTTGCTCGGTTTTGAAGATGGCTGATCAATGCTAAGGACATCTACTAATTGTTTATTGTTGATGATCTTCATAAGGATTTTGTTCATGTATAATTGTAATGCACGGTTGGTGTCCTGTAGCGTTTTTATTTCATCATTCAATTCTTGAATCGTTTTGTCTGATTCAGTATCATTTTTACTAGGCCAATCTGGTATAGATGATGCCAATTCTGCTGCCAAATTCAGTCCACCGCCACCACTATTGGATGAAGACGTGCTGGCAGATTCTTTCATTGCCAAATTGTTATTGTTGCTGCTGACTTTAAGGCTGATATCATTGTCTACCTATTTTATCACAGTTCAATGTTAACGGCTCTGGGCAAGGGTATGGTACCTTCACAATGACATCACTATATTACCTGCATGATTGGATTCATCATGAATTCTCCATTCATGGTTTTTTCGTGTAGCAAGATTTGATAGCTTTCGTTATCCTCCATAAGAGATCGGTTAAGTTGCTTAATACTCGCAATTTCATGTTCCAGATGGACTACTTTCAGCGACTGTAACTGAGTTTCTTTTTGCGCTTCCTGAAGCAATGCTTTTTGCTTTTCTATTTCAGTTTTTAGTTCTAAAATGAGCTTGTCTTGTGCTTTGATTGTTCTTTGGGCAATCTTCGACTCCCTCAAGTAGGATGAATCAATCGGTGCCAACTTGGGTGTAGGCCTATTGTTGATATACTCATGTTCAACTCCATTCCTTACCGCATCACTGCTGCCATTATTGCTATGACTGCTCTCCACAGTTGAGTTTTCATCAATATCGCCTAAACCGTTCGAATAAAAAGGAGAAAGGCCATTGCTTGTCAAATTGATACTGGATCTTCTTCTCGGTGTACGAGGTGTCCGGGGTTCACCATTCAGATTGTTATTTTGTATGCTTAAATTCCTTATCTGGTTATACAAATCAGCCTCCTTTTGCTGCCAAAGGGATTTTTCATGCTCGTAACTTTCAGTTTCTGTATTCAGTTTTTTTTCAGCATCTTTTTTCCATTTTGACAGTTGTTGAATTTCTTTTTTCAATGTCATCATGTCTTGTTCCTGGGCATACAACTGTGTCTCTAATCGTGCTCGAATATTGTTGTGATTTGAATTATCTAATTGAATTGCAGCTAATTTCTACATATGCGTGTGCTGTTTGTTATTTATCATGTTCATAAAGAAGTATCGACATATGTATCACAATTTACACACCTGCCT
Source organism: Mycotypha africana (assembly GCF_025528875.1). Classification (NCBI taxonomy): domain Eukaryota; kingdom Fungi; phylum Mucoromycota; class Mucoromycetes; order Mucorales; family Mycotyphaceae; genus Mycotypha; species Mycotypha africana. Next base: position 385,859 of record NW_026515735.1, on the reverse strand, counting down.
GAGGTAGTCATTATCATTTGATAAATCCTTTTGCTGTTTCAATTGTAAATCAATTTCATGTCTAAGCTAAAACAAATGGAACACACAGAAATTAAAAGATATTCAAGTGATACACCAACTCAGTTTAAAAATGAGCGAGAAAAGTTATTTCCTTTACCTCACTTTCAATGTCTTGCTTTTCTTTGAGTTGATCTTGTAATGTCTGAATTACAAGAGTGATCTCTTCTGTTGTCATTCTGCTTGTACGTAAGGACAAGGTTGGCTTTTATAAGTGTGAAAGAATAAAATAAAACGCACAGTTGATGCACTTTAGACAAAGAAATGTTTGTTATTAAAATAAAAAAAAAGTAGAAATAAAGGGGCAAAATTAAAAAAAAAAGTAGGGTGGAGAAGAAAGAGAAAAACCCAAAATGAATGAAAAAAGCAGTAAAGATCACAGATAACAGGCTAATGTACAAATAGAAGATACAGCATAAAAGCTGCAGAAGTCTTGCCTTGGCAATAAAAGAGAATAAGAAAGTGAGAAGAAGGAAAAAGGAAAAAAGATGGACAAAAGGCCTGCGATTCTCTAATTAAAGTATATGAAATTTTAAATTGCTTATTTAATCCCACCAAAGTTGGCTTTTTTTTTCATGTAAAAGAGCCTTGGTTTTTAGTGTATTCTGCATGTTGTATTTGTCTTTATAACAATATATACAAGCTACATGAGGCGCCAATGTCAGTGTACTTGTGTTCAGTAAATGGGTTACGATGTAAATCTCAAGGTCCAAATCAAGGAGTTGGTAGTACACCCTTCAATATATATTCATATTGTGGTCGTACAAACACGTTATTTCTACATAGGGTATTAACATCGCCATGCCAACCTGTGCCTCAAACCTCCACCAAAGTCAAGTACAAAGGTGCAGTGGCTCTATAGATGTAAGGTGTAGTAGCTTCCTATCTATTAAAAGATTTCTTATAGTTTCTTGCTTTTTTCTTCCATTACAGAAAACAAGTACTCTGCTTCACAGACTCTTACACAATTCAATAAAGAACACTGAAATAAGAGACGATTAAACGAAACCAGCAGGCTCATTCTTCGAGTATTCCGACCAATCAAGCCCAACAAGGGCTTAACCAATTTCACGCAATGTTATAGACCCTCAAGCCTTTCAGAAGATAAATGCCTGTTTTTGTAGGACAAACGCGGCAACACTCGTTATCTTCCTTTGTTTGCATAAGGCGATAGTGTTAGCTTTCACATGACGAAGGCTTGAGCAGCCAGTAATTTAATGATCTACTTGGATTTCAACAAACTTCTTCAAGCGTGAGATCTCAACTCTTAAATAGCTGTCATTAATAAGTTAAAAATCAGACGTCCCATCTGTATAACATCTAAGATCGAATCAGAAACCACCCTTGGGCAATTGATTTTGTCAGAGCATTTGATGATGAATAAACGGCTTATTATATCCCGTTCACGTCCTTTTTTTTTTTTTTTTAATCTACTTTTTTGCTTCTCCCGTCTCTGTCTCTCTATCTCTTTCTTTCACACTTTACACGTTTTGATAATGACAGATTTTTCACACTTGCTTGCAACCAACTACAAAACACTCATCACGGGTTATCTTGAAGAAGATATTCCTTCCTTTGATTACGGAGGCTTTGTAGTGGGTGAGAAAGAACAAAAAGCCATTTTATATTGTAAGGCAGAAGGTGTTGTTGCTGGTGTGCCTTTTTTTGACGAAGTATTCAGACAACTTGATTGCAAGTAAAGTACCATTTTCTTATTAGAGGAAACATGGGTTTTATGTGTCATCTGATTACAAATAATGTGGGGTATTAATTTAATAATTATTTGTTTTGGGGAATGGAAGAGTTGAATGGAATGTAAAAGAAGGGGATTATCTTCAACCCAAAGGAAAGCAAGCTGTTGCAACTGTCACCGGTAAAGCACGTAATATTTTGTTGGGCGAAAGAACTGCCTTGAATATCCTTTGTCGCTGCAGTGGTATCGCATTAAGGTAAATGTGAAACGAAGAATGATACACAATCAATGCACGTATAAACCACTGATAAATCCACATTGGTTGACCAGAGCACGAAGAGTAAGCGAGTTGCAGAAATCTAAAGGATTCAAAGGAATTATAGCTGCTACTCGAAAAACTACTCCAGGTAGAGGGGCAATTTATCACTCGTTAAAAACTGATAAAAGAAGTCTATACAAGCCTTAATGGTTCATCTTTGCTTTTACAAAATATAAAGGCTTTAGATTGGTTGAAAAGTACGGTGTGCTTGTCGGAGGATTGGATACACATAGAATGGATCTTTCGTCGATGGTTATGCTTAAAGACAATCATATTTGGAGTTCAGGTATAGTGGTGTGTAGACTATGATACGAGGAAAAGGGAGTGATTCATGAACTGTGATTTGAATATTAGGATCTATCACAAAGGCTGTAGAAAATGCTCGTAAAGCATGTGGTTTCTCACTTAAAATCGAGGTCGAATGCCAATCCGAGCAAGAAGCTGATGAAGCAATTGCAGCAGGTGCTGATATTATCATGCTGGACAATTTTACAGGGGACGCATTAAAGCAAGCTGCCAAGAGGATAAAAGAAAGATGGAGTGCTAAAGGAAAGACGCATTTCCTTATCGAAAGCAGTGGTGGAATCACTTATGAAACTTGCGCCAATTATTTCTGTGATCATATTGATATTCTTAGTATGAGCACCATCACGCAAGGTGTGCCTCACGTCGATTTTTCATTGAAGATCAGTCAATAACAGATCTGACTCAGAATTCATTCAAAGGCTTTTGATTTCCCTTTTTCGTCTATAGCTACTATACAAAAATTTCTATAAATGCTTTTAGATCGTAAACATAACACAAAGTTACTTACTGTACCGTGGTTACGTCGTAGACATAATTCTAAAGATTTTTACATAAAGCATGCTTTTGAAATCAACGAATATTTCATCTTGATTACTGATCTGCGTTTAGCATGGTTTGAACATGGCGATTTCAAGCGCATTCAACAGAATGCCAGATTGCTTAATATTGATATTGACAGCGAAGAGGAAGCTAGACTTGTGCTCATTAGAATAAAAAAGCTATTCACAGAAACTGTTCTAAGTAATAAGAAGCACACTATCAGCTTGACAGATAACAATCGTAAGCTAAAATTGCATTGTAAGTCGAGCAGCGACAGCCGAATAAATACATTTTCTTGGATTTTTGACTGTGAGCTACTGGATCAAATAAGAACTACAACAGATACTATTGAAGAGGAGAAGATGGTAGCCCCAGGTGCCTCTGGCTTTCTGACGGGATCAGAGCTGATATTTGAAAATTTCATATATCCAAGCCAGGCAGTTTTTAACTATTTCACAGAGTCTTTATCAGGTGAGTACTGCCGTTAAAGTTGAATCAGAGCACGATGTAGTGTCACTGACATCTTATTTAACCTAGATGATGCGCCCATCGAAATAAACTTGGTAAATCAAATTTTGTATTAAGGATAATACATGGCAGCGCTTCGTATTAACTATACTACTACTTGGATTTGCAGGATGAAATACATAACACGATGTATTCCGCAACCTCACTAAACTATATATTAAATATGACCAAAAAGCGTAATAAAAGGAAAGGTAGAATCAAAAAACAAAAAAAAACCCAACAAGTGACGAATCTTCGCAACCATAGTCATTCTCATACTTATACACCATCACTTTCTCTTTTTTGTTTGTAACCAGTAAATGCTACTGTTGGTGTAACAAAAGCTAGTTCCTCAACCGAAGCCATGGAGATAAAAGAAGCGCATGAACCATCTCCAGAACTATCAGAGGAAGAACTGGCTCTAAGACACAAAGAAGAATTAGAGAAATTAGCAGAGAAAGAAAAAAAGAGAAACCCTAATTTGAACAGGAAACGAAGAAGATTCTGAAAATTTTATTATTGACATTTTGTTCATACGACCCACTTGGGGCCAGCTGATCTGATCTGATTTTCTTACAAATAATCGGATGGGGTGTGGAACAGATGTACTCTATCAGTATCATTACCAGCCTTACTTGTATTCTCCTTGTCTATAAATACCCTTCTATTGTAATAAACATAATAGGCTTTTGTGAGGTTCATATCTTGGACTTGGTTTTGCTGATGCTGTTGCTTTTCATCTGTGAAATAGAACTCATTGCAGTTGAATCTATCAGAGGGTGATGGTGGAAGGTAAATGCCTGAAGCATTGACTGTACAAAGTTTGATAAGTTCATTGTTGGAGGCTCCTCTTCCATTCACCAACGAACTATTCATCATGCTCATTTTGCCGTTAAATTTTCTCTTTTTTGATATTGATCCGAATAGTTGTCTGTGGTTATTGTTACTGCTATTAACATTTATAACGCTTTGAAACTATCTGATTATTAACATCAAGCGGCGGAACGAGTGTAAATGTCGATTGATTTATACCATTTTGATTAAATAACTTTGCGCTTTTTCGAAAAATCTATGTTTGATGAAAAGAAAAAGAAACCGTCAAACAAGAATTGCACAAATGTGGCAAATAAATCCTTTTCCCAACGACCCCCATGTGTTGAGGCTTTCTCTGTCGATGATAGCACAATGTTACGTTGCTCCAACAAATAAAAGACGATCTGATAAGATTTTTTTAAGGTTTAGCATAAGGCATAAATTCATTGATTACTCCATTGTTTTTGCAACTTTCTAATTCTCAGCTTCAATGCTAGCAAATTAAGAGAAAGAGTGTCCGGATAACGTTAAAATACGACAGTTTTTCCGTTTTACCCTAGACTGTAAAGCAGAGTCAGTTAAACTGCGACAGACCATGGTAATACGACGCGATGATTTTCTTTATTTCTTTTTTTGGTAGAAGCAGAAAGAGAAAGAACTCAGTCATTCATTAGAAAACATATACATTTTATATAAAGAATATGGTTAATTATGTTTATAAGATACGATGAATGTTGGGAAATGGGGAATTTTGATTTAACCAGTGAATATTTTAAATATCAAGTAGAGAGTGGAGCCCGTAAACCTTATCAAAGATAAACCGGCAACAGACCAAAGGATAAAGCCTAAATAAACGGCGGATCGGTCTCCGGTTGTGATAACAGACGTATTGGTGATGGCAACCACTAAGGCCAGGTTCGAAATAATCCATGATAGTACCAAACGAGTACGGAAAGAACGATAATAATCTTCTTGCTTTGTCTTTGCATCACGATGCTGTTTTTCTGGTTCCACCTTTTTTGTTAGTTCTACTTGGGCATCAATATAGGCACCATTGATATCCTTCTCTTCCACCGGCATTTCAACTTCAACAGCCAAATCACCCGATTGATCTTTCTTTGCCTTGACGACACCTAGATCCGTGGCTACTGTGTTATCACCTTTTGTACCCCATGAGACATCATGGGTATTACAGAATGCATAGATGTTGAGCACATTGGTATAACTCGGGGATAAGAGGATATATTGAAGGAAACTGGTGAACATGTGCCAAGGGTCCAAAAACATGAAACTAGAAACAAAATACATCACATAAGTAGCACAGAGTGAAATGATGATGTTCCTAAAAGCGCTTTGACCCAGCATTTGCATAAAATCTCCATTGGCTTCTTCGACAATTGTGGTCACTCCTACAACGGTAATCCAAATAGCAGCAAACATCATATAGATCATCAAAAAAGCAAAGAACACCATAGACCCCGTATAAGCGACTTTCGAACCCTGAGGGCGGTTACCAAGAGCAATGATGAATTGAATCACGATCAAAATGATATAGATGTAGTTGAGGATATTATGAAGAAGACTGGCGACGTTGGCGGAGAATGGAGCGTTGGATAAACTTGTTGGGTCATCTGTTGGAATCAGAGCTCTTGTCAGAATAAAGAATGTTAAATAAAAGTTACCCAGGGCAAACCACGAAAAAATCAAATTATAGGTGTTGTAAATATCTTCAAACATGAACATCATTTTACGCAAAAACGAGTGATCTGATGCCCAGACCTTGCGCCAATGATAAAGAGCGTAAACACCAGCAAAGAATGACCCTAGAAAGTAGCTCGAAAAGAGTAAGCCAACTGTCCAATACGACAATGTTTATTCTCTTGAACTGTCTTTCTACTTACCATTCAGCCAACGTCTACGTTGAGAAATAAATTCATCTACTTTATCGGGTACATCAGTTTCACCATAAGAGCTAGAAACATAATGCAAAACCCAGTGCGCTTTCTTTTTTGCTACCAATTCATAACATAAAATACGATCTTCTGCCAAATACATATTCGCTGTAAAAATATCTGCATCGCCGCCATGTTGAGTTTCACCCAAGAAGTACTTTTCTAAAGGACCATGGCCATCCACGTCATTCTGTAAAGCTTGAAACCGGTACGCAGAAAACGCACCTGGTAAGACAGAAATATAACCGAATACTGATTCCAAAGGCTTATCAAGAATATTGGACATTTTATATTCAAAATTCTGGGCAGCTACCAAAGGATTCAACAACGCTACACCTGCTGTACCAGACATAGCACGAATTTCACCGCAGGCGCCTGCAATATTAGAATTGATATCAAATGCTTTCCATAAATGATAAATGGAAGTGCCGCCAGGTCGAGTACCCACATCAATCAAGACACACACATGGGGATCCAAAATAGGACCAAATGCTTGAAAGAACCAACGATGAGAGTTGATTTTCTTTTGATTCTTTTCCTTTAAACAGAATAAAAGTTGACAAGGAACAACGTTCTTGGAACCAGCTTTTCTGATCTCCATATCGGGATCTATCGAAATTTGTGTAGTGTATTCATATATATGTGCTGTGACTGGTTTACCATGAACAACGTTCTTGGCAACACCATCTTGATAAACACCCAAAAGTGACAAGACGTTTAGCGTACGTGGATTGATTTTGTTACGGCCATCAGAAACGATACAAACAGTGACTTTATGCCATCCTGGTCCACCAGAAGAAGGTCCCCAAGTTTTTGAACGGCTACGCGAACAAAGATGAGCTATATTTTTCATCACACCATGCATTGTACGTGTAAATAGGACTTCATCTTCCTAACGACGGCAAAAAATGCAATGGTAAGAATTTTGTAAAGAATTCACATCTTTTAAAGAGGCCTAAAAATTACTTACGTTGTACATAGTTAACACAATAAACAATTCCGTTTTACGGCGGTATATCTGTTGACGAAGTGTATATCCCTCGTTAACAAAGTCCTTGGGATCACAGGTAGCAGCTGTATAGCGCATATGCGTGAACTCCTCCTCATCTTTCAAGGGCACATCCTTCAAGTAGGCAGTGGGGACAGGACAATCCAATACCAAATTACCTTTTGTCAATTTTACTTGTCGCGCTAATAAAAATTTTAAGGTTATATTTAAGCACACAACCTTTTTATCTTTTGTATTTTCTCGAGCCCCTCTGTTTCATCCATCGTATTCTCTAAGCCCTGTGGTTGCGTTTTAGCTTTCATTTCTTCATTTTTTTTCCAACTGAACTTACTTGTTTTGTAGCGACGAGGTTGACGCTTTGGTGCTTCTCCGTAATGCATATTGGGTGAGGGTGGATTAAAGTATTGGGGAACAATGGGTGAACTGCTATCATACGAAGGATAAGGTGATAAATCACCTGGACTGATTGGAGGATAGGTTGCCATTCCAGTAGGAGGATATGGTTGTGGATTGCTGCTAGGCGGGTAAGTTGGCCCTGCTGGCGATAAGAGAGGTTGATGGTCGTAAGGCGGCATATTCTGATCCGCAGGGTAATGGTCGTCATCAAACGGTGAACGGGTCATTGGTGGTTGATGAGAGAATTGGGTGTCCTGTAAAGGATATTGATCGTGTTCTGGCTTCTGCCCTGGTGGTGGTTGATACATTTAAGACTTTTGTAACAAACGGTCAATCTAGAGGTAAACTAGTATAGAAAAGCGTTCTACGTAGACAGAAATATAATGAATTTGGAATTAAAAAAGTAAAAAGGAAAAAAGAGCTTAAAAAAAAAAAAAATCAAAAGGCTTATCATAACAAATGGTTGTTTTTGTTGTTTTAGTTAACTTTTGTATTACCCTTCCCTGAGGCTGGGTGGAAATGCCTCTGCTTTTTATGACCTTCTACTCTTGGGTTATTTTTTAAATGAATAGAATAAGCCTCAATGTGACACAGAGGACAAAACTGTCCTTTACTCTTATTTGACAAGAAAACGCTTTTTATACATGATCGTGATCCCTCCAATAAGCTCGTCCTTTGAATTTGATTCGGTGAGATCTATACTAATTAACATTTCGTACAACGGTTGAAGGACTATTCTATAGCTTGATTTTTGTCTCTAGACACTAGTTCCAGTAGATCACAATGAAAGAGGATTACTGTGTGGATAATATTTCTATCAAGTCACATCAGAAAGTCTGTGTCATGTTTAACATGGGCCAAGCAACCAGCTATGGCAGCGTAAGCGGTCAAAAATTGTCGTAACCAATCGTTCACACTGATACAGTGGGAAAGCGGATCAGGTTTGTTTGCTGACAGACCGTACGGTTACACTATGCAAAAGCCTTTGGAATATTAATTTTCATTCTATGCTAAAAAGTAGGTCAAACTGAAATGTACGGTGAAAGAATTACGGCTGAATAACTACATAAAATTGTGGTTACTTTTAATTGAACTAAGGTCTTCTGAATGCATACATCAGTTTTACTACCGTGGGACGCACGCATTCTTCATTTTAGATGATATACCAGATTGTAAAAGCCAGACAATTTGAAACCGTTCCTGAAAATACGGCGTCTCTCCGTCAACTCAGCAAACTGGTTTTGCTCGATTCAGAGCATCTCTTGCTTTTAACCGAGTAAACAAAGTGCAGATAATTAATTTTACTACACTAGTTAAAATATGCCTAGGGGGCGTTATAGATCCTGTGTTCTCTTGTTAAGAAAGAATTTAAGATAAAACCATCACGTCTATGGTGATTCAAACAGGACCGTGATATGTATAGTTTCGCAGTGTTTCTAATTACACATTAATAGATATACGGCTAGTTCAGAACGCCTTCCTTTTGTCAAAATTGTTGAATTGACAGACCTAAAGCTTTTCAACAATGATTGAAAAACCAAAGCATATTCTTCGCACCTAAAGTAGAAGGCAAACCGAGAGGTTTCCGTCCCGATTTTAATTTGTCCTTTGAAATTTTTTTTTTTTTTCAGCGGAAGAAAAGCTACAGTTGTTACGGTTCTCACTAAGATATTAATCCAGTTTTTGTCTTTCCTTAATCTCCACTGTAGTTCCTGTGATCAAGAACGCTAAATACCAGTTGCTGTCTCAGTTCAACCATTGTCTACCAGCTTCAGCTTCGTTTGTTAGCAAGGCGGAGGCGGGTGTTAACTTATAGCTGTTGTTTTCAAAAAAGTTAAAGTTTGGAAATAAAAACCCTTATGGCAACAATAAAATCAATGTATACAGCAATTCAAAAATTGCAACGAATAGCCATAATTCTGAAAGCACAATAAATATAGCAAAGTTGCATGCATGACTCATAACAATATACAACAAGGAAAGCATATTAAGGCATCTTTTCCAAAAATGCTCTGAACTAATATGCTTAATTCATCTTTCTATAGAGATGGGACCATAAAATCGATCAGTCTCCCCTGAGTCGTTAATACAATTGCATGAAACCTTGTTCGTCATGCCACCTCAATAATCATTTGTCAAAAAGCTTGTGATGTTGAGCAGATTGCCTACTCAGATAATGCCCTGACGGTCTCTCATGAACAATACAAAATTGCAGTCACTATAAATCGCCTGATAACAGAACCAAGCATAGAAAGTCATCAACTCTTGGAATACTGAAAAGTCAAAACACAATTGACAACCTAGGTCTCTGACATCTGTATTAATATTTTTAGTAGGCTTACTTTGGGGTTATCAACAACGTCTATAATATGATTTTGATGCCACCACGAATAAACGAAGGCTTTCTTCAAAGACACATCAACTACATTATACTACGTATAGAGCAATATAAATTTGGAACAGCCTTCAAAACAACCTGGAAACCCCCCCCGTCAGCAAACATACATATAGGACGCAATTCAAGGCACACAATAATACAACCTTTTGATTGTGTTGATTTGTTTGCAGATCTATATGATCAGATAGCAGCATTTTAGGGAAAATGCAGTGACCATTTGTATGGATATAAACATATCAAATCCTTCTCGAAAAATACGAATCTCTGCATTTCTCGACCTTACGAACATTTTTAAACAAACATAGCCGTTGAGCATATATACACTTTTGACTCTTTCAAAATGCCTCTTCATTACACAGGAGTACCAATGTTTGCCAGACAAGAGAATTACATAAACTTTTGGAATGTGATTATTTTATTCCAAATATGGCTTTTGCATCCACCATTTACTCTGACACACACTTTAAGATATCCAAACCACATTATTCCAAGGCTTTAAATGATGGTGATAGATATGATGGCAATAAAAGCCGGCAAGAAGATTTTTAAGATTTATATGAAACGGATATCGACAGAATTACCTTATACTTGTGCTTTTAATGACAGAAGAAATAATGAAAATTTCATTACGCAATCGCTTTTAGCCCTCGAAAGTTAATTCACCAACCAAAAGCATTATACCTACAGAGCGCTGTTTCAAGTTGCGATCGTTTATTGAATTTACAACCCCACATTTCTTACTGCTTGTTGTGAGCATGCTAAATTTCAGGAACCATCTTCAGCTTTCAAAAAATTATGGAATTCCGCAGTGTAGAACCTAAAGGTGCTTTAGTAATGCTAAATAGGTATCCGTGACTTTTAAAGAAGACCTAAATCATTTATCCTTTAATTTTTTCTAGATTCGCCTTCCAAATCTATACCTTCTTCCTAAATCCTTTACCTTCATATACATTTTTTATTCGATTTTAAATGCCTAGTTCCACTTTCCCAGCAGTTATATCATTTGCCGATAAGAAAAACTCATCTCCAGTCATAACAGCTAAATTTGGAGACGCCGATGATGAGGATTTTGGCGCTCGCATGCTGAATGCAGTTGATGTACAGGAAATTGATGCAAATTTGTATATGAGTAAAGAACTTTGGCTTCCAGCCGGTGCTCGTGGTGTCTTTGGTGGGCAGGTATAAAATGGAGAACACATGACAGAATGATCTGGATGGTTCATAACATAATGACTTTTTTTTTTTTTGTTAATCAATGTTATAAATCAGATCGTTGCTCAAGCTTTACGAGCTGCATTTGCCACAGTAGGACACGAATTTGACATTCATGTAATATAATAAGGTTTATTAATGGACTTTTAATGTTTGGTGAAAGAATCTTACCTCAAATATTTCTTATAGTCACTTCATTCGTACTTCATCCTGCCTGGCAGCGTGGAAGTGCCAGTTATATATCAGGTGCAGCGTCTTCGAGACGGCAGGTCATTTGCCACTCGTTTCGTTACTGCTTCACAGAAGGGTAAAGCGATTTTTGTCAGTAGTTTTAGTTTCAACAAGCTTGACATATCGACCCAATTAAATCATCAAACTGAAATGCCTGAGGTTCCACCTCCTGAATCGCTGCCCTCGTATGACAGCTCTAGCAACCAACTTTTGCTCTGCATAGTTTAGCCAGTTATAGTAACCAGCCGTTTTTTTTTGTTCTTCTTTAGTGATACTGAACTCATACAAAAGGCATTAAAACAAGAAGATCTTAACCCTAAATACCGTGAATATCTCAAACTACGCATAGAAGAAAGCTCACCAATCGATGTACGAAAGATTGAAATTACCGGTCAAACTCTCATATCTGTAAGCACTTACAACTTCACATATACTGGCTATCTAATTCAAAAGTGTGGCTTACACATCCATATAACTATAAAATAATCTTCTAGCGTCGGTGGTTCAAGACTAGAGGGCAACTTGATACAGACAAAAGACTTCACGCCTGTGTAGTCGCATATGCATCTGACAGCGGCTTTATTGGTACTGCCGCTAGAGCTAATGGTGTACCTTCTAAAGGAATTGGTATGCTTGCCAGTCTGGACCATTCCATGTGGTTTCATGTTCCTACACGCGCCGATGAATGGTAACGGTTACTGACAGTGCTTTTCCTTTACCATTAGTAAATAGTAACAAATAGTTCCCTTTTTTTTTTTTTTTTTTTTTTTTGTTTCTTTGTATGTATTAGGCTACTGTATGATATGCATAGTCCTCGTACAAGCGGTGGACGCGGTGTGGTGTTCGGCAGAATTTATAGCAGAGATGGCACGTTGATTGCTACCACTGCTCAAGAAGGAATAATTCGTTTATCGAAAGAAGAACAAGAAAAACGTAACAAGACATTATCAAGGGATGCCAGCAAATTATAGTTGAAATTTTCGCCCCTTTCGATTAGATTCCATATATTATTTTCTTATCAAAGCTCACATAGAGAAGTAGTCAAACTGTATAAGTGAGGTCTAAATCAAATACTGTAATCTTGCTATGCTCTGTGTCTTCATTGGTATCTTAACTCTACCTTACACCTGATCTTAACATATTTGCCAACGAAGATTATTCCTTCGCTTGAAAGATTGTTCACACTACTTCGTCAGTAAACTGCTGCTTTTTAATACATTGTTACTGAAGCTACGCCTTAATTGAAGGACAGCTTAATAGTATTCATCTATGCTTGTTAAAATTTGAAATTTACATTAGAGCTTTATGACTGCTTAGAAGTAGTTGGTGTCTTGTTCCTCAAAAGCAGCTGTAGTAGTTGCACTACTTGAACGCTGCAATCTTGAGCATTATCACGAATGATCACCCTTTTTATGGACTCCTTTGAAGATCAGATTGAAAAGCAGTTCCTTCCCTGCGTTTTGTGTGCCTGTGCTCTTTTTAATACCTATTATTATGAATGAATATGGTGAGATTGGGACGAACCGTAGGATTCTGTCGTCAGGATGGTATACAATCGATGTCTTTGTCCCAATTCTTGCATTACATTATCTCGCCAGTAAACCACCAAATATTTTAAACACGTACCTTAAACAAGCAATAGCTTTACCACTTATGGTGAGCTTAGTCGCAGTTCCGTATTTTTACAGAGACAAAAAAGACGGTATATAAATGCTATGTTGAAGTTTAGAGAATATACCAACTTGCAAACTACAACTGATTACAGATTATTCTAGGTTTATTTTGTGTCCTGTGTCAAGTGGTTTCTTTTTCGACATTTCAGCGATTCAGTGAAATATTTTGGATTCGACCTCTCATTTACAAAACAGATGCCTACATTTCGATATCTGATCTGAAAAATGAGTTCTGGTCTCCCGTTCGCATTAGGGCTTCCAAAGAAAGCACCGCGAAAAAGAAAAATACATCCCAAAAAGCAGAAAGAGTAAGCCTTCCACAGCTAAAAGTTTTTCCAGAACAGAATTGACTTATTTTTGCTTTGCTTTTCTGAAGAAATTTTACTACCTTCTACCCTGTATCGTAATGCACCTCATCCTCAGTGATATTTTTGCTGCTCACCTAAGAACGTTCAATGGAAATGATATACTTTACATGCAAAAGCATAATAAGTTTCGCTATTTCATCGTCTTCTTCTCGGGTGTCACATTTATGACGGCACTTTTTAATTTTTGCGGTCAAATGCTGCAACTTGCTTATGCCATCACAATAGGGCAGGGCAGCTACTCTCCTGGTAATAATAGCGAATGCAATTACTTTGAAATTATAGGTCGCATTATACTTGACATATTAAGCAAACGCTCTCTCAAACAGATGATTGGCGGCTAATGATGAACTATCCTGTATTGGCAAACTCGTTAGAGGATATCTGGTCAAAGCGGTGGCATCGTGTTTTTCGAGTTGCTTGGATAAGTTGTGCTTTTAAACCCATCTATTATTTGCTCCGAGAACGAACGCGTCATATACCAAGTTTCAAATATATTGCTCTAGGTACAGCTACTTTCGCTGTATTTTTAGCATCAGGTATAATGCATGAGTACCTGGTGCTTTGCAATGCTGGATGGGCGATCTATAGAAAACAATATGCTGGTGACCAGCTTATCTTCTTCGGTATGCATGGAATGTTGGTTGTTTCCGAGAAGGTATTGGAGCAGGCCTTAAAACACTCAGTTCCCCGCTCTATACGTACTTCACTAGTAATACAACTACTCCGCCACTTATACGTGGTGGCAGTCGCATTCTGGACACTTCCATGGTTTATGACTAGTTTTGCACCTTGGGGCTTTGATAAGCTACCCTTCGTTACACCAATTGGAGATAAAACCATCGAGTTACTGAGTGTTAATACTTTCTTCCGACAATATTGTGGATCATGTTTGCAGTAGATATTTATGCAATAAATTGAAAATGTTAACCAAAAGATACATGGCTTGAATTTAGCTTAGAAATATCGTATATAATCTTCTGCAATTATCAGTTATGCCCTTTAATCAATGTATATTTTATATAAAAGGACAGGATGGTATCTATGTTTAATCGAATTCTAGCCGGATTTTTGTTATTTTTTTATTTCCCTTTTCAATTTTCGATTTTGGATTAATTAAATAGTACAAATGTATATGTTTAGAATCTATGGGAGAAGTGATCATAGCAAGTTAGAGTCTAATGATTCAAATGGCAATCGATTTTCATTATTTCATTTTACCTGTTGTAAGCCATGTTACCACGAACTCTGCCGAAGTCAGTTAAACATTCAACAGGACCGTGTCCTACCACAGCAATCTCTTGATCCCAAATGTAACGGTACGCAGCTTTACGGACATCATCAGCAGTAATCTTATCGATAGTAGCTTTTAATTCTCCAGCATCCAAATATTTGCCCGTAGCAAGGACTTGAGTACCGATTTCTTGCGCGACAGTGCAAGTGCTATCATTATTTAATAACCAAGAAGCCTTGATTTGTTGTTTTGCACGTTCAATTTCTGCAACAGTAACAGATGTGGAGAGACGATTCCATTCCTTTTGAAGGAAGTGGACAAAATCGTCAATTTGATCCTTATTTTCAGTGACGAAGTACATACCCCATAGGCCAGTATCCTTATAACCTTTAGTGAATGAAGCGAAGGAGTTGGCAAGATGATTACCATGTGTCACTGTGGATAATTTGGATGATAAGTTAGGGGCGCCACCGAGGTTTCTATCATAGGCGCCGATAACGGCTTGCATAATGAGTAATTTGAAATAATCGTTAGAGAGATAAGGTGCACCCTCAACAGCAAGAGCAATACGAGCTTGTGGTAAAACATCATCACGAATACGGATTTCGGAACCTGTAAAAGTGGGTTTCTGTTGACTAGAAATGCTGGTTGAGGTGAGGCTTCCAAACTTAGATTCGGCAAGACGAACAAGTTCATCATGATTGACAGCACCGGAACCGACGAGAACCATACGGTCAGCACTATAGTTTTCCTTTTGGAAGGCAGCTAAATCATCAACAGTTAATTGCTCAACGGTTTCTTTAATACCAGCAACGGGGCGACTGAAAGATGAGCCTTGGAAAGCTGTGGCATATAAGTGGTCGAAAACAACGGCGTCATAGTCGTATTCAGCAGCTAATTGTTGCTTCAATACAGCTTGACGTTGCTTATCAACAGCGGAAGCATCAATTTTGGTATTTTGAATAAGATCAGCTAAAAGTTCGATTGATTCATTAACTTTAGACCCTAAAATCTTGGCAGAGAACGACGTAACTTCACGTCCAGTTTTTGCATCCAGAATACCGCCAATCTTCTCGAACTTCTTGGCTTGTCCCTAAGTCCCAGGTACGTAAATATGCGTTAGATTTTGAAATATATTTTGAACCTTGTGTGTTGCAATATGTATATCCACATTCAGATCCATATCGATTCACGCATTTTCTTATTTTCTCTCTAGTTTTGAGGTGTACCCCATAATACTAAGTATAACTGAATATCCCTACCTGAACAGCAATTTGTTCTAAAAGGTTGGCAGCACCATTGGTCTTAGCGGTTTCTTGACGAGAGCCGGCTTCAATCCAAACACCAACAGTTGCTGAAGTAGATGGCTTTTCATCGGTTGCAACGGTTAAACCGTTAGCTAAGTGGGTGATGCGAATAGCTGAAGCTTGTTTAGCAGCTGTAGCTAAAGGACGTACAAACTACAATAATGTTTAGCTGCCTTCCTTTCATTCGACAGTGAGATAGTTCGTTGTTAAAGCGCAGAGGTACCTGCTTTGTCAATTTGACGTTCGTTTGAAGTGCATTACTAAGGAGCCTGGAAGCCATACTTGTTGATGAAGTAAATTAGATTAGAAGAGTGGGGAGAGTTGAACAATAAATAATTAATACAGAGTCAGAAAAAAAGTTGCCCTTTTTCGATGGTGCCTTCATGCGCCTTTTTTTGTGGGGGGCCCACACTTTTTCACTTTTTTGAGGCGGGTTTTTCTGTCCACTCACGTCATCAAATCATCTTGTTCCTCAAAATAAAAAAAAAAGTTGTTTGTCGGTTCCTGAAAATGTTTGATAAGCAGTTTGAGCGCTTCTGAGCAAAAAACTTTTCCAGCTTTTTCCTATAATTGACATTTTGACGTTTCAATGGCCAAAGAAGGTACGAAAACGATCTCAAATAGAATTCACGCCAGGAAAATTAAATAGTATGCTACAAAATAGACATAGTTACAAGCCAGCCTCGAGAAAGGAGTACTCTTGGTCCATTGAAGCTCTATTTGCTCGCCTACAACATGGCTTCTTTGAGTGGTTGGGCATATGTGCTTGCGCTGGCTCTTCTTCAAATAGTACAGTCCGGAACTTATGTACATGTTTTCGATAAGACATGGCCAGTTCTTTTAATTGTTCAGACAACAGCTCTTCTAGAAGTACGTGAATAATAGATCTATAATACTTTGTGATATGTATTGACATATTATTTCCCATAAGATTGTTCATGTATTACTAGGCTGGGTGAGAGCGCCTCTTATGACCACTGTGATGCAAGTCTTTTCACGTATTTTCCTAGTTTGGGCTGTCAATTACCCCTTCCCTCAAATTCACTCTCATTGGTCTTACAGCACCATGATTATTTCATGGTCGATTGCCGAGATTGTTAGATATTCATATTACTCCACTAACCTGTTAGGTTCAGTTCCAGCTTTCATCACCTGGGCACGTTATACGTTTTTTTTGGTCTTATATCCTACCGGTATCAGCTCAGAGTTGATTATGACTTTCTTATCCCTACCTTACGTCAAAGCCGAATGGGGAAATATCTATTTTTACCTTTACATTATTGTTGTTTTATTATATGCACCAGGATCTCCTGTGATGTATAATCATATGAGAGCTCAGCGCAGAAAGTATCTTAGAGATTCAGCCAATAGTAATAAAAAGGCAAAATAGGTTGCTTGACAGTTCTCAAGAGTGTCATTATCTCTCAATAACTTCTGATCACCCATTAGCATTTTGTAATAATCAAGGATTAAACAGCGTTGTTGTAAGAAAATATTCATGATGCATGTGGGTGAATATTGACTGAAAATGTAGACTAGGTTTATTATGGTAATTCTACTGGGATTTGTAAAACATGATACAAGGAAACTAGTTAGAAGAAGGAGCTGCTTTGGCGATTTTTCTATCCCTTTGTGCTTTTCGATTATGGTTTGCAAAACGAGCCTTGTTTTTCTGCTTGAAAGCATGATCCTTTGTTTCAGACACAACATTTCTTTTAGCGTCTTCTTTGCCTGCTTGTCGTTGTTTTTCAGTAGTTTTTTCTGATACTTGCTCCTGTTGCCCATCGAAAAGCATGTATTTGTCAAGAATTCGTTGTTTACGTGGCTGCAGTCAACAAATCATATATGAAATGTCAGTCAATTTCGAAGTCTAATACTATCCCCACTTGTCTATTCACCAAACCCTTAACACACT
This sequence comes from Mycotypha africana, assembly GCF_025528875.1. Lineage (NCBI taxonomy): Eukaryota > Fungi > Mucoromycota > Mucoromycetes > Mucorales > Mycotyphaceae > Mycotypha > Mycotypha africana. Next base: position 367,932 of record NW_026515735.1, on the reverse strand, counting down.
TACATTCCGCTTGAACATAATTGCCCAGCCTTCCAATTGTTCATCCGACATACAAGTTCGCTTTCGTAGTTCAGCACGAGCAGCGGACTTACGAACAGCACCGCCACGTTCAAACAACTGTGGATTATCAACAAATGTGTGTACTAACAAGCTTTCATTCTGCACTCCAGGGTCTACAGCTTCTTGTTTTCGTTTGACAACATCCATCGCTGAATCGGTATCTTCAGTCTCAGTTGAGGCTGGTATGCCCGCATCATTTATATCATCATATGTATCATCATATTCGTCGTCATAAATATCCACAACACGTTGTATGACCTTCTTCTTATCTTCTTCTGTAAGACGTTCATTTTTAAGAAGTGCATCAGCAGTGCCTTTATCTTTTTTACCAACGTAGACTCTCGTTGTATCAATATTCTTGCGATTAAAGACATCAAATTCATCATTGTCATAAATATTATGTCGGGTCGACAAAATACTGCCATCGTTACGTGGCTGATTTCTATTGAGTGCCGTCGCTTGTTCCTCATTCTCCAGATCTTGAAAACTACTGACACTGGCGATTTCATTAGGCAGAGCCTTTCTTTGCATAGTACGGTCCAAATTGCTGACAGTGGGAGGGAGTGTATCTTCCAATAACTGCATCACTACAGCTTCAGTATCGCCATTATTGGCCTGCAAACAAGCTTCAATAAATCCTTCGCCGAAGTCAGGAAAGAGATCATGAATTTGTGATATTTTGGCCATGTTTTCCAAATCCGTATCCATTTGTGTTGCGGTTTCCGATCCTACACTATCATCTTCTGTAATAAGGCTGTCCCCCCAAGATTCTTCTCCCTTATTACTGTCATGAACTTGCTCCATTATCAATTTGAGAAATATTGTACGTTCATCTTCTCCATGGAAGAGTTCGCGGTTAATGAAATCCAACTTTTCAACGATGTGATATTCTACCTCCCAATCCATAATCAATGGTCCATCAACGAATGCGTTCTGCGTCGTTTTCAGATCGCTTTTCTCTACATATTCTAGAATTTTTTGGTGTAAATGATCGAGAACCGATTCATTGGCAGTCGAAACTTTAATAAGGCGATTGGGATTCTTAGAGGAAGTAGTGTATCCCAGCGGTTGGAAGTAATGATAATCAACATATGTGTTGAAAACAGACACAATTGCTTTCTTAAGCAGAAAGGCATAGGTTGCGGCTTCAGCACTAAGTTCAACTGTTTTTTTAAGATTAGGCGTAAGATCATTATAGGAATCAATCAATATTGCGTCCAGTTCGATGAAGGCAGTATGAACAGAGTCTACTAATAAGGTTGCTGACAATAGTGTCTGTAGTATCTGCATAGACATATAACCTCGAATCAAAACATCTTGGGGAATCGGCGTCACCAGTACGTTTGAAAACAATTGAAGAGTTTGAACTAGGGAATTGATGATGGATATGATGTTTTCTTCTAGGTCGCTATACTTTCCCAATACTAATTTTGTCATTCGTCGTACTTGCTCGGTGTTGGATTGATTAAACACAATAATAAAGTTGCAAAAGGGTTGACATTTCAGCATTGAATAGTCATCATCCATACTACATAACTCGGCCAGCCTGTTGTACACATAGAAGACATAACGCAACAGTTTGCCGTCAATGGTGTTTTCGTTATCTATTTGTTCTTCTAGTACTCGTTCGATGAAATGTTGAAGTGACGTATTTGCCTTAATTTCGCGTAAAAAGGTTTCATCTGACAAGTTCAGTAATTCTGTTAAATTTGCAAGCCAAGATTCCAGAGCAGCTTCCCAAATTGATATACTGACGCCTTCTGTAGAGGCTGGTATGAAAGGAATAAAATCACGCATTATCCTGCCGTATCATTGTATCAAATGACTCTTTCAACTATACTCTCTGAAAATCGGCTGCTGTTGTATTTTGCTGCGGCCAGAAAAGTTGACTTTCAAAAAAAGGAAGCTTATACAGTGGTGGAGACGGTCAAAATATCACTACAGACGAAGTAAGATTGATATTTAGAATTCCGCAGCAAATTTACGAGCAGCCACTACAATTTCCCAGATAGGTCTACCTGTAAAAATCGAGCCAGTTTCGTTCTGGGGATGAGAGGATGCTGTTAAGCGGTTGATGCGGGTGACTTCCTTGGTTTTCTACAAAACTCAGTAGGTCTTCCCATTGACTTCCATATCTACACGCTAATTGCCAACATGTTTTTTGCAGCGTTGACGTCCCGGTTCCAAAGTATCGAACAGGTTTTGCAGGCAAGGATACTTTGGCCTGGAACAGTCTTCAATGCCTCAACAGTGTTGGAACGGCAATTGTTGCATATTCGAGAAGTTAGGTATTCATCAATTGTTATCACTCGTAAATTACCAGCAGCCTCTCTTCGCTTCAAAGTACGCCAAAGAATCCCAACGGCACCAGTCTTGTGGCCTTTGATGGGCACGGCTGATTTCCCGAACATGCCACTACCAAACACAATTAGAGGGACCTTTCTAACGTCGCCTACACTGAAGGAGTCAGGCTTCCACATGTTCTTTACGGAATTGCTATGAAATTCTGTTATATTTTCTTCAGATAGTGGATGATGTACTTGTCATTTAGAAACCTTACTTATCTTTCTTTGCGATAACTTCGTCTACGTTCCTCGCTTCATCATCTTTCTTCTCTTCCGGAAACTTTTTCTTCTTCTTCTTCTTTCTTCGTTTAGAAAAGGCCGTTCTGTAATTATTCTTCTTTGGCCATCTGTCTCGATTTTTTTTCTTCTTCCACCTCAATTGCTTATTGTAATTTCTAGTTCCATTGATAAGCATATTGACCATATTGTCAGCGGCACGCTTCCGACCCTGATACAAATGAAATCTGTCTTGAGCAGTGTTCTCGCTGTAAAAAGAGAACAAGGCATCCAAGTGCTACAATAAGTACTGTACATAACAGTTGTATTGATCAATGAAGCAAGTTTTGGCGGACGGCATGCCACTTTCGATCACTTTAATAGTATCTGCTTTCTGCTGTTCTAGTTTTGCAATGTATCTAGTACTGCCGGTCATATGATAATATTCCTTGGTAGAGCAGCTGCGTACTTGATGCTGGTTATGGTCTAGTCCGATTGCCGCTGTGAAGACAGACCTTCGCCTTGGATCAAGGAAAGCGGGTCTGTAATTGTCTTGTACTTCGTCATGAGAAAAATCTTCCAAAGTCAAGGTGTGATTATGAATGGTCATATCTTCTTTTACTTTCTTTTTGCGGCTGAACAAAAAGCCCACAGTAAACCGTCCGATTTAACCATGTTTCGAAACATTACATCAGAACTTTCCTTCAAAGCGTTTAGACTATGACACAAGCAAAAGTAGGGGCGTGTTTACTATTAGGGATAATATTTTGCGGAAGAAGTTCTTCTACAGGTTTTACCTTTTAAAGCCAAACTTTTTGAAGTTGAGGACTTTACAGAATTGTTCGAGTTGGGCTGTATAACCCTTGGCAACTTTTCCATTCGAGGGAACGAGAAGTAGAATGACCCTTTAAGCCACAACTGATGCACTTGATATCTCCAGTTGTTTGCTTCTTTTCTTCCTTGGTTTTAGCTGATTGCTTACGTTTCTTGCCGCTACTTCTAACTAAATTTGCGTTAAGCAAACATAACATCATCCTGTAGCGAGAGCATGATACTTACCATCACGCACAGAAACTGCTTTGTAAAACTTACATTCATGGTATGCCTTGTTGAAATGTCCGAGTGTTTTGCAATCCTTGCATTCGATGTTTACTAGTCATACGAAACATGATCTGAGGCTTGTCACTATAACCTACTTGTGGCAGCGCGATCATATGTTACTTACGGAAGGATTTATCTTCGACTTTATTTCTATGGGCTTCTGCCACCGATTTAATTTTTTGCAAGATTTCGGCTTTGTACATGATAAGTAATGGCTTGCAGAATGAGGAAAGAAAGTATAGAAGAAGAATGTGATGATGAAAAGTTAAAGAAAAGACATCTAAATGCTTCGAGTTTGACAACAACCGTTATCTACGTATGTGGCGGAATAACGCGTAGATCAATTTATTTCATCTAAAAATAACGTCTCGTAAACCACAACCCTGTGTCTATTACTAATAAAACCTGTGTCGCGCTGAAAGTTTCAATACATCTCGTAGTACTTCAGATATGGTGCCGCTATCAATTGAAAAATGTCTAATAACCTTCAAGTAATGTCTCCAATTAAAGTGTAAAGGTCTTAACAGGTATTTCAATTCGTGGCCTGTTTTACCTAGAAACATCTTCCAATAAAACTCAAATTATCCACCAAATAATTCAAAACTGTCTCGTACGGAAAGTAAAAATACTGTAACATGAATACTCTTTATGAACTCGACCATTTGTTTCATGGATTGGATCCACCTCCACCAGACCCCTCACTAGGCTATGCCCTATTACAATGGTTGACCCAGCCCTCACATAGTAACAACTGATTAAATCCTTTTTTACCCTTGTTCCCAAAGGGGTTTTTAGCAATATATAGTTTATACTATAGAAACTTTAGGATCTGCCCGGGCAATTTTTGGTGCTCATTGGGTTTTAAATATTGTAATAAAAAGATTTCTTTAAACGTAACATGAATACAAAAATGAATTTTTGCTATCCTTCAAAAAGAAACAAATGAAATCTTTTAAAGCTTCTTCGCTATGAAGCTCGCTGATAAGAATAAAAATCGCTCAAGCTGGTGTGTGCATTATCACTTATTGGAAAGAGAGCAGATCTTTTGAGTCATTCAACGGCGACATATGCAGTTTATTCATTTGGCGTGTTTTTTGTTCGGAAAGCCAGCATTTGATGATTGTTCAAACCACCTGCAGCACAATATGGAGTTGATTTACGGATACCCTAGCTTACCTTAGAAATTACTGTTCCTGAAAAGTGAAATGGTTGAAATACAAAATTCATGCAAATGAACAATTAACTTTAGCAGTCCCAACAGGCATTTGTTAATGTAAGCCACCTGAATCACAGAATATATAGAAACCAAAAGTTACAATGCCTTACATGGTTTAAAATCTGTCAGATTCTAAGCAAATAGATGGGAGAAAAGACTATAAAATTAGAGGAGTTCTATACTACACCCAAGGAAGTAGCTAATGCGCTTAGAATTAAAGATTTACAATCCCTTATTAAAGGTAACAAAAATAACAGGCTCAAGTCATTAGTAGCTCTTATTGACACAACTAGGAATGTTTAGGTCTGGTGGTATTAAGAGCTCAGTTGAGTCATGCAACAAGAGTTCGAGTTGATCCTATGGAAAAGTATACTCGGCCACTTGTTGAATATTGTCAATCGTGTTCTGATAGTCACGATCTCAATGGTTTATGGGATTATCAAGCTTCTGTAAGACATCCAAATAAGCAACACACATTGTTATGCAAAAGCTAACTATATTGTTAATTAGTCTAATATTCAGGATATGGAGTGCATGGTGCCTGATATCATCGGTCTATTCATTAGACTATGTACAACACCTATTATCCGTTCATATGGGCTTCAAATTGTTCAAACTATTTTACAGAGACAAATGAAACTCATTTATCGTGGTGTTTCTTCCATGCGTATATCTCAAAGTCAATCTACTTTCAAATTAATGACATCAATTGTTTCTTTTAACGATTCTGCTGCAAGGGATTTCTATACAACGTTCAACTTTCAAGCTGAAGTAAGATACAATTTACTCAATTTTTTGTTATCGCAAGGGACTAAGTGCATTTCGTAGGGATTTATGAAAGCTTCGCGGTATAGGCAGATGAAGAAAAATAAGAAACCACAAAGCTATCTCTACGGTAATTCTCCTGATTATCATTCGAAAATAGATGCAAAGTGATATGAACTCTTTTCTTTTCTTTTTCCCAATAGATTTAAGAACGAATTACGTCCAGTTTATACTGGCATTTTTCAAACATGGAAGCTGTGATCTCAAAAAACAACTTTTGGGTGTTAAAGGTGTAGTCAGCGCAATCTATGTAGGCATGGATGAAGATGCATATCCTGTAAGTTGAAATATTCGCTATTGGCCTGCTACCGATGTTAATTAAAAGAGCACATAACTTTAATTAGTTAATGGAACAAATACTCTCTGTTACGTATGAAAATTTGATGCTCGACAGTGGTGTACCGAAAAGTAGCAAAATATTTTTCTTTTCATCTTATATCCTTGAAAAACTTGCCAAAATATACAACCGGAACGAAGAAGAGGAAATAGCAGGAGGGGAGACTAGAATTCCAGCCGATTTAGTACACCACTTCTTAATCTCTATCTGTAGTATTCCTGATGTAGGTATCTGCTTGAGAGACACACAATGGTACCCTCCCCAGCTCGAGAAGGAAGATACTGCACCTGATGTTAAAAATACACGCATTACCAACCGAGTCCTCGCTAAGTTTATCACAACTCTAAGACCGGCAGATGATTTGCGTCAGCAGGAACTTCTTCTTAAAATATTGGCTTCCTGTCCTGAGCTTGTGAAAGAGTAAGTTTAATCAATTCGAAGGGTGATAAAGCATTATACTCACGAACACAAAATTCTACAGATATTGGAATGGCACAACTCTAACATTCGAGCCACGAATTTCCAGCAAATGGTTAGCGAATATGACAGTTTTACAAAAAATCGTGCGATTATCGGTTCCTTCTTTAATGTACGGAACAACTGGGCTTTATCCAGCTGAACCGCCTGCAATGAACATTATTCTCGACAATATTATACCCAATGTATTCAATCGATCAGCTTCCAGTAAAGGCTTGCAGCACGCTAGTCCTCTAGTACGATATGTAACTATGACTTACTTGGCAACAGTGTTTCAAAAGTTTGATAAGGTATCCAAAGCAATGAGGAATGCTATTATGATTCTTGAAAAGTCTGAAGCAGAGAATAGAAAGACAGACAACACTGAGGATATTATCACACAAAAGCCTTCACAAACTTGGAAAAAGTGTTTGGATAGCGTCCAAGAAGGGGTCCGTAGACGAATTCCAGAGATTCAGACAATAATCGCTTTGTATAAGCAAACAACTAATAAGACCGAACTTAGAAATGGACCAAATGAGGAAGAATTGCGAGCGCAGAATGATCTTTTGGAAGATACTGCATTCAGATTGATACGTTATTATCAAGAATTCGTCCCTGAGACCTTAATGGAGTCCAACATAGATCCCACCAACTTGATACCCTCTGATATTTTATCAGTTAAACCTGCTACTTTAATTCACTTGCTTAAATTACTATTGAACATGCGCCACTTCAACTTAGCTGGTAAATCATGTAAGTAATTGATTGGAAACAAATGGACATACTATCCGTACACTACACTTTGATCGCTTACATTGTTATTCTATTGTTAAGCTGGATCTTCAACATCACATATTGTCACACTTCTAAAACTATATCTCCAAACACCATACAAATATATTCGTGAACTTACTGCAAATTTATTGTACCAAGTATTATCCGAGTCATTTATGTTCGCTCATAACCCTGATGAAGTTCAGCTTTGGCTGGAAGTTCTACCACAGGCTGAATCGGCGTCTGACAATAACAGCATCACAGAAACACAACAAGCTGTACTTCAATTTCTCGACAACTGTATCACACGTTTCAGTAAAGGACAATATAAGTATACAGATAAATTAGTCGATCTTGTCAATAATATTTCAAGTGAATCCATGGTTCAACATGAAAACCTTAATGTCACTAGCAGTTTCCTGATTTCCCAATCAAATATTGCAACCGCCTCTGATTATTGTCATCCTTTCAGTCCTTTGTTGTTGACTTTATGCGAAAATTTGAAATTCATCAAGGGCGATAAACGGCCTGCATTATTATACGTTAAAAAATTGCTTGTTGTGCTTCTCACCACACAGACCACACCTTTCTACCTTTTGGAGATTTCGAAAGATCTGAAAATTCACAACCAAGGCGAACAACAACAGCCTACAGTTGAAGAACTTGTTGAAGAGAAGTATATGAAGCATGCTCTAATTCGCTTCAAATCGAATCTGGGACTTGATAAGTAAGTCCATCGATTGCCGAGCAACTTTTCTTTTTTTCATTCCAATATTGACGATTAATTATTTCTTGCTTTCGAATATAGTGAGCGTATTGTCTCTATTTTGGCTTTCAGCCCCTTTATTGCGTCCATTTACAAGGCCATTTTAGTGTCAGACTTCAGCGATGAACGCCTTGCAAGTCTGCAACAAAGACTAGATATCAGCGAAGGAAGAAAAATACTCAATGCTATCTCATTTTTGTTCCAGCTCATCAATATGACGTTGATAGGCAATGAAAGGCAAAAATTCGACAAGCTTCGATTTGCATTTGCACTTATTAGCTATATCCTCCAATCCGTTAATTCTTTCTCCGATTTCAAATTACAAAGCGATATCAAGGCACATATACTCTATCACCCTAGTTTAGAACGTGTCAGTTCAGCACTAGTTAACACAATCGATAGCTTCACCAGCGAAAGTGCAAATGTTGATGCCAATGTAGGTTGCAAAATTGTCTACCAGTAATGTTCCTATGAAATCTTATAAAATCTAACATTTTTTCACGGTTATAGTGCTTGAAACTAGCATTTATTTTTATAGATGTATTCTATGAAACAATCAATACGGAAAGAATATGGGATGTCATTGCTCAATTTGCAAAAAGAAATGCAAACTCAAATATCAGAAATGAAATTCTTTTCTTTTTGGAATCAAGAATAATCAAAGGCAGTAACGGCGAAATAGAAAACGAAGCTATCATGATACTTTTAGATTGTTATTGTGAACCAATAATTGAATACATCCTTTCTGGGAAAAGTATTTCAATAGAGAAGGCTAAATTAAAAGAAGTCTGCCGCAACCAATCTATTGATGTATCTAGAATTATATATGAACGTCTGGAAAAGCCATTCCATTTGGTTCCTGGATTGATTGACGTGATTCAAATTGGGTATGACCTGCTGCCAGAAAATTTATTGGAGCAACAAAAGTACATTAAGTCGGTCATGCAAAAGCTCATCAAGCAACTCACTGTTGCTGCTGATGCTAATACCATATCTGAAACAATACCTGAAGATGATTTTTATGAAAAACTAGCAGAGTTTTTGAACTATTTACCAGAAGAATTGAACATGACAGCAATTCTAGAAGCAGAAGCGGTTCGCGATTTTATATTAACTTCGATAATGGATACTCTAGACAATGCTTCAGCTATGAATTGTGTACAAAGCTTGATAAAGCGATTCTATGTAAACTTTGACAAGTCCGAACCTATTGCAACTTACATCCGTCGTATTTTGGAACATGGTGATTATCAAAGATTAACAGCACTAGATGTCGGTAAATTATTAGCCTATCAAGTTCCCGAAAACAGTGCGCAAAGGTCTGTAATCATTCAAATACTATCACTGCTGAATAAAATACAGCCCGGGATATTAGCAGCGAATCATGGTTTACTAGATCCACTTTTGACTAGTTATAATGCCACAACAAATTCATCCGATAAATTGATACTGGAAATTATGATGTCGTGCGAAACACACGGTCGTGAGACAGTCCTGCCAAAAATGCTAATGTGGGGTTCTGGTTCTGACCGCAATCGTCAAAGTCATGCTCAAGCCGGCACATTATTACAAACAAATTCGATTTCGATTGAAACATTTGGTCTGATAGATCCAGCACTTATGAAATATACGTTTACGCACTTCCCCGACAATCATGGTTTGTCAGTTGTTGCTGCTCATGAATCAGATCTTTGTATTATTCAACACAATAAGCCGGTTGTTTATGACACAGCATTCTTTTACCCTCTCTTTGCAAACCTTATGTCTTCTGGTGCCCTTGATTGCCGCAAATTCATTGAATGCAATGGTTTAGGTCTCGTTATTGTTGGCATATCGTCTACAGATGCTCATATTCGGGAGATTGCTTTTCAGATGCTTGACCAATTCTATATCATGTTGGAGCACGCACGATTTAAAGAACAAAGCACAATCAAATTCGTTTTGGATAGTCTCAAACATTCTATAAAGAATCGATCCGAAGCAGAAGAAGCCCCTCGTATTCCTGCAGCCATTTCTGTTTGCATGGCGCATACCTTGTCTATTTTACTTCATCCTGATCATTTTATGTTGCCTCACATAACTACTTGGATTCTACAAAATTCAACTTTCGACTTTAATGTAAGTTTTTCTTTTTCCGTTGTTACTATGGTTCCATCGCTAAATTTTCTCTTAATAGTACATTCCTCTATTCTCTTCCTTATTCAATTCGTCATCTGCGAACCACAAGAAAGAGCGTCTTTGGCTACTGCATGTCTTATCATCTTCGCTACGAACATTTGAAGATTACAAAATATTCTCCAGACAACGTATCTTTGATGTGATTGCAAGTTATTATAGTTCTGCTTATGCAGATATGGCTAGTAAAAAAGCAATTCTTGAGGTAATACCTAAAGAAAAGCTACCTTTGCAGATTCAATACTAATAATTTCTTATTATTATTTTTCCCTTTTATTTTTCTTTCTCTCAAATAGATCCTGGAACAGGCAATGGCTATTCCCAATGTGGTAACCAACCTTATCAAATACAATGGACTCTTAGCCTGGGTACATACAGCCTTGGCATTCGCTTCTGATAAAGAAGAATATCGAGCTTGGGAAGAAATCTCCAAGCATTGTACGCCTTTTTTGTAAATTTTGTGTATTCTCGTGAATTGAGATAGAAGTTTGTAAACTTATGTACATAGATTGCCTTTATATTAAAAAGAATTTTGGTTTAACCAGGCAAAACTTTTTGAGTAGGAAACCTTAATGATGGTGCTCGATCTCTCTGACGGCTTTTTCGTTGAGAAGCTTGAGCTAGTAAATCAGACAATTTCAAATTATTTTAGTGTTAAAGTTCAAATTGTTGAAAAGTTGGGAACGAATGTAAAAGCTCGACGGCTTTACTCGTAAATATTGAAGCCTGTGAGTAATCGGGTTTGATATGGCGTTATAGATGTGAATGATAGATACTATATAAACCTTCAGCACCGTATAACAAAGGGTCTTCCTTCCCTTTGCTTTGGCCTGCTTTCAAAGAAATGTTTAGAGCAGAATAAACAGCACCTGTTCGCCATGGCCGTATAATTCGACACCACACAGCTAATTAATGTGAATTATAGGTAAATTTTCGACAATATTCTACTAGCAGCATCGACTTCAGCTTTGAACATTCCGAACAGTATTTGCGCATCTACATTTTGTTGACCAATTTCTTTGACTTCTACTTCACTAACAACCTGTGTTATCTATTAGATAGGCTATTAATCAATGGTCATTTGTTTAATGGCAGGGTTGAAATGAACTCCTTCTTAAAAACTGCTGCCAGTAATAAAGAAGCTCATGACACTATCTTGTCTACAAAGCTCATATCCACTTCTTTCAAATAAGTAATACTTCCTATTGACTTATTTTTTTACGCTTTACTCTAGCTTTCAATGACTTTCATTTGAACCTCAATTATTTTTTTAGGCACACCGTCTAGAATTTCTGTCTTCAAAAAAACTTTGACCCCGTCAAAGAAGGCTAGTATGTAGCAGACAATAAATCTAGTAAAATGGATATTGATTACAACGATATTCAAACACTGGTTCAATACGGTGAACCACAACAGCCTGCAGAGACTCCTAATGTTGAGATGTCTGACGTAGTTGATGAGCTGCAATCGCATATGGAGGCGCTTGTATCAAGGAGATGAAACAACGACGAGGGTATAATACCGCTCAAATTAAGAAAATGATTTATCTTTTGCAAGAAGAAGGCAAAAGTGTTACAGAAGCTGCGTTACTTTCAGGGATTCCGCGCAGCTCAGCATACAAGTTAGTCAAGAAGTTCAACGATAGTAATGGTACTATAATCCCATTAAACCTTACAGTAGATAAATTAAAGAAACGAACGATGTCCAGCAGGAAGTTTTCGCCTGAGCACACTGCTTTCATTTTGAAACTATTTGACGAAAATTCGTCACTTACTCTTTCCTTAGTCCGTCTAGAATTGATTAGTAATTTTGAGGGTTTTACTATCTCTATTTCTGGTTTATGGAAGCATATAACTGAGAAATGTGCTCTTTCTTCGGAAAATGCATCCAAATATACTATTGAAAGAGACTCACCTAGAACACTTGACCTTCGTGTCAGTGTTATAACAGAATGGAAGGCTGCAGGCGTCGATTTTCAAACAAATTGTGTATTTATGGATGAGGCTGGCTTCAATATGCATATGATCAGAAATCGCACATGGCCGAAAGTTGGGAAAGCAGCAAACGTGAAAGTATTTCCTCAACAGGGTTCGAATATCAGTATTATAGGCTGTATCTCTCACTTCGGTATTGTCGATTTTTCAAAAGTTAACTCTATGACAGTCAAGGAGGCCGAAATCATTTCGAAGGAATTCCAAAGTGAGAAAAAACGGAAACGAGACAATGACGAAAAACCGAAGCTTAGGAAAAGGACTACCACATATCATGTTGTTAAATTTGTCGAGAGTGTAATGGATATTTTGGATCAGCTTAACAAAAAGGATATGTTCATTGTTATGGATAACTGCAGAATGCAACATTCTGAATTTGTCGTGAAAGCAATGAATTTACGTGGATCAAGCCTCTTTTCCTGCCACCATATTCACCCTTTCTAAATCCTATCGAAGAGTGCTGGTCCAAAATTAAAAGTATCATTCGACGAAACCCTTTAGATTCCAATGATACCTTAACTCCTAGAATTAAGCAAGCCTGCCTCTCAGTCTCTGTAGAATATTGCTTAGGTTGGATCAGACACTCCGAAACTTTTTGGGACAGATGCTTAGATAGAGAAGTTTTGTTAAGATGAAGTTTTTATTCTTTAAACGTATATACATCAGCGGGTTTATAAAAAACAGTAAATCCGCAAGTGACTACAGCAAATCCGCAAGTGACTACAGCAAATCCGCAAGTGACTACAGTAAATCCGCAAGTGACTACAGCAAATCCGCAAGTGACTACAGTTAAACCTACAAGTAACTACAGTGAATCCGCAAGTGACTACAGTGAATCCGCAAATGACTACAGTTAAACCTACAAGTGACTACAGTCAAACCTACAAGTGACTACAGTTAAACCTACAAGTAGCTACAGTGAATCCGCAAGTGACTACAGTTAAGCCTACAAGTGACTACAGTAAATCCGCAAGTGACTACAGCAAATCCGCAAGTGACTACAGCAAATCCGCAAGTGACTACAGTGAATCCGCAAGTGATTAGTAAATACCAAAGTTGACGAAACGAAGGCTCAAAATGTGATACATACCCGACCCTGGTACCGCCTTTTCGGTTAACCAACAAATTTATTAGTATTACATTATCATTTATTTCCCTCCCTCAAAAAAATAAAAAAATAAAAAATATAGCTTAGCTTAGAAGATATAGGGAAGAAAGGAAAGACATTTTATTATTATCAAAAAAGGAAAATAAAGCGTGGCTCAGAGAGCATGTATCACATTTTCAGCCTTCGTTTCGTCAACTTTGATATTTACTAATCACTTGCGGATTCACTGTAGTCACTTTTGGATTTGCTGTAGTCACTTGTAGGTTTGACTGTAGTCACTTGTAGGTTTGACTGTAGTCAGTTATGGATTTACTGTAGTCACTTGCGGATTTGCTGTAGTCACTTGTTTATCTTGGTGTTTGAGGTACTTTGGTGGAAACATAAGACGATACGAAGTGAATCCCCGTTGATTTCCTTTATTATAGAATAGGAGGACGTACAACAACTATTCATTGATATATAATAAAAAAGTAAAATAAATAAATGGGTAATCACTCGCTCCCGTAAAATACTAGTAGGATGATTGAGACCTTCGCGTTAGAACTATTAGCAAACACCTACTTATTAGCTGTTCTGTAATACTGCTAAACATGTATGGTTACGGCAGGTGTGATATAATTTGATAAAAGGAAGTTGTTGTATCCGCTTAATGAGAGACACTTAAAATAATAGAACATTGTGTCCAAAGGTTAACCAGACACAAAAGCTATCCTTTATTGAGTTCTGTGTGTCCTTTTTTTTTGAATAGATTTTGGTAAACTAAATATGTTGTTCAATAGTAAAACCTGCTAAGTGCTAACTGAGTTGGTTAGAGCCATCTAAAAGTTTTTATAGTTGAGTTTGTCATATAAGAGCGAGATGTAATACTGATTGTCAAATAATAAAGAACATAGTTGAGCCTTGGGCACAACAGAAGTATCTGCTATGGTGAATACAATAGCATGTAAGAATGAAGCAGCATTAGATTTGAACGTGAAGTTGCCTCGCACAATTTGTATACTGAAGCCAGGTATCAGATTCATTTGAAAGAGTTCAAGGATTACTTAACCAAACCAGGCATCTTCAACAAGAATGGAGCCGAACTCCACTTTCGGTAAGATTCTTGAGCACTGTTTGAAAGACATTGTCTTGACATCTGGCCCACCCATCGATCTGGCTCAAGGTGGTTTCCGTATTGCTCGCAGTTCAATGGATCTTCTGCTTAACTGAAATATGCAACATTTTACGGCGACACTACGCCACCTCTCCAGTGCTCGCTTTCCTCGATATATAATCAACTTACGATACTGTAGACCGCCGGCCTGTTTGGAGCAGCCTACGTGAATCAAATGTACCGAGCCTCCTTCAACCTCTACTCCAAAATCCTTTTGACGATGTACAGATTAATATCCTTTTCCAAAATGCCAAGTCCACCCGTTTCCAACCCCACCAACGGTGTTTTTCAAAGTTCCATCCTATCTACTTTACTATACTCCTACTTGTGGTACTGGAGACGATGAGCTTCAGTTAAACATGTCTGCCTTTCAATATGGTAATCTCAAATAGGAAGCTCAATTCAACTACAATCAGAACGCGTGTTTATACTTTCGGATAGCTCTCAGAATATTTAGTTCTTGGTCTCTATTCTAAAGTACACTAATATACCTAAGCTTTACGACGTATTCTTCGTGCTTATTTCTATTTTCATCAACTTCTAAAAAACTCAAGCTATTTACTACTTAAATAACTTTCACTACTACATCAAAGAGTTACCAGCCATCCTACGCTCCCGACAGACCGTGAATCACCTACCTCCATTAAAACTCACGAGCCGCCTGAATTGCTTACTTATGCCGATGATGTGGTACTGATAGCAGACCGCCGTCACCTTCCACTCCTCTTACACCAATGTGAACAACACAGCTACACTCTCGGTTATTCGTGGAACCCTGACAAATGTTTCATTCTGGATCCCCATAATGGCCCTCTAACCTATCGACTCTATGGAACTCCCTTGACACCAATCATCTAATTCACTATCTTGGTGTTCCTTTCCGTCCTAATGTTTATTAAGATCCCTCTGAACTCGTCCATATAAACACTACGAAAGCACTGGCTACGACGAATATGGTCAATACTATTGGCTTGAACAACCCTGGTTTTGAGAAACACTACCTCAGGTTTTACGCTCATATGATCCGGCCACAGCTAGAATATGGTTTAGCCATCTGTCCCATGACCTAAACAAATACACCTAAACTGGAAAAGGCCCAGAACTCTTGTATCCGAAAAATCTTTGACGGTTCGTCCCGCTCCGCTGTAAAAGTGATGCTCCATCTGGCTAACCTCCCATCTATGAAAGAACGCTGCGCCATCTTACAAGCCAAATACCTGCTCCGTTCACAGCATCTACCAGATGGTGCGCTCCTTGTTCTACTACGCCCGTTCGTCCGACAGCCTTCCAGCAAATCTATTTACGTCCGCATTAGCCGCTCCCACCTTTGGAATCGAGTTCAACAACAACCATCTGCTGATAATAAAGTTCTCAACTAATGCATTCATGCCTACCGGACAGAAAACCCTACATCAACAGCGACAGCCACACCAAAATTCGAACTCCTCTCGGCATGCCGATCATCTATAAGCTTCGACCCTATATTATGGCCCCCAATGACAAGTGGTGAACGTAGCCCCTGCATCCGATGGCGCCTCGGTTGGCTTCCAGGCGGTCATTTCAACTTCTACTCCCGCCATCCTCACACCCTCATGACCAAACAACATGCCTTACACTGCTTACAGATGCACAACCGTCTCATAATGCCAGCATCCATTCCTGACCCACTGTCTTATCTGTTGAACAAACTGCCCACACACCATCCGCTTTCTCTTATTACTCGCCAATCGTGGAAAGTCCGTTGGCCAATCATTTGCTATATTTTTTTATGAAATGGGTCACCTCTTCCATGGCATTAATCCCCTCAACCAGCTCCACCTCTCGATGATGCCTTACTACAAAGGTTGACTCCCAGTTCGGCAACCACAACTGTTTAAAACCTTTTTGACACTTGCTCCAAAAGGGATTTTTAGCCATAAATAATTAAAATATGTGTTCATGAGGATCTACCCCGGGCAATTTTGATGCAATTAATGAAAACTGTTGTAAACTACAAGATTTTCTGAGTTATTTAGCTCGAATCGCTCACTAACAATCTGCTTGCACCGTGAAGTCGTTTTTTGGTTTTTGGTTTTTTTTTGGTTTTTTTTTTTTTATTTGAGAATTACAGAAAACGCGGAATAATTTTACAGTAAGGATACCGCCATCACTTGGAGCGCTTGATACAGCCGTTTCGAGACTTGAATTTCTCGAGCTTCTCTTTGCTCCCATGCAACAAGGCGTATCTATCGATTGATTCAATGTGTGAATCATGATCAATTGTCACGCTCTTGACCATCTTGCACGCGCTATGTATGAGTACAAATAGTAAATATGTGATTTGGCTCGGTTTTATTCCTTTCTCTTTCTTTTTTACCGAAGAAAGCATTCCACGTCATCTGGTCTAGTAGATAGTCCGGCATACGAAATGACGCAGAGCTGGATACGCTTAGTGGTGTGCGTTAAAAAATGTAGCATATCCTGTGCGTTGCCGTCACAGCCAGCTAGGCTATCGATTATGCTGGCGTTTCTCTCCGACATGTCGAAGTCCCTTTCCATGATAGCCTTGGATGCTGGACTGTTGGGCGAAGCGTAGATTCGGGAGCAAAAACAACGATTCTGCAATTTGTTGATCATCAATTGCAGTAATCTGGTCGTGTTTGTGATATTTGTAGTTGTTTTATGTTTAGTAAACGCGACTTATAACTTTGATATAAACTATAAGGTGAAATGAGTCTTCTTACCTTTTATTATACACTAAAAATCAGAGAGGGAAGCGTTCATAGCGAATTGGATGTTTGTATTGACAACAAAAGAAAGAAGGAAAGGAAAGAGTTACAAAAAAAAAAAGAGTTAAATACTTGTACCTGAATTTCTCAACCAGTAATAATGCAGCATTACATATGCGTACAAGATGACGTGTACAAGTGTTATTATGATTCTATGATCATAATAACGAGTCAAATGCTTGAAAGTGTGTCTAATTCGTCTTTATATATTATAGGAGGTATGGAAATACCACAGTGTTTTCGTCCGATTCTTTAGTGATTGACTTCCGCACATAGCCAACCAAGGCCCAATTCTCGCCACGATTATTCAGCTCTTGGCGTAGAGCCGACGATGTCTCAGTGAGGACACCCGCTGCACTTTCCCTCACCTTGTAGAGTTGGCGGCCTTTGACTGGCTTGCCATTTTTACGCGCGGACACTCTCGGACCAAACTCAGCGTCTGTGATCCATTTGCTAAAAGTTTCAAAGGTAACCAAACTATGTAATCGAGGCAAGTGAGTTGTCAGATCATCATAGATTTGGCGCGTCGTATGAAACCCATAATCAAATAAACTCTTTGTCTGAACATTTTGGTAATACAAAGACTTGAGTATTGCGATTATTGACGAACGACTATAATTCTCAGTGGCCTCAGCACTGGAAATGCTGTCGTTATCGGCAATCATAGCGGTTTCCTCGCCCATGTTGTCATAGTCTGCAACACCACCAATATCAAGGCTAACATTGAGCTGATTGTCGTTGTTAATGTTTGTTGCTGTCACTGACATTTCTGTTGCTGACAACCTGGGGTACCTTAAATATGTATATGGACGTTTTGCGATCAATGATCTTCCCATGGCAAAAGGTTTAAGAGGTCCATTTTCACGATCGTAGACAACATTGTTGTGTATGGGCAAAATATAATAGTAAAAGAATAGAAAGACAAAGAGAAAGTCTGTGAAAACTCGTGGTAGGTTTATTAAGAGTCGATTAAGACAAAAGATAAAGATAAGACAAAGACTAGTTTCTTTCTACACTTCAACTTGGGATCATATTTATACTTTTCAGGAACTTGATCTGAGAATGAGATATGCCTTGCGGAGTTCTAGAATTGCTTGCTTGGAAATTTCTAGGAAATCAGAACAGTAACATGAGACATGTTTAATCATCCATATCATTGATATCAGTTGATACGACTATGTGGAAGAATACAATTGGATATTCATAGGCGGATATAGATATGTTAAGAGAATATGGAAATTGCTGGAATAGACATGATCTTTCTGGATAATGTCTGGGTCTATACCTGATACAAGTGGTGTTGCTGAGCCAGAGATCTTTTATCCGACCTTCAGGTCTCTGCTGCGCCATTCATATCATGAATACCTCAGTCTATTATGTCCATTGGATCTATCTTAATATTATCTGGCTTAGGATAAAAATATGTATGGAACATGCTGTAGCATTGGACTCTATTATTATAATAATATTATCTCATAATGCACAGACAATAAAGAATATCATTTATCCATATGTAATCTCAACAGTGAATGATTAAGTACCAGAAGAGACTAATGTCATATTATGGGATAGTCACATAGCAAGTATTGCAGGATTTATTTGTCTCTGTCAATATCTATATACGGACTTATGCCTCAATATACAACAAACATCGACCTTGTACTTGTCAAATGTACTTGTCAAATTCTTCACTCGCCCTTTGTTGATTGAGCTCCGTAGGCTCAAGATCAAGCACGAGACATGCTGCTTCACCATGTGTGATTATATGGTTTTTTGATGACATGGTATCTGTTGAAATTTATTTTGAACTAACCAAAATTGAAACGAAAAGAAAGGGTAAACAGTTTACTTGCTGTTTTATAGCACAAAGAGTTGGAAGTCGTAAAAGGGGTCAGGGGTTAAAAAACCTGAAGTGGGATTAAGAATAAAAGGGTGAGGATGGGTTTGGCTATACTGAATAGTATTCATAAAGAAGGAAAAAAGAAGGGGAAGACTAACTAATTTGTACTATATTTCAATAGGATCATCGAAATCCTAATGGTGGAGGTGCATCTGGTAGGCGTTTTATCAACCAGCTGAGGAAGGGACTGATATATCCAGCAATAGTTATTATAGACAATAAAAATGACCAGACACAACAAAGATGATTTTTATTCAAAATGTTGAGGTAGTCTCTTCAAATATGAGAACGAGGATCATAACTGATGTTAAACTATTTATACAACTGAGCTGTAACCTTTAAAGATGCGCTACGCGTTATAGAGGCGGGATCACCTGCAGAATAGCTATGCGTCAGAATTGTTAAGCTAGGATTGAGGTCGACTTATTAATGTAGTATCATGGATACAACAGGGACATTCAACTTTGCTAGCGTTAGGTGAGTCAATGTGGCCAGGGTGTTGTAGATGTTCCAATTTCCGTAATATATCGCAGATGGTGGGGTAGAACTTTGTAATCCTTGGATTGTGATATTTGAGATTAGTGGCTGTATCATTTCCCTGTATACGTTTTGAACCGTTCAGACAGAAGCGAGAGGAAGTCTGAGATATTGAAGTAGCTACAAACAAATAATAAAAAAGAAAAACCATCAGAATGAAATAGACTCAGCATCATCACTACAGAATATAAAGCATATTGCTAACCATATAGCTTCACCATACATAGATCTTGTAGGAGCTTTTGAAAGAGGTGAAGATATGACTTACTTAAGCTGTGGAGGCTTGTTTGAACTCAGTAAACAGAATGAGAACGCTGCCTGATATGGACGACAGCATAGCACTTTTTGTAGTCGTTTTGAAATAAAGGAGCAAGCACAAGTTTGAACCAGCTGGACTTATTGACGATGGGCCCAAACATTCATTTTCACATACACAACCAGCGAAAACCGTGCATATTTTAACTGGGGTAAAAAGAACAACTTAGGGCTAAAATAAACAATGCTGCAAGTTTTCTATGCCAAATCTTGCACCAATGTTACACTCATATAAGATGTAATAGGGGTTCCTAACAACATTAAAAAAACAGACAGTTTGGGAATCAGTTGGAGCTGCACAACCATTCTCGCCAGAATGACGTCTGTCCCAACGACCTCGAGATCTTTGTCTCCTGCAAATTGACTGAACAAAAAAAAATTAAAAAAATAAAAAAAAAATAAAATAAAATTGGGAAATGAAGGTCATAGTGTAGGTGCATTTCATATAGTATAATTGATTCATAAGGTACACGTAGTCCTAAGCATAAGGTGTTCATAAAGTACAGTATTATTCATATAATCTTGAAAGAACTAATTCCTAGAGGTAATAAGGATAGAATTCAATATCAAAGGATACGTTTATCAGCCACCAAAGAGAACCATGTTCTGACTTGTTAACCATTGCAAAGTCTATTCCTTCAATTGTAAATGTATGCCACGGGTGACTACAGCAAATCCACAAGTGACTGCAGCTCAGGTTACACTGTTCCTCCTTGAATAGCTCGTTGTTAACCTCATCGTCAATTCCCTTTGCAGCAGCTCCTTCAGCCATTTATGCATATACATCATGCTCATCAAGTTGTCATAAACGTTAAATGTGCTCTCTTCAGGATCTTAAAAGCTCAGTTCGTTCATCTGAACGCCAAGAATCATTATTTTGAGAGTTGAGTATGAGAGACACTTCTGCCATTTCAACATCTGCCATAGTAATATGTACTACTCCCCTGCCAAAATAACTCTGGAGGCTCTGCCATTTTTTACTATAAACGTTCGCCAAAATTGCTGCAACATCCAGCATTTGTATTCGTGCTTTTTGAATTCGTGACCGTCAATCCTGGCTTTGATTTTCTTTTTCCAAAAAAAAAAAATTACTTTAATTTCAACAAACTTTACCTTACCTTTATCTATACCTATTCGTAAAAAAAAAAAAATGGGATTAGCTGGCCAGAAAGACAAACAACGCATTAGTGCTGATCCGAACAATTTATTTTGGAGTAAAGATGAATCAAAATTCGGTTTTCGTATGTTACAAAAGATGGGTTGGGCACCCGGTAAAGGTCTTGGTGTGAACGAAGATGGCCACAAAGAGCATGTCAAGATCCGCTTGAAGGATAACAACTTGGGTGTAGGCGCGACAAAGAAGAATATTGATAATTGGCTTGGCAATACCGATGCATTCTCCAGACTTTTAGCTGATTTGAATTCGCAAAGCAACTCTGAAGCTAGCAGCATGAATGGGGATGAGAGTATTGAAAGCAAGGACAAATCAGAGACCACAAATGTGGAACATTCAGAAGATGGAGAGGATACTAAAAAGAGCAAGAAGAGTAAAGACAAGAAGAAAAAGAGTAGTAAAAAAGACAAAAAGGAAAAGAAAAAGGAATCCAGTAGTCATAGCAGCAAAAAAGATAAAAAAGATAAGAGCAGCAAAAAGAGATCTAGAGAACAAGCCGATGACGATGAAGATAAAGAGTCGAAGAAAAGTAAAAAAGACAAGAAGGATAAGAAGAGCAAAAAGAGTAAAAAGGACAAGGATAATGTATCAACTTCGTCTTCATCGACACCAGCACCTGTCGTCTTAAGAAATGCGTAAGTACATTCTTTAGCTTGTTGGGCATGCCATTGTCTTCATTGTTCACTAAAATTACTTTTCGATAGTGCCCGTGCTAAGTTTTTACGAGCCAAAAAAATGGCATCTGCAGCAGGTGATAAAAGTTTGAATGAGATTTTAGGCATTAAATCAACCACAACCAAATCAACACCAGGATACCAAACAATAGAAACTTCTGAAGCAACATTTATGGCTTCATTTTCCGTGTAGTGATCTTCAAACGATGTTTGTCAATTTTGTCGCATTTTCAAAGTATCTCGTATATTTCTCATTGCTTGTTTAAACAGCTTTCTATTTAATTGATCAAATAAAGAAAATCAATACTCTTCAAGGAGTTCTTTTATGATTTTTGAACGATCAAGCTAAGTTCTCTGGTGCTGTTGCTGCTTTATAAGAAATTCTCTCTCTTATTCTCGCTATGATGTCCTTGCAAACCGACTGCGTGTTTCGAGTTTGTTGGTAATACTCAGCTACTAATGCTTCAGTTTTTGAGTTCTCTGTCAATTCATGAAATAGATCAATAAATTGACGCATTTGTTTAGCTGTAAAATGATGTTGAGAATCTAAAACAGGTAGTGTTGGGTGATCAGATACGCATTTACTTCTGTTAGTTACTATGTTTTCAGAAAGTTTACCTTCTAATATTTGCATAATGTCAACCATTAAGACAGCTTTAAATTGTTTGGGTAGGTATTCATTTCGTATCAAAAGCGCAGAAGACTTTGCGGCATCAGACCACTTCTTTGCAGCTAATTCACCTCTAAAATGATTGTAGTCCAATAGAGCTTTGTAATGATTGCTTTTGGTTTTTAAGTCAAGTTTGATACCATGATATTCCTCATCTGTCACAATACTCTGTAAGGTCCTTCTCTCCAAGTATATATCCAGTAATTGTCGAGCCATTCTATCCAAAGATGGAGTATCTGAAGCTAAGGCATAACGAACGGTTGCCTCATGAATATTGTTGGCTTTTTCGCAACGACGACCTAATTCATAATTAATACGAGCTACGACATTTCGCAAGTGATAGTATTCTGCAGTTTCAAGTATGGATTCCAGGTAGGTGCTGTCTTTCGTTGGTAATGGTGGGTTTCCGAGAAGCTATATATTATCATATAAACACACGGTATCTTGATGGTCAAAACTTATTTTCATATTCCACTTTACCTGTTCAGTCCAATATTCTTTGTTTAGCGAGCAACAGCTGATGTATGTAACGGCTTCGTTCCACATATCAAAATCTTGAGCTAGCATCATTGCGTAAGAGTGGATGCTGTGATAGACTGGGTCCAATAACGGAGATTCCTTTTCTTGATCCTGCTCTGCTAAATCAGTCGGTTGTGCTATAGCAAAATAGGTGCCGTTGGCTATTAAAGCATGTCCGAGATGGGTCTGTAACCAGAAATAATCCCCCATCTCATCTAGTGCATCATCAAATGCACCCATAATCAATGAACTATATATAGGCCAAAAATGCTGCTCTTCTGGCGTAGCTAGATTGTCTTTGGTGTAGGATCCAATATCTTGAGCTAATGAGTTTAATTGCGATACTAAAATTTGTGGTCTGGTAAACAGAATGGTGCCTATAATGCTGTTCAGCCAATCTCGACCACTCTCATGACTCCATTCACGTAAATGTTCTTCGACACCAGCCAAGATACCATACATGGATAGGATTTCGTTATCAATTTTATCTGCATATGTAACCTCCTTAATAAAATTTGATTTGTAGTTCTGGTAATAAGATTGACTATTTTGATGCCATTGCTGCCAAAGAATTAGATATTCAGTAGCATTTTGTTCATATAATCCTGTCTCGTATTGTTCTATAAGCTCAATCAATTTAACGATGTAGGTACTTTTTTTTTCATCAACTTTCTCGATTATACGCTGCAGCAGATCACTTGTTTGATCCAGATCGCCGCGTAGTAAGCGTTTTTTAGCGTGAACACATATATCAAAAACTTCAAGATTCTCTGGGTTTTCTAAATCTGTCATTGGATAAAATTCATCGTACCAATCCTTCAATCGTGTTGCAATATTTGATGATGATTCTGTTGTTGCTGAGAAGTAGAGACATTGAGCCAAATCCCATAAAGGCTCTGTTTTTTCTGTATCGACAAAACTCGATGCTAACTCTACATACTGTCGGAATAAATTATTTATATCTGGTACATTGTCCTCATCAAACACTGTCAATCTATGTGAAT
The DNA here is from genome assembly GCF_025528875.1 of Mycotypha africana. NCBI lineage: Eukaryota > Fungi > Mucoromycota > Mucoromycetes > Mucorales > Mycotyphaceae > Mycotypha > Mycotypha africana. Next base: position 343,845 of record NW_026515735.1, on the reverse strand, counting down.
CAGCTTGCTTTGTGCATATTGAAGCCGTTCTCGCATCATGTATTTTTTTGAAAATTTTGTAAGATTCTTGAAGAAACTAAAAATCACATCAGTAAATCAATCATATTTTTGCTTAAGAGCATCCTGTTTTTCAGCTTTACGTCTTTTTTCGATTCTATCCTCTTTCGTTGTAATGATTTTAAATTCTGCTCGAGTAAGCTAAAATCATCTAAAGCTGATTTCTCTTTTTCGTCCTCTTCTATGTTGCCATCTACTTTGCTTTTCGTTGTGCTATTTTTCGACTCGCTCGCTTTGGCTCTTTCTAATTTCTCATCGAGAATGTTTACTGTTGTATCGTTGATAGTCTAAATTATAAAGACCACCATCATTTATAAGTAAGTTCCAATGCCTGTCTGAAGTGCGGACATTAGAGCATACCTCATCCTTTATGTGCTTCTCTTCTTCCACTTCACCCTGCTTTGTAGGTGGAGGTGGTGGAGGTGTTTGTGCTACCGTTGGTGTAGAAGAGCTGCGGGCACTGTTATCTTTTAATTGCTCAACTTCTTTCTCATTTTCGTCTTCATTATTCTCAGTTACGATTAGAAAATTAGAATCCTACAATTACAACATGTTTGGGTCATTAAGTCTTTCCGACGAGGGCAACTAGTGTATAAATATTTTACTTTGTCTTCCAGTTCAAAGTATCCGAGTGGATTGTTTTGAGACGGTGGAATAGATTTCTTTGTCATATTAAAGAATTTCTTTTCTTGTTATAAAGCTAACAGAAAGAAACAATGAAAAGTATAGAAAATAGAAAAAAAAAAAAAAAAAAAAGAAAACACGAAAAAAAAAAAATAAGGCACAGAGCGTCACGGTTGCATAAATCTTTTTTCCCTTTGTTTGACGAGGCATTCATAATTGGTTTAAACATCAATTTCAAAATTTGTAATTTGAGGCAGATAAGCACAGGCGCTCAGTTCTAACATATATACATCATCAAATACATTTCTCCCATCATATCCGCCTAGAATATATAATCTTGAGTCATGTAAAACAGCTGTATGGTATCCTCTAGGGCTTGGTGCCCCACCATATATCTTTCTCGTCTCCCAACTCATGGTAACTAATTTTGTACATAAAAAAACGTTACATACTGCTCAGTCTGTGACCATCGTTCCATGATCAGGATCCTTTACCTAAATTCAACAGCAAAACTTCATTGGAATATCTTGTTCCATCGTGTCCGCCAATCACAAATACATAAGAACCCACTTGGGTGGCTGAATGGGCTAACCTAGGCACTGCCCGATCCAAATCAATCTGACTCCATCTGTTAGCGACTATGGAAAAAGGTTCGATGTCAATAGAGGCATCACAAACTGAAGAATTATTCTTTTTTTTTTTTCCCCTTTATATTTTACCTAAATCCAATACATAAACATCGCTAAAGCATTCATGACCATCACTTCCTCCATAAATAATCAATTTATCCTTTACTAAGTTACTTGTATGATATCCTCTGGCAATAGGTGGAGTCCCCTCTGGTGTCAACCTTGTCCATTTTGGCACTTGCTGCTGCTGCTGCTGCTGCTGCTGCTGCTGCTGTGATAGCTGTGACTGCTGGTATACCTGTTGCTGTTGCTGTTGTGGTGATGTAGTAGAGGAAGCTGTAGTTGAAGGGGACGGTTCCAGGCATGATAAATCCAGCATGTGCACATCCGCCAGCGCACGTGCACCGTCCCCACCACCTACGATAATGATTTTCTTGTTCCAAATACAAGTAGTATGCGCTCGTCGTGGAGAGGGTGGTTCACCCTCCGTCTTGGGCTTAGACCATGTCAAGGTATCAATATCCAGTACATACAGATCATTAAAATAGTTGGGTCCGTCACCACCACCAAACACAAAAAGACTATAGGACTTTTTACCATTGCCTAAATCGCGTTCAACTGTGGTACAAGAATGAGCACGACAAGGAGGAGGGATTTGGCCGGATGTTTTAGGTTTAGACCAAGTGAGAGTATCCATATCCAGAATATAAAGCGTATTAAAACAAGCTTTCATATCACATCCTCCAAACACGTATAAATATTCACCGATCAAATTGGCAGAGTGTGCACGTAAGGGACGAGACGGGGATCGGCCGTAAGTGAGGGCTCTGGACCAATACATACCAGCAGCGGGGGCTGGTGGGACATTAGGGCTCACACTGAGTTCAACAGCGGCTGCCATTTGGTCTGTCATATGCACAGGGCGTTTTGGCAGTTTTTGATGTTGATGATGGTGGTGATGATGCTGTTGCTGTTGCTGTGAGGTATGATGAGGACGCTGGGCTTGAGACACCGTTGTTGTTGGGTGATGCTGTGAGTTATTATTACGCTGCTGCTTATAGTGTTGCTGTGGGTGATAGTCATTAGGATGAATTCTATTATTATTGGCTGTATTAATGGTATTACTAAAATTGGTATGATGTGATGCAGTGTTATTGCTAATACCGCTATCGTTTATATTTTGGCTGGTATGGGTAGAAGTGGGGTTGAATGAATTAGCCATATGCTTATTACTGTTTCTATCCAAGGTAGAAGAATAATAAGGCCCTATAGCAGAAAGCAGAAGCAAAAAAATGGGTCAACTCATTGACAAAATACGATCAGCATTCGCAACATACCAGTAGGCGTCGGTGGTGGTGGTGGCATTGAGGTATCTATATATTTATGTCCTGTTGGTGAGTTAGATGAAGAGTGCGCTACTGATAGATCCAATTGATGATAATTGTTATCGTTTAAGGGGAGATCTTGTTCGGGTGGTAACGTGGGTGATTCAGGACGTTCGAAACTAAATAGAGAAAAAGAAGGTTCGAAACTTACTTTGTGTATATTAAAGCATTCATTCATTCAATAATCATTACCTCTCCACTGATGTGAGCGTACTACTAGGGTTCATTGAAGCTGAGAACGAAGAGGGTGAGTTTAACGTATTTGCCCTGGAAATGCCTTGTTGCTGTTGTTGTGATGGTTGAGGAAAATGAGGTTGCTGCTCATTAGTACTAACAAAGTCGTTATTCTGTGGACGGATTTCTTTAGAAGATGCGTCATAAACTTGACTCATCCAAGCAATGGGAGCTGTTGGCTGAGGAGCTTTCTGCCTTTCAGACATTGAAAGAGACTAGCAAGGAGAGAAAGAGAGAGCGGGGGTGCGGAAGAGGAAGGGAAAAGTAATGTGAAAGAAAAAGATAGAAAAAGAACTTTGAACAAGTCGAGAATAAGGAGGAGAAGGAAGGAAACAACAGCAGGGCAGAACCAAAAAGCTAACTTAGTGGAACTTCAACCTCCAAATCAGGTTATGTCTTTGGGAAAAAAAAAAAAGCAAAACCTTAGATCAGGAAAATACAATTTTCAAAGAAAAGGTAAAGGTGACGACGACCATGACGAAAATCACTCCGCGTTTTTTCAGCAAGTTTCTTCTCATTTCCAAAATGTTCAAGATTCCTTCCTTCATTAATCATCAGCAATATGAATAACACTTCTTTGAATAAAAAGACCGATCAAGGACAGATAACAATTTTACGTATTAAGCGTAAAAGAACAGAAGAGCCTTTGGATGCTTTACGTAAATGTTGAGGCCTCAATGAGTTTTGTTTTTTTTTTTTTGAAGATTTTATTGCTTTTTGATCTTTGACGTTAATTTATGCATTTGTAAACCATACCTACCTAAGTCGTGCACCAAGAAAACGAAAAACGTGTAAAAAAGAATGTAGAAAAAGGCAATAAGTCCAGTGAATTGAAAAGTAAGAAATGGTCATGAGTAACTTTGCTACAACAAAGCGATGTTGTTTCTTACGTTTGTCTATACAACATTATTGCTCGTTCAGTTTCCGGTGCAGCTTTCCCCACACTATTTAGACTTGCTGAGACAGTAGAAGAAAAGAGTTTTGCTAATATAGACGAAGCCAAGAAGTTGAAGGACCGTATCATGTCTAGACGTATGCAACCTGGAACAAGTCGACCACAGACGCCCATTTCACTTGAAGATAGAAAAGACCGTTTGGTGCAGAAACAAAAGGTTGAACCATATAAACAGGGTTAAAGCCAATCATTCCCACTGATATTTTCTGGATTACATATCTACAGGAAGCATCAACAAAAGCTAGATACAGACTCATTAATCAAAACAGAGCAAAAGCAGCAGCGCAAGAAAATGCGCCACCTGTGTATGGTTTGTTATAAGCGTAGTTTTAGAGAATGACCTCCTTCATGCTAACACATCGTTACTCATATAGTGTACGCAGTGCAGCTGAAGTCGCTGCAACGGACCTTTTCAATATGTTTGAAGCTGTAAAAGATGAAGATAAAAAGGCATCGAAACCGAAAGTTAAGTAAGTTGTCTTTTACTTTTAAGTTTGCTCGTGTCTATGAATATACTAAAGGTTGCTGGGTACATGTAGCATCATGTTAGATGACGATATTGAAGACCCCGATGATATAATGTGCAACTTTATTCCTATGATCAAAGAATATTTGACCTGCAAGTATAATGCATTGGGTTTCTTAAGCATCAATATATTTAGCTCAAACTGATTTGCTCAAAATTGTATAGTGCAAGACAAAAATCAACCACAAGAGGAAAACGAAGACGACTATGTTTACGATGTTTATTACAAAGACGACGCGGAAATATTGAGTCAACAGAGCATTAACTCAATGAATGTGGGTTCACTTGTTTGGTTTGACGATGAATCTGAATACATCGACGACAGCGATTCTAATAGTGAATTGGGTGATGAGTTAGATGAGGACTCGAATGGTAAGCGGGTTGGCTTGAAAAAAGAATGGATTGTCAGATGTTAATAGTTTCTGTTGGCTCTTTAGCCGAGGATTATTACCAAAACGATTATCCTGAGGAGGAAGATAGTGATGAATTTGAGGATGGTAAGAGGAAAAGGTATAATTTTGTTCATCAAGACTACGTTGAATTAAGCATATCACGCTACATTAATCTTTAGATTATGGGTACGAAGTCGTTTCGAGCGAAGATGACGAAGATTATACATTGTAAGAAGAAAATATAATCCATACAAACACAGAGTAACACTGCAGATACAATTTTGAGTTTTTTTTTTATTGTCCAATGAGCCGACAGGCATAAAAAATCTGACATGGAAAGGTACCAAAGATAAATAAAGTATACATTCATTTAATCCTTTCAATCTAAGCTTTTTGATGAATTTACACTGCTACGATGAATAACACTGAAAACAGCCATTTTAAGAAAGTGAGTTGTTATTGCAACTATAATTTAATGTATTTACTTGGAATGTTAAAGCAAATGTGTAGAATCTACCAAAATCAATACCACCTCCACCGTCTTTTGACAGTGCACCTTCATTTAGTACAGGCAGTATATCCATACCTTCATTTTCAAGTGCTCCAGACATTTCATCCACAGTTATACCGCATCAACGACAAGGTAATAATTAGTATATTATACAGTGTTAACGCCAATTTGACTTGCGGACTCAACGCCGAATGATTTACAATATTTAACATCTTGTAGATCGCAAGCAAAACGACATTGGGAGAAAACGTGAAGACACAAAAAGCAACGATAGAACTTCAAGAAAGCATAGGGAAAGTTCAATTCAACGGAATGAGGACGATTATCGCGGCAGCGACCATCGCCGTCGTCATCGTCGTTCTTACTCACCTTCTCACCATCGCAGTGATCATAGACATTCACGCTCTTCTCCGAACTCTCGTCATTCACAGAAGAAGCGATCGAAATCGCCCTCACACCGGCATCGTATAAGCAGTAAAAGGAGGTCAGAAAGCTCAAGAGACAAAGATGCGAAAAGGAGAAGAAGGTCGTCTTCTCTTTCCTCCTCGTCTTCAGAAGAGTCAGAAGTTCACACAGGGACTTTGGATACTGGCATCAGTTTCGTTATGGATACGAGTGGTGATCCGGATAATTTGGTTTATGGAAAAAATCATGCCTACTCAGTGCCATCCTTTCACAGAGCGAGAAGAGGAAGAATTTTGGGGTTACCACCCAACATCAGAATTGATCCTACACAACCGCCGAAATCAGGAGAAATTGCTATCATAGATTTGAGCGAAAACAAGGTAAGATAGACACATAGTGGGCGCTTGGCTCAAGTTTTTCTCTGATGACCTCCTCTGAATGTATATCTCGCCTATTTTAGAGATCGGCAACATCTAATTATGCGTGGAAAGAACTTGATAAGGATTTCAAAAGGATACGAATTCGTCCCAAAAAAGAGGATAAAGACTTGTTCGCTGAACACGCCAATGTAATAAATCTAGAAGATACTGACTCGCAAAAATCATCAAAAGTGCGACAGGAGCATCAATTAATTGATTATGACTTGTATGACACTGGAGTGGATTATAGATCTATAGAAGGGAACAAAGTAAAGCCCTCAGCCCAGTCGTCAGAAGAAGCAGGGGAGGAGGAAGATGAGGAAGGTGAAAGTTTTAATGAATACATTCGGCGGCGCACCATTGAATTTAACCGACAGCTCGACCGGGAACCCGAAAACGTACAGCTCTGGCTTGATTTTATTCGATTTCAGGATGAAGCTGTTAGAGGGTTGGATTCGAACATTTTTGAGAAGAGTACAACTAGTAGCAATAGCAGTAAGCGAGCTAGTTTGAACGAAGTGAAATTAAGTATTTTTGAAAAAGCACTAGAGCACAACCCTGAAAGTGAACAATTGATCCTCGCCTATTTGGAATGTGGAGCAGAGACTTGGGAAACATTACCTTTACTGCAGATGTGGGACAAGTATCTTAAACGACTCCCTGATTCCATCCAGTTATGGTCAAGCTACATCAATTTACGCCAAACTAATTTTGCCAGCTTTACGTTTACGCAATGTGTCAATGTATTTGAAGACGCTTTATCCATCCTAATGAGACAGGCAAAGAAAACAGAGGAAGTAGACAGACGTGCAGACATTGAATCCCTTATGGTATATATTTTACTGCGCGCTTGTTTGTTTATGAAACAATGTGGTTATCAAGAAAGGGCGTTCTCTGTAATTCAAGCCTCTATTGAATTCAATTTATACCAGCCTTCGATCTATAAGACTATCACACATGAGCACGCAGAAAAAGTGAGTGCCTTCGTTGAATTTTGGGACAGTGAAGTTTTACGTTTTGGCGAAAAGGGAGCTCAAGGCTGGCATGAATATTATCGTGCTGTTAATAATGATGACCAAATCCCAGAGCCTAATATAGATATGAACGACAATAATACCAACATCGAAGACGAAGAGGATGAATTCATAAATCTGCGAGATTGGTTGGTCGCTGAAACGAACAATGAATCAAACCGGCGTCTACCTCTCCGTATGGTACAAGCTGATGATGAACTGCTTGGCACTGATCCTTTCCGTGTGCCCCTCTCAGACGATGTCAAAAACTTTCTGTTTGATGTAACCACAGCAGAAGCGCGTCAGAGTTTGATTTATAGCGTGCTAGTATTTCTAGGTCTGCCGTACACACCACCGGAAATAGGTAGCAATACGCATTTCTTCACAGACACCTTCACCCGCAATGATATCTCGTTAGACCATTTTTGGCCGGTCAAAAATCATTCCCTAGAACAAATTGTTTGGTATGTGGCAGGTGTTCCTATGAGATCGGAAAATACTGTGCAACAGACCAATACGTACGATATACCCAGTTCGTATCCAGTAGGCATATCTGAAATGTTTGCCAAATATGGCGAATGGTTCAGATGCTCTGGAAGGGAGAATATCCGTTATGAGGAAGATATAAAGTTTACAAGGTAAGGATGTGGTCACTTTTAAAAGAGGAGGAAGCCCTTTCGTCTAATTTTGGCTATGCATGTTATAGGGAGGTTTTCCAGCAATTACTGGTTGTTGAAAACTCTGATCACTTAAGGATATGTTATTTAGCATTTGAAGCCAGTTGCGGACATAAACTGTAAGCTATTCTTCTTGCGAGTACTAGTTAGTGTACATATTTTCTCAACATGATCAATTTTTTTCTCTAGGGGTCGAAAATTGGCGAAAAAGTTACTGAAGGAACATAGCACAAACTTAGCGTTATGGAATGCATACGCTTGTATGGAAAAAGGTTATGGACGGATTGAAGAGGTAAGACTAGGATTACGTCTACAACATGCGTAGGAAGGGATTTACTGAATTATTTTTATTCATGGTCTAGGCTCGAAAAGTATATCTTGCAGCTATAGCTATGTCTCACAAACAGGAATCGCAACAATTATATATACCCTTGCTGTATTATATGCTAGCAAGGCTGGAGTTTGACAGTAATCGACCTCATGAAGCACTGAAAGTCCTTACCAGCATTTCCGGCGATCAAGCATATGGTAGATGACGTATTTCACTATGATTTCATAGGTGGAGATGGTACCTAACCATTTTTGTCTGTATTGTTTGAATAGATGCAAACTCACCACCAGTAACTGTACCTGTCGTACTTCGAACAAAAGAGGTAAGAAGTTTTGAAAATCAAGGGGCTTCTCTGCACTTTTATGATGCTGATTTCTTTTTTGGTGGTGCAAAGTATTTCTTGCAAAAATTAGCTCATGTGTCGACAATAGCAGTCAATTATGCAGAGAGAGAAGCAGCGATCAATTTTACACGATGCTATGCCTTATTTGAGTATTTGTCTGGTGGGCTTGACAGTGCATGTTTAATTTACGAGCATGCATTAAAGTACTTGGTCGAATCTAAAGCAGAGAAAGGATATGAGTCAGAAATGATATGGATTGACTATGCTACACTTGTATATCAACATGCTAGAAATGTTACTATCAAAAGCGGTAATAGCGGTGATGATCTATACAAACCCAGTAGACTACGTCAGTTAATGGAAAGGGCTCTTGCTCTATTTCCAAACAATACCATCTTTCTGTCATTTTACATCTGGAACGAGTCAAGAACAAAAATATACAATCGTGTTCAACAGCTTTTAAGCAATGCATTACATAGGTAAAAAATACGAACTACTTTCAGTATAGGAACCTTTCACCTCATCAGCTTGCATTTTTTGCTAAATCTAGGGATTCAAATATTGTTCTGTATCTATCGGCCATATTTAGTGAGCTACATCGTTATAAGCCATATCAAGTGAATTCAGTAAGAGACCTCTTTGAACGATCTGTGGAGGATTCAAAGTAAGTGATAGGTTATAATGGCCGACGTAACGAGCTTCACACTAATAAATTGCTTTTATTGTTAGAACAAGAGCTTCCGTTGTATTGTGGAAACTATATATCCAATTTGAGATGCTGCAGAACAATAAAGAAAGGGCCAAAACTCTATTTTATAGGGCGGTGAGAGAATGCCCTTGGTCCAAAGGTAAACCACCATTGGTTACATAATGTTTATGCAACCTTGATACTGACATGCATTATCTATTGCAGAGTTATATTTGCAAGGCATAGAGCTATTTGAAAGCACGATGGATACCAGAGAAACGAACGAACTTGTCAACGTCATGATGGAGAAGGAGATACGTATCAGAATACCCATTGATGAACACTTGTTGGAATAAGAAATGTTGTCAATGAGTGACATGTTTCCATTGTTGAAACAAGCTGATGAATAAGGAGTTGGTCAAATACAATGAAAAGCATGTGGCATAATAATGGAAATGATGGCTTTTTTTAATGGTGATTTGATATTTTGTTTGCACTTTCTTTTTAAGCTTTTACCTTTGGCTTTATTTCATGTACATTTCTCTGTTCTTTTTATTTCTATCCTATTTATACAATTGGTAATAATATTCAGTAATGAAACGTAGAAACACGATCAACGCTCTTCATGATTCTTGGCCTATGTGTCCTTATTATTATACTTTTAACAATGGTAGTTATGATGATGTGTTCTTATTTCAGCATGATATTCGAACGCATCGACAACTTCGACGTCCGTCGTTATTGAGCCGACGAAGAGTTAGGAGCCAGATAAGTGGTAACAATTCTTGCTTATGGTCGTCCAAAAGGAAAAGAAACAGTCGCATCAACCCTGAACCACATCAAACGGACTGCGATATGCAGCAACATTCATTTAGAAAGTGTAAACGCATTCATCTTTCACAGCAATTCTGCAACAGCCTATCTTCTGCTGTTTCCGCGAAGGAACAAGTAGATAATAGTGCCTGTGAAATTCATAGCGAATCCAGCTCTATCTACGATGAAACGCACAATAACACAACCCAGGATAGACAATTAACTCTGCAATTGAACAATGAGCAATTTGACAATAAGCTACAATACTATAAACATTATTTTTCATTACCCCATTCCAGGAGAGAGAAACGACAGACTTTAGCAAATGTCATATCTTGCCTTTCAAGAAACAATAGCATTACAACGAACGTTAGCAGCAATAGCAGGGTTTTGCCCATTGCGATTAATCATAGTCTGTCCCAACAATTATTGCCAGACGAAGAACTACAAACAAAATGGGAAAGTATTAGACAATATAAGCATTTAAAACCTTCATTGCCTATATTGGATAATGAAAAAACATTACAACAATCAAATTCTCAAACAGATCCGTCATTTGAAATTTCTGAGTACAGCCATAATAAACGAGCCTCATCATCCTACAGCCATTTATTAACTACTTATACAAGCACTCATAATCCTTATGACAACAATAGTAATGGAAACACTCAGCATGCTTCTGTCTGGCTACTATCGAATAGTGATCATGAAGGCCATGTACCTACTAATATGCTGGAAGTCAACTCATCACCCACTGCAACCAATACACTAACAACCACCTTGCATGGAAATGATAGTAGTAGAGCTAGTCATCAATCTTCTAGGAATATCTCCGAGTTTACTGCTGTTACAGCAAACAAAGGACAGCTTCCATATAAGACAGATACAAAAGAGCAAAGCCGATATAGTCATGCTTCTGAAAAAAGCCGAGAGTATCAATTCCATAGCGATCATCCTATCACTTTAGACAGTAATAGTGATGAAAACCCGGATGATATTCTTATGTTCCCCATAGATGATGCATCCACTAACAATACTTCCAATATTCCTTTTCAATCTTCGTCATCCTCGACTACGACTTCCTCAACCAGTTCTCATACTTCCTCGTTACCTCCGCGCATCTCGAACTATCCTCAGAAAATGATAAGCACAGCGAGTTTCCAGACATCGCTTGAAAACCGCCACATTACTATTGTAGATCCTACAACAACAGTAACTGTGCAGCACTCCAACCATCACGAGCTCAGTGTTACCGCAGTAACAGCTATACCTACTGGTGAAAAGTTTTTACACTTAGAAGAAATAGCCATGGTCGATTTGTTCCAACGGAAGACAGCACGCGTTGATATGCTTTTACTATTGTTCGGCTTTTTGTTTTTCCCCTTGTGGTGGTATGGCTCTTGGCGATTTTTTATGCATACCGAATATAAACAAAAAACTGCAGCTAAACACTTACAATTGATAAACTGCTTCATGAGCCTTGTAAGTCTTTTACTCTTGGGTTTAATGATCGGTTTAGTGACAGTCTGGGCTTGATGGACGATGGGATTTGCAGACATTTCCGACTCGTAAGACAAAAACTCCCACGATAATCTTTCCAAACATGATCCTGCCGTCATCTATTTTTATTTCATTTTTTGCTGGTGTATCCCTCTTTCTTTCTTTTTTTGTTCTTGTCCTTGATTTGTATAAATAAAAAATAAGTATCCTTACAGTACCATGCGTCTCCTTTCTCCTTTCAATTTGCAGAATTTAGGTAGACCAATTTTGTACAAATACCAGGTTATTATCGATGTTTTGCCATTTTCCGAAGCAATGAAAGCTGTTCTATGCTAATATCCATTGACACAGGTCTCCTCCCTTATGGTGCGCAAGTATAGTACGCCTATAGCCTCGCGGTTTGTCAAGATTGTTGAAGTAGGCCCTCGGGATGGCTTACAAAATGAAAAAGCTCTCGTCCCTGCAAAAGTGAAAATTGAGTTGATTGAACGTTTAGCCAATAATGGCTTACCTGTTGTGGAAACCACCAGTTTTGTAAGTCCTAAATGGGTGCCTCAGGTAAATCAAAGAAATAGCTCTCGCTTCAATGGAGAGTATTTTGAATCAAGATTAGAAAAGATCGATATATTTTTAAAAGGAAATTGCTGTTGTGCACGAAATAGATGGGTGATAATAGGGAAGTCTTGACATCTGTCGAAAAGCAACCAAACGTTTCTTACCCTGTATTGACCCCTAATTTGAAAGGTTTGGACGCGGCTGTAGCCGCTGGAGCTGAAGAGGTGGCTTTATTTACAGGCGCGACAGATACATTCAACATGAAGAACACAAATTGTTCAACGGCTGAATCAGTGAAGAGGGCCAAAGAAATTTTAGAAAAAGCATTGGAGCAAAAACTCAAAGTGAGAGGGTAAAGGAATATGGAAGAAACGCTATGACTCTGTTATCAGGCCCTTAAAATTGTATCATTTGGTTTATCTCTTAGATACCTTTCTTGCGTTTTAGGCTGTCCTTATGAGGGTGCTGTTAAGCCTGAAAAGGTTGCAGAATTAGCAAAGGAGTTATATGACGCAGGTTGTTATGAAATTAGTTTAGGGGATACCATTGGCGTTGGTACAGCAGGTTCTATGGCCAAATTGTTAGATCACGTATTAAAAGTCGTACCTATCGAAGCAGTAGCAGTTCATTGCCATGATACCTATGGACAAGCTTTGGCCAACATACTGAAAGCTTTGGAGGTAATTTTCATTTATGCGTAATTAAGCCTAATAGAGCTATTCCTTGATTTGTTAAATGAACATTCATCCTTCAATTAGTACGGCATACGTGTAGTAGATAGTTCTGTTGCTGGTTTAGGTGGTTGTCCTTATGCACCTGGAGCAAAGGGTAATGTAGCTACTGAGGATGTTGTTTATATGCTGAACGGCATGGGATTCGAGACAGGTGTCGATTTGAATGCTCTTGTAGAAACAGGCGAATGGATTTCACAACAGCTAGGCAGACCCACTAGCTCAAGAGCCGGTGCAGCCTTAATGGTTGCTAAAAAACGTCGTGACGAATTAGCAAAAGCTGCACAGCTGGCATCAAATAAAGCATCCAAGCTGTGATTGCCTATTCATTATTCCCTGTTTAATGACTTGTACATATTTCCTACATTCATATGGGGTAACGCAAAATTAATTGTAACAACAGTACAAACAAATTGACTTACAGTTCATTCAGAGTTTCTTTGAGTTGTTTTTTCTTCATTAAGTTTTTGTTCAGGATAACTATTTGACAGTTGCTACTCCTGTGGTAACAGTATTATGACATTTGTCAATTGCTTTTTGGAGCCTGCTTTGGCAAATCCTCACATGAAGTGAAACTACATACTGTATATCTACAAAAATCCATTATAGTAATAGCATGCTACAAAGCAAATATTGAGTCTCATTTTTTCTTTTTCGAAAGTTATGCAATATAATGTCAGGCAAAAACCCATTCTCTCATATGAAGACATAAATTCTTTACAGCCTGCCACTCAATAAAAAAGTAGAATTGCATTGACTTCCCGACAAAATAGATACTTCAAAATTTGTCGATAAGCTTTCCTCATGAATAGCGATCAAACAGCATCTTTGAACAGAAAGCGATCAACTGAGCTTAATTCCCCGGAAATGAGTAAACAATGTATATAGATCTATAGTTCAGTTTCCTCAGTTTAGAAATATCATCAGCTAAACGATTGTTTATGTCTCTGTTAGTTATTGATCAAAAGAGATTGAAAGAGAACGAATCTACCGCTGAAGGGCCAAAACTCACAGCGAAACAAAAGAAAAAAGCAACTCGAGCGCGGAAACTTGGTCTACCTTATGCAATTAAGGAGGAGGATGTGGTATATAAATGGAAAATCCGATATACTTGAGACTGAGATACAGTTATATGCTCACTATGATATGTCACAATACAATAGATCGTTTATCCAAAAATATTTTTCAAACAATTCAATGATTTTGCAACTATGAAAGATGTTCGTAATATGATGTTGACTGCTCTAGAACCTAAAGGAAAGCAAGCTCGCTTAGCCGAAATACCAGATTTCCCAGGTGTTACACCTGTACGAAAGGCAATCATTATAGATGTACCTATATTGGATCCTACTAGCTTACAAGTGCCCATAAATACTCGTTATATCTCGAAAGCAACAACTCCCGATATTTATCAGCAATTAAAAGCCAACCGATTGCTCGCACAATATTTTCAGCAAAGACCTGACGACGACGAAAATAACATCTTCGGCATCGTTTGTGCAGCGGGATTCGATCAGTATAAACGTGTTCATGACCGATTTTGGGATTTATTGGAGGTCCCTTTATCTAAAGGCGAACTCAAGAAAAAGCGGGAAGAAGAGGATAAAGAGCCTGATCCAAGTAAAGCCATTCACCCTGAGGCTTTGATCATGACAAAAGAGTTACTGGTAGCAGAGGATTTTCCTATACATAGCAGCATGGATGCAGACAGTGTTTTAGAAGATGGCTGGGTTGATACTTTACAAGGAAAAGGTTCAGAAACCAAGAGACTAGTTGCCCTAGATTGCGAAATGGTTAGTAGTGAGAGGATATGTACATTTGTTCGCTGAACATTTTTCAAAGTTGCTCATTGTTTGGTTGATAGTGTAAAACTGTCAACGGTTATGCTGTGACAAGAGTGGCACTTATTGATAGAGGTACAATATTTACAGTTTAAAAGGAAAAAAGAGAGAATTAATTGACTCCTAAAATACATGCGGATTAGAAAAGAAGGTTTTGATCAATGAATTGGTGAAGCCTACCGAAGAAATTACGGATTATGTTACGCATATCAGCGGTGTAGATGAGGCATCACTAAAAAATGTAAAAACTACTTTGGCCGATATGCAAAAAAAATTACTCACCTTCATTGACAGCGACACAATACTTGTCGGCCATGGGTTAGTCAACGATTTGAAATGCTTGAAAATGCGACATCCATTCATCATTGATACCTCAGTTATATATCATCATAAAAATGGTCCACCCTATAAACCCTCCCTTCGAGACTTAACAACTCGATATCTCAAACGTACAATTCAAGTGAGAGATGAGGATAAGCGCCCTGGAGACGTCAAAGGACATGATCCTTGTGAGGATGCTATAGCCAGTTTAGAGCTGTTAGAACGAAAACTTCGTTACGGTCTTAGTTATGGCTTTACAGGACTGTCACAAGTAGAAACCATTTTAGATTATCTACATCGTGCAAATCAACATGGTGCAGTTATAGAGCATAATGCAGATTTGAGCGTAATGATGAAGTCCAAGCTGTCAGAAAACAATAAAGATTATTATTGTTCTGTGGATAGTGATGAAGCAGTTGCTGAGAAAACAATTATGTTGCATAAAGACAGAGAAGTGATTATTGCACGATTTGATTTGCCGCAAGAGACAGAAGAGGAGAAGCAATGCTTCTTTCTGAAACTATTTGAGCAAATTTACCACAATATGGAAGATAATACGGCATATTGCATTACAACCGGAAATAGGAAGGACAAGAAGCGTGAAGGGTATGATACTTTTTAAATTAGACAATAGAATAGGTCTGAGGCTTACTTAATCTTATATCGTAGGCTTCGCGATAAGCGAGTGACATACAAAAAGCGCTTAAAGAGGGACGGTTTGCAGGATATCCCAATGGGAGATCGCTGGACGTTAGAGGACGAGGAAGAATTGATGAATATCTCCGAAGCAACACGCCGTGGGCTTGTATTTGCATCGGTCAAAACACCAGTAGTATAGCTAAATTATAACATTTGAACAATAAATGTTTTTCTATACCGTTCATCAGCAGAGTGGATCTTTTATCATCCGATCTAGGGTTAATCGATCCTAAGAGATAGGGAAGTTCCGTTTAATTAAAGTGTCCGACTCTTTTTGGGCCGCATTTTCTCCTTTATTAGGCTGCTGTATTATATTATAATTAAAACACTACTTAATTGAATGTAATGAAGGGTTACAGAGTGCATAATGTAATCCAATTATTTTTGGTCCTCTTCAAATATATGAATGAGTTCTCTTGTTAGCATTAGAAGGCAACAAGTACACTTGAACTGACAGACCATTACGAGGGGGAGAATGAAGAGGACTAGTCGTACTGCTAATATCTACAAGCAGGAACTGTTGTTCTTTGTTTTAAGTTGGCGAAGGTGATGTTGTTGTCCAGGTTGATCATGTGATAAACGAACATAAACTTCAGAGATGAACGAAGTAATTCCGATTCAAGCATACAGACAGGGATAATGATATATTGTAGCTTTTGACGTATATAAACATCTTCTTACACAAACAATTGAGCCAGATATCCACGCCTTCCGATAAAGTCATAGTACAAAATAGTGTTGTCTGTTGAGTCAGTCATTAAGTTAACCTGGTTATGAATGCAGCTGTTAATTCTGACATTTTTGCTTTGCTAATGATTCACTAAGTTGTCTTGTGCTGCTGCTTAACTCAATGTTTAATAGCTCGTCATTTTGACTTCCAATCATCAACGTGTCTTATCTTCTTCCAAATAGTCGTTAAAATAGCCATTCGTTTGGTCTGTGATATTTGAGGTTTATTTTGTAGTTGTGAATGCGACTTATAATTGATGAAAACTGTAAGGTGAAATGAGTCTCCTTAGTCCTTTTATTAAACACTGAAAATCAGAGAGAGGAGCGTTCGTGGCGAACTGAAAGTTTGTATTTGACAACACAAGAAAGAAGGAAAGGAATACTCGTACCTTAATTTATCAACCAGTAGGAATACAGCATGATGTATACGTATGTCTTTAGAGTACAAGGTGACGTGTACAAATGTTATTATAATTTTATGATCATAATAACGTGTCTAGTATTTGAAGGTGTGTCTAATTCGTGTTTATATATTATAGGAGGTATAGAAATACCACATAGGAGCTCCCAAGGGTTCGGCTGTTCGCTGAGTAAAGTGGTAAGTGAGTTGGGTTAAGTACGTCGTGAGACAGTACGGTTCCTATCTACTAACGGAATTAGTAGCAGTCAAAAACCTGCGTTAAGTACAAAAGAACTAAGGTGGATGAACCTCTGGAGTCTTGAAGACCAGCAGTGAAGTATGTTATTTAATGTGATGACCGGCACAAAATCTTACGATTAGGCATATTCAGTGCAAAGATGTTAAATAGGATTCCTTTCGTACTCCAAAGGCATACATTAGTCATATTAAGTAATGCAAAGGCCTGCACTATTGTTGACTGTACAAAAACAATTTTGCTACTCACACTAGGTGTATAGACATACAAAGCTTAATTAGTTTCCCTCAAAATTGCTGTATCTAACACTTCTAATGGTGACAACTCTGGTTGTATGAGCGAACTTGGCAATTTAAATAAAGATACAGCAGCAATATAAATGCATTCAGATGGGAAGCCTTTGCAGACAAGATCTTACACTTACTCAGTGCCAAAGAGTTGAGACGAATTGAAGTAAGAGCTTCATAAGTTTCAATTGCAATAGTTTGTTGGAATTTGTATTATTTATTATAGTAATTTGCTATGCTTGGATCAATAAGTAATATGTTCAAAAGATTTTACAGGTGAACATCACGTTAAACGTGTGCTGCAACGAAGCAAAAGTAAACTTTGACCATTGATGACTAAGAGACTTTACTTAATCGAGCTACTTGAGCAACAGTTGGCGGCTTGCTTAGATTCCTAGCATCCTTATCTTTGGTTAAAAACTTTTGTAGCATAGGATAATTTTCATCCGTCGAGTTCCTTCTTTCATCCTACATTTTGACATCGGACGGTTTAATAGTTAATTCTTCAGGGCTTGTAGTCTACCATATAAAAACTTACCTTTCTTTTGTGTTTATTAAAAGAGGCAGATTTCGATGAAGATCGAAAATCATTTTCTATGGGTTTAGTATAATCATATGGCAAGAACTTCTCTTCTAGGATCTTCTTTTCTTCCATAATTTCAAATGTATATTGATCTGCATTCATCGAGTCTCTTTTATTGCCTGCTGAGGTTTTCTTCCTAACCTTAAGTGGATTTTCTTCTAGCAGAACCTCTTCTAATTCGTGTGTGGGATCAAAATTTGATTTTTTTTCCTATTTGAAGAGAAATGGTCAGCATAATTAAGTTGAATAAGCTTCAGTTCTTTCATAGCGCACGCTAAAGACCTACATCTGGGATAAACGGTGCACCGACTGATTTTGATGCTAAAATGTCCCAGCATATATCCTTCATCCATGGATGTTTTTTCAATCTCCTGAAACCTGCATCCCCTACTCCAAGTCTTTTGTGAATGTCTCTCGTCAAAAGCTCTCTAACAAAATTTACAGCTTCAGGAGATATTTTAGGTTCTTTTGGGAATTCAACGGGATCTGACAGTATTGCTTTTTGTAAGTCTTCGTTAGACTTTGCTTGGAATGGCCTCTAAAATCAAAGAAAAAATAACGTTTTTTGTTTATTTGACGCTGTTGTTTCAACCTATATTTTTTTAAGTGACATTTTACTATTTTATGGGACGATGAACTGTACCTGACCAAATAAAAGTTCGTAAATGACGATCCCGAGTGACCACCAATCCGTCGAAAATGAGTAGCCTTGCTTTTTCAGTATTTCGGGGGAAATATATGCAAGACTGCCCGCTATAGAGGTCAGAGGCTTTGTTCTCCTTTGATTCAACTGCACGGCTATATTGAAATCGGATAGATGCGCATGGCCTTTTTCGTCCAACAGTATGTTATCAGGCTTCAAATCTCTAATTGAGTATTGTGTTTTTGTGGTTAATTTGATGGCTCAATACAGAGTGACTAGACAATTGTTCTCATTTTTGCTATATGTGATAAGAAGCAAAAGCATAGTATTACCTATGAATGATATTCCTGCTATGTAAGTAATTCAAACTCAAGGCTATCTCTGCTGCATAAAATCGAACATATTCTTCAGGTAGAAGACCCAGTCTATCCAAGTGAAATCGTAGATCGCCACCGAGCATTAAATCAAGTATCATGAATAGATTTTCATCATCTTGAAAAGCGTATCGTAAGTTGACAATAAGATTAAAATTGATTTTCTCGAGAAGGCGTCTTTCTGAGATGATGTTGTCCATTGCATTCATCTGTATACATTTATCCTTATTGATATACTTCAAAGCAAACAATCTTTTGTTTCCTTTGTGTTGTACAACTCGAACTTTCCCAAACGCCCCTTTGCCAACCGATCGTAAAAGTACAAAGTGTGATAATTCAACTATATAATCAATGCACTCAGTATATTTTGCTACAGCCATTCTTGACACAAGTACAAGAGTTACGCCACAATCTTTCCTTAGTAACTGTACCTTCACTCAACAGATCGACAGGTTCTTCTTTACAACAAACGAGTCCCATACTTTTTGCTTTACGAAGAAGAGAATGAAAGGAGCTGAGGTAAAGGAAGAAAAGAATAAGAAAGAGCGAAATAAAGTAAGGTCCAAAGATTTAAGGAGTCTTGAAGAGAAAAAAAGTTAGTATACTGCTAGATTTCAAACAATTTACACAAAACGGAAGTATGGAATCCATGAGCAAAGGGTCAACATGAAAAATCTTAAAGGCTATTAGTTGTTCATTTCTTCTTCTTTTCCTTTACAGACAATATGGCATCATTGTGAATCAATTGATAGATACGGATATAAGCTTTCTCTGATAGATCATTGATTTAAAAGCATTGAGCATTTTCTACTGTAATCTGTGCGTAAAGTCAGAAAAAAAAAAAAGCTTGTGTTTTCAGTGGACTTTGTGCATGTGGTTAGACGCAAAAACAAAGTGCCACTTTAAATCAACCCTCTTTTTCTTCTAAATCTGTTTTCATACAGCTCTTTACTCAAGTAAAATCAATAAACGCCGATCTTCTTTCATAGGATGTAATGTCTCAACCATCAAATCAATAATGAGAAAGAAGCTAGTTCTGTTGCTGTAATAGGGATGTAAAATAACTCTGATACTTAAGATTGTGTATCTTTTTTCAACATAAGCAACATTTTGTCAACAGCTTGTCAAATAAAAAATGTCAACTTCTCAATTGAGATCAGAGTTTAGAAGTTCTTTCACAGTCGGACTAATTAAGTGGTACTCACAACACTATTATTTAGTTTCCAGCAATTGTAATTGCTATACATGAAACTTAACAAAGGTTGACTTTTGACGGAAGGGATTCGGGCTGTGATATAAATGGGAATATGCTGGACTCAATGCATGGCAGCTATTAATGTGTGAGATTCAATCTAGAACCGAGCCCCAGTGGCATACTGGGCGGACAGAGCCAACATAGAAGCATAATGTCGCCTCGCAAAACTGACTAAATTTGTATATGATTCCAACAGAATGGAAAGATGTGAAGAAGAAAGCAGTAATCCCTAATGCATTGACGCTGACGGAAACTTTTATATTTAAGGCGGAATACAGCTTTTTTTACTTGTGTAGCCACAACCATATGCTTCAAATACGATTTAAAGTTCCTCTGCTAATGTTGAATGCTACCAAACTTTAGCCCGAATTCTCGTGTCGTTACTTCCACAGGTTATTTTTCGTAAAATATTGTAGTCCATAAAATTTACCTTGGTGTTCTGAAGATTATCAAAGATGTAATTCCATGATCCATGTTCATTGGACTACTATAGATGGCTTCAAAAGTAGCTCTAGGATTATCTTTTTTTTTTGACATTGCCCAATCTCATTCTAGCTCCTTGTGTAACTATAATAAATTTCTTATATCACCTTTAGTTGCCTTCCTAGAAACAGAAAGAATCTGTGGAGAGAATGCACTATAGATCAAAAGCCTTTCTTCTCAAGCGATCTACGTAGTAATGCCGAATCAAACACATTTTACTTCATTCTGGTCTTGATAGTCAAAGCTCTCATCCGTTAATAACCAATGACAAGCTGTTCTCTGGAATGGACACAACAGTTGCCCTTCCTTGTTCGTATATGGTTTGTGTCATGTTGCTCTTATACTCCCTAAAAATTAAATACAACAGAAAAAAATGAAAGGGGTTGACAAATAGGCTTTCTTCATAAAATATATCAAAAACTTTACTTTCATTTCAGACCCCTTTTATCCACTTTCTCAATCTTTGTCTTTTGCAGCTTAGGTGTATAACAATTAAGCTTCCCGTCTCCTTTTCCAAAACTTTTCGCATCATTAGTAAAAATGGGCTGCTGTCAATCTACAGAATTTGTTGAAGAAAAGCAAAGAAATCATGAAATTGACGCACAAATCAAAAGAGACCGGGTCAACATGAGAAAGGAAATCAAAATGCTACTGTTAGGTATTTCATACACCTTTAGACACAAGATTGTTTAGTGATCTTCAATAGTATAGCTATCAGCTAATTGCTGATTTATTTCTTTTTAGGCGCTGGTGAGTCGGGAAAGTCGACCATATTGAAACAGATGAAATTAATACATGATGGTGGGTATACACCCGAGGAAAGAGAAAGCTTCAAAGAAGTCATTTTCAGCAATACAATGCAATCGATGAGAGTGACATTAGAGGCAATGGATAGTCTTGGCATTATGTTTGAAAACAGCGAGAATGAACAACACAAACGTCTTATAATGGAAGCACCACCTCAAATTGATTATCTTGGCCATGAACTTGTTGAAGCCATCGCTTCGCTTTGGGATGACGTAGGTGTTCAGGAATGTGTCCAAAGATCGAACGAATTCCAATTGAATGATTCAGCGCGATAGTAAGCCTCGCATCTAACGCACGTGCTGCTTTGACATCAAGGGTAAACTCACTGTTATTCACTCTTCTTCCTTCTGAAATAGTTACTTTGATTCAATCCTCCGTATCGGACAACCAAATTACATGCCTAGTGATCAAGATGTGCTACGATCTCGTGTTAAATCCACAGGCATTACAGAAACTACCTTTGTCATCGATTCGTTGACTTATCGTATGTTCGATGTCGGTGGTCAAAGATCCGAACGAAAAAAGTGGATCCACTGTTTTGAAAATGTAACAGCACTCGTCTTCTTGGTGGCAATCTCAGAATATGACCAAGTTCTGTTCGAAGATGCCAGTGTCAACCGTCTGCAAGAATCCTTAACATTATTCGACTCAATTTGTAACTCAAGATGGTTTATAAAAACATCTATAATTCTATTTCTCAACAAAATCGATCTATTCGCTGAAAAACTTCCACGCAGTCCGTTGGGTAATTACTTTAGCGACTACAGAGGTGGTGACAACTACGATGCCGCCTGTCAATATCTTTTACAGAAATTTGTCTCATTGAACACAAAGGCCGATACGAAACAGATTTATACTCATTTGACATGTGCTACTGACACAAAGCAGATCAAATTTGTAATGAATGCTGTAAATGATATTGTAGTTCATGAAAATTTGCGTAATGTTGGTCTTTTGTAAAAAGAACAACTACACTTTTTATCATTCACCGCACACCCATTGCTCAACATATCATACTACTAACTATTCCCTCACGCTCAAAAGAATCTCTCTTTTATGAATATCTGTAAAGCTTACTTTCATACTGTTTTTCTATTTCCGTTATTTTCGTATTAATCCTCATCTGAACAATATAACTTTTTAAAAATTTTCCTTATTTTGTACTTGTAATACAGAATCCACATCAAAAATAAAGTTAAAACTTGATAAAAAAGATCGTCTGCACATATTCGGTTGTGAAATACCAGACTTATAACGCTGGCAAAACTAGAAAGGTTGCATTCAGTGATTAACAACATTAAACAGCAGCACCTGCTGTTCTGTAATAGATTTACGTATTATGATTCAGCAAAGCAGCATTATGAATAAATTATTTATTAAAAAGCGTGATATGCGAGATGTTTCAGATTAATGATAGTACGTAGTAATAGTAAAAGATAGAATAGATCCAAAGATATGTATTAAGTATTAAGAAATTTAAGTTATGATGTTATGACCTACCAGAACACTTTGGAAGAGTTTTTCTGCGGCCAATCATGGTCGCCATCAGATTTTGTGCTCTCATACGGATCCCTGTTTTCGAGCTAGAAGTGGTATCGCTGCTATTTTGTGCACCATCATTGCCAACATATTCATTTACACCAGTATTAGGATATGCATCTAAAAGTACTTTCTATATCAGTATAATACTTTCGATACCTTCTGATGTCGAGCTTACCGCTACTGGCTACAATAGTCTTTTGCTTGTCAGAAGTGACAGCTTCTGAAGACGGATCATCCTTAGTGCTCTTTGTTAAGGCATTCTTGAACTGTCCAGAAAAATCTTTCATTGAACGGCGGTAAGTTTGGGCACTCCTTCTACGGATCAAGTTTTTGACATCATTGGACATTGTATGCTTGATATTAGTGGGTCTCGAAGTAAGCTCTACAAATGCTAACTGAGCATCCTTAGTGCTCGATTGTTGAAAAGGATCAATGCAATCACCCTCCATTGCTTGCTGCCCAAGCTGAACAGTTGTAGATTTTGGCCTTTCTTTTACTCTTCTGCCTGTCCAACGGCCATCTTTTGAAGTGTTGCTGCTATCTATACTATTTACAATTTTACTTGCTGCAATTCCTTTCTTAACTAGGCCGTTAAAGATAGATAGCTTTGCTTTATTGGTAGGTAATGAAAATTTATCAGATTCCAATGCGGTTATCTCTCCATTGACAACTATAAGCAACATAATAGTCAAGGCGTTAGCACTAGTTTCGGATATACACAATTATTCGCCTTACGTTTTGCTAATAAAAATTCTTGGAATACGGTGTCATCATAGAATAGTGGTGGACATGTAATAAACGGCGAAAACATCTCTACTTCCTTTCTACGTAACACTTCCACTCTGAAAGATAGACATAATATCAGAGTCTATCTCAACCTAATGGGTTTTTTTTAAAAAAAAAACAACAACTTACATACCTCCATGCGCTTTTGTTGTTTATTATCTCGTTTTTGACAACGATGAAGACGTGTATAAATTGTGACCGAATGATGCTCGGGTCAAATTTTTGCTTGTCGCTTTCTAAGAAGATTATGCAAACAATATCTATATATACCCGGAAATGATTTGGTATTAGAATAAGTTAGAAGTAAACTGAAGATAAAGAGCACATATACCATTGCCAATGTATCTTTTACGATGCACTTGCTGCAGGTCATTACAACGTAAAGGCATGAGTGGAGCAGCGTGATATACGATTTCATAACCTTTCCATGAAGATACATAAGCTATTTCCCCTGATTCATCCGCTATACTAGCATTATCAGAACAATTGCTAAGACTAGACCTTGGAATACTTAAATATCTTGTATACCTTTCGTGTCTAAACCGCCTGTATACCCTTTATAATCCTTCAGTTTGATCGGCTTTCCAATTATGTTAAGGAACGCTTTGAATTGCGTAGATAAAGTCGTATTGCCGAACCATTCTTCCTCCGTATTTTGGCCTTCATGAACTGTTAGTATTCCAAATTTATAGGATTTGGGAACCTAAACATTTCAATAAGGCTTATTGAGTTTAATAATTTGTACGATTAGATTGCTTTTTTATTTTACCCCTATCTCGTCGTATTTCAAAATTTCCTTTTCTAATCCTGCCAAGATCGTGATTTCTGCTGAAAGTTCTTCTAATAAACGAAAATCAATATCTTGGAATAGGAAAAGAAGTGACGCTCTCATAAATCTCGCGCAATCTTGTTTATTTTGGTAGATTTGATCTTGTTGTAGGGTGTTCTGATGGGCTGCACTGAAGCCTATCGTAGATGACAAGCTACGTAAAGGACGGTTGCGCTTGGAACCGGTCCTCAGATCTAATTTGCCGATCTGTCCTGTGCTTTGTAGTTGAAGTACAAAGTCTTTAACATCTAGCTCATTGACGATAAATGTCATATTGATATTCTGTGTGGCGTACAAGTATATACGAAGGAAATTACTGCTATTGATGAGTTTTACTCACATTTGACCTTAATGCCCAAGTCGTTTACCTTACTTGTGTTGTTCTAATGATGATCTTGTATTGCTGACGTGTTTTGTCCACGACCTCATTTACTATTGTTATTACAGCATTGTCAGATGTATTATCGAATATTGGCCCAATGAGTGTAATATACGATTTTCCAACAAAAAACTTTCTGAACCAGTAGGCTGTCTTCATCAATGGTTCGTATCTATTAAGATACATATCTGTGTCTGAAAGATGTTCTCCATTATTTACAAGTAGCCTTTGCTCCTCCTTTAAGAAGCCATTTGGTATAGTTGCTAATGTTTGTACGCAAAGTCCGTCAATTTTATTACAAACATCTAAGACAGCCAAAGCCTGTAACCAACTAGTAAGTGCACAGTGCATATTTAGGACTTGGTATGTTATCTCAAACTATCACCTGTTCTTTATAATTGTACGAATCTTCCAGTTTCAACTGTTCCAGCAGTTCCCGTTTGCTTTCTTTTGTTAATTCCAAAGCATTTATTAGAGGTATAATTGTGTTATGAATTTTCTGCATTAAGTCTCCTGTTGTAGTAGCGGTATTTTCTCTTTCGACTAGTTTTAATATTGAAAGGCAATGCTCGACAATCCAAAGTTGGCATTCATTTATTGTTGGTGGATAATTCATGATATAGAATGCAGGTCAAAAAGCAAATTAAATATGGCAAAATTATATTAAAAGAAAGAAAATCAAAGAGTTGATAAACATTGGAGAAAATGCATACATATAATTTAAATAAGGAGAGGCTAAGAAGGATATAAGGGATAATAGCGGGCTTTTTTGGAGTTAGATTGATCCTTGATAAATATCATTAAGAACAGTGTTTTTCTTCAGAACTGCATTTGTAGGTAAGATAGATTTGGATGTTCTGGTTTCTGCACAAACACCTTCTCCTGGGCTTATATTTTCATCGTTGATTCGTATCATATGCTTCTTATCCGCGTCTTTTTCCAGCTCATAGACCTATAAAAGGACTTATGTTAGGGACGCTCAAATCAAAATACAGCTGCATTAAGAGAATTTACCCATCCTTTATGCTCAAAATGCTGCATAATATCACTATACATCGCCGTTCCTTTCAGCGTAGATACAGAGCCAACCAAGACTAGCTTACTTTTCGCTCTTGTTATAGCAACATTCAGTCTACGCCAATCCCTTAATAAATCACCGGCCTATTACAATGGATTTAACGTCAGAGATAAGCATAAACACACGTGGTGTCAATAGTAAAACTATTGTAGCTTAAGAACTTACATTCCCTTGCTCATTGTTCCTGACTAGCGACAACAGAACGCATTCCTTATCACGACCTTGATATTTGTCTATGGTAGCAACCTCAATTCCACTCCTATTTCTCAATAAATTGTTCAAAAGACGTAACTGCGTTCTATAAGGCGATACGACTGCTAACTGATCTTCAGTAATTCCACAAATTACCAACGTTTCTGTTATATGATGGATTAGAGTAGCCTCAACTTCATTTTGAAGAAAACTGCCAAATGGCCTGCTCTCTTTTCCTGACAGTTTATCTGTATTCACAAACACAACTCTTCGACTAATAGATGGCATTAATGTACAGTCAGACTATTAACGACCTTTTAAAACTTACCTAGGATCCAAGATACTTCGTAACCAACAGGTAGAAGAGCCAAGACACCCCGATGTGCCCTGATGAATTGTTTTCAGCCCAGCTTCTAAGGCGGGAATTTTTAATGATCTCGTGGCAACTCGATGATTACCACACTTCATTTTGCCGTCATATATAAGCAAGTTAGAAACATCCATGATGTCTTTCGCCATACGATATTGATATTCTAAATAGGTAACAGCTTCGGGTCGGGCTTCGGCTAAAATGTTGAATAGCGATTTATCCAAACCATCTTCCAAAGCTTCTTTATTACGAACAATAGGCGGTAGCTGATATGAGTCACCTACGAGCACAAAGGTTTTTGCATAGCGAAGTGGCCCTATACACGTTGGTAACGTGATCTGGGAAGCTTCATCAATAATGCAATAATCAAACACTCTTTGCTGTAAAATGATACTTAGTGAAAATAAAAAGTTTTGCCATCAGAAAAAGTTTCGGCTTCTATTTAAATAAGGTTGTATCTTACTGATTAATGCCTAAACATGTAACTCCCACTACTTTTTTAGACTCGTAGTATTGCTTCATCGCTTCTACAGTTTTGATTGTGCTATTGGCTGTTGGGACACAGTCCCTTAATGAAGGCATCACTTTATCAACATTTCCTAATCTCAAAAGTTCAATGCCGTGTTTTCGAACCTTGTGTAATATATTGTCGAGCGCTGAATGGGTATATGCGGCTACTAACACTGTTTTGTTTTGAGAAACGAGATAGTTGATGATCTCTGCCGTTGTCGTTGTTTTTCCTGTCCCAGGCATACCGAGAATCAAACTATAGTCTTTTGCCTTTAATACATGTTTCAAGGCATTTCGCTGATCTGGATTCATATGTGGTGTAGGGGGCAAGTGGAGGTTAGTTGTATTATAGATCGGCTTTTCTAAGTCGATGATAAGTTCCCTGAGTCTTCGTCCTCTCTCGTCATTACTGTTTTTCGCCACCAATTTGACCAAATTGTGACGGAGCAGGTTCATACCAGTTGCCATGTCGTCTTTATCAATTCTATATTCAATGTGTCGGCGACTATAATAGCCTTCAATGTCACCGCTAAAACGAACAAATGTATGAAAAGATTCATTTTCTCCTTGTATAAAATCCTCACCAGCCTGTGGAGGACTCCGTAGTGGTTCTGCCAAAGTCAATATAATTTCTGACGGTGTAATTGCCGTAATAAATCCCATCGCTAAATTAATATGCCCCTCCATGCTCGACACAACAACCGGATCCCCGCTATTCATATTACATAATAACTGCTGATCTCTCTTCGATTGGCTTCGAACAAAGGAATACTTCCAGCGTGCTATTTCATGATTAATTTCACAAGCAGGAAGATTTAGCACCATATTTCCCAGACATCGTCCATTCATTTCACGAATATTGGCTGGCTGGCTCCATATGTCTTTACGTACATAATCAATGTTGCTCTCTTCTTTCTCTAACAGTTGCCACCAATGTTTGAAGAAGGCGCAAGTAGCCTCTGTCATATGGTCAGTCTTTTCTTCAAAAAGTTTGTATAATCCACTCGTTTCACCTGTTCCATTTTCTATGGCTTTGTGGTATATGCTGCAAGTGTCATTTAGGAAACAATGTTGGCAGGTATGACTATCCTTTATCATTGCTGGCAGCGATGCCTTATGTTTAAAAGCAACAGCTAGTTCATTTCTAGCCATGATTAATAACCGAATGTCGCTGCGTGCAGAAGGTACTACGTATAAGCTGTTGGTTTTTGAGTAGTACAGTACACCGGCCTGGATATCAACGTCTAATTTTCGAATAAACAAAATCATTCGTCAACTACGCTCATATCAGATAGTGGGCATTAATATGCATACCGTATCTATCGCTCATCAGTAGCGTATATAATAGAGTTTGCGCACGATTTGTAAGGAATGCAGAGGTTCTTCCGGTTTTTAATTCAAAGGGAACAGTCAAGACCTTTTTAGTTGGGCTCAGCTTCAGTTGGACCGACGCATCTACCATACCCTTTAACCCAAAAGTAGGGCTCCATAAGTGCTCTTCAATATCCAAGACTTTCGAAATAGCAATTGAATCACAGCCCATCTCTTTTAATGCATCAGGTCCTATATCAGTACTCAATCGTGCGTTTGGTTTTGGATTATCATTCACGAAAGTTGCGCCAAAGTTGTGAATACTATCTACATAGTTTCCGAGAACAGCCATAGCTATCTTTTCATCTTGACTGATTGCGTACAAATCCTCTAAAGAATTTTGTACCACCAATTCTAAGTTTTTTCGAATATTTTCGATTGAGAAATCATCGCTTTCTAATGCGTTTTGCAGCACCTTGTGTATTATATTGCCATGAACAAGCGCTTCGCTATACTCGCTAGCTCCTTTCACTTTCATTTGCATAACCGATTTTCGTAAGCATGCAAAACTATCGGCAACTGCAGTACATGAGATTAGCTGGTCAGGATTTACGATAATAAAGTTGTTCTCATTGTCAATTATGATTTCTCTAGCGTTTTGAATATAGGGAATGTGAATCACGTCTCCCACTGCTACTATCGTGTTTTTCCAATCTTGACGAAGCCTTGCAATAGCTGAGCAGTTTGCACACTCTTCTGATAATGTTAAGACCTTAAAGGAAAATCTCGTTAGAGTATGTATTCTGAATACGAGCTCATTGCAGGAGGTTTAGCATACTTTCTCTGGGTAACTATCATCGTTCAACGTATATTGGCCGTGAGTTACGTTAGCCACCAGATATCTACTAAACTTTCGTCTCTACATATTTTGAAGCTGTGAGTCTCGCAATTGAGCAGTGTCAATAGCATTTAATATTTTACAGTGGTACTATAAATACGCTGTTGACTGTCTGCTGCTTCAGGCACAAAACTTGAAATTTGGACGGGTGTTTGAGTGGCAGAGCTACCTGCATCAGCTTTCGCTTCTCTCTTTTTCTTTGCTTCAAGTATCGCTGATATGTTAACATTTTCGATATCGATATCGTCATCGAACATAAACTCGTCCTCATCTTCATCCTCTATTTCTACAGTAACATGATCTAAATTTTGATCTGGTTTTTAGTAAGCGATCTTCATGTTGGCGTATAAAGGAACATACTTGTCTTTAATCGCTTATTCATAGACATATAAGTGAAACTATGCGGTAGGTCGTGAAATAGCTCTAATTTTGTTGCAAGGTTTTATTAAGTATCGAAATCAGGGGAGTAAGAGACATCGGGATGTTCAGGATCTTGGAACAACTTTCGCTTAACGCTGAGTCCCAAACGACTCATAATCAAGCAACAAAAAGTTAACAAAAAAGGGGCGAATAACTATAGAGTATGGTCGAGGAAGTCAGAAACATAGGTTTATTTACAAAGAATTGAGTAGAGAAGCCGCCATAAAGTTTTGAATAGTATTCGATTAAACAAATCTATAGACAATTGGAAAGGTATGAGCACCTCATAGTTCGCGCGGTTCGATTATATGCTGTACTACCTGAAGTTATCACTTTGAACATAGTAATTTCCTGCTTGCTTCTCATCTGGCATCAGAATAAAAGTCTGTGCGAAATGACGTTTAGCAGGATTGTCGCCATATTTGACCGTGCCTGAAGTATTTATCAGAATGCTGCAAGCTCCTTGTGCGTTCATAGTTGCTGGTAAAGGATGGCAATCGTAGACATCGATTTCATGATGTGACAATGGTAAACGACCTAAAAACTCTGAATATTGTTGGGCTCCAGAAAATGCATTTCCTGTAAAACGCACAGAAAAGATTAGCCTATGTTTCTAATGTCTTTTGAAGAATATTTTTCTGACCATTCCACAAAATCGCAGAGGAGTCTCGATATAAATTTCCTAGATTCTTTTAATTTGCATAGTCAGGATCAAATATTTTTGGTTTTTATTGTCAAAATAGCAGTCGGTTACCTGGCGCTGTGTATCATAACTTGGGTAAAAGAATTGAATAAACTGCTCTGTGCTTTTTTCTGTAATGCTAATGATGTTTTCCATTGAATAATCAGCAGTTGGTTGGCGATCTTTGGCTCTTAAAGCTGAGGAAGAAAAAGGAAAGCACTTAGATTATGGAACTTGAACAGTCACCGGTAAGCTTTTGAATCTTCATTTTTGCTTTTCCACCACAGCTATAAACTATTCTTCAAGTTTGAAAAAAGAACCCATAATAACTATTTCTACACGCTGTGGGTCTACAGAACTTGTTTACTTTGCTAGTAGATGACTTTTTAACAATTGTACATTGTACTTGAATTGATCTCACCTGCTTCAAGGGGGTTTTCAAGTGAATTATGTGTTGAAATTAAAAGTATATCCTTGTCTTTCGCACAAACTGTTAAAAATTGCCTCTAAATATGAAACAGAAGCAATTTTGAACAATCAATCGCAGATTTTTATTATTCAGTGAATCCTTTTGCTCATTGGAGATGGTCATACAGCAGTTTAGACGATGAGGTACGGTTTCAGATCAGTAAACCTGTTCGAGCTTGGTTACTGAGCCTTCATAGGCCGTTATATCCATGGGAGAGTACAATTTGCAATATCAGTCTGAGCGTAAGTGATAATTTTCTGGACAAAGTCCCACGTAAAATATAAAAGGAAAGCAATTGTGGATCTAGTTTGTTCGTTTAAACAGTATGATAGAATCTAAGTTCTTGTCAAACGTTCTTTTAACGGACAGTAAAGTATTAACCTATCTATGGACTGTTTGCCTACTATCAAACGTTCATTCGTTCATTTATTTCTTTCTGATGTTTGTAGATGAGCATGCTATGTTTTTTCCTATCGGTAAAACAACTCGTATGTATGGAGAAATTGATGTTACTATTTAAATTTGAACAAAGTCTTTGACGTATTTATAGCCTGTACTTGGAAAGCTTTTAAAATTTGGGATAGCTGTGTTAAACCATTTACGTCAGAAATATCAAAGCAGGCGTTTGAAATCATACCAAACATCATACAGATAAAGCACATGAGGGTACAATCGGAAACTGGTTGATAAATCTAGCTCACATCCAGTATCTAATTGCGAAGCTTCTAACATAGACACGACGGAAACCACTACTCTTTCTACAGCCACAATTGCAGCTAAGAAAGAATTTTAACTTGTGCGTGGCAAAAATAAGCGGTCTGGTAGCTCATTAAAGTATTTCCAGACGATGTTTAACAAATCAAAGGATGCTCAAGAATCACTTGAAGATGCTATTAATAACAGTAATTTGATACCATTCTCTCCTAACTGTTTGTGCCCAATTCTAATGTATTGACTGGATTATAAAATATAATCAATTCCAAACTGTACAAAAACATCAAAGTTAGGAGGGCAGCATGGCACAAACATGGTTTACTAACTACCAAAATCTCTTTGACAAAGACCAATTATTCGAATAGAATGTTTGATTTAACACAATTGAGGAGGATCATAATATACCTATCACTCAGATGAAGCATTGAGCCTGAAATTAACAGATGCTGGTTTTCTGAACGGCTCCGACATCACCATAATATCACTTTCAAGTTCATCTATTGGTATCTTACATAATATTGAAGAATCTGTTACGTATATAATTGTAACTTTGCAGGTGAGCACTTAGTCTAAAATTATCCGCGTGAAAAATGAGCAACCGCTAACCTACGATATATATAGCTCATAACGGATTCAGCATGTATACTACCGCCGCCAATCACCTACTATGTTATTATCTGTTATTCTCTGCCATATAGATACGTATTGTAGCTTAAATCTCAAGGATTCTGAATGCTAATAAGATTATCCCCTTAGCTTGGTTATGAGAATAATAAGTTGGTTGGGAAAAGGCGTTCGTCATTTATGCATGATTAGTTCCATCTTTGATGAAATCCAAGCTGTATACGATTTCGTAACAGCAATACATCTCACTAAGTTTGATGTTCAAAATGTGCTTCAAGTAGTGGTCTTAATTCGAGCTCTCTTACTTTACTACAAGAAATCAAGGAAACCCCTCCCCCACCCAACTTTATCAGTGTAGGTCCAATTTTTCTTATAATTGCTGTAAGTAATTGTTTTTAGCCTAAATTGTCAATTGACATGGCTAGCTACTTTCAATGGCTTGGGTCAGAAGGAAAGCGTGCTCGAATATGCTGCTTTTTCTGTAGTGAAATTAAGCGAATTCTATTCGACACGCTTGTACATGCTGAATAATAGTTTATGCTGCTACTCGTGCAGCAATCATCAAGCTTCCCTTCATTCTATTAGTCTGTTAATATACAGGCACCACGTGATTAGAGAAAACCTTAAACTGTTCAACCTCCACAAAGGATTTTTTTTATTATTCTCTCGTTGTTTTTCATTCTTCACTTGAATAACTCTTTCATGGTTTCTGAAAATAATTGTTTGTCGTTTGACAATTTTGTCAAGACACTTGTTGAAGAAGCTGAGCAAGCCTTAAAAGATCCTTATGTCTTTAAGAATCAAATAGAAAATATCGCTGTTATAGGTGCTGGTCCATGTGGAGTAAGTTGCGACAGATTTGGCTAAATGACTGTGCAGAAAGCATTATACGTTTAACATATGACACAGCTTGTTTCGGCAAAACATTTGGCTGATGCAGGTTTGAAAGTGAAGGTTTTCGAAAGAAATTCTACAGTAGGCGGTGTATGGTAAACATTCGTTTATTATTGTCTATAATGTTGCATTCTTGATTTCGTCTTAAAAGAAGATATCCATTTTCAATCATTCGAATGGAAAGGGTTTATTCTGACAGAGCACGTCCGAAACCAAAAATGCCCAGCAATCGTGTTACTAGAGAAATTGACCCTGAAGCATTAGGGTTGAAAGCAGGCGAGCGTCAAAAAAGAACGTATGAATTGACTCCAGAGATGAATAACTTTCTTTTGAAGAAATGCCCGCCTTCAGCTTGTTACAGAGACCTTCACAACAATATCGCAACAAAACTATTTGCGCTGGATTATCACCCATTTCCAGAAGGCACACCATTATGGTGTCCCCATGAAACCACTCTGAATTATTTTGAAAGCTACGCAGATAAATTTGGTTTGAAAGAGCTCATAGAATTCAATACAAATGTCGATTTAGTTACAAAGAAAAAAGATACTGAGACTGGATGCGATAAATGGGAAGTGACACTTTGTAAATACATTGTGGACTCTGAAAATGGCAAAATTGAGATAATCCGATGGAAAGAATCTTTTGATGCTATTGTTGCTGCTTCAGGTGTCTACCAGGATCCGTACATTCCTGATTTCAAGGATTTTAATGCTTATAATAAGTTATTTCCATCTAGAGTGTCACATTCAGTCCAGTACAGACAGCCTGAAGTATACAAAAACAAGGTAAATCATTGTATTGAATTGTGATATAGTACTAGAAGAGCTAAGCTCTACTGCATAGAATGTACTTGTAGTGGGTGGTAGTATTTCTGCTGTCGACATTGTTCGAGCTTTAGACGGATTTGCGAATTCTATCAGCATGTCAATCAGAGGACCTCTTGTAACAGCGATTCCAATTATTAATCTTGTTCGATCAAAAATACCAGCGTGCGTCAATATTAAACCAAGCATTGCTGCTTTTGCCAACCTTAATGATGAGGTTGATGGATCTATTCAATTTGTTGACGGTACTTCTCTATCAGATATTGATTACGTTATCTTTTGTACAGGCTACATAAATAGATTATCGTACTTTGCAAATCATATTATGGAAGTTCAGTCTACAGAAACAACAGGACAACTATTCTTATCAGATACCGTTTCATCTAAAGAGGTTCCAGAAAGCCATATAGTGATGGGTCCTAAGTGTCCCCTTAACACTTATCGTGATGTTTTTCTGATTGATGATCCTACAGTAGCTTTTGTAGGTATGACAGCGTTTTTTAGTACTATATGGCATTACGATGCACAAGCTCTTGCAGTTGCTCGAGTCTGGGGAGGTCAAGCTCTACTACCGAGCTACAGCTTAATGCAAAAGTTTACAGCAGAGGCTGATTTTACACCTGCTACGGACTCTAATGGATGGAATGATGGTGATCGCAGAAGACGTGAGACGTTTGTTACTTGGTTGAATCATCATGCAGTAAATCAGATTAAAAGTAAAGGTACAAAGTGTCAACCTCTCCCTATAGTTAACAACTACCCAGAGAATTACGAGCTTCTTGGAAAAGAAACAGCACAGCTTTGGTTGACTGTTTCGGAGGAAAATCTGCAAAAATCGAAAGACAAGATACGGCAAGAAGGAGGAGAAACCTTCAAACACTAAAATTAAGCTTCTCAGTCATTTTGTAGTAAAGTTATTCTACAATCGATTCAATTATGAATTTATACTTTCTGTTAAAAAAAGATTGAATTGCTCACATAGAGTGGTAATATTCGCGGTCAATCAAATGTGTTACATACATAGAGCAGGTTTTAGTTTTAAATATACCCACGACGAAAAGCTTTTCACACTTTAAGTTGTAAGAGAAAGCTGCTCACAAGAGGCAAAACTGGTTTGAAAGAACCATATGAATTTAAGCACGGAATCATGAGTGTCGCAGTCATTGGAGCGGGGACCTTCTGGCATAAAGTCTACTACTACTATAATACGACAATTATTATGCTTGCTTATAGGGGGTTTTTTTTTCAGGCGTTGCTTTTGCTTATTGTAATATTTTGTAGGCTGGTGCTCCTAGACATTTGTGAGATGCTGGCTTCAATGTGAAAGTGTTTGAAAGAAATTCTACCGTAGGCGGTATATGCTGAATGTCATAAACATATTCAATGTTCCTTCGGATACGCTTACGAATTTGTCTTTTATGATCAACATTTTCACTCTCAAGGTCTAGTCTGACAAACGCAGTCTAAAATACGAATGACCAACGAGCATATTGTATCAAAAATAGATCCTGAAGCATTAAATGCGCCACTATTTGACAAATAACCACAGACGAAAGTACGCGACATAACTGATGAAACAGAGCAATACTTATCACAAAAATGTCCACTCTCTGTTTGTTATCAAGATTTATACAACAATATCGCCGCACGACTGTTCGCGTTTCCCGATTTTCCACCCACTGAAAATGCACCTTTATGGGGCCATTGAAAGGTGACATTTGATCACTCCCAAAATTATGCCAAGGAATATATTTACTAGAATTGAACGTCTTCAATTCCAACAGTGAACTCGTAAAAAAAAAAAAAAAAAAAAAAAAAAAAAAACCATAAAAGAGAACATGGGAATTATTGAGCAAATATGAAATGCAAAAGACGGTAAAAGGTTGCAGGAAACAAGATGAAGGGAAACCTTCGATGCTTTTGTTGCTGCTCAGGCACTTTGACGTACCAGAATTAAGGACTTAAATTATTGGGAACAAGCTTCCCTAGGCAAGGCAATTCACTCATTGCAATATAGACAACCTGAAGATTAAGAATAAGCTGAAAAGGGGATATTCAATAAACGAATAGGACATGAATCAATAAATAATGACTAAAGTTGAAAACATTTAGTTCTGCGCACAAAAAATAGAACGTGCTAGTCGTAGGTGATAGTGTTTCGGCGGTTGATATTGTTCATTCATTAGATGAAATTACTAACAGCGTCACCAAGTCCATCAAAGGAACCCCTTGAGACGGATATTGACGGGTTGAGTAATCTTTGAATGAGTAATTTAAGGCAATCAATATCAAGCCTAATATTACTGCTTTGTTTAATATCAACGAGGGAAAATGCACACCGGTAGATAAGTATGACCATATCATTTTTTGTACGGGCATTGTCAATCACTAACTAGCTTTGGGAGTCTTGTGATTGAGAAAGTAACATCCACGATAAAAATGCTTCCTCCTAGACCATTGTATGGCGATGTGCTGAAAGCCAAATTGTCATTGGTCTCTCTTCCCAACGTCCTCAACGTGTACAAGGAAGTAGTCTTTGTAGGTATGCCTGCGCCCTTTTTGTAATATGACGCATTTAGTGACGCATTTTGATACCAAGCACAAGCGATATCTCGGGCTTAGTCAGGCTGCGCTTATTTGCTTTAATCACAGTTAAGACAAGAGTTCACATCCAAATTTGATGCTAACGTTCGACCTACCAGCAAGTTGCATGAACCTGAACGTAGAAAACTAGAGCCTTTTATCGTTCAGTTGAAACTATCATGCTGAGCATTTAAGGGAGAAGACCAGAATAGATTTACCTAAATTGAATAATTACGATGAGAATCATGAACGGGACGCACAAGATCCTACTATTACTTAGTTTATAGTGTCTGATCAAAAAGCTATAGAAAAAATTTCAAGCAGCATTATCTATAGTCGGGCAAATCTTCTAAACTGTACGGTCGTCTAAATTCGAAGCTATTTCCCCCAAGAAAAAAATTGATATTTAATTGAGAGCAATGTTACAGTTTCATGCTATAGAGTCGGTTAATTCCAAAATAAGTGAATTGAAGTGCTACATAAAGAGCCTATTGTATTTTGTTGATGCAATGGAATGAAGAAAAAAAGGAGCTGGACTGTTATAGAATCCTTTTCATCTGATAGAATCAGTTTAGCATTCGAAGAAAAACAGTAAAAGGTATTACGAGTGAAAAAAAAACCAAAACAAAAAAAGACTTCATTTACCATACTAACCCAGCATCAGTCTCAAAACTGTGTGTTAGTGCTTGTAATTTTCGAACATTCAAGCGGTCTTTTAAGGAGAATATAGGGAAGCCTTACTTGTTACCTAAGAAGAAATGCTCCCATGTGTTTTTTCACAAGGAAAAAAGGCAGCCAATGCTAGCTAATAGCAGAGGAAGCAAGCTGGCCTCACTAAAAAATATCTTCTTCTCTTTGTTCTTGTTATAAAAAATTCTTATTCTAGCTATAAACGGCTAAACAATTGTACCTACTGCCGGTTCTCTCAATTCGACGCTTTTTTCATTTTTTTCAGTTTACCTGCTACGGAAAACGTTGTCCTGAAACAGTCCGATTTGTCATCTACCAATGATGAATTTTCTATTAGCGGATAAGAATTGATCCCAGCATCATTTTTGTTGTAAGTACAGAAAATGTGTCGAC
Source organism: Mycotypha africana (assembly GCF_025528875.1). Lineage (NCBI taxonomy): Eukaryota > Fungi > Mucoromycota > Mucoromycetes > Mucorales > Mycotyphaceae > Mycotypha > Mycotypha africana. The sequence continues at coordinate 306,188 of NW_026515735.1, read as the reverse complement.
AGAACGAATTAATTCATTGTCCGCAAAATGTCAGTAGAACCCTTTCTTCGATTTGGATATCTGTAATCTTTTCAAATCTTTCTTTCCTTTTGCTGTTGTTGTTTGTGAAGCGACAAAATAGTTAGAGAGTTTGGTTACCATAATCACGGTATAGCTCTCATTGGTCAATATAGAGAAGTATCTCTGATATAATTTTATTATTATATCCAAATAGTATTTCTTTTGTTTGCCGGAAATAGGTAACATATTTCAATTTCTCTTCTGTCGTAACTTTGGAAAAGAGAATTGACCTTTTATTACATATACACATAGCTTCCCAATTTTATTTTATTATAGACATATTTCCTTGTATTTTTATGATACTCCATTTATAGACTTTTTATCCATACCATTATCACTTATGAACAACAAACAATTACGGTTTAAAGCCCTGTTTTCACGGAAGGCGAAAAGACAGCTGGACGATGAGAAGATTCAGGCAGAGATTCAGAGAACAGAGTCAACATCGTCTTATATGCAAAAACGACGAAAAATATTTGTCAATATGAAGCCACCAACATCAGAAATGGACGCAAACGGACGACTTCATAATCATTCCTATGTGCCCAACCGAATCCGTACAGCAAAATATACGACTCTTAATTTTATACCAAAAAACTTGTTTGAGCAGTTTAGAAACGTTGCAAACTTATACTTTCTCTTCCTCGTCATTTTACAATGCATTCCTGTATTTGGTGTCACCAATCCTGCAATATCAGCCATGCCACTGATCTGTATTCTTGCTTTGACAGCAATCAAAGACGGCATTGAAGATTTGAAAAGAAATCAAAGTGATAAAAAAGTCAATTGCGCTAAGACACTCACATTATGTCATTGGAAAAATGTCAATATACCAGAGGAGAAGAAGAGTTCTTTACATTTTCTTCATGTCTTTTTTGGCTTTTTTTGTACTCTTGCCGGTGTGGATAATCATTATACTCATATCTATCGAATGTCGCTTGTCAAGGATAAACCTGTTGCAAAAGTCGCTTTGAATTTTGATGATGATCAATCACCTTTGCATGGCAGTATCGAAGAAACCGAATCATCGTCAGCAACGCCCACTATACCTGAAAATGGATCAATACAAGGACGACGTCAACAGCAGCAACAGGATGAAGACGCCGATATCACAACAGATTTACCTTCTCCGAATCATTTAGCTCCACCGCAGCAAAAGACTTTTTATGCAAAAGTAAGACAACGATCAGATACACTTCGATCAGAATTCAGCAATATGTTTAGCATAGCCACTCGAAAGAAGTTTTATCGTCCTGGCTCTATTCCTCACAACGTATTACAGAGAGCTCCCACTCCCAGCATTCGACGTAAGTCCTCCTCTATCCATCCTGGTGCTTTAAAATGCTCAGATCTTCCAGCAGGCGACCCCCCAGTGCCTACATGTCAAGTAGGTTGGCAAGAACTTCAATGGCAAGATGTGCAAGTCGGTGACTATGTTATGATTCGAAATAACGAAGATGTTCCGGCAGATATTGTTATTTTGTCAACGTCAGAAACAGATAATTTATGCTATGTCGAGACGCAAAATTTGGATGGCGAGACTAACCTGAAAGTACGTCAAGGTCTACGTGCCACAAGTGAACTGCGATCAGTTCATGATTGCGAACGAGCATTTTTCTATTTCGAGACAGAACCACCTCACGCCAATTTATACCAATACAACGGCGTTATGCGTTGGAATATTGAAGAGCCTGCTCAAGCAGAGACAACAGTATCTCATCAAAAGACTGAAGCTGTGACCTACAACAATCTATTATTACGTGGTTCAATATTAAGAAATACAAAATGGGCTATTGGCATTATCATTTTCACCGGTGATGAAACAAAGATTATGCTTAATTCTGGTAAAACACCCTCAAAACGTAGTAAAATAGCGAAACAAACCAATCCATATGTAAGTTAAATCATGAACGTTCTTCCTTGAAAATGCATAATTTACAGCGTTATATCTCGCAAAATTTAGGTCATTGCCAACTTTTGCATTCTGGCTATCATTACAATTGTTTCTTCAGCTTTAGCCAACGCTAACTTTGATTCGCCCGGCTCAGCTCATTTTTTCAATTATGGAATCGAAGGTTCCAATGCGACTTATTTGGGCTTTATCACATTTTGGTAAGCAGTTTTATTGTACTGCCTTAACTTGCACTTTACTGAATCTCTATGTGGTTGCTATTTGCAGGGTCTGTTTAATTTTATACCAAAACATCGTGCCTATCTCTTTGTATATTTCAGTAGAAATTGTCAAAACACTTGCAGTAAGTGACTCTATTACACCAATAGTAGTTCTCGCTTGTTTTCATTTTTAACACCTGTTAATCTTATTTCAGGCGTACTTCATCTATGCCGATGTTGACATGTATCATGAGCCAACAGATACCCCTTGTATACCTAAAACATGGAATATTTCAGATGATCTTGGACAAATTGAGTATGTATTTTCAGACAAAACAGGCACACTTACTCAAAATGTTATGGAAGCCAAAAAATGCACCATTAATGGCGTATCCTACGGTATGGGCAAAACAGAAACATCAATGGGCGCTGATATTAGACGTGGGTCTTTCGATGGCAACAATCAAGGCAATGACATTAACATGGAAAAGGCCAAAGAGGCCATGTATTCGAAACAACGAGAGTTATTCGAGAACAAATACCTCGGTTCTAATCCAACTTTCATCGATCCTAAATTTTTCGAAGATCTCAGCCAACAAGGCTCAAGTCATGCAGCTGCGATGGTTCACTTTTACACATCTTTGGCCTTATGTCACACCGCAATTGCTGAACGTCCTGATAAGAATAATCGTTACTTCCTTGAATATAAAGCTCAGTCACCTGATGAAGCAGCCTTAGTAGCATCAGCGCGCGATGTCGGTTTTGTATTCTTAGGTCGCGAAGCCAATACATTAACAGCAGAAATTATGGGTCAAGTCAAGAAATTCGAGCTTTTGAATGTTTTAGAATTCAATTCAACAAGAAAGCGCATGAGCGTAATCATTAAACCTCATGATAGCAGCAAAATTGTTTTGCTCTGTAAAGGTGCTGATTCCGTTATTTACGAACGTCTATGTTCTGACTTTGGCGATCAGATAGAGCTACAAAAACAACAAACTCAACTGAAAGACACTACTTCTGAACATCTGGAAAAATTTGCTAATGAGGGCTTACGTACCCTCTGTTTAGCTTACCGTTTTATCTCGGAAAAAGACTATAAGGTCTGGAATAAGCGCTATCAGGAAGCTAGTGCTGCTATCTATAATCGTGACGATAAGATTGACGAGGTCTGTGAAGAGATTGAAACTGAAATGTTGTTGATTGGTGGTACTGCTATTGAAGATCGTTTGCAAGATGGGGTTCCTGAAACAATTGCCCTGTTGGCCCGATCGGGTATCAAGCTTTGGGTTTTAACTGGTGACAAAACAGAAACTGCTATTAACATCGGTTTTTCATGTAATTTACTTACGTTGGAAATGGAACTGATTGTTGTGAAAGCCGATGACCGTGATTCAGTTGTTGGAGAGCTTGAAAAGGCTATTAAAAAAATAGAATCTGTTGGCGTAGACAAACGTTGTGCCTTAGTCATTGATGGAGTTACGTTGAAATATGCCTTGGAACCGAAAAACAAGGATCTTCTGCTAAGCCTCGGTACTCAATGTGCTAGTGTTATTTGCTGTCGTGTCAGTCCTAAGCAAAAGGCTGAAGTTGTCCGTTTGGTTAAAAAGGGTCTCAATGTTATGACTTTAGCGATTGGTGATGGTGCCAACGATGTTTCGATGATTCAAGAAGCTAATGTCGGTATAGGTATTTCCGGTGTTGAAGGCCGTCAAGCGGTTATGGCTTCTGATTATGCTATTGCTCAGTTCCGTTTCTTACAAAAGCTCCTATTAGTTCATGGTCGTTGGTCTTACCTTCGCACAGCTGAAATGATTATGACCTTCTTTTTTAAGAATATCGTCTGGACGTTTGTTCTTTTCTGGTACCAAATCTTCTGCCAATTTAACGGATCTATGACATACGATTATATTCTCGTTGTCTGTTATAATTTGGTATTTACTTCACTACCAGTCATTTTTATGGGCATTTGGGATCAAGACGTCAATGCTAGAATATCCCTCCTTTACCCGGAAATGTACCGCACCGGCCTTCGCAATGATAAGTTCAAATCTTGGCGGTTTTACTTGACCGTCTTTGATTCCATCTTTCAATCGGCTGTTTGCTTCTTCATTCCCTACATGTTGTTGCTTGGTGGCCCCTTGGACCCTCAAGGTCGCGATCAGAATGGCATGTACGAGTTTGGTACGATTGTGTCAAGTATTGCTGTTATTGTTGCGAACTTCTTTGTAATGTTTTCTATATACAGCTTTACATGGCTTCAGGTGGGTATTATATCATTGTCCATCTTGGTCTACTACGCAATCGTTTGTATATACTCTCAAATCAATACATTCATATTTATGGGACATCATCAGTTGTTCGGCACTGGCAATTACTGGATGACACTTATCTTGACTGTGGTTGCCTGCTTCCTTCCTCGTATTTGTGCTAAGCATTATCTGCATCAATACCATCCTTATGATAATGATATTGTTCGAGAGCAGGAATTGGTCTTATACAGTGGACGGTCGTCTGAAAAGAAGTGTAATTACCAATATATGAATGGAAGCAGCATTGAAACAAAAGTACCCACAGATGACAAAGATGGAATTAACGACAAAGTGAAACGCTATAATTTTAACGAAGAAAAGCCGATTGCTTAGTTACCATTATGTCCATCCATTTTCAATTTTTCAATTATTTTTGTTTTCCTCAGTTTTTACTGCAAACCAATTTTGTCCCCTTCATAACGTCTACTACATACTTTGCATCATTTGTTACATAATCTACTCTTTGATTTTCAACTTATTTATCATCCTTTGCTCATCATTATGTCCTACATATTCTTTCGTTATCTATATTGTACATATATTTTCATGCTAATCTAATACATCGTTTTAATGTTAAATCTCTAATTGTTTTAAAAAATTACATAATAAAAGATGTAAACTTTTTTTTTTTCTTTTTTTTGGCAGACTTTACTTTCTACTCAATAAAACAAGGCAAGTGTACAAATTATAAGGAAAGAATAAATAAATAGCAGGAAATAACAATATAAACAGTAAGAATTGTATGACCCTGTCTAGGAGAAGTGAATAGGATCTTTATAACACGATTTTATATAAGATGGCAAGTAGAACGGTCGTCCAAAAAAGGTTTTTCGGACATGCTAAAAATCTAACTGTCAACTTCCGTGGTAGAAAACCTGGTCTAAACTGGAGTGGAAGATACCGATCATACTATGGTTAAAGAGCGTCAGTGAGAAAATCTATTCTATTAATTAATTAGTCTTAAACTTACATAATAGTTCATCTTTTTGTCTACTTTCAATGTTAAGGCTACCAAAGAAGCAACTTCATATGACCGAACATGAGTTTCAGCACGAATTCCTACAGCGCGAACATTATTATGCGAACATAGCACCTTGCCTTCCATGATAGCTAATTTGTCCTGTTCTCTTAAGAAGCCGTTTTCATTTAAGCTAGCATATTTAGGGATATATGGTTTTCGTTGTGGGAGGTTATTCGCGGTAGCAGTGGGGGAAGTGTTAATTGCTGTGCCCCCTGCTGCTGAATTTGAGGCTGTGGGATTAGCATCGCTGGGAAGCGCATTATACGTTGTAACAGCAGAGTCCATCACTTTAAATGTTGCTGTCAGTAATTCGTAGGCTTCTCCCAACTGTAACATATACTTTTTTGTATCCTTAATAGCTGTCGAGTTCAATTGTAGTTTGCTTAAGCTACTGTTACTTTCAGTCTGTTTAGTACGAAACGCAGAGTAAACGGACCCTACTGTCTTCAATAAAGCTTCAGATCGTGGTTGAATATCATTTGTAAAGAGCCCTTTTGGTTTCCAGTTGGAATTCTCTACTTGAATTGAAAAGTCGTAGGCTGCTTTCAATTTCTGACAAACAATTGAATCCATGTTCTCTGTTCCATACGCTATCATAGATAGCTGTTTAAAATAATTTGTACTGCTATTGCCACCACTATCAATTGCTGACGAACCCATTTGTAACCTTTCAATTGCTTTTTCAATATATCCCAAAAATTCCAAGAGACCATTTGCCTTTATAACGTTTATAATTCGATACAGTATACGAAGTTGGCCTCTTATGGTACCATTATAGCTAATATTAGAAGTTGCTCTCGAAGGTAATTGTCCAGTGTTCGATGTGCTGCTATAATTAGGCGGATACGAATCCTTGTACATGAATGTGCTCGCACGCTGTAGGAAAATATCTGTATGGTGCAGGTAGAACGGAAGATTGTCCAATATAAAAGCAGCCCAACCATGCTGAATAGGCATATAATCGTACTTTTCTGAACTTCGTGGTGTCACACCAAACTTCCAAGGTGCTGCCCACACAGCCCATAAATCTATTACGGACAAGTAATCGTCATCTTTTTTGTAATTCAAAGCTAAACGTGAAATAAGTAGACAAAGCTCGTCCTTCATTGTCAAATATACTCGACTAATCAAAGGTGTTGTAATATTATTTGATGAAACGCTTTTTCTGCTCATATTGCTATTTTCGGAGTGGATGTTTACAGGATTGATACCATACTGTCTTAGATCATGTCGAACAATGAATTTCACGAAAGCTGTGATGAAAAAAAGGAGATCTGATGAAAGAGCTTGATAAGGTACAGGCACGTACGTTACACGTATGAAGAGTTCCATCAATACATCAAAAAAGAAGGATTGAATGATCGGTGGAAAATCTTCACGAATACCTATGGGTATAAGTTCTGACATGTATTCTTCAAGTACAGGACTGTATACACCGTAGCTGACGGCTCTGGCTTTTCCAGGAATTAAATGAGGATAGTTTTGATTCGTACTATAATTATTGTTGTTGAAACTGGGATTGGGGGTATTGTTCACTGAAGGCGAATTGTTCGAAAATCTACTGTATAAGGCAGATGTTGATACTGATTGGTTAGGCTGATTTGATGTATTAGGTATATTTGTAGGATTCGTATTTATAACTGGCTGTGGAGACCAAGTTGCTACGCTAGCAAAATAGTAAAGGTAAAACTGAATCATATTGAATTTAATTCTTCGTTCGCCTCCAAATGGAGCCAGCAGTGTCGACTGTCTCGTGGCTGCTGCCTTTATATCGACCGACTTATTGATTGCTGATGTGCTCAGATAAGTACAGTTTTTATAGACGTTCGGTAGAATATGTATTGCTCCTGTGGATAATAGTCTTTTAACATCGGCCTATATTGTCGAATTATGTTATTAGATCTGATCGTTGTATCCGAGCGTGTTCCTGCTAGTATGAAATTATTACCGGCAGAGCGTCTGTAACAAGATCGTACGAATACTCAGGAAACTGGCTTAATTTGATTAATGCTTGGAAGAAGTGACCTTTTACAGATAGCAATTTTTTAATTGCTTCGTCTTCATGATCTAGTGTCTCTATTTGCGCCCAACCTCTGGAAGTTTCCAAAGAAAGGCCTCATTGTAAGTAATTCTAAGCATTTAAATGTCTTGCTGTCATGTTAGTGACCGTACCTGACATTTGGAGAACCAAAAATATATACAAGTAATGTCGGAAAGAATGTGTGAAATGATCTGACATTATGTGATGACGGATTCAGGGAAGAGTTTATGTATAGTTCACAATACTTGGATATATGCTCGCATGTAGTAGAAATATTTCGACACTGAAATACCTTTGATATATCCATTTAGATATTCACATAAAGAAATCAAAGGAAATGTTTCTAATAATTTTACTCGAGGTTTTGATTAAGGGGTGACTTGTAAAAGAAAAAAACCATAAGTTTCCATGGAGCAACGTGTCAATGATGATTAATTGTTTCTTTATTCTTTGGAAGAATTTAAAACGCAGGTTTTTTATGGCACGCGTAAGCGTGGAGCTTTGAACCGGAGAATAAGTCCTTTCCATATTACGCGTTAAAAGAAAGGCCCATTGCTGTAAGCGGACTACACATTTAACCGTCCTAAAGACACTTCGAAGTATATTAAGCTACCTGCGGTTGAATCAATCTATAACCGTCAGTATGCTGTTGCTACTATCTGTTTTTATTGTATAGTGTACTTTATTCAACAAGAAAATAGAAATGAAACAACATTAGATTATTATACTCTTTTTTCCTTAGCGAGAGGTGGCGGCAGCCTTGGGAGCGAAACCCTTAGCTTGTTGCTTGCTAACCTTAGGTTGGTTGGCCTATAACAAAAGGAGGATGATAGGACAGGATCAGTCAATCAAATTCTATATAACGAGCAATCTCTTCTATCTTGTAAGATTAATGCTACTTACAGTAGGGTTGGCAGCCTTCTTAGCAGCGGCAGCAGCCTTTTTAGCTTCCTTAGACTTGGAGATAGCAGCTTGACGAGCAGCAGCACGGGCATCAGGCTTTTGATTACGCTTGGCACGGATGGCGTCCCAAGAGGCACCAACAACGGCACGTTCGTGCTTGACAGTACGGCGAGAACGCTTCTTTTGCACTTCCTCGGTCATACCCTTCTTGTTCAAACGACGGTAGATTTGAGTCCATCTGACCTTACGGGGGTTCAAACGTTGAAGGAAATAAGAAGCAGCTTTACCGTTGATGAAACGGAAGGTCTACGGTGAACGCAATGTGAAAATATTGAATATAAAATAGGGTAAGTTTGACAATTCACTGTGTGTATGAGGTGCACTCTTTTTTAAATATTCCATTCTCATCTCCACTGCATGAAATCCCTCTATATTATTTAAATCCATTTCCTCGCAAAATCCACGCTCGCTCAACGTGTATTTCAGAAATTAACTTACTCTACAGGAATATATGAATAACAAAGTTAGTTTAAGCGAACGCTAGACAAAGAATGGCAAAATGTTAAGTACCTGCTATCGAGACGGACGTAAGTCTTACCCTTGGCGGGGTAGATCTTGTGACCAGAGAAAGAACAAATCTCGAGCCTATTTTATAATTGTACATATATTGTTAACCGATGTGTCGAACTGAGATGTATGATGGTGCTCTATCTGGATGGATATTTACTTCATCTTCGATTGATGGATGTATGTCAAAAGAGGAGGTTGATAGTGTTGGCCAACTGATCTTCCTACCTTGATTCTTTCTCCTCCCCCCAATTGTTTGCTGTCCCTCAGTTAAACCAGCAATTTCCACTTACCAGAGTGCTTCCCACCCGGGAGTGACTCTGGGGTCAAATAGAAAGTCCGGTTGTCATTCCAACGAGACTTACGATTGATTCCGGTCGGAACGTCAATATCAATAGTTGTTGCAGGCTGAATACTGTTGGCTTTCCGCTTCCCCCACTTTTCATTCTCGTCCAAATTTGTATACCAATGCAATGCATTCGACAGGCATTAGTCAAGCGTCCATCAACATTTATCTGCCAAGGACGGCCATCTTTACGCTCTTTTTATGCTTTTCATACAGCGTCAATTGCTAAAGCTAAGAAAGACGAATGTTATTCTCCCGATTCAAAGCGCATTTTGGAAGAATATATGATCCCTGGCCCTTACCTGAAGTTTTTTGAAATCTCAAAAAAGAATAACGATGGTTCAACTAGTTGGGTAAGTAATGTGCTACTCTGTTCTTTATCTGTATTACAGCTCTGGCTCATAATATTTTATAATTTTTTAGCATAACACTCCAAAGCAAATCATACGGTCTATACCAGCGAGACCCGTCAGTTATAATGAATTTGACACTTCACCAACCATTGCTCAGGAACGCTTCGCCCACCGAATTAACAGAGCCATTGCAACAACATTTGCTATCGAACTGATGCCTTCAAAATGGCTAAACACTAATTACCTCATTATCCGAAATATCAAAGTGTCACGGAATCTTAAGAAATGCCATATATTGTACACACTCACTTCAGTCAAAAAGAAAGAACGGGAGAATGTTCATAGTGCACTAAAAACTTGGACAAAAGCGTTGAGCGCAATGATTCGCAACAATGCTCAATTAAAATACCCTATTTCTGTCAAGTTTGTCCCTGATACAGAAACAGTAGAATTGGAATCTGTACTAAAGAAAATAGAAGCCGAAGAGAACCAGCATTAAAGTGTATAAATGTGTGCTCTTTACTAAGTGAATTTTTTTATTATGATACATTAGCCATATTTTATCTTCTTTTTGGTTTGGCGAAGCCTATTTGTTTCCGTCTAATATCAAATACCTTTAAATGAAGACGAAAAAAAAATTGTAAATAGCCGCTACATGGATACAATACTGTAACAAACTGCAGACAATATTGATAGCTTACTGTATAAAAGTTTCTCAAAAATACATCACCGAAGATCCATACTTCACTATTTCCTGTTGCCTGTGTAGATACGCCCGATAAGCATTTTTTATCTAGCGAGTTGCTTTGAGTTAAAAAGAGACCTTCTGGCGGAATGGTTAAATTGATGTTTTCAGTATTTATCACCAACGAATGCATGGAATCAATTGCTTGGCACGGGAAAGACCAAGTTCCGTCTCTATTGTAAACAGCACCTTTTATTTGTTTATGGTATGCTATTGCATCTTCCTTGGGCATTATGATCAAACTTGATCCTAAAAAATATGAAGATTTAATATTCAATAAATCCCAATGAGTGTTTGCATTTGTGAATTCGTCTTGTTCTTACCGCTATCAATGATAGCTTTGCGGTCGTTATAGACTGTTGTCCCAAAGTGAACCTTATCTGCTGATATCATCCAAAACTCATCACTGATCCCGTTTAGGTATAATAAATCGTTTTCAAAGCGGTTTGTATCCACGCCGCCAAAGTCTATTTCTCCAGTCTCTTGTTCCGAATAAATAGCAAATAAAGGTTCGTCTAGTAAGCCTTGATTTATCATGGACTCAATTGGCGAAGTAAAACCTTTCAAACTACTTAAATTCTGGAGTCCAAGCCCAAAAATACCATGTATAGGTAGCTGTTTGAAGTTTGGTGACAAACTGTGAGCATCAATGATGGCTTGGCTCTCAATAATAATTTGATCGTTAGCCAAGCGCACCGTGTCACGTCCCAATTGTCCCTCCATATTTCCGGTGCCATAGTCAATTCTGATAAAGTTATCGCCATCGGCAGCAGCAAATTCATTATCCTCTTCCTTATCTTCCTCATCCTCATCGTCGTCGCCATGGTTTCTACCGTTGACTTGCTGTCTCGAATATGTGCTTGATGCTTGATAATCAAACTTTTTCCTTTCACCACAGATATCATTCGTGCATTCCGACGATACAACCCATAAATCAGAACTTCCAGTGTCGAAAATAAGGTTGAATGATTGCGGTGGCGTCCCGATACTGATTTCTCCATAGTAACCTATTCTTTTCAAAGCGTAATTATATCAGTATAAATGCTATTCCACGCACGTAATTTTAACTTTCATCTTCTTCCGTGGGTTTTGCTTACCGGTTTGATGGTTATATTGAACTTGTTTTTGCTTTTTGGCAAGAAAAGAAACGAACGATAGAAAATTATCATCTGTTTCATTGAAACTTGTTACCTGCTGCTGCTGTTGCTGTTCTGGCTCATAGTACTTCTGTATTGTTAATTTAAACTGCCTTTTCTTTTCTTCCAAAGCAGGTTTACCATTGGCTACAGTAAAGAATGAGGCAAAAAGTGTACTGGCACTAAACAAAATCACACTGTGGATTGTTATTGACCGCATAACTCAAGAAAGGATAAACAACAAAATAATTGATTGAAACAATGTACGGTTGCATTTTGTATTTTATATTGATTTACCCCTGGTTTATTTGTTTGTTAATTTCTATTGTGTATTGAGTGTGTTTCTCAACTGTTTGCTAATCTTAAGTTTTTAAATGTTAATACAAAATTGAGTTGCAATATGATAGTGAACTCGGCAAGAGCTCGTTATCTGTTAAAGCAAAAAACTGTACTGTAAGTTTTATTAAAGAGTGAATCATCTTTGTTTCTACAATTGGGTGTTGTCTAGATAGTCGCCTGGACGAAATAAATGTGGTATGGTTACTGTTTACGTAATTACCGAAAATATTTTACTCTTATTTTTTGTTAAAGATGAAATGTTTGTATTTAGTCGCAGAATGACCATAAAGTAAATAAACCTCAAGAAATGGTTACAATGGGACTTTTTTGCGAGAAGAGTAAAAAGATAGTACGGATATAATGTTTTCATTTATGTACAAAGAGATAGGTAAATTAAGAAGTACGAGGTTTTTTGCTGGCGGGAGATTGAGGTGCAGGAGGAGGTAGGTGTGCAGGAGCAACACCAGGAGGAGCCTCTGGTAGTTGGGAAGGATCGATACCTGGAGGTGGAACCACACCGGGAGGAGCCATTACGGGAGGCAGCTCTTGATGTGGAAAAGGGCCAATTTGTGGTGGTTGATCAACGACTTGGTCACTAAGAATAAGAAGTAGGTTTTTTTCGAAATTAATTAATTGTAAAGCGAATAGCTTATACATTAATATAATACTTACTCTGGTTTTCGCTGTTTTGCCATCTGTGTAGCCATTGCCATAGTGGCAGTATGACCATCCCACATAACTTTTTCCTTTTGTTTTGCCTCTTCGGTCATCTCTTTGATGATATTCTTTACATCCGTTTCTTCAGCACCACCGAAAATATCTGGACGAACACGAGTAATTCTCTTCAAATTCTTAGCAACATCTGCACCTTCCAACAAATTAGTTCCTCTATTCTTATTTTCCATGGCCATCTTTTGTTCCTTCCACTTGGGGTCCAATAATTCTACACGCATGTGTTCTGCCATTTCATCAACAGGAATAGCTTCACCACAACGAGGACAGAGCTCGGTTGGCTTGGCAATATTTGTAGCAGCAGTAACACCCAGAAGTCTGGGTTTATAATCGGTACGAATTTTGATAGGCATCGCTGGTGTAGGTAGAGGAGCTGCTGTAGCAGTAGAGGCTGCATGTTCTATCGGCTCTTCGTCAGATTGTTCCATCTCTACATCCTCGTCTAATCCTTCATCTGTCACTTCTTTGTCTAATTCTGCTAAAGCCTCTGAAGGCATAGCTGCTAATCGTTTCTGAGCTAATGACATGCTTTCTAACTCTGCCAAACTCATAGGTGGTGGTAATTCTGCTTGTTCGTCAACATCTGTAAACTCGACTGTTTCGACAACCACAAAATCGTGCCAATCAATACTAGCATAAGCAACTATTTCAAACGAAAAGATTGAAAAAAAAAGAAAAAGAAAAAATATAACGCATTGTTACGGTTATTATGCTATACTAATGAAAAGAGAAATTGAAAAAAAAAAAACCTACTTCTTTCTTTTTCATCTTCATCACTCTTCTTCTTCCGTTCTGCTTCTTGCCAAACATTCCATTCAACGCGTTCCTTCACTTTATCCAAAATCTGATATTTGTTGTTTTTAACAGCCCTTAATTTCTCTTGAAGATCCTTAGGTGGTAAGAAAACTTTCGTATACTGTTTAACCAATTCAGTGAAGTAAGGAAATAAACTGTGAGATGGACGCAAAAAGTCAAATTGATAATTTCTGGATTCACGTTGAGCAAGTTGATTTATGAAAGCACGACCATTTCGTGCAGCGAATTGTGCTGTCAACTTCATGATATCCCTAAGTGTGAAGAAAAGGTCAGCTTTTTGTCGTACGTTAAGCATAAGTCTGTGAACGGAAACTGAAGCCAAATACTTTACAGATCTTGTGCCGACATGGCAGGAATGGTTGCTGAGAATTCGAAGGGTTCAGGTTCTTTGGGTGCCTGGCTAACAGATTGAACTGCTTCAACTGGTTCTTGCTTTTCAGCTGTTTGTATTGTTTCTTGAGAAACTAATGTTTTTTTGGTTTTTTTTTAATATGAAAAAGAATCGTCAAATTGTACTGTTTCGAAGTTTTGAGACGAAGGGTGATTACATTTCTTCGTACCTTTGCCTTCCTTGAATTCATTATACTTGAATCGATAATAAGCATAATATGGATCGTTGGGATGCAAGAAATTGAACCGTCCGTCTTTGTTTGTTTCCCTAATATGATTCTCTAACTCGGGGCCTTTTGTGGATAGATTGGCAGCGGCTTTATCGATCATCTCTATTTTACGTATGTCAGAAAAGGGCTGAATACAAACTAAACCTAGCACTGCTTGAGTAAGAGCATTGTTTCAACTTACTTCTAATGTCAGGAGGAGGATAAATAATACCCGTTACAACGGGTTCCTTCGCAGGAGACACGCTCGAGGAGGATTGATCAACTTCCATTGCAGACATTATTTTCGTGGTTGATCTGAAAAGAAGACGCAAAAGCTGAAAGGAGTGATGCGGGAATAACATTACAATTCAAAAGAGGTGACTTGTAATTTAGTTATCCAATAAAAGATTTGAACTAGACCTACAATGAATTTGCAACGTACAGTCAGGAAAAGGAAAGCAGCATAAGCAGAACTGTCCTCTCCTATACAAGTCGAAAATGCTTCAAAATATCAATATCAGATATCATAGCCACGTATTTCTTTTTTGTTCTTATTGAAATTTTGGTGCACAGAATGTAAACATGGAACTCAAACTACGAAACTCCTTCCTGGTTTCTTCATTAAGGTTCTCCAGACCTGGCGCTCATAGATTATGCAAGATGCAAGTACCAGAAAATACCGGGAAGTTTTCAAAATAGATATGCCGGCTCCTAATACTTCATGGTCGTTTGCAAGGCTGCAATATTCTGAATTGTTAGTAGTTTTCTATTATGCGTCATATATGATATACCCAAACTGGATTATGGCCGAAATGGTTAACAGTCAAAAGAGTTTTTTTTTTGTCTTCAGTGTGTTTGGCTGAATGAGATGCGTAATAGATACAGTGTTTATACTTTAGTGACTTCTAGCTATAGGGATGCTAATGATAGCCTCTCTTCATGGCTACGCTATAGCCAATCTTGAAATGATACTACGACTTTCTACAAGCTTTGCTTGGTACATTTTTCCTTCAACTCTGAAAGACGACTATTGAGGCAAGCATGCATGCACGCTTTTAATCAACAGAAAGTGTTTTTAATGAAGAAAATAATAGCTCAAAATAGTTAAAATGCATAATGATGAATTACTGATGACATGATTGTAAACAGAGTGTATACGAATGAGAATGTGGGTTTAGCCTTTTCTTGGTCTTCGCAGTTTTTTTGTGATACTTTTACTGAAAAAAAGATTACTCTTCTTTCTTAATTTAGTGTATAAAAGTGTTTGAGATCAAAGTTTTTATTTTGTAGATTTACATTCGAATTGTCATTAAATAAAAAAATAGAAAATAGAATAAAGGTAAAGATAGCGTATTACCGTACAATGATTAAATAGTTAGTAAATATTGTGTAAAGTGCGTAAGTAGGATTAAATCAGAAAGCAAAGGTATATAAACAGCTTTGTTGTTGTTGTTGTTAACGTGACAAGGAATTTGACGTCGTTGAAGAAGACGAGCATCGTAATTTTTACAACAGAAGAATATCAAAAGAATTTTCATTGTTCCGATATGTATTCGTCGTTGGTTGTGTATTTAGTTTCCCGTTACATTTGGTTGGTTTTTTTTTGGTTTTTTTTTTCTGCTGTCAAATCATACATTATTTTCATTAAAGAACTTTTCTGCAACAATGTATTTATCATTTGTCTTGTAAAGTCTTTTGATACAAGCAATGGTGGATGGCAGAGTCATGAAAGCCCAAGCGGCTATTGGTAATGAAATGTAATCCAAAACGTTACGCCAGCTACGAGACTCCGCTTTGCGATACAGTTCCCGATCGACAACACGATGAAGGTGCTCGTAAATCGCCAAAGTACCAAATAATGGAATAGGCAAAAACAGAGTGATGATCTTTACGATGTTCCACAAAGTTGAATAGAGTTCGGAAGTGAGAATGGGATTGTCAGCAGGGTCAACAAAAGCAATCATGGAATGAGGAGGGAACAAGATGAATTGCATCAAAGGTACAGCGGCAAACATAAGCCAACCCGAAGTGACAGGAATCAGATGAGCCTCCATTACTTTCGTGCACATGACAAGCTTGTCAAGCCAATAACCGGGTGCTGCATACATACTTGTTTTCTTGTTAGCTGCAGCTACGAATCCACTCAAAACACCGTCTTCTTTGACGCCAAAAGAATTGCGCAAAGTGTAGGCCAAATCTGCAATACCGTTGTAATGACGCTTAGCTTGGACAAATCGAGCGTGCATATTGGCAAGATATCCAGAGGTTTGAACGTTGGTAAGGTTGATGGGAACAAAAATAGGACAGCAACGAGCAAGTCCGTCTGTTTTGAAGAAACATTTGAGCATCATATGCATGTCTTCACCAACTGCATCAGCATCTGTATCCCAATATCCGACTCGTTCAGCTAGCATCATACTGAGACTGTAGGTTGAACAAGGGAAAGAAAGTCCACGGCTATTACTTAAACTTGACATCACCATAGCAGACCAGGTAATATCTGTCATTCTGACAGCAGCAGGTACATCAAAGCAATTACGGGAAAAGAAAATGGGTGGTGCAAATAACAAAAAGTAAGGATCTTCTGCTTTATTAAAAGCTGTCTCGACCTGAAAAGAGTGGTAAGCATCGTTAGGTAATTTGATTAATGATTGGACTATGCTAATTCCATTGCTTTCTTACCTCCTTGATGTATAATTCAGGAATAGAAGAATCAGAGTCGGATACCGTCAAAATGATTCTTCGTCTATCGATTCCTTTCTGTAACATCTGAGCACAACCGTGTTTTGCAGCATATGCAACGTTTGAGCCTTTACCACGCGATTCGCCAGGAGTATCAGCAGGGTGTGCAGTAACAATAAACTGAAGGAAACTGTCTTTAAAGTAGTCTGCTAAACTGTAGGCCTTCTCTTCATAATTAAGTTCGGACGCTTCCATTGCTAAGATAATTACATAGTTCGTTTGTGCATTTCTAATGATGTTGAATTAAAACAAAATAAGTTTGTTTAGTAAGTATATGAGCAAAAAAAGAAAAAGATTACAATAATGAAGGCCCTGTTCCTCTAAGCTCCTTTTTAATTGTAATGGTTTCAAACACTTTTGCTCTGCCACCTCTCCTCTGTCCCTTTCTAACCCCCAACCCCTTTCGCTTTTTTGTTTTGCCTGCATTACTTACTTGTGATTGGCCAAACGTTTAATTGTATCTCTCAACAGGGCTTCGGGTTCTGCATAATTTGGTACAATGAAAGCATGAATCAAATGAGAATCGTCGTATAAGTTAAAGGCTTCCTTTTCCATTTCTTCCAATTCCTCGACAGAAGTAATTCTTTCACGAGTGGTTGTGGCAGTAGGTGAAGAGGGAGCTGTATTATTAGCACTATTGTTTGTGCTGCTATTAGAACTGCTCGTAGTCGTTGTAGTTGCAGAGCCATCCGAGAAAGCAGTAATCGTAGTGATGCTGTTGCTTTCGGTCAAATTACGTTTGTTCCAATTACGGATAACCTTTGTCATTTTGCTTGCGGTCAAATAGAACTTGAACAAATGATTGACTTGAGTGTATAAGAATACAGTAAAATAGATTAACAGAAAAATGATATAAATACGAGGAATAAGGAGCGGGCCCAATGGTAATAAGAGTACTGAACCAACGGCGGCCATGGGTGCAACCAATTCGAAAGGATAATTGAACAGTGAAGACTTCATTGATTGAATTATATTAAAGTAATAGTATTATGTGATAGTAGTAATAGTAATAGTAGTAATAGTAGTAGTAATAAGAGATTGATTTGTCTAGATAATCTAACTGGTATAAAATAACCTATATACCGAACAAAGATATACAAATTATGTTTGATTGAAAAAGACGAGAATTAGAAAGGTATAATGTATGTACAAAAGAAACAAGAAAAGCCGTAAAATTATGTAAAAAAGAAAAGAACTAAGAAAAAAAAAAAAAAAAAAAAAAAAAAAAAAAAAGAGATTTTTTTCCTATAAGGTTGTCCTTTTAAATGTCTTTTTAAACAATTGGTGTAACTGGTTGCTTTTTTTTGTACAAAATCAGCTCAGCTTTAAATGATAAAACTAAAGCGAACAACCTTAACCCGGGCAAAAAGTTTGATAAAGTTAAATTTGATAGCATCATCCCAGGAGACGCTTATTTTTCCTCCTTAACCTACATTTAAGAATAAAGGGTTTTTCTATGGGTTGTCCTCCATGGCCATCCTGGGTCATTCTTGACTAGTTTCAAACAGTTTCCATTATTGCACTTGGGTTAAAATAAAAAAGAAAAGAAAAACAAGCTCTGAATGTGTTTGTGACACGCGTACACAAAGGATAAATTTATGAAACGTGATATCAGCAGTAACTTTTATAAGCTTATATTCAGCCTTATTGCTCGCTCTGCTTCCTAGCTTCTCTGCGTACAATCTATACTAAAAAGAGATACTTTCAAATGACTTTTTGTCTTTAAAACAAAAATTTTCTTTTCAAGCGGTTTTACTCGACAACAAGACTTTTTATTGTTTTCTGTTTGAGATCTGAGGAAAGAACAATAAGACAGCAGCAGTGGAAAGCCGGATCAGCCAATAATTTTTCCATTTTGATTGGCTGAGCCAGTCAATGGTTTTATATTTGATTTCAAGCTTGGCATTCCGATCTCCAAGCATTGCTTGATTTGTGTATGGAAACTAAAAGGCAAAAAGGCAAAACAGACAAAAGCTATCCCACGTGATGTAAACAAGCCCTTCGTCACCAATTTAACGTATTCTTTATCAAGATTATCAAATACCCGTGATCAATTATGTGTTTCTTTGTAATAATACTTTTTTGATTTAAAAGATAATGTTCTTTAAATACTTGGAAAATCAAATGCCTATCGATGTAGAGAGTATTTTTCGATGATGTACAAAAAGGGAAGCGTTTACATAAAGGAAACAATTAAAATGAAACGTGATATATACAAGGCATGCTCTTATTTCTTCTTTTTACTACTCGTCTTAATCTTTCGTTTTTTCTCTGCTTTGGGTAGTTTATGTTTTCTGCGTTCTCTAGCTTCTTCTTTCGCCTTTTGCTTTCTCAGTTTCTTCTCCTCCTTGTCTTCGTTCTTTTTACCTCTAGGTTTTCGAGAGCTCTTTTCGTCGTCATCCGACCCCTCATCTTCAGAAGAATCAGAAATAGCTTCGTCGTCATTTTCACTATCCAGAGCACTATCAGAGGCATCGTCGTCACTAATACCTTCACTTTTTTCACAACCCTCCTCGAAGGAACCATTATCCTTATCCTCATCTTCTAACCTCAAATTTTGCACGGACTTTGTCACATCTGTTCCTAGTAAATCAGCATAAACTAAATTCTTCGCTTCACCCTTTTCAACTAGTAAGGTATCTCTTTCAATGTCTATCACTTCTTCTAGAGTGGTTGGTATATAGGACTTTAAGAAAATCTCTTCTTCTTCTTTGCTGACTTGTTGGTTGGGGTTAGCATTCATGTCTTCTTGAATCTAACAGATGCATCAAGTTAATCCACGGTGAATTCACAGTTCAACGTCTGCAGACTTAAAGAAAGGTACCTTTTCCAATTGAGCATCCACTTCTTCTTCGCTATTGCCGAAGGATATATCTGTGACAAATTTGAACAATTGCATTACACTCATTACCCGAACACCCTTTTTGGCAAAATAATCTGTCACATTCGCAATATCTTTTCTCAAAAACTCTGATGCGTGAGGGTGATCGTGCTCAACAGATTGCGAGACATCAATAATATATAGTTTCCGAGAATGATATCTACATTTAGAAAAAACATGTAAATATCTAACCAAATCGTACTTAGCTTTCCTTTGCCCCTTTACTTACAAAATGTTGTATTCACTTAAATCAGCGTGCACCAATTTACAGACTTGATACATGGTACGAACATTCTTCACAAGTTGATAGTACAAAGCAGGATATCTCGATAATTCAATCTGTGCATCCTTCAGTCGTGGATAAGCCCAACCATTCTTATCACCCAAGAACTCCATGACTAGCACATGCATTCTTAATACAATTGCGTCTGGAGAAGGTATTCCCGCTTGTTTCAAACGTCGCAAGTTACGCATCTCCTTTTCAGCCCATACTTTGACCATTTTACGAGGGTTCGATTTGGAATAACCGTGACGGAAACGAAATTCACCTGTAACATAACGATCACGGTCTTTGAAGGTTAAAATGGACGTCTTGTAAACTTTAATAGCACGATGTTGTCCATCCTCGGTCATAGCATGATACACATTGGCTTCTTTACCAGTACTGATACAACCATTGATTTCGTAAAATATGCCACGGTTCAACATTTTAAATAGAATGATACGTGTACGAGGATCGAGCACTTGCTCCACAGTAGCACGATCGGCTTTATCCTTCTGTATTTGCCTAGTTTCATATAAGTATGGTTAGTTTTTTTTTTCTCAATATTGAATGACTGCAAGCGTCATTACAGCGAGAGAAGCGGGAAAAAAAAGCCGAATACCTTTCACCACCTGCTTTTTTTGATCCCAATTTAATATCACTGACGACTGAAGAGCTCATTTTGGAAGGATTATAGTTTTCCTCAATATGAATTCTACTAGCAAAGTGTTCCAAACTATCTAATTGGCCTTTCATAGCCGCCGCGCCGGCTGCAGTCGAAGAAGTAGGGACACCGACAGTCGTTGTAGCTGTGGCAGCTGCTGTCTTACGAGTAGGTGGAATATTTGACGCTGTTTTGGAAGTGCTTCCACTACTGGCTGTGACAACTTGTTGTCGAAGCTTATTATACTGCTTGGTAAAATCTAACAAGATGTATAATGAGTAACCCGTGTCCAAAATTGCGGGCTTTGACCCTTTCTTCTTTACCTGCAGTAGCAGTATCCCACATATCATCATCTAAATAGTCATCGTAGTCGTCGTCATCATCATCAAACTCCACTTCATAATCGTTAACTGGCTTATTTTCAGCCATTGCTTGGACTTCAAGATCCTTGGAATCTGACATTGCTTTCACTGTCTGTCGTTCAATGAAGAATATACGATCAACAAAAAATGCAAGAGCATCACTGAAGCTGAGATACAATTTTGAAAAGGTGAAAGAACATCCTATAAGCCACTGGGCTTTCAAAAGTGATCTAATCAAACAGGCATTAACCGAACAGCAGCTGATGATAGCAATAAAAATTTGTCCGCAGAGCGTTAAAACAAGATTCAGAGAGGTCAAATAGCTTTTTATTTGAAAAACTGCATCACTGTCTGTAGTTTATATTGAAGAGCAATAAAGAATGGAAGAATACTGGTCTATTATCCTTGATAGAGCATACTTTATGTCGAAATAAACCTGACATTGTTATCCTATGGTCAACATTCAGGAAGTGGTTATATTTCCCTAACCCGTAATATAGAGCCTTCCCAGTTACCATAAACATCATTGGTAGATCTAACATAGCCGAAAATTATCAAAATATATCCCTTCTCTTAGTTTATAGAGAAAGTATACTAAGCAAATAAACTCTACAACCTTATGACTAATCATTGCAAATGCAACGAGTCTGGAAAATAGAATGAGGGGGTGTGCGCTGTACCGGCTTTAATTAAGGGCCAAATAAAGCATCACTTAAGTTTTCCATTCTCATTGAGTCAAAAAATTGGAAGAAAACCCTCAATCTGTCCCTCAATCTCAGCCTTAGGCTAATGCTTGCTTGTAATACAATAAAAATGTACCTGTAAGCAAAACCATGTGTTAGAAAAAAAAAAGAAAAAAAAACTGCTTAAGAAATGAACTCAAATGAATAGTATGCTTCTGTTACACCCAATGGAGTCACTTACTAGGCTTCTTCAGTACAGGCGATTTGTAGACGGTACAGTAGAGAGGCCAAGCTACGGTACTTACCGAGCTAAAACGAAAGCAAGATTAACCTCTGGAATAAAGTCGTCTGCCGGAAAATTAATTAGTGCAAATTATCATTCAAACTATAGCACCTTCTCGTGAATAGTCCTAATGCGATCTACACTATGTCTTAGTTCTTTAGTAATACTTAGCAACACAAACGGTTCAAAATCAATTTTTCTGCCGGTAGTTGGGTTGCACATAGTAAGGGTAGAACCAAAGCTGACATTTGCGCTTATTTCCCTGCTGGAACTCCATTTCCCTCCAAGGTTACCACGGATTATTGTTTCTTAGATTGTTGAAAAACTTTCTACACTAATTTTATATACCATTGTATCATCTCACATCAATTGACATAGAAATTATATACAACGCGTATCTGTATTTCAAATAATCAAATTTTTAAACATACACTGATCATAAAATATGTAATAAAAATTGGGTCTTTCCATACTTAATTTGTCGTTCGTAACGCTTTCTACATCAGATTCTCAATACTCAACTCTGACATACCAACTCCAACGTGAGATGGACGGCACGTATAACTATTTAGTCACTGAGTGTGCACACTTGAATTTCTCGTTCAGCCCTAGATTTAGTCATGCGTAATCGACGGACGGATATGGGTGCCATCTCAAAGGAATTATTTGCTAGAGCGTCGATAATGCCTTGATAGATAGATGCGCTCACATAATGGTCTACAAATATAAGACCATTATTGCTGTTTCTAAAGAGTTTTCTGAGGCTCATAAATGATGATTCATGTTCCAACCCTGTTAATACATCAGGATGGATTTCTAGTGGTAAATTTGCTTCTTTCAGAGTGAGTTCAACTTTGGTGGCCTCGAAAGCAGGGGAGACTATGGTTATGTGCACTCCTGTTAGTTCACTGTTGTCTAATTGAAAGACCACCATGAAAGACTTTTCAGTCGGATGCCATTCCATATTGACATAGTATTTCAAAGAAGTACCTGCTTCAACAATAAATGCCTCTGCCTTTTCTTTTTTCAGTACATCGGCCAGATGTTGCTGACGAAGTATATATTCTTCAGTTTGAATAGGTTTAACAAGAAAACAATGATCTTACAACGAATTAAAATTTGGCGCAGGGCCATACTGGCACCGAACCAATGAAGCAGCCCGATTACCCCAACCATACATAGCATTATCATCGAAGCTACTGCTGCGCGTAGAAGCTTAATAAATTGACACACAAGGATTTTTTAATTCTGTTGCTAATGCAGGAAAACGTCTTCTGCATTTGGGTTTTTACCATGGTTTTTTTTGTTATATGGTTCCAATGACGCGCCCAAGTGTCAGCTTTTGGAAGGAGGGTTGAACATTCCTCATCTGCAGAGGACATTTTTTTTATTTCAGTAAGTTTGGTTCGTAGTAGAAAGAGGACTGAAATCAGGTGAGGAAAATCATAGTAAGCGAAAGAAAGAGGTGCCTTATCAGAACAAAAGTTCAGAAGGTGTGTGTGGGCATGTGGGTGTGTGAATTTCCGCTTAAAACTTGACTCGGTGGCCAGGTTCAAACATCGTCACTGATTTTGATCCATATACATCACTAGCTTACCCTGCCATCCTATCAATATAAATTATGCTTTATGTTAGACCTGAGCTACTTATCTTTCTTTTTCTATTAAAATAACTTTCATTCGGTTACAAACCTTGAAATACCGTAAAAATAGTATCCTTTATATACTTTTCCTGCAAGCCGTCTAAACCTCCACCCAGTTGGCGCGGTAAAACCAAGCTATAGACGCCTTCTTTCTCACACAATCTACGGAGTTCAATTAAGCAGCGTTCCATGTTAGAGTAAGTGGTCTTGTTATAAGATTTTTGTCTTGTGATCATGTAAAATATGTGACGTTGCCCATGGATGATTGATGCGACTTGCCCAACTTGTTTCTTCTGCATTTGCACCTGCAACAGTTGATTCCCGAACTTTTGACGCAATGTTCCTGTAATACCTTTGGCTGGTAGCTTCAATTCCTCATTCACACAAATGATTATACTGTCAGTAGCAGATATGGTTTGGAAAAGGTCAGCTCCTTGTCGCTCTTCGAAGTCAAAGGTCATCAATATAGTTTGTTCGATGATGTTACAGTGAAGACTATAGAAAAAAAAAAAAAAAAAAGAAAGAGAAAAAATCAAGAAGATTACAATCTTGAAATTAAGTATGTGAATCATGTTCTGCTCCTGAGGATTATATTTTTCAAGGAGGACCATAAAGTGACTCTATTTGGTTTTTGCTGGCATTTTTTCCAATGCATATCGGTTTTTTGTTCGATTGAGGAGACGAAAGGTTTCCTTGATCTTCATCTTTCGTGCGATGGTTTAACGCGTCCCAGGAAAGCAGGTTAGATTCTCACTGCCTTTGTTTTTGGTTGTTTTTTTTTTGTGATAAAAATAACGATTTTCGACGCTGGTAATACTTTTTTACACGTGCTTAGATTAGTAATTGCAGAAATACTCACTGTGGAAGAAGTGACCGTTAAGTATAATTCAGTGCTTCATTGAGTGATTAATTCACTAATGCTTATTACAGCGTGAAGTCGAACTGATATAGCGTAAAATAGACTTTGTCCTTCGATAGTAAAACAGTTTGCTAATCTTTTAATAAAGACATATACAACAATGACCAGAGTGCAAAATGAGAAATAAAAGTTCTGAAAACAAAGTATAATGCAACATTTTCCAAGGGATTTTCATCCGTTCTTTTTGGGGTACAACAGTATTGGTTCGACATTTTACTTTAAAAAATCGCTATGGCAGAAAGAAGCTGAGCCAGTGTTTACGTTATTCGTGCTATCCAAAAACAATTGTCATTGCTTTCTTTTCCCGAGTTCTACATTTGCTATTGATAAGTTTGATGGTACGGAATTTGCTGAACCTATACTATAAAAAACTATCGTAGCCCCTCCATAAAAATGCTCACTGTGTATTGATAATCGGTTAATTTTTGTGCTGCTGTGGTTAATTGTTTTCAGGTTCGTTTTGAAAAATGCAATGCCTGGCCTCAGTTGAGAAACAATGACTGAAGCATTTACTGTCTTCACAGTTGCACGCTTTCAAAAGCGTACCGACTTTGGATTTTTGCTTGTCGAAAAGTCTTTCTTGAATTTTTGCTTGAAGCACTGCTAGGATAAGCCCATCAACTATTGCATCCGTAGTAATCCTTACAATGTCTTTTGTTCGAATATATTGAGCAATTAAGTAATCAATGTACTTGTTGGTGCTATTTTTGGCTCCACGTCCTGCTATATGGTTGAGTGTAACTCCATTAATTGACAATCTATGTGTTTACCTGCACATTCTTGTACTATGTTTGCAATCCTTCCCAGGAAGATATGAATCTAACTTTTATCCAAGACATCAGCTTCCTCCTTTTATTTGCGGGTCGTGTCCTTTAATTTCCTTATTATGTTAACAATTTGTCGTATTTAACTTAATGCTGTTTGATGGCACTTTATTTAGTTTTTGTAGCGTTGTCCAATGGTCCAAAGCTGTGGTACTCTTATAACCCCGAAATGCTTTTCCGCGGAATACATGCCCTTCTTATTCCTTTCTATGTTAGACGTACGTTAGAGTTAGTTTCTTTTGCTTCCATTCTGTGCCGCTAATGCACCGCTTTTTGAAGGTTTGAAAAAGATAAAGTTTTCAAATCCGCGAATGCTGTATAGTTAAGATGGTGCATTAAACCATACTCTGTTTAGCAGCAGCGAGTCTCACGTAACTAACGATTCTCAATGATATGTAGTTCATAAGGCATAGTGCGCGAAATGAATAGCAATAAAGCACAATGCTATCTTGTAAGCACATAATCTCAGAGCAAAATCATTTTCTGACATTGAACGATAAGGTGCATCACCGCTTTTGAAGATTGTGTTCTTGGCATCCACACAAGTATAGTATCCGCTGGGTTCACTTCGTATATTTTTGTTGACAAAAAAAGCTTTTTTTTTCGCAGTTCAAATTATAGTACAACGATAGCTCTCAACTTCCATAATACCAAGTATATTGCTTATCCAATCGCAGTTATAGTTAGGTAATGGCGAGTAATATTCTTATTAATCAAGCATTGCGTAAACGGGGGATTTTACACGCAGAAATGTTTACTAGTGCCTGACTGAACAAAACTATAATTTACTGCCCTGGCAATACATTCCTTAATACGACACGCTCATTGCTCTATCACTTTAATTTACGGTATATTTTGTTACAGGCTATTTACCATCCAGCCACTTCAAATGAATTTAATAAATGCTGAATTCACAAAGCTCGAAACCATAATCAACGTATACAACCGATTTTTTGAACCATATTGATAACATTTCTTGTTTTCTCTGTTGGTTTTCACGTAAAAATGAAAAGCGCGTCTTTGTCATTGCTTTTCTTTCTGCTAACTCTCTATTTTACTCTATTTCCAGCCTCTCAGCAAGGCTAGAAGTGTAGTTAAAAGAAGGCCATTCGAGATGTTGAGCGCACTTCAATCATTGATAGATTCGAAGGACAATTGTGTTATTTTCTGATATTAGCATGAAACTATATAGTATGTGTAAGGAAAAAAAAAAGCAACGTTCTTCTTGTAAATATAATCATTCTTTAAATTTTTTGCAGTAGAAACCATATTTTATTCAATTTTGTATTCCCAGTCAATTACACAATCAGCGGTTTTTTTTTTTGTTTTTTTTTTTTTTTTTTGTTGATGTTTCTTAACCTTTAGATTTAGAAATTGTTAACATGTCCAACAATGTATATTTTAAGTAAAAGCAAAGGGATTAAAACAGAAACCAAAATGTGAGCCATAACAAAAAAAAAAAAAAAAAAAAAAAAAACCATTGGCTTGAAGTGATCTGACTAGCTTTTTTCTCTTTTTGTTTATCTATCTGAGTAAAATACGTTCCATAAAATAATTGTGATATATCTGTAACAACTTATTCAGGCAGTCCATTATGTCTTCTCATCAACAAATCGCTATCAGGGAAAAGATTTAAGGAACCGATATTTCTCTGAAGTAAAGCAAGCTCGCATGCAAATTATAACCTTATAACACCACGATATCACTATCTATACTATTCTTATTCAGCTTCAGGAACCATTCGTTCTATAGTGGGTATACCGGGAAACAACGATATCTCTTGATCTTCTACTTAAACAATTGCAATATGAATTGCAATCCATTAAAAGTCTTTTCATTGGTACGATATGACAGATAAAATTAGGAGACAGTACTACCTAGTCGTAGAGAACTGAAAGAGAGTGAAAAAGCAAATGTGCATTCTATAAAAGTGATTCGACTATAATACAATGTATACAGAAATAGTAGTGCGAATTTTTGATCATACAGGAAAACAGAAGACTATATAAATATTAAGATATTAATGAGCGTTAGGACGAGGTCGTTTATCATTTGTAGTAAAATGTAATAATTGTATTTTAAAAGAGATAGTGAATAGAAAGAAAGGGTTAGTTTGGGCCACTAGCTCTTCGTGAGGCATTATACTGCTGTTGTGTGAAATCCAAGTTAAATTGCTCTTGTTGTTGCTGTCGCTGTTGCTGTTGTTGGTGCTGTAATATTTGTTCATTCGCTAAGTAAGAGGTAGTAAAAATATTTTGTTGATGTGGATTCATATGGTACGTTGCTGTAGTATACATGCTATTTGCTTGCATTTGTTGAGGAGGTGTTATAAACTGTTGGATTATTTGGGAAGAGTGGAAGGGAGTAGTGAGTGAAGGAGGCCGTGGGGTTACATCGGCCGAAGGTTGTTGTAACGTGTTTCTATATGTGTAGTACCTTTGTCTATCTGTTTTGGAAGTAGATTTTTACCATATACAAAGTACAATGAGTTACAGAAAACTAAAGAGACTCCATTTAGCTCCTTTAAAGCAAAAAAGGGGTTACTCACCGTCATTTTCGTCGATAATATTCTGGAGTTGTGAAAAGGTGGAGGGATATCCGCTAGGACGAATCATGCTTTGCTGATCAATAACTGCTACATCTCTTGGAACAGATATGGACGAAGCTCTAACAACGGTAGGCATCGCGTTATTGTACGTCAGGGAATGGGAAGAAGGCCTTTCTTGATGATCTGGGGATGGTATAGGTTGATGCGTAGCCAAAAGCTTCAAGTTGTTGGTTTGACCTTGTTGTTGCTGCTGTTGTTGCTGTTGTTGCTGTTGCTGCTGTTGCTGTTGCTGTTGCTGTTGCTGCTGTTGCTGTTGCTGTTGCTGCTGCTGTTGATTGAATAAAGCGTTCGAGTTATATAATAAGCGTTGCGGTAGTGGTTGTTGGGTTCGATTGGAAGTATTCGTAGTGAGATTACTGGAGTATAACTGCCCCGCAGAAAAAGTAGCCTGCGGTGTTTCTGATGGCTTCATGTAGGTGTTGGTCATTTCAGTTGGGATACTTGCCATGTTATTCTGAGAAGCATGGTAAATCAAATTATTGTCAACTGTCGCTGTTGAGGCTGCAGATTGCCGTGATGCTGGGTTCGACGCCTGAGGATTGAACTGAGTGCTACTCATCAGTGAATTAGCGCGTTGTTCACGGCTTACTTCTGCTGTGCTTGCTAGCTTGCTGGTCGGTCCCCCCATGAGTAAGGGCTGATGAGCGGACGGTGATGAATGGATTGACATATTATCAACTTCGTCATCTAATATAGTAGGCGCAACTTGCCTGGATAGTTTACGTGCAGGTGTGTCAAGCTCCATATTTTCGTTGTCTTCATTCGGAGCAAATAGAGCCCTTGACCGTCGTCTGCGTGGCTCACGTTGTTGTACAGTATCTTGTTGTTGCTGGTTTGGATTGCTTCTGAGCCGATTTTCGGTTGTGTCTTTTGCATTTTTCAGAAGACGGTTGATATGGTCGTTCATGTCTTTATTATATAGTCTAACTTGCAGAATATAATCAGAAATTGGTACAGCCAGATTTTTAAAAGGGATGTTCGATCGCTGCAGCTCGTTTATCTTGTAAGATAATAATGAAACGGGTTTTCAATAAGCGCGTCGAGCTATACACGTTAAAAGCTGTTTATACCTACATTATCAGTGTTATCCTCCTTGGCCAATCTGTTATGAGATGTAGCAGGACTATTACTTGCGCTTCGTTCAGCTTCGCGTTTATTACCGTTTGTTATCATCGCTGCCTTTTTTAATAGCTTGTCAATATCTTCATGCGTCGCTGTTCCGAAAGGCGATGAGTTTGAGGATGTTGGTGACGATGGCTCGCTTATTGAGGTGGGTTTATTTGTGAATGGCATGGAAATAGGTACAGGTATAGTATCACTTGTCGATTGGGTGATTTTTGAAATGGTTTCTTGTAGAGTTAACAACTTACTTTCAACGTATTCCGATAGTTTTTCGTTTCCTGCTGCGGCTGAACAGATTTGGGCACTCAAATTGGTTAATCGAACAGTTCTTAACGCAGCTTCGCGTTGTCTTACTTTCGAACGCTCTTCTTGTGTACGATTGTAGAATCGTCTATCATCCCAAAAGATCTCGGGCCACGTTTTTTTTATCTCTTCTCTGATCACACTTGTCTCTAAACCCTGCCGGATTAGTTCAAATATTCTTTCATTCACTTCGCGTGGCCACTCTTTCTTTATTTCATTCGGATTCAATAAACTGTGGTTATGAACTGAGTGCTGCGATTTTCGAAATTCCCAACGTTTATCGTTGTTTTCAAAGAGGACAATGCGCCAACGGCATCCACAGCGTTTCGACGTGCGGTTTCTTTGAGGCTTAGGTTTTGGCTTTCGATGCGAATCGGATAGGCCTTCTCGTGAGCAGTATATATATATGTTCTACATTTTAACAACGGGATACCCGTTATTTTACTTGTGACGGCTACAGGTTCCAATGATTAGGCTTACCTTATGATTACTTTGTTCTTGTTTGACCGTAAACCCGTGAGATTGACATAAATCCCTGCAATAATCGATGGCACCCGTTTGTGTTTCAAACGTCTGAGAGAGCAACGATGTATAAAAGTCATCTAACTATGATAGAATATCAAGTACAATATGCGTTTAATCATCAACGGGCAATAACTGCAAAAACAACGAAAAAAAAAAAACAAAAAACATTATAAAATCATACGGTATAATAGGGCAAGTCTGGGCTCTGATTTTGGATATTAATTTGGCTACTTGCGTCGTCTGGCGGTGCATTGCGTTGATTAAGCATTTCGAAATGGAATGGATCAAGGGACAAAGTTGGTCGAACGTCCTCGTTTTTTCTAAAGAATAATACGTTTGTCCCAAATACTATCAAATTCTAATGGAAGGGATCCAACTTTAGCCGAATCCTTTAAATAATCACTTAGTATGTGAGCTGAATAAATATTATGTCAAGGCGTCAGGGACTCTAGTGTCAGCCTTTATCCTCTTATTAAGGTTTTTCAGGTACCAAACTATATAAATTGAGTAACGGATATATTTTTATAGAATGTAGCTATAAAGAAGATGGTATGCCAATTCTATCTTTTGTTACTATGGGCAAAGGCGCCTGAAAATATCAGATACCAAAAAAGTTTGAAGAAAAATCTGGAAAAAGAAATAGAGAAGAAGAAGAAGAAGAAAAAGAAGAAGAAGAAGCGATGCTCATTTATAATCTGTGCCCACATATAAGTATTAAACATCTCAGTGAATGACAAAAGCGAATTTTAAGTGTGTTCATTTAAGCAGCAACTATAAGCTATGAAACAAAGCCAATAAGATGTAGTGAGGGGATGGAATCGCTTTACAGTTTTAGTGTCACAACTTCCCCTTCCTAACCTGACCCCGAAATTCAAACGAGAAGTTGCAATGTACACATAGCAAATTATCGAGTAAAGTTTGCAAACAATCAATTAATGAAAGCATTATGATGTTTTGGATTTACACTTTTTTTCTGGAGTTTTTTCTGGCATACGCGCGCGAAGATGGTAATGCTTGGAGTGATCCAATAGTCATGTTCTTTCCACCACCTTCTCTTGTTATAGGATCCTTTCGGCTGTCTAAATGGCTGCAATCCGTGCGTTGAGAAACAGATGAGCCATTTTGGAAAATTAAAGAATTTGAATTATTAACTCTGTATAATTTCTATTTATCGCAAATACAAGAAAGATCTGGAAAACTTGCATTTCTTTCAACATGGTAGAATTGATACATTTCAACCATGCTTATGACAAATTGTAAACCCAAAAATGTCTTTTATTTGGATTTATAAGAACGTAAACACAATTTAACTTCAACACTCAAACACTCTCCAACATCAAAACTGAAAAAAGCTTTTAAATCAAACATAAAAAGACGCGTTTTTTATTACTATAATAATAGACATTAACAATTGGAGTGAAAGTACAGTGATAAAATAAAATAAAAGGAAAAAAGAAAAAACCCAGCGGGATGCTAGATTTGCAGTCTATTTTCCGCTGGCTTAGTAAGCCAGCGGTCCATTAAATACAGATTACTGGGAAGTGGAGATGTTCGGCAGACCTTCTTACTTTCAAAATAGACTTCCACACAAACGATGCATTCCAGGAATTTGGTGCATTATTCCTAAGATTTGAGGTTCAAAAGGGGTGAACGCGCCCGAGTACCATGAATTGATCACCATGAAACCCCGCAGGAATAACGGGATTGTTAAACAGGCGAAACCGAGCGTCCAAACCCGTCTCAAAATCATGACAAGCTGGCTCTTTGTCCAGGGCTGGTTTCCGCAGGCCTTGCTGACAAACTTTTCCACCATAACGGCTACACCATGAATAGTAAAGAAAGCCATTTCCTCACCGCGAAGAAGCCTATACTCTTTCAGACCAGCATTGACGTATACAAGGTATTCATGTAACACGCCAGAGATCATGAAAACAGAAAGAGCCGCCGCCATAATTCCGAGACGCTTGAAGCTTTTAATGCCACATTTACGGAACACACGCTCGCTCAGGATACGAACTTCAGCAAAAGGAAGGTTGCGCCAGGTGGGCTTTAAAGCTTGATGCCAACGGAAGGACCAAATGTCACCGAGGGATGTAGCGCAAAGAGGAAACTCCATCAATCTACGCCATTGGGCTGCACAAAATGATAGATTTGTCCAAATGAGTAGAGAAAATTATACGTGTGGAATACACAATAAACCAAGGTACATACCGCTGCAATAAGAACCCTTTTCATAAATAAGGACATAAATAAACCGTAATAGGTAACCGTTCGCATTGAAACCAGCACACATAGAAGCCAAAACCATACAGAAATATCCAAAGAAAAAGATAGGATTCTTGGTGTATGTACTTAGAAGCTCTTCCTCGGTGAACGTTTTGAACCAAGTATTGATAATGTCAGAAATAATAGCATGAATAAGATAATGTGGTATAATATGATAGAATTTCTACTAGGATAAGACGTAACGAAGCGATGATTAGACTTATTCTCAAACCCTTCAAAAACCCTATAAATATTAAACCTTGTCTTTGACATATTTTTCTTCTTCTTCCTTCGTTTTAGGGAATTTACGTAAACATGACCAGAATTCTTCATGCAAGTATCTTTGTGTGGCGAACGCTTCAACGCCCTGTACCATGGGGGCAACCCAGAAAAGATCAAGAAATCGGAGAAATGCCATAAATGGAATGGTTGCACCAAGCAAGTTCCAAGCTAAGTAACATGACAAACAATCAGATACAAGCTCATTATCGAAAAGTCAACCGTTGTCGGGGACTGGTGCGACACTTACAGTTTGCGCCATCTCTAACGAAGACCGGAAATAGAAGATCTGTCAAGATCAGAGGAGTTGCCAAAATCCGTTTGACAGATGTCGACATCGTGGTGGGTTTAACGCCAGCCAAGACATTTTGAGCGTAAATCAATGCAGCAATTGATCCCAAGTAGTACGAGGTACTCAGAGGTATTCTCGTTGCTCCTGCTTCAAGGTAAGGTAACAACTGCATGAGAAATCTGTAGAAATGCTTAGAACGGGTTAGAAGAGGCAAAGAATTTTTTATTTATACCGTTCAAATCATACAAAAATTTTAAAAAAGCGCAATCCCCAATTTTAGGGAAGATGACTTTGGTATACAGTTGTTACTATTTTGCTAGCATTCATACAACGAAAGCTATTGTGCCTGAAAAGACTGTATGATTGTGCCGGTTCAATCTAATTTAAACTTTATTTATTTTATTTTCAGTCTTCAATTGAACGTATCGACCGGCAGATCAGCAAAGCAACTGCATGCTCAACAAAAAGAGTCGAAAGACAGAGCCAAAACTTTCTACCTCAGTTTGAAATACAGTCGTTTTTAACGTTGAGTGTTGCATAAGAAAGTTATAAAACCTTTTCTTTCTTATATCTTTTTCCATCTTTAAGAAAATGTGAAACGCGTTCAGTGCACTTTTCGCGTCGTAAGTGTCAAACTGACGACGTTGATCATTGTGTGTCGAATAAATTATTGCGGCACAATTGAAGTCGTTTCCTATTTTTGTATTATTCATCAAGATAACAATTTATTAGTTGGAGTATTCAACATTTGTCATGCCTTGAGAAACAGAGGCAAGTTGTAGAAACAATAAGAGTGATTAAGAATACAGTATAGAAGATATTATGTACACTTGAGAAGAACAATTTCAGAACCTTTGCAAAAGTAAACGGTCTACGAAGTCTCAGAAGACTCTTTCATAGGTCCTTGTTCAATCTGATTCGCTCTGACATCCTCTGAAGTAACAGGGCTATCATCAGTTGTTTGACCTTCAGCGAGGTCTTCAGAAAAGTTCTTGTTTCGCTCCTCTTTGCCTACCAAGGCTACAGTTTGTTTTGATTTAAAAGAAAATAGTGAAGAGTGAGCTAAGCGTGATCAGTTGAAAAGTGTTTATAGAATGATGTATTTACCTGTGATTAATAGGCAACCGCAAACGCATCCCATGAATATTGCTTGAGTTAAGCCATAATCCGCAATGGGTTTACCCTTACTATTGAGTTTATAACTACCGTCTGCGTTTCGAAGTGGATATCGTTCACCTATAGTGGCTTCAATTTGACTAGAAGCCGCACTAACCTAGTTTCATAGGCAATTATTTTTAAGGTTAACGGCTTTTTAGATGCCCCTCACGTCCATTAACCCTCCCCCCCCCACCACAGTTGTACTTACAAGATTACCAAGCTGGTAAGCTAATCCTGGGATCAAACCTCGGAAAGAAGCAGGTGCCAATTCGTTGATATGTGCAGGAATAACGCTATCAACAAACTCATGTTGGTATATCTTTCACTTTCCGTAAATCATCCTACTTTTTAGGTAAAACACTACTTACCCCCATCCTCCTTGTACGAAAAATTGCATCACAAAGGCTCCAAATTGCAGTGCATGAATATTGGGAGCGTAAATCCACAAAGGTATGAACGCACCAGCACAAATAGCACAAATACTCAAGATAAAACGACGTCCAAAGTAATTCGACAAGTAACCAAAGATGATACCACCACAAATAGCACCAATATTCATAATGACATTCGTCACAGTTTGTTCGGTGGGGGTATAACCCAGCTGCGCTGTAAGAAAGGTTGGGTACAAGTCTTGCGAACCATGGGAGAAGAAGTTCATAAAAGCCATCAAAATGACCATATAAATGATGCGCAGCCAGTGCCTTTTGAAGGCCAGTTTAGTCTCTGTCCATAAGGAGCGCTTTAATACTTTTCTTGCTTCTCTTTGCTTTTCGAACGTTGGCGATTCTGGCACCCATATTCGAATAACGACGGCTAGCAACGCAAAACCAGCACCCACCCAGAAGATGATGCGCCAGCTAGAGTTTGTTTGTACTATAGCATAATTAACAAGTGTAGCCAACAAATAACCACAGGCGTAACCTTCTTGATATATGCCTGAAAACAATCCTCTAGCCTCTACTGGGAGAGTCTCCAACGCTAAGCTCGCGCCTAAGCCCTACGGAACGAAAAAACGATATGGGATTAGGGCACACACGGATATCCAAGAAAATAAAAATAAATTTTATGCTCCAAGCTTTACCCATTCACCACCCATTGCTATGCCAAATACTGCACGAAGGCCAATGAAGGTCTGCAGATTCGGGGAGAAGCCACTCGCCATATTGATGACTGAAAATAGCACAATATCAATCATGAGCGGCCATCGACGCCCATATCTATCAGCTAATGCACTATGCAAGGAAGAAGTAAGTTAGCTGATAGTCAATCCATGTACGCACGCTAATTTTCTTTTCCAAGCAATATCCCATAGATGATGATATTGTGAAAAAAAAGAAAAAAGTTATCTGTACCCGAACAACAATGCACCAATAGAACGAAGCATCTACGCATATCCAAGGGTTTTTTTTTTGCATATTTTTTTACGAGCGTGTGTGAGAAATCAGCATATATGCTTGGTTTTTTTTTTTCGTTTCTCAATATGTTTTCTGTACTCCGGTGCTCTCTATCACACTTACCAAAGTTGTCGTAATTGCACCTATTTTGAATAAATGAACCATTTTTAGTCAAACCAGCAAATCTTTGAAACTCAAATTTCGAGAAATACCGCCGTACTTGTAACGTCAGATGGTTGTACACCAAAATCTTCAGCTGTCGTTTGGATATCAAATCGGATCAAGATGAGTGTCTTAGTCATACTTCAGCACTCGAATTCTCATGAATAGCAAACTCTCTTACCTATTCGTGTCGCTGTTAAAGACACTGAGAAAAAGTCAAACGCATCCAGCGTCCATCCAAAAAAGGCTGCAAGGTTAAAAGCGAAAACGACGTTAATACAAGATCCAAGTGGCATCATAACTCTTTTACCATCCATCTACCTGCAGCAAACGTGATTCTCTGAGTATTTGTAAGGTTTGTCAGTAAATGCCATATGTTTTCTGTCTTCTCGGGCTTCGAATAAATCGAATCTTTGAATCGAAGAAAGATATTCTTCTTCGTCCTGTCTTCTTCATGGTGTGAGGTTTTCTCGGATACACCTTTGTAATCAACGTCCTCCTCCTTCGTTTCATGGCTGCTAACCGACAGTTTTGTATGAACACGTTCAATTTGTTCAATTTCTGAAGCGGCTTTGATCTTGCTGCCATCACTTTTGTCGTCGTGTGCGCTCATGGAAGCAAAAAGTCTTATATTATTAAGTTATGAAAGAAAGTAAAATGAAAAGGGAAAAAAGGAGAGCACGGGAAATATACACATGAGAATATGCATATAAGGGGATAAAAAGTTATTTGATCCGCACGTCAAAATCGTGTTTGTTATCATTGGCTGCTGAATGAAATGACTCCTTCGGTTTACACCGAGGACAGTCTACATTAAATACTCTCATATATGTATCCCTTTAAGGTTCACCACATCCCTTTACTAATGTACTCAATTTTATATTGTACTAGACTTCATTTTAGGACCCAGTACTTGTTTGTTAAACGGTGTTTCCATCTATAATAAATAGCGTCTTATATCGTGATATATTTCTGATGCTGAACCTTAGAAGATTGGATCCGCCTTGAACACAAATCCGGAGAATTGTTATTTAAGATTTACAACTTGGTCTTCCGCAGGAGATCAAAAAAATGTGGATCCGAAAAAAGGCGGGGGAACGTATTACAGTGTTTTAGCTTCAACTTTACACTTTATACAAATTTTATTGGACAATATATATATACAATTTAGATAATTTTAAATTATTTTAGGATGAAATGGTATAATATTCTTGGACGATTTATTGAATAAATAATTGTAGACATTATTTTGAAGGTCAGTGGACATTTTTCAATTGATAGTGGCATTACTTTAAAGTACTACGAGACGTAATGAGTATTTTAGTGTAAAACAGGTCTTATCAGCAATAGATACATGGTTGTGGTTTACGAGACTTTATTTATGGATCATATGAATTGATCTACGCGTTAAACTAATCCCAGACACGTTCTTCCGCCGCGTAGATAACGGTCGTTGTTGTCAATCCTAATAAAAAATAAGATGTTGTCAAACTAGCATTTACAGAAAATAAGTTTGACATCTTTCCTTTGATTTCCATCTTCTTCTTCTTATTCTTCTTTCATCTTTCTTTCCTCATCCTGATAGCTACTACTCAGCATGTACAAAGCCAAAATCTTGCAAAAAATCAAATCGGTGGCAGAAGCCCATAAGAATAAAGTCAAAGATGAGTCCTTCCGTAAGTAACACATGAGCGCGCTGCCACAAATAAGTTATAGTAGTAATCCTCAGATTATGTTTTGTATGACTAGTAAACATCGAGTGCAAGGATTGCAAAACACTCGGACATTTCAACAAGGCATACCATGAATGCAAGTTTTACAAAGCAGTTTCTGCGGCTGATGGTAAGTATCATGCTCTCACTGCAAGACAAGTTTATGTTTGCTTAACGGAAATTTAGTTGGAAGTAGCGGTAAGAAACGTAAGCAATCAGCTACAATCAAGGAAGAAAAGAAGCAAGCAAAGAGAAAGAAGAAGCAAACAACTGGAGATATCAAGTGTATCAGTTGTGGCTTAAAGGGTCATTCTACTTCTCGTTCTCTCGAATGCCCCAATCACATTGCTTCAAAGGAAGAAGTTATCACCTCGACGCTTGGAGAAGGCTCCACTGTATTCACGAGGAAGCTCCCTCTTACGTCTGCTGTAAAGCCAGCGTTTCGCGGACAATTCCAAGAAAAAGTCATCTCTTGCTGCTCTGACATAAGGAGAATAGTATTCTCTAGTCAATTATTCGTTAACTCGTACCTCATTCATTATCAGGAGAATAGAAGGAATGCTAACAAA
Organism: Mycotypha africana; assembly: GCF_025528875.1. Lineage (NCBI taxonomy): Eukaryota > Fungi > Mucoromycota > Mucoromycetes > Mucorales > Mycotyphaceae > Mycotypha > Mycotypha africana. The sequence goes on along the minus strand of NW_026515735.1, from coordinate 268,458 downwards.
GGCGACAAGAAAGACACTGATAAAAACAGCAACAAAGGCAGTAAAGAAGCCAACAAAGAAGACAGCAAGAAAGACAGTAAAGAAGCCAACAAAGACAGGTCTATTCCTGATGTATTCTGCCAGCAATTCTGGTATTCAGTTGGTCAGCTTATAACGGGCAAGCAAGTTACTCACAAAACGGCATTATCCGAGGACATAAAACAGTATTATACAGACTTCAAGGCAAAGTTCCCTACTATCGAAGTAAAACACAAGCTGACCGTGGGATATAGTCATTGCCTTACAGAGGCAGCAAAGGAATTGAGCGTCTCTTACACGAACTCCATTGTAGAGCGCTTCGAGCAGCGCTTAACAAAGTTCCTTACTTACAAGTTGAGAACTATGCTCCCGGTAAGGCTGTAACCGAGTACCTTCTTAATGCTCTGCTGTTTTATTCATTTTATTTCTCTTTATACACATTCTAGAATATCAAACGCACTGATGTACAAAGAATTGTACAGCTGTATTGTTACCAATCTGTCTGTCATGGTCATCCTCATTGGCCAGAAAACCTCGAGCTGGCGGCTGTTGACAAAAACCGAATTGAATTACTCTGCAAACAATTTGAAGAGTTCATTCCAGGAGAAGTAACCCTCGTTTCTCTTTCTGCTGCTCCTGCAAAGTTTGTTAATGCGTTATGGAACATACAGTTTACGTACGAGCAAGAACATATACAGCATAAACCGTACGATGTCCGTGTCCTACCACTTCCTCAGCGTTTCTTTCTCTTTCCTACTCCATCGCTGAAATGGCGTTTCATCGCGATAAGTTTAAATGCTCTTACAGCCTTCATGTTTCCCGGAAAAGTTGCCAAGGGTTATACAGCCCAACTCGAACAATTCTGTAAAGTCTTCGACTTCAAAAAGTTTGGCTTTAAGAGGTAAAACTATAGAAGAACTTCTTCAGCAAAATTATGCCTAGTAGTAAACACACCCCTATTTTTGCTTCTGTCATAGTCTAACCGCTTTGAAGGAAAGTTCTGATGTAATGTTTCGAAACATGGTTAGGTCGGACGGCTTTACTGTAGACTTTTTGTTCAGCCGCAAAAAGAAAACAAAAGAAGACATGACCATTCATAATCATACCTTGACTTTGGAAGATTTTTCTTATGACGAAGTACAAGACAATTACAGACCCGCTTTCCTTGATCCAGGGCGAAGATCTGTCTTCACAGCGGCAATCGGACTAGATCATAACAAACATCAAGTACGCAGCTGCTCTACCAAGGAATATTATCATATGACCGGAAGTATCAGATACGCTGCAAAGCTGGAAAAGAAGAAAGCAGGCACAATTAAAATGATCGAAAGTGGCATACCAACCGCCAAAACTTCTATCATCGAACAACATGACCGTCATGTACAATATATATTGCAGCACTTCGAAGCCTTGTTCTCTTTTTACGGCGAGGGAACTGCTGAAGACAGATTTCGTTTATACCAGGGTCAGGAGCGTGCTGCCAACAACATGGTCAATTTGCTTATTAATGGAACCACAAAGTACAATAAGCAATTGAGGTTGAAGAAGAAGAAAGATCGAAGCAAGTGGCCAAAGAAGAATACCGACAGAATGGCCTTTTGTAAACGTAAAAAGAAGAAGAAGAAGAAGCAAAAGGTTCCAGAAGAGAAGGAAGAAGCAGATGCGAGAGAAGTAAGCGATGTTCTCGCTAAGAAAGATAGGTAAGGTTTTTAAATGATAAGCAATTCATCCACTATTCGCAGAAATATTGATAGAACTCATGCTTTCTACAGTAATCCCCTGAAGAACAAGTGGAAGCCTGAACCCTTTAGTGCAGGCGACACTAAAAAGATCCCTTTGATTGTAGTTGGTGATGGCATGTTCGGGAAGAGTGCAGTGCCCATCAAAGGCCATAAGACTGGTGTCGTTGGTGTTCTGTGGCGTGCATTGAAGCGAAGAGAGGCTGCTGGTGATCTCCTTGCCGTTACAATTGATGAATACTTGACATCACGCATATGCAATTGTTGTCGCTCAGACACATTGAAAGCATTAGACACCGTGCGTGGCTGTAGTATCCTTGTTTGCAAAACCTGTAAGATACTATGGAACCGCGATGTCAATGCAGCAAAAAACATGATGGCCATCAGCATTTCGGTATGGAAGTCAACGGGAAGACCTGCGGAGTTTTCTAGAAAACCAAAATCACCCGCATCAACCACTTGAACACCATCCTCTAATCGCCAGCACGAAGCTGGTTTGATTTTTACAGGTAAGCATCTCAATTTTTGTGTAGTTCAATCTTGAAATTATAACTTGAAGGTCTCAAAAATTTACTTTTTTCGTCTAGTTATATTGCGGCTTCGTCTAAACCCAAAGCTAAAAAACTGTATTAAGAAAGAGTTTAATATCAGCCTACCATTCTAAATTGCTTTAGACATTCCAAAACACTGTTACGGAGTCGCAGACAAAAACTTCCAATAAATTCTACAGCGAGCAGACTTCACAATTACTTGGCATGGTTCATCATTGTTTATTGATTGATGAGCAAGTGACGTTGTGTGTATTATTGTATTTGAGTAATCGCACACACTACGATAGACACCGCACTAGTAGCTCTCATGTTGGATAGCACCTTGTGAATATTCGTCGCTTCAATCACAGAGGGCTACGAAAACGTGTGATGTCATGCAATCACAACCAGTCATTTGCGTTTTATCAGTTGAAGCATTACTTCTTCAATTCAGATGACTTATATCAACTAAGGGTGTTCCTCTCTATCGATCGGATGCAAATAGCATGGTTTATGAGTGTGTCTTACGTCTTGCTCTATTCAGAAAAGTATCAGGTAACGGGTTGTCGTGTTTACTTACTTGGAAACAACTATAGACATGTTGTATGGTAATCAAACCTTTATAAACGAATTCAACAGCACCACTTCCATTTTACAAAAAATGTTTTGTTAAAGATGTTACACGATAGCCTGATAGGTTGGTTAGATACATGTGGAGACAATATACAGGTTTCTAATATCGTTGTGGATGCTCCAAGTTTCTTTATATGTTTCATGTATGCTTTGCAAAACAGGTACACGCACTACATTTGTATTTTGCAAAGCATTTTATTTAGAAAAGCCAAAACTTCAGCTACCATGAAAACTAAAGCTAGAAAACGAAGAGAAAATTGTAGGTAGACATCCGTGTTTTTCAAATTGAAAGGTCGTATATGTACATTATTACTTATTGAGTTTAGGACAGTAAGAGCAGATATGGGTGTCATTTTTTATCAGCAGGACACAGGTACGTTTATTCAGTAATTGCTGTTCACTGCATTACAAGTACTTGGCTGAGAGCACTCTGTTTAGTGTAATCACTAATACCATCTTTATCAAGGAAGATCGCATTGCTGTTGCCCACATTTTCGCTATTATTCCTTAAGACATTAGATTAATTATTGACCCTTCAATCGCTAAATCAGCTGTATTGCTCCTGATGTATAACAATCCACTTGATACTTGCTGGTTTCATCCAAACTCGAATGGTAGGATATAGGAACTCAAAAGCATACTCATTTTTATTAAACCTCAGTTTTCTGTGTGCTTAACTTTATTCAGTGTTTATCTTGTTCAAAATCGTCTCACTCATATAGTACTGACTTTTTTTGAAGGCATAATATCAGGATTAGGACAGTATCTATATCTGTAACGTGTGTGAATAAAAGCAGGAGAGGATGAAAAGAAAGGACAAACATGTATACTTGGAGATAAAATACCACCTTTTTCGCGGGGGCTGGATTGGGCGCGTTGTCGTTGAAAATAGCAAGAGCGAGAAGCCTTTTTTTTTTGCATTGGTTTGCAATAGCTCTATTATTTCTTTTTCATCACCGTCCACTTCACTCAGCAATGGCCCTACCACCAGAACACAGACTCGCTTTTACTCCAAGCGAGATGGAATTCATTGCTGGCAACGAAATGATAAAGATTATACCGAAAGAAAAGATGAACAAATTGCAGTTCATTCAAGTAAAGTAGTTATCATAAACAGTGATTTACGAAGCGATCATTCCTTAGTAACTTAGGCTGGGCTTAACAGGGCATATTTGGTCCATTCCAACCGCCAATAGAAGCAGAGGTACCAGTTTGGCTGGCCATACTGATGAAAAAGAATAATAAATGTTCCATCGTTTGTCCAGAGTGGCTTGACGTAGGTAAAGTCAAGGATCAGTGTCATCGATCGATGAGTGAGCAAAGGATGGAGAAAAATAAATTAGCTGTCATTATACTTACGAAACACTTACACGGTCTAACAGAATATTTGAAACAAAGACACGCCGAGGAAGAGAAAGAAGATGAGTTCAGTAAGGTGCCCTTCCATTATCTAGAATTGTCACAGATGTTATTAGAAACGTAATGTATCATTTAAAGCGCAATTTCATATTTGAATTTAAACAATTGACTACGAGAGACAAAGAATAACTCAGCGAGTTTTTGCAGTGCTCCAGATGATATACCCGATGCAGAACAAGTACGACAGGCATTGAAAGATTTAAGAGAAACCAGACAAGTGAAAGCAAAGTTAGGTCTGAATATCCTAGACGATCGATGGCTTCATGTAAGGGCTTCTATAGAGTAGAGCAAGTAGTATGAATCCTATATTGACATGACATGCGCTGCTTTGTACCCATAGATTCCTAATATGTCATTAATGGAAATCAATGAAATCAAACCCTTCTATTCACGGGCTTTTGAGGAATTAAGGAGGATCCGCTTGAATAGTCGAGGAGCAGGGTCAGGCGAAGAAGAGGAAGATTCACATCTTATGAGTTCCACAATGTATTAATTCAGTTGCTCGCCTTTATATAATCATTGATACGCCCTTTCATACCACTTCTTTCTTAAGTTAAATACAACTACAGCATTATTGAGCATCACAAAAAAAACAAACATTTTCATACATTCAATGAACGCGAGGCTACTTCTCCATGTTAAAAGTATCTGTCGACGCGAATCAGCAGCATTCAACTGCGGATCAAAGTTAAAGATAGACTACTGGGTTAGTCTGTCATTTGCAGAACTGTCAATCCATAATTAGAGTAAAGCGAAAAAGTACAAATTCACAATAGAACTAGTTCTTGAATAAACAGTATGCAGAAATTTACTTTCCCTTTCCCCAGCAGCGAAGTGTATCGGAAGTGTTTTCCCAACCAATCACAACAAATTGTTGCAAATGAATTTTATTCTCTAGCACAGGTGACTTAAGTGGCTGGAGAGGAACAAAAAGGAGAAAGTATGGGATGAGAGAGACAAGAGATCAAAAAGGGAAAAAAAAAAAAAAAAAGTAAATGGAAAACATATTTGATATGATATGATAATAAGAGATAGGATTTAAATATATACATAAAAATAGAGGTATTATGGAAATGAAATTGCGTCGTTCGCCGAGTCATGAGGAAAGAGATAAAAAGGAATAAGGACAATTTCAAAGGTCCTCCATAAAGATACCAGATGAATCGTTCGAAACAATCGAGATAGTTTCATCTTCGTCTTCCGCTGGTTCGACGTCGGAATCGTCAATATGGATAGATTCATCATCATCATCATCATCGTCGGCCTGATAGTTTTGAACTGAAATATTAGCATTAGTAGTTGTAGTTGTAGTGGTGGTTGTAGTTGTAGTATTAATGGTAGTGTTGCTGGTATTGCTGTTATTGTATTCGGTATTTTCTAATTTATTATTTCCTCTACGATCCATGCCAACGAGAATGGCAGCTGCTTCAAGCATCTGTACTTGTTGATGCTTTGTTAAAGGGAATTTTTTAGTCAACTCCCATTCATCCGAATGCTCCCAACGATGTTTTTGTAAGCAATTGGGTGACTTGTATGATTTTCCACAGTCCATGCAACGATATTGTCCACTGAAGGACTCGGAGAGTATACGGGTACCTGTGAAACTACTCTTTCTACGGCCCATGTTGATTTCAGAAGGTCGACGATTACGAATAGTTAAACCCCCAGTTGCAGCGGCAGTAGCAGTAGCAGTAGCGGCAGTAGATGCAAGTACAGCCTTCTTGTTACTGATGCTATTATTGTTACTATTGATTTGTGAGTGGTCTATGGTGTAATTCTCGGGTAATGACACTGAATAGTCTTTCAATGTCATATCGTTAAATACAGTGGGAAGTGAATCCCTGCGGATATTTTCTTGGACTACTTTCAAAGGAACTTTGTCATTAATAGTGATGGTGATTCCTGTTGCTGCTGAATTGCTGGATGCTTCATCACCACAGAATGAGTTGGGTGGAGATGGAAGACCACCACCCACACTACTCTTAGAAGGTTTAGCATCTAGCGTTTCCTGCTGTTGTTTCTGTTCATTTTGTTGTTGCTGTTGGCGAAGTTGATAACTTAAAATAGATGACATTGACTGATTATGAAGACAAAATAAATTAAAAAAAAAAAAAAAAAAAAAAAAAAGATAAAGGAAAAAAATGCCCTCCAGGGATTGTTTTAAAATTGAAAATTAAGGATTGGCGGATTTCAAATTGTGGAGCACTCACAACCACCAACAACTATCATGAATCATTCGCCCAAAAAAGAAGGATTTTTGGAGAAGCAAGCTTAAGAACGCTAGGAACTATAAAATGATAATTTGCTTAGAGCTTTGATGAAGCATCATAAATGAACAGTTTGAATAGTTCAAGTAATACAACCTTTAGGAATCTATTTGGTGCAAACATCTTACTACCCTTCGATTCAAAGTTAACACTTTCAAAGGCCATATATGGTTTTGGTAAGAATGATACTGAAAGCACTAGATCTTCTGCTAGCGCCATTTGGAACAGAAGAAGACCATTCTGATGCCATCCACTTAAACGCATTATCGGCGCAACCTCGCCATGACCGTAACGACGATGACAATCTCCGGCGAACGTTTGAACCGCCGGTTAAAGAAGACTTCGTTGTAAAGTCACAGCAGCTACACAAATGTGCACTTAAAAGAAAATCCTTTGATTCTTACTTTTTAATAAATCAGATCAACTTATAAAAACAACATGTCAGCTCAACAAGCAGTACCTGATGCAGTTCAGGATTTTCAAGCTTTCAAGGATTCTTTATATAAAGCTCTAATCTCTGCTACCAATGCTGCTAATCAAATCTCCATGGAAGATTATGGTTTTCATAGATCACTCGACATGGCATATTCTAAAGATCTTGATCAAGCTGGTATTACTAGCTTGAGCTTGGGCAATACGTTATTGAATCATTGTGCTTTGGATTGCGCTGTTGATGTTACCGAATTTGAGGATGAGAATGATGTGGTTGATCGTTATGGATCAGTTATTGATGTTTGTGACAGTTTACTGGAAAAGGCTGTAAGCAAATAATAGGTTGAGCATATCGATGTGTTGCTTGCTCACAATCTGCTTGTGTAGGATTTTTGTTTTGACGAGATGACAGGCGCAGGCAAATCTAAAGAAATGAAGCAGACAGCGCCCGAAATTACACAAATAAGGGCAAAGGTAACTTCAGCTTATTTTATTATGGTTGAATTGATTGCATGTCTCAACGGCTGTCGTTTAAACAACTTTGATAGGGAAAATTGGATCTTAATCTACTACATGCAAATAATATTATCCGTCCTCAACTCAAATTCAAAGATAAAATTGACAATTCCAACTCTACTCCCTTTATGCGAAAAATTAAATATAAACCACACGCTTTGGTTCCACTCGATTCCAATATTGAATCTGAAGATAGATCACTACCGCATCCTTACAAGTATGAAATTACCCATATTGAATATCCTAAACAAATGTTTGAAATACACGATCCCGAGCCATATCAACCCTTTGATACCACTACCGCCACTTGGGTCGACAACGACGAAACGTTGAAGGTGATGATGGATCATCTCGAGGACCACGAAGAAATTGCTGTCGATTTGGAACATCACAACTTTCGTAGTTACCAAGGTTTTACCTGTCTGATGCAAATTAGTACGCGTGATCGAGACTTTATTGTGGATACATTGGAAATACGCGATAAGTTATGGCAATTGAACGAATATTTTGCCAACCCTAACATTGTGAAAGTATTTCATGGTGCGGATTGGGATATACAATGGTTGCAGCGTGACTTTGGTCTCTACGTTGTAAACCTATTTGATACCTATTTCCCTACGAAAGTGCTCAACTTTCCTCACCATGGTCTGCAGTACCTCTTAAAGAAGTATTGCGATTTCGACACTGACAAGAAATATCAATTGGCTGACTGGCGTATTCGACCGCTTCCTGAGGAAATGCTAAGTTACGCTCGCTCAGATACACATTTTCTCTTGTTTATTTATGACAATCTACGTAACGAGCTTTTGAACAACTCAACCTCCGCTGATGGTAATCTTGTAAAGTTTTGTCTGGAAAAATCTCAAGAAGTCGCCCTGCGCACATATGAAAAGCCCGTATATGATTCTGTATCAGGAGAAGGGCCCGTGGGGTGGAAGAATTTATTGTCAAAATGGAAATTTGCCTTGAACACTCAACAAGATGCCGTCTTTAAAGCACTCCATTCATGGCGTGATCATACAGCCAGAGATGAAGATGAATCCACTCGTTACGTTTTACCAAATCATATGCTAATGACTTTGGTAGAACGTATGCCAACGGATAGCAGTGGTGTTATTGGTTGCTGTAATCCTTGTCCACCCTTAGTAAGAATGAACGCACAAGCATTAGGATATATGATATTGAAGGCAAAGATGGATGCACTTCAAGTGGAAAAAGAAGAGGATGCGGTTATGGAAGACACAACAACTGCAACCAGTAAGACAGCGAACTCATCAGTTACAACTGCAGTACATAATGATGGTGCAGTGACAACAACGATGGACGTACAGCAAGTGAAACGACGTATGCGTCATGATGAAGATCCTGAGCTTTTTGATTTGGGAAGAGTGAAGAAACAAAGACTAGCAATTATCGAAGACCCTCATTGGATTAAACAAAAATCTGACTTATTCGGTGATAATTGGTAGTAACAGCCTATTCTGCACTATTTACTCTCATTTTTATGTATAAACTTTCCATGATAATGTAATTTACCAAAAGAAATAAATTCCTATCATCTTTTTCACATTGAAAGCCACGAGTGACTATGAAGGTACACTCCTGACAGTAGTACTTTTAAACTTCATATTCAATATAAAAACCCGATTTTCGTTATCATTGGCACCATTGTTCCTATTCAGATGCATAAAAATTGAACCACTCCAAAGCTTTCTATTTGATCGGCGTTTGAAACGTAAAATCTGTCAGCAGTCCATTTTGCTTGTATTTTTTTTTCTCTCTATCTTTCACGTAGTTTAAAGTTGTAGGATTTGACGTCCCTTCTCTTTCCAGGTTTGAAAGAAAATAATAAACAAGTCTAAAGCGCAACTAGAAAGATATGGAAGAAAGAAATGAAGATATTTCAAATCATACAGCTATGAATGACAGTAGCTATAAATTTGCCAAGGTATCAGTTTTATTTGTCCTCTGATTATCTGTAAATGGCCATATAAATTCTAACTTGACTTTTGCTTGGCTGTCAAACAGGTACAAACGAACGAAAAGAGCGAAAAGGATTCACATTCTGTAGAACATCCAATGAGCAGTAAAAAAGACGAAGCCAAGGAAAAGAATGTTCGTAAAGAAGTAAAAGAGAGTGATAGAAGAAAAAAGGCCAGCACTTTAGACAAGGAAAGGCATGAAAAGACTTCCTCTGAAGAAAAGTCAGAAAGGCCATCAGAGTCGACACGCAAAAAGCGAACAAAAAAGAAAAAGTCAACAGCTGAGAATTCTCTTAAAAATAACAAGGTTGATGACACTAAACCTGGACTACAAGAAAAAATTGACAACTGTGAAGAAATCAATGAAGCTGATCCCATCAAAAAGCCTCGCAAACGTAGGGTTAAAAATAAAACAAAAAAGCGAGATGAAATTGATAAAACAAACGAAGAAGGTCTACGTCAGTCTCATGAAAAAAGCCTAAAGAACACAGCTTTCAACAAGAACAATAAGAAGGAGGACACTAAAATTATAGATGATAAGGAAAACCTTGTTTTTGACTACGAGGAAATCGAAAACGAATTGATGGATGCTTCGTTCAGCTTTCAGAGTATCGAACAAGTGTCAAATCTCAAATTTGCTCCTATGCCTGTCAATAAAAAACGATTGCAAAGTAAGCAGCAGCAACAGCACCAGTCCATAAGCGCAGCAGGATCTTCTTCAGCATCATTTTCACTGTCTACTGCTGCGGCATCAGATACTTTCCGAAGTAAGAACAAGGAAGGTTCACGACCCGATAAATCTTTATTTAGTGATTCTTCCTCGAGAACTGCAAACAAGCTTAGACCTACTGCAAAGAGTAAGTATACAAATTGGTTTATAGGAAAAGTACGTCAGGGTCACCCAATGCTAATTTCTCCCCTCTTTGTGTCTTAGATCGTCATGCTGAAATACCGCCTCCTTCTTCATTGATCCACCACAGCAGAGGTGGTAAGAAGAAAATGTCCCATAACCGAGTTGCTGAACCTACCAACACTTTTAGTAAAAGCAGCGAAAAGGTGCCTGTACAAAAAGTACTTAATAAGCTGACCATGAAGCTCGGCAATGATGATGTCACGTCTTATAAGGCAACGAAGGATAGAGATACTAGTAAGAAGAAACAGAAAAGTGCTGTATCCAGTCGCAGTTCAGCTAAAGAAATAGGTGCGCCAGTAAAGCCGGTTATTTTTGTCAAGGAAGAGAAAAAAAATAGCACTCTTGTGTCTATCAAAAAGACGAACAAAGCTACTGATACTGAAAAGAAAACGGAGAATCGTGAAATTATGAAAGGAATGAAAGAGATCAGACAAGTGGATTATTGTCATCCAGATGATATTATACACAGCACTATAAGAAAACGACTCTTTTTCGACCGATATATGGATCCAAAGACTTCTGGAGAAAAAGTCATAAAAGAAGCACTCTATCGAGGCGTAATTCGCATCAATAAAAGAAACCGTAAGGATGCTTACGTCACTTGTGAAAATTTGGATGCAGATATTCTTATTTATGGTCAACGTGATCGTAATCGTGCTCTTGATGGTGACGAAGTGGTGGTTGAACTGTTGAATCTAGAAACGGTTTGGGGCAAAAAGAAGGATGCAATGGTAAAAAGACGGGAAGAGCGACATAGTACAGCTGAAGAGTGGCCAGTTGCAGATGAAGATAATGATGATAAGTTAAAACCGAAATATGTTGGTAAAGTCGTCGCTATTGTTAAAGCAGACAGGCCCCTCACTTGCGTCGGTATACTTTCGCTTGATCATCATTTCAAGGAGGAAGAAGCAGAAGAAGAAGAAGAAGAAGAAGAAGAAGAAGAGGAAGAAGAAGAAGATATGGTCACAACAGAGCTCGAAGATATAAACAATGTTAGTGGCGGCAAAGAAGATAATAATGAGGACGAGAAAACAGAGGTTTCTTACAAGAATGGGGAAGCACAGTTAAATAATAAAAAGACTGAAGGAAAAAAGAAAACGGCTCGACTCGCATGGTTCAAACCCATCGATCTTCGTAAACCTATATTTGCTGTACAGCTTAAGTATGCTCCCTCTGATATACTTACAAATGGAGAGAAGTATAAGAATTTACTTATGGTAGGTCAAATTGCGCGTTGGCCGATTGATTCTTCATGCCCTTTCGGTATGGTTGTGCGTGAACTGGGCCATATTGGAAACATACCAGCTGAAACGCAAGGCATATTAGAGGAAAATCACATTATTGAAAAGTCGTTTAGCAAAAAAGCACTCAAATGCTTGCCGGCTACACCTTGGTCTATCGACGAAGATGAAATAGAGAAACGGCGTGATTTGCGAAAGACGCGTATTTTCACTATCGATCCTGCAACAGCCAAAGATTTAGATGATGCTGTTCATATCACTAAATTAGGCGGAGATGAATACGAAGTGGGTGTTCATATTGCTGATGTGTCGCATTTTGTTCGTCAACATACCGCGTTAGATCATGAAGCTTTTGATCGCGGTACCAGTACTTATTTGTGCGACAGGGTAATTCCTATGTTACCTTCTCTGTTATGTGAACAGCTATGTAGTTTGAATCCTGGTGTGGAAAGACTCGCATTTTCGGTTATATGGAAGATGGATGGAAGTGGGCATATTCGCGATACTTGGTTTGGGAAGACTGTAATCAAATCATGTGCCAAGCTATCTTATGATGATGCTCAAAGTGTTATTGAAAAGAAAAGACTCCCGGAAAAGGTGTCCATTCACAATTTTGAACAGTCTCAAGTGGAAGAGGATATCTTATATTTGTTTGAGATTTCCAAGCAGATGCGTCAACGTCGCTTTGAAAATGGTGCTTTGTCTATCAACTCTATTCGTTTGTCATTTCAACTCAATGAATTAGGTGAACCCTGTAGTGTCTCTGTGTATGAACAGAAGGATGCAAATCGTCTCATTGAAGAGTTTATGCTTTGTGCAAATATGAGTGTCGCCAAAAAGATTAGTAGTCACTATCCTAATGAAGCTCTACTTCGTCAACATTCACCCCCTCATGAAAGGGGTTTGGTATGTAAAAACAAATACTTGTCAAAGTTGAGCATTATTTACTGATTATGTCTTCAATTATAGAATGATTTTATAAAGCTTGCAGAAAAGCTAGGTTACTCCTTTGATGGTTCTTCTGCTGGCGCTATTCAAAAATCTATCAATGCCATTGATAACGAGGATGTAAAGTCTGTCTTGAAACTACTCCTTGTCAAACCTATGCAACGCGCAAAATATTTTTGTACGGGTTCATGCGAACCTGACAAATATAGACATTTTGCTCTAAATGTTCCCCTCTATACTCATTTCACATCACCTATTCGTCGTTTTGCAGACATTATTGTTCATCGTCAGCTTGAAGCGGCTTTGAAAGAGAAAAAAGCTTGTGGATATAAGAAGCATTCTGTAGAGAAAGCAACTGCTCACTGTAACGAACGTAAGGAGGGCGCCAAGAACGCTCAAGATATGAATATTCAACTTTATCTCTCTCATTACCTTCATTTGTTGGAGCAAAAGAATGGAAAGCCAATCATAAGTTCTGCTATTGTAACTCAAGTGATGAAAGATTGTTTTGAAATCTTAGTACCTGAATATGGTTTAGAGAAGCGTATACATATGGATATGCTTCCTATCGACAAATTCGTTTACGATTCAAGAAATGATTCTCTGACTGTCTACTGGAAAGAAGGGGTGGAAGCTTGCCGTGCATTTGATTTGAAAAGAAAAAGAGACGAAAACTACAGAGAGCCTTCTGGTACAGAATTACTATATGACACAAGCGAAGTTCCCAACGACGAACAAGCTGCTTCTAAGGTTGCTGTTAAGATTTCGGATGGAACAGTGAAGGAGGATTGGATTGATAAGAATAAAAAGACGCAACAGTTTCAGCCTTTATCGAAGCTAACAGTTAGAATTCAGATCAACATTGAACGCTCTCCACCTATTGTTAACATTTACCCTGTTAATCCTTTTGCTTAAATGAGCTACTAGAGATATTCAGAACTTATAAAAACCTTCAAAAGTTTTTTTTTTTTTCTTCCCTAAAGAGGTTCATTTGCTACAGTATCGTCAATAATATTAACATACCAACTCTTAAAGCCAATAGTGCTACTATCAACTAATGAAAGGCCTTTATTGTCATTCAGGGGAAAGATTACCCAATAAATTTGCATATCGCTTTACCTAGCGCTACAATAAATGTAATCTGAAATAAATGATCTATATCAATACAGTGTGACACAGTGCATGCGTCTCGCCCCATTTGATTGCCTAGGCGTCGCACTTTGTCAATTTGATTTCGAATCTCGGCGATTTCAGTGATTGCGAGAAACTTCAACGACCAGAGTGCAGCTAAAAAGAAAATTTAAAATCCATTCTCTTAATGAAATTGTAGTTGCAAGCAATAAAAAACACGCACAAATATCTCTTCTAAGCTAACATGTAATCATTCTCACAATATCAGCGCTAAGGGCATGTTAAGAGTAAACCCTCTTTCCATCAGATTTATTGTTGGTTATTTTTCTGATCGGCTTCTTTTCATGCTTTCAGCATGCTTTCAGGAGGTTGAAGTCACTATACGTATCGGAATCAGTAACAGCATTCATGGGATAGTTAACTGTGTCAACATCCATATAAACTACGTAAACCGCACACCATTTTCATCAAATCCGCCCCCCCACCATCTTCCAAAGACCACATTGTCCATTTTATTTCAATTTTATAATACTATTGAGGGCTCAGCAAATGTACGAACTTTAAGCAGAAAAGATGTTCCATTATCTTTTTCTTTTTTGACCGGATTTTGATTCTGTCAGTGGCCAAGCCGTTGTCCGTTTCGGTTTCCAATTAGTGAGTGTCTGAAATTTTAGTCCAAAGTGTTTCAATAATTTTTAAAAATACTGTAAAACATTAACCAATTAAATCTCAAAAAGGGTCAATTGTAGTTTAAACAAATGATGGTAATGTAAGTAAAACCTCGTCAATCGTTCTGACTCAAAGTAAAGGAGCGTATATTTTTTAAATGTCCTTTTTGAAAGTAAAATTTGTATTCTGACTTCTCTCTTCATCTTTCAAGCTTTATCTTATTAACATTTGTTATTGTAAACACGATATCGTTCAGTTTCAGCCTTTCGAATGAATGATAATGCAGTAGATATACACGACGATTCTGGCAGATATTTACAAGAGTATATATCAAGTAAGAGAAAGTAACAGAGAAATTAGTATTATTTTGTTTGAAAACTCACTGGTTTTTTTCTATATTTTAAAGGTCTAGAGAATTTGCCAAGTGAAATACAATATCATTGGGCTGAAATAAAGAATCGAAACGATCAAGCGAAGCGTATGCATTATATTATAGAAACCATTATCAAGTTAGACAGAGTTGTTGTACTCAATTCAATTATCTGTTGGTTCACAACAACTTTTATGCTTGTTCTTATTTAGTATCTGAAAAACGTATAAAAAGTGGGCAACGAGATCTTGCTCTCATTCATAAACAGTGGTTTTCACCTGACTATAAAGATAAGAAAGAGATACTATTGAAAAACCAGCCTGCCACGATAAAACGGATACAAGATGATTTTAGCAGACTGGAAGATTTGGCAAACGAGCGTGTATCTTTAGCAGAAGAAGCCTTAAAATTGGTAGAGAACATACCGAATTTAACGTTGCCTTTGTGTATACACGAGTTTTATATAAGCTCAACTAATTTTTATACTTTTGACCTTGGTGATTTCTTGTAGGTGGATCGTCATTTGAGTAAACTGCAAAAAGATTTAGACAAACACGATCGCGACCATCCCGAATTAGCAGCAGCAACGCCCTCACTATCATTACCAGCAACGCCTTCACAGAATTATTCAATAACGCATGGAAATTTAACAAGCACAAGTAGTAGTCGAGGCAGCAGTAGGAGAAGTAAGTTTATTATACTCTTCGTTAGAGTGCTATTTATGCACCATTTTGCTGCGAGTTTCTTCATTATCCTTTTAATGTAATTCGTAACACTTCTAACGAAAATTTAGACACAGTTTTAGACTCTGATTTTGATGAGACAGACGAACATGACAATGAAGATAACAATGATTTAGCAGGAGAGTCTTTATTCATCGACGGGAATATGGCAGCAATACCGGGCAGTGCAACATTTATCGAGAAATCTGAATCAGAACTAATAGCAAATCGTAATCAGAAAAGAAAAAAGAAAGAAGCTAGAGAAGCGGAAAAGGAGGAGCCTTTATATTGCTTCTGTCAACAGGTGTCCTATGGCGAAATGGTCGCTTGCGATGGAGAGAATTGTCCTTACGAATGGTTTCATATGGAATGTGTGGGGCTGGATGCTCCACCGAAGGGTGCTTGGTATTGCCAAGCCTGTTCCACCGAATTACGGAATAAAAGAAAAGGATTGGCATCACCCGGTACAGCTACAAATATTACAACCACAGTAGGAACAGCCGGAGCAGGCACTTCCATACAACAGCCATTGCATAAAAAGATGAAACGAAAAAAAGAATCCCAATCTTGAAAATGCTATAACTATGCCACCGCTTTACACATCTTGGTCTGTCACGACCACCTGTAAATAGCTCAATTTATCCTTCTACCATATACTACTACATTGTTTATTTAAGCTCCTTCTTTACGTTTCCCTAATTATACTATGTTTGTTTCTTTACATTCCTCGTACTATAATCATACATCGATACTCTCTTTCAAGATAGGTAGCACTTTCCACATCATGTTTTTTCAGAGTGTCATTAAACCAGAACAAATTCATTATTACAGTGTTCTTATAATAAAATGTCATCTATTTCAGTAAAGCTCGTCTACAAGAACCAGGCTAGTTGCTTTGTAAGATTTATTAGTCGTATGCTGCAGAACAACCTACCACTATGTGAATTAAACTGCTAGTGTTAAGCAATTTAATTGCCGTTCTCAGTCCAGCAAGTGAATATGCTGAAATGGATTAAGCTGCTTTAAGTTGCTTTAAGCATATGCTTTAAGTTGCTTTAAGCATATGCTTCAAGTAACCATGAAACCCTCGGTATTAACCAATTCCATCTGATGATGAGAAAACGTGAGAGAAGGTATCATATAATCCAAAAAAAGCAACTGTAGAGGATAATGAGCGTCAAAGCTGGCAACGAAGGCGAGGAATCATATTTCCTTGTTAAGCCATAATACTAATAGCTTATGGGTTTTGAATGAAGACAAAATAATGGTTATATTCCAAGCTGACTTGCAAGCCGCTATGAATTACCTAATTGAGATTGCTGCAAGTATAGCCATTGAACGGCTTCGAGTATTATACTACGAGTCTTCAAGGGTTGTACTAGTTTGTATTGATATAACAGCCAAGCAAACCAGAAAGAAAGCCACGTATGAAGACGAAGAAATATAAAAGATACGGACAGTATTTTCATCCAAAAATTCAGGAACAATCTCTCTCTCAACGAAGTGATAAGCGCACATTTCTTTGGCTCCGTAAAAATGGTTGACAAAATAGGCAATGCTATGCTGGATGGGTGAATTGATGGCAGTCGACACTTTAAGTAATACCGGATTGTTACTGATTATCTTTTTTTTTTTTTTTTTTTTTTTTTGTAAATGCTCCAGTTAAAGGAATTAAGACAAAAAAGTAGACAATGGCCGCAATCAATTGAGTCGCTAAGTAATATCCATGATTAGCCCAAGAACGAATACTTCTTCCATAGCTTCGTACAATGAAATTATACACTTTAGAGTGAGAACATGCGAATATGTCGGTCAGTGCAGCGTTGTTAGTAAGTTTTGATTAGACTATATCATCATAAGCAAATTTAGTAAACATTTTGAAAAAAGAATTTTACATTTACATTTTAATTGATGTTAGAATGCATCCATAAAGGAAAGAGAAAAGAAGGTGAATAAAAAGGAATACGTCTACTAAGGGAAAACTATATATACTATATTAAGGCTACAATTTTTTTTGTTACTTTATTGATTGGCATTGGCATTGTTTTCAATTGCTGAGGTAACAGCAGCAGTGTTTCCACCAGCAATCAACTTAGCATTACCGATAACAGTCAAGATTTCATTCAAATTATTCTTCCAAGCATTCAGACATGTGCTCAACTTCTTCCATTGCTCTGTGCCAAAGACACGATAAATACTACGGTGTACCAAAACAGTCTTATTCAATTGATCCAATTTTGCTTCGACGAGACCAGCACGGATAACATCAATGACCCACATTTCAACTTCGTCTTCAGAAATTTGTAAATTAGCAGCAATATCCGCATACTTCAATTCACGAGATAGGTTTTCTGAACCCAAAGAAGCTAAGGATAATAAACGCATCTTGTGTAAATTATTTTCGGGTGATGGGCATAATTTAACAGCGTTAGGGTGTGATTTCACAAATTCCTGATAGGTGGACAAATTGCCATTCAAGAAGACATCTAACAAAGCATATTCTTCGCTGTTCTTGTCTTCTTTGAGTTGTTGAACAGCAGGGTATTGAAGTAAATCCTCAAAGGCAAAATAATTATCCATAGCAATAGCACGGATAATGACATCTTTAGCGATCTTCTTTGACTTTTCGTCCCTGGCCTCAAAGGTGGATAGGTTTCTCAATGCAAATTTGAGAGAGAGTTTTCTAGAAGATTCAAGTTAGATTGATATACCTATCCTACGTTCTGATATGTCTACTAAACTTACTCTTCACCAGCATTTAATAAAACTTCGTCTAAATATTGATACAAATGACGTTCGGTTTCCTTGCCAATTCCCCATTGCTTAGCCCAAGTATCAACATATTCTAATTGACCGATCAAAGAATCTAATTCGTCAGCTTGTGCAGTTACTTCGATCAAAGCGATGAAGGCATTGTAACGAAGAGTTGAGTCGTTGGGAAGAGCGTTATATAAGTTGAGCAAACTATTCAGAAGAATGTCATAACGATCAGTGATGGTTCCAAAGTATATTTAATCGACATCATCTCTTACATCTTTTGCTTTAAACCGATTTTGCTACTTTCCGTCTTTGTCAATGTATCAATCAAAGTAAAAACTGCATCCTTAAGAACGGCTTCTGGGGCTTGCAATACGAGAACAACAAGTAGGTTAAAAGCACCTTCGACCTCTACAATTCGTAATGGAAAAAAAACCGTTTAATTAATCAACAATAATCTTGCCTTCAGTTACAAGATGAACTATATTTACGTTTGTTATTCTCAGTCAGAAAAATCGAAGCATCCTTAGCAAGTTGAGTATAAACTGCATCCTTCTTGTCTTTGTAGATAGACTGAATCTCTTTAACATAAGGTGCGTCCATATCACCATCTTCACCTCTTAATTTAGCAATATAAAGGGCCAAGTCGGTAATCTAACAATCGAATTTTTATGATTAATGTCTGTCATCAAGAATATATGGTTTCTAATGAAAAGCCTAGAAGTAAGAAAAGTGGAACCAAGCAGGTATCTGTCGATGATGTGAATAGAATTGTAACTGTATGATGTTGCGAGCAATTCTAAATTGGCACTCGGTTTCCTTGATTATTGAAGATTACAGATGTCAATAAATCTTCTTTTTTTTTTTCTTCTTTTTGTTTGCCAAGCTGACATTGTTGCAATAACTCATGAATAACAATATGCTCGGGGTATGCCAAACTATTACTGACAGTTGCTGTAGTCGAACAGATACCATATGGCGTATATCGTTTCTCTCTGGCCTTCCTAATAGTACGCGTCGTAAAGAAATTACAAAATACTTTACTTGGCTTTCTGTATCTCCTTTAACATAGATGCTGTTTGCAGACATTGCTAATTTGTTGCAGAAAAGTAAAGAAAAATAACGAAGGAAAAAGATACTAAGAGAGAGTTCGAAAAAGAGATTATAGCTATCCAGACCGTATAACGATTTCCCTTTTGTCGAAATTTGCTGCCGGGCTTTTTGAGTTGTCAAGATTTTTTCTGGTTTATCCATAAGCAGTGGCTTAGGATGGCGGCTTCCAAATTGCTTATGGCATGAGCGCAGCCGCAATAGGAGGCCAGCTATTTCTCCATGCATTAAAAAAGACGCTATGGTTACTGATACAAATATATATTGTTCAAAATAATAAAGAATAATAAAAAAAAGATTTGCAAATAATACACTTATATTTTAGATCGATTACTGGCTTTCTCCAAAAATATTCCTTGCTTTAGCATTGAAAGTACTTAAGGGGCAAATTGTTTTCAAATATATAATGCATTCGAGTAGCTACTCACAACGCCAAAAGCGGATGCTTGTGCCTGCCTAGTTGTTAAAAGTAGACATTAAGTGGTAAATTAGATGTAGCAGTATTTTTAATGATTCCCTTTGTATACTGTTATATACGTTATACTTTCAATAAACGTACGATTAAGTTCTTAAAAATGAAATGGAACGGGTGAATGAGCGTTCCTTTGTCGTTTGTAAGAATTGAGCAAATATAAGAATTTTAGTATGACGGTTTTGTAAATACTACATTGTTACAAGCTAAGATATATGGTATTAGGATAAAAAAGAGAGCTAGAGGGTAAACATAGTATTAAGACCTGACTTGATTAAACGGCAGAAGATGCTGAGGAAGGAGAGGGTGAGATTGAGCGATCTTCGTCATATCTCTTCACCGTCTTGTCTACAAACTTGCCCCATTTGTTGCTTGTTTCATCAACTTCATGCGAGGAGGTTCTTGAATGTGAAGGCGATCTGGAGGAATCCTTCTCTCCAGTGGGTTTTTTCCTTGACTTTCTATCGTTCGACTTCCTACCAGTCTTCCATTCTGTCCAGGTGTAAACCTCAGTTTCCCGATCATCATTTGAAGGGGTCGTCTGAGAATGATTTGCAGTTGCTAATTCTGTGTTAGAATGGTTACTAGTGTTATTCCATTCATCTGCTACAATACTGGCAGGCGCATCGCCCCAGCCATTCTCCTTCAACTCTCCCGTCATTCCTTGTGCCTTCTCAGATGCTGGACTTGCGTGAGTACGATTGTTGCCAGCTCTCCAATCCCTCGCAACCATACTTGCAGGCGTGGTACGCCAGCCATCTGCTTGCTTGCCCATTTTCCTAATTCTTGTTGTGTCTTTTCCAGGACGGCCTCCCTTTTCCCTCCAATGATTGACGATTGTATTTGAAGGTGCACTACGCCAACTGTCCTGCTTTCTCAGTTTCGTAGCTTCGCGTGCTTTATTGATCGCTGAATTTTTGTCGGTACGGTCGCCATTAGCGTTCCATTTATCAATATGCGTATCAGCAAGCACATCACTCCAACCATCTTGCTCTTTTTCCTTTTTTCCTACTTTCGGAGATTCTTGCGTGGGAGTTGTATTGTCATGGCCCTCTTTACTTTTCCAGTTATCTACCATTTTGTCCGCAGGCACAGAACCCCAGCCATCATTTTCATTGCTAGCATTCACTGTAACTTGCGCTTTCCTGTCTGTGGCTGTTGCAACTTCTTTAGCATTTTCATCACTGACAGTCCATTTATCCACACTTGTGTTCACAGGTGGTTCGCCCCACCCGCACTCTTTCTCATCTTCCGCTACTTCCTGTGCTGCTGTAATTGCTAGTGTTTCATTAGTAACATCATTATTACTCTTTTGTTCGTCAGCTGCGGCGCTCATAGATGTGGTCGAACGACTAACGAAATTTTCCTTTGTACGTTTCAACGCTTCGAGCAATTGTTCAAACTTATCCAGGTCTTTGGTATGTTGTGATAAATGAGTCAAGTTTTCGTTGATATTTTTTTCTGCCTCTGTATCCTTCCCTATTCCTGCAGCCACCTCAACTTTGGCTAACTTTACCGCTAACAATTTTCTGCTGATAATCTCTCCAGGCTCGATGATAATAGATCTGCAATCAGGCGTCATCAGGATAACTGTTGCTTCATCATTGACTGCTGGAGGTGAATCAGCCGACGGAACGGTTGGCCGTGTTCCACGATCAAATAAGTCCTTTTTTTCTATTGCGTTCTGGTCAATCTTATTGAAGGTATTTTTCGTTGTTGCTAATGTAGGGATCTGAGTGTCTCTATTACTAGGAGTTTTATGAGATTCATCTTCAAAGCCAGACCTTTTGTCGTTTGGCATGTCCATCATATTCTTAAACTGAAGTGCGGCCCAAGCATCAGATACCCTTTCATTGTCCGGATCTGACATTGTAGTGCTGCCAGATCCTGCTGTCACCTCTTTTTCCAGATTGTCCTTTATGGTTGTTAATGCTTGATCCTTCTCTGCCTTTTTCTCTTTATTTAAAGCTTCCTCATGCGCTGTATTATCCCAGACATGCTGCATGTAGACTTGTATATCTTTAAAAGTGACATTGTTGGTCCGATCATTGTTATTTTTGTAATGGTAGTCCTTGAACAATACTACCCGATCGTCTGACTGGGTGTCCAACTTCTTCAATAGATAGAACACTTCTTCCCTCTTGTCTTCTCTTGTGGATCGTTTTATACTCGGAGCTGCTTCATATACAGCAGCGCCAATTAATTGATCACATAAATTGCTGAAAGCTTGATAGTAATCTTTATTGTTATCCTTGTCAGGTTGTGTTGGTGCTGGAAGCAAATCAAATAAACCATACTGTCCTAATCGAACAAAGTAAAAGAATTGCAGTATCTTCAAGATGAGAGATTTATACTTTTCACGCTCTTTTTTAACCAGAGAATTGGCAGAAACACCGATCTTGGTCCTCCAAGGTTCTTCTTGCTTTAATATGGAAAACAAAGAGGAAAACGTTCAAAACCTTCAATATATATAACAATACTTTTTAATATACTTACGAATCGCTTTAACGATTCCTCAAGTGTTTCGATAGATGCCTTCTTCTTGGCAATATTAATTTTTTGCTCTGTTGTTGTTTCACCATTACTTTTTTCTATTGCCTCTATATCTGCCTATGATTAATGGAAAAGTGATTAACAAATAGATTTCTGAAGAATATATGAAGCTGAACATACTAATTCTTTTCGGAGAGTCTGTAATTGATCGTTAATGCAATCAACATGAGGGTTACTAGTAAGCCTCTTGTTGTTCTGTCGGCTTCTGTTATTAGACCAATGCTTTCTGGGCGGCATGTTGTCGTGGTTTAGGATAAACTGGTGTGGTGATTGTAAACACTGGCAATTGCAGTGGAGGGTCAGAAATTTGAGTGAGCATTATTCCACAGATGGATGGACTGAGTTTAAACTGATAAAAAGAAAAGTTGAGAAATCAGAAGCTTCTTCTACGTACTTTTGCACAGGTCGTGTCCACCGAAGCAAAGTTCAAGTATGGAAGATAATCCCTTTAGAGGGCATCACTATCAACCTCTTCATTATTGCATAATAATATTTACGAAAATTGCGGGAACTTTGCAGTCAAAATCGTTACACAATAGTTCAAATATTTAAATGAAGCGGTAACTTCCTACTCCCCACAATACGAACAATAAATGGTCTTTTGTCTTTGAAGTAATCATTCAGTAAAGCTTCGACAAGCCCTGATCTTTATGAAACGTTTCCTTGAATATTGTCTAAATGCCGCTGTTACTACAACATTTCTTAGGATAATATGTGAAAAATGCTTTCATTTGATGTGGCTGTGGAGGGTTTTATATACCAAGTTATACATATTTTGCCACAGTTATTTACAGATTACTTTGTACATTAAAAGACAGCATTCTATGTTTTAAGCCAGATAGATACTGTTCGTTTTAGTCCTCGCGTAATTGGTAACCATTACATTTCTTTGCAAAATTTGGAAAGCTTTCGAGATCAAGACACCTTGTCTGAGAGAATTGATTCTGAGAAAGTAATACCAGTCGAAAATACTTGAGTATTTAAACGGACATTCGATATTTATACAAGCAGTCTTAGATGAATTGGCCAGTGTTCTCTTTCGGAGACATGCTGAGTATAGTTCTTTAAAAGTCTGCTTGTCTTTGTGATCTAGGGCTTGTTTCCTAATAAAAGAATATTGAATGCACAGACAAAAAGCTAGCTCAATTGTGCATGCAGCAGCTAGTTTTTTACGGGACAAAGGTTCTTAAGATAATTAAAGTTGTAGAAGAGACCATTGTCTGTACAACCTAAATCTACCTCGTTCCTTGGGAGCACAAAAAATTATCTATCTTTAAAAGCTAGTATTTTGGTCCTGTCTTCAGCCTCTTTCTCTCCTTCTAAAGTCTTCCCCTTTTATATCAGCAAAGTTCTTCTATACACTCATGGTTAAAGAAGAATAAACTAATATGCCCTTGTTTCTAATAGATCATAGTAAAAAAAAAACTATCGTATTCATAGGAAGCATCCTATTCCTGTCTACAATCACCTTCTCGTTATTTCTTTACCAAACGACTAAAACCACTGATACTGATTCAACCACAACCAGCATTGTTGATTCAAGTTATTTAACGAATGAACAGACTTTCTTTGATACCATCAACTACAACCACACAATTATAGAAGAATCTCCTAATATATCATTACCATGTCAATGTGACAAGAGTAAGAATAGTCTTCAACAGATGAGAGAAGATGTACAATCCATAATAGATAATAGTTTATTGAATGAGAACCAACAGCAACAGATTGACGTACCGGAATCCTTACCGCCTCCACCTGAGGCTTTAATGAAAAAGATCAAGAAGAATTTGTTCCGTTTGGATAAAAATGGAAATAATAAGGAAGATAAAGTTCTTATAGTCGCTACCGCAAACTATGGTATGCGCAACCATGTTTACAACTGGATAGAATCCTTGAAAAAGACAAATGAGCATAGGTTTCTCATTTTTTGCTTCGATCAAAAACTTTACGACCATCTTGTACTTGCTGGCTATGAAGCTCATGCAACTTTAATTCCTGACGTTTGGTTCCGTGATCTTCAACTTGAAGCCGGCTTCAAAACATATTTCAGCCAAGAATATCGGGTAATCACTCATGCCAAAACATTAGTAGTGCAGCAACTTCTTTATCTGGACATCCATGTCTTTTTTAGCGATGTCGATGTCATTTGGCTTCGAAAACGAATGGTAGATTATGTTACTACTTTGATGGATTTGCGACAAGAGACACATGTATTATTTCAGCAAGAAGGCTTGAATCAGCAAGAAGTGAATACTGGGTTTTATTTGATGCGACCGACGTTGGAAATGAAGAAATTATTGGCAGAGACTATTCAAATTCAAGATGCGGGGGAAAAGACACAACAAGGAGCCATGAATGCTGCCTTAAACCATTTAGATATGGATTTAAGAACCACATCAATTGTATTACTAGACATTCTGCATTTTCCAAATGGTTTTGCATATTTTGATAACGATTTACCAAATAAGCATGGTATTCAACCATATATTGTTCATGCAAATTATTTGGTAAGTATTTAGCAAACGTATACTACACTAGTGATTTAACCACCACTGTGTTGCTCTGAGTAGTTTAAATGCATTTCCTTAGAAACAGGTTGAAGGAATAAAATAATATTCGATCCTTCTATTAACATAACTTACTCTTCCTTAACTTAGGTGGGAGAAGATAAAAAGACAAGATTAATAGAACAAGGGTTTTGGTATCTTAATGATACTTGGCTGGGACAAATAGACGCCGTTTTAGAAGAGAAATACGAAACAGAGCAACAACAGCATCGAAAAAAGGCTATAACGAGGCCTAAAAATGCAACTAGTGCAAAACAAAAGTCGAGGAAGAAAACACACTAAAAAATTGTTGATCTATAAACCAAGCTATTATAGTATAGAGGTTTACTTAATAATATGCTATCCTTTCATCTAACTACTATCATTATTTTATACTATATACTCATTTTGTACCTTTCTACTCTATATCCCTAATCATTCTGCTCAACAACAGCCTTGTATTATAGTTTCAAAATACCAAAAAGTGTAAAAAGTTCCCTTTGTTTCTTTGCAAATAAGCTCTTTGTCAATTATTAGTATTGCCAACTGGTATGATATCACTTGCGAGTGCAGGAATTCAAAAGTTATTTGCGGAGAGCGGATAATGTCCAAGTAAGGATTATAGATCGAAAACAAGTTTATTGGCCTTTTGGATTTGCAAACTACGTTCCTGATTTTTATTTGTTTGTTTTCTTCCAACCATACAACAATATTCGCGTGTATTCTAGTTTTCGAGATAGTATAAAGTCCATACACCCAATTTTCTGCGCTGTTACATCTTTTCTGTTGAGGGATTGGAATTGCTGGTGACATTTGTATAACGTTAAATTCTGCAAAAAAAAAGAAAAAAAAATTTGTCATTACACCCAACTCGTTCTGTCTCACTCAGTACTTGGATACGCTTCGCTTTTTTTGTAAATTGTTACATTTTTGTCATTGAGTGTCTATTTCCACTTGGAAACAAAAATGTGTTGTTGGCTTACTGGTTATCATTGAAGACTTAAGTAGATCTTAAGAAAGCTCCCATTTTTCGTAATCATCTGTAATAATGAGAAATGTCAATCCTTAAAACGGCAATGAGAACGAGTCAAATGTTATTGCAACAAAAGATTTGTGTATGGTGATCTTCTCTTTTTTTGTATTGCGAGTTATGAATATCCTATGATTGTGCAATTGAAATTAGTGTTTATTATGTAGTATTAGTGGGTATTTTAATTTACAGTTATTTAGACTATCTAGGCTCAACAGCCATCATGTAATTTGAGGGTACAATCGAGCTTTGTGCCTTTACCTTGTGCCACCCCGCCACGTTACTTCCAACCACTTAAATTTTCTCATAAAGTAGCTACCTCAAAGTCATGTTTGTAAATTATTCAACAATAGTATTTCTATAATGTTTCAATTTGAAGCTTATTGAGCATATTTCTCGAAGTCAAGCAGCGGAACAGTATATGCATTGTGCCAATGCACTCAATCATAATCTAAAAAAGGCGTTGGACGTTTTCATCAAGATCTCGCTAGTGTTTTTCAGATAGGAAAGGTCTATACATTTTCTAAAGCCCCCATTTGGTCCCCCAATTATTCAATCCATTGTATGCATAGCTTTCATGTAGCCCCTAATTCCACTACAGAATCATGTAAGTCTACCTGGTGTTCTTTTCAGACACACCCCCTCCCCCTCCATCTCTCTTCTGTATAGCTGTTGCCATCGTGAATTGTCGTTTATTTCTGTGATCAACTCTTATAAATCAAGCAGAGCTTAATCTTGCGGCTTTATGTTAAAATGAAGATCTGCCAAATCGCCAATCAAAAGAACTTTTCCTTACCACTTCCCTTTCCCGCCCCCCCCCACATTCTGAACACCCCCACTTAGACATGCGTTTAACACTCGATTCTTTTAATCGGTTGATTACAGGCATCTTCAGATTTCCAATACCAATACTTATACAGTATAGAGTTTGTATGCTTGACCTTACCTTCAACTGCTCCTTTTCATTTCCTTCCCCCATTCTTTTCTTTTTTTGGTCTTCCAAAAGAAAGCTGCACCTACCCACAAAAACAACTTTTAAGGCATACCAAGTACTATTTGTGCTCATCGGATTTTACTAATGTGATCTTGATTCGTGTTTCTATTATCTATAGTTGCAAATAAGGTAGTTAAGCTTACCATTTAATGATAATAAAATCTACATAATTCGTGATATTGACATTTTAGTAAGTCTCTAAATGCTTCTTTGGTATTTGCATAAATTCGTTACTCAGATCACTATTGTTCTGAACATTCAGTAGCTTGCAGTTTTCTATAATACATGTTCACATTTAAGCATCTGCTAACAACGATCTCTCCCCCAAGATTATAAACCTACCCACCAAAATGAAGTCCCCCAAGATTATAAGCCTACCCACCAAAATGAAGTCCCCCAAAATCTAAAACTTAAGCGTGCAGGAGAACCTTAATCAGTCAAACGAAAGTAAAGAAGGAATGTTTGCTTTTGGTTATAAGCACCATACCGAGTAGATTAAGAGCAAATAGATAGTTTATTAGTGTAAGCCAAGCGCTATTGAGCCATTCTACTTTTTGCATCTTTTTTTTTTTTCATGAGAGGCCACTAATTTGCGACGAAAGAATCAGTTAAAGCTTAATAGGCAGCTAGGGGATTTGGGGGGATCTGTTGATAAGATAAGAATTCATATAAATAGGATGAACACTTTGTCTTTCAAATCAAAAAAATCTTCATTTCATTCTCATCTCTTAAGCAGTAATCAAATTATATTATACCTTGCAGTATCTATTCTTTATATGAATAGTTCTTATCAGTTACCAAATCAATTAGTGACAGTCATCTTCATTCTTTTCTTTGTTTACACTTTTTCGCCTTTTAGTATCTTATTTCACATTTCTGCTATTTGTTACTTCTTCTTTCTCGTAAACAACTTCAATACTGAAGATTGTCAATCTCTTTCGCGCATTTCGCAGAATAAAAAAATGATAACCACTAGCAAAAAAATCAGCATTTTCCGAAATCTCAAGCCAGCAAAGACCAACTCAGTTACACCTGTCACTACTGCTGCACCTAAAAGGACCTTTCAAATGTCAGATAAATTTACTCAAGCTCAAAAAGAAGCAGCACTTCCATTCATCACTCCGCCCACACAGAAAGTCAAGTCAGCAACATCCAAGAAAGCAAAGGTAAAACATCTCAAAAACAGAGGTATCTTGGTGTCACACATTTGTCTAACGTGTTGCTTCTCACTTCAATCTAGGCCTTGGGTCGTTTCTTTAAAAAGCTAGCGAGCAAAGAATCGCTCAGTCAATCGTTTTTATGCGACACAACCAGATCAAATACATACTACAATCCTACTTTTATTCCAATTGACACAAAGAAATGGAAGAAGTCGGCATCACTTCCAGTCATTACACCGAAAGCGATGATTACGAAAACAACCTCTGCCATGAGCAATTATCACCGGGACATTAACAACGTTGAGGTTGAAGACGGAATAGTTACCCCTGAAACGATTGCCATAACAGCAACACCAGTGAGTGCAGAAAAATCAACAGCAGCCACTAACGGTCACATTTCATTGGCGACGACCTTGATTGAAAATGCATTTCCTGAGCAATATTCCAACAAAAACGCTCTTTTAATGTCTTCTTCCTCTTCCTCTCCTTCTCCTATTCTCGACAATAATCATGCTATCGCAACAGCGCAGCGTATCTGGGATGAAGACAAAACAGTTTATCAGAAGCTTGATCAAATTGTCGAATGGATTGGCGACGGGAAGCCTGAAAGCAACGCTATTCTCAAAGCATATATGAATCATTTCGATTTCTCTTCTTTGAAACTCGAACAAGCTTTTCGTAACTTGTGCTTCAAACTACACTTGAAAGGCGAAACACAACAAATCGATCGTATCCTCTCTGAATTCTCTACTCGTTATTTTGAATGCAATCCCACATGTCTTTTCAAAAAAGCAGGTAAAGTAGTTTAAGACCATTTTTCCAAAAACAATCAACCTTCTACTTTTTTTCGCACCCCAAACAATAAACGTATGCACAGTTTATATTAACTTTTCATCTTTTATTTTCTGGTTGCAGGCATTATTCACGCTATAGTGTACTCTTTATTACTCTTGAATACTGATCTTCATGTTGCTCAAGGTGACTACAAGAAGATGACTCGAGCTGCCTTTGTGAAAAATACCATGGATGCTATTTACTCCCAATTGGACGAAAACACAACTACTCCTGCATTGATAGACGATAACATCAATGATATTCCTCTCTCCGATGATCACAGAGCCAGCGGCATTTCATTTCAATCATTTGATTGGATGCATCACCTGCATCGTACTCCAAGCAATCACAGTGCCTTCAGTACACGCTCTAATGCTACCACTACCCATACCACAGCCTGTATCCAACCTTCAGAGACCCCATTTTTTTCGCAAAATACTACATTAGCCCTTACAGTAGGCTCTAAAGCGTGGCAAATGGAAATGAAAAATCTTTTAAAGGAGTTGTACACCAATATCCGCAATTCACAAATTAGTACTCCTGACTCTCCTGCAACATCAATTCGCAGCTATCGTGTAGATACTATTCTCAAGCGTAGTGTCAACAGCAAGCTCTTCAACAACAACAACAACAACAACAACAATCATAACAACAACAATGATAATGATTCCATGCTCGGATCGACTATTTCTACTGAATCCTCTGCCACTTCAGTGATGCAATATCAATCCGTTGCTGCTCATCTCTCTTCTGATATTCCTACCTCTTACACAAGCAACGCTCCTTATTACAAAGAAGGTATGGTTGTACGTAAGCACCTCATGGAAAAGGCCAATCAAAAAGCAAAACATCGTGATTGGAAAGAATGCTTCATGGTCATTGAACGTAGTCAGCTTCGTATGTACAAACTGGAAAATGCCTCTTTAACAACTAGCCGGCATCATCTCAGACGGCCTCATCATATTATTCTTCGCAATAATGCTAACAAATCGAGATCTTCTATAGCACTAACAGATACCTCTTCTATTATGACCGGTACTACGAGATCAACTGCTCTTTCGTCCACAATGACATACAGTAGCCAGAATGAGCCTGTGGTAGGTGGTGGCGATTGGATGGCCAATGCTCAATTAATTGGGTCCCTTGATCTCAAACACACTCTGGCCAATGCTTTACCTTCCGGCTATAGTCGTCAAAGACAATATGCTTTTGCTCTTGAGCATGCCAATGGTGCTGTGCATCTTTTTCAAGTCGGATCTGATGAACAATTGCATGAATGGGTTTCTACTTGCAATTACTGGGCCGCTCGTGAATCGAAGGAACCGTTGCCCAATGGTGTCAGCTCCATGGACTATGGTTGGGGAAATTGCTTAAATACGGATAATAACAACCACATCGTGATCAATGATTGGCAGGCACCTGAACCTCCTACCAATAGTAGCATGTTGGATGAAGTAAATCAATTAGAAACTCTTCGTAAACATGTTCAGGAGTTGACCCAAGAATTGGATCAACATCGTGATTTGAAGGCTAAAATGGAAATTCGTTTTGGTACTAGTCATCATTCTAGTAAATCAGGAGTCAAAGCTTTGTCAAATTGGGAGAAAAAGTCGCGATATCTTTTACGTGAAATCATCAAATATCAAAATTATTGTGATGCGATCGAAAAATCTCTCGAGTTACAGAAGAACATCAATTCAGCAATCACACCAACTTCTACCACAACCTCTACAACTGTTACTACTTCCTCTACTGCTTAAAACTTTTATGTATTATAGTCAGATGCACTTATGTTTTCGGTTTATTTTACAAAACTAATTGTGTTTAGGTCTTCTACGATAGATTTAATATTTATTTTCTTTTCTTATTTGTATATTAATAGTATTCTATTCTTCTTGTACATAATCCTTACTCTTTAATAAAATTTCTTTTTTTTTCTGTTCAAGATTTAAACAGAATTCACTTGGTCGAGCTTGACTTTTCTACAATTAAAAAAATGTTTTTCAAGATGCACTGATGAAGCAGACTTTTCTCTTTCTTTTTATGCTTTATAATTGTTCTTGATTTGGGCTTTGATAAGATGAAAGCAACACTCCAAGCATCTGTTGGGGGCAAAGCTCAGCAATCAATTGCATGATGTAGTTGGCAATGCAGTCTTCACCAAAGTGTCTGTAACCAAATAAATGATTTCTGCTCTATCTCTTTGTTCTCAGAATGTACACATTTGTTTATTTGGATTCTAGACATTCTTGCACTGTCAGATGAATGCAAACTTCCTCCAAATTCAAAGGAGCCTGCCGCAAAAATTGTGCTCACCAGAAATTAGACAAACTATATCAACTGTCCAGAGTATGATCGAATGGACTTCACTTATCATGTACTTGCGAAAGCATGTACAAATATTGTGCTAGTAGCGAGAAAATACAATTTCAGCATTGGAAAAATCTTCATTCGTTTTTCTTACCAAAATTTTATGGCAACCACACAAGATATTAAAACGAAGATGAAACATTCTGGTAGCATTATCAGACTAGCATCCTTCTGCCACCGTCGATAGACATTGGATCAGTTAATATTAATTACAAAGATTGAATACAGAAACATCAGCACTATACAGCTTCATTACAAAGCGTATGTGTGTACGTTCAAACGAGTTGACTTTCACGGGCTTTTTTTTTTTTTTTACAGACACCCCTTTTCCGGAAGTAGATTGCACACTTTCGGGCGTTTGATTCCTTTGTGGGGGTTGTGGTTATCGTCAAGGACAAAAAGAATTTTTCAAAGACCCAATTGAAGGAGAAGTGTTGCCCTCGGTATAAAAAATGTTTAAAAGAAGCTAATAATACCCAAACAAGAAATAAAAACAATAATCATAATTACCTCAATATGCTATTAGCTTTTTTTTTATCTACAAACGTCTTGTCTTTCATTGTATGCGTACTAAATGTTTGTATTCATTCTCTAAAATACCGCAATACTTCTTTGCAGTCAATGAATTAGAGAATCTTGTTTCGAATACGGGCTGTATTTATTACAATTTGCGAAATTTGGTGCCGACCTTGATTTATATTCTCATCTCTTATACTCACACTTAATAGTTCCTCAACGTATACAAACGAAAAAAAGTGCAATATTTATCATACGTATTAACCAAGCGTTACATTATATTCGAAACTCTCATATCATACTAAAGATAATAGATCAGATCTATTCCAAGAGTGTTACTAAAAAAAATATGTCCTGTATAAACCTGTAGGCTCATTATTCTTGAGTATTCATAACAAAATAATAGGAGTATGTTTCCTTTTTCCATATTTTGCGAATGCTCCCACTAAGACTGTTGTTTTTCACTTCTGCTTACCTTCTAGAATTCAATGCCTTATCTATCGGCTTTATCTTGCATGAACTTCTAGATAGACTTCATTCCTTTTTCATAGTCAAAGATCAATTCTTGTTGCTGGCCTTCGCACTAACTTTATCAAAAAAATGTTTTTTTTCCTCCTTGTCATGTATAGCGAACTGTGGTGTATATTCCAAAACGTTGCTTTTCGTTGTATTCTCATCCATCAAAAAATTCAGGATTTTCCATATCAAGCGCAATAAACATTATTCAATCATTTTTGTTCGTTTACTTTATAAGTTTTCTGATTGGGAATTTTTGTATACACATCAAAGCGATATGCGATATATAAAACAATAAATATCGGGTAGATATTTCTTGAAGCAAGATGTAGTGAAGTAGATTAGCTTTAAAGAATAGTCTAAGAGCATCAAATGGATCAAAATTAGAGTTCTTAGTAACATAAATTGGTTATCACTATATTGGCCCATTTTAATAAGTCCGGTTCAGCTACTTTTGAAGGCTGTTGATTGCTAACATCGTCTAAGTCTTCTACAATGTGTGAGTTTTCTTTGAAAATAGTTTTCTTTTTGAAGATTACTTTATTGAAAAGTAACAAATTAGTCACATACCACATAGCGGTGGGATATGGAAAGGATGAAGACAATATTTGTATCGGTAATTAGTCAAGAGCAGCCGCTTCCCGCAAGAGCTGAGAAGATAGGTTCAAGGGGATAACATTGTGGGCTTTACAAGGTACGGATAGTGTGAGATTTCTAATGATCACCTACGCCAAATATACACAGTATTTACCTATTCTCCTATGCCATCTATTATAACGGTCTCAGACATATACTTTCTCTAGATCATCACTCATTGTAATAAAATGTTATCTGGTTTTCGTATGCTCGAACGGAATCTGCAATTGCAGAGCTTTCAGTTCAATAAGATCTATATTGTATCCTTTCAAGAGGGATTGTGAAGAGAAAAATATGTGAGAGAAGGGTTGGTCAGACTGTTATGCTCCCATTCCTAAAGGTGTTTTGCACTGAACATTTGCCATCAGTCCAATTTTATCTTTAAAAAGCGTTTAGAACAGATTGCAAAATTAGTCTCAAATCTAAGGCAAAAAATACGGTGTTTTAACTACTATTTCAGACTTTTCACAAATTTTATTGGACACTATTAAATCTTAATTTAGACAACTTTCAATTATTTTACGATGAAGCGGTATATTATTCTTGGACGATTTCGCTGATAATCAATTATCCAGTATCATCCAAGCAGCATTAAGGATGGCGTACAAGCTAGTCCTAAAAATGAGTGCTCATAGTAAAGAGGTCGCTAAGAAAACTCTTATTGGCGTGACTTTGCAATAGGACGAGCTACAAAAAGCTTGACAACTTTTTCGTCATTTGACGATGTGTTATAAGACCCTACCAGATGTTCGTCAGTGCCTTTTTCGGAACTTTGCCCAATGATAAAGACGTGTCTTTCTTTTCTCGCGTTTTGTTGTCAAAGTTAGATTATAATGAAGGGGTTCTTTTAAACGAGAATAAGATCCCTTCTTTTCCGTATTTCGCTTTTTTTGTAACTTACAGCTCTATTCATGTACAAAAGTTTCATTATACAGAAGATTAGATCTATTAAAGAAAAGCATAAGAACCAGGTTAAAAGGAACCCATTTGGTAAAATGCTTGATAATTGTAGGAGAACCGTCAGATCAAGATATAAGGATTCTGATATTTGTTGTAATTTTTTAGAGCATACCAAGTGTCGAGACTGCTATGAACCAGGTCATTTTGACAAGCGTTACTACAAATGCAAGTATTACAAAGCCGTAAATGCTGATGATGGTAAGCAATAAACCTAAATCTATCTTACACACAGCACTTAATTGCTTGTGAGTAACCTCCTTAAAGTTGGTAGCAGTGGCAAAAAGAGAAAACAGAGTGACCAAGTGAAAGAGAAGAAGAAAGCAGTTAAACGGAAAAAGACCACCGCACAAGCTGTAAAGTGCCTCAGCTGTGGACAAGATGGCCATACCACTGCTCGTTCGCCGCAATGCCTCAAACACACGCCTTCGAAAGAAGAACTCATTTCATCTGTTCTTGGTGATGATGCTACTGTATTCACAAGAAAGCTTCCCATCGACAGTGCGGTGTTACCAACCTTCCGCGAGAAATTCAGAGAAAGAGTCATTTCGTGCTGCAATGACATTAGGGCTATTGTGTTTCGTTCGCAACTATTTGTTAACGCTTATCTCATCCATAATAAGAAAGACACACCAAAAGAAATTTTCACCCAACAGTTCTGGTATTCGGTTGGACAACTTGTAACAGGTAAAACAGTAACCAACAAGAAAGCAATAAATGATTCCATGAAAAACTTCTATAAGCAGTTCAAAGAGAAGCATCCAGCTGTCGAAGTAAGTTATAGCTTCACCAAAGGCTATAGCCAATGCTTGACAGAAGCTTGTAAAGAGCTCAGTACCACATATACAAACAGCATTGTTGAGCTTTTTGAGCAGCGAATGCTTAAATATCTATACTATACCTTGCAGAATTTGTTCCCGGTAAGGATTAACTTTACATTAAACCAAACAGCAGCAAAGTCAATATTCTTTTCTCTTTAGAGCATGGTAAAGCGCGATGTTGACGAAATCGCAACAAAATACTGCTATCAAGCGATTTGCAAAGGCGAACCCAAATGGCCTGGTAAAGTCAAGTTAAGCAGTGATGACAAATTAAGAATAGATAATTTGTGCAAGAACTTTGCAGACCTTGTGGAGGAAAAGGTTACGCTTTTATCATTGGCGGCCGATCCGGTCAAATTTGTCAAGCCCTTGTGGTTTATCCAGGACTACTACGAAGAAGAGCATTCTAATCATTTTGCCTACGATGTTCGTAGGTTACCATTACCTCATCGCTTCTTCCCTTTTCCAACACCCTCAGTATCATGGCGCTTCATTACCATCAGCATAAACGCCCTTACTCCTTTTTTATTTCCTGGAAGACTTGTAAAGGGCTATTGGAATCAACTTGAACAATTTTGTAAGGTGTTCAACTTCAAAAAGTTAGGCTTCAGAAGGTAAAGTAAATAGCACTCTGCTAAAAGACTCTGTTCTCAAGATTATTCTTTCACTTATATCATAGTATTGCTGAGTTAAAGACAAACACAAGTATGCTCTTCAGGAATCTCATTCGATCTGATGGCTTCACTGTAGACTTCCTTTTTAGTCGTAAGAAGAAACCAAGAGAAGACGCCATCATTGATCATCATGACTTGACGTTGGAAGACTTCTCCTATGAAGAAATCACGACAAACTACAGACCCACATTTGTTGATCCTGGCCGAAAGACCGTATTTACAGCAGCAATCGGGTTAGAAACAAACAGACATGAGATACGGCGCTGCTCGACAAAAGAATATTATCACATGACGGGTAGTACTCGTGTCAGTGCAGAATTAGAAAGGAAAAAGGCCGGTTGTATGATAAAAGCGATAGAAAGCAATATACCGAGTAGTAAAACAGGCTCGCCTGAACAGTATAAGAGATATACTATTTACATACTACAACATTTAGAGATCCTGTTCTCATTCTATGGGCCAGGTATGGGTGAAACAAGGTTCCGTCTGCATCAAGGCAGACAGCGTGCTGCAGACATGATGGTGAACATGCTTGTCGATGGAGGGATCAAATACGACAAAGAATTACGGAAGAAAAGAAAGGAAGAACATATGAAATGGCCAAAGAAGAAGGGCAAAATTAAGCATAAAAAAGGAAGAAAGAAGACGAAACAGAAAGTGAAAGTAAAACAGGAAGAAGAGAATGAGAAGGAGATCCGGGAAGAAGAAGAGACAAAGAGCGATAACCACGTTCGGTAAGTCTGTAGCGATTAACTGTCCACTGAATTTGTGTATACTCAATCTACTGTCTTCCTTCAACAGACGATGGGCCCCTGAGAAATTCAGGCTGAGTGATCGCAAAAAAGTTCCTCTGGTTGTATTTGGTGACGGCATGTTCAATAAATCCGCCGTTCATCTAAAAGGCCTTAGAACTGGTGTCGTTGGTGTTTTGTGGCGTGCATTGAAGCGAAGAGAGGCTGCTGGTGATCTCCTTGCCGTGACAATTGATGAATACTTGACATCACGCATATGCAATTGTTGTCGCTCAGACACATTGAAAGCATTAGACACCGTGCGTGGCTGTAGTATCCTTGTTTGCAAAACCTGTAAGATACTATGGAACCGCGATGTCAATGCAGCAAAAAACATGATGGCCATCAGCATTTCGGTATGGAAAGACAAGGAACGTCCTACGGAGTTCAGCCGGAAGACAACTTCTTAGTCTTTTGATTTTTATTATCGCCAGAACGAAACTGGCTTGATATTTACAGGTAAACGTCTCCATTTTAGTGTAGTTCGATCTTCAAACTCTAACTCAATCGTCTCAAAATTTTGGTCATTCCATCCAGTTATTTTTAAGCTGCGTCTAAACCCGCAGTTAAAAAACTGTACGGTAATGCACCAAATGAAAAATTGAAGACGAGTTAGGAGTCCTGACAAAGTAGATTAAACATCCGACCAAGTAAAACTACAGAATTTTGAAATGGAAACAGTTATTTTATTTTTTTATTCTGCTCTCTTTTTTCAACCCTAACCCCTTATTTATAACACGTTTCTTCTTCGTTCTTTCATCCTTAATAAATCCTTTTTTTCGTTCTTTGCTTATTTATTTATTTATTTTGCAACTTGTTGAAATACGCTCTTTATGAGGTTGAAAACTATTCCAACGTCTTCAACCTTGACGTTGATTTTTTGTATCTTACTACTTCTTTGTGCTGGTAGTACAATGTACGTCAATGCAGCAACGGCGCACAATCATTATGATCACTATAGTCATCAGCACAAACATCAACGACAGCAATACGATTTACGAACCAGTAATTACATTGTTGAGCTAGCAGAAAGTCCAGCGAGTGCTCTATTCCTAAGAGAAAACCTACAGAACCAAAATATCAGAAGGATAAGATATACTTATGATATCGATATCTTCAAAGGGTCTGCCATTGAATTCAAGAATGACAAAGTAGCTAGACAACTAATAAACGACCATCCACAAGTATTAAATGCTTGGCCTATTCGGCACCATAATCAAGCAGCCGTATCAGGTTCAACAGATTACAAACATCATAAAAATAAAAATGAGGAGGCTGGTATGATTGCGAATGAGACCTCTGTTACGCCAAGGTTCTTTCCTCAACATAATGTAGGTCCCTTTCTATCTTTTCTACTTCAATCCACTCGTAGCTGCTCTGACTCTTTTTATTTCTATTGTTAGGGTACTATTCCGACACTTACTGAAGCATACATGCAATATAGAAATCTCAGATCAAATGGTTCTCGTGTCAAAATCGGAATTATTGATACTGGTAGATTGAGCCTTTGTCTTACAGCCTCTTGGAATGCGTTTTGGAAACTGACACTCTTTTTCTTCCTATCAATAGGTGTCGATTATAAGCATCCTGCATTGGGAGGTTGTTTTGGTGAAGGATGTAAAGTGGCTTACGGTTATGATTTAGTTGGCAACAGCTTCGATGGCAGTGTCGAGTCTATCCATGAAAGTGACGATCCGATTGATGATTGTCCAAAGAATTCAAGTAAGTTTGAACGTGCATGTGTGTGAAAGACTTAACAAAGGAACCTTCGAACTTTACTCATTGTAAACATTGTGTATAATAGCTGCTGCTACCGGTCATGGTACTTTTATTGCTGGCATGATTGCTGCTGAAGATAAAGAATATGTAGGTTGAATAACCTTTCTGAAATCGTACTATAAGTTGTACAGTACTAAATGAAAGCGTTATACTTTGTTACTAGAACTGGACAGGTATTGCTCCCGGAGCTACATTAGGCATGTGGAAGTAAGTATCTTTGTAATCCAGGTATGGACTTGTACGGATAACCTGTAATAAGTTGTGTTTGTGGGATCTACTTCTGATAGAGTGTACGGCTGTAATTATGCAAGCTCACCAAACGATATAATTTTGAAAGCTATGGAGATGGCTTACAAGGTTAGTAATGGTTTAAAAATAGAAATTCAAGAAGGTTGTTCACATGGGCAAACTTGACAGGAGAAATTGTGTGTGCTCAATAGAATTATAAATAGTTCGTAATACTTATACTTATAAATACATCATACTGTCTTCCATAATGAATTTTTGCTGTTCTAATAATAGGCTGGTATGGATATAATCAGTATTTCCCTTGGCGTCAGCGGAGGTTGGGAAGAAGATATTCTCTCTGTCATGGCCGATCGACTGGTATCAAATGGAGTTCATGGTAACATAAGAATGTTAAGTGCTGTCAGAAAATAAAAAAAAGCACGGGTGACTCATTCACGTGTTTTATTTTCACAATGCTATACACAGTTGTAACTGCTATGGGTAATAGTGGTACAAGCGGGATTTTCTTGGCAGCATCGCCTGCTAGCGCAAAAAATGCTATTGCCGTTGGTTCTACGATGAACGACCATGTTCCTGGTTATTTGGTGGAAATTATGCGCCCTGAAGGCGAAGAAACCGTGCGTAAGAAATCGTCTGATATTGCGGGGTTTCATTTTTCTTTTATTGGGTATTCTAATTTGATTTGTATGATCTTGTAGCCTACCGTACATTTACAAACACAGCATTGGCTCTTAATGATGCTTTGCCTTTCACTGCCACAGGTGGCAAGTTCAATGAAGAAAAGGATGCATGTCATAGTCTGTTTAAAAATCAGACCGCAAAGCGACATAGTAGGCCGCCTCAACAAAACAATTTTAATAACAGCATTGTTTTAATTCACCAAGGCGGTTGCAGTTCTTTGGAAAAGATCAGACATGCTCAAGAAGCGGGTGCCAGAGCTGTTCTTTTGTATTCAGATGATAAAAATGTAACAACTAGCATTGAGACGCTCACAGATGCAGTTCTTCCTGTTGCATTTATCAATAATGATGGAGCAGCTATTATTTACAAGCGGTTATCCCAAAGGGACGATATAAAAGGACGCTTTACAAACACATTGGTAGCTCTGAGTGCACCTGAAAAAGAAGTCAACGCTATTTCTGCTTTCTCTTCATTGGGTCCAACTTATGAGCTTCGGTTGAAGCCTGAATTAGTGGGCGTTGGAGGAAATGTATTCTCAACACTTCCTCGATATCAAAATTCGTATGGGTTCAGATCAGGAACCTCCATGTCTACCCCTTTTATTGCTGGAAACCTTGCACTGCTATTATCCAACCTTAATAATGATAAGATAAATCCTGCGTTAGCCAAAAACATACTGATGAACTTTGCATCTCCAGGTAATTTCATGACATAAATAGCACGCTTTTCCACATAGTGTGTTTATCGATATTGACTTTGCACTATTCTCTTAGTCCAACGACCTATCCCAGCTTCTCCTTATGCTGACTCTCCAATAAGGCAAGGTGCTGGTATTGTTAATGTTGCACAAACCATACGTGGTTATCAACAATTTCATGTTTCACCTGCTGTGCTCAACTTGAATGACACGGCTCACTTCAATAACGGACGCAAAATAACTATTTATAACCATAACTTGGAGGACGACCTGTCATTGACCATTGGTCACCAGCCTTCTTTGACCGCAACAGGATATGCGTTAAAAGAACACGAACAAGAAAACTATACACCCACAGAGCCTGTGGGGCTATATGCAGGAAATGAAACGTCAGTTGCCAATGTTCGATTCTCAAAAGAAAAGATTGTTATACCAGCTGGTCAGACTGCTACAGTGTATGTGCGCATTGAACCGCCTACAAAATTATTTAGACCGGAAGACCATGTTATTTATGGAGGTTTTATTACCTTTCAGAAGATCGATCATGATAGCATCAAGAACGATATAAAGGAAAAGAAAACAATAACAGCTCAGATTCCATATTTCGGAATGATTGGAAATATGAGAGACATTCCAATACTTGATCGAACAGCAAACGTATCTATAGAAGCACCCTATAAGTTTCCATCTATTGGACTACCCAACGGTAACTTTACTATTTCCAACAGAGAAGACTCGGGTTCCTTTCGAATTCACTATGATAAAGAGATACAGGCGATGGCAGGTGGACCTTACGTATTGACACGTTTGCTAATGGGAACTGAGGAGCTCCAGATTTTGGTGTTGGATGGTGAGGGTAAAAAAGTGATAGGTGAGCTTCCACCCAATCCATCACGCTCTTTTATGATGCGTAACACCCTTGGTATAACGGAATACTCAAATACCTTCTACTCTTGGTATTGGGCCGGTGACTATATCCCGCTAAACAATAAGAGAAAGAGAAAAGGCCAACATGTTAAAGTGTTAAAATCGGGAGAGTATCGATTACAAGTCAGAGCTCTTCGCGTTTTCGGAGATCGTAAGCATAAAAAAGATTGGGATCAATGGATATCACCAAAACTAATACTTGATATTAATGCGTAAATCAGCGTGAATGCCTTGTACTATATTCAAAATATTATGTAAAAAATCGTATTTATTTCATTTTTGTTTCAAGAATTACGCTTCCAATTAAAAGATGTCTAAGACAACCAACAGCTCATCATTCATTTTGTATATCCTTGTCTTGTCATTGTGCCTGAGCAATTTCTCTCCGCTCCTTCGCGGAACATCCCCGACCACAAAACGTTTAAGTTGCATAAAGTAATATGTATACTCATCATTTATCAACTTTGAAAGCTATTGAGCACCAGACAAACGAAGTGCTTAACACAAAGGACATACAGTACGTCCAGTAAGAAATGTCACATCCAATCCGATTCACTGTCATTGGTCAGCATACAACATTCTCATACCTATTTACAATGGTTACTTTTTTGCTGAATCATAATAAGAAAACTGAGTCCATTCTGAACAATGATATAACACACAATTAGTGTTAATACTCAAGTCCTGTCTGATGTTATAAACCTCAAAGCTATGTTCTCTTCCTCGTCCCAACTTTGGTCCTTTCATATCCGTTATACGCGTGCTCTAAAAGAGAAACCAAAAGTGGAGCAGTCATCGTGTCATTTTGCTATGTCGCCGCAGTATACGCTCTACCAACAGGTAAAGCTCGATCTCAGTAACATAGCAATACATTTTTACCGCAATCAAATGATATTTCCAAACTTAAGCAAGTTCTGAATGTTGAATTATTACCCTAAAAGTAACAGCATCATCATCACTATTAGGCTCTCAATGGCTTGTGATGGTAATGAAAGTATTTATGCTGCTTTACAGAGCAAGGACATCATCGATCCTTTGAAAAAATGTCGCAGTCTATACTCTCATTGTTACTGTGTCGATGATGGCTTAGTTAGCGTAGCTGACCCTGCATTTATCAGCTGTTCAATTCTCGAAATACGGAATGCAATGTGAGGGATATCCGCAAGCTTGGACTTCTTGAAAGCGTAGATGTGTTATATTCTTATGTGAATGGTAAGTACTGTGTCGTTGAATAATCAGAATTTCTTTTGAGCTCTCATAGAGGCACAAGCAAGATAGTTCCTTAGTGCTGCCAATATTTCCAATCACGTCTTTTCAATAGAATTCTTAGAGCGTGTACATACTTTCTCTTCTCAATTAGAATATTATACTGCAAGAATAAAGATTAAATATGTTGAAGACGGAGGTGACTCGTCGTACCAAAATCCAATAGTGGCAGGGAATTCGAATGCTTCGTATTCGATGTATTTCTTTTCGTGGAAAAATTTTCCATACTTAGCAAGTAGATCGCAAAGACTAATTTTCTGCTCTTAATTCCGGTTCCGATTGTTCAGAGACCTCAAGAAAAGATATCGTCGCTCAACATGTAGGGCTTCTTGGGGTTGCTGGAAGAAAATAGTTGGTTATACTGTCAGTGATCTTGATCAACTGCAAATTGAACTGTCCTCATTGATTACTTATGCAAGCAAAGATTTAGTTGAATATGTAACAGGGAAAGACAATTCGCGCACCTGCTATAGTTGAAACAAAAGAAGACCTCATTCGTTTGCTAAGTGTCTTTGTATTTCTTTTTCTGTTATTGCTGGCAT
This sequence comes from Mycotypha africana, assembly GCF_025528875.1. Taxonomy (NCBI): domain Eukaryota; kingdom Fungi; phylum Mucoromycota; class Mucoromycetes; order Mucorales; family Mycotyphaceae; genus Mycotypha; species Mycotypha africana. The sequence continues at coordinate 226,047 of NW_026515735.1, read as the reverse complement.
GCTCTTGAAGAACATGTTTAACTTTTTTTCTTTTTCTTTTTTTTTTTCTCTTCCTCTCTCTCTCCATCCTTTTTTACCGTTTATACCATTATTTGCATATCTTCCCTACAAACGGTAACCATAAAGAATCCATTACAATTCTTTTCAACTTCCACGTAGGAATTTCTACCCATGTGATTCTGCTGCAGACTTGCTACTGTTGTGGTATGAAAAGATACACGATTCGTTAGAGGTTGATATAATTTGATGAAGATATGAAGCACTGATATTTCTCATATTCTCAACAATTTTTTAATCCAATTATATATACTATGGCATCTATGGATATAACAACAACGTTCAGTATTTGCACGCATCGCTAATTTGTGTACATAATATTTAACGCCGTGCAAGGTAAAGTCGTTAAAGACGAGCTATTACTCTAAGCATGACGGATATGAAATGTCAGGTTGGGAAAAGAGGTATGTTTCACCACTCATCCTTTATTTTACCTTAATTGCTGTCCTCCACGATTGAGAAAACCAAAGTATACGATCAGAACTTTGTCTGCTAAAATGAAACTGATATATTAAGCTTATTCGGATTGGAAACTATAAGAGCTCGCTTTGAGTTGTTTAATACATTTTTTTGATGCTATTGCTATTCTTTTAAACTTGATTACAAGTAAAATACGAAAGCGATTTACTAACATTCCAAAAGTATGCGGCTGCTTTTTATTATACCACGTTGTTCTTAGATCGCGTATCTGATGTTATGGTTTCTGTTACTCAATGGACGATGATTGGATAATGAAAGATTTATTTACAAATGCTTGAGATGCGTGATAGAAAATACAGATTTATCATTAAATAATATAAATTAGTGAGAGTAAAAAGGTAAATGTCCAATTATGATTCGTATAGAGTAAATGGACCAAAAAAATCATTGCAGGGATTCGTAAGATGGGGGTGGTGTAGAGTCATTAAATACACTAAATTGATCTCGTATTTTGATCCAATCACGTCGGCTGCATTTAGTTTTCTTTCTGTATTCCAAATAACAAGGGCACATAAAGAATCCAGACGGTTTCGATTCTGCTATATCGTCGTCAATAAGAGATGATACCAGAAGGGTTTCTTCGTAGGTCGGTAACGTATTATAATCCTCTTTCAGTCGACAATCTAAAATGGTAATAGGCGTCTCTAAATGTACTTTTGTGTATACAGTGTCTTGCGGTGGTTTATGAGGATCTAGGTTTCTATGACTTGCAGTCGGTGAGGATAGCTCAATCTGTATCCTCAAAGTATGTTTAATGCTGATTTCCGAATAGGTAGAAGTATGGTTTAGCTGGACACAGTTGGGTAAAGTAAACAAAAGACGATGTCGAAAGGCACCTTGATCCAATGGCATATGAGCATTCTTCACATTCAAGAGTCGACGCATGTCCCTTAATGTGGGTTGCGCATAGAACGCCTGAGTTGTCGTCAGTTCACTATCTGCTAACAGACTGGTAAAAGATGTGAGTGACAGCTTGAAATCATGTTGTTCTATTCGACGGGCATTGAATTCAGGGAGTTTGTATTTTCTCTTTTCTGTCAGTAAGACTGAAATCGACTCTATAAAAGTGTTTTTCATATTGGGTGAGATAGTGAAAGCGATTGGAAATTGAGTGCCGGAAGAGACATATGATTTCTCGATACAGATGATGGCATCACAGACCTCTAAGCGACGATCTGATATAATAGATGAGGAAGGCAATGAATTAGCTGTAAGAGCTGTATCTGACCAATTTGGCAGACGAAGAATCAGAACATCTTGCCGCGCTTGAAGCTTGGTCGTCCCTTTTCCAGTTCTATGCACTGTGGTGGTGAGGTAATAGAAGACCTTGGCCATTTCATCTTCGATTGTTTCAGCCAATGCATTTGAAAGGATAAACTGAAATGGCCAGCGGTGAATACCCGCTGATAGAACACCCTCTTTTTTAGTATGTTCATTGAAATTCTCCAGAATGATACTTTGTGTGTGTATTGTTTTTTTGTGATACAGCTTGTTGCTTTTATGCCCAAGTCCTAAATTTTGTATGGACGATGAAAGTGTATTATTAAGAATGTTGAACATATAAGTAAGCATAAGGTTTTAAACCAAATGGATATGTACCCTCCGGCCACAAGCTGTAAGATTTTCCAACAAACTTAATATTGACTTCTGACACAGATATTGGCCTTGTTAAAACAAGACTAACTTCACCTTGGAGGACGTGCTTAGTGTCATCAGCAGCTGTGCCTCTAAGAATAACAACAGGCTCAGCTAGATCAATTGAAAGTTCCTTCGCTCCAGTTAAGAAGGGAACGAAAATAGGCATACTAATGGTTCCACTATCTTGATGAAGGTGTTGCCTCGGATGGAGATAATTAAAAATTTAGAGAGAGCAAAAAGAGAGGAACAAAGAGAGAAACAAATATGTCAAATTTGAAGCAGAAAACTTGGTAAGACAGCAAAAAATAGGCCGAGATTGCGGAAATTACAACAGCTCCTGGTTTAACAATTGGTAGAAAAGCAGAAACATGATGTGCGCTCCCCGCAAATCATAAAATAGGAAATTTGCACTCAACGCCTGAAATATACATACATTCATTTGCTTCAGTATATTCTTCGGATAGAAAGGATAATAGGCAATTACAAACCTTTATAAAGTTGTTATATGGTTTCTTCCAGTACAATTCCTGGATGAACAAAAGAGCGAAGGATATTTGAGACGAGGTTACATTAAGATCATTTATTTAGGCCGGTTCTAAGGTTTCCCGCAAGGGTAGAACGGCCAAAGCATGCAGGTGATCAAAAGCAAAAGTTTTGATGATTTTGAAAAACTTTGGTAGCATGTACTCAAATCTCCTTTTGATCACTATCATGTGCATCAAGTGTTTTTAGACATAGATTATCATTGTTCGATATAAAGACATTATATCTTGTCAAAATGACGGTATATTACATGTCCACATGCCATATTGCGTTATCAAAAAGATACTGCTGTAGTAGTATGTCTTGGCTTACAGCAATTTCCGCAACTTGGAGTTTATCCTTGTGCATTTGTAGGATTAGCAGAAGTTTGGAAAAAACAGCGTGTACAGGATGAGTCATCACATGCAAAACGAAGGCTGTTTCTGAAACTTTTTTTTTTCCCTTCGTGATCTTCCATTTTATCAATTGCTTAAAAGAAGCTTCTTTACGATTTGGCAGGGCAAAAGTGTTAATCAACAGATACCTCAGCAAATTTAACGAACTATCAACATTATTATGCGCATTGATTATGGACAAACATCGAAGCAGATCTTTTAATTACTTCAAACTCTATTAACAAAAGTGTAATCAATAAAAGATTTGAAAAGGAAAAGCTATTTGATGATGTACCGTTGATGTCTAATAAGCCAGTGATTGAAAAAGAGACAGTATTGGTCATTTCACTTTTTGAAAATTAGTTAGCGTATCGCTCTATCATCTAACGTTAGTAGCAATTGAAGGAGCAATAAACCAGAGTCTTAAAAGGGGCCTTAACTTTCTACTTCTTTTCGGTTGGTTTGTTTAGCCAATCGAACCTGTAAGGTATGCTTATATCAGAAATATTTCAAAGCAATATGAATTACATGCGGAATCAGCCATATGAAACGTATAATTGATAGATGGCTTCTGTTCTGGCTTTGTGCTTTTCTTTTCGTTCGAGCAGCCTTAATAATAGCTCCATACTTTATAAGGTCATTCACTCCACAGCAGCGAACATCTGTTTCTGATTCTTAGAAGCGAACAAAGGTGTGACGACAGGTGATCTATCTTGGGATATGTGATAGAGTCACTTTATTAAATGGTTAAGAAAGTACTAAATATGACAAGATCAAGGCTTCTTGATAATAATCCTTGAATAAAAATACCACCAATGTCGAAAGTATAACGTTGAAAAGTAGTAAGAAAATATGAAAAAGCCTATCAGGTAGACAACGCTAACTATATCTTGCACTCCTAGTGTATGCTCTGCTTAGCGATATAATGTCTTGAAGCAATTCTTAAACGTGGAGGTCCATGTTTCTTTGGGACTAGAATCATACTTTTCGGAAAATTTACAATTTTCTGCACGCACTATACAGGGGGGGGGGGTTGCGGGTGCGAGATTAGCCGCAATTGTGAAGAAATGAATATCATTTACGGCTGGAGAGAACCCTTTACGTGCAGATTTTTGAATGTAAATTACTGCTAAACTCGAATTTGATGGTATGAATTCTAGTCAAGGCTTCCCTGATACGAAAAAAAAAATCTTTGGCATAGAAGACCGGTACAAATATATTTTTATCCTGATTTCCACGAAGGGACCGTAAACCATTTGAAGCTTTCATATAATGCACTCTCTCGTATTTTAAGCTTTTCTATTGTAAGCTCTCGAGGAAACACTCATGGGCTTGCTATGATTGCTTATATTGGGTATTCCGCTTTAAGATTCCTATTCAAATTTCATGAAACGCAAACCACATTGGCAAGTTTTATGACTAAAGCTTCAAATCATTCATGATAGATGACAGTCATGGAGGAAAGTTCTGTTTAAAAAAGGCAAATTCAGGGGGAGAGAGAAATTACTTCCCATCTTCCTTCGTGCATTATACCCAACGATAGATACAGTACTCAAATAAACAATGGTAGGAAAAGCAGCACGTAAATTAATTGAGAATATTCCTCGCCCATTCCGACGCATCCGAACAGCACATGACGACAAAGCCAAACATATGCTAGCACTTATGAGTAGACCTCAGTATCGGAGAGATCATGGTACTGTTCTGGTCCAGGGTCTTAAAACGATTCAAGAATTAAGAAAGCAGAATGTTGAAGTTCAGACGGTCATCGCTACTGCGAAAACAGAATTACAGGACATTGAGGTTGAGACGCACGATCCGGCCAAGAAAATTCTTCGAAATCCAGACTTGATACCTGCAAAAAATTATTACGTTACAGATGTCAACCTAACACGTCGCATTCTGGGGACTTCATCGAGACCCAATGCTCATGAGATCTATGCGGAGGTTAAAGTGCCTCGAATGAAAGAGTCAACAGCAATAAACGCCGGTCAGGACGAGAAAAGTCGTCAAGATGACAATGAAACAACAACAACAACAACAGCAACAACGGCAAGTTTCATTACCAGCGAAACTGATAAATTATTGATTTTAGATGGTTTGAGGGATCCAGGCAATATTGGTTCTTTGGTCCGCACAGCTATGGGATTAGGTTGGGATAAAGGATTTACTACGACAGGCACTTGTGATTTATATAACGATAAAGCGGTGCGTGCTTCACGAGCATTAACCATTTTATGGCAATTCAAGGTCATACCACGACGGGAACTGTTAAAGGTTTTGGTTGAAAACGGATTTACACCCATTGCAGCTGATATGTTGCCTAGGAACTCCACAAAACTAAACACAACTACTTTACATTCCTTGGAAGACATTTGCTCTCTTTGTCAGCAACAACAGTCACTAGAAAATGCTGCTCAGATCAGCGAGAAAAGTAACAGTGGAGCGGAAGGAGGGTTAATCTTTCACAATTTCCAACAAAATAATACTCGGGGGGCAAGTTTAAGCCATTTACTAGAAAAGAAAAAGATTGCATTGATTCTAAGCGATGAACATCATGGACTTAGTGCCAATTCTCTGCTGGACAATGTCATCAAAGTATCTATACCCATGGATCCAAGGGTCGAGTCTCTTAACGTGGCAGCTGCTGGCAGCATCATCATGTCGCAGTTGAGTGCCAAATTTCCATTTTTATCCCTGAAAAAGAGTACCTAAAAGAAGGAGATCTAAAAATAGGAACTACTATTTTCCTACCAATCACAAAGCATCCCCCTGCTACTATTTTCTCAATTGATTTGCAGTTTAAGTAAACTCAAAGATAATAATAAATTTAGCTTTTTTTTTTTTTTTTTTTTTTTTCCACTTTGGTCCTTTCTCGAAGTCTCTCTCTCTTTCTCCATTTCTCTTTTTTTAACATCTCCTGTATTTTGCGCCTTCCCAGCTTTTTTCGTTCAATTTGGCCTATTTTCGGTTATCGTCTCAAGCACAAAAAAAACCAGGATTTTAGACAAGGTAAAAAAAATTTTCTGTTCTATTCACATTCAGTGCTTTTAAAAGAAAGACTAAACAACATCAATGCTTATCGTTGCAAAAAATCACAGAAAAACCGAAAGTTTCTAATAAATTCTGTATCATCGTCGCCCCTTTTTTCTCGACGACAAAGGATTATTTAACAGAGCAACCTTAAATTTTTTTCTTTTTTTACCCTCTTTCACTTCTTTTTTTATTGTTTTTTTCTTTCTAAAAAAAAAACTTCTTTTTTTTTTTTTTTTGAAAAGAAAAAAGAAAAAAAAAAAAAAAAGAGCCAAAAATAAAAATTTTCATTCAGCCAAGCCAACGCAGCAGTAGTAATAGCAATAGCAGCAGCAGCCCCTGGAGTATTTTTTTGTGTGATATAAAAATATAATACCAGCGAAACACCAAACTTTTAGTGCCACAACACAAAAAGCGCAGAAATAACAATGGGACGTAAAAAGATTAGAATTCAGCCCATCACAGACGATCGAAACAGACAAGTGACCTTCTTGAAGCGAAAGCATGGTTTGATGAAGAAAGCTTATGAATTGAGTGTCCTATGTAATTGTGAAATTGCATTGATTATTCTCAACAATTCCAACAATAAACTTGTTCAATATGCAAGTCATGATATTGATAAAGTACTCATGAGATATACTGAGGTTAGCACTATTATAAATAATGAAAATTTTTGTAGGGAAAAAAAAAAAAAAAGGTTACTTATTTGATCACATCAATTTATCATAGTATGATGAGCCTTATGAAAGTAAATGTAACGAAGATGTAAGTCATAATGAAAGCTTTTAACTAGAAAAAACATGTTTAAATCGAGTCTTACTCATATTTTTTATGAACAAAAAAAAATTTTTTTTTTTTTCTTTTTATTTCAATTTTTTCTAGTTCATCAACGCTAGCGAAAAAGGCGAGGATGATGGATCAGATCAAGAGAATAATAACACGACTGTAATGAGTGAGACAAGTACTACCGCATCAACTCCTGCACCAGCTGCTAGTATTGCCACAACATCAGCCTCTGCAGCTTCAACTGCGGCTTCCACCAAAATTTCGGCAGCAACTACTGCAGCAGCGACCGCAGCACCCGCTGTTGTGCAATCCCAGCAACCACAGCATCGACCTTATACTTCTCACACCCAACCTTATCATCCACCCAATGCGACACCCATGATGAGCAGTTATTCACAACCTACTGGACAAACTGCAGCGGATCCAAATATGGTACATCAACGGTCAATGCCACCTGCTTACGAAGTGTTTCCCATGTACAATATGGTAAGAGAGCGCTCATTATTGTGGGCATGTCACATGCTTTGTTTCATCCCTATAGAATGCTTACTAATTTCTCTGAAACCGTTACATAATCGCTATAGCAATATTCTCAAAGGCCACCCTCGGCTATGTATGGACCATTGCCTCCTCCTATGCACCCTTCGCATCCTCACCACTCTGCAGCTGCTCAAGCAGCTCCAAACCATCCACAGGGGCTCATGGCTCATCCTTCTCACCACCCACAGCAGCATCCTCATCATTATCCATCACAACCACCGTCGCAACACCCTTATCCTCCTCCGACAAACGCCAATGGAATGACTTATCCTTCGCCTTCACCGCAACCAATGTATATTCAGTCTGTGAATAAGGAGCAGGCGGCAATGCAATGGGGCTCATTACCACCGCCTCAAGGAGCCCAACATAACAATAGCTCTACGAACGTCATGCCTGCAGCAGCTTCTTCTGTGCCTACGTTGACTACACCTTCCTCCGATTCCATGGACAGAATGACGTCTACAACCGTTTCCAGTAATTCCCCTCATTCTCATCACCGCACTTACGAGCAACCGCAATTACAGCAACAACATGAAGGCTTGCATCATAGTAACAGTAGTAACAGTAATGGAAGTAGAACACCCGGCCATTCCCGGAACAACAGCAGTAGTAGTAAACGACCTAACCTGCGTGTTCAAATCCCAAGCGAGAGTCCACAACCAACACAATATTCTCAGGCACGAGACCACCACCCCCAGCAGCAGCAACAGCAACAGCAACAGCAACAACAACAGCAACAACCATCAAATTCTGACCAGCACACTCAGCAGCAGCATCAAGCACAACAAGATCAGCAACAATCCAGTCGTAACGACAATAGTAGCAGTGGTAGCAGCAGTAACAATAATAACAGTAATCCCAGTACAAGCATGAGCCTTAACCCTCCATCTGCTCTCCCCTCTCAGTTCGCTCAGAATCTTCCCTCTCCCTCTCAGTATTTCAATCAACATTTGGAAATGATGCCAAGTCCATTGAATTTTAGTATGACGCCAGTCAATACATCGAGTAGCTTCAATTGGCCGCCAAGTAATAACAATAGTAATAGTAGTTCCTCTGCCAATAACAATACAACAACAACAGCAACATCGTCAGCATCCACATCGAAAGGCTATAAGCCTTCTCCTTTAAATACGTATAAAACTGAAGCGCAACAGCAAAAGCAACAACAACAACAGGAAGGGTAAGGGCGCACCACACTGGTCAATATTGTATCAGTAAGTTGAATAGATCTAACCTTTAACTTTTTTTTTTTTTTTTTTTTCCCCATCAGTTCTTCCACCGATAATAACAAAAGGCGAGAGCCGGATAGTTCTTATGATATGATAAATATGAATAAGAGACTCAAAGTTGAAACGTAAAAAAAAAAAACTAACACACACTATTATACTCACACATTTCTCTTTCACTTTAACCTTGTAACATATATTACTGTCATGCATTCGACCTTTTTTTTTTAAATACCCTGCTTAACTTTTTCAAATAAATATCAAAAGATAAAACTGTCATTCTTTATAGCCTTTGACCTTCATCGAACATTTTTGTAACTTTCAATCTGAAAAGAAATATCTTGAGAATAGTTTCTGTTACTATACGTAGTATCTCTATACAACTTGAAGGTAAATAGAAGCAGCGTTCAAAGCTTTGAAATGGGTTTTATCATCCACAAATACTGATACTTCACAATCCTCGTATGGTTGAGAAACATCATGCCACCGAGAAAGACCTGGACCATGTATGCATTATCTCTTTAAAGTTCAAGGGATGGCTGCGTGCGTGTTTCTGCTCAAACTAGATCAAGAGAAGCTTTCGTAGGGTCTTGGAAATTTCCTCCTCAGTAGTAATAAAACCGTTTTTATTTATTTTTTTTTCTCCCCTCCCCTAGTCTTCTTTTTTGGTTTTAACAGAAATGCCATGTCATATCATGTTCGTATAAGTGGAACTGTTCTGTCATCTTTATTGTACGAATGCGCAAATTCAGAAAACGATGCTGTAAGATGTTACAACAAAAAAGGGGCTGTCGTTACAGATGGCCCATACGGGCGCTTATTGACAAGTTGAAATCGTTGCATAGGAAGGATTCTTTTTCGGAACCTTGTCTGTCAGAAAAACCATCATGAACGATGACATTGCAGAGCAAGGTTTTGAGAAGAGAGAGGACTATCTAAGTAACGAGCAAAGTCCTTTTTGTGACTCAGCGTGGGTGTCCTCATGAGACGTCGATGGCTAACTTTGAATAAATCACGCTTTGTAGTCATTCATGGATATCAAATGGCGAAGGACAAACCGTATGATGCCGAGGGCAAACTCAGCAAAGGCAAAATGCTGAGGGCCTTGCCGTCAGAACAACTTCTTTCATCTGTAGTAGGTTATTTCAAGTTTAGACGACAAACTGAAACAGAGCTATCACTACGCGATCAGCTGTGGATGACATCTTATGCTTCACATATACCCTATGGCTGCATGGCTATTATTACTGCAAACATGAATGCTGACACGGATAACTCGACACAAACGTATGAATTCGCGTTCTGGGATATGAAGAGTTGTTCCATCCCACCTGGTCAACCTGATGAAAGTAATAGAAGCATAAAGAGACTACCTTTGCACATTTCGAATATGAACGAAAGCACACTAGGTTACAAACAATTTATGTCAAACGCTGCTGTACCACTGCGGCTGGAAAGCGAGAATTTCAATAACACAAGTCCCTTTGAAAGGTAAAGACCATTGAGAGAGAGAGAGTGAAGCGTTATCAAAACAAACTCACTAACTGACAATCCTACCCCCTTTCTCTCTAAAACCACTCACAGTGATCCTTTTGCAGCTATCCCATTTGAGACCATTCTCCAGCAATATGATGTCTTATACGAGCAATCGATGAATGCCTTAAAAGCCTCTATAGATCGATTAAATCAAAAAGAGCTACAATTACAATCACTGAAGGAGGAAATAGAAGAAAGGTTAAAAGGGTTAACATAGACATAGACTTGTGAAATCCATCCCTAACTGAGAAAAGAGCACTTAGTTGTTTTGTGTATCAAATTAAAAAAAAAGGTAATTGTCGTTATCATTCCTGACAGGACTGGGTCTGTGACTTAATAGATGAGTTCAATTTCATTTGAGAAAAAGTTAACAAATAAAGCTTGAACTGCTGAGACGATCTTTCTGATCTTGTACAAACAAAAGAGTAATTTGCTAATGAAAAGAGTTGTAAACTTTGAAGAAAACGAGGATGCCGGCGGCATTGGTTGGGAGTTCAATAATGAGCACACCATAAAGCATGAAGTCAAAAAGCAGAAAAAGAATCACGAAGGAAAATTGAATGCTAAATCAAATCGGCTTGACAAGCAAGATTTCACTAAAAAGAAGAAAGAAATGTTAGCATTCAGAAAGCAGTTACCTATTTATTCAGGTAAAATGCACAATGCAAGAAAAGGATAGACCGAAAACTAGAATATTTAAATTCTTTTTATCTTCTGTCATGGAATGGTTAGGCCGAGACGCTATTATAAATAGTTTAAAAGAGAACGACACAATTATCGTGATGGGTGAGACAGGTTCAGGCAAAACAACTCGTAAGTTCTGTTGCTATTTCTCAATAAAACACACAAGAATTTTTTACCATGCAAAAAGTATTCTAAAACCTTTTTTTTTTCTTTCTTTCCTGCAGAAATCCCTCAGTTTGTCGTAGAGGCAGGATTGGCTTCCAAAGAATTAGGTGCAGTAGCTATCACCCAACCGAGAAGAGTTGCTGCCGTAAACCTCGCAAAACGTGTAGCAGAAGAAACAATGTGCCGACTAGGGTCAAAAGTAGGCTATACCGTGCGTTTTGACGATACATCTAGCCCGCAGACCATTATCAAATACCTCACCGATGGTATGTTATTACGAGAAATTTTATCTGACGAACTATTATTGCGGTACAAGGTTGTAGTTCTTGATGAAGCCCATGAGCGTACACTCCGTACAGATATGCTTTTTGGTATGATCAAAAAGATCCAGAAAATTCGACAAGAGAAATACAACGCAGGCGAAACAGATGTGCAGCCTCTCAAGATTATCATCATGAGTGCTACCTTAGATGCCGAGAAGTTCAGTGAATTCTTCAATAACGCAAAAATTTTATATGTATCCGGTCGATTATACCCTGTGGACACTATGTTTACCACCGAACCTCAATCTGATTATTTGGACGCTTCACTTGTGTCCATATTTCAAATTCACATGAATAACCCCAAGGGTGATATTTTAGTGTTTTTGCCTGGTCAGGAAGCGATTGAAAGTCTTGCAGCGCTCGTCAACGAGTATGCTTCACAACTACGCCCTCATCAACAAGCTCTCATGGCCTGCCCTCTTTTTGCCGCCCTACCGCCCTCTCAACAACAGAAAGTGTTTGATCCTGCACCAGAAAATACCCGTAAAGTCATTCTGTCCACCAATATTGCTGAAACCAGTATCACCATTCCAGGCATTCGTTATGTGATCGATTGTGGTTTAGCTAAGCTTCGTGGCTTTAATCCCAAAATTGGCGTAGAGTCACTGTTATTACATCCGATATCCAAAAGTTCAGCATGGCAACGTACTGGACGTGCAGGTAGAGAAGCAGCCGGTGTCTGTTATCGATTATATACAGAAAATACATTCCGTGAATTGGAAGATGATACCGTACCCGAAATTAGACGATGTAATTTAGCCTCTGCTGTACTAGCCCTCAAAGCCTCAGGGATCAGTAATGTGTTAGAATTTGATTATATGGATCGGCCTTCTAGATCATCGCTTATTCGAGCATTAGAAGAACTATACGCCTTGAATGCTATTGATGATACCGGAGAACTATCTGATTTGGGTAAGAAGATGGCAGAGTTTCCTTTGGATCCTTCCTTTTCCAAAGTGTTGATACAATCCAAAGAGTATGGGTGCACTTTGGAAGTTGTGGCCATCATCTCTTTGCTTTCCGTGGATACCATTTTCTTTACTCCATCTGATAAACGAGAGCAGGCCGCTGAGGCCAGAAAGAAATTTCTCCATCCTGATGGCGATCATCTCACTTTACTGAATGTATTAAAGTCCTATTGGGAAGTCAAAGGCGATGTGGAATGGTGTAAAGAAAACTTTATCAATAGTAGAAACATGAGGATTGCGATGGAAGTACGAAATCAACTGATTCGCTTTTGCGAACGTATTGATATGGACACAAATGCAAGCTGCGGCGCAGAGACAGACCAGATTCTGAAATGCTTCTTAACAGGTTTCTTTCAGAATACCGCGCTATTACAGCCTGATGGTTCGTACAAGAGTGTGACAGGAGGTCAATTAGTGAAAATTCATCCTGCATCAGCTATGTTTGGTAAAAGAGTAGAGGGTCTTATGTATAACGAACTGGTTTTTACAACCAAGCATTATGTGAGGGGCGTTTCAGCTATACAGTCATCTTGGTTACCTTTAGCTGCACCAAAATACTTTAATAACGTAAGGAAAAATGAACCATAATAAATCAGATCACTTTGACTGAGTTTGATGCATGATTCTTTGCCCTTTCCCCTTAAAATCAATTTGGCTATTCTTTTTCTGTTTCCTTCTTGCTTTTCCTTTTCAATACAATCTATCAGTTGTTAAAATGCAAAACAAATATTCACATTCTTATCCCTCTCAGCAGCAACATCAACAGCGTGCGTATATGCCTCAAATCGCTTATCCAATGATGGCTAACATTCAGCCTTCACCACGAACACAAGGCGTCTTCTCAACGTATGGATCACGACTGAAATCCTCAGATGACAGATCATTACTTTTACCAGAAACTTATATAACAAAACGACGAACGCGCTTCACTGGAACTTATAATTTAGACGATGAGAATGACTTTGAAGAGCTCGTTGAAGACTCCTCGTCAGCAGATGATGAAGAAAATGAAAGGAGACTGTCAAAAGTCGGTAGTGTAGGAGACAATGAAAGGGATGGTGGGGAATCATCTGCATCGACAGTGCCAAAGAATGATTATATAGCAACACCACCTATATCGACCTCGACAGCCGCAGCTTTGGCTTCAGGAGAGTTAAGAACAACAATTAGGAAAAAAAGTGAAATTTTCTATTCTTCAAGAGATCAAAATATCATATCCAATATTGAAGAGGTGTTAGTACCCATAAGACTAGATATCGATATCGAATCAATAAAGTTGAGAGATCGATTTTTATGGAATATGAATGGTAAATGGACAAACAATATCTTGAATGAGAAAGAAACAAATAAACTGATCATTAAGCATGTCCGATACACTGCCTGTACTTTTAAATGATTAGAGCAATTCTTGACACCCGAGAAGTTTGCTGAATTGCTATGTGACGACCTTGATTTACCTGCTTACAAGTTTTTACAACCTATTGCTGAATCAATACGTACACAGGTATTAGATTTTGAAAGTACATACTTCGTGGAAATACCACCTGAACATTCGCGAGTGATAATCAATGTACATACCCTTTCTGCTGTCTTTTTTTTAGTTTGTTTTGTGAAAGTAGACTACTAACACCCGCATCCCTTTTTTTCTCTATAAAAACAAAAATGCGGCATGAATAAAACAGCTCGATTTACAGATCGGAAAAATTAATTACAGAGATCAATTTGAATGGTCTTTGCAAAACACTGATAAGAAAGGCAGCAATTCCCCGGAAGTTTTCAGCAAACAATTAGCTGCTGAATTAGGCGTAGGAGGCGAGTATGTAGCGATCATATCACATGCTATTCGAGAACAAGCATATAGGTACAAAAGACAATATATGGATGAGGTAAGAGGATAGTAGCCGCAGGATATGATCGGATCCACTGTGTATTCAATCGCAATATTCTATTTTATTCACTTCAACACTAGCATTATATCCAAGGTGAAATCAGAGGCTCTTTGGACAATGCATACAGGCCAATGGATGAGGCGAAGGATTTTATTCCCCACATGGAAATTCTTTCAAACGATGAATTAGAGAAATTGCTTATAGCTCAAGAAAGAAACATTAGGTATGCACCTAAACTTTGCTTTACCATTCTGAACCATTCTCTAACTGTCCTCCGTTTGTCCGCTGCTCTATATACTACTTTATCAGACGTATGCGTAGAGAAACAAGATTCAAACGAACTCGGCGCTGAACAAATGGGTGAAGTATAATCGTTAAGCTTTGCGAGGTTTTCAGTACACATCTATGATCTTTAAGCATTAAACATATTTGCATTATCGTTAATGAGATGAGAATCAAACAAACTGAGGCACAATTCCTCCTTCTTTTTCTTTTTATTGTTTTGTTTTCGCGTTGAAAGGGCGCTAGTAATCTTATTGATTATAAATAGTTTGGTATGTTGGATGATAGTTTATAGTTGACAGGTTGTTCAATGCTTGCTATATTCCTCGCATCTGACGGGCAATTATTGTTGTTGTTCTTTAATGATGTTCTTCATGATGATCATCACCGTGGTGATCCCAAGGATGTCTCCAGCCCTATTGTTCATGATAAGTTCCTATTGTCAATGACGCTAGCAATTAAATTTTAACTTACCAAAAGAACTGGACCGTCTTGTTTTGCACGATACATCATCCAGAACCACATGGTTGCACCTAACGCTTTACCAACAAAGCGATGTGTAAAACTTGCCATATGTGGGTGAAAGCCAAAACCAGCAGCAGCACCAGACATTATTTAATTTTTTGTTAAGTTCTACTGTAATAAAAGAGGGGTAATTTTGAATAGTTTCCCTCTCCACTTTTTTGTTATTTTTTATTACTTCCTCCCTTGGTCAGTGACAACTCCGAACACGATTGTTACGTCATCGAAGTTAGAAGGTTCCGGATCGAAAAGAATTTGAATTTTGTCGGAGCCTTCATTGAATAGATGGGACAAACGGAAACAGAGAGAGGGCAAGACAGCGACAAGCTTGAAGTAAAAATTAAAGTGGGAAAAGGCATAAACGGACAGATCCTCCTCTTCCAACATCAGTCAGAAGGTAATTGCAACACATCCATCAGAAGGATAATGTGATAGTCAAACAACATAATACGGATATAGAGGGTATGATGAAAGCTTCGTTCAAGAATATCAATATACTAGACAGATGGATCGAAACGAAAATGGATTTTTGGATGACAACGGCTTGAAGATGGACAAAAGCTGGAGCACAATTTGCGAAAATAGCATGGTTGATCAGTTAGCTGTATTCAGAGTATGTTAAGTACATGCTACATGTTATTATGAGAACTTTTCTCAACAAAGCAATCAATAGCCACTGTTATCATCGCAGCTTTAAGAGTTTGAACGTTTGCATTGTTGATCCTTTTGTCTACTCTCTATACCTATTATGTTTTGTTGGACTGGATTAACCAAGTAATAAGTACACTGACTTTTTTTTTTTTTTTTTTTTTTTGTTCATTCTCATATCAGCTTTGAAATGGTTACTCCTGCCGTTAAGCACACCATCGTGAAGAAGCGTACTGCTCACTTCAAGCGTCACCAATCTAACCGCTTCATGCGTGTTGGTGTAAGTGTCACTCGAATTTTGTATTTTCAATATCAACAGGATATGGATATTAATTACAATGATTCTTTTGTCTAATGGCAACGATAGGAATCTTGGAGAAAGCCCAAGGGTATTGATTGTAACATGCGTAGACGTTTCAAGGGTCAAGCTCCTATGCCCAAGATCGGTTACGGTTCCAACAAGAAGACCCGTCACCTTTTGCCTAACGGTTTCCGTAAGTTCACTATCTCCAATGTCCGTGAACTCAACCTTTTGTTGATGCACAACCGCACTTATGCTGCTGAGATTGCTCACAACGTCTCCTCCAAGAAGCGTGTCGCTATCCTTGAACGTGCTGCTCAATTGGACGTTAAGGTTATCAACGCCGGTGCTCGTCTTAGATCTCAGGAGTAAATTCTTTATTCTCAATATTATCATTTACATTTGTGAATAATGTATTAAATATGCCGTTGATTTGAATATCACACAACGCAAACTTCACACTCAATTTCTTCGCAAGTTATTAAATCATTTCGTTTGTTATAAAGGAAGTATGGAGGATATTGAACATTAAGTTATTGCATGCATGGATATAGAAAGCTTTTTATTTTACTGTATCAAAATTTGTCAATTACTCGAGAAATTGGCTAATAACTTAACATTCGCCGCAGTTAACAACTGTAATAGTCTTCTGAGGCTGTTCACTGATTTCTTCTACTGCATTAATTTGGTCAAGCACTTCTAAGCCTTCTACAACCTGACCAAACACAACGTACTTGCCGTTGAGTTTCTCTAATTGAGGGTGCTTATCACTTAATGTTATGAAAAATTGCGATGTGTTGGAATTCTTTCCTGAATTTGCCATAGCTACTAATCCCTTTGTATCAAATTTCTTTGCCAATCCAGGCTTTTCGTCGTTAAACTTGCCGTTGTAGATGCTATCTCCCCCGGAACCATCGCCTGATGAAGTAATCTTTATTAACTATGCTTTCGTCATTGACGTTTGGTTGACGCTTACCTCTCGTCACATCACCACCTTGTACAACAAAATCATGCACTAAGCGAAACATCTTTGTATTCTTGAAGTACAATTCTTTCTTGGAGCTTTTGCCGACCTTACCCCCTTTACACAAACAAATGAAATTTTCAGCAGTTTTGGGGCATTCTTTGTCGTTCAACTCAATGGTTACTTTCCCGCCTGCTAAAGGTGTAGGTTGATCAACGAGCCACTTTTCATTTGTAGCAGTTGGGTCATTAGCTAATACATCGCGTAAAGTTTCTTTGTCTTCCAGAGCGATCTCATCCAGATCATCAGTAGCAAAACCGTAAGTGACGGCCCATTGTTTGACCCAAGACTTGGCTTTGTTATAACGACAAAGCTCATCTTCATATTTGGCGATATCACCTATTTTAATGTCAAGGAAAACTCTTCTACCCATCTCTTGTGATTTCAGCAATTGGACGAACAAAATCAAAAAATGCAAACCAGAAAATTAATTTTTTTTACTCATGAAAAAGCTAAGTTATATAGGGTAATAGAATGAGAGAACTTACGGCTTAAAAAATGATAAGATATAATGAGATATCAAACTTCGTGTAAAGGGGGAATATAATTGAAATTGCAAAAGAAAAATAAAAAAATGACAATGATATGGTATCCATGAGCATGAAACTTCTCTCTTTCCAATTAGTCAAAGCTGAAGCTGTAACCATAGCGAGGCCCACGACTGTAACTTGATGTATCTCGTTTACGCTGAAGAGCTAATTCTTCGGCAAAATTAGGAACGCCTTCAAAGATGTGGTCACGGTCGAGTTCATGAACTGGTCGCCTTGAAATGCCATTAGAAGTGCTGTTGCCGTTATCAGTAGCAAATACCCAAGCGGAACGACAGTAAACACAGGTGACATTTCTGTTGCCCTTGGAAGATCTCCACATATTGAAGCACTCTGTGTGAATATTGTTACCACAAACTTTGCAGAAATCAATATCGTCAATAGCTTGTTCTTCGAACGTTTCGAAACAGATGGGGCAGTCTGAGGTATCTAATGGTCGACGCATGCCTTGTTCTTCCTCTTTCTTTTCCTCTTCTTTGACTTCTGCAGTGGGTACATCGGGGTGTTCATGATGTGTCATACGCAGGATTCTCTCGCGTATGGCTAGAGGAACCAAAACAGAAGGATCGACCATTCTACCGAACCTCCTGGCGATGAGACGCTGTTCACGGGTGGTATTCATTGATTGAAATAATGGGCTGTCATAAGGAAGACGATAAACTTTCAATAGAACCATGAGAATATGTTTACAGTGTGTACGTCGAATTCTGTAATCCATGCATTCACAACTGATTCTGTGGCCGATAGATACTTTATATGTCTATTTAAGAAAAAAACACTTGCTTCAGTAAGGAAATCTTTCATTCAATCAGAGCAATCTTACAGCTCAAATAGTAATTCACTTACGTTGCCAACACTGCCAATTACGTCGAAGGATTCGACTGAATCATCTTCAGGTGAAAGTTGCCTGGAGAGAACGAACATTCTTTGCTTCATCGCTCTCAACACTCTACCACGCATAGTCTAAAAGCTGCAAGTTAATCATTTATGCTCATAAACAAGCGTATATATTCTTCATAAATCAAAGCGCTTACATCGGACAGATATATATTAGCTTCAGGAGGTAACTTGAGGACTACTCTCTTCTTACGCTCTTTCTTCACTTTAGCTTCTTTCTTCACTTTAGCTTCTTTCTGAACCTTCTCTCTCCTCTTGCGTTCCTTTTTCGGAACAGATAATTGGCCTGCTTCTTGCTTGGCTATCCTTGGGGGTGCTGTAATTGCTACAGCCTTCTCTCTTTTGAGGCGTATAACCTTTGCTTTCTTTTGTGTTGTACTATTATCGGTAGTCTTTCTCTTCAGTGATTGACTGTATTCACTTGCGGACGTTGTGATTTCAATGGTTGATGCATTCGTAACAGCACTGCTTTGATTATATGCTGTTGCCTGCTGCAGAGGTGTTTGTTCAACATCAATAGCAGTAACTTCATTAGTGTCTTTACGTGGTCTTCCTCTCTTCCGAGGCAAAACTAAGGTGCTTTTTCCGTAACTATTGACAGTTGTACTCATTTAAACTGATCAAAACAAAACAGTAAAAAAAGAACTACGGTGGAAATCCTTTTGGAGGAAAATTAGGATTTTTTATTCCGTCAATTTGGAATTCAGACACAATGACGCTTTTGAGACAATTGGTCAGGGGAAATGAGAGATTTTTGTTATTTCTTTTAATAAAACTTACAGCGACTGAGCTTGACGAAAAAAAGATAAAATATCAGCACTCTTGGTTTTTTACTTATAATCGTATCGCATTGATTAGTGATGCAGTCGGAAGATCAACACATACAGCTCTATGCCGAGATACGCCGTACAGAATGTTGTAGAAAAGGGAAGCCCAACCGCTTAATGTTTTAAAACAAAAGCCTAGTACAGCCTTAGGGGAAAGTACAAAGATATCTTGCCAAGATTTTGAAAGCTGTGCCCCCAAGGGGTTGAGCCTATAGGCCTTATGATATTAAAACTGTTTTTTTTATCAAGTCCTGCGAATAGTGCGCATTATAGCTCTTGAGAGTTCATTGACAAATATGCCCTGAGTGTAGTGAAAGTGTGCTGAAATTGAGCTTCGAGATGTTTTAGGCTACTCTGATTACTACAGCTGTGAAATGTTGGTAAGAAGGTAGTGGGATAGTTGAGCCAGCAAAGCATGCATACATTGATGAAGGTTGACCAACATATTCTGCAGGCTCTCAATATTGAGATCTATATCATATCATCGCTCATTTTGAATTCAGTTCGATGTCAGGTATATCATCTCGGCTTTATTTAGTGCAGAAAGAATTGAGAGAAAAGTTCGTCTGCTGATTATTTGAACGGATAAGCTGCAGACAGTGAAAACAGCTTTTTTATGCCCAACTTCAATCTGTTTCGCGTTTTGCACGAAAAATTCTGGAACATTTGGATTTTTTGACAAATCAAAAATAATTTTTAATTTCGCTTTAAAAAGGAATTCTCCAGCAATTTCCATCAAAGTCATCTGAAACAGATTTATTCAAATTAACCCGCAGTGATGGTTGAAAGTATAAATATACACGTTGTTCGGTTCTTCACTCTCTGTTGTACGTTTAAATCGTAATCCTACAATTTCATCAAACCAACGTTCAACAAGATGGAAATGGATCTCTCTTGGTGCATTATGTGTGATAAGCGCATCGTGGAGGACGAAACATTTAATTCTCACCAATCGCTATACTGTTCCCTTGAATGTCAAATGAAAGATCAAGGAACGTCGTTACAGTCAGAATCTACCTGCAACAGCATGCATAGTATCTCTCCTGATGCTCCTCAGCAGTTCAACAATGATGTATTATCAAACGCTTATTCCATCGAACAGTCAACCAATAATTCTAATACCAACTCCAATATACATGAAGCAAATTCTTTACTCTCGGCCGTCATGGAAAAGGCTAAACCTTGGATGACGAAAAGAGCTGTCAAACATCATCTCTATAAGGCCAGTAATCCATCATCTACCGCATACCCTTGGGTTCCTCTTATTTACAGAAAACGTCGTAATTATCTTACTATTCCCAAACGTTGTGCTCAACCAACAGTGGCAAGCTCCTTTACCACCGTCAATGGCATTCTCAGCTCTTAATTATGTACATACTCAATATTCCAAAGGATTAACATACATATACCCTGTCTATAATTTGCATCTTTCATATTACTGTTCATTTATTTGACACATGCTTATTTATTTCCATCTTCTATAATTCCATATTATAGAGTCATAATAATCTTAATAAAAATTAAAATGTATCTTAAGCTTAACAAATAATCCGTATTCTTAGGTAATGGTAAGAGGACACTGCCTTTTCTGTCAATACAATTACGTAAATAGCCATAGAATAAATCGTGAGAAAAAAAAAAGTTGAATTGATTATAAAAAAACCCGTGGTCAGGAACAAAGCATCAATACCACAATAGATGCTGTCTGGCTTGTTTGTTTAAATAATCTATTTGCTTCAAGAGACAATGTAGCCGGCATCTGATGAAAACAAAACGATTCATCCGTGTATAATTCCTTTTCAGATAGACAGTGAAACACCAAGGAATGCAAGTGTCAATTGATGTCCTAAAACATTTAAGCTGCAATGGCAAATTACAGGATATTCAATATCGGCAATCGTTTGGGTCAATTAAGTATCAAGGTATACCAAACTTAGCTCTCTAAAAGCAGTCAATGAATCTCAAAGGCATTTCTGATCCCATCAAATATGTTTGAGATTGTCACAGTTGAATCCCGATAACCTCTAAATCAGGAACCGTTGCCCGGCTTCAACTTGCAAACGTTTTCTACTTTTTTTTTATTTTGGGAGTTTAAATATAGAGGGAAGATAAGTCACGGGAATAAGATACTTAAAATATCGCTTGAATTGTCAACAATTTTCCTTCCACATTATAACGTTGAACCAACCAACCATACCTTCACCCCTGATAAATATACATACTGAATGCCTACTGGTAGACGTGCCTCTAGAGATAGACAAAGCAAACAATTCGAATTGAATAAGCTATCATCTATCACACCGAGCAATAGTGACAAGGATATAGGAACTGTTAGAGAGAATTTTAATTCTGCAACTTCTTTTTCTACAAATCTAACATCGACCTCTTCCCGTATAACGACGACTAACAATGCACAGTCAGAGTTTAAAAAAAAGAGATCCTTTTTGCTGTCTTTTATGAGCCTGAAATCATGGCTATTATGGTGGAACTCAGAAGAATGGTGGTCTTGCTGGATAGGTCTGATCTTTTTCGGTTGCATTACAGCTGCCGTCAAAGATGGAATCCCCTCACCTGAGTTTCTAATATGGGACAGAAATCCATTTCTGACGTTTGCAACCGTTGGAAATTTTGGATTGATAGTCTTATTCCCCGTCATGGGTGCATTATTATGGATTGCTCTGGCGTCTACTAATGCACCGAATTGGAGAAAGTTCCCAATAGGTTATGTTATTGTCTTCTTTGTTGCCTTGATTAGTAAAATGCTGGCAAGTAATGGTAAGTGATAGAACAATTGAGAGAAAAGAGAATCTACTTGTAACAAGACCTAAACCTATTCTTCAAATTTTTTGATTTTTGTAGTTGTATTAAAAAAAGGCAGCGTTGGTGACTCCATCTGGGCTATCATTTTTGGCTGTTGTTTACGGAATGCACTATCCTTCTTCACCAAATCAAACATTTTGCCACCATGGCTTAAAGTTGCTCAACAGACAGAACTCTACATCGCCATCAGTTTAGTCCTTCTTTGCATTGATATTAGTGTTTTACGTCCACTGGCAGCTCGCGCTCTTTTCGTCAGCTGGATCGATACACCCACTTTGTTTATTGTTGTTGCTTATTTCGGCTGGAAGATTTTAAAAATAGACAGACAAACAGCTATCATTATGTCAGGCGCTACGTTTATTTGTGGGTCTTCCGCAGCCATTGCTCTCGGGTCAAGTATGGGAGTGCCTCATAAAACAGAGTTTCCCATTGCGATTATTTCTATTTTTACCATTCCAAGTATTATCGCCTTGCCTTATATTGCTAAACGTATGGCCCTGTCAGCAACTGTCAGTGGCGCGTGGTTTGGCGGATGTGTCGATTCGACAGGCGCTGTGATCGCTGCAGCAAGTATTTATGGTGATCATGATGCAATCAACACTTCGGCTATTGTAAAAATGATGCAGAATGTTTTAATTGGCCCTCTGTCAGTTATTTTGGCTTGGGCTTGGTCTCGCTATGAGTTACAGGCTGCCTATAAGCAAGAAGAGGAATTGCTAAATAATCCCGATAACGATAAAGGGAATCGCAATATTGATTCATTGGCTCAAACACATCAACAGCAGCAGCAACACATAACAGATGACAGTCTGGGAGGTGAGGATAGTAATACTCCCTCTGTAAAACATCCGCGCAACATCCATGTAGCTACTCGCCCGACAGAAAGCGCCTACGTTTTGTTATGGAAAAGGTTTCCAAAGTTTGTCATTGGCTTTATTATCACAGCTGTACTGTTTAACACCACCATCGATGATGACACCAATTTGAGACAGCTGATTAATAACTATTGCTTTTACGTTTCTGAATGGTTCTCAACACTATCTTTCGTTAGTATTGGGATGGGGCTACAGTTGAGTGATGTAAAGCGAAATATACGTAGTTTAGGAAAGCTAGTGACCTTGTATATCATTGCTCAACTGATCGATATTATCGTCACATGCGTTTTGGCATGGACAGCCTTTACACATCTATGAATAAAAGTGTAAAAAGAAATTAACGCATAGATTGTGTTCTTTACAACGGGCCAAAAATGCTTGTTGAGATTTGATTTCGGCGTATATGGAAGGGTATACTTCTATAGTCTCTGAAGTGGTTAAACTATTGATGTCAGGATGTATATGAATTGGTGTGCTGTGCATGATGTTAAAAAAACCTTTCGGTGAGGATTTTATTCATATAAGATTCAAGTAATGACTGATTGTAGTTCCCTTTGGCGCGTAAACTATGGTGCCTGCTTTCTTTTTCTTCCTCCTTCGATTTTACAAACCTTAGGCTTTGTGAGACTCTAACTCAATATCAATAAACCCCCATTGCGCCAATGGTGGCTAGTATTGACGAAGGTTGCTTTAATCGACTTGGTTTCAGCATGTGCAGGTGTTCCGACTGTTGACCGACCCGAAGGTGGACACATGGGAAGAGCACAAGGTTGTTATTCTGTATACGGTTTCCATAGAGTTACGAATGCTGATTCTCTCAAACTAAAATTTTGAACGATTTCCTTAGAATATCAACAATGTCTATAACACCTGGCTGATAGTTTTGTTCATATAGATTGATAATTAAATCTATATGCTTTTCTTATAAACATCTCAGTTTTTCGTTTGTCTTTTGTTCCTTTGCTTTTGATGTATATCTTATTTCAGGTCCCCCACCCCAAACTGTTAGCCCATGTTTGTTCAGTACGCTCAATTTCGCTGGATACGCTGGCAGTTTTTGCTGCCTTACACCCTTTTCCACTTTCTTTTTTGTCTTCTTCATACTTAAAGTTACTTCACCCGTAATCACGTAGAGTTTATCTCTCAGTCGTTCTTAAACAGATGGGTAAGCCTGTTGATATTTTCGATACGTTGAAGATTTTTATCAAAAAAATATCAATCCCTCAAGTTCATCCTATGGCATTTTTGCTTTTGTTCGTTGACGGTTTTAATTGCCCGTTTCCAAGAATGAAATATGTAGCTTGAAATTGTATACCCAGCGATTTTATTTTGCGCTCACCGTAGGCGACCATTATTGTCTTGAGATATTTTATGGCGTGTGTACATCAATTATAGCTTAAAACGGCTGTGCATATTGGATATAAAAATTGTACAGTATCAACAATTTACATAGCTTAAATCCATACATATTTCAATAGTAGAAGAAACACTTGCTCGATTTGTATGAACACATTTCCAAGTTTGGAAATTTTTTTGGAATATCTAATGTATCTCAGTGATTCCATTAAGCAGTACGGCTCCTTCTTCGTTTTCAACTGAACATATGATATATGCATGGATTCTATGTTTGTAGCCATTTTCTAGAAATAAATTTGCTGTCTTAATATAAACAAAAGTCATATAAAACTTAACCATGATGAAGAATGTCTGTTTTTACATATGCCAAAGTATATTTGGAAATCCTGAATTTTTTAGCAAGTTCATATGATGTACGGTGAATTCAAAACGTTTTACCCCTTATTTTTTTATTTGAAATAAAGATATTCAAAAGAAAACAAAAAAAGTTAAGGCACATGATATCATGGAACACACCTTATAATTTATACCACAGGATGTCTTGGGTTTCTTTTATTTCTTTTCATCTTTTTGACTTTTTATTCTTATTCTTAAACAAACAAATAATACTATTTGTAACTTACTCCCAACATGATTACAGCCGATTACTTTACAGGATCAAATGGCACCGCATCCAGTCTCAATAGAACGACCATGTTTCAACAAAAGCCTTCTATAAGAAGAGGAACTATATCCAGCATTTCAAAAGATGTGAGAGTAAATGATATTGCAGAGATTATAAAACAGCAGCGAGCTCTGACACAAAGAGAGCGTTCGATAGACAGCAGCAACGCGCCACAAATGTTACAAAGGAGGCACAGTATTATGAATCTATCAAATAGTAAATTTCCTCATACCCGAAAGCAACCCTATAGCGGCAACAACAATATTACGGCACTACCAAGTCGTAAACGAACCCTTTCCAATAACGACCTTGGAATGAGTTGGCTGGATCAAGCACAACAACCACAACCACAATCACAACCCCAAGTTGCTTTTCAAAAGTTTGATAGCATAGCAAACTTTAAAGACCTTTACAGGCACCAAACAACAACTGCTGCCCTGGCTACTTCGGCAAAAGTCCGATTGGTGGAGGAAAGAAAAATGGGTAAAACGTTGAGTACGCCCTTCAATAAGACGTTAGTACAACCACACCAGCAACAACAACAACAACAACAACAACAACAACAGCAGCAGCAGCAGCAGCAGCATGAGCAGCAACACCACCACAACCGAGACAATATCGTACTGAGAAAATGTGAAGCATGTGCTATTGAGATTCCAACTAAAACCGTGGCAACATTCAACACTTTCGCAGAACCTGATGTAGAGAAGAAGTCAACCATTTTGTTACCGCACGTAGTTAGCCCACCTATGTCACTTACATCAGACATTGCTCCATCCGATATCAATACTTCTACTACTCTTTCTACTTCCTCTTCACAGAAAAGTTGCTCTAAAAGAGAAGCTTTGCACACAACAGTGAACGAACAGATCAATATTATCAAGAAAGACATTTTCTGTTGTATGCTCAATTACTCAAGACATATCGAAGACTTATCCAAAGATGTTTGTACGCCACAACAAGGGCAAACACCGTATGCGAACAGACTAGCTCTAGATACAAAAAGATTGAATGAATGCAAAGCTCTCTCGGCGAAACAGAACCAGCTATTAGGTGAACTTGAAGCTTTGATGCTAAAACTACCACAGAAAGCTACTAATGATTGTTCGGACACACCGTTAATCTTGGTTACTTCTTCTAAAACTGCTGAAAATAGTAGTCAAAAGGAAGTAGTAGCATCAGCACGATCCTCTTTTTCTATTCTAACATCGATACGCCAAATCTTCACATTAACACCGAAATACGCAACACGACAAATAATTATTAGGCAGAAACCTGATAAAAAGGAAATTGATACGATCTTCTCTGTCCAGGGCGTTTGTACAACTACCGAAACTTCTTACATACCAAAACAGGTAAGAATGGAGCGTTTCAAGGTCATATTTGATCAGCACGAATATAAGAGTTTAATAACAATAACAGCTAATTTTGTTGTAACGTATTTTGATTTTTCAGCTTCAAAGTGCTATAACTACTACTTGGTCCTTTGAGAAGCATAGCAGCAAAGTTCATCATTTTGAATATTCTCTTGATATCACTTTCAGAGATCGTCAAGAAAAATTCACTCTTCTACCAAGAAATAAATGGGATAAGGATGAACTGGTGCATGTCTGCCACGACCGGAACTGTGAATTAAAGTTTAGTTGGCGTCAACGTAAACATCATTGCCGCAGGTAAAGAAGAAAAAAGTCTGTACAATCAACAAAAGGATGCCCAAATCAACAAACTTAATTTATCGATCGTTAGATGTGGCCACATTTTCTGTAATTGGCACAGCGGAAATCGATTACCGTTGTTTACGAGTAGTGCTTCTGCTGAAAGACCATGCTTTACGCGCGTGTGCGACGGTTGCTTTTTTACCTTAGCGCAGCATTCAATCGTTGGACCATCAATATCTGCGAGGATTTCGGCATAATTCTGCAACTCTTTGGTCTGATTACCAAAACACTCATCGAATCATTCATTTGCTGTCGGCTGTATTACATATTTATTCACAAACTTTAGTTTCCTTTTCTTCTTAGCATGACGATTTTCTTTCAAACAGTAGCTAGAGCGTCAGAGTCCCATCCGATTCAGAACATTTAAAATAATTAAATTTATGGCAAGCCTTTGACTATTATGTCATTGATGTGTCTCATCAGACAAACAATCATTATGGACAATAAATAAACCTATCTAAACATTTTATCTATGTTATGCTCATATAAAGGTTGCTTTCTGTGAAACGTGTAAAGTGTGTTTTTACTTCCAGTTCTGCGTTACCCCTTTTATTCATAAACTTCAGCTCCAGAATTTCTGAATAAGGTGCATATCAATTTACTCTGAAAACATTAAACAGCTGCGGCTTATTTTATTTGTCCGAAGATGAATGTTTATGTACTGCAGATAGCCAATAAAGCAATTGCTACGAATCGTTACGATCTCTATTACGAGTCTTTGGGAGCCATTACAGTCCTATACCACTTGAAATGCTTTTACTTAACAATTGTTATTCAACTACTATTTAGTCCGTCAAGACCCAATCCCTGTAAGCAGATGGTTATAATGCAAAGCTTTGTATATGATAAGAAAAGGAAATAAAATAGTTTTTAGGTCTTCTATACTAACATTTAGGATGATGTGCGCATGTTACAGCAACACAACAGCGTAGTATAATAGTGTCCGTGTACATTGTCTTTACCCTTAAAGGTATCCAGCCTTTCTTTCCTTAAAGTGGAGTTCAGCCGTGTGTGTATAGTAACAGCAGGGGCACAGACCAGTTTATTAGTTCTTGAAATAGGCTTTAAGCGTGCATTGCAGGGCTTTCACACCTTGCTTTTTTTTCTAATAAGAGGAGGAGGAGGAGATAACGGCATTCTTTTAATAGATCATTATTTTGCCGCAGTGAAAAAGGAGGTATTGAAGGGATTCTTTTGCACTTTTCATCTTTTCAAAAGTGTACAACTACTAAAAACTACACAGTCTGTTTCCCATCAAAGGATCAATTCGATAATATCGTGTTACATGAGGCTTGATTGACCGCCTTGATTTGTGTGCTGTTTCTATTTCATGTCACGGGTCATAGTTTCGATCATTCTTGATATATTTCTTCCTTAGTCCCTCTTTCATTTTTCATCTCGTTTGTTATATCTGAATGTTATTGACATCAGCAAGATTCTGGTTGTAGAAAATTGATATAAATTAGAATCTTTGAAAAATTTATCTATCCAACTAAGGAAATATAATTAGGTACCTTTTTTTTGTTGTTTCAGACTCATTCATATGCTTATTGATTTAGCTCGCACATAACTTTATAACAGTAGCGCAATGCACGAATCTGATCTGATGAGGACATGGCAACCCGAACAGCAAGGCTTAAGAGAGTTAATTTATTTATTCACTGAGGCAAACAAAGTTATCAATAGTGATTTGGGCATGATAAGTCAAGTAAAGGAATAGAAAATCAGTCATTGTAGCTAAAGATACAGATTGTACTTAGCGGTGTCATTTTTAATCTGACGGCATAAATTTTACACAAATAGCGAATTTATACGTTCAATGAGCACCCAGATTTCAACTTGCATTTGGTGTATATACTAACCAAACTGAAGAATGAACAACATAATATACGTCTGTCGGCCGGAAGACTACTAAATAATAATATCCAGAATGACTTCAACAATATTCCACTAAGAGTACTTTCATACATCAAAAAATGTTGCACAGATATCATCCTATGTCCTTCGAATGAAGATGAAGAAATATACCAGTCGGTTTCTTTTATTATTGCAACAGTTGTTCGTTATGGTCAGCCTCACAATTGGCCCGAGATTTTTCAAACGCTTATTGACAAATTAGGAAGCTCGGACAAGTTCACTCTCAGGGTATACAAGATTTTTCGCGCATGTTCCATATATGTGTATGAAAATAAACAGTACTTTCGCTTTTCGTCATAGACGTCAATTCGGACACTTGCTATTATTTGTGAGCATGTGGCATCAGAGCTTGACTTTGAAGTTACCGAAGGTGTCCGACCTTTAAATAGATTGATCAGAAAGTTCATCGAATTCTACACTCACTCTGATGCAACAATACGAACACAGGCTATCTATATGACTAGTCAATTCATCCTTTCAAAACCAGTTTCCCTCCTTGAACAATTGGAAGATATTTTGCAAGTATTGTATAAAATGGCAGCAGACGAAACAAATACTCCTGTTCGACGGGAGTTGGGTCGGATACTATCTGCATTATTGGAGGCTTTCCCTCAAAAAATGGTGCCCTATGTAAAGCAAACCATTACATTCATGATAAATGCATTATCGGACCCTGACGAAGAAACTCAGTTGACTGCGTGCGGTTTCTGGGTGCAGTACGCCCAGAGCAATTACTTCAGAAATGAACTCGTTAGCTATTTACCTCAACTGGTGGAATCTCTATTGAAACTAATGGTTTATTCCGAGGCAGATCTTATCTTGAGCACGACTAATACCGTTGACAGGCAACTATTACAATTATCTAACGACCGATCTACTTCTACTGTAAGCGACGATACTACAAGAATAGTTGAAACTTCATCAGGTCAAGAGGAATCTATTCAACCCACGACGAGATTTTACCGAAACAGGATAGAAGCTCAGGAACCATCAAAGGACAGCACGACTAACAGAAATGAATCTCTGAGTGATTTCGACGAAGAAGAGTCTGACTCATCATCAGAAGAAGTACTTGATAAAGAAGGTGATGAAAAGCAGGATAACGAACAGGAGTCAGATAATGAAGTTGAGGACAATCTGGTGGACAACTTTGAAGATGAAGAATTTTACTCTGATTATACACTTAGAAAATATAGTGCTGCAGCATTAGATGTCTTATCAGTATCATTCAAAGATGATATAGCCAAGGTCACGTTAGACCTCTTACAGAGTCGACTATTTGTCAGCGACAAC
The DNA here is from genome assembly GCF_025528875.1 of Mycotypha africana. Lineage (NCBI taxonomy): Eukaryota > Fungi > Mucoromycota > Mucoromycetes > Mucorales > Mycotyphaceae > Mycotypha > Mycotypha africana. Next base: position 196,113 of record NW_026515735.1, on the reverse strand, counting down.
TGGTTCATTCGTGAAAGTGGAATTTTAGCGCTTGGTGCGATAGCAGAAGGTGAGCTACATCAAAGTTTTACTGACTTCTATTTTCTAACTCTGCTTTATCTATATGCCTCTTTGCAGGAGGAATAAATATAATCAGTGAACAACTATACTGTTTGATTCCTTATCTTCTAATGTCAACAAAGGACGGTAATGTAAGTCTTCAATAATCCAGACATTGCAAAAACTCCTCGGTCAGTAAAACTAAACCTGTAGCATTACTGGTCTTTAATAGCCACTGATACGATCTATTTCCTGCTGGGCGCTCAGTCGGTTTTCCAGTTGGTTGATCCATCAATATGATGATACAAATGCGGAAAGTCGTTCTAGTACAACCTTTTTTGAATCCGTCCTGTACGGCTTGCTCGAGAGAATAACAGATAGTAATAAGAGAGTTCAAGAATCCGCTTGCACTGCATTTGTCATTATAGGCGAGGCAGCATCCTTTCGCCTAATACCATACATTAAAGCAGCCCTCATCCAAACAAATATAGCATTTTCATTATATGGACGCAAAAATAGGCTTATTTTATACGACGCGTTAGGTACCTTAGCCGATGCCGTTGGCTCAGAACTAAATCGACCTGACTATATCAATCTACTGATGCCTCCATTAATCAACAAATGGAATGAGTTGTCAGATCATGACACAGACTTATTTCCGCTATTAGAGGTAGTAACTGGGATTTTCTTTACCAAATTAGTTAAGCTACTCTAATTTTCTATTTTCTTGTTCCCAACCGTTTTTAAAACGTACAGTGCTTATCTAATATCACTGCTGCTCTAGGATCCGGATTTAAACAGTATGTTGAACCAGTCTTGTCGAGATGTGTAAAGCTTATTTCATCTACATTGCAAAAGCAACTGTTAGCAGACCAATTTCCGGAAGAAGTGTATCCACCAAATGTTGAGTTTCTCATTGCGGCACTCGACTTACTTTCCGGTATCGTTCAAGGATTGGGCTCAGAAATAAACCCCCTAATAGCGCAAACAGATCCACCCTTACTCCCACTATTAATAACGTGCATACACGTAAGAGTTTTTGTTATCGCTTATTTATTGCCGATGCTCACCTAGTGTTATAACGTCTAGGATCCTGTTCCGGAAGTACTACAATCAACTTTTGCTTTAATAGGAGACATTGCTTCTGCTAGTTTAAGTTTACTGTTACCATTTATACATGGCATCGTTACGGAAATGATACATATCCTTTGTAACGCAGACAATATCATGCCGGTATCCGTATACAACAACGTTCTTTGGGCACTTGGAGAGATTATAATGCGGTGGGGAAATAATGTTCACCCTGATATACCAAGTTTATTAAATGCATTTTTACGATTCTTAACACATCCGCAAGCACCGCCTTCAATTCACGAGAATGCAATGATTGCCCTGGGTCGATTGGGTTACGCTTGCCCCGGAGCAGTTGCACCCTATTTGAAATATTTTATAAAGCCTTGGTTAGAGAAGTCTTTATCGGTCCGAGATGGGGAAGAGAAGGATTCTGCATTCATAGGTTTATGTTTGATGATAAAGTTGAGTGTACAAGATGCACGCCCTGTAAGTATGACTTGATAAAATTGAAGTTTTTGCCGAAAGTTTAATTTTATTGTCTTCCCATAGGAATTATGTTTGTTATTGCACGCCGTATCCATACTGAAAGCACCTTCCATAACTTTATCGAAAGAATTGGTTGATGTAAGTTAGTACCATTTTTAATTTAAAAATTATAACAAAGCTACTAAAACGCTGTTCATAGGTTATTAAATGGTACCATGACTTCATTCCAACTGACGAGTGGGAAGATGCCAATTCCAGGCTTGAGCCAGAAGTCAGGAACGTTATTTCTCAACTATTGGTTAAAGCTGACTTGCACAGCAATACCTAAACTCTCGTAATTTTTTACCATTTTCCTTTTGGTTGGAAAAGACATACGCTTTTCTGTAAATTATCCATTTTTCAATGTAAATCTATCCTATTTATTCGTTACTAGCTGGAAAAAAGTACACATCCAAATCCTCTATAATTATTACCCACACTGATACCTGCAATCCCAACTTGCCTTATTTAACTGCAAACAATCTTAATAAATCGCTTCTCTTGATGTTATCTTAACTAACCTATACAAATAAATTACAGGTAAGTGTTTGAGTACTTTAAGATTGAAGTAGCTAAATCCTGGTATTGAAAGACACCTTTCATACCTAGAGATGTTAGAGAAGTGTGGGGATGTCTGTTCTCCTGCACTCTCGGTTAATTTTCCGCCCTTGAAATTTGTTTAACTGTATAAGCATAATTCCGCTCAACAGGCGCTCCGAGCATAATAAAAAAAGGAGAAGCCCTGTCTTGTTCCCATTTTAAGAATATATTGTATTTAACAAGAGATGCCTTCTTCCTGCAAGGAATTACGACAAGAATTAGCAGAATGCATGTTAAAATCAGACTGTGTCTTGAAAAAGCGAAATACTGTCAAAGAATGTTTTAAAGAAGAACATCGAGCAGATGTTCCTGATGAATGTCGTAGTATAATGAGAGCTTTTGGAGAATGTAAACGTGGCATGGTAAGCATTGTAATTTTGAATGTGAGTTATTTGACTAGAAAACCAGCTATTTTAACATAAGGCCTGGCTTTATTACTTGTTGCAGATTGACCCTCGTATGCGTTTCCGAGGCAATAAACAATAACATATGTACATTCAAAAGAATTCACTAGGTATATATGTAGCACATGCTAGTACAATCTTTCATTTTTACTTTGTAAAGTATATATCGCTCCCTGCACTAATCTTCTCCGGCAGGTACTTCTTCCTCCAAATAGCGAACCATTTTAACTCGCATTTCAGTCGAGTCGTCTCCACGAAGTGTATCACTCACAAAGTGTGTCTCCACCTGCATTTGTACCTACCATGCATAAAACAAAACAATCCGTTAAACTTGAATGTTAGGCTATATTCTTATCCCACTATATCAATAAAAAACTGTAATAATCCACACCCCCCCCAACTTTCGGACAATTACCATTTCAAGTGCTCCGCGTAGAACACCACAATAGATATTAGAATACCATAAACCACCTTCCAGAGCATCATCGGGCAATTCGACAAAATCAACAAGTGGATTCTCATCAAATACTAATGAGAATTCTTTATTATCGCTTGACCAGTCGGTAACGGTAGGCGTAATATTTAAAAACATTTTGAACCCAATCTAATAGCAGTAATGACGAGATTTAGTTCAGATGTTTCTGCATCCTTCTTTTCTGCGAAAGGTCGTAACAGGATTACCTTCGATACGGCTTCTGCTGTTTCCCTGAAATCTGCACAACGACCAATGCCCGATCTTGCTAAAAAGTCCTCAATCATACGCTGTCCGATATTATATCCCCTTTGTTGATTATTCAAAGACAAAATTTCGGATGAGTCAATGAACCCACAATGGTGTGTTTTCGTTATACTGAAGTTGATGAGTTTTACATTTTCTCTAGTTGTTTATTTACTTCACCATAGTCTTCAAAGTCTTTTACGAGTTGAACAACCATGGAGCCATAAGTTAGCGTGAATAGTTCAGCGTTCTACAATTATTGTTATGCACATCAAATACAATCATAAATATCAACGCGTTTGTTTGTCTCCAGGAATAAATTTTGGGGGGTTCCATACAATTTTATCCACTTTATTTTTCCAAACTTCCTCTCCTACTGCTTTAAACTGTTTTACTGAAGGTGCTGATGACATGACAGAAAGTTTTAATTTGAAAGAATAGACAAAGCAAAAGGAAAAAGTATGGAAAGGGGAACTGCTTACGAGAAATAAAATGGTTCCAATTTTCAAATGGGAGATCCCGCAATTTGACTGAAGACGTTGGACATTGAATTTAAACCCCAGTTTACATTATGAACGGCTTCTGTCCGTGCATCCATTCTTTGTACCTTCTGTTCTTCCTCGTTCCGCTTCCAAACTTGTATTTGCTTGAGGACGTTCCCTTTGACAATTTTTGTATAGAACCAGGTAAAGATACCCATAAAGAAGGTCGCTAAACCAAACAAAATAAAACCTGCCCACTGGGCTTTCCACATACTTGTGCTTGTAAAGACAATAATAACTTTGATAATGTACGCAGCTATCAGAAGCACACCCCATGTAGCTGTCATGAAGCGCATATCGTGTCTGAACTTGGCCATGTTGTTGTATAAGAATTCCAAGCCTGATCGGCCTTTCGATTGAAGATGCTGGGGTTGCTGGTCTTTGTCCTTTGAGGAAGAGGAGACAGCAGACGTTAACCTAGAATCATCGTGCTTTTGGAGATCTTCGTCGTCTGATGGGCGTGGCATAACTTGAGTTGCAAGCTGAAATACCAAAGGTTTGAAAGTATGGTTTCCTATTGTAATAGGTAATATCGATATAATGCAACTAACGCCTACAAAAAGAGACACCAAGCCTTCACAAACTGCACTCACTCGTTCATTAGGTTGAGCGATGGACTATAAGCAAGTGGCAAGCATTTAGTGCCTTCATACTATTAATAGCATCACCGTTAAAGCCCCTTTTAAAGTGTAATACCAGAATCCCAGATATAAGAAAACTAACACCAGCCACACAACCTAAGGGGTCGAATGAATGATCTCGAACCATGCGCCTACATCCGTAACATTAGTAAGCAAGGACAAGTTTTACTTTTTGTGCCTGAATTCCTACTATCTGCAAATGAGGATAACGTACGTGATGACAATGGCCAGCGGTGGAGCGGAGGCTATGACCATAGAGACTACTTGGCCTAGATGTGGCTTCAAGATATTGTATATCAACACGGGCAAACCGATACTCCACAAAACAGCCAAGATAAAATTAAGAATAGGCCTTCCGCCCATGAATTCAAAACTAAAAATGTCTTGTAGTTCACCTAAATCCATCGGTAAATCTTCATTTTGAGCTTTTGGTGCATATTCATACTGCATAGCACATTGTTCATCTTCTTCTGTTTCCGCAGTTATGCCTGACGGTGAGCCGGTCAGTGTTTGTTTATCTGTCAAAGATTCTGCTCGTCTTCGAAAAGGCCAAACCATGACTATAATGCTCAACGAATGTGAAGTTTTTATCTCACCGTACGTTCCTGCCAAATGTGCTGAAAATGAGAAGAAATAAAGGGGAGGATCGACGTCTCGAAACGGTGATATGGAAAGTGATACACAAATGGGAAAATTAATAAAGAAAAAGAAGGAAAGAAGGAAGCCGATTGCTCCGAATGACGAAAAGCAGCTGCTGCCGTGTTTTGTCTACCCATTTTGTATAACTCTTTCTCCATAAAAGATAGAAAGCCAAACACAAATTCATTGTCAAGTACAGAAGAACTGGTATTACAAAAATGAGTAGCTTAAAACCCAGACAAAGACCTTGATATCATGGCAATAACTGACCTCATTGAATAAATTACTTTATAAAGTCTTATGATCTGTATCAATTGTCTTTGTTGGCCGTCTCTTGAATAAGCGATCATAATGATGTGATCGCTCGCAACAAGTAACAATGGATCAAACACCGAAGGATTTCAAAACCGTGCCTGATCATTGTTGAGTAACCTGTATTTTCCATGTCATGGACGAAAGACAATCCATTGCGGAGGTTTCTCTTGAGATAATATAATCGAAAGCATTTCTGTCTTTTTCACTACAGTAGTTACAGAAACTGCAATAGCTTATTGAAAGGTTTCGACAGAGAATTGTTTAACATATACATACAACACTAGGAAGTTTCCTTGAAGCCCATAAAAATATTCTAAGAAATAATTAAAATTGCGTCGATTGGGTGATTCATGGGGGGGGTAACTGTACATCCTTCGTCGACTGATATGAAAGAAAGGATGTTTAGTTTTCGTATAAAGGTGCATTTGCTGAACAAATTCTCTATCTGTATGTATAAGAAATCTGCCCTTCATATAACTTACGACAAAAGGGTCAGAAGTTCTCTAACTGCGATTGGATAAATATTCTAAATGTGGATTTTTGACGACGCCATCCATGGCAGAATTTGACGGGTCTGGTTGTAGAATGTTGCTGTATAAAATCAACATGGCATCGCAAGCTTATGTACAAAGAGTTCAATCGCATGAATTACATACAACTCGGCTTAGATAATCCTTGTCCTATTTTTTCAAGCTTATCGGTCTATATCGGTAATACAGCAAACAACTTTTCTCGGTTTGAATGTAGCTTTTTATGATAAGGTTGAACATAATGCCCACATGTGCTTTTTGAGTTTCTTTCAAAATACAACCTTTTTCAAATTTATTTCATCTTTTATTGGGAGCTGAATGCTCATTTGAACCTTGAATTTCCTCTTTTAATATGATTCTACATTCTAAACACGCCAAAATTATTATGTGTTCTCTCAATGGGAGCGTTCAGGGCAGCACTGAGACCCAGTCCTAATACTGTACGTGTATCTTTAGGGTTTATGACACCATCATCCCATAAACGAGCGCTGGAGAAATAAGGATGACCTTCTCTTTCGTATTTCTCTCGAATCGGTGCCATAAACTTCTCTTGGTCTTCCTCAGACCAAGTTTCACCTTTCTTCTCTTTGCTATCGCGTGTAATTTGAGCCAAGACATTCGCACTTTGCTCACCACCCATGACGGAGATACGAGCATTCTATCGGCAGTATAGGTAAGAAAATTCGGCTTACTTTTACTCGGAAAGACTCACAAAAAAAAAAAACCCCCCCCAACCCCGCACCCCATCCTACTTACAGGCCACATCCATAAGAACCGAGGAGAATAAGCACGACCACACATACCGTAATTACCAGCACCAAAACTACCACCTGTAATCACGGTGAATTTCGGCACCTTGGCACATGCCACTGCATTCACCAATTTGGCGCCATTTTTAGCAATACCACCTGCTTCGGCTGAAGAGCCTACCATGAAGCCTGTGATATTTTGGAGAAAGACCAAGGGAATGCCTCTTTGTGAACATAATTGAATGAAATGCGCACCTTTCAGTGCAGATTCAGAAAACAGAATACCGTTGTTGGCGACGATGCCTACGGGATAGCCATGTATACGAGCAAAGCCTATCGTTGAACGAGATTAGTACTCGCACATGTTGCAAGATGCCCCCACTTTCTTGATCTACTCTACCGGTAACGAGGGTCGTGCCGTAATTCTCTTTGAACTCTGCAAATTGACTACCATCCACGATACGTGCAATCACATGTTTACTATCAAAAGGCTTCTTCAAATTGTCTCCTACGATGCCACCGATTTCTTCAGGTGAATAAAGTGGTTCTTTGGGCATCCTTATGTCCATAGTGTCTACACCGCGCTTCACTCTGTTCAAAGTACCAACCACTCGACGTGCCAGCACAAGAGCATGCTCATCGTCCATAGCATAGTGATCCGTGACACCCGACGTACGACAATGTAGGTCAGCGCCGCCCAGGTTTTCAGGACTAATGACTTCGCCAATAGCTGCTTTTACAAGAGGTGGACCGGCCAAGAAGATGGTGCCTTGATTTTTGACGATGATACTTTCATCAGCCATAGCCGGAACATAGGCGCCACCTGCTGTACAAGAGCCTAAAACGGCTGCAATTTGAGGTATTCCTTGAGAGGACATATTGGCTTGGTTATAAAAGATACGGCCAAAGTGTTCTCTGTCAGGGAAGACATCGGCCTGCCGAGGTAAGTTGGCTCCACCCGAATCAACTTAGAGGGAGAAGCGCACGATGGGAGTTTATACATGAGTACGATACGATTTTTTTTGTCAAGTACAGCTCTACCTCCGTCTCTATATTCTGCTTACCAAGATAGATACAAGGTAAATGGTTGTCTTTGGCAATTTCTTGTGCTCGAAGATGCTTCTTTACTATTCAATCAGAACTAGTCAAAAATGGGTCGATCATGCATATGTTGATTTACTGACGTCGATTCATCTACCTGTGATAGGATAATAAGAACCTCCCTAGTAAAATAACAAGGCAACAAGGTGAAGGCAATAAGTCCTCCGTGACAACGCCCAAAGTCCTTTTCTTTTGAAACACTTACTTTAACCGTTGGATCATTTGCAACAATCATACATTCAACGCTAGAGGTAATAAAAGTGGGGGGAGTTGAAACTCAGTGTACAGTGTAGATGAATTTCCCACGAGCCTTATGCTACTTCATTTTTACCCATTAACACGTCCAATACCAGTGATGATACCGCCGGCAGGTACCTCATCTTCATATAATTGATAGCCTGCTAAAGTGGATAACTCAAGAAAAGGGGAGCTGTATGCAAAAAAACAAAAAAATGAGGGTGTTCGTCATCAAATCATCTCAACGCGTATTTGCCAGCTATTATCCACTCTGGTTTTTTTTTTTTTAATTACTTTGGATCCAATAAGCGATTGATTCTGTCCCGAGGAAGCATTTTTTTACGAGACAGATGTCTTTTGCGAGCAGCTTCTCCACCGCCTATCCATATGAAAAAGCAAACGTGAATGCACAGTGGCGTTTCTTCTGTGAAAAGAGATTGTGAAATTTACCTAGTTTGATCTTTTCTGTCACCATGTTTAAATCATCAATCAATCTTTGCATTCTCTCTGCATTTTCCTGTCAGAAAAAGGAAAGGTAAGCGTCCCTACTACCAATCGACTCGAACCACTGAAGCAATGCCTTTTTACTTTGAAATCTGGACTAGCTGTTTCTATCTTATTCGGCAAGACGGATGCGCTATCTTCAAACAAAGTATGATAGTGGCATCGGGTCGCTGGCAGGATCGCTGAAAAACGACCCGGTGAACGCTGAGTAAACCCTTTAAGTACAGCTACACTATGTGCAAGCATAGTCATGGTGATATAGCAGTTTCAAGAATGAAAAAAAGACAAAAGAAAGAGAAAGTGCGGCGTTCCTTCCTTCGTTTTCAACTGTCTGTCCACACATAATTTTTCCCACGATAAGGTATCGAGGAAGTACCCAATGGAGAAACCCTAAATATGTCCCTGAATCAATGTATAGAGTGGACAAAGATAGGCATAGAGCGCCTCTCTAACGTTCACCGGCTGTAATGAGCCATTATGGAAAGATAGGAGTTGACTATCTGGCAGAGTACGGATGATGGTATAGCCATTGCTAGCATGGTTAACATAGGCTAGAGCTCGTCCGTACACAGCAATAAAACACCCAACCAACATAATGATTTCGCACTCAGCAAAGAACGTTTTCATTCTTCATCTCGTATTCCGTTCAACCAGCGTATGAGTATGTCGTATTTATTATATTCGGGCAAACGTCCTGTCTGGCCGTACTTGCAAAAAATTAAAATTAAAAAATTAAAAATTAATGGTCATTCTGTCACGGCAAAAGTAAAGAACGGACTACCAGGTAAAGAACTACAATCGTTTTTTTAAAATTCACTGTAGCTGGTCGACGTACTTATTAGAGTGCCAAGTGCCTGAAAGTAGCTTCATACTCTTTGCTATGTTACAAATGCGCTCGTTGATTTATCCAGGCTTATGCTGAACCCGAATGTTTACAATTACGTCATGTTGATTTATGCGTTTTCTACAAGTGAATATTTTTCCACTTTCTTGGAGCGATCCATTGATTCGTTGATTTGGGGTTTCATGCAATTTGGTAGGCCAAAAAACAAAAAAAGGAGTAGAGCTGGGAATACCAACTATATCATCACCCTATTTGCCCCTTTTTTTTTTTGTTCTTCTTCTTTTTTCATCCAATCTTCAAATGTTATAACTTCTTCTTATAAACAGAATGAATCATACAAATAATAGTGCGACCATTACTATTACTGCTACTGCTGCCACTACAGTATACAAAAAGAAAAGACGTCCATCTCAATCACAACAACAACAACAACAACCTATCTCCGCAAAGGACTGTTGGTTCGTTATAGGTGCTCATCTAGCAGGTTCATCTGAAAGAGAGTGTTCGCAGCTATCAGGTCTTTCTAAAACGATTACTCATAATATTATTGCAAACTTTAAAAAGTTGGGGTCACCTCATCCAACCAAATTGTCAGTAACTGAAATGTTCAACAGCAGAAACAATATTCAGTCAGGCATAACAGGTGGGTAATAAGGACAATCAAGGGTACAAGACAACTGATTCATGGATGATTGATGCATGCAACGGTTATTTTAATTTAGTTGACCAGGACACAAAGAAAAAGAAGCGAAAGATGACTGATGTCGATGCTGAAGGAAAGGTAAATGAGAACGGAAGAAAAAAATAGATTTGCTGCCCACATGATATTGGCATTTTAAGAAAAAAAAAAGGTCCGCTGACACTTGTGCCCTCTATTAAAAGGATGCTTTGCCCCGAAAGAGAGGCAGACCACGCAACCCACCAGAAGCACCTTTTTTTACCCGAGCCATAGTTGAACAAGCATTGAAGGAAGCTAGAGACACACCCTATACAACTACTACGATTCAGGTAAGCCATCGACCGCTCATTAGGGAGCTATGACGTGATCTCAATCATATTCTGTTGGAAAAGCTAAGCACCTTGCATGAAACCAATTTAGAATGACCGTAGTAAAGTTCAATGGACTGAGACCCCTATAGAAACAGCTTATCCATTGGATCGGCTTGACACGCCACCTCGTGACGGAAACCAGCAGCTCATGAAAGGTCTTGAACGTCCGTCACTCTCACCATCTGAATTTTTCATAAAAGGAAGCGGAAACGCTTCCTCTTTACCTTTGACACCGCGGTCGCACACCAGCACACCATCTCCTTCGCTTGATGGTGATGACGAAGATGAAGAAGCGCCATGTTCATCAGAACCAACCATTGAAAAGGATTGGACGTTGGAAGACGATAAAGAGATTTTATTACATGTCCTTGGATTGCCTCTGACCAAGAATATCAAATGGAAGGAAGTAGAGAAGCAATTTGGAAATAGACACGTAGCTAGAATGTGTTCTGAAAGATGGGCCTACATTAAAAAACAATTGATAAACGACATCATCCAGTCGACAAGCACTTGAAATTACCAAAATTTCATTATATACCAATAAACTGTAGATCCCCCCCCCTCCTTTTGTGATATCTTTTTTTGATTGTTTTTTTTTTTTTGTGCGCTAAAAAAGACACTGAGATTTGTGCTACTGGACAAGTGCAAAAAACCAAGTGTAACCAGGTTGAACGTGCCATATGCCCTTATTATAAACACATAACATGCTTGCAATAATCAGCGTCAGTGCCTCTATCCACCCACCGCAAACCCACTCCTCACCCAACATTGAGACGTAAAATTTTATTGTCCTTTTCTTCATTTTTGCTCCTTATTGACTCTATATTCATATCATCTTTTTCTTTCCTTCTTTCATCTCTGTTCTTTCCCCCATTTCCCTAGACTTTTTTATTTTTTTTTTATTTTTTTTTTTTACATTAGTACATTCCTTTACTTAGCGTATAAGAAACGTAGCGAACATAAAGAGAAGGTTAAATCCTTCAAGTTGATTATTTGACTTACGCCCCGCCTCCGTCCCCACTGACAATCAATAATGAAAATTCTGCAGTGGCTACCAACCACTTTGTTTATTATTGCATCGCTATCTTTCATCGCCCATACGACAGCAATCACCGAGAAAAATAAGCAATATCATGGCCACTTGATACCTGCGAGAGCCACAAAAACAATCCACAATTGCTACTCAGCTTCACTTCAACGAAAGCAATTCTTTTCCAACAAAAAGAAAAGTAAGAAGCACCACAGTACCTCCTCATTATCTGATCATCCTCATCCTCATCCTCATCAGCGAAAGAGGTCTTTGGAAAAGCGATCCAAAATTGAAACGCTTTACATTTGCACAACTACAAAAAAAAACCACTCTTCCACAGTCCATGTCAAACAACACGACAAACTTCCTCATAAAAAACATAAAAAACATAAAAAATCATCCGCTTCTAAGCATCACCATGAGAAGCACCGCAAGCATGGTAGCAGTAATGAAAAAAACCATCAAAAGGCGAAAGAAGATGCCCATAAAAAATCAGGAACAAAGAATTTTGCTGCTAAGAAAAAGCATAAAGACCGCACAAAGTTAACCGTGCATTACGGCAAATCTTTGTCAGTTACGAAAACTAATAAAAAATTTCATAAATTTCGTGAAACCTCAACGACGACCCATCCTACTGAACCAACCGTCTTGCCTTATTCAATGGGTACGATGAACCCACAGAAGGAGAAAGATGGAGAGAAAGATACCTATTCTGTCCAAGATAAAAAGCAAGAAACAGTTGTCAACAGCAGTGTGAGTAATGATGATAGCGACAATGACAGTAACTCTGATATCACTCAATCACAACCTACGACGAAGGAGGACAACAGTGTCAATGAGACGGAACAAGAGGACGAGGATGGAGCTGATGATACGGATACGGAGGACGATTTTGCAACAGATTCAGTCGCCCCGTCTTCGATTGACCTCGTATCCGTTCCTCTTCCTACTTCACCTGTCAATGCTCCTATCCCTCCTGTCGATAATAACAACCAAGTCACTGCTCAAACTGTTCAAAATGGTCAAGCGGTGGATAACGAGCCTCAAAATAAAATCATTGGCGTATCTGTCGGTGCTGTTGTAGGTTGTTTAGCAGCTGCTGGCTTGGCAGGCATGTTTATCTATAAGCGCAAACAGAAATCAGACCAAGACCAGACGAGCGATTTTAACCGTCATAGCAGCGGTGGATGGGGCAGCAACGGCGGCGATATGGAGGAGGCTACACGAGTGAATACTCGTTGGCGTACACAATCCTTTTTGGCCGTAGTGACTGGCGCTGTGGCCAAATTACCTGCTCAACGTAGCAACAGTAGTAGCTCCTCAAGATCTGGAGGAAGCTTTTTGGGAAGCATACGACGCGCTGCTAGTCAAGCTTCACGTTCTCTCTCCGTCCGTTCAAACAATGCTTCTCTCAAGCGAAGCTCTTCCGGGAATAGCAGTGTGCAAAGCTACGGCATTGCTGTCTCTGGCCCTATGCCGTCTATTGTCCGCGTAGACGGCGATCAAGCTCATTATTATACTGAATCGAATAGTCCCTCCTTATCCTCTGCTCATGGCTCTCCTCCAGAACAATACAATCAAGTTTATCATACCCATGCGTATTAGAATTTTCTACCCACTATTACTTTTAATAATGTATTACAACGCTCGTCTTTTCTCTAACCCCCCCACCCCACCCTCCGCCCTCATCTCCACGAAAACTCAATAAACGAAGCCCTTCAAACTATATCCGTCCCTTGTTCAGCTTTACTTTTCTTATCTATAAACACATTGCCTTATCACTGTTTTTGGTCAAGCGTAGATAGCATGATTGCTTAGAGCAACATTGTTGCACAAGCATAGTATGAAGAAGTACTCTGTATAGAACGTACAAAAGCTGTAGTCTAACGATAAATGAAACTGATTTTGTAAACCTTTATTTCAGCCCTAAAGTGATTGGAAAGATATTTCAATTTTATCAGTTTTTCATAGACGATCGAAATAAAGGTACAAGACACAGAATTAAATTGTGTAGATTAAAATTGCGAGTTCTTTGGTGGTACAACAGGAGCGGGCTGTTGTTGGATGGCTGAAAATGGGAGTGAGGTGGACGAGGTGGATGTCGGGAGTTGTTCATGATGAGCATTTTCATCAATAGAGAATGGATCATTTCCAGACATCTCTAATAAACTAGATGTGATAAACAGTAAACCAACGTGAGCTCATCTCTTACATTAAGCTCTCACACATACACAATGAATTTCAAAAAAAAACTTACTTATCAATGGATTTTGTCAAATCACCTCCATTAGCATGTAAAACAAGGTGACATACGCTGCTATCTATATTCGAAAACATGCTATTTAGGATTTCAAGGTTGGCTTCTAATTGCTGGTTCCTTCGAGCCATCATTTGATCATGTGGCGGCCGAGGCGGTAGAGTGGGCGGTTGTACCTCAGGTTGTACTGCTAATGTCTGTCGTTGATGATCGCGTGTAGGTAATGATGGCGGTGAGTAGGATGATGCTGATGCATAGTGCGGTTGATATGGGTTATAAGGCTGTGACAATGAGTCTCGAAGATGGTTTTCTTCATCTTCGTTGTTCGGGCTACCCGTTCTACTATTATTGGATGATGTGTCACCGAGGCCCTGAAAGATCTTTCCAACAAAATTTAAAGGTCTTTGCATCGTCTTTTGTGCAAACTGGCTGCCTTTCTCTAACAAAGCTGCCGCTTTTGCCGCGTCAATCAATGGTGGAGATGGCTGAAGAAGATGATGATGTTGATAATGATGATGTTGTTGTTGTTCTTGTTGTTGTTGTTGTTGTTGAAAAGCAGTCGAGAATCGCGTTGGATGTAACGCGTTTTCATAATTGACTTGCTGCTTATCTAGTGTAACAGAAGGCCTCTCTTGCTTTAATTCCGTCATTGTTCGTTCAATGTTTCTATCGAATTCTTCCTTTGAGATTGACAATGAAGTTGCATCCATAGTTTCTATAAAGGAGATGGCGCCCATCTTTTTTTGTTCTAAATTAGCATGTGAAGAGAGGAGGCGTGTATGAGGGCTTATTCAACTCCAACTGAACTCACCAGGTTTGTTAAATAGTAGCCAGCTTCGGCTTGAAGTTGTTCTGGACTTCTGAATCGATAAATATACCTACGTAAAACAGAGCCCCATATTCATCAATATTGAGAAAAAATGTCTCGGCATGGACCATACTGAATGCACACTCACTGAACATTCGACACTAATCTTGGTGGATTAGCTCTGAGGATTACATAGATCAAAATAGGTAAAAATTTGTCTGCACCAGCGTCTCCTTCAACATGTTTAATCAAACCTAATATTGTTCCTTCAATTTTTAGTATGTGGAGAGCTACCCATTGTTTTTTGTTCTACACATGTCTTTACCAAAGATGACTTTGCAACTGTTTAAAATACATATAAGCTTATCTCTTGGAGCTTTGAAATTATTTATTTTCAGCAGCTCTAAAACAGAAAGCACCACATCATTAATCATCCCAACTCCTTTGTTCATTTGACCAAGACGGTCTTTACCTGATTCTGCGAACGTCAAAAACGACTCGTTATGTTCAGTGTCAGGTATATCCAAATGCTTTTCGCGAATCCAGCGAAATATACTGATCTTTAGGTATAAAATTTCATCCCTTTCTTTATCGTCTGTGGTGCTGGGTGAAAATGTACTATGGTATCCAACAGATTGGAATGATCAACATACACGCTTTTGTTAAAGTAATAGGATGGATCAGAGCAAAGATTCGATTACTAACGCATGGTATAAACGGTTCATCACAAGCTTTTCCATTCCTTCTTTGGCATTTTCAAACTCTTGCTGTGTCAAATCCTTCCAAACATCACATTCTCTCATTTTAGCATAAATAAACTACATAAAAAGTTAGCATTGTATGCATCGACAGGAAACTTTTGGTTTTTGTTGTACGGATATTACATCTAAGAAATCCTGCACAATCTTGATTTGTTCATTTACTGTCCACGGCCTTCTCTCAAACGCCTGTAGGAAGCTTTGGAAAGAGGTCTGTCAGTGCTCTGTTTGTCTGTTGGACGATCAGTATCCAACCCGAATAAATAAAGAATACCTCTTGAAATATCGAGTAATAGGTTTGGCACTTTTAGATTTCATCTGTTCTAAAAACCGATTGAATTCAAAAGGTGTTACTTGTTCTTGCTGTGGTTCTTGTTGCATTTGTTGAGTGTGTAGGGTATCATTGATGTTTTGTTGTAGCTCGTTTGATGGTAGAGAATCCCTCCTGGCTTCGTTTGATTTCGTCATATCATCGTTGATGATTTGTTTATTTACGTCTTCTATCATATCAACAACAAAAATTATATTTCCGTGGCCATGATTATCAATTATTTATTCATATCCATACCACTCTTGCTGAACTGGTTAAAGATATGTTCCATTTCTGCAGAGTGATGACCTGCCGGGATGTCTATTTCTTTGTCCTTATTACTTTTACGGAATGTAGTCATGTCAGCATCTATTACACAATAATGGTGTGGAACTTTTATTATTAGCGGCAAAAATTTCTTACTCTTCTTCCTTGTTGTTCGCTACACTATTGTCTGTTTGTTCCGCTGCGGCTGTTAGTTTCGTTTTCTCATCTAATGTCTCTGTTAGGCTGTCATCGAACTTGGTGTCTTTCTCTGAAGCGGAACTATTCTTCATTGTGCAGTTGTACAAAATGAAAGGACAACAAAAAGAAGAAAATAAATTTGTTTTACAACGAAAGGGGAAGAAATCAAATGCTGCAAATCAATAAATATGCAAATGGCTACAGATGCTATATATTGCGGTCACGAGTCATCAGTGCATTTAGCAGAGAACCAAATTAGTGCTCGATCAGGCAATCATATTGATTTCCAGTATGACTTTTACATTCTTTGAAGACAATTCTCTCTCGTTACCCAAAGTATAAAGATTATCAACCATTAAGTTTTCATCATGTTTTTCATGTACTCACATTCTCAAATATCGAATAAAAACTTTTTGGATGGTGCGCTTATACTGTGAAAGGTGTTTACATTCATAATCAGACGGTAGTTCTGTAGTTTGCACTATCCCTACATTACCTCTGATTTTGCTATGATTATTAATGCATGAATTTATATATCGAAGTGACTTGGGTTGGGGAAGAAGAGAATGTTTGGCATAAAGGAAGGTGTTCGCCAGCAAAATTGAAAGACACTGAAGCACATGAGCCATCTACTCTAGCTGTTAAGAGTGATAAGCGGAAACATTAAAAAAAGTCAGTAGCAGTAAGAGCTGTGAAAGCAGGACAATCAAAAGCAGTATGTGTACATAAACAACATTTTCAAAGTGTATTTTGTCTTGCGAGATTTTTATCTCCATGTCTTTATTTCATGACAGTAGCAAGCTACGAACCGTTCATCTTGCCAAAATATATGATGAAAGATATCAATGTATACAGTCCAGTCGATCTGTAGATTCTATCAATGGTTCTGATGCGGACATGGACTGTTTCAAAATAAGTTGTCATTCTTGAGCAAAATATATAGTTATTTATACTCTTTATTATCCACAACGACACAATTCGACAAAAGTGCAAGAACTCAAATTATACCTGCCTTACAATTCAAATATATAACTGATATAGAAGATGTTTCAAACGGTATCATCATCATTTTATATAAACTGCCGGAAAATATCTATTAACAGAGAATCCGAATCTATGAAATGCATAACAGAGGTTGCAGACACATGCCCAAATAAGACCATGTTTTGCCGAAATGCCTGCTGAAGCAGTTTACAATAACCCTAAAGTGTCAGAAACAACCCTATTGTTCGCTATACAACACGCGACTCGGTCAGGGAAATGTGTTGCGGATAAAAGATTTCTACGCTGTATTGAAGATTGCTTTACCAGTTGTCATCCATATGACTGACGGACAAAACTTACCCATCAATAAGACTTCAGGTGAACGGATTGAATAACAGCAACAATATCATCCAAGTGGAAGCTCGGTTGAAAGTACGGCAATTTGTGGTTTGCAAATGAAAACGTGGGCTATGCAAGAAAACATTTGAGTTGATATGTCATTGAAATAATTGTTCAACAACAAGGTCAATAAAGGATAATTGCTCTCAGCTACAAACTGTTCAATTGAGTAATTGTGGGTTAAAAAATTCATTGAAAGATAAACAAGGTTATCATCGCGTATCAAAACGTCTCATTTCATGCTAAACGTACAGGAAAAGCAGGGTCAGAGAATATAGCGATCGTTTTGACCAACAGTTTGTATCTTGGTTGAAAAGAGAAAAGAGATCAAGGAAGAAGAGAAAGGAATTACAGAACTATAAATAGAGACATAAGTGGGAATGATATCCTCCGTTCGAGGATCTATAGAACCCTACTTGTTTTAAAGGGCCATCAAAAAGCGGTATATTCTGCATGTTGATGAACTACATTTTCCAGAGCAATAAATAGACTATGGAAGTGCAAGATATTAGATCAGCTGAAGGCATTTATACAGGATTACAAGTCAAGCATATTAGTGAGGCAAAAATCATTTTGTTAGACCAAGTATGAATAGACCGAATTTTATTATATATTATGTTGGTGTATGATTATAAATTAAACTATTCGGAATACAGATACACGTAATTCATAATTTCTATGTTAAGTGATGAGAGATAACACAATGGTATACAGAGATAGTACAGAAGGCTTTGTTCAGCAAAAGAAACAACTATCTGTGGTAACGAGTTCAAAAGGGAATGGTGTTCCATCAGGGTAATAAGCGTTAACTTTAGGCCGGTCTGTACCCTTACCACGGATTTCAACCCAACCTCCGGCAGGAAAGTTGATTCTTAACTGCTTGTGTGTAGGAGTACCACCTAGGAACTGAAATATAATGTAGACAACATTAGAACTGTTCACAGACAATTGTGTGATAGCCTGAATGATATATTACCATAACCTTTATAAGGGCATTTTTGTCACCTGTGCTATTACAATCGTGGTTAGTGTACGGACAGCATGCACTCTCACCAGGCTTGAGGGATTCGCGATAGAAGCGACTATATACGAAAACAATAATATGAACGACTATTACTATGAAACTGTATTTCCAATATATAACATCTCTATGTTCGCGTTTTCGAAAAAGTTTATACGTACCCAAGATCAAAAACACCAGAATTTTGACTCAATTGTCGTACCCTATAAGAAACATCATCTGTAAAGTTGTAGACACAGTAGCCATGAATCAAGCTTATGCAAGCAGCAGCGTATACAGAGAATACAACGATTAAATTGTTAAGCCTCATCATTTATTTTTCTCGAAGGAACGGAAGTGGTGAAAGTAGAATTTGCTTCAATTTTTTAGAAAAAGCGATGTAGAAAAAAAAGGCAAAGCACAATATTGTGGTTCTTTATATACTAATTCTCCACCATTCCATCTTAAAGCTCTCGCTGCCTTTCCTTCTTCGTTTCTCTTTTCCTTCAGTGCCATGATCATCTCATAAACAAGAAGGCTTTTGTTTTACAAATCGAGTAACTGAATAAAGAAAGTATATGTGACAGCAAACGCAGACGATATAATCAATACAATGAAAATTGAAATCTGTATGCAAGTCAAAAAGAATTACTTACAAATGTCAAAATTCCTAATATATCACCCTGAAATGTTTTATCACTTCTCCTTTCTACGGAGTCCGGTGACAAGAGGAATAGAAATGAGAGCTTTATTTTTCTTAATTAACATAACCGTATGGTCTGAGCTTGTTCTTCATCAGACTACCGATTTATTCTTTTTCCAGTCTTTGAAACAGTGGTTGTCAAAAGCACAATTATCCAGACAATATTGATAAGGTTATCAATTTATCGAATGAGAAGTGTCCTATCTGACTGAATCAAGATTTATTCAGCAAATTGAAAGAAAAAGCCAAAAATAAATACAAAGTCAACGGTTGTAGCTAATTCACGTTATCTTTGTGAAAAAATAAACTGAACAACAACTTCAGTATCATGAAAGAAACTACGATACCGTCAGAACAACAGTTTTAAGATATATATATTCATTAGTAAATGTAACGTTTAGCTGGTACACCATTATCTCCAGCTTTTTCCACATGAATCTCAGTCATAGTTAGGCTACGAAACTGTAGGAATTGCTCGTCTGGACAGAAAGCTACCTTCATGAGAAGTTAATCATAGACTATGCTTACGATGGGTCTATAATATGACTTCTTATCGATCAAGTTGTAATTGAATGCACCACCTCAAGTTTTTCTTTTAAAAGCCAACTACTACCGGACGTAGAGTTTATGGTGAATCTGTGTTTCATGAAAATTTAATCAGCAATTCTATAAAAATCTTATCAGCAGCTGCAACCCATTTAGTTTGGAGAGTGAAAGCAACACTATCTGCATCAATGGTTATTACGAACACCCTTCAACTAGCGAAAGTAGTCCATTGAACATTATAGAGCTGCAGTTTTTGATCTATTGGCGCTATTCTTCTGAAAATCTGTTGGTTTTGGCTTACTAGATAGCTTTGAACAATAAACGCTCAGTATTTTGGTATATGTAATATTCTTTTAACGATTATAATATTAATTACTTGAGAATATTGAAAAATAGATAAAGTCCATAATTATAAAGCCAAGTACTTTTACATTCAAGGTGAAAAAGCGAGTGAGCAATCATGCCCATAGCTATTGACGCAGCGAAGGCGGAATATCTATCGAGCTGTAAATCAACTTAGTTCAGAAAAATAGAGGTAGTTAGTTCAAAAGTGAGAAACAATGCATTTTCATTTTGGTGAGAGATGGAACAATGGCAATCCTGCAGATATTTCTCTGCCTGCCCGTTTGATATAATTGGTGGAGCAGCTCTGGTAGCCAAAAAGGGACAATCAACGACCCTTTCTAAGGATTGTTCCTCATTCCCCCTTTTATCTTCTTTTTATCTTTTACAACCAAATCAAATAATTTTGACAGATCTTGCTTATACTTCTCTTGTTTTTACTTTTCTAAATGAATCACAATGTCGACCGACAGAACTCGAATCTGATCAAAGCAACCAATACAGCTCAGAAACGTATGACTGCTTCCCACTGTAATAATAGCATTTGAGGCCAACTTTCTTAATCATAAAATAAATTGTTTTCTTTCGCTTGACTTTACTAGAAGCTTATTGTACTCAAAACCAATTCAACTGCAATTGTAAGTGCTGACGTTGACATTTGAATGCGTAACGCACTTTGAAGAAACTCATTTATCTCTCGACACACACAAAAAAAAAAAAAAAAAAAAAAAAAAAGCTGCTGCACCTAGTTCAAATTGTACTTCTGTAGGAAAAACGGATAACTGTACAAATAAAGATAATTTTACAACTTCAAATAATACAACAACGCCAGTAAAAGGGCAAAAAAGAGGATATAAATCTCATGTTCCCAGCGCTTGTAAAGTTAAGTTACAAATGTAATTGCGCACTATTTTGTATTGACTTTTGGTTACCACAATGCTTAGGTATTAACTGTAAAATAGCTCACTTGGCATGTGATGGTAATGTTGACTCTTTTCAGACATTGATCCAACACAACTCTAACTAGATCCTTTCTTACTAGTTTCTCGACCCTGTAAACGATGTATAACGTTAAAAAAGACAGATACATGCCAAGATATGCAACACAAGAAAAGAGGAAGGCCCAAATTGAAGGACAAAAGATCGATATTTCCAACTTCAATCTCTGCAGCGAACAATGATAATTTTAAAATACTCTATGGTACGATAGAAACGCCTGCCCTGATATTCAGTAATGCTACCGATGCAGCTTCAACGTCTACAATGTTTGTAAATAACAACAATACTTCTCCATCTATTCAAAAGAACAATACTATATCTTTTATACACGAAGCAATCGAGTCGTTCCAATCTACATCTACTACTGCTACAACGACGACTACCTATCACAACAATAACAACAATACCAACAATACCCACCCTCTATCTATACCTCACTCCACGTCTACACTGACTTCAACTAAACCTACTTCTACATTTATGCCTGAAATTGCACCTACTACAACAGCAATTGCATCGACCAATAATATACTCTTGACGCCCATATCAATGAAGCAAACACCAGCCAATATGTCTTTGCCACAACAGAATAACATGAATGGCTCCAAGACCATTACCCCAACCCCCTCAACGACTACGGCTACTACTACTTTTATCACTGATCCAATGGCGATAACTGCACCAGGATTAATACCACAACCATTTTACTGGGATACAAGTGATAACAGTCAAATTGAAAACAATATTATATCCAGCCTAATTCCTTTCATGTCGTTTGAGGATACTTTAAGCAACGTAACCGCGGCTACAGCCAATGTTAGTACAAATACATATTCCAATACTACTTTACCAGCTTTAATGAAAGAGAAATTAACTGAACCATCTACAAACGATTATACAATTACACTGATTCTATCTATGGAAATTTGCTGTGCAAAAGCTCCAGATGATGTTATTGAGCATTGGGGATATTATCCGCAAGAATTGGCTCATCGTTCACTTTATGATTTTATATCACCAAAGGATACAGATCGATTAGCTCGATTGCATCGTTTATTGATCGATAATACCATGAATATTATCAGAAGTCAACAAGCTTCTCCGCCAATGGCATTACCGGCTTCTGAGAGGACGACTTCTTCTTTATTTAATACAACCGATCAGGAACAATTAAAACAATTGGCTAATGGCTCCAAGCAATATTCAGATACTATTCACATAAGGAAAAGAAGTGGAGATTTTGAATTATACGACGTGATTGTTTATATTGGCGGAGGTTTAGGAGCTGATCTGTATGATCTTTCCAGCCTTTCCAAACAATACATTGTAGCCCAGCTTAAAAAGCATGAATACGAAGTAAAGCCAGCAAGAATAACAAAAGCAAGTATGACTTCTTCTGCTGTGCAGCAACAGTCATCAAGCAATACAGTTATTCCTGCGCAGAATGCTAGTGCTAGCAGTACAATCAACCGCAAAAGCATCAATAACAACCTTCAGCCAGGGAGTGAATCGCAGCCCCATTCTTTAGCAGCCTTTTCACCGCTATCACCTTTGTCACCAGCGTCTTCGTTCTCAGCTTCATCATCACCCTCAAATAGACACAACAGCAATGACATAAATAGCCGCAAAACTTATAAGACGTTCATGTCGATTAAGCCATCAGCCACAGCAAGGTCTCCTTTAAACTTGTTTAATAAAATAGACCATACAAATAATCACCTCGCCTCTTTTGAAAAGAAGAAACGTCAGCTTTCTATATCCGTTCATCAACCCAATCTTATCTCAACAACTTCAGCGCCTACTCCCCATCATTCTCCACCTAAATTTCACATTGCACCTATCACTGATCCTTACTCACCCATAAAGAAAACGGCTGTTCTACCTATTGCTACCTTAGCTACAGCTACGGCACCTACTACTGCAGTAGTGATGCACCCTTCCATAGCTTCTCCCATCACACATCCCACACAACAATACTTTTTACAGACATCAAGTAGTACTTTAAACGCAGCAGCTTCTTCTGTACAAAACAAATCAAGAACAACTGTTGAAAATCCGATTTTGTCTACAACAACAAATTCTGCTAACCGCAAAATAGAAATGAGTATTCGATCCTTATTGTGTTAAACCAATAAATCCTCCTAAAGTCTCCTATGGAAGTCTAACTTTTTTGATTTAATTCTTTATTTGTTCTCTGCTAATTCTGACATTGTTGAATTTCTTAGGTTTCATCCTCCCCATAAAACCATGTTTAATGTTGTGTGCTTTTTCACGCTGTATGATCTCAAACAAAAAAAAAAAAAAAACACATACGAAATAAGGCCAAGCAAGAATAGCGGAGCTTTTTCTAAAAGTGTTTATTTACCCAAAAAGAAAGGCCCAACTTTAAAGATAAACTTTTCAATTTCGTTTTCTTAATTTTATTACTCTTTCTCTTTTCCTTTTAGCTTTCCTTTTTCTACAAACACTCTCTTTTCCTATATCCCTTTTTTTATTTTTGTTTTTTTGTTTTTTTCGTCTTTTTATCAAAAACTTCAACATGTCTAACGGTGATCTCAATAATATGACTCCTGAAGAATATAGAGCCCGAAAGGTTGCTCTTATCACTGGTACGTTTTTACTATTTCAACACGAAGCTGTCATTATTAAGATTCGTTATGACAGGTGCTTTCGTTAGCACACAGTATCAAAAGCTTCGAAACAGCGATATGACAGGACAATTTATTCATACGAAATTTACAATTTTTTTTTTAATGTAACCAGGTGTCACTGGTCAAGATGGTTCTTACTTGGTCGAATTCTTGTTGGAAAAGGGTTATGAAGTTCACGGTATCATTCGTCGTTCTTCTTCTTTCAATACGGGTCGTATTGAGCATATCTACAGAGACAGACACGAAACTGGTAAATTTACATTTTAGTTTTAAGAAAAAAGAAAATGACGGGCGTTTGTGTATATGTGTACTTGTGCTATGAGATTAAAAAATTCCTCGGCGATATTGATACGTTTCCTCTTTCTTTGCACAAAATAGGTGTCAAATTCTTCCTTCACTATGGTGATTTGACTGATTCCACATGTTTGGTTCATATTGTCTCCAAAGTTCAACCTACTGAAATTTACAATTTGGCAGCTCAATCACACGTCAAGGTTTCCTTTGACATGTCTGAATATACCGGTGATGTGGATGCCCTTGGTACACTTCGTTTATTAGATGCCATCCGTACTTGTGGTCTTGCTGACCGTGTCCGATTCTACCAAGCTTCTACTTCCGAACTCTACGGTAAGGTCGTAGAAACCCCTCAAAAGGAAACCACACCCTTCTATCCTCGTTCTCCCTATGGTGTGGCCAAACTCTACGGTTACTGGATCACCGTCAACTACCGTGAATCATACGGTATGTACACCTGTAACGGTATCTTGTTCAACCACGAATCTCCTCGTCGTGGTCGCACTTTTGTTACTCGTAAGATTACTCGTGCTGTCGCC
Source organism: Mycotypha africana (assembly GCF_025528875.1). Lineage (NCBI taxonomy): Eukaryota > Fungi > Mucoromycota > Mucoromycetes > Mucorales > Mycotyphaceae > Mycotypha > Mycotypha africana. The sequence continues at coordinate 171,516 of NW_026515735.1, read as the reverse complement.
GATATCCATTTGGGACGTCAAGAATGTCTTTACCTTGGAAATATCGATGCTAAGCGTGATTGGGGTCATGCCCGTGATTATATTGAAGGTATGTGGCTCATGTTACAACAAGAAACGCCTGATGATTTCGTCTTGGCTACTGGTGAAACACACACTGTCCGTAGCTTTGTTGAAAAGGCTTTTAAGGTAACAGGCCGCACTATTGTTTGGGAAGGTGAAGGTGTCAATGAGATTGGTAAGGATGCTGAAACTGGCAAAGTGCGTGTCCGCATTGATCCCAAATATTTCCGTCCTGCGGAAGTTGATCTTTTGTTGGGTGATCCTACAAAGGCCAATGAAAAGTTGGGCTGGAAGCGTAAGGTCACTTTTGATGAACTCGTCCACGAAATGGTTGTTGCCGATATTGAAACGAGTCTCAAGTCTTCTACCCTAGTGTAATATGTTTGCTCTTCGTTACCTCCCTTTTATTGTGTTTTACTTATATATCATTACTATTTAAAAATCCATCCACACCCCTGTTCTTTTGTCACTGTCATGTTATCAATACATATTGTTTTCTTTTAATGTTTTCTTTCATTTTTAATACATAGAAATAAAAAAAAAGATCTATACAGTTTAATCGAATCTTTACCGTTCAACGATTATTCGTTTAAATACAGTTAGGCTTTTAAGCAGCATTCAATTTTTTAAAACTCTCTTAGCCTTGGAGTCTGGACAAATGATCTGTAGACGAGTCTATTGCTCAAAATATTAGCTCTTAAGCAACACAGAAGCCGTCATGTATAAATGACAACGACGCTGGTTCAAAGACTGAAAAGGAGAGACATCCCCCCCCCCTCCCACAACAAGAATTATCTCTACGTTCACACTGATGACTGATGGTTTATATATCATTCTCATCATGCGATCGCTGTTTCAATATCCTAGTATGTCGCCTTTTGGAGATAAATGTACCTGAAAGCTAAAGTTTTGCGAGAAAGGCAGCTTGAAAAGTCCTAGCATATATTCTCTCAAAAGGTTGCTTATACCCACTTACACGTCTATGGATGCATAGTTTATACTGAATCGAAAGACAGATTCGGGAAGCTAAAAGAATGCACTATGCCTAACGACGAATTTGAATCAAACAATGCCCACAACGGTTATCGAACGTGTGCATCTGCATCTTTTGGGGGTTGGGAGGTTGGGAGCGGTTGATTGGTTGGTTGATATGAGAGCCCTCATACTACACGATAAATATTGTTTGTCAGTCGAACGATAATTATAGTAATTCTCTTTCTAACGGAAACCACCTATTACGACTGTATGTTGGAAACTCTGCTTTTCTGCTTAACTACATATTGGAGGGGGTGGGGGAAATTAGTCTTTCCATCGATTACTTATATCTGTAGCCTTCAATATCAATATCATTGACCTATTTACAGCACTTACATCTTTTCCAGTTTTCAGCATAGCATCACCTTTCTGTTCTGTTCTTTGAGGTCAACAGAAGCGTTAGCACAAGTTGATAGGTCTGTTACTGAAACCATCTATAGGAGCTCTAACGTAGACACGATTCTCGTGAGACAGCTTTGGATTATCATTCGTTGCGAATATAGCTTATTAAAACATAAAAACTGCTTCTTTCGCGATGAACGAACGGTTTCCTTTTAACCTCGATAAGCTGTAACGGCAAGTTTAGCCATTTTATGACTGTGTCGATGGCCTATAGGATGGAGATGCAAGTAAAGGATTAACTTTGCTTTAACAAGCTTCTTTCAAAGCCTGACAATCAGATTCATTGCTAACTACGATTTACAATATTGTTACTCTCTTTATTGTACAAGTCTGGCATTCAGCGCTAACTAAAATAGTCTATGGTATAACAAATTTTGGACATTACAATTCACGAATGCAATACTAGCAGCGTGTACTAATTATAGATCATGCTCAATTCTTTGACTTTTTGGCGACCTTTTTGTTTTCCTTCTTGGGCTTGATATCATCTTGCATTGCCTTTCTTTTGTCGTCCATTACTGTGGGCTTATCGTTGCTGGTCTTTTTGGAGGCGGCTTTCCCTTTCGCCTTTGCAATGGGTTTATTGTTTGTATCATCCTTGGTATTTTCTTTCAATGGTTGTTGTTGTTCCTTTTCCACTTTAACTGTTTCAGCATCCTTGGTTTTGCCCTCCTTTTGCGCGGCAGCAAGCTTGTTCTTCTTTGCCCATTTTTTCTGCTTGTACTCTTTTCTCTTTCTTCTTCTTTTTTCTGCTTTATCTTCTTTTGGTTTGTCCTTTTGATTATCCTCAATTTCACCTTCTATCACACCTTGTCTGATCAAATATCTCTCGCGTCGTTTATGATATTTACTGTTAAGATGTTCTTCTACTTGCTCTTCTGTTTTCAATTTTTTATCAGGACAAATATCACAAGCATAAACCAAATTGGTAGCTGATGCTACATCTTCATCATTTTCTTCTGTTTCTGCAACTAACTCTTCGTCATTATCATCGCTGCTGTTGCTATCACTATCATCATCATCATCATCATCATCATCACTGTCTGAAGAAGACTCAGATTCATCAGCTAACTGATTCATAGTTTGAATGAGGGCTTTTCTAGCTCTTTTCTTGTATCTTCTTGTTTCTTCATCGTCAGAGTTGTCGCTGTCAGTATTGGACTCGTCGGAAGAGAAGGCACCAGCCAATCTTTCCTCGTCATCATTAGCATCAAATTCTTTGTCTTCAATTTGCTGCTTTTTCAATTCCTTTGCCACTCGTTTGAACATTATCGTTATACGTTGTGTAGAAATAAAACGTCTGCATTTCGGGTTTCCAGCAACGCGATTAATTTTGTAGGAAATTGAGAGAGTGAACACGAAACGATTTCCAGTCACAGTGGCTATTTTTGACATAATTTATGCAGCATACACACATCGTTCCTGATGTCAGTTTTGACTAATCAACCATTTTAGCACTCTTGTTGGTTGGCTTCTTTTGCTATCATTTATATATGAACTCTGTGCTGCACTAAATTGTTATTCAAGCGCCTTCCATGATGTTTATACTGGGCTTCTCTCATCCTATTTCGCTGATATCTGGGTACTCTATAAAAAAAGATGCAAGCGTCAACATTTCCTGTTGCTAACTCTCAACATGGCAACAGATGGTCCCAATTTACAGTTATCAATGGGTAGACCAAATTCTGCTTTTTATACTTTATGTCAACGGGGTGAAAGATTCAGACTCTGTTTATACATGACGGCACTTAAACATTCTACCGAACGCCTCATTTTTGCATTAATAATTTATTCTCAGCTGTTTTAAAATGTTAGTCGACCTGCCCCATGGCATTGACTATAGCTTATTCATCATTCGGGGCGGGCGAGCGGGAAAAAACTCTAACCATTTATATAAAAAGCATTAAATTTTCCATCAAACCAATTCCCTTTTTCCCTTCTTTTTATTATCTCAAAAAGACTCCATATCCATCTACACACTATAAAAATGTCTGTTCTCGAACAACTCAAGAAGTTCACTACCATTGTTGCTGACTCTGGTGACTTTGAATGTAAGTTGAATGCAAACGAACGCCCCCCATTCTTTCCGCACACAGCGCTCGAAAAATGAATGCTGACGTTATCTTCTTGTGTGTTCATGCTATAGCTATTGCTCAATACAAGCCTCAAGATGCTACCACCAACCCTTCATTGATCTTGGCTGCTGCTCAAAAGCCTCAATATGCTCATCTTATTGAAGATGCCATCAAATATGCCAAGGAAAAGGGAAAGTAAGTATCGTAATGGGGTGTGTGTGATGATGTAAACAAACAAAAAAATGGGGGAGCAGGGAAGGAAGAAAGAGGGCTTTTGTTGTCAATGTGTATGAACTTTGTTTCCCACATGGATGTTAGGCTTAAGTAGGGTCACTCTTTTGATTATGATCTGGAACTAACGTACTTTCTTGTGTATTATTAGATCGGATGATGAAAAGCTTCGTTTGGCTAATGACAAACTTTTGGTCAACTTTGGTACCGAAATTTTAAAGATCGTTCCCGGTCGTGTTTCCACCGAGGTTGATGCTCGTCTCTCCTTCGATACCGATGCCACCGTCTCCAAGGCTCTCGCTCTCATCAAGCTTTATGAAGAAAATGGCGTTGACAAGGAACGCGTCCTGATCAAGATCGCTTCTACTTGGGAAGGCATTCAAGCCGCTCATGTTCTCGAGACCAAACACGGTATCCATTGTAACTTGACCTTGTTGTTCGGTTTTGCTCAAGCCGTTGCTTGTGCCGAAGCTGGTGTCACTCTCATTTCTCCTTTCGTCGGTCGTATTCTCGACTGGTACAAGAAAACTACTGGCGAAGATTACACTGCTGCCAACGATCCCGGTGTTTCATCCGTTACCAAAATCTACAACTACTACAAGAAGTACGGTTATAAGACCATTGTCATGGGTGCTTCTTTCCGTAACACCGGTGAAATTGAAGAATTGGCTGGCTGTGATTTCTTGACCATTTCTCCTGCCCTTTTGGCCAAGTTGCAAGAAGATAACAAGAACATTGAACGCAAGTTGAGTCCTGATAATGCAAAGACATGCGACCTCGAAAAGGTCACTTTCTTCAAGGACGAAAAGGCTTTCCGTTGGGAAATGAACCAAGATGCTATGGCTACTGAAAAGTTGTCTGAAGGCATCCGTAACTTTGCTAAAGATGGTGTTAAGCTTGAAGACTTATTGAAGGAAAAGCTTTCTTTGTAAATATATATATATAAAAATTGAATCATTTTCACTATATCCCGATCACAACTGTATGTTTGTAAAATCAGAGCATGGAAAGTAGTTTATGTTAGCATTAATTAAAATAAAAAACAATATGTGTTGTTTTTGTTACAGAGATCTAGCCTTATTGGGGCTTTTTGGCTGCATAATGATGGATACAGGAATTGCGTGAATAAGGCTTTGCTTACTAAGACGATTTCAAATCCCGACTGTCCCCATGGAAACGGGCTTGGTTTTTATTACATAATCGCTGAGTGGCTATCTTTCACTTTCTTTCGGATGAGAACACAGTAAGTGCAGAGATTTGTAGCAATGCCCTTTTCTATGACAACCATGAAAGCATCAGCTCTATATGAATGTTATTTATCTGAGTGGACTGTGAAGTATAGGCCATGATGAAATTGGCAAGAGGCGCTCAATGCGGGACAGGTGTGGTTACATAAGCAATACTCGGTTTCACTGCCATGTTTTGTCAACACACTTTTTGTTTGTAAACACTCATAAGCTATACTTATCGCTATAAGAAGCGTCTGTATCTTTTCATGAAAATTAGGCGTTCACTTCAGAAGCAACCTAATGACTCCTAATTTTTTATAGAGGCATACCACGATAAATATCGTAGCGGTTTCTTTCATAATACGGGCCTTGGGGCCTAATTTATAAAGCTGCATAATGGAAATCAGACTTGCTTTGCTTATAAATCAGATCAAATTAATAAGCCAACGGGATTTTCTGATCCAATGAACCCTTTCCCTCTATTCTTTTGAAAAAAATCTGCTTTTTGCAGTTTTTTATTTTACAAGAAATAAGATTAGATGTTGCGTAATAATTAAGGGAGTAATAGGTAAAAAAAGAAGAAATAAAATAAAATATTATCTGTAGATGAAACAAGGTGTCAAATGCAAAATATGCGCAATTAGGTAATGTTTTTGATTCAATTGTTAGAAATGAGACTTCTAACAGAGAATAGACTCATTAGGTAGAGGTAGGTAATATAGAGACGAGTGAAGAAGGTTTACAAAAGCAGTTTTGTGTACACTTAATACATAGTGATTGCTTCAGTGAAATTGTAACTATCTACCAGCACACGAACGTAATCGTGGAGCTTGGCTTCTTCACCAGGAGAAGAGTTAGCACCTGGTGCACCTTCGTCAGCATACACAAATCTATCTTCATCAATCGTCACTCGGCCTTTTCCTTTTTTGTTGGGTTCAATAGCGGCGCCCCGCGTTGTTGCTTCAATATTGTTGGCTTTCAATTCTTTGACTTCGTTTTGAGCAATACCAAGCTCGTCCTCAGGAAGCCAGATGGTAGGCGCGGGTGAATAAGTCGATGGATGCATATAAGATTCTGTATCATATAAGGATTTGGCTGTACGAATAATCCTATCGTTGTCCTTTTTGATCTCTTCAATGTCTTTCTTTTGTTCACTTTCCAATCTTTGCAATAACTGTCGACGAGCACAGTAAGCTTCTGGGAAAGTACGCGATTTCAACGAACTATGGGTAGCCAATTTCGTAAAGTCAACCTTGTGATATACATTCTCATCGCTGCTATTGCTATTATCTGAATCTTGTTGGGAAGTGAGAGGTTCTGCGCTTTTCATGAGTTGCATCTTTTCATCATGTGTGTGAGCGGTGAAATACTTTTCATCCTCATCCAGGACAGAGTCATACTTAGCGGACATATCAACGTCTTTAAAGGAGGATACGGGCAAGTATTTGAAGAGAGGTCTAAATGCATGATTGTAGTAATAGAGCGCGAAACAAGTGAATACCAAGGTAGCGATCATGACACCCATTTGACCATGTGTTCCTGGTCTAATAGCAAACAGACCAATCAAGGTTAATTGAGAGATAATTTGACCAATGTAAATGTGGCGGATAGCTCTAGGAAAATGACGACCGGCCGTTTCATAAGGTAGTTCATATACATATAAGAACTGATAAAGGTATACGAAATATTGAAGCATGAAGAATAACAGGACAAAAGGTAAAATGAGAGGGGAAATCACACCGTATTCGAGACCAAGAATGAAAATGACAGTTTGGGCAGGAATCAAAGTACCCAGGCTGATGGTAGGACATGTCTTTTTGGAATTGCAAATGTCACGAGGAGTGCCGTTCAAGAAGGGGGTCAGATAAGACAGTAAAAAGGGTACGAGCTGCACCATCGTCTGGCCGGATTGATTGGTGGATTGAAGCATGACGAAGGTGATAAAGAAAGTTGAAGCCTTGGGTAAATTTTCGGAAAGCACGTTAATGATTTGGAATGGTTCTTGAGCAAAGTGGGCGAACTGATCTGTGATCTGCAAGAAACCACCGGAGAGTGTAGAGATAAGCACTACATCGACCAATTGGAAAAAGAAAAATTTATGAAGGACAGATAATTCTACAAAGGATTTTTGAGGAATGCCTTCCAAAGTAGAAAGAATTTTAAAGATAATAGGAACCAACGCAATTAAAATAGCCAAAGCGACAGAGGGTAAAATACCCTGGATGATACCAACGACTTGATCAGGCCAGGTTTTGATGCCTGCTAAAAAGGGTAATGCTTTCGACAAGGTATCGATATTTGCAACAGCCTGGATAAAGATAACTATAAAATACAGTTCGTTGCCCAGAGTAGAAAAGGTTAGACAAAAAGGATCAAAAGGTTATACAGAAAAAAATTATGCAATAGCAACGCAAATTCCATACCAGGTACAGCCCAAAAGGCAATAATGACAGCAGTGACTGACATACTGGCAATGCGGCGCAACATTCTTTCAAAAGAGTGAATATTCATGTTTTCCCAAATAACATCAGAAGGCGCGATGCCATTATAGCGAGGTGCCATTTCCATCGCTCTTTTGTGCATTAAAGATTGGGCAGCCATATGGGCAGCAATTTGTTGATTGAACTCGATAAATGCAGAGTTGACCTGTTTTAAGTTGTGTGCATCTTCTTGTTTGGTAGTAATTTTGTCATTCAATTTCTTAATTTGATTATGGTAATATCTAATCGTATCTACCTTCTCGCCAAAGCAAGGTAGAGGGATACAAAATGCGTTATCGCGCTGTGTAGGTCGAAATTTTTGTGGAATGCCGACGTCAGATACTCCTTCTTCCTCTTCCATAATCCTATTGCCGTTGTTCTTCATTCGATGATTATACGTGGCCAAAATTGCTTTGGTGAGTTTATGTTCCAGAGTGATCGCCGCTTTTTGTCGTTTTTGCACAAGTTTGGGAAGGTCTCCTAACTTTCTGTTGAGCCAAATGCGTCGAACGCCTCCGGGAAATTTGTTAAAGATCTTCTCCAATTCATCGGCAGTGTTGATATCTTTGGGAATGGATGGTACAAAAAGCGTACGAGCTGCAACAGTGTCGGCATAAGCTGAGCTGAGGAGATACTTTCTCCTTAAATTGATATATATTTTTGTTTCGCGGAAGGTATAATACCATACCAAAACTGTAATTGTACAGAATATCAAAATAGTTAGCAAGAGTTGATAAAGTAAGAATTCCTGATAGATTCACTTACTCGCTAAAAGTACGGCTAATATGCAGTGTGCCCATAGACGATTATCGTCTATGACGTTACCCATTGTAAGATAGTTTAGACCACTCAAATTTCCCTGATTGATTGTAATAATTGGAAACAAAATTGGTACAGCGACGATAGAATATAAGAAGAAGGTGACCATGCCCATTCTCAAAAACTTCAAGACCATGAATCTGTCTAGGCCCATGGATCGTATTAATTCATCGTCTTTAATCTTAAATATTGCTATAAACCACCGCCCAAACCCTTCTGGCAGCGGCGGCGGTCTTTTACTATCGAAAATAAAAATATAAAAAGTCGATCAACACTTCCAGCAAGGGTAATGTAAATCACCTTTTGTGCACGTGTAACTTACTCTTTATCCACCGCATAAGTTCGTGGAGCATATGTTTCTCTTCTTAAGGGCCTTAATATAAAAAAAGCACCAAAAAATGCTGTCGCCAATGCAGCGTTAAACCATAAACTGGACGTGAAGGTTGAAAAGGAGTTGTCCATACTATTGAATCGCAATGTACCATAATTTTTTGTTGAGATGTCGCAAATGAGCAAAGAAGAGAAGTGTTGTGACGACCAACAGAATAATAGCAAGAGAACATGCGAAAAAGGGAATAAAACGCAAGATTCGTTAGTCAATTGATATTGAAAAGTGCCATACAGATGATAACTTTTGATTTTACGATGTTTGATCTGATCCAGTCGTAGAACTCATGATTGTATTATGCGTGTATAGTACGGTTTAATAAAGCAACAGCAACTGCAAATCGAAAAAAGATTTACTAAATTTAAAAAAAAAGAAACAATGAAAACGAAATTGATTAGGATGGAAAGAAAAAATCGAAAAGACAGTAGAAACATCGAAAAAAAAAAAAAATAAAACAATTTTAGCCCAACAATTGCTGATTCATGGCCTAATCTGGTTAGTTTTCTGATGGAACTTCTGAACAAATGCACCCTTTGTGTGCCACCACCAGCCTCAAGGAATCACAATGGTTCACAATTTACCTTTTTGGGGAAGTGGACAAAAACATTGTCTCCGTCAGAAACAGTCTTGAATTTGTGTAAGAGCTCGCTCTCAAGTACTGAAGCCATAGCACATTGTTTAAGACCATTTGGATGTATTCAAGTGTTCATTCAATGCACTTTATGTGATTTTTTTGTACTTTAAATTCAGATGCAGTACTGTCCCTTACATTCGTTTTTTTTTCCCTTTTCAAACCCATCCCTGCAAACATGCTTGCTGTTACATATTTCATTGGATTAATTTCTGCGGTTGGCTTGGTTGGTTTTGGTTTTGAGTCGACAAACGCATGCAACAACTACGTTCCTTTCACAGGTCATGCTGTTAATCTATATTATTGCTAGATAGGTGTCAAGAGACGCATCAGTCAATTAAAGAAAATAGCTGGCCGGTACAGTTCGTAAACATTTTGGTTTATGAAGGATAATGAAGCAAACAGCTTCAGTACATGGTGCTCGAAAATAGCATTGCTACCTTCTTGGCTTAATAGACAAAGTCCTTCAATGGATGGTCAGATCACATCATGTGGGTTTCAAATAGATATTTTGAATCTGTAGACCGGCACCTTCAAGTCAAACAATATTAATGCACAATGTTTATTCGATTTTTATTTGATGGGAAAATTATATGGTAGTTACTATGGTATATTATTTACATTATAATGTACATTACAGATTAGAAGAATTAGATAATGTTATTCTTATAATATGTAGATAGCATCTTGACTCACACAGAAAGGCAAATGTTGTTATTGACACAGTGCTATGGGTTTTAAAGTTCGTATTTACTAACAAGATCGTTCCACTGTTGTTTCATTTCATCCTCGAAGCCAAGAATGGAATTGAAATCGAAGCTTAAGTTATCAACAACTGGCATCGACATTGCTGTCGAGGATCTTTTATTCTTGATATCAGTAGGCGTATAAACAGCTTCCATAAGTGTTGTGGGTGGAGTAGGTGCTGGAGTCGGTAGGTTGGGCGAAGTGATGGGAGATATGTGCTTGAAACTTTGTAGTCTTTCTTCTTCCCTTATTAGTCGGCTCTGTGCCATGCTTCGTTTATCTATATCTAAAGTCAGGTAATCTACTTCCACATCATCATCGTCGTCTACGCCAAGGACGTCATCAAACATACTGAAAGAGGTTACCGCACTCATATCACTTCCCAACGAAGAAATTGTATTTTTATTGTTGTTATTCTTCATGTCTTCTTCACCATTTGTAATAGACTGGGTCTAAGAAAAAAAGGAGGGATCAATAAGAACAGCTTATATGCTGTGCAAACGAGTTTCAAATGCTGATATTTTACCATTTTGTAATGACTACTAACGTCGTCTTTAAAATGGCGTTCTTCTTCGTTTGAAGGTGTTGGTAGAAGTTCATGGTGTGATAATGGCGTGGTGGAAGAGGAAAATGTTGTGATAGATGAATTTCGACTGAGTGAATCACTACTATCCTTTTGATGATGACGATAGCTGCATGCTGAAGTAGAAGAACCGCTCCAAGAGTGATGTACTGGCGTAGGTCTTTGTTTTGCCGAAGTTGATAAGGAGGATGTTGGTGACAGCTGCCCTTGCTGGGAAAAGTTGCTTTTTCTATTGAGCATTTTCGACGGCGAAACTGATCTTGAGCGTGTTCTACCATCATTACATTTATTACTATAATTATCATTGTTACTAACACTTGGGGAAAAGTGAGCATACGTGGCATTCGCAGCACTGGGGGTAAGGCTATTCGTACTGAACAGCTTTCCGATGGTTGACACACTTTGTGGACGCGTTATAGATCTTGACCTGTGACGCTGCTGAGGATGGCTTAAAATGCTTTCTTGAATTTTTACAAGTGTCTGCGTCGCGTAGTCTGCTGTTTGCTTCAAGCATTGGTTCAAGTAATAGACTGGAAAAAGACCATTTCATTAGAGGATGTTTCATACATATCGATTTTATGGAATGTACTTACGATTGTTCCAGAATATGTTTTCGAAATCAATAGTCTGCTCAGCTAAATTTGAAGCTGAACGAGAGGCTTTGTAAGCTGGAAAATTGACCCTTGTGCAAACCTGAAATCGAAAGCCCTTCATATCTTCGGGTTGTATAAGTCCAACAATCCAAGGGCTATAAAGAGGTGAACAATCCGAAAAGACTTCTTCTGTTTCTATCTGTGGATGGTCGACGTAAATAATCGCTGTATCACTCTTGTATTTGGCATTCATATAACTTTCTGCAGTATAAACGTTACAGAAAGTAGGCACACCGCTCCAGAGCTTGTAGTAGACTTTATCGTTGAAGGTGTCGTATCTTTTCATGAGAGCTCTTGTTCGTTGATACGATTCCCTAAATACAGTCACTTTCTGGAAATAATCTTCTCTTTTATGTTTTGTTAAACAGCTACTGTTGTTTGGCATTACGGTGAAAATCCTTGGTCCCTTATAAAAGTACTTTTCAAAAGATGTTATATTGGAAACCTCATCTCTTTTGATTTCAGGAACATTCGTAGCAGACAGAATGAAAGAACCAGGGCGTTCTGCAAATTATTCGTTGGTGAATATCAGAATACATGCACACATGTATGCAATGGATAATCCACTTTACCTGGAACACCATCGAACATTTCAATGCTCTCCACATCAGCCCAGCCTTTGAATTTCAAAGTTGGTTTATCAGACTTGGTTAAATTAAGATGATGATGCAGATTGCTTGTACTGGAAAATAAAGGTGCTGAGCTAATAGTACTTGTTGGGCATACAGGGTTGGAATTGTGCAATATTTGGTCCAAATTAATCTCCTTCGAATCAATGGAAGAGCGGCTTGCTACCAAAATTTTATCTGTAAACAGAAATATGGATACTGCTCTTGTTGGCTTATTAGTAACTCGGTGTATTTCAATAGCGTCTAAATGCGCAATCAGGAGTCTTTTCTGATTTATCAAAGAACACTACATCCATCAAATTTCGAAATAAACTTAGTAAATAGAAGAGAGACAAGAAAAGGGGTAGGTTAACTGAAGTGTCCTGTTGTATACTTTACTGGTGAATCCTTTATTGCTTGGTATAGATTTAAAAACATGGTTGCCGTTTTTGTCGGATTATCGTCCGCTAACGTTGCAATTTCCCTTGCCTTTTCACATGCTGCTTGTAAGCCGTTGTATTCTGGGTGTTCTGCTGGGGTGAGTTGAAGGATACCCCTCAACATCAACGAGTATCTACTAATACGTTGCACTGGTTCTACCAAGATATCTTGCAGCCGCTTCCGTTTGAAATCTGGATGCTCTTTTACTCGTGTGATAAAACGCTTATATGCCTGGTTTGTTTTATACTCTTTTGTGTGCAGCTTTTGTGCTTCTGCTTGTTCAAGCAGATATTTTCTATAGCATTCAAAATTGTTGATCTGTCCTTAGAATAGTTCAAGTTAGTTTCTGCAAGTCTAGAATTGCAACATACAGCTGAGAGATTGACGTACATGCTTTCTACATAGATCACCGAAATTTTCTTCTTTTTTAATCAGGCTGTCTAGAAATGCTTGATTGGCTCGTAATATTTGATCCACATTCAAGAATATTTTTTGGCATTTGAATGTATTCAAGGTACAATTCTTTTGATGCATTGTTGATTTGAGCGGATTCACTATTCTTTCGACCAGTGTTCTTAATGTCTCTACGTAGCTTTGCTCAGTCCTAATAAATTCTTCTATACAATATTCTCTTTTCTCATCGTCTTGTTTGACCTGAAAAACGATGTGACATATCATTAAATAACTGCTGACAATGCTTTCTACGTTTCGTCTTTTTTTTTTTTTTTTTTTTTTTTTTCTCAAGGTTACTTCTTTAGTGGCGTTATCTGCCATGTTGTTGCTTAAATCGCTATCGTCTTCCTTGTGGAATTGAGATCTCTGCTCATGTAGCTCTGTACCGATGATATTGAAAAACTGTTCAAGCTGTATTTCTTCCTCTACATTGATCAAAGTAGAACTGGTGTAAACACTCCTCAATGCTGTAACATTTCAAGCTCATTTATTTTGCTTACTTTGTGTTCTTTTTTTAGCGGGCACAATCAAATCTATATTTTGACACTTTGAATAAGCAAACCTTAGTCCCTGCATGACCTGATTTTCATATATTCTGCCTCAACTTTTTCTTTTCTTTTGTTTTTACCAACGGCTTCGTTATTTGCCTCGATATTTTTTCGTAGAATTCCAGATGGTATGATTTTGACTCATTGCGCTGCTTTTGTTTGATATCCTTGTCTTTAATAAGTTTCCAATGGTGCGAATACCCATATCGTGACAGTTTGAGTTTATGTTCCTGGCAATAGAAACGTGTGAGGCATGAATTATTTCACATATTTCAATAAATTCCAATTCCCGATGATCAATTTACTCTCAACGTTGCCATAATTAACCTGTTCTAAATAGTTGAAAGTCGAAATAAATAGGACTGATGATACAAAGAAATGAGCGGAAGAGCTTGGTGGTTAAGTGTACACGTTTGAATATATCACAAAAAAAGAGAAAAGAAAGGCAGGATAGCGTAAAGAGAGTTGGGTTTATTTTTCTTAATGCTGGTTTTTTTGTTATTGTTTCAATATCCTAAAATAGCGATCCGTGCAACAAGTCAAACAATTAAGTGTGTCTGTAAGCCGGATGTTTGCTGTCAAAGCCATTATAGAAAAGCATTCCTCATATGAATCGTCAAATCCGCTTATTTCAAGGGCTCATTTTTCATTTCATTGTCCATTTAACTATCTGAACTGAACAACCTTTTTCAGAGTGCAATTCTCAGGATGTTGAGTATGTCAATCTTGAAAAATTGTTATAGACACGTGAATCAAACACCTGTTGCTATAGTTTGAAAAGCTGAGAAGGACCTAAATATAAAATTTAGTTTCTTCTCTTATTGCAAATTCTGTTTCGTTGTTTAATTATCACAAATTCAATTTTAATTATGCAAATTTATTGAATCCCGGACGATAATAATGAATTTGTTTTAACCAGAAATTCCCCATTCAGAGTCTTCGAAAGCTTTCTTTTGATGGAAAGGCGATTGTTGTTTTAGCCATAATGATGAGAAGCAGAACTCGTTTTAAAACTCAGACTTAACCGTGTGCACCGATACCGTGTTTGGTACTTTTTTAATATTACTTTTGCAAGTATTGAAAAATCACCGCACGCGGTCATTGATCAACGCTAATACACTGTGCTCGCCTATTTCTTATTGACATTTGTATTTTTTACGACCTCTTCATCAAACAAACTTCCACCTTTTCTATTATAGTCAAAGTATTTCTAACTTATCGCTCTCTCTTCTTTGTACGTCTTCTTCCGCTATGTTAGAAATAGTTCGCTGCTCTTTTATCATATTCTGTGGTATTGTAAGTATAACCAATTATTGGTCTATCTATTGCAAGCAAAAAAATCTACAGAGTTCTGATTTGAATTAAAACTGCTAAAGCTGTTTCTCCTTCACTTTCTATTGTTTTGATTTATGTTGAACTTCTCCTTGACTGCGTGTACTAAGTTGTTCGAAAACATCGTTCCAAGCAAAATGTGAAGAATCTGTCACTTAAAGAATTGGAAAAAGAGCTAGTTTATGTGGGGGAAAGAAAAGGGGGAAACTGGCATCTCATAGTCGCTTATTATACCCTCAAAACTCGTTTGACAGATTTTGGAAAGCTTGTTTGTCTATTCATAATATTGATGAACCAATATATATATATATAGATTTTTGCATAATGATTGCGAAATAAAACGCCAAATAAACAATTTCTACGACAATCACATAACATTGATATAATATTTAAAATATTTTACTACAATGGATGGTTAAAGCTGTATAGATAAACCAGTTTACTTCGTCTCCAAATAAAAATTTTTGAGCCGAGGTATCGTTCAGCTTAAATTTCTGAGAAGAAGGAAGGAAGTACTGCTGGCTATTCATCACTTCTTCAATTTATACTACCAACAAACAAATGAACCATGAAAAAGTGTTATGTGTCTGTGCATAATATGTTGAGCAATTTTTCTTCCCCATCATTGTAGCCTTTAAAATGAAGGGCTTTAAGTATTCTAATTGGCTTCTACAATCGATACAGAATAGCCCTTGTTCTAATTCAACGTGATAAACAAAAGAGCTGCGTAATCAAACTAGGCCTATTGTTGTATTATGTGATGGCCGACGAAACTGAAAAAAAAGTTCAAGGCCACATACATAGTCAATATTGACCGCTAAATGGGACGCTGACGTTGTAAATATTGCTAAAGCCTTTGCTGTCAATGATATTGCCATAGATAGAGATTCTTTCGTTGCAAGGGTAGAGGTATGCGCAAAGAGCTTACACAGCTGAGAGGCTTCTTATTATGTTGGACTAATGAAGTTTCCTCTTCCCTCTGGCAAGTACTATATGAATTGCTATATATGAGCGGTGGAGCTATTGATTGAAAGTAGAAATTAAACACATTCAATATCAATAAAACAGCTGTTCAAAGATTTAATACGTAACTCCGAAACTTTAGGTCATATCAATCTCTAATAATTTCTCGGCCTGGCTGGGCGCGCTGCATAGGTTTGTTTTCTAAGATATAAGCTATGTTTTGTGTAGAGTTGAGTCGTATATCTGAGCTGAAGCCGCAAGATAATAAAAACTATCTTTGCTTTATTAAGTATGTGTTCGCTCAATCTCTCGCTGAATACATCAAAAGGTTAAGATAATGAGTCATCGTCAGCAATTCCAACACTTGCAGCAGAATAAGAAACTGAGTTTGTAACCAGCAACAAATCAATGCCCCACATTTTACGTTTAAGATCCTTTCCTCTTTTTATCCAAGACAATCTTCTCTTCCTTTCTTTCTTCTTCAATTCTCAACCTCCAGTAGCACTCAAATACATATCATTCATAAGATGACGCTAAAACTGAAGCCAACACTTGAAGAAGTACAAGCTATCGTTGCTGCGAAAAAGGGCAATACTATTCCGATTTTTGCAGAATTAGAAGCCGACTTTTTGACACCTGTTTCAGCGTACCTTAAAGTTGCTGATCGTTGCGATTACTCTTTTCTTTTTGAATCAGTAGAAGGAGGAGAAAATATCAGTCGCTACTCCTTTATAGGTGCAGGTACGAAGGCTAATCATCTGCGAAAATTGACGTTTATAATTGCAGGCGAGCAGTAATTTTTGAAACTTTATCGAGTAGATCCTTATAAATTGATCAAGGTCGGACCCAAAGAATCTATTCAAGGAGACCCATTAATACCTATCGAAAAAGAGTTGGCAAATATAAAATATGTAAAAGTGCCCGGTTTACCGAGCTTTACAGGTAGATTATTTTTCAATAGTCCGGATAAGGCAGAATATAGTAGGCGATTCTGATCTCGTATTCATTTCTAACAAACAAACAATAGGCGGGGCAGTGGGTTATATAGGCTTCGACTGTTTTCAGTATTTCGAGCCTAAAATTCAGGGCGAATTAGCGGATCCATTGGGCATTCCTGATGCTATCTTCATGATGTGCGATACCCTGGTTGTTTTTGATCGTGTGCGCCAGGTTGTTAACGTTGTCTCACATTATAGATCAGATGCTACCGATCCTCAAGCTGTTCAACATGAATACACTAAAGCAGCTGAAGAAATCGAAACAACATTATCTCTTCTCACTCAAGAACATATCCCTCAAGTTCCTCAGAAACCTATTCAATTAGGCAATGTGGCCAAATCCAACGTGGGTAAAGAAGGGTATATGGGATTTGTCAGCCGCCTCAAACATCATATTAAGGAGGGCGATATATTCCAAGCCGTGCCTTCCCAACGCTTAGCCCGTCCTACTAATTTACATCCTTTCAACGTTTATCGCCATTTACGATCTCTCAATCCTTCACCTTACTTATTTTACATGAACTTGAAGGATTTCACATTGGTTGGTGCTTCTCCTGAAGTGCTCACCAAAGTGGTGGATAATGTGGCTTTCACTAATCCCATTGCTGGTACGAGGAAACGCGGCAAAACAGCTGAAGAAGATAAGGCATTAGAAGAGGATCTGATTAACGACCCAAAGGAACGTGCAGAGCATGTCATGTTGGTTGATCTGGGAAGAAATGATATTAATCGCATATGCAAACCGGAAACAGTGAAAGTTGACAAATTGATGGAAATAGAGTACTATTCCCATGTCATGCATATTGTATCAAATGTGTCCGGGAAATTAAGAGATGATAAGACAGCGTTTGATGCGTTTAGATCCATTTTCCCAGCTGGCACCGTATCAGGTGCGCCCAAAATCAGGGCTGTTGAATTGATCCGTGGATTAGAAAAAGAGAAACGAGGAGTTTACGCAGGCGCAGTGGGCCATTTTGATTATTCGGGCGATTTAGACACATGCATTGCGATACGTACAATGCTTTTCAAGGATGATGTCGCCTATTTACAAGCAGGTGGCGGTATTGTATATGACTCGGTGGAAGAAGATGAATATCAAGAAACAATGAACAAAATGGGATCCAATTTGGCAACAATTGATCAATGTGAAGCAAAAATTTATGAGCAACAACAACAGAACGCGAAATAAAAAGTTCATCTTTTGTACAAATGAAGAGTTACTATGGCATTTATTTACAGCCTAGAAGTCCATTTACCTAACAAAAAATTACTATACAATTGTCATGGTTGATCTCGAAAGAATATAAATGCAAACCTATACATATCAATAATGCAAAATTAACGCTAAAATATCACGGGAGAGGGCGAATGGCTATGGAATTAAATGAAATTGTCTAAGAAGAAGTCATGGTAGCTACTGTCGTATTGTTAGAGCTATCATCATTAGTAGTGGGAAGTGTAGCTGGGTGTATATTGGTTGGTTGATGTGGCATTTGTGCCTGCTGTTGTTGCTGTTGATTTTGCTGCTTGATATGAAACAATCTGACTTGGGTATTATTCCAAGGTCCATAATACGATACAAAGGCTACGTACGTTTGTCCCCACAACATACTTCTGAACCAAATAACTAAAGGTTCTATCCATTGGAATTTACGAATTATTACAGGATGAGCCGCTGGTAAAATTTCGGACATAGGTGCATAACTTATCATGTCGAATATTTGCTCCCTTGTGAGCTTTTCCTCTTCAATTCGAGGTGCGAACTGGTAAATAATAGCTGTTATCGTTTCGAGAGGAAGTGAGGCATGCCAACTCCTAACCTGATAATTGAAATTTTGAAGAAACATCAGACACATACGCTTCTTTTTTTCATTAATTCCATCACTCGACCATATACTAACCCATTCTTCCGTTGGTATAAAACCATTCTTGGCCCCAGGAAGTGGGGCGTTACTTGTAATTGAATTTACCGACATCACGCTAGATTGTCTGTGCATTAACCTGAGTTGGGGTTTAGTTGGTGACGATGGCTGTTCCTGCAGTTGTTGTTGCGAGGTAACACTTGCTGTACTAGATACCCTTGATAAAGCACACTCTGGTAACTTGCCTTTTTGCTTTTCAGACAAGTTGTCGTCTGACGACAGTTGTCCCTGGTGGTGAGGTTGTTGCTGTAGAGACAGCCTGTTCAAGCGTGCCCGTTCTATGTCTAGCAAGGCGTTTTCCAATGTGAAGTCTGCTAATTTTTGAAATCTTTGTTGGTTTCGTAATATTGTGTAGATGAAATATACGTTGTTTGCACTCTGAAAATGAATGATGTTGTTGAAAGTTTCTAATAAATATTCGCATAAATGATGATTCGATTCATCCGCTAACAAGAAACCTGGCGCCGACATGGAGTTGAATAAGGAAATAAGTTTACTACAAGTAAGCTGGCATATATTTTTTAAATAAGGTGATATATTGGTGATCGTCTTTATAAAAGATGGATATAATGTCGATAAAACGCCTCTGGAAGAGGCGATCAACGAGAAAATAGACTTTTAAAAAGAAGATAAAGTATGTTATTAATGTTTGAATTTCTTATTCTTGGATGAAGCCATTGATACTTACAAGTATAAGATAATCAGCATATGTCCCCTCAAAGTTCGGAATTCTAATACTTGTAGGAAGTGAAGCATGTCCAATGAACGCTTCGTTCAACTTGACGCTAAATGTTTGGTTGGAAGAGAGTTCTTGCAATATGAATGCACACATTCTTACAAGACCTATTTGAGCTTTGATACATAGAAAGCAATCGTGAGCTAATCTGATAAGGCTACTGATTAGTCATCGAGCACTTACATGGATCCAGTTTGTTTTCACTAGCATAATATAATGCAACAACCATCAGATCCAATACCCTTTCTGTTTCTATCAAATAGTTCCTGAATCTCTATATGGTCCAAGGGCAGAAATCCGTCAGGTTAATATAGCGAAAATTATATGTTATATAAGTCTATTTTCTTCTCTTACATTGTTAAGTTCAAGTAATTTCCAGCATAGCATCATCATCTCAACATGGTATCTCACACGTTTTGATGACCCCGGTAGATAACTATTTAAAGTCTAAGGTTTTTCATATCAGGGATAGTAACTCAACAATAGACTAAAATTGTACCTGTATTTGTACCTGCATCGGATTACTAAGTATTCTGTAAATGCCATCGATTAAGAATTGGAAATCCTGCGCACGATGCAACTTTGACAGATAGTATCGATATGCATTTTCTGACAACTCAATTGACTGCTGTGACTTATTTTGCTTCCACATTGCAATTCCTTGCTGTGTATCTGGAGACCAATGTTCATCTGTTATGGTTCCTTTAGCTGATTTAGCAGCAACACCGCTACTGCTACCGTCACCATTATTATCAAGTAGTTCGTACTTAGTATTCGATGACCTATAATCCAAAACTACTAACAAAACACGCAAGCAAACGGCTACTAATTGCTCTCTCGGATCGGTATAGACAATGTGGTTATAAGGTACGGCTGTCCAACCCATAGGATTGAATTTACAGGCTGTATTCATCATGCTGCACAAAAAGGCCAAGACTACTTTTTTCTCAACTTTTGTCACCATGAAATCCAACCAACGATCCTGCTGTACGAGTACTTGGGGCGGTGTTTGATACATAGATTTCGATAACAGAACAATGAGAAGACGGAGTACTTCTGTCCGATTCACATCGTTTTCTCTCGATGAGCCTATAGGTGTGGAAGACCCTACACCCGTTTCCCAAATGACGTAGTTTACATTAGATTCTGCTGTGCCTATGGACTGTGGCAATGTAAAACCAGCGAAGAATAATGCTTGTAATGTCACTATAATTTGATGTATAAAGTGAGTTTTATATGCTCATAATCATAAGCTATCCTCCTCTTCAAGATAAAATTACATTTTATTAGTATCTCTCCTCTCGAAGATAACACACGGATTTGATTGCGCTGCGGCTTGGAGTTATTTTGGCTTTCTCTATTGTTTGTGTCTACTGTGTCTGTTGCTGGTATATAATCTGACTTTTCGTCGCGCATCCTTGGTGTCCAAAAAAATTGATCTTCCCACTCTGTGCACTCTGGGCTTTCGAAAATAAATGGTATGATACGAGTCAATAAGCGGCAGCAATTTAAAAGCTGATTGTTATTAGATGTTGCGTTGGCCGTGTTAATAGATTGCGTCATCGTTGAGTTAAGTATTTGTGTCATCTGGTCTAAAATCTATATGATAGAGGGGAAGTAAGCAAAAAAAACGAATTACGAACGATCGTCTTAACAAGCATCAAGAACTCTACATTCTTAACGTCGCTAAAACATGAGTGCTCAGATGACGACGCCGTACCTTATCAATTAGAGTTTCAAGATTCTCCCTCGCTCCATCGCGAGCCTTTCTTATGTCAGATGCACTAATGAGGGTGAAAATGTCGTCGACGGATTCAGGTAAAGTCCAGAACTGCCTCGTTATAAACATCCGATATAATTAATATGCTGTCTCATCTGTTTAACAAGTGCTTATTATCTTCTTTTGCTTCAAAACTCGCACTTGCACTATTTTTCTGCTTACCAAAGTCCAATAATCATCGGCATCAACAGGTACATTCTATAATGGAAACTTAGTCGCAAAATAACAAGGCATAGCTTCTATTACCATCATAAAATTAGCTAAAACATACCCTCTCTTCGTATAAACGAAATACGCCTTTTTTAAAAGCAAGTTTACTATCTGTCGCACCCATACTTTGGTATATTTTACAGTTTGATAAATTTAGCAGAAAATGCGGGGAAAGCAGACAAAACAGGAAGAAGGAAATAAAAGGGGGTCAATTGGGGATCTAACTACAGCCAACAATGACAGTAACAGGAAACGTTCCAGAACGAATAAAAACGCCAAAATACTACATTAAAAAGTACAAGCAAAAAAATGTACCAACCCTTTTAAATGAATAATTAGGGCCTTTTAATCGGTAGTTCAATGTTTTCTTTCTCGTATAGAAGGCTTCTCGGAACTCTGCCGTCATAATGACATGGATACATGTAAAAGAATGTCAACAGGCTATTGACAAATTTGCATCGTCAAAGAAATACTTTATATCCATTTGATTTGTCGTTTTAATCGCATATACTGTATTTTGGCATCTTCATAAGTATGAAGCACCACAATTTGGTGTACTAAAAATTTCGTTAGAGCTCCAAAGTCCGTCTTGGCAGTCATAGGCTCTTTGTACTTATTGAGACAAGGGCATTTATTGTAGATGCTGTGCGTATATAATCCCGTACACATGTATCTCTATCTGTGTACCAAGAAGAAGGACTAGATAAATAAATTGACATTAACGCAGACTTTCCTTTGGGGAAGAACCCGTTTGTGTTTTTAATGTTTAGTTACATTGGGGGAGACTTTTATTAAATCATTATGAAAATGTAAAAGAAAAGAAAATGCTGGGAGAATAATGCTGTAAGTGAATGGCTTCTATGGGCTATTCTTTACTACTCCGAAATACATTTAGCAATACGTAATGTTTGCTTGTCTGTCTGTCGTCAGATACGTCGAAGTGGTTTTATGAAGTCTTGTTTGTGATACAAAACGTAGACTGTCAATGTATACTCAAGAGTTACACAATTTATGCAGGGCATATTGTCAATGTTCGTAATTGTTGCAGTGTTATATTTTGCGAATTCGATTATGCGGAGAGGTGTATCTACATGATCCTGTACATGTATTAAAATGATTCAAGAGTGCTCCAATGATAATACACGATCCATTTTAGGCGACGTGTTTGAGAACTAATACAGCATTATTATATTGACGCGATAATGTTGCTAATGAAATCAAAGAAAAGACGGTCCACGATATCAAGGAATAAAACTGTTGAGAAAGTATTTTGATCCTTTCATTCTTTTTTTCCTGACTATTTTTTGTTAGTTTAAGACTATTGTTATGAATGCATCCAAATCATTAAAAAAGAAAGCAATTGGTAGAAAAAGAAAGAGTACAACGAGCGCTTATCCCACTGACTATGCCTCTATTGCAGCTGTAACGGTGTATGGCAGGCAATCCTCTGCCTACGAAAAACCTGAGCGGTATGCACCTTATGATAGTACTTCGCCTTTCGAAAGTTTGTATGCGTCGTCTTCGTCTACTATATCTACTGATTCCACCAGTAGTCTCCAAACAAATGTTACTGTGGTACGTCCCGCGACTGATACATGGCTTCCCCCTATCTCAAGTTTGTTATGTCAGCAAGAACAACAACGCCAGTCACCAAGCAATTATGGGAGCGATTATAACGCTCAAGATTACTATTACTGTTATCCTCCAGCACCTATAAATCACTATTCCGCACCTTATGAAAGGGGTGCTTCTACTACTAGCTATGTACTAAATGACACTTATCCATATAATTGGTCTAACAACATAATTAAAACAGAGCCCTCTATTTCATACCACATTACTTCCTCGCAAAAGAAAGCTACCAACCATACAAGCTCTTCTAGCACAAGTACAACTGTTTCTGCTAATCCTTATTGGGCTCAAGAGAAGGCTAGACCTACCAAACTTAATAGGAATCGTTACAACTGTTCCTATGATGGCAATCAGCAGCAAAGAATAGACGCAGCATTGCCTATTATTCCTTTCTTTTTCCATCATCAGCAATTTGGAATCGAAGCTTGTATGCTTCAATTAGACCAGCAGAAAAAACTGCAGCAGCAGTAGAGTTCGAATTTGCCACGAAACGTTTGCTTGAAACCTTCGACTACTGTCAAAGTGTCAAATACAATTTTGTCAAATAACCTCCTCAATATTACTATCCTATTTTCCTAAACCCACTTAACTTTTCCATCAATAAACTCTTTAGACGTAGAATGCAAAAGTTAATTGTTGGGACTTCAGCTGCATGGCATGTGTTTTTTCTTTAAGATAATTCAGCGCAAATTTAAAACTGCAGAAAGACAGTCAGTTTGATCCAAAAAAAGTGACAAAAATCGGGCGAATAAGCTGGCTGTACACTTCATAAGGCATACAAACGCCAAACTACGGAAAGGACTACGGAAAGGACTAACATAATTCCATCACTCATAACAGAACGTAGACAGCCTTCAATAGAATATATGAACCAAGATGACTTCCATTTTACCAACAACAAGCACAGCTAATAATCGATTCAATTCTTCCAATCCATCATTTCGATATTATGCTTCTCCCCAGGAACCAATTCGACATGGCAAAAAATCTACAAGAATTTTGCGTCGTCTATTTCGATTCCCACATATGGACTTTGAGGTACAATATTTTACTATGAATGCTCTCAGTAGGACTGATTTACTTACAGTCAATTGCTGCATTAGTTTGCATTATGGCAAATGTGTTATTTGTTGATATCACCAAAACGAGTGTAAAGTATTGGTTTGTCACACAAAATGCCAGCTTGAACAGAGCTAATCAGTTTAACATATATCCACTCTCAATATGTACTTCAGATATCGAAATATCTATCTCCACAAACGTAACGAACAATTGAAATTATACAGGAAAATGATAAATTGATCTAAAAATCATTTTCAAAACAGAAACAAAAAACCGATGGTCCAGAGACGATCCAGCTTTTATAATATTAACGATGATTTTTCTATCACGTAACATCTATTGATTAATGTCTCAAGATTCTGAACAATGCCTTTTAACTAATCGAAATTAGGTGTATAGTGGCAGGTTTGCTGTGGGGATATACGTACGGCCTTAATACATACGGCACTGTAAGACTCATTTTATCGATGGTATTCATTGATTTCCTATTGGTTGGATGCATTATATCCACATTAACCTGGTAAGATAGCTATACACACTATTCTATATTCGTTTCAAGCAGCTCTAAAACCACTTTGATAGGTACATCACAAGTAACTTCCTCGCAGAAACAATTAATGCGTATGCAATAGCACAAAAAGTTGAATGGACATATGCCTTTGATATACACTGCAACTCATTTGTGCCGGTTTACATTATACTGTACATCGTTCAAGTGTTTTTCTTGCCATTGATACTAAAGGATAATTGGGTATCTATGTGCATTGGCAACTTTATGTATTGCGCGTCTTTGATCTGGTATTTGATAAGCACATTTTTAGGCTTCCATGGTATGTTGATAGAGGAAACGATTTTTTAACATTAAGGGGAAATTTGTGCTAATTTAATCTTCTGGTACGGTCAATAGCTCTTCCGTTTTTGGTACATACTGAACTCTTTCTTTATCCAGTCGCTCTTTGTATAGCGTTGTTTGTTGCATCTTTGTTCGGTTTCAATATTCCTCAGTGCTTTCTTGGATTTTACTTCCCATCTTAGTTCACGTAAAGTTATATTTAATCTCCTAAACTTACATAATCCAGTTATTGCAGTGCGGGTAAGTCTTACCCTTTAACAATACAGTTAGACAGCATAAGATGAAATGCACTAAGCCGCATTAAACAGACATTTTAAAGTATGTGGTATTCTTTATCTATTGGATTATTCTATAATCGTTGGGTAAAAGTAGAAAAATGAATGTTGCCCTTGTGTGGTATGAATTATTAGTACAATGACGAAAATTAGGTAGGTAATGTTGATACAGAAGTCAGGGTAAAATTAATGATCGGCTGTGTAGATGATATTAATAGTAGTAATAGTAGTAGTAGGAGTGATGGTTGTTGTTGTTGTGAGGTCAAACGTAGTAGATGTATGCAATGTTCGGTTCTATGAATAATAATGTAAGATAATCACGAAACGGACGATAATAACTTGTCGGCTTCAGTTTATGTCCGTCTTAATCTTGAACATCTACAATACTCATTCTTCTTCCCTTTTGCTGTTGGGCCATCAATAATTCCCTATCTTTTTCTCTCAAAGCATCGTTTTCCTCCTCTTCACCATAATAACTATAATCTGCTTGTTCTTTACCGCCTTCAAGATCTCCTGCGCCCATAATGACCCAGTGGACTTTACCTTGTCTTAAAGCTGTACTGTAGTCATTGATGAAATGATCATTCAAAAAAAAAGGAAAGAGAATACGGAACCAAATCCGAATCTGATTTTCTTTCCGTAACCGCCGGATGACATGACGATTGAGCAGACCAGAGAGATGTAAGAAGGAAATAGGTCGAACGGGGACAGGTTCGTTTGTGTAAGGATTAGGCGGATAAATTGCAATGTTAAATGCAGTATCAATAAAAACAAGTGAGCCTGGAGGTGTACTGTAATGATATTTGGATAGGACTGGAACTGTTAGGCGAGGAATGATGTCGTTATTGTAAACGTGATGGAAGATTTTGCTGGCCATACGGGGACTGAATACCTTGGAGAATTGAGCATCCCCTATCTTGGGTTGACCAAAAGTATACAAACCGGCAAAATGATCTAGCAAAGAGCTTTTTGATTGAAGCATTTTAGCCAAAAAAACTTAAAGTAAGAGGATAGCACGTTAGTCAACAGCTCTGTTGAAAGTTATATCTACTTTAATAAAGCAAATTCCGTCAACTTACTTGTTCCCAAAGCACCGCCAAGAGAATGGCCAGCAATAAATAACCGCTTTTTCTTGGGTTGATTTTTTCCGTCAGGACCCCTTTTCGATTGAAAGCCTGGTGCATTTAACATATCGTCGTCGCTCTCGTCTGTGCTACTATTTCCGCCATTGTCATCTGCACCGTCCTGCTTTTCCAACTTTTTCATTTTAGAATCTTGCATTGACGGCTTATTATCCTTCCGAATCAACTGTAAAATATGCTCCTCCGCTAGTGCGTACATACTAGTCGTTCGAATATCAATACGTGGACCTACCCAACTACTATCGATAGGTTCTTTGACATGATGAAATAAACTTTTTGTCACAAACTCAAACAGTTTAATGCTTCCTTGGAGAGCTGAAACAATAGTCTGATATAGTGATGTATTGGTGAGCTCAATGCGAAGCACAGGCCCTAATGAAGAGGCTGTTTCGGCTTCTGTATTGATGATATTTATACCTTCTTTAGTAGTTTTATCAATATGGTGCTTTGTTGTAGGTTCTCCCATTGCTCGCCAATATCCTTGGTGAACTCGGCCCATAGGACCCCACCATGCAGATTTGATAGCCGTTTTTGTCATAGAGATATTAGTCAGATAATTTTGAATGTTCAGTGGGTTGGTGCCTCGAAAGACAAGAAGGATGTCATCATCTTTTTCTGCTATAAAAGCACAAATATTCTATTTTCGGGAAAGAAGTGAAGGAGTTTCGTTATTGCCATCTCTCATTTTAAGGTACGTATAGGTATTACTGTCGGTAATTATAAACCTACTTTGTAAGCAATGGGTCGGAATGTATTTTCCACATCGAATCCTGCTTTCGCCAATTCATATTTAATGATTTCAACGTCTTCATAAACAAGTTTACTGGCTACGGAAAGGGTATAGGCCAGGGAAACAGAGTACTTGGGTCTTTTCAATAACTCAGTTAATGCACGTGATTCAGGGTCACCACCAAAGATATTATGTTGCTGTTGTTTCCTCTTATTGAATAATTCTTTATTTTCTAAATGCTTCGTTTTCGGAATGCTGTAATCAAACATTTCTATTCGAGGATCCATGGCGCTTGTGATAGCTTTCATAGTAAAAAATTAGCATTAAAGAAGATCTGCAGATGATGTGAAAATAGGGGTCGTTCATAAGATCGAATATAATATACTTACAATAGTTTCGCTTGGAAGGATGCCTGCCAATAATGATTCGGAAGAATGTACGAACAAGCTGATCACTCATTAACAGAATAATGAATCCCATGAAGAAGAATGATCGTATGATAAAAGAAAAGAGAGGGCCGATGATAGCTGTTTTGGATAAATAGTGAGTACAAGGTGCTAGCAATTTGCTGATTTTCGCTAATATTGTTGGAATGCCTAGGAACAGGATCCTAAACCCATAAAATATCAAGGTTGACAATTCCATGATTAAGTCTGCCAGTGTCGTTGATTGATTCTTTGCTTATGTCGTTTGATGCAATAATAATAATCTATAGCGTTTGTTAATGCATGAAAAGTAAAATAAGGAGACGCCAAGATTTCGTAGTGAAGGTTTGTTAAATCAATGGCAGTGAGGTGCTTTTCTGTATGGCGAATCGAAGCGATTCTACAATATAATAGATATAGAAGATAATAGAATGACGTGTATGACTCAGGGTATGTAGAATAAAGAATCTTGAGGCAAAGTAAAGAAGAATAATCGAAAATGAAGTGCGGCTCATGAATTGTTAAATGCAGTGTTTTTACTTCCGTACGAGACACTTTTGAATTTTTAGTGGATAATCTGAGTTTTATTTGGAGACGTTTCTAGTTAAACCAGGATTGATTGTCGTACCTAAACGAATCCCAGTTGACTTCACTTTGGATTCCAATGTGATACATGCTCTCTGAGCCACGCTTTATTTTTCTTTTTTGATAACAATAAAATGTTTTCCCTTTCTTCCCTATATTTTTCTAAGCCGCGCATCGTGGACAAACTATGACTGATCCGATTATCAATAATGAACCAAGAACATTTACCGAAGCTGAAGTCATCGAATTACTTCGACGAGTTAAAACGGCCGACAACCGAAACCCAACAAGCAAGAGAGGAGCGAGAATTACCATTGGGAACCACTTCCTCTTTGGACAAAAATACGAAACAACAACATCAAGATAATTTCAAACGCTACAAGCGTGACCTTACCAAATACCACCACGACGAGTGGACTATCGCAGAAAGAGATTAATAAATCCTTCATCCCAAAGCTCAAACATTACACTGTGGACACGACTCAAGTCGTTAACGCTCACTACAAAGGAGCAGAAATCAGTAGATTACACGGAAGAGCAGCAACTGAAATTTTCGAACAACTCTCAGTTCCTAAAGCGAGAATTCCCAACAATAGAAGCACTCCAACTCTTGGACGAGGCCATCGAAAGTGCCAGAAGACTCGCGACTCATGCCTGGTTTCAAGGTAAACAGCATGATGAAGACGCTAAAGGCTACGCCATTAGAGCACTTAAATTACCCCCCAGTCTCAAACACTTGGAAACAAAAGACTCGGTTAGCAAACGAGAAGCTTTTGATGACGAATTTCTATCAACAACGAATACTTCGAGCAGCTACCACCAACCCTTTCAATGGACGAGGTCGAGGAGGGTATTCAAATTCCTCAAGTTGGAACAACAATCGAGGAGGAGGACGTGGTTGTTTTGGCCGAGGAGGATTAAAAAAACTACTTTGGGAATTATATTATTTGAGGACGCATATGCTAGTCACTAATTTCAGGTTCAGATGCTTCTTGTGTTTACTATGTATACTTCCAATCCTCTATCTTGTTCTATGTTGTACATAACCTATATTAGATGCAATATAGATAGACCGTGGTAGAATGCATTCTTTACATGGTTGTACGTACTCGAGTATTGTAGTTATTATCTCACCAAACACGTCAGATTATTTCTCGTCGAAAAGCATAGCCGATATGAAGATTCGCGATGATTATAAGAGCTGGACATTGAGTGCAGACTATATACGATTCTGGTCTACACGATCACAAACGAATACACTACTTAAAACAGAATTGGATTGCAGCGAGGTTATCGACATTGTGACTGAACAACGACTCCAATCTCTACAAACCACTGCTCCAAGCAACGGGGCGTCTAGAGGCGATTCCTCTGCTCTTAATGTTTCTAACAATTCTTCTGTTCCTGAGGTCCCTGATTATTCCTCTGCTTTTGATATCTCTGATGATTCTTCTGCTCTCAATGAAACAACAAGTCTCATTAATACCATGTTGATTGAAGTGAAGGACTATTTAGTCAGTATCATGAATAACTTTGTAAACAAAGAAGATACAAACGATAATCCATGGATGTTCGAGGATATTAATATTAGCCATTTATTCCGGAAATACCAAGCTGCTCTAGCGAAATCCTCGTGAAACACAAGACCCTACCAGTGGAATCCTACGTGTATGAACTCGCGTCTTTGACCCACATTCTTTTTCTTTGCAAAGACCAACATAGCGAGATTGCAGAAAAAGTTTTTTCTTTGGAAACACTGCAGCAACTAACGGCTTTCTTTGAACAAAAGATAATGAACCATAACCTTGACTTTCCCTCGAACCATTTTATGACAATCACCAATACTCTTACGGATTTCAGCTTAGCAGAAAAAACAAGAGAACAAGCAATTATTGAGTTTACAGTTCTGGCTTCTCAGATGAATTATGGCCAAAAACGGCTTCTATATGGTATTACCAACCTGTAAGTTTGCAAAATTACGATTTTACTGACTTTTTTTGTGGGGCTTCGATTTAAGGATTCAGAAACTCCCAAGAAGACCTTTGAATGACTACACACAAATTAGTGAAAGCGAGTTGTGGAGTACGTACTTCGATCCCCTATTGTCTTGCCTCATAAGCGATCCTGACCGGCTCATTCATCTTCGCTGGACTAATGCTATCCCTATTTTTTTTTTTTCTTTTTTTTTTGAATTTAATTCACGTACTTTATTAAAAGTGACTAACAACGGACAATAAATTATATTTTGATAAGTGGCAATAAAAGAAGTGAAGGAAAGGCATACATAAAAACTACGACAAAGAAACCATAAATATACTACGAGCTCGTATTGAGTGTTCTGAATCGAACCTCGTCTTGGTAGACGGTACGAACTCCTGCTAGGGACCAAGAGAAGCGACCAAAATGGCAGCGCCAATGATATTTCCAGATACTTAAAAGTATCAAACTAACCTGAACGATTGTGTGGTCAGGCAGAGGAGAATTATCTAACGGGGAACAAAGTGTTAACAATATATGCCAAATGCCAGTAGGTGTGGCAGGAAAAGAGATAATTCTATTTTCCTCTAGTGCCGTGATCCAAAATTGCCATTTAGGTAGACAACCAACGAAAAAATGAAAACCATCCTCAGGGGAGCCTCTGCAATGGCGGCAAAGAGGGGAGTCAGCTATGACAGGATTGATGGAAAACAGCCAAGCTCTGTACCTGCTATCCCTATGGAAAAAGGAAAAAATCGACCTGATGCAGTAATTAGTGAAAAACGACAGATGTCATTTGGAAATAGTGTTGGTTATGGTGAGGCCAAAACCCTACAAGGTTCTTGTAGCAAGTCATTATGTCTGGACACGCTCCGTTTGGCAATATTCACTAAAAATGCCATTGATATAAATAAACTTGATGGTGCTCTTACCTTTCAAATACATGGTTTCAATATCATTTTTTACCTTCAACAATTAACTGACAAGGGCATATATACCTTTGTTGAAATTGCTCACTTTCGCTTTTCTCAATCCCTGGATGATTTACCTTCTCTCGTCACTATGATCAATATCAAAAAGCTCCTTGGGGTCAGTGACGTTTTCTGGAGCCTCTGTAGAAAATCCAAGCAACCCGATATAATTGAAGAAAGATACAGAAGAATTCTAATGAGTTTGGATGCCATGATTGATACAGCTCAAGACAGCACACGCCGATGTGTTTTGAGATTTGGTCACTAATAAACAATCATAAATGAGTATATATTATTGTATATTTTCTTTTTAAAAAAAAATACTGTCTATCTTAAATTAATTAATGTCATCTTTTCTGTCTCATGGCAAACACATATATAATGACATTCACTAAAGGAAGACATACAACTTACCAACCATAAGATGTATTATATATAAATCCATACATTTGAATTTATAATAAGAACATTTGATAACCGTTACAAAGTATATTTATTACTTGTCTACTGTCATTTTATAATATTGTTAATCCTGTACTTATTGAACGAGAATACATACCTGTATATCTCTCATTCTATTCGCCTGACCTTATTGGACAGTCTCGGAAAGCTTTGAAAAATAGAGTCAGAAGAAGCGAGTTGACTGATGTGGAAACTCCTAGCTCAAGGGGCGTTGAAGGAAGTGAAGATGTTCCAGCTGAACATTTGCAGTTTTATTTAGCATTTCATAAAGCATTTTCCTGAACACTTTAATGAAGAACCTTTGCGACTTATTTGACTAGAAATTGGTCAAAAATAATTTATAATTTTTTTTTCCGGAAGTGGGCATTTATTTTCCAATTATTTTTGAAGAAAACGCCAATTTCTATAAGCTTGACTGTACAAGACTTTTTTGGGGTGATGAGGTTTCACACTACAAAAAAAAGCTTGTGTGCTGCTGTTTCCATTCTCCTAAAAACCAAGGACACCACAGCGTCCCAAAAAAAAAGTTGCAGTGGGAATCCTGAATTTTCTGTTAATTTGTCCTTACCAACGTGCATAATTAAATATTTCGCATAGTAGATCGCCATTTCTCATAATCTGAAATGAGCGACAGCGAATATGAAGAAGAGGTACTCCATTCAATCTAAATCATATCTTCTTTTGACATTGTGATCCGTTTCCTCAAAACGATCTCAAACAAACCCCATTCTAAAAACGAAGCTAATATTTTTTAGACTACTTATGTGGTATTTGACATTGGCGGTACAGTTACAAAAGAGTTCGTCGAAAAAGTATCTCATAAAGATGGTGGATGTAGAATTATTGTAATGCGGCGTAAAGAGACGATCACTTTGCCAATTTAATTGAAACTAACTTAACCGCAATTTTTGCATTTTGCTGTATTAGGGCTTAGAAGAAGGTCAACCTTATTTGCAACTAGGCGATGCTGTTTTCGAAGGCGAAATTGACGAAACAGTAGGCACCCACTTATTCTTCGAGATCGAGGAAAGAAAAGCTGATACTTCAGGTTTAGTACCACTTTTGTCGTCTATGCGATCAACAGCCGAGGAAGGGCCAAAGCAACAAAGATACACTGTCAAATACGCTTGTCAAACCGAAAATATAGTTCAGCTGACTCCAGTAACCATAAAACCTAAAGACGATGACAGCCTTGATGAATTATTGGCTGCAAAACAGAGCGCGAGTAACGCAACTATATTCTTTGACTCGCTTGCTGCTCCGTCTACAACAGAGAGCAACTCCCCTGATATCGAGGCCATGGAAGAAGATTGAACACACATACTTCAGATATAATCCACCCGTCCCCAAACACTTATATGACATATTTCAGAAAGTAGTTACTATAGTTTTATTATACCACATGAACGCACGATAAATACAACCAACTGCTTTTAATAGCTGCACTAAGAGTCTTTGGTTATATTAAGCTTTTTATTTTTCATTTCCTTTTAATTTTCTTGATAAAATGGTTATAAAAATAATGAAACACACAAAATTGCACATAATGCCATGGGTTGGTACGAAGACCAATCCTAACCATTCTGTGCACCCATTTATATGTGCTCAATTTTAAAGCTTTTCTTCAATTGTTTGACGATTTCGTTGTATCTTCGATAGCTACCGGAGTAGCCATCTCACACGAATGCTTTTTATACAAATTGTTATAATTGCGTTGTAAAGAAAAAAAGAAGAAAAAAAAAGTTAAAAAGTCGAGATGATAAGACCCTTTTTATAGCTATGTTTAGGATGGTCACAGCGAAAACACAAAAAATTTTTGGAACTTCATTTTTCAGCCTATCAAAAAGGTAGAGGAGGACGCGGTCTACAGTGTTTTTATTCGTGGTGGAAACGGGTCAAAAATATCACTACAGACGAAGTAAGATTGATGTTTTAGAAATCCGTAGCAAATTTACGAGCCGCCACTACAATTTCCCAGATAGGCCTACCTGTATAAATCGAGCCAGTTTCGTTCTGGCGATGAGAGGATGCTGTTAAGCGGTTGATGCGGGTGACTTCCTTGGTTTTCTACAAAACTCGGTAGGTTTTCCCTTTGACTTCCATATCGACACGCTAATTGCCAACATGTTTTTTGCAGCGTTGACATCCCGGTTCCAAAGTATCGAACAGGTTTTGCAAGCAAGCATACTTTGGCCTGGAACAGTCTTCAATGCCTCAACAGTGTTGGAACGGCAATTGTTGCATATTCGAGAAGTTAGGTATCCATCAATTGTTATCACTAGTAAATCACCAGTAGCCTCTTTTCGCTTCAAGGCACGCCAAGAACACCAACGACACCAGTTCTAAGGCCCTTTAAATGAACGGCGGATTTGTTAACATGCCCTCACCAAATACAACCAGAGGAACTTTTTTGCTATCACTCAACCTGAATTTCTCAAGGGTCCATCGTCTTCTAGAAGAAAGATACTAGAGTGAGTATACACAAATTCAGTTGACAGTTGATCGCTACAAGACTTACTGAACGTGGTTATCTTCCTCTTTCTCTTCTTCTTCCTGCTTCTCTTTCTCTTTCGGTTTCTTTTTTTCTTTCTTGTTTTACTAAGTTTAGGTTTGCCCTTCTTTGGCCATTTCATCTGTTCTTCCCTTCTCTTTTTCCGTAATTCTTTGTCGTATTTGACACCTCCATCAACAAGCATGTTCGACATTGTATCTGCAGCACGCTTGCTGCCCTTGATACAGACGGAATCTTGTTTCACCCATATCAGACCCGTAAAATGAGAACAGAGTGCCTAAAAGTTGCAGTATATAAGTAGTATATATTTTATAATGTTCAGGCGAGCCTGTTTTGCAACTCGGTATATTGCTTTCTATATCTTTTATCGTACAATTGGCTTTTTTCCTTTCTAATTCTGTATTGATACGAGTACTACCCGTCATGTGGTAATATTCTTTTGTTGAGCAGCGTCGTATCTCATGTCTTTCTGTTTCTAACCCGATCGCTGCTGTAAATACGGCCTTTCGACCAGGATCAACAAATGCGGATCTGTAGTTTGCTGTGATCTCTTCATATGAGAAGTCTTCCAACGTCAAGTTATGATGATCAATGATGGCGTCTTCTTTTGGTTTCTTATTAAGACTAATAAAAGTCTACAATACAGCCATCAGATCGAAGGTTCCGGAAGAGCACACTTGTGTTTGTCCTAAGCTCAACAATACTACGATAAAAGTGAAAGAATAAACTTGAGAACAGAATCTTCTTAGCAGAGTGTTATCTACTTTACCTTCTGAAGCCTAACTTTTTGAAGTCGAAGACCTTACGGAATTGTTCGAGTTGAGCTGTATAACCCTTGGCAACTTTTCCATTCGAGGGAACGAGAAGTAGAATGACCCTTTAGACCACAACTGATGCACTTGATATCTCCAGTTGTTTGCTTCTTTTCTTCCTTGGTTTTAGCTGATTGCTTACGTTTCTTGCCGCTACTTCCAACTAAATTTGCGTTAAGCAAACATAAACTTGTCTTGTAGTGAGAACATGATACTTACCATCACTTGAGAAAACTGCTTTGTAAGACTTCATTTATGGCATGACTTGTTGAAATGTCCGCGTGTTTTGCAATCCTTGCGCAATCATGTGTTACTTACCGAAGGACTCGTCATTGGCTTTATTCTTATGGGCTTCTGCCACCGATTTGATTTTTTGCAAGATTTTGGCTTTGTACATGGTTAGTAATAGCTTACAAAAGGAGAAAAGAAAGTATAGAAGAAGATGATGATGATGATGAAAGTCAAAGGAAAGACAACTTTCTGTATAAATGCTTTAAGTTTGTCAACATCTATTTTTTATTACAATTGACAATAACAACCGTTAGCCACGTATGTGACGGAAGAACGCGAAGATCGATTTATCTGATCCATAAATAACGCTTCGTAAACCACAACCCTGTGTCTATTACTAATAAGATCTGTGTCGCGCTGAAAGTTTCAATACTTCTCGTAGTGCTTTAGACGTAGTTCCACTATCAATTAAAAAGTATCTAATAACCTTCAAAGCAATGTCTCTTATTAAAGTGTAAAGATCTTAACAGGTATTTCAATTCGTATCCTGTTTTACCGAGAAACGTCTCCTAATAAAAGTCAAATTGTCTACTAAAAAATTCGAAATTGTCTCGTACGAAAATAAAACAAAATGCTAGCGAAGAGCGTAGTCGCTGTATCCGATGGCGTCTTGGATGGCTACCTGGTGGTCATTCCAACTTCTGCTTCCATCATCCCACCACCATCATGACAAAACAATATGCCATACAGTACTTACAGATGCATCAACGCCTGATGATGCCAATATCAATTTTAAATCCATTGTCTAATCTTTTGATTCAACTTCCCACTCGTCCCCCTCGATCAGCCGCCACTCGCCAATCATGGGCCGTCCGTTGGCCGGGCATTTGTCACATTCTCTATGAACTTAATCATTTGTTTCATGGATTTGATCCACCTTCACCAGACCCCTCACTAGGTTTCGCCCTACTACAACGGTTGACCCCCAGCCCTCACACAACAACTGATCAAATTCTTCTTTTACCCTTGTTCCCAAAGGGGTTTTTAACAATATATAGTTTATACTATAGAAACTTTAGGATCTGTCCCAGGCAATTTTTGGTGCTCATTGGGTTTTAAAATATTGTAATAAAATATTTCTGTTTAAACGTATTACCAAATGTATCAATCAATATCAGCTCCTTCGTCCGTGCTCCTTATTTATACGACTAAAACTGCCTTTGGTGAAAGTAGCTCATTATATTGCTGCCTACTGAATATACGTCGCAACAGAAAGGTTTCCAAGATGCAATCCATATATGCGATATGTCACATTAAGCTTCGTCAATGCAAGGTATATGCTATATGGCTATTTAGCATAATTAACTCTGTCTGAGGTGTTGAGATTCCTTGGCCAAGGAATGTAGTCAACATGGTTAAACCATGAAAGGAAAAATAAAGTTACAAAAACAGATGAAAAGGCTCACTTTCCGAGTCGCTACTATCCGTACCATACTTGGAGAAGAACCGATGGTGCAATACTCAATACAGTCCCATATTGTTATACTTAAGCCACTCTGTAAGACATCCTTGTAGACTACTGCACTGGTATTGGGGACCACTTCTCAAACTGTCATTGATTGCTGTAATGGAAAATAAGTGCTTGATCTTCGTTACCAATAAACAATTCCTTTCACTTCAATTATAAGGACAACACAGCTCATTAGACATCAATCATTCAAATACACGAATTTCGTAGATATTTCCACTAATAAGTAAAAAAAAAAGTATATCTCTAACTTCAAAATAACATTTGATTTATTTCAAAATAATAAGTTGGAAGTTGATGTATAGACTGTATCAAAAATTTACTTTCTTTGCTTTTGAGCAAGGAAATCAGAGAATTCTTGATAGGGGGCCTTAAGGTATTCAGTTTCTTCCCAAAGATCAGGAGTCAAGAAACCGTAAGTGTTACCAATGGCAGCGAAGGTAGCCTTGATGAAGTTACCAAGGGTACGGGTAGAACCGCGAGAGGTGGTATAACAATCGGTAATACCGGCCAATTGAAGGACACGCTTGGCAGTGGGAGAGGCGACAATACCGGTACCACGAGGAGCAGGGACCAAACGAGCCATAACGGAACCACAACGACCGCTGACCTTACAAGGGACAGTGTGAGGTTCACCAAGGTTGTTACCCCAATAACCACGACGGACAGGGATGATGGAGAGCTTGGCCAAGATGATACCACCACGAATGGCAGTAGCGACTTCCTTGGCACACTTGACACCGAGACCAACGTGACCATTTTCGTCACCAATGACGACGAAAGCCTTGAAACGGGTACGTTGACCAGCAGTGGTTTGCTTTTGAACAGGCATGATCTTCATGACTTGATCAGTGAGCTTGGGAAGGAAGAAGTCAACAATTTGGTATTCCTTGATAGGCAAAGAGAAGAGGTAAATTTCTTCAATGGACTTAATCTTGTTAGCCTTGACGAGACGACCGAGCTTGGTGACAGGAACCCATTCGTTCTTTTCTTCTCCACGACGACCACGTCCACGTCCACCACGTCCACGTCCACGTCCAAAACCTCCACGTCCTATTTCGATGAACATCCGATGACAAAAATGAAAAGATGGTTGAATTAGCAATCCATAAAAGTCTACATGTGCATTGATTCATTGAACAAATCGTAAATTGAAACATTCGACATACCACGATTACCGGCCGCAGCAGAATCAGCCATACTAATAATAATCAATCGTCAATTTAAGAAATCCATCAATATATATTCCATTCATCCTTAGTCAAATCATTGTCCATCCATGCTGTAAGGTATTACTTACTTTAATTATGTAATTAAGGAAGAAAGAAATATGGAATGCTTGCCTTTTGTGAGGCTATTACGGTCTTCCCACGTTCGCATCTAATTCCACACACAATCTGCGCGTAAGACGAACGAAAGCAGATTTTACACCCTTGACGGTCCGGTGATACATCATTCTCCGGATCGAGGTACTACCTATTTCGGTTTCAGTCGTATACTTTTATTTTTGCACCTGTGATCAATGGGCGATGAGCTTTGGTTTTTTTTTTTTTTTTTTTTTTTTTTTTTGTTTTTTTTCGAGTAGCTTGGGATAAAGACACGTTTTGTATTATGTCTTTGATCTGAATCGCAGAGCAATCAACTCTATTGAGCTATGTAGTGATTGCACCATTACAAATATTTCACTAGAACAAATGTTCAATGATAGAACTCTACGTGAATTTTTACTTTTCTTTCCAGTACAAAAGATACTTCAACATCATCATCAATAACTTGAAACAAAGGCTTAAAGCAATTATCAACATTGAAAGAATTTTCTGATTGCACGTTACTGTAGTCGTCAGTCTAATTGTAATAGGAGCACAGACTCATGCTCCGCCAGCTCAAAAAAGCAACCTTTAGAGCTGAGGGAAACCATCCTTTTTTGTCCCCTGTAATTTTTCATTTATTTATTATGCAGACGTTCATCGATTGGGCACGGGATCAAGGTATCATATCGAATGCGGCTACCATACAGCAAACCGAATACGCAGAGTATGGCTTATTTGCCACGCAAGATATGACTTCAACGTCTACGGCCATAGAAGCGATTGTATTCATTCCTGGCAAATTACTTATCACGGCCAACAGATTTTTTCAAGAACATCCCTTGTTAAAGAAAGAGATCATCAACGAGAAACAGGCACTACGACTCTTCCTCATCTATGGTCGGTATTTCTCTGCACTGCATCAGCAACAGCAGCAGCAGGAGCAGACGAATAACAATTACTTTTGGAAACCCTACATCGATATTCTTCCAACCGTGGATTATTTCAAGAAGCACCATATTCTTTTTAATGTATCTTTAGTGAAAGGAACCAATTTAGAACAATCCATACATGCCAAGCTATGTTGGCTGGAGAATGAATTGAAACATCTTCAAGAGCAGTGTTTTACAGAAGCGGCGACACATTGGATCCATGAGATAACGCTGGATATGTATTTTTGGGCAGATTGTGTTGTATGGTCCCGTGTTGTAGGCGTCAGTGAAGCATGTCAACCGAATGATAATGAGAGCAACGACGGTCAAAGCAACCTGGCTTTGATACCCTTTTTCGACTTTGCTAACCATTCTTCTTCAAACTGTAACATACGCTGGCAATGGATAGAGAATGACGTCGATAGTACTGATGAAGCTGGTATACAGCTTGTGCCTTATACCGACAAAAATATATCCATCATGAAAGGTGATGAACTCTTATTAAGCTATGGTTCGAAATCCAATCAAGAGTTGTTATTCCTGTACGGATTTTGTGTTGAGAATAACCCTACACCGATCAATTATACGCTGTCGATATTGCCGTTCCTCGATGCTAACGAGCCTATGGGCATGTTCAAAAGTCAATGGTTGAAACAGCTAAAAGTTAAACCGCTATTAACATTTATGCCAAAATTGGATGTTTCAGATGGAAACGATAAAGATACAGCTTTGGAAAATGAGCATAAGATAAGCCTTCATGATATAGGGTTAACTGGCGAAGATTTGTCAATAATATATTTAATAGCTGCTGACGACGAAATAGGCAGCCTGGAATTTTCATATACTGATAATGCTGTTGCGGATGATGACAGCTGCTCTACAACTACCACAACTAAATTGCTGACATTAACCATCAATGCGGTAAAGATAACTTCAATACGTCAATTAGCAGAATGCATCGAACAGCAGCAAAAAATGAATTTGCCCATCATTCAACTTCGCATTGTTCTACTCCTCATTGATGCATTGGAATATCAATTATCTACTTTAACGATAAGTAGCAACGAAGTCAAAAAATTCAAGGAGTCTGTATCAGAGGGCTTGATAAAACAAATGGATATGTACAGGCAAGAAGAACAAACAATTTTAACAAACGTTCTAGGCCTACTGTATTATCTGAGAGATAAATTGTCAAGTGATCCGATAGTGGTTGATTACTTGAAATAGCTATGAGATTTTGCTAGCTTGTCTTACCATCAGATTAAAATAGCATGTTGTTGATGGAACATTATTTTTGAAGCCAAGTTTAGGGATTTTTACTGGTATGAATAGATTCGTTGCCTTTGACTTACGCTACTCTCAAGCCTATGATTTTTTTTTAAAAAGTAAATTGTGAGACTGTCTTCCTGTCCTTTGTGAAAGGATTCGGCTTAAGGGTTGCTTTACATTTCTAACATAGACTGTTGGTCTTGGTGGAGTCCCAATTTTATTCAGCTAATATTATCTGACGATTAAGAAGCTGTTCTTAACTTTTTGCTTTCCAACATAAATGAGCGGTTGAACTGTCCTATCAAGCATGGTTACATTTAATAAAAGCCGTGGATTTGCCAGAAATCTTTTTATCAATCTCAACAAGGTTACACTTCAAAGCATCGATAAAGCCGTTTCGTGGATCTGTATCCTTATGCGTGAGCGTTCTTTTGGTTCGGCTAGTTTAAGCATGCTTCAGACCAATCACGAAAAATCTTGTTAAATGAAAGCTAAGGTCAGTGTTACTTTTCGCTGAGCTTTGAGATATCAATAACCTGTTCCAACAGCGACGATGCATCCTACCCAACTCGTCAATCGGTATCGACTACAATATTATAATAAATTGAGAAAGCATTTATTTTGGCAATGGTTTCAGAGGCTTTTGCATATTGGAGGAAACGTATAAAGTAAATAAACAGTTAAACTGCGCATGTATGACTGAAAGAATTATATACTAAGTCTCAGTAGTCTCTCATGAGTTGTGTAAACAAGGTAATTTGCTCCCAAGGCAGGATTGAAGAGACCTCTAGCCACACTCTAATAAAGGGAAAAGTTATTTTTAGAAATTAAAGCAGCAGCATTGGTAAAATGCAACAAATTTTCGTTTTCGACACGTAAATTAACTGAACTTTTGAGCGGTTTAAAAGTAATATTCTAGCAGTCATGGTCATGAAAATAATATCTCATTGAGGACGACTATGACTACTTAGCAAATGGTAGACATGCTGCAGATCAAATATAGATCTTGTTTTACTCCTCCCTCACTCAGCAATGGAGCTTCGCATCAAAAGCGATATTTACGTGACGTAATATTCCACAAAGACCAAAATTGTTTCAAATACGTTAAATCAATTACGATTCCCTTTTCCA
Source organism: Mycotypha africana (assembly GCF_025528875.1). Taxonomy (NCBI): domain Eukaryota; kingdom Fungi; phylum Mucoromycota; class Mucoromycetes; order Mucorales; family Mycotyphaceae; genus Mycotypha; species Mycotypha africana. The sequence goes on along the minus strand of NW_026515735.1, from coordinate 130,356 downwards.
AAGCTTCTTCAATTTAAACCTTTTTTCTTTTTTTTTTCTTTCGCTTTTCCTGTTTTCACCTTTATAAAAGAAATAGCACTAAGCAAACTACAACAGAATGTCAGGCAATGATGAAGTAAATAACGTTGATAAAATTCCCTCAGAACAAAAGGGCGCCTTCCATCAATTTCTAAAGTCCTTGGCATCTTTCTCTGGGGACCTTTCATCCTTGACTTGCCCTGCTTTCCTACTCGCACCCGTTTCATTAGTAGAATACTCGTAAGTGTCGTTGGATAACCATTCAACTTTGTGCATTGAGTCAAAGTAGAATATAGAAGCATGGAATTGGAATGCATCAAGTTGTGCATAAGCTATTATCCATCATGAGAGTTTACTAAACATCCCTATTTATTCGATAGACAATATTGGACCCAACAACCGGATTTGTTTGTAAATATCACCAAGTCAGACAGCGATGTTGAGCGTATGGTAGCCTTTGTAAAATGGTTCATTTCTTCTCTCAATGCCTCTTATTCTCGACGTGTTCCTAAAGGCGAATGGGAAAAGAAACCTTATAACCCTGTGTTGGGTGAACAATACATGATGAAATGGGGTGACGTTGCTGGATGCGGCGAAACGGATGTCCTTGTAGAGCAAGTTTCCCATCATCCTCCTATCACTGGTTTCTACATCACGAACAAACAGAACGGTATTTCCTTAAATGGTCATACAGGCCAAAAGACTCGCTTTTCCGGTACTTCGCTTCTCGTTGATCAAGTAGGACAAAGTGTAGTTACTTTGCATAATCGTAACAATGAGCGCTATATGTTCAGCTGTCCTTCAGTCACTGTGAATGGTATTTGGTATGCTGGTAAGTTAGAATTTTTTCGAATGGCCGCTTATCGAACGACTTTCTTTTTAACACATCTCCACCGAAACTTTCTATTCTACAGCTCCTTATGTCGAACTTGCTGGCACTTCTTATATACAATCTACATCAGGCTTATACTGTACTATCGAGTACAGTGCTCGTGGTTGGGTTACTGGAGCCAAGAATCGGTTCAAGTGTTATGTTCGTCGCAATGGAGAAAATCCCAAGAACTACATTTGTAAGATGGAAGGTCAATGGAGCGGTAAATCAACCATCACACAACATGGTGCCAAACATAGTGAACCCTTCTTGGATGTAGCACAGTTGACACCGGCCCCTATGATTGTAAAGGATATTTCAGAGCAAGGTGAAATGGAAAGTCGCAAGATTTGGCAAAAGGTATCAGAAGCCATTAGAGCCAACGACTCCACATTGGCTGGTGTTGAAAAGAGTAAACTTGAAAACCAAAAGAGAGAAGAAAAGGCTGCTCGTGAAGCTGCCGGACAGACATGGGAACCTAATTATTTCAGTTGGAATGCGGAAGAACCTACTGTGGTAGAATTGCAACACAAGCTAACAGAAGAAGTCAAGAACAAGTATTCGCCTGCTACAAGCGGCAATTGGGTGTTTAAAGGTGCTTTGTAAACTGAAAGCGATAGATCCATTAAACATACTAAATTGTATAGACAAATGCCCTTTCTCATCGACTTTGTTAAAATAAATTCAGTCACATTTCTCGAGCGATACTTTATAAGGTTAAGAGAAATGCTTATTTCATCTTATTTTCATGTAAAAGGGCACAATGACCTTTCCCTCATATTTCAACAGAAATCACATCTGTCTACGTCATGGTGGTTGGTTGGTTTTTTCTTTCTTTCCCAACGTCAGCATCCATTTGAGAGAGAGAACCCTTTCGTTCCCTTACCCGTGCACCCTGCGGCATTAAATAAATTTACCCCCGAATGCCCGTAAACCCAGCATAAAACAAATTGCGGCAAAGGGCGGAATGACAGGGAAATGAGACCTTTTCCAACTGTTGCATAAAATATGAAACAAAAATCCATTTTCTTCCCCTTTCCTTATTGACATTTAAGGAAATGAGTGTAACTTGACGTAAATTCTAAGCAACAGGAACAGACTGTGCAACTGTCTGTGGTTATTTAGATATCTCCTTGTCAGAGCGTCCATACCCGTTACAGTTCTGTAAAGGAAACACTGGCAATTTTCGGTAAGAAAACTGTAGACTTGGTCCTGCTTATGACGATAATCATTTTTAATAAAACGGTTTTTTGTCCCAGAGACCTTTACATTGTTGATTTTATTGGGCTGGAATTTATGCCATGCAATTCAGATGTTCTTTCTCCCATTCGGAGGTTCTAACGTATTCTATAGAATTGAAAAAAAAAGGAAACCAGCATTTTAAAGGAAAGGAAAAAGACATCTTGTATTTCCGTATTTTTCTTTCCCTTCCTCTTCCTGCTTTCTTTTTTTTAAAAACATATTGAAAGTAATAATGGACACTATGTCGCATTCTCGTAGATCCTTTTCTCAAGGTCCTGTCACCGGAACTGATGCTCAAATTGAAGCTGTCGAAGAATTGAGAAACCATCTTAACCTATCAACAGAAGAATTGAAGCAATTCCGTGATGATTTACGTCACGAAATGGACGTCGGTTTGTCTTCTGATGACTCTCACATGGATATGCTTCCTTCTTGGGTTTATAAACATCCTACAGGCCAAGAAACTGGCGAGTATCTCGGTTTAGAAATGAGCGGTAAGTGGAGTTATTTTGGTCAAATCGGTTTGTTTGCATGATATTTTCAAACTGACACAACTGCGTCTTATTTAGGCTCCAACATCCGTATCTATCTTGTTAATTTGCATGGTCAAGGTCGTATCAGCACTCGTCAACAAAAATATGTCATTCATGACAGTCTCAAGAAAGGAGACATCAACTCTGTAATTGATTTCATGGTAGAGAGTGTGGACAGTTTCTTATCTTTTGTCGGTAAGTATGAAGTGAAGGAACCCTTGGCTCTCGGTTTTGTCCTGTCTTTCCCTCTCAAGCACACTGCTTTGAACAAGGCTTTCGTCCTTCAATGGACCAAGGATTTCGAAATCACTGGCGCTGATAATAAGAATATTGCTGAACTTTTGCAGATTGCTTTCAAGCGTCGCCATATCAATGTCAACGTAGAGGCTGTTATTAACGGTGCAGTAGGCTGCCTTTTGGCTCACAGCTATCGTAGCTTGGATACTTTAGTGGCCTGTACCATCAGCACAGGTACAAATGCTGCTTATTGGGAAAAATTTGAAAGCATTAAAAAGAGCAATGTCACATTGCCCTCTGTTGAAAACGGCGAAATGATCATCAACACCGAATGGGGATCGTTCGGTGACTTGAATCCCGGTCTTTTGCCCCGTACTTTCTACGATAACCGTGTCAATCGTCAATCGGTTAACCCCGGTGTTCATCTCTTTGAAAAGATGGTATCTGGACTTTACTTGGGTGAGATTGTTAGAATCATCATGGTTGATTTCCTTGACCGTCGTCTCTTATTTGATGGACAATATACCACGGAATTGAATACACCTTACTTCTTTGAAGCTTCCTACATGAGTGCTATTGGCTCTGATGATACTCCCGACTTGGAGGCTACAAAACACGTCTTGGAATCCATCATGAATCTTCCTTCGACCACACTCTCTGATCGTAGAATCGTCAGAACTATCTGTGAACTTGTCTCTCGTCGTGCAGCTCGTCTTGTTGCTGCTGCTATCAGCGCTATCATTGAGAAGAGAAATTCTCTTGAACAAGGCTTAACTATCAGTAAGTTATATAGATTACTACATTTTTTTTTTTATTCAAGACTGCATACTCATCTCTTCCCCCCTTCATTCCTTTTGATCCATAAGGTATGGAAGGTTCCGTCTATGAAAGTTTCCCCAACTTCCCTAGACGTGTCAATGACGCTTTGAAGGCTCTCTATGGCGAAAATGTAAACCACATCAATCTTGGTGTAAGTACATCCATTGAACAAATGACGTGCACTTTGTTGGGGTTCTTTTTTTTCTGGTTTTTGGTTGTTGTTTTTTTTTTTTTTTGTGTGTGTTATGGTTATTAATGAAACATGTATTATTCTATAGGTTACTCGTGATGGTAATGGTATCGGTGCTGCTATAGCCGCTATGATTAATATTACCCAAAAGCAATCAGCCTAAATAATTTATTGTAATATGCATACTATTCTGATCATCACACACATCTGTACAACATAGTTATTTTCTTTCTGTAAGATCAACAAACACATTCAACTTCATTCTCTCTGTATCAATAAATCGTGGGTTCGCGATGAAACGTATTCAAGCGATAGCTTTTTTTTTTTTTATAGTAGTTTAATAAAGAAACACAGTATACACTAAATGAAGACAATAAATAACGATAATCAGGTCATAAAATTACAAAAGCGAGGGAATCTATTTGTGGTAGTTAGTTTCGACGAAGGGCATTTTGGTAACAACAGCCTTTTGAGCCTTATTTCTAACTTCAACGGTCAATTCGGTACCCTTCTTGTGGAAACCGTTCTTGACATAAGCCATAGCGATATTTTTCTTGAGAACAGGAGAAGGGCAACCAGAAGTGACTGCACCAATGACTTCTCCCTCTTGGTTCAAGATCTTGGCGCCATCACGAGCAGGGGCACCACTGACGATGAGACCGATACGACGGCGGCTAACACCACCCTTAATTTGAGGCAAGATATATTCAGCACCCAAAAAGCCACCGGTTTCACGACGGGATTTAGCTTTAGAATGCATAGATGATGGATGGGTTATTATTTTTGCGCCTTGGAACTCTTTCTGCAAATTACGTTTTCATTTTCCTTATACTTACGAATAGTCCATGTCAAACCTGCTTCAATAGGTGTGGTAGTGTCATCAATATCATTGCCATACAAACAGAGACCGGCTTCAAGACGGAGAGAGTCACGGGCACCGAGACCAGCTAATTCAGCATCAGGATGTGCCAACAATTTCTCTGTAATGCTAACAACTTCTTCTGTAGGGATGGAAAGCTAGCAAAGAGTGGGCAACATAAATTGAGTCAAAAAGCGTACCTATTTCACCTCAGATTACTACATACCTCGAAACCATCTTCACCGGTATAACCAGAACGGGCAACATGACAAGGTATACCTGCAATATCCAAATTCTTACCGTGCATGAATCCGAAATCACTCAAGCTTTGGCCTACTAAGCCTTCCAAGGCAGCAGCAGCACTTGGTCCTTGAATGGCTACCAAGGAATGGTCGGTAATGATATTAAGATCAACATCACCACCCTTATTTTGGAATTCAGTGAGGTGCTTTCTAATGTGGGCCAAATCCTTATCGGCGCATGCAGCGTTGGAGACAACATATAAGCTGTTTTCTTGTTGCATGATAATGGTATCATCAATAATACCACCTTGTTCGTTGGTGAATAAGGACAAAGTACCTTGACCGATAGGCAAGTTGTGAAGGTCGGCAACCACTAATGTCTCAAAGAACTTCTTACGATCGTTGCCGGTAAGGCTGAAAAAGCAAACCAAAAAAAAAAAAGTTAAAAAAAAAAAGTTAAAAAAAATGGACACATAGCAAATGATAAGGTCTCTACTCTTATTTCCATGCTAAATCAAAAAATCCCCAACTCCAACTTACCGTGTTTGAAGCATATGGGAGACATCGAAAATAGAAGCCTTTTGACGTGTGTGGTGGTGTGACGCCAACATGCCCATGTTAGAGTATTGGACAGGCATGTAGTATCCTGCAAATGGGACCATTTTACCACCGTTTTGAACATGGAAATCGTACAAAGCAGTCTTCTTCAAAGCCTATAGTATGAGACAATAAAAAATCAGTACCTGCCTTTTGCTGAAGAGCAGAATCTACTGGAATAGGATACTAACCTCGTTACCGGCAGCGGAAGCATAGAGACGTTTCGCGGCAGGTTGTTGAGCGATGGCGGTCAAAGATGAGCGAAGGCGAGGAATGAGCATGACTTTTAGTGGAAAAAGTTGAACAAGGACAGAAAGAAGCAAGGAAAATGGTATAAAGCCCTTTCTCTTAAAAAGAAAAGGTGGGTATATTCGATCAAAGCATCTATTTTTCTGGCTTTTTTTTTTAGCAAATTTTCATAGGTTATTCAAAGCTGACTCGGTGGAAATCCTTTCACAAAAAGCTAGAGCCTTGCTCTTTTTTTCCTCTAATGGTAAACATTAAAGTTTTCCTTTGATATGCGCTGAATTTTTTTGGGGGCAAAGAACAAAGGCAAGTTTTTATTACAGTGAAGGAGAGGAACTAATGTTACAGTAAGGCAATTTTCATACAGCAAGATTACACATTCTTCATCCATCTTTTCAAATCGTTCAACTTTTGCTTTAAGGCTTCTCTTTCAATCTCGCTGTGTGCATATTTTATCTTCATTTCGATGGCTAGCTTTTCAATATCTGCTAACTGGTCTTGAAGCTGTGCATTTTGTTCATTCAGTGTTCGATTCTTTACACATAAAGTGTCCATATCGGCTTGCATTTGGCTTTCAATCTGGCTGGGTATCACTTCAAGCATTTTTTGCAGCTCTTTAACCTGCTGTTTCAATGCTTCATTTTCATCACGGACGCTCACAAGCTCGAGCTTTTTCTGAAGTAATTCTTCTGCAACTAACGCATGTTCTTTCTTCAAATGTTCATTTTCTGCTTTCACGCGTTGGAAACTTTCTGATAAGACACGGTTTTTTTTTCGTAACGACGCCAATTGTAATGCCTCTGTATCGGCTTTGGCTGTTTGTACCTGGTATTCTTTTGCTAATCTATTTAATCGTCGTTCTGCGATTTTAATATTGAATGATTCACTGAGTAAGCCTGTGATATTTTCCTACAAAAAAAAAAGGGGGGGGGTCAGCCTATGTCATTCATAGGCAACTCTTCTATTTACTACAAGGGATCGCTTACGTTGTAAATGGAGAGCATATCATCCTTTAGATAAGTCACTAAGTTATCAAAGTCGAGTGATAATATAATTGACTGGTTTTTTGATAATAATGCCAGACCAATACGGAAAAGGCAATTTACTCCTTCAATGAAAAAAATGTCATATATACGAAATACAACATCAAGCGGGAATTTATACGCAAATAAAGTCAGAAACCATTGCGATGCATACATATTCGATCGTACGCCTTGCTCGTCAAAGTGTCTGTGTATATGGGGTAAATGGTCCTGGAGTAGCCCATCAAATTGAAATAATCGTTGCCGTAACAAATCCAGTTGAGGCGTATAATGGCCTCTTAGTTTGTATTTATGCATGAGTTGAACAAGAACAAAAAATGCTTCTTCCTCTGGCATCTACATCAATAGAGAGAAAGCATTAAGTCAAAGATATGTACTCCTCATCTATAGGTGCTCTGTGATAGAACCAAATTTACATGTAGTAGTAGAGGCCCCGCAACAAAGGATAAACCTTGGCAATATCCTACTTCTGAATCATAGATGGAATATGCCTTGACTACATTAAATAAAGCCTCCTGGCCTTCAGATGTTTGGAAAAATGAATGATGTGGAAATGTACGATGTAGATCACGTGTAATGGCTTTTTCATAAACTGAGTCTTGTTTCAGTAAATCGATATATAAATCCTGTAGCTCTAGATCGGATTTCCTAGTCAGCAGTGGCCATATAGTTCCTCTTAAAGCTGCGGGGATTCCGTGTTGAACTTGGAACGACAATAGCTTCAATTCTGATTGGGTGAATCGCTCATAATCCGATATTACTTTTGACCAGAACTCTAATGGAGTCAAATGAAAGCACAGCATGTTTATTAAGGACCCTAATTGTAAAGACCATCATTTTAGTGTAAGTTATATAACAATGATTACCCCAATCGATGCTTTCTGATTTGTTGTTTTTTTCTTCCAAGCGTTCCTGTTTTTGCACTGTGTTGTCTATTGTAATACAAGGCTTTTGAATTTCTGATCCAGGTGTTACTGTCATTGGAGGCGTCAATAGCTTATCATCTTCGTCTGCATCAAAAGAGCAAGCACTGTCATCATCATCAGAGAACGTTGCTAATTTATTCAAGTAGTGTATATCTTCTCCCATTGCCAGGGAAGGCTGCTCTTTTTGCTTAACAGTAGGGTTGTTCAAAAATGACTCAACATTGTCATCATTCAAGAAGGTGGGTGGCAACTGAGCTGTGGTCATTTTTTTTTGCTGTAGGAGATGGAAAGAATCAATTGAGGGAGGAAAAAAGCAAGAAACAAAAACAATAAAAAAGGAGTTTTTATCTTGTAAATTTTATATTTCCTCCATAATTAAAATATTTGCTCTAGAGACTAAAAAGAAACTGCATTTTCGTTGCTTCAACCACAATCTGTTCTCAATGTATGAAAAAAATAAGGAACATAACCTTATAAGGAAATCTGCAGACCCAGCTGCTGCTGTAAAGCAAAGAGGAGTTCTTTTCCAATTAAAAAGTGAGAAAAAAGTTATTAGACGGAGAGCTGTGCACTTCCGCAATAGCACGCTCACGAAGAACCCGTATGTCCGTACAATTAGTACATATCCACGTACGTCTAGGTGGCGTTAATTCGTTGATCTATATTAAAGTACTCTATGTACCTTTTCGAAGTATTCGCAATGACCGACTATTGCTAGAAAATTAAAGAACACTCGCTAATTTTACAAAAATTACAACCACACCTACGATAAGCGATATTAAGAGTAAAGTAGAAAATAAGGCCATTCGTAGTATTCCTCATCTTCAGAAGTATGTATTATTCTGTTCTTGTTTTTTTTATTGCCCTCCAAAATGAGCATCTTTCATATGTTGTCGTTTTATATCGTTATTATTAAGTGTTTATTATCTAAACTTTGAAATAGTTTAGAACGGACCTCTCTCATTTAACACAAAAACGGACCATTTGCTTGCAGCATTCAATGAAGCAGTTTAGCGATGATGTCTCAACTCATGTCTCTTCAAAATTTTAGAAACTCTGTTTATACAAGTAATTTGTTCGTATGTGCGATGTCCTATCGCCGAGTCAGCAGCATTGGATTGAACGATAGTCATATGGATGGCTCTTTCAGATTTGCTTGTAACAGCAAAATGAACTTTTGATCCGTTTGCAATGCTATCAGCTTTGTTTATGATATACCCCCAATCACTTCCATTAAAGCGCACGAGCACGGTTATGCATCAACGGTTGAAGCCTGCGGACTAAATTGCCCGTAAAGGTAGACTGCCATGGTGTAAATAAGGCCAATTTTGGCATGTCGCAAACGGCTACATTTGTTGAATACAATTGCACTTTTTAATCTAAAAGGAGAAATTCGTAAAGGAGAAGTGTAGAAGGAGAAAATAGTCTGTGATGTAGCGTGAGCATGCTTTAGCATCTCTTGGTACAACATGTGTATATCTATTTTGGTGGCAAAATCAGAAACAACGTCACGTAGCTTTTCAGCTATATGGTGTACTCTTTAACTCTAAGCTAATAGCCTCATCGAACCAAGGACAGTCTTGGCGTTATGTTTTCTTACACAGCAGGTGGTGGTGGTTGGTTTGAGTATAGATCCTTTAAATGCGACGTGGAGTTGAACACATCGATTTTCCTTTCCCTGTAATTTACACGAGTAACTGCTGTATTGCCTTGAGCAACAGGTGCTACTGCTATGTCCTCTGCAGGTTGAAAACCATTTTCTAACCAGTACATTGAAAGATATTTAAGTGGGCCACCGTGAGTAATAACTAAAACGGACTTAAATCGCCTCGATGTTGCATCGTCAATAATGTATTTCCAAGCCGTAATTATTCGCTCTTTGAAAACCTCTTCACTTTCTCCTCCATGCTGTGAAATGAAGTTGTTCATGGATAACTTTTGACGTTGTGATTCTGTAGTGAGGAAAGCCAAAGGTTTACCAGATAACTTTCCAAAATCCCTTTCGCGTAGCAAAGAAATATAATCAACGCTAACTTGTGGGTGATGCTTTACAATGGCTGCTGTTGTCTGGATAAAATATTAGCATAATGAATAAGACGTAAACAGCAACAACAAACTATCCGACCTGTTTACAACGCTCTAGATCACTACAATAGACGTGGTCATAATGTTCATGCTGCAATCGCTTCGAACAAAGTTCTGCCTGCATCAACCCATTTTGATTGAGAACGGTATCTTTCAACTTGTTAACCTAACTTGTTGAAGCAAAAATGTTGATGCTGTCGACTGTACCTATATGCCCTTGTAACCAGCGTTCATTATTCGCGTCTGTATTTCCATGACGAACCAATGTTAACATTAACATTTCAAAACGAGGCAAAACGAAACAAAGCGAACAACTTTTTGAATGGTCTCAGTAAACAATATCCTCAAGTTTTTCCGACAGAGAAAAATATTTCGAATTTTTTTTTAAAAGGAAAGTTACGACGGGTTCTATGGACCGAAAAGAAGTGCTATATACAGATGTATTACCATTAATGAAAGAGAAAAACAAAGGTCGGCTACTTGTTCAATTTGTTCTCCACCATTGTTACAAGAAGCGACGAGTACTTTTCAAGCAAATCGGATGTATTTGTTCCAGTGAGTGGCTCTTGAGGTTCGACAATTTGATTGATTTTGCTCATGATGCCTCTTAGCTTTCTCTCTATGTCCAGCACTCGCTGCTTTTGTGAGGAATTTCTATAGTTGTGATACGTTTCCAGCACAGTATCCACAATAGATGCCATTTTATCCAGTTCCTTTAGCACTGTATTTAACTTTGCTGATTCTTCTGAGTTTTCTTCTTTAGTTTTCTCTTCTGTTTCAGTAGTTTTGCAGCATTCTACAGTGTTGTTACTTTGACCTCTAAGTGTCTTCAGAACGGGTGCAATATCTATGACCATCTTTTCTGCAGGTATATCATGATTTGTTGCTATGCTAACAACTGAATCTCTTTGCTCTAGTTGTTGCGTCACCGAAGCTTTTTCGAAGGAACTGATGACATAGTCCAATGATGGCCGTTGCGATTCATAGCTATGTCCGTTAAGTTTCGATAAACTCTGTGAGGACAAAAACCGAGCAGTAAGGCTTTGCCTTTTACCAATTTTATCAGCGTTTTTCTGAAGTTTCCTCAATGCTACGTCTAATGAATTAACGTCATTATCAATGTTATCATTTGTACATATCATCGCAAATGTTGGATCCAAAGAATCTAGGCTAGAAAATGTTTTAGTAGTAGGTCTTTGGAAATGGAAGCTATGACGACCAAGCTTTTTAGCTATAGATGCGGATCGACTCATAGAAACTGTTACTCGAGGTGCCTCCGCAGAAGTAATATCTCGATCTATAGCCTCGTCTATATTATCTTCACTGGATAGCTCGTCTTCTTCTTCCTCTGACTTAGACTGTGTTTCAGCATCAGTCTCTGGTGTACTCCTTCCTGTGAGCGCTTCTTCATTGTTATTATTCACAGAGACCTCGAAAGGCTTATTCATGTTTTCTTCCTCAGGCGTGAAAATGATTTCATTCTCTTCTTCGACATACTGCTCAGCAATACCTTTCTTGTTTCCATCTTCATCTCCAGTATCATCTGACTCAGAGTTAAATACTTCTATATATAAGCTCAAAGCAGAAGTATTACAAGCATTAATCTGTCAAATTTACCTTTTGTCGTATGTGTTTCTTCTTTTTGCTCTGGATCATGATCACCATTTGAAAGCTTTATACATGGAGTAGGAAGACTGACTCTCCTGATATTATTGCCAGCATGTTGTTTCGGCTCGCTGTAGATGCTGTTCTGAGTACCATCCGTTTTGAACGATTGGGCGCTTGAGTTCTCATATCTATGGTAATTTTCTTTTCTCAAAATTTCTCTTGATTTAGCTCGTTTCAAGGTAAGTCTATGATTCATATTGCGCTCGGCAGATAGTAGCGTAGTCTCTCGATTTGAAGCATACGGCAATGCAGGTGAGAGTTGGTCCGGTGTTTTGAAACTGGTTGGTAAACCACTGTATAATCTCTTGATTATAACCGTTCGATCATTATTGGATGGAGCGACAGTGTTGCTATTATCGCCTTTCGAAGTATTAGTGTTAACATTGTGCTGAACACAACTTGTGCTGATTGATTTGTCTTTTTTCTTTTGTCTTGCATTCGCATCGGTCAGAGTTTTATTGGACTGTGTTTTCTGTGAAGTAGCGATTACTACAGCGCCGTTTTCCTCAACATGTCGAGGGATTTGACGGTTTTGAGTGCTAGCTATTCTTCTGTACAACTTTTCATATTTTTGCTCTGCTGCTGAACAAGATGAAAACGTTTTACGATCACCATATCGAATAAATTGGGAAGTACTTACAACAGGCCGCAAGTCGTCGATAAAGGAGGTTCTGCGAAGTCGTTGCTTGGAACTAAGAGAGCTTAGATCCTGTGCATTATGCCCTACGTCAAAAAGAGCGCCCATCGCTTTTCGACCAGGTTTTGGCTTCATGGTACGCTCACCAGCACGTGTAAGCATTTTCACAACCACATCAGGAGTAACTCTCCAAATAAAAATGGTACCATCGGAGCAGGTACTGATAATTCGTAGCCCAGACTCTTCACTGTTTGTCTGTATAAATTTTACTGAAGTTATCAGTTCCGCATGAGCACATATCTTTTCGATACATGTATTATTAACCAAGTCAAACAAGCGAATGCATCGATCTGACCCGCTAGTGACTGCGTAAGTGCCTGAGAATGGATCCAAATCTACATTTATCAGACTTCCACCAGAGTTCTCTATTGATTTCCCCATTTCCTCAGCTGTTTCCGGCTTGCATGTACGGAATGACTTTCCCGAATCAACATTGAATACAAATAATCTGCGTTCTCCTGTAACTGCTGCAATATGACGATTATTGACGTCTATAGACATATCAAAGACTGTGCTTCTGCCGGAAAAATTGTGGTAAGTAGTATAAGGACGAGCTGATTGGTTGTAAAATGGTGCAATCGGGCCAGTCAGTTGACGAAATATGATACCCTTATCAGCCCCACAGCTGATAAGCTTGCTACCATCTTTAGTGAAACGAACTGATGTTATGGACGAAGAATGGTCGTCGAGACTCTGTATGAGCTGGAACTTGGAGCTGATGTCAAAAATATGGATCATGCGGTCTCTACTGGCGGTTGCTATTAAGTTTGGACATTCTTTTACACGAAGTAATTGTATTAGAGTTTTGTCCAATGTGAACAATAGCACTTTAGAAGCCTATCTACACTACCATCGTTTTCGGATGTCGTCAAATCAATTGAGAGGATTTCTGAATCATGCGCTTCTTGAAAATTGAGCAGCTTCCAGGTCCTCATATCATGTACACGTAAGTTACCACTACGATCTCCACTCGCTATAATACTTCCATCAGAACTAATTTTTACGGATCGAATGCCATAGTCCGGATATTGATCTTCGATGGAGTCTTACATCATTTTGGTTAAGGTTGATTTCCGGTACATCCAGTTTTTATGTATCTTACCTATATCCCCACGAATTTTCGAAAACTCTGCTGCTTCTGAATCGACGTAAAGCATTTTAACAAGTTCGCGTGAGTAAATATTTCTTCTGTGCGCGGAAACTGTTGTGCTATTGCTGGGTGAGATAAAACTATCATTTACATGCTCTGGTGATTGTGTGGGTAATGATGAAGCCTGTGCATTGTGTGGGTTATCTATGTTCCAAATTCTGATGGTTCCATCAGCTGAAAAAGTAGTGAACGAATTCAATGGGATTGCATTATCTTCATAGTCAATTCTGGGGCAAGGCTAAAATTTTTGTGCCTTTCAATACATTGAAATTGGAGTGCATTCAAAATTTTTACTTTTAACTTACCTCCACTCCCCATACACAATCACTATGATAAATGAAGCTGCGAGATTTCCCAACCTTTGCTATATCATGAATATCCCATATGTACAGACTTCGGTCAGAGTAGATTGATATTACTTTACTACTGTTTGCTTCATACACCATTGCAACAGAATCGGGGTAAATTGGTGCTTCCTTTAATTGCCGAACCATATTTGGAGAAGTGAAGGTAGTTACATCCGTCCCAAGAGGATGTGGTTTTGGTAGTGTACCTAGATATTTTAACGTAATCGGTTCAAAAAGCCTAAAAGTACATACATGAGCGATTGCAAAATCTATGGATTAGCGTTCGTAGTGTTATCTAACCTGATTATTCCTTCCGAGCAGGAGCATATTACGAACTTTCGCGTAACAGCTATTGAATAAGCATATTTAACCTATTCTTCTATCAATATTTAGTAAAAAACATGATCCCTTCTCACTGTTCAAAAAGCTTCGTATACCTGAAGGTCTAACCACTTATCAAGAACTCTCTCTGCTTTAAAACTGCACAGTATACCCGTATCAGTGACACAATAAGTATAGCCTGTTTTACTACTATTCTCACAGGCTACATCTACAAAATTAGCATCGCGTAAGACACCGAGTAAACCTGATCGTCCGTCTAAAACACGGGTTTCTCGTGAATGGGAGTCCTCCTAGAAATATAGATGATGCCATCAGTATTGATAGCTATTGAGCTGCAATCGGGTTTATTATTACTTTTTTTGTGAGCTTGCCTCCACCATTTAAATACCAAAACCTAACATGGCGCAAGCCTGCGGTAACAAAGTAGTCTCCATCCTTGGAAAAGGAAATAGCGTTTATTCGGCTGGTTACTTTGTTCCCGGCTATTTTTGTCTCTTTCTTCCAATCCCAAACATAAAGATATCCATCATGCTAACATAATGCAGTTATATTATTTTGAAGCACAATTAAGTGATCAAGTGATGTATTTATGTACCTGAAATCCAACAGAAACCAAGTGCCGCATGTTCGGTGAGAACGACAATGCAAGTACGCCAAATTTGTGGGACCTAATTTCCCTAAGTAGCTTCTTTTCCTTAACATCCCAAATAAATATTCTCGGTTGGTGGCCCATCTAAAGATTCAGAATGTCAGTTTTGATTAAAGCAGTAACCTCTCAGTTACTCTTAAACATTACTTCTCCAGCGGCCAAGTAATTTCCATCGGGCGAAAACGTGAGACAACTAATTGGCTTTGCCCGATTACTAGCTGGTGTAGCTTTCTTTCCTTCTGCAAAAGTGGTTTGGGTTGATGTGATAATGTCATTCTTTTTTAAATTTCCATTTCCGAGGGCTGTGATTTTAACTTGATTTTGGAAATTGGTGATACCAACCCCATTGCTATTATCAATAACATTACTTGTTGATTGTGCGTTGGGTGGGGGATAAAGAAATGCAATTTGTTTGTTCTTTTTCTGGCTATATATTACTACTACTGCACCTGCTGCGTAAGCTATCAAATCATCAGCAACAGATACGATATTGGGTGAAATGGACGTAAGACCTAAAATTCTCTCCAATTCTAACTAGAATATTTTGATTCAGTTAATCAAACATAAACAATGTTCCTGAATTTTTGCATTTTTTGTTAAGCAATGTAATACTTTTGCTGTGTTTTTAATTGTTTGCTTTGGCTTTCGTCTCAAAACGCTGTTGCTTAAGAAGGGATTTTGTGCATTTAACTGTTGAGGAAGTAAATTAGCGGAATGAGATGGTGGTGGCACATTTCCTGAATTGACAGGAAAATGTACTTCCATGAGTACGATCAAGGTTTCAAAGAACTAAGGAAAAAGTAAAAAAGTACAACCACAAAAAGAAACAGAACTACTGCAAGCAGATATGCATTCACTGTGTGGGCTAGGCTAGCTTTTAGTCGGACAGCCGATGCATATCCAAATTTGTGCTGGTTGTACACTCTGCCATGTGCTTAAACGGGGGCCACTGCAACTCCTTAACCAATTGTACTACTATCCTCATTACAGCATCATAAAATTTAACTCGAGATCGCAAGGCGATCCTCTGCACGAAGTTTAATCCAAAAAAGCCCTATGACAAATGACGGATATATTGTACATGTGGATCCATATCTCACAATTCTAGTCATAGTTCACAATTAATTTTGCTGCACAATTGCCCATTAGCAGGAGTATAGACGTTAATATGAAAGTCCATCCTACAGATTAATGTGCAGGCAACGCTTGTCTGTAACATTATTACAGATTCGTCGGCATCCATCGACCACTCTTTAAACTTTCCTCATAAACTCACGATATAGATGGATGGATTAAATTTGTTGCTTCCTTCCGCCTTAGTATACCTAAAACCTAAGTGTGTCAATATGGCATCAAAAACACTAAATCAAATGAAACGACACTATGGCAGGGTATTTATAAGTTAACCAGAAACATGATCAACTTTTTTTTTTCTTTTCGGTAGAGAAAGATCAGAGCAAGAGCAATTGATATGAAAGAAAGCTGAAAATTGAATAAAATAATTTGGCCTATGCTGAGAGAGAATTATTGCTGCCGTGTCTAAGGGAGGCTTACTATTAACCTGTATCGAAAACGAACTTGTCTCTGAATCGTCTCACATCGAGTATTGTTCTTACGCATGGCCAAATATATAGCTTAGGCGAATTCAAATGTATCCGTTCAATGTTTTATTGCAATGAGATATATGTGGGATACATACGAAGAATATCATTGAATGGAGGATTGTTGGTGAGCCCTGATGATTGGTTCAAATTTTTTTTTTTTTTTTTTTTTTGCGAGCGCCCTTGTATCACTTAGAATAAATGCATATCCAAAGATTTTATCGACTCATCATAGGCACGCCACCATAATTCGTACAAAGGTCTGTAGATATTCTCCAAATCCGATAGTTCGTGGTCTATAGCAATATCCCAAGGTTTCGATAGAATAAAATGAATATTTTTGACTTGCTTGATATCCCACATTGGTGCATGAGCCCATTGCAGCGTTTTCAGAGCGTTATACGTATAAGGGATCGATTTCCATTGATTTTTAAACACTTCATTCAAGAAATCCTGATCTGGGAACGGATAAATGCTAAAATCGGTGATTCTGTACAAATGTTCAATCATGGCGTTGAACCTTTTTATACTGGGCGTCAGGACAACCAATCCACTATTGAAATACCCAGTTTTGTCTTGCGCCGGCTTAGGATCAACACATGCACTAGCATCAAGGTTTGTATAGCTACAATTCGTGGGCGTCCAAGTGGGGGGATAGTGCTGTATCTTCTGTGGGTTACAAACACATGCATGGGCAGCAGCTACCCAATTCTCATCATTCAACTCTAAGTCCATTAACTCGTCCATATTCTGAAGAGGTAACATATCGGCGTCCATCATAACTAAACGGTCATAACCCTGCTGTTTCCATACGGCTAATTTTGTCCATGTCTCAGTGAATCTTTCCGCTGTGTACTTTACTTGTACAAGCGGCTTTATCGCATCAATCTTCCTCATAATACACCCCATAGTTCTCAAGACATCAATAACGTCAGGAGTTACAGCAGATGTATACAATACTAACAAAGGATATTGACTGTTACAAACATTATGCAATGAATATTTAAGGGTGATGATGCCTTTAGTATAGCTCGTGCTTGTTAGGACAACGCACCACGCTGCCTTCATCTAAGACGATTTGAGCAGAAGATATATGTATAAAAAAGTTGAACAAGCAGGAGAAAAAGAGAAAAAGACAAGAGTGATACGACAGGAATAATGAAACATGGAAAAATGAAGCGGACCATCAACTTTTCGATCAAAATCCGGAAAAGCAAATACTCATGAAGAACACCTGAAATCCGTTAACGTCTTATCGAAGAAATTTTAAGAATGCAGAAGCTCGTTTTGTTATTGATCGCAGGGTAAACAACTTTTGAAATGGCCCGAAAGAATATATCATAAACTAATTATTACACAAAGTCTATTTGCAGCTGTAGTCAAGGCTGTGGAAATACGTGGAAAGATTATTACTAACAATGTCATTGATGGTAAGAAGATCACTGCTTAAATCAGGTACGATACTGACTCAATCGTTACTTCAGATGTATCCAAACTATCACCCTCCACAAGAATAACACTTAATGGAGCATCCTCTATTGTGAACGTTGATAAAAATGGTGAATTTATTTTGTAAGTTTTATTCATCCTATCCTCGCAATCACATACCATTTCTTAACCACCTGCTTTTGTTTATTTTAGCCCGAATGTAGAAGCTGGTTCATATTTATTAGAAGTGCAAAGTATAGATTATCTCTTCCCCAAGGTTAGTCGTTTGATTAGTCAAAATTTTGAACAGAGTTTTAAGCAATTATGGTACAGCTACGCGTAGATGTAAAGGAAGATAATCATATTCATGCAACATATACAGCTGTTGGACTCGATTGGAATCAAAGAGGTCTAGCTTTGGGTTACCCATTAGAGATTCAAGCCAAGGCAGAAGCTGAATACTTTGTGGTAAATTAATTAAGATAAAAGGTAGTACATAAATGAGAGCTCCAGTCTAAAAGCCAAATAGCACCGTCAAGGGTTCAATATTTTGGGTATGTTCAAGAACCCTATGTTCCTCATGGTTGGATTCAGCGGTCTTATGATGCTCGTTATGCCAAAAATGATGAATTCCCTGAAAAACATGGGTAAGGAGTATATCTGATACATATTACTTCGTCGCTCATTCCAACAATCATATCATTTATAGACCCTGATGCAGCGGATGATGTCAATGAATCTCGCTCGCAAGCTGAAAAAATGCTTTCAGATATGCCGAGTTTACAACAAATGTTCGCTAAACGTTAGATTTTGCGAAAAAAAAAAGAAAAAATCATTTATTGTATTAACAAACGTTTTTCTGGAGGTGTTTTTTCTGCAATTATGTTTCTCTTCAACATTATTGGACATCAACCATATTCAACTTTTTTGAATGAATATCCCATTGATTGACACTATTGATATAGTACTCAACCCGTTCCATCAGAATTTCAAGAGTTCTGGAGCAAGTAACTCCACTCAATAAAACGTCATAATTTTTTGCATGTACTTAGTACCTTAATTGAATTTGGGTACAGCTCTCCATTAAGACGATTTTCTTTCGATACATCGAAGAAAGAAATCAGATATTTTCAATTTTTCTTTACACTTATCACTCTTATACGAATAGTACAGACTTCATGGAAGTATCTTCACTATTTTTTAATAAAGTGCAGAAAGCAAGGGCGCTCGTCTATTACGAAAGATGTAAACTTGAATGAAAAATGAATCATGAATTTGCAGATTCTTTATTACAACTTGCTGGTATGAGGCGTATGCGAATAATTCAGCTCTAAATTACTGATAAATGAAGACCGTGAACAATCTATGAGGATTTGACAGTAATAACTGTGAAGCAAGGATTGCAAATATATAGCCATCGCTCTTAAGAATTATTGCTGTATGATAAAGCTCTCTTAATCACCCTCATAGAACAATGAAAACATTAGCTTCTATAATAATCGCGCTCCTGCTGTTCAACATCTGCCCATGCGCCCTTGTACATTTTCTGAATTTCTTGTTGGTCGTAGATACTTTTTTTTTCTTCTATACAACAACAAGTGGTTACACGGTACTTTCGGTAAAAGCAAATCAAAAATTACAAAAAAATTTGATGTATCTTTTCTTCACAATTCTTCACATTGCTTAATGTTGCCTTCTCTGACTAAATCAATAAAACTATACCGCAGACCTCTTGAACATTATAGAACAATTACAGCAGGAGTGTCTAGACTTTACTCTCATATGGTGTTCAAAGATGGCGAAATTCTCTCAATAGATAATGATAGTATAAATATAAAATGGACAAATCAAACAGCTGTCAGTTGTTATAGTCACTTATGGCTACGGGATAATTGCCGCTGTGCCAAATGTCTCCACCCGACTAGTCGTCAAAAGCTTCACTCCTCTGCGGATGTTCCGCTTAATATAAAACCAAAAAAAGTTGAAATTATAGAGGATGATGCAGTTTTTACTTGGAACAGACCTCTTCGTCATGGCCAGGAAAATGGTACACATGTTACTCGGTATCCTTTGGACTTCTTGAAGCAATATCAATCAAAAACTTCAATGGACAAACTCAGATTTAATGATGTTCGTCCACAAACTTGGAACGCAAGCGAGTATATTATGAATTGGGTATCTTATGACGAATACATGAAGACAGATGAATGCTTGAACACAGTTGTTCAGGGTCTGTATAATAGAGGGCTAGTTTTCCTAAAAGACGTACCACTCAAAGAGGATTCATGCACAAAGGTCGCTGAAAGGATTGGACCTGTGCAAGAAACATTTTATGGTCGTGATTTTGATGTCAAGAATGTAGCCAAATCTGTAAACATCGCCTACACCAGTTTGTACCTAGGTTTTCACATGGATCTGATGTAAGCTGAAATACCTTTTTAATAATTTTCTTTAAGATAGAAATGTGATTATTTATTCTCCGCTTTGTAGGTACATGGATTGTCCTCCAGGTATACAATTGTTGCACAGCTTGAAAAACACAGTTACTGGCGGTGCAAGTATTTTCGTCGATTCATTTCGAGCTGTTGAATTATTGAAAGAGAAATATCCTGAAGATTACAGAATCTTGAAAGAAGTTCCCGTAACGTTTCACTACGTAAATAATGGTCACCACATGTATTTCAAAAGACCAACCATTGTAACGGATGAAATTCATAGCGGTCCTGCATGGGATAGCCATGTAAACTATGCACCACAATTTCAAGGACCAATGGATGATTTATCTCCAAAGATGGCAAGGGCATTTTATGGTGCCTTCCAAAAATTAGCTGATTTTATTGAAGACCCATCTTTGCGTTATGAGATAACACTCCAACCCGGACAATTGGTAATGTTTGCAAATAGGCGCGTTCTGCATGGTAGAACCTCCTTTGATCCGACAAGCGGAGATAGACATTTGAAAGGCACATATTTAAGCCTGGATTCTCTTAAGGATAAGTTCCGAGTACTAAATGCTAGATTTAATTACATTGAATAAAACGTAATCGTACATTTTTTTATTGTCTACAAAGGTTTTTGAAACTTGGCTTGCGCAAAGATTCTGTCTACTCTCAACTCTCTACCACGATTTATTGTTTCTCTATAAACGTATTGGCAATTTAGTGTGCTAAAGCCTTCATTCTCAAATCTGTTTCTCAAGTCGACTGTTGAAAAGAAATAACTTAAGGTACCATCTTGGCGAACATAAAGATTATCACCTAATCGTTTATCAGTGGCAGCACTGAATTTTATCTGGGCTTCATCGTAAATACCATAATCACGGAATAAGACACAACCTCCAGGCTTAAGCACACGATATATATTTCTAACAGCAATATGCATTTTTTCTGGTGGTATAGCTGAGAATACAAAAATTGCTGATACCTACATAATACGTTAGTAGCTCGTCCTATGATGGTGATAGAAAAAGTCGGGATACTTTACTAAATCTAGTGAATTTTCTGGGATATTATCCGTCAGTTGGTCTTCAGTTAAGTCACAAACAAATGCCTTGCATCTGGTTTCATCGTATTTTTCATTCGTTTTCACCAACTCAATTGCACGTTTTGAGAAATCACAGGCATACATAAATAGTTTAGGGTTATCAGCGAGTAACGGAAAAACAAAATTTCCAACACCACAACCAACTTCTAAGCATCTTTGCTCTTTTGTTTGGTCTGCTAACTCTTTGAATTCGCGATCTGTCCAATGTCGATCTGTACAACTATTCAAGTTAGTTATGGCATTTTTTTTCAATGAAGAAAAGATTGATGCATTTTCACCTTTGAAGAATTTTGTTGTGTTTCGTTTGTAGAAGCGATCCCAGTTTTTCGAGGCTTCCTTTTTATACTTTGCTTTCCAAAAATCGGGTATTTCTACATTATCTTTACTGATAACTTCTTGTGCTCTTTGGATCAAATTGTCCAAATGTTCCTTAGGGATGTCATTATCGAAGCGACGTTGTGCTTCGCTAGATTCTTCACTCATTTTAAAACGATCAGCTGTTTCTGTGGTTTTTTCTTTTTTTTTTTTAAGCTAAATCGAAAAAATTTACGGCGCTTCTTGAAATGTCAACTACGCTTGGAAAATAACTCATTGCAGGATCACATTCTATGTATCAAAATGGCTAGGATTACTGAAAGCAGATAGTAGGCAAGCTGCCTCAATTAATCTGAAATTGCTTTATACAAACGTCAGAATTATATTATAGAGGATTTATTATAACCTTTATATTAAATAATGCTATAAAGACGTTTGATATATAATAATGAAATACAATGCGAAAAGGCATTTTTTATTAGGTTGACAAACCTCAGCAATCTGCAAATGTAAAATTGGCCCTATAAGCGAGAGTCTACTTTCAAAATGAAAAGATAGCTTAAGCTCTTAGTTAAGAGAACTTTCTCACTGAATGTTTATATTAGTTCAATGTAAGAAGCCGTTTTTCAGGACCCTAAACGACCTACAAGTTAAATGAGAAAGTTCGTCTAAAAATATCTTCAAGCTACTCACAGATAAATGATTATCATAAAAGACAGCAAATCCTGTTTGACATGCGCACTGTACAATGTTCGGTTTTATGGATGAAAAAATATACAAAGGGTAAAAAATAATGCAAGAATTTACGGAACTCTATGCTTAGAATCGTAAGTCCCAACCAATTTGGGCACCTAATCGAGGCAGTACTTCAGCAACGGTATGCATATCCTTATCTCCTCTACCCGAGAGACAAATGACAATATCTTCATCCTTGGACATTTTTGCAGCAACTTGCATAGCGGCGTAAATTGCGTGTGAAGACTCTAAGGCAGGAATAATGCCTTCTAATTGAGTCAGCTTTCTAAAACCGACTAGGCATTGTGCGTCATCTACAGCGACATATTCAGCCCTTCCACTATCTTTAAGATATGCATGTTCTGGCCCTACACCAGGATAATCTAAACCAGCACTGACGGAGTGTGTTTCAATAATTTGACCCTTTTCATCTTGGATAAGGTAGGTACGAGTACCATGAAGCACACCGGGAGTACCCTTTGTTAGTGTTGCAGAGTGCTTATCTGTATCTACACCGTCACCAGCAGCCTCTGCACCAATAATTTTTACAGTTTGATCTTCAACAAATGGATGGAACATACCAATAGAATTTGAGCCACCACCAACACACGCAACAACGGCGTCAGGTAATTTGCCTATTTTTTCAAGCATTTGACGCTTCGTTTCTTTGCCGATGACAGATTGGAATTCACGAACAATTTGTGGGAAAGGATGAGGACCAATAGCAGAGCCAACAAGGTAGTGTGTAGTTGTGACATTCGTGACCCAGTCACGCATGGCTTCATTGATCGCATCTTTCAGAGTTCTTGAACCATTCTTGACAGGAATTACAGTAGCTCCTAGCATTTTCATACGGAAAACATTGAGAGCTTGTCGTCGACAATCCTCTTCACCCATATAAACAATGCACTCTAATCCGAATTTAGCACACACTGTTGCTGTGGCCACGCCATGTTGACCCGCGCCTGTTTCAGCAATGATACGTTTCTTACCCAGACGCTTAGCCAACAATATCTGTCCAACAGCGTTATTAATTTTGTGAGAACCAGTGTGATTTAGATCCTCACGCTTTAACCATATCCTGGCACCACCGACCTCTTCTGTTAGACGGTTGGCAAGCTGAAGCTGTGAAGGTCGCGATATGTAGTCGTAGTACGATTCGAATTCGTCTCTAAATTTAGGATCATTCATTGCGTTAACAAAGCAGGTTTCGAGTTCAGTAAGGCATTCAACGAGTGCCTCTGGAGCGTAACAACCGCCAAAGTTGCCAAAACGAGGATCAAGTTGGTATAATTTTTTGATATCATCAGGGGAGAACGGACCTTTACCAGCAGCATCATTTACTTCGAGATCAGCAAGCTCGACATCAACACCGGCTATGGTTTCAACAGGATCTTTGCGACCAGTAACCTCTGCAGCATATGTATAAACAGTGTCAGGTACATCCTTCTTTTCCTCTGCTGCTTCTTTGATAACAGTAATAATACGAGAGCCGATAACAACACCTTCCGAGTGAGCACCCACTTCCACGAACTGCTCACGATTTGAAACACCGAAACCAACAGCCAAAGGCACATCAGTGTATTTTTTGATACGGGAAACAAGTGCAGGCAATTCGGTATTGACAGTTTGGCTGGCACCTGTAACTCCCATACGTGAAATGACGTAAATAAAAGAGTCGGCGAGTGCTGCAAGGATCTTGATGCGGTTTTCAGAAGTAGAGGGTGCGATTAAAGGTATATACGACAATCCGTGCTTATAACAGATGCCGCGGAAGCTTTGAGATTCTTCAGGAGGTAAATCAACCAAAATATAACCATTGACACCAGCTTCTTTACAATCTTGTACTATCTTTTCCTCGCCGTACATTAAAATGGGGTTGTAATAACCCATAAATACTACTGGGACCTTTAATCCTTTAGCGCGTGCTTCGCGAACCATTTGCAAGCACATAGGAATATCAGTTCTGTATTGTAATGAAATCTTTAATTGATACCATGAGTAAAACAGAAAAAAATAGATATATCTATTTTATGAGTTACTTACTGTGCTGGCATATTGAATGGTTGGACCATCAGCAAGGGGATCAGTGAATGGTATACCTAATCGCACAGAATGAGTAAAAGTGCTTAACAATAAACTGAAGTTTCTATTTGTATTACCTAATTCAATTACATCAGCACCGCCTTTTTCCAAGGCTAACATAATACTGACAGTATCATTTGGCGTGGGATAGCCTGCCGTAAGGAAAGTGACAAAGGCAGGGCGGCCTACGAACACATAAAAAGAAAGGTAGGTAACTATCTAACTGTAGATTAAGCTCCAAATTTGTTTATGATAGTTACCTTGCTTTTTAGCGTTGGTGAATGCGTTATGAAGAGCGACTGACATGTATTAGAATAAACTATCAAGTGATGGTGAAGAAGTGAATATCAAACTAACTTGGAATTATTTATATGAAGCGGGGTAAACTGCTGCTTGAAAAGAGTCGCTGTCGAAAAATGTTGCATTTTTCATTGGAGACATTATGAGTCAGGATTGGTTAGCGCTAAGACAGTTGAAGGACTTTAAATAAAAACCAAAGCGTATTCCTTATGAACAAAAAACACAAAAAATACAAAAAAAAAAAAAAAAAACCAAAACAAAAAAAGCAAAAAAAGATTGGTGAGCAATTCAGCACCTTAAAACCTTTCGACCGCTTGTCAAATCAATTAACTCCTGTGAAGCGCTCTAAACTCTTTAGGGATTAGGCAGAGAACATTCAACAATTCGACATGAAGCAGACCTTGAACGTACTATTTGATGGTAAAGAATAGCTCTTCTAATGATACAGCAGCCATGGACATTTGTATGTCTATTGGTAGATATAATTTATTCAAAAATATGGAGATCAAGGTTAGAGACAGGATCAAGAGAAAGCAATAAGTACCCTTAAAAGCACATGGAAGTATTACATATGAGAATGAACTGAAAGGCTAGACATAATTCTTGTATTTGTATTTCATAAGGAAAGTATGTTCTACATGACTCAAATTGTACAAACCCGGATATCATTTGTTGACCTTTCCATGTTCTACTATGTGTATAGTTTCTTCCTAACAAACAAACTTTCCCTAACCTTGATCCTTTTCCGCGAAAGAAATTAAAAATAAAAATACGAGCACTGATAAGCCAGTAACAAATGTGTTGAAGACTGTCGCTAATAGATACCCCTGACAAGCATAGAAACTCTTGATGCTCGGCTTTATGAACAGCCGATACAACTTTTACCCCACATACAACAATACTTATAAAAATGCGGTAAACTTTCATTCTTGGAATACTTCCGATGGATGTATGGTTACGTTACAGTTAATTGAGTAAATGTCATTGAAGACCATGAAGATAAAGATCTGACAGTAAGTTGTCCCTTTGCATGGTGAAGGTAATTGCTATAATATTTCTTAGTTTAATAGTGACAGAAAAGGTGAAAAAGCTAGGGAAACTCCGTCCACTCAATAATAGATCATTCATTCCCTGAGTCTTGCTCGAGATAATCATTTGCGAAATTCACTACATTTCATCATGATCTAATTCAGGCCTACAAATAAGAAGGCTATGGTTATAATAGACTTACAACGATAAGCGAATCGTTAGTTTTTTATCTACTTTGTCCTGAGGTCTATCTTTTCTAGGATTGATTTTTTCCTTTTTTTTTGGTATGATAAAGGATATACTAACAGCCCTCTATTGTGAAGCATTTCAAAGATTAATGATACCACTAGGTCTTATCCTGTTGAGATAATTGTCTTGTTTGGCTTATGTTTCTAACTCTCTAGTCAACCAAGCCTATCATCATTCTAACGTGGCTCGAATCTAGTATTATTTTTCTATCAAAAATAATATACTAAAAGAACCTTCACTACAGATGTACTGAAGCATACTCTATTGGAAAAGATGGTCAAATTGTCTCCTAATAATCTCAGAAAGAGTTGCATGATAGTATTACTGTTGCCCTATCATAGCTTTTAGATACATTATTTCAGAGGTAGTTCAAGAATATGTGAGAATTGTTCATTACGCTATACATATCTCCTATAATACGAATATGTAAGGAATACTTGAAAAGCATTTGTTAATCAACCAGGAATGGAAGCACAAACTGACTCATCTACCTTTGCTGACGAGCTATTATTGTCTGGTAAACGTTGGTCGAGCATCAAAGGCGCAGTTACTAGAGGCCCTTATTTATACAGGGTTTCTATAATTCTGTGAGCAATTTTTACTTTATTCTTAACTATCGTTAGGCGGTGTTTGTTTAAACAGTAAATGAAAGAGGGTAAATTTCCAACCATAATATTTTTTATTTATAATATCTTTATTTAAAGGATAACCTGCTGTTGAAGGTTAAGCAACAAGGGATAAGCCCATCAAATTTTAATACGGCATTGTGAGCATCCTTGAATAAGTTGGAAAAACTTTTCTCACGTGAAAATATTTAGAAATAGTAGCAGAAATAAGACTATGACAAAAAGGAATATGTAAATGATACATGGAGTTAGCTTATCCCAGGACTTGAACCTGAATAAGAGTACTCTTGGTTTAACCAGATAAACAAGATAAGCGGGTATGGGAATCTTGGCCTGAAATCTCCTTACCATCCTCAAAACATGTAACATCTGCTCAAAAGAAAGAAAAACTACGGAACGTGGAAGCTTGGATTATAATAGTTGAAGTCCTAAGCTAGGTCATAAAAGGTACTCTGCAAAAGCAGGCGTTCGGTTTACCCTTCTCGCCAAGCGTTTCTCGATTATGATTAAAGCTTCAAACAGCCAAAACAACTCTTGATAACCAAGTGGTAAATAAACCTAAAAAGGGCAAGGTGTGAAGGGCCATTGACAAACAATCTACCGCAGCCCTTCAGTATTAGGATCCCAGAACACGACAGATGACCGCTCAACCCCAACACTAACGACAGAGGGGTTTACGAGGCCCAGTAAACTGTCCTACGGTCTGCCGGTGTCTCAAGAACAAGAATAATGGGAATAAAGAACAGAGTATGCAGTAGACTGCCGCCAAAGCCAAGGAGCAAGCGTTACAGAGGATATAAGTAAACAATGGCCGTTAATATATGAGACAGAAGAGAAGATAAAAGAGGGCTTTTTATAAGAAAATTACTTTTTGTCACGCGACCTCCAAACAGTCAACGATACAAGCCTCCTTATTCTTATTGTAACTATCTCTTTCTTATTAGTACACACGCCTACAAATCATCGTAGGATACGTTTCTTTCGAACGCTTGTAATATCATCAACAATTATCAGTTCTGGCGAACATCATGTAATAATCGATGACTACTACAAAATTGCATACATCGACTATGATGATAATTCCTTCAAAAGTTATAGGATATATTAACATGACTTTTTTGTGATTGATTATGACATACAATATAGTGGATTCTCACTATTAATCAGTAAAGTAGAGATTGTGCAAATGCAAATGATATCTGTCTCTTCCCTTCAATAAAGTACAAAGTACGCTCTTTATTAGTATTGGGTTCATAGTTTTCGAAACAGGTTATGCAGTACTTCTAAATTTTAATGATTTAGCACCATTATTACATCTTGTGTTGCGGAAGTAAAGGTGGAAAGAGTAGAAGGGAAGGGCTTACAGCACATTGCTAACCTTGCTGGAACACGTCATCCTTCAAATTAAGAAAAGAAAATGATACAGATTTCAGTTCTTAATAGCACAAGCTAGAGAAACCGCAGAGTCATTTTTAAGCATCGCATACTCTTCAATTAGTTGCAACTGTTTAATTGGCTTTTTATTCCTTTTAGAATAAGCTTACTGAAATGTGAGGTACTTTTTCGGTCTGAAGGTTTGTAATAGATTTACAGGATTACTCTTTGCAGGAGTTTTCATGTAAAAAAAGATGAAGCAGAAATGGTATATGTATGCTGAATACTCCTGCTTTTATGTATAATGCATACTTAGATCTGCACGCATCGTTGAAGTCGTACCGCGGATGTTATGCTTGTTAAGTCGAGCTGACCCTTCATCAGGCAGAAAGCTTCCGCGGGAAAATTGAGTTTCAATTTCATGATAATTCTGGTTGAGCAAACTTGTTTCGTAAAAAACAAAAAAATGAAAAGAAACCCATCTTTTTTCCATGTCTATTTTCAGCCAAGAATAAAAATAGCAAACTGGGAAAAAGACAAAGTTCCAGCTTTCCCTTTTACCTTTTTTTAACCTACATTATCATAATACTTTGCACGTTTTCTACATGACACCTGTTGCTACTATGAAGCATGACTTGGAGAATAAAAAAGAACAAAAGCCTAAACGGTTTAAAGTCGGAAGAGCTTGTTATACCTGTCGAGTGAAGAAAATTAAAGTACGTTGTGTTCAGAATACATTGAATATGGCATGTAAATACATTGCTGATATAAAGCTGCTCTCAATAGTGCGATGGTTTGCAACCCTGTATGCAGGTAGAGATTTATATCTTAAGATGTTGGTCATAGTAGTACTCATGGGCTGATATTCATTATACATTTATCCATAGTGTAAAGGTGGGCTAAAGCAATTTTCAATTTTTTACAGCATTTGCAGCTTTTATTAATTCAATTGGAAATTCTTAGCCCGCAGAAGAACATGCACCTTCTCTAAAGATGGTTCGATAGACACCAACGCAGTTACTATTCAAACATTGGAAAATAGCTCACCATCACCGACAACATCTAAAGACTCTTCACCTTCACTACTTCCTCACCATGCTTCACCACCGTCAACTACACATGCAACTCCAACAGATACACCGCTGAGTCAGCAGCAGATTGTCACCACTACAGAGATTTTAATCAAACTTACAAAGTCATGGCCTGGTGAAGGCAAAGAAGGGAAATGGGAAATTGATCACACTAAACTACAGGAACAATTTTACGATACCCCTAGAGTAAATATACCCTCATCGTCAACAGCGGATGATGCTAATAGTTATGGAGTGTCATTTTTACCTTCAAAACCTGTACAGCTACAGTTGATAGAATCTTACTATACACACTGTTACTTTACATTTCCAATAATACCTAAACGATTACTTTTCGAACAACTCAATTCACCAACACATTGTAGAAATACCACCTCTAATTTAATAGACCCTTTATTGTTGCTGATGATAATTGCACATGGCGCACAAACTGTCAACTCAGAAGATGCCGACTCATATTTTCTTCATGCAAGAGCTTTACTGTTAGATAATGCACTAAATGTGCCTAAACTGAGTACAGCTGCTGCTTTAGCACTAATGTGTCTGTACGAATCACCAAAAAATCGACGGCCAAATATGTACGGTGCATTAGCAGTTCAGATGTGTATTGATCTCGATTTGATGCGTGATTACAGTGGTAACACAATAAATAAAACTGCTCAACTGGAGCAGCAACATGACGATGACAATGAAAACAGCAAGGAATTAAGAAAAAGAATTTGCTGGGGATGTTATACTATAGATAAAGTCTGTAGACTTCAGTCTGGTCAGCCTTGGATGCTTCGCAGTAATGATATTGAGTTAGACATGCCGCTTTTACAACCTGGCGATGATGCAACGGAAAACAATATACTCCAAGGATTCGTGGCGACCATAAAATTGATGCAAATCGCAGAACGTTTTCTTCATCCTGGAATGTCTCAAAAGACCGGCCAATCCTTGGTGAGGCCTCAGGCTTACGATCAACTCTTTCTTAATTCCGACAATGACTTACTGCACTGGCTTCGATCTTTGCCTACTACTCTGCAATGGACTTTGCCTTCAATTTCAACATCCAATAGTATTCCTCATCCAACCTTACCATCAAACCCTGTCACATGTTACCTTCATATCCTTTACAATCTAGTGGAATTGTATGTCTTGAAGCCTTATTTCAGTTCAACAGCGAGATCAATTCGCCAACGATCCGCTGTCAACGCTACTAATATTACTCGCCTCACAGCAGCTCTCGTTGAACAGACTACGTTGGCCTTCAATTTTGAATTTGTAACTCGTGCACTTATGGAGTCTATTCTATTTCATCTGAGGGATTGCTCTTATGAGAATTTGAATTTAGCGCGAAATGCACGATTTATGTTTCAGCAGTCAATGCAAACAATGAAGTTATTGTTATCTACCGTTAAAATACCGTCAACAACACGTCTTATCGTTCGGTTTATTTCTGCTCTGAGCAATGTTATAAATGAAGCAGATGAACATACTGCTGCCATATTTACCAGTATTAATGAAGAAGATATCATGACTCCGTTTGTACTTGGTAGCTTGAACGCTAGGTATGCTGAGGAAGAACGTCAGCAATGGTCAAAACTCGATTACTATGCCAATGGTTTGATTACGCCCCCCAATGTTAAGTCAAAATCTATCACGATGTCATCAAACATGTTTGCTGCCCCACCATCTACGCATACATTTCATGGATTCAGCAGCCATTATGCTTCTTCAAATTACAACTCGCTGTCAAATGGATCAAGCAATAACAGCGCTGCTCTGTCACAATGGAAGGCATCAACGGTAACTAAAATGAATTCCGAGAAGTACCAATATTCAACAAAAACTCCCAATTTGGATTTCTTGAATGAAACGACTCAGACGTCGTCGTCTGGCCATACCCAACAACAGCAAAATCAACGACAAGCTTGGCAAAGAATAACGAACAATAACAAAGCATCAGTTACACCTTCTGTCAATAATAACAAACTCACTACTGTAGACTCCTACTCACATCCTCAAACACCTTCTGACCTTCTTCTAACTCACTCCACAAATCCGACAGATATTGCAGCGTTTGTTGCTCAAATGCAGGATAGCAGCAACACCAACACCAATGGAAGTCGCAATCAACAAAGTAACCTTGGTTTAAAACAAGGAGATGTCATGCAACGCGACGATTGGAGTAGCTCTTCCACGCCAAATCAATCTGCTGCAGCAAGAAACGCTACCGCCACTTCTTCAGTCAATTCGGATTTGATGGTCAATGAAAATGATAACCTTCTGTATTCATTTTTATCTGAGCAACGAACTAGAAATTCTGTTACACCGACATCGACATCTCAGCAGCAGCAGCAACAGCCTCAACAACATCAGCAGCAACAACAACGGCAGCAAACGGCTACAAATCGACCGCAATACAATACTGCTTTTGTGCAGCCATCGTATATGAGCATTGGTCTAGGCATTTATGCTTCTGCACATCAGCATCACAACGATGTGATAAAGCAACATCTACCCAATAATACCATTAATTCGAATAAAGGCTTGGCCTTTACGGATACTGCATCATCGAATGAACAGCAGCAAAGATAGCAATGTAAACAAGAGCACTGAGATTGTATTAGAGTTGGAAACCTTGATTTTTTTAATTTCCTTAAAAAATTTTTAGTAATCTTTTTAATCTCAAATGACGAATAAAAGTCTCGTGCGTTGCGGTTTACCTAACATATAAAGTGGCTACGTGATGTCAGTGTGAGACATTTCCATCTTGCCTTTTATTGAGAATAGAAAATACTCTTTTTCTCGCTGAACATCTTAAACACACCCTTCTCTTCTCGCTCTATCTTACTTCCTAGCAACGCTGGAAAATTTATATCAGCATGTCGGATACATTGCTTGAAATTTTCACGTCGAAAAAAGATCTTACATTTTCTTCCGTTATTATTCCTCGCTCAGCTAATATACCTACCAATATAACCTATAATCGTCTGTTAGTTATCCTTCATGACTTTGCCAAAAAGTTGGCTGACCAAGTTCCAGCAAGTGCTTTGGCACCCGGCACTTCCATTTCTATCAGCTACCCCAACTCACTTGAATTTACGATCGCCTTTTTAGGTGTCACCTTTATGAGATTGATTGCCTCACCTTTAAACCCTGCTTACACAGAAGATGAGTTCAACTTTTATTTAGAGGATGCTAAAAGTTCAATTATCATTTTACCCAAAGGAGCCACCAATGTTAAGAGTAATCCTGCTGTGCTAGCAGCTCAGAAACAAGGAGCCATCGTTGTGGAAGTTCATTGGAACGGTAATTCTTTAGAAGTAGATGCACATGTACCACGTAACAAGTCAATTGGGGCTCGCCGTACCATTGATGCGTTTTCACCCAGACCCGATGATGTTGCTTTACTATTGCACACTAGTGGTACAACTGGAAGACCAAAGGGTAAGTCTTTCTTGCAAAGACAATGATTCCATTGATTGTATCGTTTTCATTAAATATGAAACTTCACTTTTGTACTCTTGTTAGGCGTGCTTCTCACTCATCTCAATATTCTTACAAGTATGAGGAATATTATCAACACATATGAGTTAACAGCAAAGGATCGCTCTTTAGTTGTTATGCCATTGTTTCACGTTCATGGCTTAGTGTGTGGTCTTTTGTCTACATTACTGTCTGGTGGCGTAGCTGTCATTCCTCAAAAATTCAGTGCCTCACATTTCTGGCAAGACTTCACGGACAATGGCTGTAACTGGTACACAGCTGTACCTACCATTCATCAAATACTTCTTCGCAACCCACCTGCTAAGGTTCCTTCCCTTCGATTTATTCGTTCTTGCTCTTCCAGTCTAGCACCGGCTACTCTTGAGGCCCTCGAAAAACATTTCAAAGCGCCAGTTTTAGAAGCCTATGCAATGACAGAAGCTTCTCATCAGATGACATCCAATCCATTACCTCATCGCGGATTTCATAGGGCTGGATCAGTTGGTATTGGTCAAGGCGTTGAAGTAGTTATATTGGATGAACAAGGCAATCCTACCGAATTAGGTGAAGTCTGTATCCGTGGTAAGAATGTTACCAAAGGTTACTTGAATAACCCCAAGGCTACTGCTGAATCTTTCACCAAAGATGGCTTTTTCCGTACCGGCGATCAAGGGAAAAAGGACAAGGACGGTTATTTGATATTAACAGGTCGCATCAAGGAATTGATCAATCGCGGTGGCGAAAAGATTTCTCCTATCGAATTGGATTCAGTAATGTTGAGTCATCCAAACGTGGCTGAAGCTGTCAGTTTTGCTGTACCTGATGATATGTATGGTCAAGAAGTCCATGCTGCTGTTGTATTAAAGAGTGATGCAAAGGAGAGCGAAAAGGCCTTTGAACGTGAATTGCAAGAATACTGCTTGACTAAACTTGCTAAATTCAAGATCCCAAAACGTGTCTATGTTACTGACGTTATGCCTAAAACAGCTACCGGTAAGATTCAACGTCGTAAGATATGCGAGGTCTTCTTCAAAGAACCTGCGAAGCCCCAAGCTAAATTGTAAAGCACACACAATATATGTATTTTCTCGTTACCATTTTGTACAGTTATTTATCATTCATAAGTAAGATTTGATCATTCATTAAGTTGTCAAATTTTGTCACCCTGTTCGGGTGGAAGAAGAGCTGAATAAACACTCGAACCATTTTTTGCTCGGGTTGCTAAGCAACTCTTATTCCCATTTTTTTCTTTTTGTTAGAGTATTTTGCATGTAACAGGTTAAACGAGTGATATCCGTTCATAGTTTGCTTCATCTATGGCAAAAGAAAGTTACACAGGTTTAAGCTAAATTGCAGCCAACCATTGAAATGACTATTGTTTTCTTTATTAGAGTGCCAATCGAAAATGTCTTTGATAATCCAACTTGTAAACGTGCGTAAATCGAGCAATAGCATATTGAATAATATTTATTGCAGCGATATAATATCTTCTTCTTTTGATGTAGCTAAAGCTGTATATGACAAATTTTTGAACTACTTGAAAAATATGAAAAATGAAGGTTCGCTTTACTCTCGAGCCACTTTTTGCTATATATTCATGTTGAGATGCATAGTAATATTATGAACAGGAACGGGGTATTGCGGCTTAAATAAAATGCATGAGATAATGGACAACTTGTCAGTATAAGGGAGCAGCCATACCATTCTCTTGGACACCTGCTAACTCATTTATTGTCTGTTTATAAAACGAAACAGAGCCCTGATTCGGATCCTTTTTCGTTGGATGTGTGCATTATGAAAGGCAGAATCCTTTTAGATGGATAGTTCTCCGTTCACAAATGGAATATGTTTCCAAACCCAAGTCTCTCTATGTTTTCCGTGGACCAGCGGGCATTAAGGAAATACTTGGAACCCTATGAGAGTGTCTTTCGCTTATTTGCTTTCACGATGTCCATAATCAATACACCATCATATAGAAAGAGTCTTATTCATCCCTTTTGCTGCTTAAACATTTCGTTACTGATAAGTTGTTATAAGCTCCAAAGGGTGGAATGTAGTCTGTTGCAATTGAAAGAATCAATAAAATTTTGAAATCAGACCGTTTCCTGAAGCCTGAAAAAAAAATCCCCGTACAAAATCTTTGACGAATATTCTGTTCATCATTTTCAAACATCAACTTACTAAAATAGAGTACATCCTTTCATTCGACTATGATTCGCTTTTTATCTATTGCACTTTCAGCATTGCTTGTCGTCACAAGCGTACATGCAAGAGCTCGTGTTGTGATGCCTCCTCCTCCTCATCATGGCTCCCATCATGGTCATAGTATCCGTCCTATCCCTCCTCCTTATCCTCCTTATCCTCCTTATCCTCCTTATCCTGGTAACCCTCCTCCTCCCGTACCTGAAACTCGACCCGGTACATGTGCTGGTTATGGATTAAATAGCGATGCTGTAAGTATTGTGAAGCAGAAAAAAGACCATCCTATTTGTCATGAAATTCTATTTCATCTATTAACATATATGTCTTCTACAGTTCAGCCGTTTCAATGCCATCTTCTTTGGAAATTTTAGAACGGGTGGTGGTTCTGATATTATGGGCCCTCTCGCTGTTGGTGGCAATTTTACTGCTCCCAATTCTGTTGTTAACGCCAACAACGGCTCTAACTGTGATGACAATCCTTCCTCCATCGGTTCTATGGGTCTTGTTGTTGGGGGAACTGCCATTACTTCCGATACACAAGTCCACGGTAACGCTTTGATCGCCGGCGGAGGCACCCTGGACCAAATTAGAGAGTCAGAAGCCGGCTTTCAAGTGACTAACCAACTTGGCACCGGCGATTTCGATTTCTTTGCCGTTCGAGAAGCCGCCCTAGATAACAATGAAGGCTATGCTTATATGGATCCTACTGCTATTATCGAACCTAACGGCGCATTTACTCAATTCAGATCCGATGCTGACTACGAGGTTATCACTTTTGGCGGATGCGGGGGAATGCAATGTAGTCTTGACCCCAATACGGAATCAGACCCTTCCAATATTCTTTTAGGCTCAGGTAATTGGAACGGTTTCCAACCTATTGATCCCAATAAGACTTATGTCTTTAATGTAAGTAGAAAAACGCTGTTGATCATTCGATGCCATTCGTCCATATGCCTCTTTTAACGCCTCCTTTTCCACAATACATAGATTCCTGTCATCAATCGTGGCACCCTCACCCTTCGAACCAATGATCCTCTTGATAGTCTCAATCCTTGTAAAGTTGTTTGGAACATTTATCCCGTTGACGACCGAGGCGTCTACCTGCGTGATGGTGAAATCACCGTTTATCGTGCCACTACTTCTCAGTTGGGTGGTTTGACCATGGCCCCTGAAGGTAAGCTAATCTTCTGCAATAGACATGTATGAAAATAGGAATAAACAAAGCCTGATAATTCCATTCTCTCTTATATTTGTAGCCCACATTATTGATGGTACTACAGGTAACTTTGCTGGTACCGTCATAGGTAGGGACTATACTTGGTTTAGCTTGGGCGCCGGTGTTGAAATTCACGATTACCACGCTATTGGTGGCACCTGCGATGCCTTCCAAGGATGTAATCCCCATCCTGATCATAATGCCCCCAACTGTACCAATACAATGACAACTACCTCTACTGCTACTACTACGCAAGTAATCCCTGTTACCACTACAGAAATAGCACCTACTACCACTACGCAAATAATTCCAGTTACCACTACAGAAATAGCACCTACTACCACCACAGAAATAATACCTACTACTACCACAGAAATAGTTCCTACTACCACTACAGAAATAGTACCTACTACCACTACGCAAGTAATTCCAGTTACCACTACAGAGGAGGTGCCAGTACCTACTACCACTACAGAAATGGTACCTACTACCACTACGCAAGTAATTCCAGTTACCACTACAGAAATAGCACCTACTACCACTACGCAAGTAATTCCAGTTACCACTACGGAGGAGGTGCCAGTACCTACTACCACTACAGAAATGGTACCTACTACCACTACGCAAGTAATTCCAGTTACCACTACAGAGGAGGTGCCAGTACCTACTACCACTACAGAAATGGTACCTACTACCACTACGCAAGTAATTCCAGTTACCACTACAGAAATAGCACCTACTACCACTACGCAAGTAATTCCAGTTACCACTACGGAGGAGGTGCCAGTACCTACTACCACTACAGAAATGGTACCTACTACCACTACGCAAGTAATTCCAGTTACCACTACAGAGGAGGTGCCAGTACCTACTACCACTACAGAAATGGTACCTACTACCACTACGCAAGTAATTCCAGTTACCACTACAGAAATAGCACCTACTACCACTACGCAAGTAATTCCAGTTACCACTACGGAGGAGGTGCCAGTACCTACTACCACTACAGAAATGGTACCTACTACCACTACGCAAGTAATTCCAGTTACCACTACAGAGGAGGTGCCAGTACCTACTACCACTACAGAAATGGTACCTACTACCACTACGCAAGTAATTCCAGTTACCACTACAGAAATAGCACCTACTACCACTACGCAAGTAATTCCAGTTACCACTACGGAGGAGGTGCCAGTACCTACTACCACTACAGAAATGGTACCTACTACCACTACGCAAGTAATTCCAGTTACCACTACAGAGGAGGTGCCAGTACCTACTACCACTACAGAAATGGTACCTACTACCACTACGCAAGTAATTCCAGTTACCACTACAGAAATAGCACCTACTACCACTACGCAAGTAATTCCAGTTACCACTACGGAGGAGGTGCCAGTACCTACTACCACTACAGAAATGGTACCTACTACCACTACGCAAGTAATTCCAGTTACCACTACAGAGGAGGTGCCAGTACCTACTACCACTACAGAAATGGTACCTACTACCACTACGCAAGTAATTCCAGTTACCACTACAGAGGAGGTGCCAGTACCTACTACCACTACAGAAATGGTACCTACTACCACTACGCAAGTAATTTCAGTTACCACTACAGAAATAGCACCTACTACCACCACAGAAATAATACCTACTACTACCACAGAAATAGTTCCTACTACCACTACAGAAATGGTACCTACTACCACTACGCAAGTAATTCCAGTTACCACTACAGAAATAGTACCTACTACTACCACAGAAATAGTTCCTACTACCACTACAGAAATAGTTCCTACTACCACTACAGAAATAGTACCTACTACCACTACGCAAGTAATTCCAGTTACCACTACAGAAATAGTACCTACTACTACCACAGAAATAGTTCCTACTACCACTACAAAAATAGTACCTACTACCACTACGCAAGTAATTCCTACAACCACAACTAATGTAGTTACAACAACAAGATCAACAACAGTAACTGCAACAGCAGAGGTTACAGCATTACCTCGACCGTTATATGATGTTAATAGTGGTCGTTGTCTTGTAGCATATGGTTCTCATGCTGTTGTTAGATTTATTAGCACTACTTTAATTAGTGCAAATACTTGTTATTATTCATGTGTGGGTTCTAATGCAATGAATATTCATAATACGTGGTATATAGGATTAGCAAATAATGTAACTGTGACAGCTAGTAATCCTAATATGAATAATAACTATTATGTATGTAACTGTCTGGATAGATTATCAAATCCAGGAACACCAATTCTTAGCGCCACTACTTGTAGTAATAATATGGGCGATTATAATGACGCAGGCACAGCTAGTGCGTATGTGTATACTGTACCACCCGCTTAAATAAAAATGAAGATACAGTTGTTCCAGATTCGCGGAGTTTTTTAACATTGATATGTCAAAATTAGTCTTTTTAACAGAAAATGGGCGGGAAAACATCTATGATGAGAGGGGGAATGAAGCAATGGATATTATAGATGAACCAGCCGACCCATTTGCCATCAAGCAACTAGTCAGCCTAGATTCAGCGAATAACATTGAGAGGGAAACATTCGTGCCTAAAAGCACTGAAAGAGCCCCCAAATATCGTGATTATAGCCTCTCTACAAGAGAGCTTTTTTTTAAAAACAAGATAGAAAAGCTGACGTCAGTCAAGGCTGCTGCACTTCATGTAGGTGTCAAAGAAAGCACTGCGCGCATCTGGTGGAAAAAATACCAAGAAGATCCTGATTCATTTGTTCTCGGCAAGAGCACCAATCGCCAGAACAGACCGAAACCACAGCTTCAGGATACACATAAGGAATGCTTGAAACAATTTTACGACGAGAATCCTAATGCCTATAGGATGCTGCTGAAACGCTCACGAGCAAGTTCGAAGGCCTGAGATAAAAAAAATCAAGAGTGCATGAATTCATGAAGAACGAATGTAGCTTGACTTTCAAGCAAACGACTCTCTGGTCTGAGGCAAGAATGAGTTCGAGCACTATTAAGAAACGTTACAATTGGGTTGGTGAATAGAGTCTAACGGGCATGGAATATTCCCAAAATTGCGTGTTTATTGATGAAGCCGGCTTTGACATTAATATGAGGTAAAGCAGAGCATGGGCACCAAGGGACTCAATGGCAGTAACTACTACATCTACGACAAAAGCCCCCACTCATACCATTCTTGGTGCTATTTCAGCAGTTGGTGTTATAAATTTGAATATACGTATTCCAAGACAGCCACCAAAAGTGAGAAAAATTCAAGGTAAGGAGGTAGTCCGAAAGTAGATTGGGATTTGTCTAGCGCAGCGGGCAAAACCCATAAAGAGTAAGGGACAATCGCTAACCTATCCATATATGACCAACCGATCTTATCCAGAAAGTGGCAACTCATCCAAACGTTTACTCCGTATAGTTTAAAAATCAACCACGCTTCGCCTGGTTAGAACTGGTTATAGGTACATGGGTAACTACTAAGTTGCCTCTTACTCTTTATGGGTTTTGCCCGCTGCGCTAGACAAATCCCAATCTACTTTCGGACTACCTCCTTACCTTGAATTTTTCTCACTTTTGGTGGCTGTCTTGGAATACGTATATTCAAATTTATAACACCAACTGCTGAAATAGCACCAAGAATGGTATGAGTGGGGGCTTTTGTCGTAGATGTAGTAGTTACTGCCATTGAGTCCCTTGGTGCCCATGCTCTGCTTTACCTCATATTAATGTCAAAGCCGGCTTCATCAATAAACACGCAATTTTGGGAATATTCCATGCCCGTTAGACTCTATTCACCAACCCAATTGTAACGTTTCTTAATAGTGCTCGAACTCATTCTTGCCTCAGACCAGAGAGTCGTTTGCTTGAAAGTCAAGCTACATTCGTTCTTCATGAATTCATGCACTCTTGATTTTTTTTATCTCAGGCCTTCGAACTTGCTCGTGAGCGTTTCAGCAGCATCCTATAGGCATTAGGATTCTCGTCGTAAAATTGTTTCAAGCATTCCTTATGTGTATCCTGAAGCTGTGGTTTCGGTCTGTTCTGGCGATTGGTGCTCTTGCCGAGAACAAATGAATCAGGATCTTCTTGGTATTTTTTCCACCAGATGCGCGCAGTGCTTTCTTTGACACCTACATGAAGTGCAGCAGCCTTGACTGACGTCAGCTTTTCTATCTTGTTTTTAAAAAAAAGCTCTCTTGTAGAGAGGCTATAATCACGATATTTGGGGGCTCTTTCAGTGCTTTTAGGCACGAATGTTTCCCTCTCAATGTTATTCGCTGAATCTAGGCTGACTAGTTGCTTGATGGCAAATGGGTCGGCTGGTTCATCTATAATATCCATTGCTTCATTCCCCCTCTCATCATAGATGTTTTCCCGCCCATTTTCTGTTAAAAAGACTAATTTTGACATATCAATGTTAAAAAACTCCGCGAATCTGGAACAACTGTATCTTCATTTTTATTTAAGCGGGTGGTACAGTATACACATACGCACTAGCTGTGCCTGCGTCATTATAATCGCCCATATTATTACTACAAGTAGTGGCGCTAAGAATTGGTGTTCCTGGATTTGATAATCTATCCAGACAGTTACATACATAATAGTTATTATTCATATTAGGATTACTAGCTGTCATAGTTACATTACTTGCTAGTCCTATATACCACGTATTCTGTGTATTCATTGCATTAGAACCCACACATGAATAATAACAAGTATTTGCACTAATTAAAGTAGTGCTAACAAATCTAACAACAGCATGAGAACCATATGCTACAAGACAACGACCACTATTAACATCATATAACGGTCGAGGTAATGCTGTAACTGCTGCTGTTGCAGTTACTGTTGTTGATCTTGTTGTTGTAACTACATTAGTTGTGGTTGTAGGAATTACTTGCGTAGTGGTAGTAGGTACTATTTCTGTAGTGGTAGTAGGAACTATTTCTGTGGTAGTAGTAGGTACTATTTCTGTAGTGGTAACTGGAATTACTTGCGTAGTGGTAGTAGGTACTATTTCTGTAGTGGTAGTAGGAACTATTTCTGTAGTGGTAGTAGGAACTATTTCTGTGGTAGTAGTAGGTACTATTTCTGTAGTGGTAACTGGAATTACTTGCGTAGTGGTAGTAGGTACCATTTCTGTAGTGGTAGTAGGAACTATTTCTGTGGTAGTAGTAGGTATTATTTCTGTGGTGGTAGTAGGTGCTATTTCTGTAGTGGTAACTGGAATTATTTGCGTAGTGGTAGTAGGTGCTATTTCTGTAGTGGTAACAGGGATTACTTGCGTAGTAGTAGCAGTAGAGGTAGTTGTCATTGTATTGGTACAGTCGGGGGCATTATGATCAGGATGGGGATTACATCCTTGGAAGGCATCGCAGGTGCCACCAATAGCGTGGTAATCGTGAATTTCAACACCGGCGCCCAAGCTAAACCAAGTATAGTCCCTACCTATGACGGTACCAGCAAAGTTACCTGTAGTACCATCAATAATGTGGGCTACAAATATAAGAGAGAATGGAATTATCAGGCTTTGTTTATTCCTATTTTCATACATGTCTATTGCAGAAGATTAGCTTACCTTCAGGGGCCATGGTCAAACCACCCAACTGAGAAGTAGTGGCACGATAAACGGTGATTTCACCATCACGCAGGTAGACGCCTCGGTCGTCAACGGGATAAATGTTCCAAACAACTTTACAAGGATTGAGACTATCAAGAGGATCATTGGTTCGAAGGGTGAGGGTGCCACGATTGATGACAGGAATCTATGTATTGTGGAAAAGGAGGCGTTAAAAGAGGCATATGGACGAATGGCATCGAATGATCAACAGCGTTTTTCTACTTACATTAAAGACATAAGTCTTATTGGGATCAATAGGTTGGAAACCGTTCCAATTACCTGAGCCTAAAAGAATATTGGAAGGGTCTGATTCCGTATTGGGGTCAAGACTACATTGCATTCCCCCGCATCCGCCAAAAGTGATAACCTCGTAGTCAGCATCGGATCTGAATTGAGTAAATGCGCCGTTAGGTTCGATAATAGCAGTAGGATCCATATAAGCATAGCCTTCATTGTTATCTAGGGCGGCTTCTCGAACGGCAAAGAAATCGAAATCGCCGGTGCCAAGTTGGTTAGTCACTTGAAAGCCGGCTTCTGACTCTCTAATTTGGTCCAGGGTGCCTCCGCCGGCGATCAAAGCGTTACCGTGGACTTGTGTATCGGAAGTAATGGCAGTTCCCCCAACAACAAGACCCATAGAACCGATGGAGGAAGGATTGTCATCACAGTTAGAGCCGTTGTTGGCGTTAACAACAGAATTGGGAGCAGTAAAATTGCCACCAACAGCGAGAGGGCCCATGATATCAGAACCACCACCCGTTCTAAAATTGCCAAAGAAGATGGCATTGAAATGGCTGAACTGTAGCAGACATTATGTTAATAGATGAAATGGCATTTCATGACAAATAGGATAATCTTTTTTCTTTTTCCTTCAATACTTACAGCATCGTTATTTAATCCATAACCAGCACATGTACCAGGAGGTTGAGGTACGGGAGGAGGAGGGAAAGGACGGTTACCAGGGTCAATAGGATTAGGAGGAGGGAAAGGACGGTTACCAGGATCAATAGGATTAGGAGGAGGGAAAGGGCGGTTACCAGGATCAATAGGGTTGGGAGGAGGGAAAGGATGTATATTATGACCATGATGTGAGCCATGATGAGGAGGAGGAGGCATCACAACACGAGCTCTTGCATGTACGCTTGTGACGACAAGCAACGCCGAAAGTGCAATAGATGTAAAGCGAACCATAGTCGAATGAAAGGATGTACTCTATTTCAGTAAGTTGATGTTTGAAGATGATGATGAACAGAATGTTCGTCAAAGTCGAAAATCAAAAGGCTCTTATTTATAGATGAAAAGGGCTTGAGACGACGATAAATAGGCTTTCACTTATTTACGGAATGTTGGTAGTACCTTCAACAAAAAAGAAATCTTCCTTGCCACCATTTTGTACGGGGATTTTTTTTTTCAGGCTTCAGGAAACGGTCTGATTTCAAAATTTGATTGATTCTTTCAATTGCAACAGACTACATTCCACCCTTTGGAGCTTATAACAACTTATCAGTAACGAAATGTTTAAGCAGCAAAAGGGATGAATAAGACTCTTTCTATATGATGGTGTATTGATTATGGACATCGTGAAAGCAAATAAGCGAAAGACACTCTCATAGGGTTCCAAGTATTTCCTTAATGCCCGCTGGTCCACGGAAAACATAGAGAGACTTGGGTTTGGAAACATATTCCATTTGTGAACGGAGAACTATCCATCTAAAAGGATTCTGCCTTTCATAATGCACACATCCAACGAAAAAGGATCCGAATCAGGGCTCTGTTTCGTTTTATAAACAGACAATAAATGAGTTAGCAGGTGTCCAAGAGAATGGTATGGCTGCTCCCTTATACTGACAAGTTGTCCATTATCTCATGCATTTTATTTAAGCCGCAATACCCCGTTCCTGTTCATAATATTACTATGCATCTCAACATGAATATATAGCAAAAAGTGGCTCGAGAGTAAAGCGAACCTTCATTTTTCATATTTTTCAAGTAGTTCAAAAATTTGTCATATACAGCTTTAGCTACATCAAAAGAAGAAGATATTATATCGCTGCAATAAATATTATTCAATATGCTATTGCTCGATTTACGCACGTTTACAAGTTGGATTATCAAAGACATTTTCGATTGGCACTCTAATAAAGAAAACAATAGTCATTTCAATGGTTGGCTGCAATTTGGCTGACCTAATTGTCATGTTCTGACCTCCAATTCGCTTAACAATCTGAGAAACAATTCAGATTTACTGCCTTTACCAGTTGTAAGTTCCATGCACACTGAGACAAATAAGATTTCAACAGGGTACATTTCAACCTTACTGGTAATCAGTACGATTAAACAAGATTTTTATTGGCAAATAATTTTAACCCCACATGAGCACATAACCATTATGAGATTGAATTGCCCGGGTCAGATCAAATATAAGGGGAGAAGGGTGCTAAAAAACCTTTTTGATAGTCAATAAAGGAAAAAGGCAGTAGAGAAGGGAAGAGGAAAAGAGGGTAAATCAAGGACTAGATTAGTCCTGAGTGAGCCACTGGACTAACTTGTTACCAAGAGTGGGAGTTTCTGGGGGGGGTCTTATCATGATGTAGATAATCAAGTTCGAATAGGATTTGATATAGTGCGGGCCATCGAATTTTCCAGCTGGAGAAGCGTTGAATATTTTGTTTGTTACGTGTTTTTATGGTTGGAAGCATGCTGAGAAGAAATGATATTGGGTCATTTACTGTGCAGGGCATTTGTAATCGACGGTGCATGTGAAGGCATATTATTGAGTGTTTGCGGGTAAACATGACATTAGGGTGATGTATGCACGGTTTTGGAACCCCACCAGGTAACCAACCGAGACGCCAACGTATAACTCGACTGCGTT
Organism: Mycotypha africana; assembly: GCF_025528875.1. Classification (NCBI taxonomy): domain Eukaryota; kingdom Fungi; phylum Mucoromycota; class Mucoromycetes; order Mucorales; family Mycotyphaceae; genus Mycotypha; species Mycotypha africana. Next base: position 85,823 of record NW_026515735.1, on the reverse strand, counting down.
CCACGGGAGTCATAGGTAGCCAAAGAGTTGGATCAACACCATGAAAAGGGCGACAAGAGGAGAGGAGAACCGAATTGTTAGCTTGGCGTTGTGTTTGAAGGTTTTCGACACGAAGTTCATGATAGGTAGTATTGAACACACGAGTATCGATGCGGTCAGGGTTATGAAAGTTGCAGCAGCGTTGCCAGAGGGGAGTTTTGGAGAGCTTGTACCAATGAGACAGACTAGCTGAAGCACGTAAGTATGGTAAAAACTGCGATAACAGGATATCCCTGGGACCATTGATGGACCTTAATAAGAACTTTCCTTGTAGGCGGTGAACACGCTCTTTCATGGATGGAAGGTTGGTCAGATGTAACATGACCTTGGTTGATGAACGGGAATTTCCTCCAAAAATTCGTCTTATACATTCTGTTTGGCATTCCTCGATTTTCTTTATTTGGGGTGATGAAAATGAGCTGATGGCAAGACCGTATTCCAGTTGGGTGCGCACAATTTGGGTGTAGAAGCGTGTTGATAGGAGCTGATTGAAACCTTTATGATTGACGCCAATAGCTGACATGGTGTTCATAGTGTGTAAGGCTTTGTTGGTATTGTTCTGAATTAGATCGTTGGTAAGTAAGTGTCCACCTGGGCCAATGGGGATACCTAGGTACGAGAATGATGTCTGACGTGAAATGCTAGTACCATATAGAGAGTAAGAGGATGTATCGGAACTGGGAGCGACTACAGCACATTTAAGTGGGTTCCAATGATATCCAAGACTGTGACTATGCTCCTCACATTTGTTGAGGAGTATCTGAAGTTGTGTGGGAGCAGCTATGAGCACAACATCATCCGCATATAGTAGGCTTGTCACAGATAACGCAAAACGACATACCCCATCGGGCTGCGGTAATGAAAGTGGTTGTTCACGAAGTAAAGAAGGTAGCTCGTTGATATATACGGAATAAAGGTATGGGGAGAGGATAGACCCTTGCAATACTCCTGTAGCCGGGGTAAACCGAGGGGAAGTAGCGTTAGACACAAGTACTTCTATTTGAACTTCGTCAAATAGGTTTTTAAGAAGACCTAGCAGGGCTGGATGTAAATAGGTTTGGATTGCGTTCCATATATAATCTCGGTCAACAGTATCATATGCGGATTTGATATCAAGGAATGCCAATGTTGGTGTGATTTTGTGATGTCGACGCAGGATGGCACAAGTTTCAATAAGGCAGAGCGCTTGGTCTAGAGTACTCCGAGAAGGCGAAAACCACCTTGGGCTATATCGAGAGGGGGGCCAGTTTGTTCAAGGATGTGATGGAGAGTTTTTTCCAAGATCTTACGAAACGTAGATGTTAGGCTGATAGGGCGGAAGTTAGCGGGAATCAAACGGTTCTGTGGAATATGTTGACGTAGAGGAACGAGGAAGAAGTTTACCAGCATAAATCTGCTGTAGGTGTTGTGACATCAGATTTGCTGAGTATTGAGGGCCTTCCATTGTTGAGAAGGTTGGTTTGATCTTCCGGTTCTTGCGGATTTTGCTGAACTTGACAATGGCTTTGATGTAACCCCTTGTGCTAATTGTTGACAGAAAGTACGCCAAGTTTCTCGTCTACGTTGTAGGACTAGACGCCGGAGTGTGGCTTGCGCTGTTTGATGCTGTTCCCAATAACGGAGGCAATTCAAACCTCGAGCTTTCGCCATTTTTGCATAGGTATTCCTTCCGGTTAAATGCAGCTGTCATTTCAGGTGTCCAAAAGCCTTTGAGATAGTCATCGGTATGAGGTGGGCGTCTTCCACAGACAAGTCTAGTGTCGCTATGATGCTCTCACATAGTTGATTATGGATAGTTTCAATATACTGGCAAGCAGTGGATCTATCAGAAAAGGATGGATGTGGGGGCAATACAGGGATAGATTCTGTAAGAATACTTTTTTATATAGATCATAGTTTTCGAAGCGTTTGAGTTTCTTGACATTCCAGGTAATCCGTGGGGATGTTAGTAGAGCGGGTAGATCCTCATGAACAACAAAGGACGGAGTCATAAACTTATGGTTAGAGTTGAGTGACAGGTCATCGCGTATGCGAAGGGTCGGTGTATGCAATTCAGCAGTGCTGAAAAAGTAGAAATAATACTAGTGCCTTGGAACGTATAAGAGGTAGGTTGACCGTGGGTAAGACGTTCATTCCATAAAATAAGATTGCTAGCCCTCATCCAATTGAATATTAGTCGTCCTGTGGGATTGATTCTGGTATCGCCAGTGAAGTCGCCCATTCGTGCATTGAAATCCCCGCAAATGATAGTATTGGTTGTATGTGGTAGATGTAAGGGTAGTAAATCTAAAATTTGTTGTATATCTTCAGTTCTTAGGGAGGGAGGAAGATATAGGCAATGAATCAATATTTTGTTGGAGAGAATGATGGATAGGGAATATTTAGCTAGTAAGGGGTGTTCATGTGTTAATTGGTAGATCGATAGTTTGCTGTGTGTGTTAACTGAAAGGGCGAGACCGAGCGTACCACGATGGGTATTAATAGAGTTAGTTGGTATTCCATAAGTATGATATTGGGGCCAAAGGGTTGGATATTTGTTGGGTGTAAATAACCAAGTCTCATTAAGAAAAAGAAGATCAGATTTGTTAGCAAGTTGGAGTAAAGGTGTGATCGCTTGTTTCGGGAGGCCTGTTGCATTAAATAAAGAGATTGTCAGGGCTCTCATATATTTAATGTACAACGGAGGAAGAAGGTCCGTGAGCTGTAGAATCGTCTAAAGTATCCATTAGCAGGTCATCATCTGATGTGGGGGTGATAATATCCTCGCTTGTTTGCTCTTTAGGCGTTTGAGCAAAAAATTGAGGATAATTTCGTATTGTAGCGATCAGCCATAATAGAATCATATTTGGGGCGGGTAATCCATTCTTGGTCTAAGAAGGAGCGGGCCACAGCGTACTTAACTGGTGCTCTCATGTAATCAAGTGCTCGAGATAGACGGTTTTTCTGAATTTCAGTTGCAATGGAGTCGCGTTCAGCAGCAGGAAGTGAGGTGTATTTGGGATCAGCCAGGATTTTACCGCTGAATGGTGTAAAATCTTTTAGAAGGTTAACGTTCTTGTGGATGAGGAGTTCTGTGAATTCGGCTTCATAATCGTTATGTATGAGCACCGCAACCGTGTTACGAGCGGGGTAGTGTATGTCAAGGAGTCTTGCATTATTGACTCCGAGTTTACGGAAAGTGGTACGAATAGTACCTACTGGGATACGCGTTTTGGTGGGAATGTATACGTATTTGAAGCCTTGTTTCTCAGAGGGTGGTTAGAAGAAACGTGCTGCAGCTGCTTCGCGTTGCAGGCGTCGCTGTTCAATTTGGTGTAATGATGGTTGATTTAATACCTGAATTTTCGCTGGGTTGTGCCAGGGTGCATCGGTGAAGGGTGTTGATCGGGTTTGGGATTCCGGAAGGGGCGGGAAATCTGAAGATGATAATGGGTCAGCAGCCTCGTTCATATTGTTGATACGTTCTTGTAGGTTGTCGATTTCACGACGGGCTTCAGAGAGTTCGTTTGTCAGGCGTTCAACAGTCTGGTATAACTGTTGGACAAGTGTTGCTTGGTTATTGCCAATAGTGGGGTCGGAGGTGATTGTCTCTTTATCCATAGCTTGTGTGGAATTCAATGAAGCTCTAGAGCTTCCGAGAGTGGCGTGAACTATGGGATATAATTCAAACGCTTTGATGGTTTTATGACATGAAGTACATGCAAATTGTGGTTGAAAGGGTTCTTTGGGAGAGGAACCGTGTTATGAAACGTTGTAGTTTCGAAACATTCAGGACATATTAGGTGTTTGCGAACGGTGGGGAATGCAGCTTCTAGTGCAGACAGTTGCTCTTCTGAAAGTGCAGGATCTGCAGCTTTATTGTAGGAGCCTCTTAATGGTCCCATTACAGTTGTCAAAGGTTTTGTTTTTCGATATGTGGTTTTGCTTAATGTGTAAACGTCTATTTGAGTCGCTTGCCTAAAAAGGAAAAATTATATAAAGTGATGGAAAGTGGAAAAATCTGCAGGTACGCTATTTTCAGAAATTATTCGGACACTTCTGACTGAAAATTTCGGAGCATAAAATGGGCCACGGACAGAATAACAAATTCGGTCGAAAAGGAAAAAGAAAAACGGGGCGCTTTTTCTGCTTGAAGTTCGTACATTTGCAGAGCTCCTAACAGTTTAATGGACAACATTATATTCGAAGATGGTTTAGGTGGAAAGTTTGACAAAAATGGTGCTGCGGTTTGCGTCGTTAATATGGATGTTGACACAGATAACTATCCTTTGGGTGCTGTTACTGACTTTGATATGTTTAATGACTTCAAACCTCCTGAGAGATCTGAAAAGAAGGAGATCAAGAAAGAATCCAATCATAATTCTGATAAAAAGCTAATCGAAAATGAAGAAATGCCGAAAACAACCTATAGAAAATATAAAAAAGAATATATGGAAACATTTTTATTTACTTACTGAAAAAGGGATGTGAATTCGCGGTGCAGCAAGCGCGCTCAAAATTCCTAAAAGCACAGCATATGGCTGGCATAAAAAGAGTCTTAAGGCGGCAGATGAGTCGAAATGAGAAAGGCTGGTAGTGGCCGGCCAGTTGGCAGACCATCACCTTTAACTGAGAGTCATCGTCAATATCTTGTCGAGCTCACTGATGATAACAGTGATCTTCGTTTAGATCAAATGATGGAGAGCTTGACTAATCAATTCGAGGATCTCTCTATCTCCAAAACAGCCCTTTACAATTTCGCAACGCAAAAGTGCTGCATCAGCTTTAAAAAAGCTCGTTTTCACTCTATTGAGAGGAATAGCCATGATAAAATCGAAGAAAGATATCAGTGGGTTAAGCGATGGATAGAAGATACCGATTTGGATTATAAAAGCAATTGCGTATTCATAGATGAAGCAGGCTTTCATATCAATCTAGAGCGATCCTTTGCTTGGTCTCAAAAGGGAACTCGTGCAGTTGTTAAGACTCCCAAAACCAAATCAAAGAGGATGACGATTTTTGGCGCTATTTCGCCCTATGGAATTGTGAATATCAAAGTAAGGGCTGCAAAGGCGATGGAAGCATCTAAAAAAAGAAAAGTAACAGGTAGTTGTGGCACAGCAGTAGTTGCTACAGAGAAAGGCAAAGGCGGTACCTGTACGGGACACTATTTCAATTTCATTGCCAGTACGTTAGATATTATGGACAAGCATGAACAGTTCAGAGGTCATTATCTTGTAATGAATAATGCACCTATACATACACATGACGACATACGAAGCTATATACAGGGTCGTGGCTATGGATGAGTTTTATCTCCCGGCTTATTCTCCTGAATTGAACCCCATAGAACAGTTTTGGTCAGTTTGTAAAAGCAAACTCAAGCGAGAAGCACTTTTAGACGAAGAAACATTGACACTACGTATTCGCGATGCCTGTAACAGTATTCTTCTGAGTGATATAAAGGGTTTATGCAGGTATTCCGCCCAAAAGTTTCCTGATGTGTTTGGAGCGCAAACCCCTTTAGACAATTGGGACATTTGGTCCACTTTCATTTTTGTCCTACGGCCCAAATTATTTTCTTTCAGTGGCCCATTTTATGCTCCGAAATTTTCAGTCAGAAGTGTCCGAATAATTTCTGAAAATAGCGTACCTGCAGATTTTTCCACTTTCCATCACTTTATATAATTTTTCCTTTTTAGGCAAGCGACTCAAATAGACGTTTACACATTAAGCAAAACCACATATCGAAAAACAAAACCTTTGACAACTGTAATGGGACCATTAAGAGGCTCCTACAATAAAGCTGCAGATCCTGCACTTTCAGAAGAGCAACTGTCTGCACTAGAAGCTGCATTCCCCACCGTTCGCAAACACCTAATATGTCCTGAATGTTTCGAAACTACAACGTTTCATAACACGGTTCCTCTCCCAAAGAACCCTTTCAACCACAATTTGCATGTACTTCATGTCATAAAACCATCAAAGCGTTTGAATTATATCCCATAGTTCACGCCACTCTCGGAAGCTCTAGAGCTTCATTGAATTCCACACAAGCTATGGATAAAGAGACAATCACCTCCGACCCCACTATTGGCAATAACCAAGCAACACTTGTCCAACAGTTATACCAGACTGTTGAACGCCTGACAAACGAACTCTCTGAAGCCCGTCGTGAAATCGACAACCTACAAGAACGTATCAACAATATGAACGAGGCTGCTGACCCATTATCATCTTCAGATTTCCCGCCCCTTCCGGAATCCCAAACCCGATCAACACCCTTCACCGATGCACCCTGGCACAACCCAGCGAAAATTCAGGTATTAAATCAACCATCATTACACCAAATTGAACAGCGACGCCTGCAACGCGAAGCAGCTGCAGCACGTTTCTTCTAACCACCCTCTGAGAAACAAGGCTTCAAATACGTATACATTCCCACCAAAACGCGTATCCCAGTAGGCACTATTCGTACCACTTTCCGTAAACTCGGAGTCAATAATGCAAGACTCCTTGACATACACTACCCCGCTCGTAACACGGTTGCGGTGCTCATACATAACGATTATGAAGCCGAATTCACAGAACTCCTCATCCACAAGAACGTTAACCTTCTAAAAGATTTTACACCATTCAGCGGTAAAATCCTGGCTGATCCCAAATACACCTCACTTCCTGCTGCTGAACGCGACTCCATTGCAACTGAAATTCAGAAAAACCGTCTATCTCGAGCACTTGATTACATGAGAGCACCAGTTAAGTACGCTGTGGCCCGCTCCTTCTTAGACCAAGAATGGATTACCCGCCCCAAATATGATTCTATTATGGCTGATCGCTACAATACGAAATTATCCTCAATTTTTGCTCAAACGCCTAAAGAGCAAACAAGCGAGGATATTATCACCCCCACATCAGATGATGACCTGCTAATGGATACTTTAGACGATTCTACAGCTCACGGACCTTCTTCCTCCGTTGTACATTAAATATATGAGAGCCCTGACAATCTCTTTATTTAATGCAACAGGCCTCCCGAAACAAGCGATCACACCTTTACTCCAACTTGCTAACAAATCTGATCTTCTTTTTCTTAATGAGACTTGGTTATTTACACCCAACAAATATCCAACCCTTTGGCCCCAATATCATACTTATGGAATACCAACTAACTCTATTAATACCCATCGTGGTACGCTCGGTCTCGCCCTTTCAGTTAACACACACAGCAAACTATCGATCTACCAATTAACACATGAACACCCCTTACTAGCTAAATATTCCCTATCCATCATTCTCTCCAACAAAATATTGATTCATTGCCTATATCTTCCTCCCTCCCTAAGAACTGAAGATATACAACAAATTTTAGATTTACTACCCTTACATCTACCACATACAACCAATACTATCATTTGCGGGGATTTCAATGCACGAATGGGCGACTTCACTGGCGATACCAGAATCAATCCCACAGGACGACTAATATTCAATTGGATGAGGGCTAGCAATCTTATTTTATGGAATGAACGTCTTACCCACGGTCAACCTACCTCTTATACGTTCCAAGGCACTAGTATTATTTTCTACTTTTTCAGCACTGCTGAATTGCATACACCGACCCTTCGCATACGCGATGACCTGTCACTCAACTCTAACCATAAGTTTATGACTCCGTCCTTTGTTGTTCATGAGGATCTACCCGCTCTACTAACATCCCCACGGATTACCTGGAATGTCAAGAAACTCAAACGCTTCGAAAACTATGATCTATATAAAAAAGTATTCTTACAGAATCTATCCCTGGTATTGCCCCCACATCCATCCTTTTCTGATAGATCCACTGCTTGCCAGTATATTGAAACTATCCATAATCAACTATGTGAGAGCATCATAGCGACACTAGGCTTTGTCTGTGGAAGACGCCCACCTCATACCGATGACTATCTCAAAGGCTTTTGGACACCTGAAATGACAGTTGCATTTAACCGGAAGGAATACCTATACAAGAAATGGCGAAAGGCTCGAGGTTTGAATTGCCTCCGTTATTGGGAACAGCATCAAACAGCGCAAGCCACACTCCGGCGTCTAGTCCTACAACGTAGACGAGAAACTTGGCGTACTTTCTGTCAACAATTAGCACAAGGAGGTTACATCAAAGCCATTGTCAAGTTCAGCAAAATCCGCAAGAACCGGAAGATCAAACCAACCTTCTCAACAATGGAAGGCCCTCAACACTCAGCAAATCTGATGTCACAACACCTACAGCAGATTTATGCTGTTAAACTTCTTCCTTGTTCCTCTACGTCAACATATGCCACAGAACCGTTTGATCCCGCTAACTTCCGCCCTATCAGCCTAACATCTACGTTTCGTACGATCTTGGAAAAAACTCTCCATCACATCCTTGAACAAACTGGCCCCCCTCTCGATATAGCCCAAGGTGGTTTTCGCCCTTCTCGGAGTACTCTAGACCAAGCGCTCTGCCTTATTGAAACTTGTGCCATCCTGCGTCGACATCACAAAATCACACCAACATTGGCATTCTTTGATATCAAATCCGCATATGATACTGTTGACCGAGATTATATATGGAACGCAATCCAAACCTATTTACATCCAGCCCTGCTAGGTCTTCTTAAAAACCTATTTGACGAAGTTCAAATAGAAGTACTTGTGTCCAACCCTACTTCCCCTCGGTTTACCCCGGCTACAGGAGTATTGCAAGGGTCTATCCTCTCCCCATACCTTTATTCCGTATATATCAACGAGCTACCTTCTTTACTTCGTGAATAACCACTTTCATTACCGCAGCCCGATGGGGTATGTCGTTTTGCGTTATCTGTGACAAGCCTACTATATGCGGATGAGGTTGTGCTCATAACTGCTCCCACACAACTTTAGATGCTCCTCAACAAATGTGAGGAGCATAGTCACAGTCTTGAATATCATTGTAACCCACTTAAATGTGCTATATTCGCTCCCAGTTCCGATACATCCTCTTACTCTTTATATGGTACTAACATTTCACGTCAGACATCATTCTCGTACCTAGATATCCCCATTGGTGCAGGTGGACACTTACTTACCAACGATCTAATTCAAAACAATACCAACAAAGCCTTGCACACTATGAACACCATGTCAGCTATTGGCGTCAATCATAAAGGTTTCAATCAGCTCCTATCAACACGCTTCTACACCCAAATTGTGCGCACCCAACTGGAATACGGTCTTGTCATCAGCTCATTTTCATCATCCCAAATAAAGAAAATCGAGGAATGCCAAACAGAATGTATAAGACGAATTTTTGGAGGAAATTCCCGTTCATCAACCAAGGTCATGTTACATCTGACCAACCTTCAAACACAACGCCAAGCTAACAATTCGGTTCTCCTCTCTTCTTGTCGCCCTTTTCATGGTGTGGATCCAACTCTTTGGCTACCTATGACTCCCGTGGAACGCAGTCGAGTTATACGTTGGCGTCTCGGTTGGTTACCTGGTGGGGTTCCAAAACCGTGCATACATCACCCTAATGTCATGTTTACCCGCAAACACTCAATAATATGCCTCACATGCACCGTCGATTACAAATGCCTTCACAGTAAATGACCCAGTATCATTTCTTCTCATCATGCTTCCAATCAGAAAAACACGTAACAAACAAAATCTTCAACGCTTCTCCAGCTGGAAAATTCAATGGCCCGCACTATGTCAAATCGTATTCAAGCTTGATTATCTACATCATCATAAGACCCCCTCAGAAACTCCCACTCTTGGTAACAAGTTAGTCCAGTGGCTCACTCAGGACTAATCTAGTCCTTGATTTACCCTCTTTTCCTCTTCCCTTCTCTACTGCCTTTTTCCTTTATTGACTATCAAAAAGGTTTTTTAGCACCCTTCTTCCCTTGTATTTGATCTGACCCGGGCAATTCAATCTCATAATGATTATGTGCTCATGTGGGGTTAAAATTATTTGCCAATAAAAATCTTGTTTAATCGTATCGATTACCAGTAAGGTTGAAGTGTACCCTGTTGAAATCTATTTGTCTCAGTGTGTATGGAACTTATTTGTTTCAGTACACTATAGTTGGTAAAGGCAGGTAAATCTGAATTGTTTTTCAGATTGTTAAGCGAATTGGAATCAAAAAATCAAATGAATTTTATATATTCCAGTAAAACAAGATAATAAAAGGTCAGAACATGACAATTAGGTCAGCCAAATTGCAGCCAACTATTGAAATGACTATTGTTTTCTTTATTAGAGTGCCAATCCGAAAATGTCTTTTATAATCCAACTTGTAAACGTGCGTAAATCGAGCAATAGCATATTGAAATAATATTTATTGCAGCGGTATAATATCTTCTTCTGATGTACCTAAAGCTGTATATGACAAATTTTTGAACTATTTGAAAAATATGAAAAATGAAGGTTCGCTTTACTCTCGAGCCACTTTTTGCAATATATTCATGTTGAGATGCATAGTAATATTATGAACGGGAACGGGGTATTGTGGCTTAAATAAAATGCATGAGATAATGGACAACTTGTCAGTATAAGGGAGCAGCCATACCATTCTCTTGGACACCTGCTAACTCATTTATTGTCTGTTTATAAAACGAAAGAGAGCCCTGATTCGGATCCTTTTTCTTTGGATGTGTGCATTATGAAAGGCAGAATCCTTTCAGATGGATAGTTCTCCGTTCACAAATGGAATATGTTTCCAAACCCAAGTCTCTATGTTTTCCGTGGACCAGCGGGCATTAAGGAAATATTTGGAACCCTATAAGAGCGTCTTTCGCTTATTTGCTTTCAAGATGTGCATAATAAATACACTATCATATAGACAGAGTCTTATTCATCCCTTTTGCTGCTTAAACATTTCGTTACTACTAAGTTGCTATAAGCTCCAAAGGGTGGAATGTAGTCTGTTGCAATTGAAAGAAGCAATCAAATTTTGAAATAGACCGTTTCCTGAAGCCTGAAAAAAAAAAACCACAAAATGGTGGCGACATTCCGTAAATAAATGAAAGCCTATTTATCGTCGTCTCAAGCCCTTTTCATCTATAAATAAGAGCCTTTTGACTTTCGATTTTGACGAATATTCTGTTCATCATTTTCAAACATCAACTTACTGAAATAAAGTACATCCTTTCATTTTACTATGATTCGCTTTTTATCTATTGCACTTTCAGCATTGCTTGTCGTCACAAGCGTACATGCAAGAGGTCGTGTTGTGATGCCTCCTCCTCATCATCATCATGGCTCCCATCATGGTCATAATATACATCCTTTCCCTCCTCCCAACCCTATTGATCCTGGTAACCGTCCTTTCCCTCCTCCTAATCCTATTGATCCTGGTAACCGTCCTTTCCCTCCTCCTAATCCTATTGATCCTGGTAACCGTCCTTTCCCTCCTCCTAATCCTATTGATCCTGGTAACCGTCCTTTCCCTCCTCCTCCCGTACCTCAACCTCCTGGTACATGTACTGGTTATGGATTAAATAACGATGCTGTAAGTATTGAAGGAAAAGGAAAAAAGATTATCCTATTTGTCATGAAATGCCATTTCATCTATTAACATAATGTCTACTACAGTTCAGTCATTTCAATGCCATCTTCTTTGGTAATTTTGAAACGGGTGGTGGTTCTGATATCATGGGCCCTCTCGCTGTTGGTGGCAATTTTACTGCTCCCAATTCTGTTGTTAACGCCAACAACGGCTCTAACTGTGATGACAATCCTTCCTCCATCGGTTCTATGGGTCTTGTTGTCGGGGGAACGGCCATTACTTCCGATACACAAGTCCACGGTAACGCTTTGATCGCTGGCGGAGGCACCCTGGACCAAATTAGAGAGTCAGAAGCCGGCTTTCAAGTGACTAACCAACTTGGCACCGGCGATTTCAATTTCTTTGCCGTTCGAGAAGCCGCCCTAGATAACAATGAAGGCTATGCTTATATGGATCCTACTGCTATCATCGAACCTAACGGTGCATTTACTCAATTCAGATCCGATGCTGACTACGAGGTTATCACTTTTGGCGGATGCGGGGGAATGCAATGTAGTCTTGACCCCAATACGGAATCAGACCCTTCCAATATTCTTTTAGGCTCAGGTAATTGGAACGGTTTCCAACCTATTGATCCCAATAAGACTTATGTCTTTAATGTAAGTAAAAGAACGCTGTTGATCCTTTGATGCCATTCGTCCATATGCCTCTTTTAACCCCCTCCTTTTCGACGATACATAGATTCCTGTCATCAATCGTGGCACCCTCACCCTTCGAACCAATGATCCTCTTGATAGTCTCAATCCTTGTAAAGTTGTTTGGAACATTTATCCCGTTGACGACCGAGGCGTCTACCTGCGTGATGGTGAAATCACCGTTTATCGTGCCACTGCTTCTCAGTTGGGTGGTTTGACCATGGCCCCTGAAGGTAAGCTAATCTTCTGCAATAGACATGTATGAAAATAGGAATAAACAAAGCCTGATAATTCCATTCTCTCTTATATTTGTAGCCCACATTATTGATGGTACTACAGGTAACTTTGCTGGTACCGTTGTAGGTAGGGACTATACTTGGTTCAGCTTGGGCGCCGGTGTTGAAATTCACGATTACCACGCTATTGGTGGCACCTGCGATGCCTTCCAAGGATGTAATCCCCATCCTGATCATAATGCCCCCGACTGTACCAATACAATGACAACTACCTCTACTGCTACTACTACGCAAGTAATCCCAGTTACCACTACATCGGAAGTCGTCATTCCTACAACCACCACAGAAATAGTACCTACCACCACCACAGAAATAGTACCTACTACCACCACAGAAATAGTACCTACTACCACTACGCAAGTAATTCCAGTTACCACTACTGAGGAGGTGCCAGTACTTATTACCACCACAGAAATAGTACCTACTACCACTACGCAAGTAATTCCAGTTACTACTACTGAGGAGGTGCTAGTACCAACTACCACCACAGAAATAGTACCTACTACCACTACGCAGGTAATTCCTACAACCGTTACAAACACAATTACTAATGTGCTTACGGATACAATAACAAATACATTAACAATACCTACAACCGTTACAAACACAATTACTAATGTGCTTACGGATACAATAACAAATACATTAACAATACCTACAACCGTTACAAATACAATTACTAATGTGCTTACGGATACAATAACAAATACATTAACAATACCTACAACCGTTACAAATACAATTACTAATGTGCTTACGGATACAATAACAAATACATTAACAATACCTACAACCGTTACAAATACAATTACTAATGTGCTTACGGATACAATAACAAATACATTAACAATACCTACAACTACAACTGATCTAGTTACAACAACAACATCAACAACAGTAACTGCAACAGCAGCAGTTACAGCACTACCTCAACCGTTATATGATGCTAATAGTGGTCGTTGTTTGGTAGCATATGGTGCTTCTAATTATGTTAGATTTATTAGCAGCACTGCATATACTCCGGATAGTTGTTATTATTCATGTTTGAGTTCAGGCAAAACGATTACTCAGGCTACGTGGTATTTTGCATTAGGAGATAGTGTAGCTGTAACAGCTAGTAATTATAATTTGAATAATAATGACTATTACGTATGTAGCTGTGTGGATGGTTTACCAACACCACTTACTGAAGCCACTACATGTGTTAATAATCTAGGCAATTATGGTACCCCTGAGAACGCTACTATCTATTTGTATACTGTACCACCCCAAGCTTAAATTAAAATAACAAATTAAAAATATTATAAGACACAGTCGTTCCACTCTCAATTAGAAATAAATTCGCGGAGTTTTTTTAAAAAAAAATTGGGGGACTAACAGAAAAAAAATCAGTGATTGATTGTTCGAAGTTTGATTTCGCGAATTGAGAGAGGTTTAATTCTTTGATCGCTGTTAGTCAAAATTAGTCTTTTTAACAGAAAATGGGCGGGAAAACATCTATGATGAGAGGGGGAATGAAGCAATAGATATTATAGATGAACTAGCCGACCCATTTGCCATCAAGCAAACTAGTCAGCCTAGATTCAGCGAATAACATTGAGAGGGAAACATCCGTGCCTAAAAGCACTGAAAGAGCCCCCAAATATCGTGATTATAGCCTCTCTACAAGAGAGTTTTTTTTTTTTGAAACAAGATAGAAAACCTGATGTCAGTCAAGGCTGCTGCACTTCAGGTAGGTGTCAAAGAAAGCACTGCGCGCATCTGGTGGAAAAAATACCAAGAAGATCCTGATTCATTTGTTCTCAGCAAGAGCACCAATCGCCAGAACAGACCGAAACCACAGCTTCAGGATACACATAAGGAATGCTTGAAACAATTTTACGACGCAGAATCCTAATGCCTATAGGATGCTGTTGAAACGCTCACGAGCAAGTTCGAAGGCCTGAGATAAAAAAAAGTCAAGAGTGCACGAATTCATGAAGAACGAATGTAGCTTGACTTTCAAGCAAACAACTCTCTGGTCTGAGGCAAGAATGAGTTCGAGCACAATTAAGAAACGTTACAATTGGGTTGTTGAATAGAGTCTAACGGACATGGAATATTCCCAAAATTGCGTGTTTATTGATGAAGCCGGCCTTGACATTAATATGAAGTAAAGCAGAGCATAGGCACCAAGGGGTCCAATGGCAGTAACTACTACCTCTACGACAAAAGCCCCCACTCATACCATTCTTGGTGCTATTTCAGCAGTTGGTGTTATAAATTTGAATATACGTATTCCAAGACAGTCACCAAAAGTGAGAAAAATTCAAGGTAAGGAGGTAGTCCGAAAGTAGATTGGGATTTGTCTAGCGCAGCGGGCAAAGCCCATAAAGAGTAAGAGGCAACTTAGTAGTTACCCATGTACCTATAACCAGTTTTAACCAGGCGAAGCGTGGTTGCTTTTAAAATTATAGGAGTAAACTTTTGGATGAGTTGCCACTTTCTAGATAAGATCGGTTGGTCATATATGGATAGGTTAGCGATTGTCTCTTACTCTTTATGAACTTTGCCCGCTGCGCTAGACAAATCCCAATCTACTTTCGGACTACCTCCTTACCTTGAATTTTTCTCATTTTTGGTGGCTGTCTTGGAATACATATATTCAAATTTATAACACCAACTGCTGAAATAGCACCAAGAATGGTATGAGTGGGGGCTTTTGTCGTAGAGGTAGTAGTTACTGCCATTGGACCCCTTGGTGCCTATGCTCTGCTTTACTTCATATTAATGTCAAGGCCGGCTTCATCAATAAACACGCAATTTTGGGAATATTCCATGTCCGTTAGGCTCTATTCATCAACCCAATTGTAACGTTTCTTAATAGTGCTCGAACTCATTCTTGCCTCAGACCAGAGAGTTGTTTGCTTGAAAGTCAAGCTACATTCGTTCTTCATGAATTCGTGCACTCTTGACTTTTTTATCTCAGGCCTTCGAACTTGCTTGTAAGCATTTCAACAGCGTCCTGGATATAGGCATTAGGATTCTCGTCGTAAAATTGTTTCAAGCATTCCTTATGTGTATCCTGAAGCTGTGGTTTCGGTCTATTCTGGCGATTGGTGCTCTTGCTGAGAACAAATGAATCAGGATCTTCTTGGTATTTTTTCCACCAGATGCGCGCAGTGCTTTCTTTGACACCTACCTGAAGTGCAGCAGCCTTGACTGACATCAGGTTTTCTATCTTGTTTCAAAAAAAAAACTCTCTTGTAGAGAGGCTATAATCACGATATTTGGGGGCTCTTTCAGTGCTTTTAGGCACGGATGTTTCCCTCTCAATGTTATTCGCTGAATCTAGGCTGACTAGTTTGCTTGATGGCAAATGGGTCAGCTAGTTCATCTATAATATCTATTGCTTCATTCCCCCTCTCATCATAGATGTTTTCCCGCCCATTTTCTGTTAAAAAGACTAATTTTGACTAACAGCGATCAAAGAATTAAACCTCTAATTGAGAGTGGAACGACTGTATCTTTAATAATATTTTTAATTTGTTATTTTAATTTAAGCTTGTGGTACAGTATACGCATAGATAGAAGCGTCAGCACCGTTATTATAATTGCCTACATTATTAACACATGTAGTGACATCAATAGGTGGTGCTGGTAAAGAATTGATACAGTTACATACATAATAGTTATTATTCAAATTAGTATTACTAGCTGTTATAGCTACATTATCTCCTAATGCAAAATACCACGTAGCCAGGCCATTCATTTTGCCTGAACCCAAACATGCATAATAACAATTATCCGGAGTAATTTCAGTGCTGGTAATAAATCTAACAAGATTAGAAGAACCCAATGCTAACATACAACGACCACTATTAACATCATATAACGGTTGAGGTAGTGCTGTAACTGCTGCTGTTTCAGTTACTGTTGTTGATGTTGTTGTTGTAACTAGATCAGTTGTAGTTGTAGGTATTGTTAATGTATTTGTTATTGTATCCGTAAGCACATTAGTAATTGTATTTGTAACGGTTATAGGTATTGTTAATGTATTTGTTATTGTATCCGTAAGCACATTAGTAATTGTATTTGTAACGGTTGTAGGTATTGTTAATGTATTTGTTATTGTATCCGTAAGCACATTAGTAATTGTATTTGTAACGGTTGTAGGAATTACTTGCGTAGTGGTAGTAGGTACTATTTCTGTGGTGGTAGTAGGTATTATTTCTGTGGAGGTAGTAGGTACTATTTCTGTGGTGGTGGTAGGTACTATTGCTGTGGTGGTAATAAGTACTGGCACCTCCTCAGTTGTGGTAACTGGAATTACTTGCGTAGTGGTAGTAGGTACTATTTCTGTAGTGGTAGTAGGTATTATTTCTGTGGAGGTAGTAGGTACTATTTCTGTGGTGGTAATAAGTACTGGCACCTCCTCAGTTGTGGTAACTGGAATTACTTGCGTAGTGGTAGTAGGTACTATTTCTGTGGTGGTAGTAGGTATTATTTCTGTGGAGGTAGTAGGTACTATTTCTGTGGTGGTAATAAGTACTGGCACCTCCTCAGTTGTAGTAACTGGAATTACTTGCGTAGTGGTAGTAGGTACTATTTCTGTGGTGGTAGTAGGTATTATTTCTGTGGAGGTAGTAGGTACTATTTCTGTGGTGGTAATAAGTACTGGCACCTCCTCAGTTGTAGTAACTGGAATTACTTGCGTAGTGGTAGTAGGTACTATTTCTGTGGTGGTAGTAGGTATTATTTCTGTGGAGGTAGTAGGTACTATTTCTGTGGTGGTGGTAGGTACTATTGCTGTGGTGGTAGTAGGTACTGGCACCTCCTCAGTAGTGGTAACTGGAATTACTTGCGTAGTGGTTGTAGGAATGACTACTTCCGATGTAGTTATAACTGGGATTACTTGCGTAGTAGTAGCAGTAGAGGTAGTTGTCATTGTATTGGTACAGTCGGGGGCATTATGATCAGGATGGGGATTACATCCTTGGAAGGCATCGCAGGTGCCACCAATAGCGTGGTAATCGTGAATTTCAACACCGGCGCCCAAGCTGAACCAAGTATAGTCCCTACCTACAACGGTACCAGCAAAGTTACCTGTAGTACCATCAATAATGTGGGCTACAAATATAAGAGAGAATGGAATTATCAGGCTTTGTTTATTCCTATTTTCATACATGTCTATTGCAGAAGATTAGCTTACCTTCAGGGGCCATGGTCAAACCACCCAACTGAGAAGCAGTGGCACGATAAACGGTGATTTCACCATCACGCAGGTAGACGCCTCGGTCGTCAACGGGATAAATGTTCCAAACAACTTTACAAGGATTGAGACTATCAAGAGGATCATTGGTTCGAAGGGTGAGGGTGCCACGATTGATGACAGGAATCTATGTATCGTCGAAAAGGAGGGGGTTAAAAGAGGCATATGGACGAATGGCATCAAAGGATCAACAGCGTTCTTTTACTTACATTAAAGACATAAGTCTTATTGGGATCAATAGGTTGGAAACCGTTCCAATTACCTGAGCCTAAAAGAATATTGGAAGGGTCTGATTCCGTATTGGGGTCAAGACTACATTGCATTCCCCCGCATCCGCCAAAAGTGATAACCTCGTAGTCAGCATCGGATCTGAATTGAGTAAATGCACCGTTAGGTTCGATGATAGCAGTAGGATCCATATAAGCATAGCCTTCATTGTTATCTAGGGCGGCTTCTCGAACGGCAAAGAAATTGAAATCGCCGGTGCCAAGTTGGTTAGTCACTTGAAAGCCGGCTTCTGACTCTCTAATTTGGTCCAGGGTGCCTCCGCCAGCGATCAAAGCGTTACCGTGGACTTGTGTATCGGAAGTAATGGCCGTTCCCCCGACAACAAGACCCATAGAACCGATGGAGGAAGGATTGTCATCACAGTTAGAGCCGTTGTTGGCGTTAACAACAGAATTGGGAGCAGTAAAATTGCCACCAACAGCGAGAGGGCCCATGATATCAGAACCACCACCCGTTTCAAAATTACCAAAGAAGATGGCATTGAAATGACTGAACTGTAGTAGACATTATGTTAATAGATGAAATGGCATTTCATGACAAATAGGATAATCTTTTTTCCTTTTCCTTCAATACTTACAGCATCGTTATTTAATCCATAACCAGTACATGTACCAGGAGGTTGAGGTACGGGAGGAGGAGGGAAAGGACGGTTACCAGGATCAATAGGATTAGGAGGAGGGAAAGGACGGTTACCAGGATCAATAGGATTAGGAGGAGGGAAAGGACGGTTACCAGGATCAATAGGATTAGGAGGAGGGAAAGGACGGTTACCAGGATCAATAGGATTAGGAGGAGGGAAAGGACGGTTACCAGGATCAATAGGGTTGGGAGGAGGGAAAGGATGTATATTATGACCATGATGGGAGCCATGATGATGATGAGGAGGAGGCATCACAACACGACCTCTTGCATGTACGCTTGTGACGACAAGCAATGCTGAAAGTGCAATAGATAAAAAGCGAATCATAGTAAAATGAAAGGATGTACTTTATTTCAGTAAGTTGATGTTTGAAAATGATGAACAGAATATTCGTCAAAATCGAAAGTCAAAAGGCTCTTATTTATAGATGAAAAGGGCTTGAGACGACGATAAATAGGCTTTCATTTATTTACGGAATGTCGCCACCATTTTGTGGTTTTTTTTTTTCAGGCTTCAGGAAACGGTCTATTTCAAAATTTGATTGCTTCTTTCAATTGCAACAGACTACATTCCACCCTTTGGAGCTTATAGCAACTTAGTAGTAACGAAATGTTTAAGCAGCAAAAGGGATGAATAAGACTCTGTCTATATGATAGTGTATTTATTATGCACATCTTGAAAGCAAATAAGCGAAAGACGCTCTTATAGGGTTCCAAATATTTCCTTAATGCCCGCTGGTCCACGGAAAACATAGAGACTTGGGTTTGGAAACATATTCCATTTGTGAACGGAGAACTATCCATCTGAAAGGATTCTGCCTTTCATAATGCACACATCCAAAGAAAAAGGATCCGAATCAGGACTCTCTTTCGTTTTATAAACAGACAATAAATGAGTTAGCAGGTGTCCAAGAGAATGGTATGGCTGCTCCCTTATACTGACAAGTTGTCCATTATCTCATGCATTTTATTTAAGCCACAATATCCCGTTCTCGTCCATAATATTACTATGCATCTCAACATGAATATATTGCAAAAAGTGGCTCGAGAGTAAAGCGAACCTTCATTTTTCATATTTTTCAAATAGTTTAAAAATTTGTCATATACAGCTTTAGCTACATCAGAAGAGGATATTATACCGCTGCAATAAATATCATTCAATATGCTATTGCTCGATTTACGCACGTTTACAAGTTGGATTATGAAAGACATTTTCGGATTGGCACTCTAATTAAGAAAACAATAGTCATTTCA
Organism: Mycotypha africana; assembly: GCF_025528875.1. NCBI lineage: Eukaryota > Fungi > Mucoromycota > Mucoromycetes > Mucorales > Mycotyphaceae > Mycotypha > Mycotypha africana. The sequence goes on along the minus strand of NW_026515735.1, from coordinate 65,869 downwards.
ATAGTTGGCTGTAATTTGGCTGACCTAATTGTCATGTTCTGACCTCCAATTCGCTTAACAATCTGAGAAACAATTCAGATTTACTGCCTTTACCAGTTATAAGTTCCATGCACACTGAGACAAATAAGATTTCAACAGGGTACACTTCAACCTTAATCAATACTGTAATAGCTCTTGAATTTAGTTTTTCGTGTGACGCATTGACGTCAAAATATGGTAATATTATTTTTCCTTTCCATTCACAAAGGAAAATAAATAAATCCCAAAACTATTTTTATAAAGCTTTATTCCTATTTTCCCCATTTTCTTTATCTTTTCATCATCCAAACAGACAAACCAATAACCATCATGATTTCTCAAGTCTCTCTACGTTCTTCTACTCGTTCTGTGGCGGTTCCTAATGTGTTGAGACAATGCGGTTTACATATGGCAAAAACGGCTCGTTCTGAAGGTGCAACAACAGGAGCTAAAACTGGCTTTAGTGAAAAGGAAAAGGCTGAAGAAAGTCGTTGGGCTCGCTCTCATGATAGTGATTTGCTAAAACAATTAAGAGATAAATTAGCACAACAAGAAAAGGATACAAACGAATTGAGAGCCAAGTTGAATGAATTCGAAAAGAGAAGCAACAACAGCCAGAAGCCCTAAACGTGTACAAAACCTAATTCCATGATACCATCTTTACTCATACTATACTCAATATCAAACGAATAATAAAGTTGAATAAAGGTTGACCATTTTTGATAATAGAATATATCCGCTCATTTTTTCATTGTGCTTGCAAAATAAAATAAGGGGATGTCAGGGCATGGTTTCAGAAGGGTGGAGTAGGGAGGGGATTGAATTTTTACTTTATGCAAAGGAAAACGCGTATATTTTTTCAAGACAAAAAAAAAACGAACAGAGGTCCTTTCATGACTTTTATGTAAGCTTACACCTTCAAACTTTACAACTTTTAATTTTATTTTATTATAAAAAAGGGAGCGAAGAAGAGGGGGGGAGACAAAAGAGCAAGAAAGGAAACAAAAAGTTTTTAAACCTTGAAACCACGAGAAGCACGCTTACCACGAGCACGTTCAAACTTACGTCCCTTGGAGCGAACATAAGGCTTCTTGTTCTTGTGAGGACCCATACCAAAGTGCTTGACGGCTTCACGGTTATTCTTGGCACCACGGACGAGGATGGTGTTGGAACCAGTAGGAGCACGGAGAGCCAATTGATCCAAGGTCAAGACTTCACCACCAGCCTTCAAGATACGAGCCTTGGCGGTCTTGGTGAAGTGAAGAGCAGCAACAGAGAGCTTGGGGACTTCCAAGAGACGGGAGTCATCAGTGACGGAACCAACAACAACCAATGTCTTGCCTTCCTTGTTGTTCTTGACCAGACGAGAGACAGTGACAGGAGGACGGTTGATGCGAGACATAAAGAGACGCTTCAAGACGACCTTATTGAATTCAGCATCGGTACGACGAGCAAGGAAGCGGTAGAGCTACGAAAATATATATATATATTTCATCAACATGTCATTCTCCATTATTTTCCTTCCAACTCTATGCATCCACATTATTCAATGTTATCATTTTTTTTTTTTACCTTGACCAACAAAGCCAAGTAGACGTTGTCAGACTTGGGAGCAGTACGGTTGGAGTTCTTGACGTGGTGCTTCTTAAGGTCGATACCCTGTTCAAAAAAAAAAAAAGCAAGATGCGTTAATGACACGAGATTCTAGCTGTCAATATAGAATAAGCTGCTTTCGATATTCCATTCCGTCTCTTTCTCTCTATCCGCCACATATTTCTCTCATCGATACTTGTTGATTGCAAAGAAAAAAAAAAGGTAGAGATGGCTGTGCGTTCGCTTGTGAAAGGTGGTCAAGTGAATGAGTGCAGCGTCAACTGATGATGAGGATGTCTGCGGAGGGACAGGACTTAAAAGTGAATGAAAGTGTATGAGTGGTAGAATAAACTCATTAAGTAAAATAGACTGACTCGGTTATTTGTTGCTGTCTCAATAAGAAAGGTGAATTCTTTGGCTGAAGGTGCTTTCCACTGACATTGTTTTCAAAATGTCAAGAGTTGTCTTTTTTCCATAATGAAGCTTATCCAAACATCCATCCTTATCGAGTTGCTATTGATGATTCCATCATTTATCCAACATCCATTTGCCATAGAGAGAAAAAAGCGTAATGGAAACCGAGGTTGTTTGCTGCTATAACGAATGATCTATTATCTTTACCATTTTACACTACAAAGAGAAGAGGATGGTTTATAGGCTTGCCCTTGGTTCACTCCACCTTATTCACTCTCTCACACCATCTCTGGAATTTTACTGCCTAATGTCTCTTTTTTTCCCCTCCCCATTCGGACAAAGTATTCCGGACCATCGGGATCGGAATCGCGGCGGTGACATCATGGTAAGCATTTTTTTGCGAGTTCTTTTTATTTTATTTTTTTCTTTTGTAGAATATAAATATTATAGTCTTTTTTTTTTTACATATTACTACTCGTGTGATGATGCTGATCTTTCTTGCTTGGTTGACTTTTAGCAGTATTCACTGCTTGTACTTTTGCTTGATGACTAGAGGAAGTATTTGTCTTTCTTAAAGGTCGAATATCATCTGCTGCAAACCCAGGTATACGAATATTCCAATTACGTTCTATTGCATTTATCAATTTTGTATTGAATAAAAAAAGTTCAATGGATAACGATGACAATGTAAAAGAACACCTTACCTAAATGTAATTGAACATCTTTTACTTCTAATGTATTGGATTTACGATGTTTTGCGAGTTGACAAGCAAATGTAGTGACAGATTCAATAAACTCATCTGCGATTTCTAACAGAATCTAATGATGGAAGGTTTAGTTTTATTAAAAAGTAAGATCCATTGAGTTCTTGTCACTTACATCTTCAACTTCAGGTTCGAGTCTTTCTGCTGGATCTATTTGAGATACTAACTCTTGAATTTTTCTCTTTGTCAACACACGATGGACACCGTCACTATCCAACGAAGGTGCTGATGCAGGCTTTAAAGGAGTAGGAGCAAGCGTGTTATTATTGTTGTTGTTGGAAGAGGGTGGTGCTACAGCTGTAGATCCACCCGGCGTGGTGGTTACTGTAGGCCCACTCAAAGGTGCTGTTGTTTGTTGTAGCTGTTGTTGTTGTTGTTGTTGTTGTTGCGATGGATGGGAAGAGGAGGTGGAAGATGAAAAAGTAAACATGGTTGCATTATTATTATTCTTGCCAGCATTCGTGGTATTCGTAGTAGCAGCAGTAGAAGGTGTCGTATTGGGTACACCTGTATTCGTGGCTTTCATCTGCATTGTGCTGTTATTGGGTGAGGGTTGCATCATGGGAGAAGCAAAATTGGCCGTTTGTGGAGAGGCTGTATTACTTGCTGTATTGACGGTGGACGTAGGAGTCACTGTATTCTGATTCATGGCTGTATTCGCTGCTAAACCCAGTTTATTCAATACTTGTTGTTGTTGTTGTTGAGTTTGCTGCTGTTGTACATTACCTAAAGTCAAATGCATGAGTATGGATCGAAGAAACCAGAAAAAAAAAAACTCAACCAAAAGAATGTACTTTACGAAGTTGTTGTTGCTGTGCTGCAAGCGCTTGAGCTGCTAATTGACCGGCATTGAATGGCAAAGGTGGTTGCTGTTGTTGTTGTTGTGGATTAAAAGAAGCAGGTGAACCTGGATTAGAGGGTATACCCATAGTGTCAGCATGAGGAGCAGGTGATCCCATAGACTGTTGCTGTTGTTGTTGCTGACTCATTAAAACACGTTGTTGTAAGTTTTGCGCAACAAGTTGAGGCGTCAAGTTATTCAAAAGTGTTTGTAACGTGGTTAATTTCGTTTGAAAATCTTGTTCTTGTTTTTGTAATTGTTCTCTTTCTTTGTCGGAAATGTCGGTGCGTTCCAGATTTCTTCTAATGACAGTGAGGTTATTATTCAAAAGTTCAATACTTTGTGAATATTGCGCAAACATTTGTGGCAATTGCCCTAAATGCGGTTGTTGTGGTGTGTTGGACATTTTCAGTGTTAATATGAATGCGCTGCTTTAAGAAAGAAAAAATGAAAAAAGGGTTTCTGAATTTTTTTTGAAATCACACACAAAAAATAAAAAATAAAATTAGGCGCTCGCGTTGTGACTCAAATCCCTCGTTGGTTATCAGTTGCTTCGTTTTGTACCTTTTTGATCAGTTGCAACCATGTTCATTGGCATTACTGGACCCAGAAGTAGCGGAAAACATACCATCGCTCACTATTTGGTAGAACAGCATCGGTTTCAATTCTTATGTTTGACCTCTTCAAAAAAGAGAAACGACTACGAAGCACTCTATGATCGTGCCGTCCGATTCAACAATAGAGAGGACATGCAGCTTTATGTCACTGAACGATGGCAAAATGATTTTGTTACCTGCGACATGGACTGTCGCGATCTTTGGACATTCAAGTAAAAGAAAAAATGAAAAATAAAACAAGTTTAAACACGAAAGTAATTTGTCACCCACTCACGCGCCCACAACACGTATCGTTGTCATTTTCATTGGGGTTGGCAGGAAACGTCCCTTTTTTTTGCTTGTATCCGTAGACGCACCTATTACACTTCGATATCAACGGTACATTCACAGGTAGAGAATCTTTGATAATAATCTCATGGAGGTAGTATTTTTTAACTAAAAAAAACCCAAAAACTATTTAGTTCCCCAGAGCATCTTCTTTCACTAGAAGAATTCATCATGGAAGATGATCGAGAAAAGTACAATCGATCGGCGCAAGACCAAGCCGAAATAGCGCACCACACACCTCTCTACAATATCATGGTGTCCTCTGACTTGTTTATTACCAATGCCTCCACAGAAAAATGTGAACTATTTGACACGCTGAAAAAAATGGATCTCACCAACAAGGAACGATTACGACCGTCCTGGGATACCTACTTTATGCATCTCGCGGATTTCGCTGCCAAACGATCCAACTGTATGAAGCGACGCGTGGGATGCATTCTCGTCAAAGATTTGCGCATTATCGCGACGGGTTATAACGGTACACCGCGTGGTTTGAGAAATTGCAATGAGGGTGGCTGTGGACGCTGCAACGAAGCCGCCCCTTGCGGCACAAGCCTGGACCGATGCTTGTGTATGCATGCAGAAGAAAATGCATTGCTCGAAGCAGGACGGGGTACTGTCGCACGCGACGGCCATCATGTCGTGCTTTATTGTAACACATGTCCTTGTTTAGGCTGTGCCATCAAGATTATTCAACAAGGCGTCAAAGAAGTCGTTTATAACAAATCCTATGGCATGGACGAGATGACAGCCAAAGTATTTAAAGAAGCTCAAGTGAATTTAAGACAGCATAGTCCTCCTTCCACTATCATAGAATTACGTAAAGATTTAGAAGAAGAAGTTTCTTTTGTTGAAATAAAAAACTGAAAAAAAAACTGAAAAAAAAAAAAAATACCAAAAAAATTCGGACCTGAAGATTTGCCTTTTATGGGATGTTTACAAATCTGCCCAAAATAGCAGATAAAGGGAACATGTTTTTTTATTTGCATATTAAATTCGATTGTGTATTTTGGCAATATTCGATTGCTTTTTATTTATTTATATTAACAAAAACCAACAATTCACTTTTTTATAACCACCCCCTTTACTCTATCTGTGAATAGGGATGATGTCAACCATATCTTCTACAGCATCCGTCGCAGCAGAAGCAACCACTCCTCAGCATAAAAAGTTGCATGCATTAGATTATGGCAGTGGAGGTGGATCATTTATACACAGCTATGGTTCGAAAACTTTCATTCGACCCAAACTAGATGATGTATTGGATGCAGTAGCTCAAGCTAAATTTAATGAAAGAAAATGGGTATGGATTCAAGATGAAAAAGAAGGCTATGTCAAAGGACACGTCATAAAAGAGGAATCCATGGACAAAGTGATAATAGAATACGAAACAGGCGTGGTAAATAGAGAGAGACACTCATGGATATGAATCAAAGCCCCCCTATTGACACACCCCCCTTCTATTAGACGGCTGCCGTACCCGCTTCCTTTATACAACCCATGAACCCACCCAAATTTGACATGGTGGACGATATGGCTGAATTGACCTATTTAAATGAACCTTCCGTCATCCACAACCTCACCGTGAGATACAAATCAGATCATATTTATGTAAGACAACTTATCTAAATCCTACTCGACATTTTTATACGTCACTGACTTCCTTTGATAGACTTACTCGGGTCTTTTCTTGGTGGCCGTCAATCCATACCGACATTTGCCCATTTATACCAACCAATACATTGAATCCTACAAAGGCAGAAGACGGGGCGAAATGCCTCCTCACATTTATGCAGTGGCAGATCAAGCCTATCATGACATGGTGCAAGAGAAAGAAAATCAATCCATCTTGATCACGTAAATGTTCAGGATGAACTTATAAAAGAATAATCGAGACTCACTCATCTCTATTTTCCTTTTTTTTTAGTGGTGAATCGGGTGCAGGCAAAACAGAAAATACAAAGATTGTGATTCAATACCTTACCGCTGTTGCTTCCACCTCGACCAAATTGACAGAACAACACATTACCAAACTACAAAGTCAAATTTTGCAAGCCAATCCTATTCTTGAATCGTTTGGTAATGCACAAACCATCCGTAATAATAACTCTTCCAGATTTGTAAGTGTCACCAAACCAAAGAGGGGGGTTGCTATAGGATAGATCTCCCATTGAACCTTTTGACTTTATTTTAGGGTAAATTTATTCGTATTGAATTCAACAATAGAGCTCAGATTTGTGGTGCTAATATTGAATGGTATCTATTGGAGAAATCGCGTGTGCATCAACAAACTGCAAAAGAACGAAATTATCATATTTTTTATCAATTAATGGAAGCTGACCATGAAGTGAAGCGTAAGCCCGTTTTGCAACAGCCACCTCCCCTTCCAAATCCACTGATGTGTTTGCTTTTTTGTTTTGTAATTTAGAGCAACTGTTATTAGAAGGAGATGCGGACGATTACAACTTTATCAAAAATTCAAATAGAAGAATTGAAGGTGTAGATGATGCAAAAGAATATCAAAAACTATCGGTAAATTCACATAGCCATGTTCTTTTATCTAAAGTGAAACTCATGGTCATCCTCTGTTCATTAGAAATCATTAGATATCATGGGCATCGAAAAAGAAGAAAAATTGGATTTACTCCGAGTGGTGGCCGCCATTCTTCATCTCGGCAATATTTCCGTCACAGATTATCGCGACCGCGCCGACATTCGCGATATTGCTCCTGTGGAACGTCTATGTCATCTCTTAGGTATCTCGGCAGAAGACTTTAAAAAGAGTTTACTCGCACCGCGGATTAAAGCCGGTAGAGATTGGGTCACTCAAGCCAAGTCTCCTGCGCAGGTGATTGCCAGTATCGACGCGCTGGCCAAAACGCTCTATGAACGCAACTTTGCTTATCTTGTCGAAAGAATCAATAAAGCCATTGACGGACAAAAATCCAAAGATAAATTAGGTTTCATCGGTGTTTTAGATATCGCAGGTTTTGAAATATTCGAGGTAGGTTAGAGATCAGCGTCCTTACAAAGGTAGAGAAACATTGATGCCAAATGGCTGTTGATTAGGTCAATAGTTTTGAACAATTATGTATCAATTATACCAATGAAAAGCTCCAACAATTTTTCAACCACAACATGTTTGAATTGGAACAAGAGGAATATCAAAAAGAAAAGATTAATTGGAGTTATATCGATTTTGGTAAAGACCTTCAACCTACCATTGATCTTATTGAAAAATCAAACGTAAGTAACAACGGGAGTACGGTACAGAATGGTTGAATAAAAGCTCACACCTTCCATCCATCCTACGAGACTAGCCTGTGGGTATTTTGTCTTGTTTGGAAGAAGAATGCGTAGCACCGAGGGGAAGTGATCAGCGTTTTTTGGAAAAACTCAACAAATTTTGCGATAAAGAAAACCCAGAAGATGCCAAATACAAAAGTACACGTTTCAAGGACGGCTTTATATTGAAACACTATGCTGGCGATGTAGAATACTCGGTCGATGGCTGGATTGAAAAAAACAAAGACCCTCTCAACGAAGATGTCACACGCTTGCTGGCAAAGTCCAGTCAAAAGCATGTCGCTCAGCTCTTTGAAGATTATCTATCCGATCAGAGAGATGAAAAGACGTCTGGTCTAGGGTCAAGCAGCCACCATCACAGCAACAGGCCCGCGTCTGCCACATCCCTCCTTTCTTCCTCCGGAGGCCCTCCTCTCAACACCTCCTTTTCCAACATGCTCAAGTTGAGAAAAGGCAGTGGGTCTTTTAGAACCGTCGGACAGCGTCATAAACAACAACTCCTTTCCTTAATGAACACACTTTACATGACCCACCCTCATTTTGTGCGTTGCATTTTGCCGAATAATCGCAAACATCCCGGTGAAATTCAGACAAAACTCGTGCTGGATCAGCTCAGGTGCAATGGTGTTTTGGAAGGTATTCGTATTTGTAGAAAGGGCTTTCCCAATCGTCTTTCCTTTAATGAGTTTAGAAAAAGATATCAAGTCCTCTGCCCTGAACTCTCCGATCGTAAATCCTTTATCGATGGAAGAACAGCCTGTCAAATGCTCATCAAAGAAATGAATTTGGAGCCTGACAAGTATCAAATTGGTACTTCAAAAATCTTTTTCAAAGCGTCTGTGGTAAGTGAAAGAGACACACACGTAGACACATCTTTTCTTATTCACACCTTCCATCGACCTACCTTAGCTTGCCACCTTGGAAGAACTTCGGGACAACAAACTCAGTGCCTACATTACAAAATTCCAAGCCATGTGCCGTGGACTCTTGTCGCGTCAGTACCAAACAAGGTTTTCTCGACAGACAGAAGCCATCCGTATCATTCAGCGAAATGCACGTATCTATATCAGCCTAAAGGAATGGCCCTGGTGGAAAATCTACGCCAAGCTAAAACCCCTCAATGCTGCCTATCGCATCGACACCCAACTACGAGAAAAGGAACAAAAGATTGCTGCTTTGGAAAACGAACTCAAAGAACAGCATGACGTGATCACGGAGCTCGTGACACGGAACAACGAGCTGGAAGAAGAACATCAAGATTTCAAAGATCTCATCATGGAAGAGCAACATATCATTCGCGAACTCGAGGAAAGCAAAAGCGATGCCCTGCACAAGTTTGCACTGGCGGAAGAACGTGTGGAAGAACTTGAAAAGCAGCTGCGGGAGAAAACCGAACAACTCGAGGCACAGCAAAAGACCATCGATGCACAGATGGAAAAGATGACCCATTTGGATACCCAGAACGATACACTGCAAAAACGTATAGAAACATTGGAAAAGGAGTTGAGCAACAAGTCTGTCTTGGCAGACCAACAACAAAAAGCAATGGACAGTCAAACAAACGAGCTGAGCGAGCTGCGTACACAGGTTGCGTCGCTTCAAACTTTAGCAGCAGATGAACGCAAGTCAAAAGAAGATTGGCAAACCAAGCACGACACTCTCAAGCTGGACTGGGAGACACTGACGGCTTTGGTAAAGTCTGAAGCAGATCAAGCCAAACAAAGAATGCTGAGGTATGAAATATTTGATAACATTCTATCGCTCGACGTCACTGACCTTTTCCTTTTTTCTATGCAGATTCGAACAAGTTCTAAGTAACCTGAAGCACAACTAGCTCACTCGCTCTTTCAAACTCAATCCATCTTTTTCATTTTTTGCTTCCTTCCATAATGCCAAACCCCCCCTTGATTACCCAATTTTGTTACCTTTACCCCTTATCCTACCAACATCATTTACACGAAAACAATTCTCAATAAAGACGCGCAAAACTGTATATAGCAACCAACTTTTCTGATTTTCAAAAAAAAAAAAAATCATATTGACATGGAAAACGTAATATACATAGTGATTTGTGAATTTCAAAGCTTTTCAAACATCAGTTGAGAGTAGTCAACTCGATCTTCTTTTTTTTTTTTTTTTTTTTTGTATATATGTATATGTGCGTGTGAGATAATGATTCTTCTGAATAGAAACGAGCTACACTATAGGTTTTCTACGCCAAGTACTGAAGGATTTCTGATGTTGCCTTTTGCATACGCTCTTGACTGGATTTTTCATTTTTTATACGCTGGATTTCAATGGCAACATCCATGATTTTAGCTACCTCACGGCAGCCATTGGATTGCGACACCTATCAGAAATGGAGTACATGGTGAGTTCCGTGTACACAAGACACATGGATAGACGTAGGTGATACATTACCAGGGTACCCAGTGCCATCAAGAATCTATAAACATTCTCATCCTCTTGTTCATCCTTTAACAATTCGATCAAGGTTCCAGTAAAACCTAATCCTATCTCATCCTCTGCTTTTGTACATAGTAAAACTGCAAAACTACAAAATAGATCCTCTGTCAGTTCATTTTCACAGAAAAACACAAAAACATGCATGGCGTTCCTACTTACTTGACGGCTAATGTACTTGCAGCTAAACGAGAGTTTTTGCTCTTGTATAAACCAGAGACATCCACTTGCATCATCTCTGCTACCATCTCGCGTTTCTCCCATAAAAGTTGTCGACCTGCCTCTTGTTGAAACACATTGGCGAGTGCACGATAAGCGAGCATAGCATTGGTTTCATTAGGTTCCGCCACATTGGAGGAAAGACCGCCATAGTCCTTGAGGAACAGCAAAAGGTCATGCTGTGGTGTAACGGATGAAAGTTCTAAAGGCGCATGCAATACAATTAAACGCACCAAGTCAAGCGCGGGGAAGCGTTGAAGGACGGGCCATTGGCTGACCATTTTGACAATGACCTGTAACCCTGCCACATCTTTTACTTGGCTGCTGGATGTTTTGAGGTGAGATACAATGGACGTCAAGGCAGTCAGTTCGTCGTCGCTCAGACTGTTCTCGATTTCTGTGTTGACAGAACGGATTTTGTTGAGTACTGCATCAGGGTTGGCTTGTTTCAATGCCAAGTATGTTTTCTAACAAGATACTATCATGAGAATGATCATTCCAAAAAATCATGGAGGAAAAGCAAATGTGACTTACAATAGGAAGTAATTTGGGTTGTGTGGGTGGTGTCGATGGTGTTCCATTTCCTGCAGGTCTATAAGAACCAGCGCCCGTAAATGGATCAGAGTAAGAGGCCGAAGCAGATGTCGTAGTTGTATTTGGACGGTAAGAGCCTGCGCCTGTGAATGGATCCATATAGGATCCCGCGGAAGAAGCTGGACTGGCTGCTTGTGGAGTATATCGGTTAGCACCGGTGAACGGATCGGCATAACCGCTACCAAGTTTTACGCCTTCTGTATTTTTGATAATGAAATCCGTGACCTGGTCCACATAAGAGGGAGGTAGATCATGCTTTAACAAGAATTTTTGTGCCGCATCATAAGGATTTTCTAAAAGAAAGGTTTGGTTCGATGTGATTGTGAGTGTATACCGTTTTTTGAATACAAACTTAATACAAAAACTTACGCGTCACATTGTAGGGTAGTTTCAAGTTTCCGTTGGGGCCAGCACCTACATCAATATCAAAGACATAATCATATTCTTGACCTTCGTACGTTTGTTTGGAAGATTTACTACTGCCCACGACTTCGCCAATTTTCTGCCAGCTTTGACTCTGCATACTCCATTGATGTGCCTCCACCGATGTTCCTGTCTTTATCATGATCACTTGCCCTTCCTTTTGTCCTGGGCTTTTCAAGGCTTCTGGGCCAGGTAGCTTTTCTTTATTGATGTCTTCCATTTGATTTCTATCAAGGTCAGATGAGAAATACTATTCTTTGCACTGAACGCGAATTTGTCTACTTACGAAGGAATGGCCTGATTGGCTAATAATTCTTCAAATTCCTTTTGTGTTTGTACAGGAGCCATACGCTCTGCTTCACGGGTATAGAGACGAACAGCAGCATCACTGCCTCCGACAACGATATCATGATTGGGTAGGATATCCACTGTCCAGACAGATATACAAGGTTGCTGCAACGTTTGAATACATTGACCATCTATCCATAGACACATCCCCATGTTATTCTCTTTCAAATGTCTGTAGAAAAATTTTGCCCTTTTTTTTTTCCCCCCGTTTACCTTTCCAAATTCTCACTGTACGATCTTCACCAGAGGAAACAAATTCGCCTGAATCCATCACTTTGACCGAATACACAAACGAAGTATGTCCCTCTAATTGTTGAATACACTGTCCTTCCAAAGTCCATACTCTTAAAGATCTATATCCATATGTATGCGAAAAAGCAAAGGTGGTTAAATACACTATTTTATATTTGCCGATAAGATCCTCCTTCATGATCCCGCGCGTAGATGTTGTGTGTGCTCCATCCTTTACCCATCATTCGAACATGACACAAATCCAACGTTGGGCACTAAAGCGAGCCCTCTTACTGCTTGCGTATGACCTTGATACACATGAGCCAACTTTCCATTCTTCCACAAACGGATCGTCGCATCCGCAGACGCTTTTTTTTTTTTTAATAAGACGCATATGAGATGGGTTGACTCATTCTCGTTTGGTTTTGGGCAGTATATTTACCAGTCAATATCAAATCATCATCAATAGCAAGTACATCCCAAACAGCTTCAGCGTGTCCTTCCAATATATAAGCTTGTTGAAAATCTTTCCATACAATAGCCTTCCTAATAAGGATGTCACAGTTTTAGTTTTTCTTAACTCTTTTTTTCTCTCTCTATCACAATCACTTTACTTATCCCATGAGCCAGACACTAAATAGCCCGAGGGTGTCGTCGCCAAAGCAACCACATTTCCAGCATGACCCACTAATGTATACATGGGTTTATCTGGGCGATTAAGAGCATACACATGGATCAGTTTATCGGAACCACTCGAGACAATCAAACCTAACGAGGGAAGGCAATAGGGTGAGTTTTTTCTCTTGTTAGAATTCCTATTTTCTTTCTTATCATACCTTGAGGATAGGCTTCTTGAGGTTGTATAAAAGTCAAGGCGTTTACAAAGTGTTCATGTCCTAAATAGATTTTATCTTGTACAAAAGTATTTGCATTGACACGAGACCAAGATCGTACAGTTTTATCTCGAGATGCCGATACAATGAGATTGTCGTTAATGGCAAGTACAGCCTTTACCTAAACGCAGGTAAGGGACACCATTCGGAAAATGGAAGGGAGACAAACAATTGTGTTTAGATTACGGAATAGATTAAATGTTCCTGAAAATGTTCTTCATATTACATCTTGATCGTGGTTCTTTAGAGTGGATTCTAACTTGTACGGAGGCACTGTCATCTTTTTCTATTGCTGCACAAATTCAAGGGAAAATATAGAAAGAAACGACACGTTACGCTTTTTTGCATTGACAAAGACCCAATAGTTACAAAAAGTTCATTGGCTGCTGAGCTTTGATGCGTTTCCAGCTTTTATGCTGCTTTTCCTCCCAAAAAAAAAAAAAATCAACAAAAAAGGAGAAGAAATAAGGCATCAGCCTTTATTACATTTACTACTATGTAGGAAATATGAGAGATTATTATGGATGAAAAGGGAAAAAATATAAAAGTTTTGTTCTAGAGATACTGAATAAAGGTGTATATCAATACACACTCTTTACGGGATGGGTTTCTTTTTACTTTTTGTTATATATAAAATCAGTCGTAAACGACCGATCATGAAAGGGGTATGAGAGTGGTTCCTTTTTTTTTTTTTTTTTTTCTATGGTTTCTTTGCAGGCAAGTAAACGAGTTAAATAGTCATAGTGATAAGGAGGAGTATAAGATGCTGGGTGATATATATATTTTTTTATATACAAACGGATTACTGTTGTTCAGTGTCAAACACTGAATTATGAAGCTTGATACGCGTTGATCTAATTTCACACTCTTTCCAATCTCTGGTTTGATCCATGTCCAAAGATACTGATCTCCAAGCTTGCTTGAATAACCTTGTATGCTTCTTAATGGCAGTAAGTAATAAACGGTCTTCCACATCCGACCATCCTTTTTTCTCAATAGACTTGGTTTGAAGCGTTCTGAATCGTCCCCAACAGCAACCTCGTGATCGATGCGGTAGATATTTGGCAGATATCATGGCCCAAGATAGACCTTGCAAATAACCCTTTTTTAACAAGACATCTTCTTTTGAAGTCCAGGGTGTACGCGTTTGCTGTTGTGAAGGCTGATGATCTTTGGATAAGCTAGAAATACTGAATTTTGCGAAAGCAAGGGGATCAGTTGGGTTGGTTATGCCTGTAAAAGTGGAAGAAGATACGCTAGCGTTTTCAGGTATGGATAAAGTGATGGATTGATGACAGTCTACTGTTGGAACAGCTTTCGAAGAAGCATTCACGTGAGAAGAGGAAAGCGTATAATCACCAACAAGGTCCCGCTTGTCGTGTATTGTTGATGAGGATGGTGGTGTATTCATTAAGTGATTGCAAGAATAAGTATTAGTACAAAGTAAGCTTTGAATATCCATATTAGCCAAGGCACGCCTAGTGAATATAGATCAGCAATTTTATGGGTAAATGATAGATAGGTCGAGCTTTTATTTTTGTTTTTGCAAGCAAAAAGAGAAAAGAAAACAAAGTATGGGATTACAAAGGTTCTGTTTTGTAATGACCAAAAGAAAGAAAGAAAAGGACAAAGAAATGAGAGTTGTTAAAAGCTAAACTTATTCTCTATGTCTATCTACATACATTTATAAATATTTGCTGTAACCGAGATTTGTCTATATTTAGAGTCTGCTAATCGGAAAAGGAAGAGTATTAGGACTAGATCCATTGGATATACTCATCTTTTCATATAATTGCAAAGAATAGGATCCCTCCTTAGCTGCTTAGCCTTTGTAAACTAAACAAGGAAAAAACCGATATAGAGAAAGACAAAAAGCTTAAACAATACTGGCTAGCGAGAAAGAGAAAAAGGAGCCCTTCTCTATGGAACTGCAAAAGGAGAGGAAAGATTTATGCTTCCTCCATCCCAACACTTTTTTAATATGATGAAGCATAAGATTTTTTGTGTGTGTGTGTATATGTGCATTAAGCATTTCTTTAAAAGCGATTACATACATGCTTGAAGAATTCTCAGTAACAGTAGTGTAGGAAATCGAAAGTGCAGCTTTCATCCTTTCATTGTCTCCCTATTGGCTGCTGTACTCTCTAGCACCTAACTTTAAGAAAGAAAATTCATGTAGGTTTAATGAATCGAACGAAATGCATCATCTCCAGTTGTTTGGTTTATAGTCCATTTCCAAGAAAAATGATCTGCACGATAAGCTCTAAGCAAATGACTTGAACTTATTGCTCTCTCGAAAAAAGTGAGAGAGAATTTGGACTCCATCTGACCACGTCCCTGAGATCTTATGTAGAAGAAGAGGCAAAAGGAGACGCCTTCCTTTCAATGGGTTCCACATCCCTTTGAGGCTGGATAAAGTTTGTTGCGCTTTAGGAGTAAGTCATTGTCCTTTCATCGACCGGAGATGTGGCCAATGATCTCTGTGGAAAAACCTTGTCGCTTCCTCTTGCCCGAATTTACTAAAGTGACTGATACAACCCTACAACAGAAAAGTACTCGGAAAGCGAGTGTCATGACAGGCCTCGCTCAGAGCGACGAATCTTCTATCCACACACAAGCGACCCTTTTGATCATCCCATCTGACAATGATCCTGTCGCTAATAAAAAGAAAAGACACACAATGGATGATGCCTAATAACAGAAACAAATTTTTTATAGACACTTTTTTGAGTAAGTTAGAAACAAACGAGACTTTACGGTATAGATATCTTTAACCGTTTCGAATGTATAGGACGCGGAGAAAAACCTCAAGTTCTATGTGCTCATCAAAAATTTATTAAAATAGTGTAGATTTATACCAAACTGTTAGCGCATTACTGCAGCTGTATGTAATTCGCGTACTGTCATCATCTTATGGATAACACAGCAGATAGCCAATGTCGCCTGCTGTTGTGAACATGGGCTGTCAAAGGTCGTTTTGCTGGACGTGGTGGTTGGGTGATGGAATAAATTCTCGCCAGTACGATCTGTCCTGTCCTGCGCATAGTGAGCACGGAACAGATGAGACGAAGGCCCGTTTTTTAGTACTGTTCTATACTTGCTTACATAAATGACTGAATAAAACTACTTCTCACGATTTTTAAAGAACGCCAATGGTGAGTGATCACAGCGCATCCCATTCCTTTCATGGTCACCAAAATGACAGAAAGATCGATTGGGCTTCCCCTTGACCCCTTTTTTTTCTTTCTTTCCTTCCTCATACCATACACCCATTAATAATCAATTGATAGAGGAATAGGGACAAAACAAAATGCCGCATAATAGTTGTTGCTCGCGAAAGTCTGGTGCAGCAGAATTCTATTCTAACTCTGCAGTCAATCAATATGCCCCAAATAAAGTCATTGAACCCATTCGTCATGGTATAGTATCCAAAATAAAACGTGTCAGGGCACAGCCCATTTGTTATATGCTCTTTTATGTGTCACCTTTTTTTGACTCTTTTCCTTCCTGATAAACAGACATTAGCTTACAGTTTCAACAGCTTTCTACGAAATGCTTTATGGGCAAAACAACTCTTACGTTTAAACATAATGGAAAAGCACTTGTTAGCAACGCAAGAGATCTTCAAGAGATCCGTTTGAATGCTGTCGATTTTGAAGATGTCAAAGTGTCTGGTGAAGGACTCAAACAATATCATTATAGCGGTCATCATATTTTACTTGTATGGGACACGTGTTTTAATAAAGAAGAGGAGCGTAAAGTAACGATCGAATATACTGTGGAGAATCCTGTTGCTGGTGTCTACTTTGATAAAGACGATGATATGATCAATGCAACAGCCCAGTGGGCTGTCACCTATTGTGAAACCGAAAAGTAAATAGGGCTGGTCCTTTTTTTTTTTCTGAATACAAAAAAAAGGGTAACTTAAAATCCTACATTACGAAAATTTAGGGCTAGATATTGGCTGCCAACCGTTGATTTCCCAACGGTAAGAACTTCATTGACGTATTCCATCACTGCACCTAAAGAGTATATCTCTTTGGCCAATGGTAGTTTAGAGTCTACAGAGGTTCACGGAGAGATGAAGACTACCAAATGGAAGTTGGACTATCCATGGTAAATTTGTTACAGGTACCTTTCTTTTTATATATATATATAGTATTCACCCAGTCGTTTTTCTATCGTGATTAGTCCTTCTTATTTACTCTGTTTTGCTGTTGGTGAATTCATTGAAGTGGATGACGGTGAAGTCAATGGAATGCCTATTAAAGTAATGTCTTGCAGTTTCGTTTCACAATGGATTTGCTTCCTAACCTTTGTTGATAATAGTATTATGCAGCAAAGGGCTATAAGGGGCAAGATGTAAAGAGAGCCTTTGGCAAAACAGCTTCCATGGTGCAATGGTTACAAAAGAAAGTGGGTGTAGCTTGTAAGTATATGCTAGACTGACTGCTTCCTATGAAAATGTTTCCATTGGTTCTCATGGCCTACTTTTATGGCTCTCTAGTTCCTTGGCCAAAATACTACCAAATCTCTTTACCAGGACTTCGAAGTGCTATGGAAAACATATCCCTTGTCACTTGGGTAGATACTTTTATTCAGGATGAAACTCTTGCTTTGGAACGTCAATTGTTCACAGACTGTGTCAATATTCATGAAATGGGTAAAAAGGTTTTGATGGATTGCAAAACCATGAAAGTGGATCATTCACACAGTTGTTCATTTTTTTTTTTTTTTTTTTTTTTTTTTTTTTTTATAAAGGTCATACTTATTTTGGTGATCTTTTAGTGATTCGTCATTTTGAACATGTTTGGTTAAAAGAAAGTTGGGCCACCTATATTGAATCATGTAAGTGTGTGCCCTTTTCTTTAGCAATGTCTTTGTTCTAAATTATCGATCTATCTTTAAAAAGGTTGGCTACAAGATAACGTTTCAAAAGATGAATTTTGTTATGAAATGTACCAAAATGCTTGTGGTTACTTTGAAGAATGTCGCAAGTACATGGTAGGTTATCTGCTACTACTTTTTTACTTTTTTGTGGATGTCTCACTCACTGTTATTTATTTTCATAGCGTCCTATCGTGACGCGCAGATACGATCATTCTTGGGACATGTTTGATCGACATACCTACCCAGGAGGTGCTTGGAGAATTCATATGCTCCGTCAACTGTTGGGCGATGAAGCCTTCTGGATGGGCGTGCATATCTATGTCGAACGCTTTGCAAAAAAGACAGTTCAAACCTCTGATTTTCAGAATTGTCTTGAAGAAGCGTCGGGTCTCAACTTGACGCGTTTCTTTGAGGAATGGATTTATTCTAAAGGTTACCCTGCGTTGAAGGGTCAATACAGCTACAATGACTTGCAAAATAATACGGTCACCCTCACGCTAACCCAAACACAACACATGAATCAAGCGGACATTCCTTTGTTTGGCTTTGATATCGAAGTGATGATCAAGACAAATAAAGACTCCGAATGTACTTGTCTTTTGACCTTTGATCGTGCCGCTACAGTGACCGCATGCATCGCTTTACCGAAAGGAGAGAAACCAGCTCAAGTGCTGATCGATCCTCACAACAAGATATTGCATACGTTGGACATGCCGTCGGTGGATAGAGATGTCCTGATCAATACAGCAAAATCATGCCCCCACCTTGTTCAACGTATCTGGGCTTATTCTGAACTGATCCAAAGTGGGTCAAGGCCTGCTTTGAAAGCTGTACGTGAACTGATAAAGCAAGAATCTTTCTATGGCGTGCGTATTGAATGTAAGTGTTTCTTTTTTCTTTCCACAACAAGTGTAGATGACAGACTCATGATGGATGATACATTGTAGGTGCCAAAAAACTATCTGAACTCAATAGCGTCTTTAGTCTTGAAATTTTATCTGAACTCTTGGACAATGAAAAAGAACCGATGGCCATGGCTCCGATTGCTGAAGCCTGTCGTCACAAGGATGATCATTTGAGATACGCCTTACGTCGGATGCTTGACAAAAGTGCAACGCTTCCTTACCGTGCTCATGCCTATGCTTTGATCGCTTTAGGATGTCAACAAAACGCAGATGATTTGCCCTTCTTGTTGGAGGTAGCAAAGGACGAAAACAAGGTGGGACAACATGGCATTATTCGTGGTGGTGCTCTGAAAGGTAAGTAGCTAAAAAGTAAAAAGTCAGTCCCTCTTCTTCATGTACTAAATGACGTTTCCCCCGCCCCGCCCCCCCCCCTTGGATGACTGTTGTAAACATAAAGCCTTGGGCTTCCATCGTAGCAAAGAAGCATTCGAGTATCTTTTAGGTCGTGTAGGTTATCATAAGGAACCATTGCGTTCCAGACCCATGGCTATTCAAGGGTTAGCCCATGCTGCAGAATGGCAAAGCGACAGGTTACGAAAGGCTGCTATAGAAGAGCTTGGTATTGTTTGTGTCTATTTGCTTTTCGATAAAACGACAGACAAACACTAACGGCACCTTTTCTTTTTCTGTAAAAGCTTCATTGACGCGTGATCCCAACATACAGATACGTATGGAAGCGGTGGAAGCTTTGGTACAACTTCGTGCCAACACGTACGCAGATGCGATTGAGGCTACGAAACACATGTATCCTGTAGATGATTGGCCATGGATGGATCGTCAATTGCGTGCACTCAATAATGCAGATGGCGATCTCTCGGAAATAGGATTACAAAAGAAGGCTATTGAAAAGTTAGAGAATCGTGTCAAAGAATTAGAGGAAGCACTCTCTGCTCAGAAAGCTTGAAAAAATGGTCAACGCCTCCAAATGTTTGATTTATGTTGAATGAAATAAAAATGATGGGTATCTCGAAAGGTTTGAACGATAGTAATAAAAAGGAATAGTAATAGTAGTAGTGGTAGTAGTAGTAATAGTAAGTTGTAGTTTAAACTGTTTTGCATATCCGTCAGAAATGATAGCAAAACGATGCATTGCAAAATGAGAGCAAGTTAAATTCAGGTATTGTCATCATATTCGTCTTCATCCGCTAAGTCTTCTTCAATCTTGGCTTTGAGATTGTTGAGAGAATGTTCAACGCGTTCTCCTTTATGAAGTAAATCATTTCTATAATCTCGATATCTCTCTTCAAGTAACTGATTGACAATATCGCCACCGATAGGAAGCAGATGCTCCATGGTGTATTCCAGATCTTCTATGAGTGTATTTGAATCTCGTAGATACGTTTCGACTGCTTCCATTTGGAGTTTGTGTTCATGAATGAATGCCTTGATATGATCTTTGGTGAGTCGTTGAGGTGGTGTTGTTGGTAATAGGGACGATGAGCTATCGGATGGCCTGTGTGTAGTTGTGTTATTGTTCATCGGTGATGTCCTTGTGTTGGGCATGCTGTAGTTCGCTGGAGAATGATTGTAGACCATCCTCTGTTCACTGTTGGGCACTGTAGTGATGGTTGTACTATCTCGTTTGTTCTGAAGAATGGCGGCTTGATTTTCAACGAGTCTCGGATCCGATTCACCCCTTAATTCTTTCACTCTATTCAAAGTTATATCTTGTTAGTATCAACGAATGGGCCAGAGTAGCTTTTCCATTGGTGTGGATTTACCTGTCAGCATATCTGAGAGTATTCAAGGTATGATCACTATTGGAATGATTAGGCGAGATGGTGGCTATCATACATGTCTTTGAATTTCCCACAAACGAATCACGCAGTACCATGGTCAGTTTACTGCCTCGAAAAGGAGCATGCTTTTTATCCTGATCAAGTGCCCGGATACATTCTTTCAAAGCCAACAGACTACGGTTAATTTCCGCCCCTTCCATCCGTGTCTTCATGTCTGGGTTGCGGCCACGATCGGTGCCTCGCTCACTACCGGCAAGATCAATGAAATTTAACTTGCCATACACTTGACCATTTTGATGTTTCAAGAGGATTTGTAATACGGCATGCGATCGCGATGAATTTTCATTGGTCATGGTCTTACACGTCGTGCGCTCTTTATTGCCATGGTCGAATACTTGCTTCATCGTGGTCGAGGAACGGATACGATGCTCGGTAAGGCCAGAGACGATGATGTTGCCTTTGCCATCTTCTCGAGGTATCAGTCGTTTACGTTTGTTCAAAAGGTCGTGCAATTGACCTTGGTAGATTTCGTAGTAGCCGGCAGAGGCTTGTAAATGAGCATATTCCGGTTGATTCAGTAAATGAAATATGTCCTCGATCGCTTGAAAATAAAGACCATGGTTTGAATGTAGCATAGTGTAAGTCTTGCCTGAGCCCGTTTGACCGCTAGAAAAAGAGGGGAGGGGGTCAATCATAAATATGTATGAGCATTCAAGTTCAAGCATGAGATACTTACTAGGCAAAACAAGTGGCTTTCCCTCCCTGAAACATATGATACACTAAAGGTTGCGTGGTTCGCTCGTATATCTTTAAATGATAAACATGGGAGTGAGTGCTCTTTTGTCGAGTGGGACAGGGATCAGTACATTTCACTTTCAACTTACATATCTATTGGAAGCATCGCTATCAAACACGTCATCAAAAGTAAAGCTATGTTGTTCAGTGTACTTGGTCAAATCTACTTTTTGTCTGAATGAGTTTTAGGGAGTAAGTCGTTTTTTTTTTTTCCATTCAAACGATAGTGTTATATAGGTACATTACTTTGGCGCATGAATTTCCAAGGTTCTTGCACTCACCAATGGAGCCACATCTAACTCCTTTGAGAGTATTTCTTGCTTATTCAACGGACGTTTTCGTACACACACACGTATCTTTTGATCAAAGGGCTGTATTGAACTCAGCATGGCATAGTTGTTATTCCATGATGTGTTTGCTGTAGTGCATGGCTTGTGTTGGGCTGGTGCATTACCCATAGATAATTGTTGTCTGCTTCTATGGCCTTCTAAAAGTTGTGGGGTGGTCATGGTCGCGTTGGTATTATAGATGGGTTTCTGATTCATGGCAGAGGGTTCTTTGACGGCAGCTATTGGCGTAGTGGTTCGATAACCAGCAAGACGAAGATTAGCTGATGTCTCGTTTGGTAACGTAGAGGCAGGTCTTTTCGACGTGGCTGATAGTCTCATCCGTTTTTTGTTGATTGTCATGTTGTCTTCCTCACCATACTGATTAGATTCGAAATCTGCTTGAGGTCGTTTTAGAGATGCTGCTGCTGACGCCAAAGAAGTAGCGGAAGTGCGTTTAAAGCGGTTATTTCTGAGGGGACTCGTTGTCGTAGTTTTTGCTATATGTCGAGACGTTGTATTATTGGGAGATGATAATTTGTTACGTTGTGGTGAATACATTTTTTTTGGACTTATGAAAAGTGAAAAAAGTAAAAAAGAGATATTAAAAGGGAAAAAACCTCGATTCAGAAGCAGCCAAAAATAAGGGGCAGCAGCATCCTCTTTTTTTTTTTTTTTGTACGCGTTAGAAAAACAGGCTTTCTGTGTTTCAAAAATTGGGAAAGAGGATTAGAGATGTTATATGCACAAACAAAATGCAAATCGATTCGAAACGCATTCCTCCCGGCTTCGTCTTCTTTAAGGAAAAAGCCTAACCGGGGCTCTCATTTCGTACACATGTTCATTTCCTAAGGGTTGGCTTGATATCTTTTGGATCTATCTACGTTGTTAGAAGAAGGAATTGTTCGTCTTCAGACATACTTGAATCACTGGATCACTAGATAATGATCACATGCCTCTCTTACTTTTTACGGCAGTAACAACTATGAGATGGGTGATACATGCTTTTGAAAAGGGGAAAACACTGGTTCAAGCCCGTTTTTTCCTTTCGTATTGTACGCCTAAATGTCACAATTTGAATTTTGTTTCTGTTTTTATCACTGTCACGTGGTGATGCAAACCGTCATTTGTTGTTATGAAGTTCCTTTTCATTCATAGGTATACTAATTGCCTTTCATAATGTCATACACACTTGTCGCCAACTTGAATAATCATAATGAATCCAGATAAGCTGTTAGTCCATATAAGATATGGGTCGTGTCTATTAGAAACAGTGCGACTATAATGTATAACTCTTTTCATAAAAAAGCGGATATCCTTATTGCATTTCCTATGTGTATCAGCGAGAAAAACAACTTTCAATGACAGTAGGTCAGGATGGCTTTACTAGGATGATGATTCTCGGCAGCACTCACTAAAGCACTTGTAAAAGCTTCTTCCTGATTTACGGTTATATTTGTCGTATTTGAGGGTAGATGATATAGATATAATTCACTTTATGAAGGATAAAGATGAATTATACAATATTGCAAACCAGAAATAATTAGAAACTACATAACTCTAATATATGAGTACCGTGAATTAAGTGTTGTGTTTAGTTGACAGCATCATATGAGATGTGGAGAACTCGTATACAAATTATACAAGATCCTCACACCTCATTACTGCTGAAATAATATAAACTAGAGTAGGAAACGAATATAGAATAAGTGATGATCCTTATACGAGATTAGCTACCTCGTATAAGGCTGAACAGGTTGTCATTTAGGATATATAGTCTACTTATTTTACTGTAATACGTTACTATATGACATAGGATATATAGTAGAGTTAATATATGGGCATGCAGGATATGTTGATTCAACACCAAGGTATAATAGGTTATAAGTACTATTCTCTGCCTTCGGCATAAAGAATGATTACAAGATAATAGTTTGTGATCATCCTTTACAATAACTGTTCACTCAGCTCAAACACCACGCACGAATACCATTTTCCTAATTAATACTATTTTCCTGCAAGCAGTGCTACATAATAGTTAGCACGGGAAAATAGGTTAGTTGCATGATCACTAGATCAAGCCATGGTTACGTTTACAAGTCCACCCGCTCCGGGTAGATGCGTAAAATTCTCAAGGGAGAATTCTATTCTTTTACGGTTCAGAAGACGTACGTCTTCTTTGAGTAGAATAACTCAGCTGTCAGTTTCTAGGTTCCGCAATTTGAAGAAGATATTTAAATTTTTGCAGTAGGTATTTTTCTTCTCTTTGAACTTGGCTTTGGTTCAAAATAAAGACCTACTAGTTTGATCTCGTTAAGTTTTTTACTGTTTTAACTATAAGTGATATTTAACTCTACAAGTCGCCAAATACCACACCGCCTACAACTCCTCGGTTACGGCATCTATTGCTCGACTGGTCACCCTCTTCCCCTCCCACAACCCTTTAGTACATAATTCTTTTTACCCTTGAGCCCTAAGGGGTTTTTAGATTCTTTTCAGCCTTTGGAGCTGCCCCGGGCAATTTAGATAAGCTTCAATATCTCGTGCCCATTGGGCTTAAAAAATGTCAGTAATAAAAATCCTTGTTTGAATCACAATTTCAACGTCCGCTCTTCTCAATTCATTTTCTTTTTTTCGCATAATCCATGAATTTGGGAAAAAAAAAAATAGAGTCCCTGAATTTTTATGGGTTCACTGCATTGTTTGTTATCTGAACCTGATCTCTAATTTTTTTCTCTAAAAAAAATTTCTGTCAAAACAGAAAAGCTATTCCATTTCCATCTTTCTTTTTTTCTTCTTTACAAACGAAACAAAGTAGTAAGGAAAGACGTATTCCTCATCATGGGCGACATTGCAGAATTGGCAAAAATAGAGAAAAGACGAGCGCGAAGACAAAGACGTATTCTAGAGTCTGCAGAGAGTCGATTGGACAAAATTACATGCAGTCAGTCTGGTAAGGATGTGTGTCCTTTTAATAGACAATGGAAAACCTCCCTCACGTTCTAAAATAATTTGTATGTCTACAGCACTAAGACAACATACAGATGCAACACCGGTCACAACGCCTCCTTTGACAGAAAAGATGACCCTCGCAGAACATTATCCTGCACCCACGGATAGACGTCGTGAAAAATATGAACAATCTCTGTCCTCCACTTCTTCGCCCATTTTATCCGAACGCCAGTTAAAAAAACATAGACCTGCTGTGCGAAAACTGATTGAAGAGGAGCAAGCAAACCAACTGAAGGAGCGGGGCTTCTTGGGCGGTTACATACCCCAGAGCTTGATCGTGACCATGTTGCATAGAACGAGTTCTCAACCAAAACGATCAAAGCATCCTGCCAATAAGTATTGGCATCTGATGCATATGCTTTGTATGATGTGGTTAGGGAGTCTAGCTATCTTTGAAGCCATGTCAAAGCAAGGATTACAGCAAGTCAGTCAATGGATGCTGTCCAACGATACCTCAGCATCAGCCCCCTCGACATCTTCCGCCCTCTATTTTGTAAGTCATCTATGTATGGAAACACTTATCACATGGAGACTGACTGTTTTTGGTTCATGATTAGCCTGTCTTTCGATATTTTGTGATACTAGAGATGCTACTATTCGTAGCCAAACGATTTTATGCACCTGTCAACATCAATGAACATACAGTTTCTTCATCATCCTCATTCTTATCAGCATCATCACCTCTTCTCCATCACCTCCAGAAAAACAAACAAGAGGTATTTACGCTACTCAGTAGACTATTTAGAGATCTCTGCATCGTTGTATTTGTTATGGGCTTTATTCCTCTACTCGTGATGATGACAACATCCAAATAATACAATAATAAAAGTACAGTCCTATCGATGACGGAAAAAAAGTTTTGTAGGATAACAATGTCTCTATTTTTTTAGTAAACTATGCACCACATGAGACACTTTAAGATTCTTCAGATCTGTATAGGTTTGACCTGTACCGACGAAATAAATGGGTTGACCCGTAATGTAGGTCATCGATAAAGCAGCACCGACTTTATCATCGATCGTGTCAAACTTGGTCAAGATCATACCGTCAATATGTCGTGGATGCTGCAGCCCTGAAAAGTCTTTCAAGGCTTGATTGAACTTTGTCAATTGATCGACGGCTTCATTTCCCACCAACGCTTCACCGACGAAAATGATTTTATCGGGTTGGTTGACCGACACGAGCTTGGATAAGGCTCTCATCAGTGGCTCGTTGTCTTGCATACGGCCCGCGGTGTCAATCAACACCACGTCGAATCCTTGACTCGAAGCGTAGCTGATCGCATCTTTGGCAATACCCGCTGCATCTTTACCGTACCCACGCTCAAAAATCTCCACTTGGCCCGTGGTCTCTCCCGTCAACGATTGCTGCTGCTGCAAGGCGGTCAAGTTACGCACATGCACACGCAATTGTTCCACGGCACCGCTTCGGAACGTATCGCACGCCGCAATCAGAATCTTGTAATTGTTTTGTAATAACCAGAAACACACTTTGCTCAGGTTGGTCGATTTGCCGACACCGTTCACACCGATGAAGCAGATCGAATAGGGTCGTTTTTCTGCCTTGTTGGCTTGTTCAATATCTCTCAAGAGATCCAACGACGTTTTAGGGGTCAGAATACGTTTCAAAGCGGCTTCCATGCTATCCTTGACGAGGGTCGAGAGACGTTCGAAACTGCCAAGCTTTTTACCGAGGAGACTGGTCCGTACACTTTGGCACAAATGATCCGCAATATCCGTGGCGACATTTTGAGTGATCAGACGTTCTTTGATGGTGGCGATGACTGGTTCGAGCATGTCGTTGGTAATGGCTCTTTTACCAGAGGCCAATGACTTGAGATAAGAAAACATACCACCGCGCGTGCCGTTTGTTTTCCTCTGGGTAGGCTCTCTATCCTCCTCCTCTTCTTCGTAGGAATCAAAATCCAGTGCATCGTCATCGGCTACTTGGTCGTCTTTCATGACATCCTGTACTTCATAGATGCCTTCTTTATTCTTTTGTCCTAGTTTGGTTGGATCCACAAATTGTGCTGCAATATCCTCCACATTTCCTTCTTTCTCCTCGCTACCCGTCGCTTTTTCATTCTTGTGGTCGTTTGAATAATCCAACGCTTTCATTTGATCTTTTGTAATCTGTCCATCCCACACACGAGCCTGTTTTTGTGATTTCTTTTTATTTGGTTTCGTGTTTTCCTCAGAGGGCGTGGGTGTGGCTGATTTTCGAGGACGACCTTTGACACCTGCCCATGTTGGGAGAGTGAGTATAGGATCCTATCGGAGACGATTCACTCAGAATGTTGCCTTACCTTGTAATTTCAACTTTCTAATATTTCTAGCAATTTCATCTTCGTCCACGGCCGCTGCTGTTGTTGATGCTGTGGTAGATTTTGTAGGGTTGGAGAGAGGTAATTCGCCTTTATTTTGCGCTTGAGAACCTTTCCATGAATGTTCAAACTTTTTGGTATCTTCAAATTTTCGAGGTTGTCGTCGAGCTGGATGGTTCATGGACGTTCTTTTACTGTATTTCTCTTCCATTTGTAATCGAAGTTGCTCAAATGTAGGACCAAAGGAACTATTGAAATCCGTATCTAATAACGAGGTATTATGTTGTGTTCCTTGATTCTCTTTACGTGATAGAATATCTTGATATTGATCTAAAAAGACACGTTTGGTGGTTTCCAGTAATTCATCGGTATAGTTTAACTGCAAGATTTTTTGATAGGCGACGACAAAGATGAGGTCATGCTCATTAGCAAATGTCCATTTCATGGTGTAGCTATCTTTTGTGTAGGCATCGGTACCGGCGCGTTCTTCAATAAGCACGTTTTTGATGAGTTCTTCAACGGGTGACCCCGAGATGGGGGCATAGTTTTTTTGCCACAGAACGAAACCGCCTTTGGTTAAAATGGTGAACAGATCGAGCATGATGTATAATAGATGGACGGAAAAGAAGCAGAAAAAAAAAAGAATATCAAACAGCAGCCAACAAACAATTCAACAACAACCAAAAAAAAATAAAAAAAATAAATAAAAGGCCTCAAAACTCCTCCCCTCTTCTGTCTATCATGCTATTGAGTGGACAGTGTTTGTGTTACGCTCCACCATTTTCATGTCTTGGACGCTTTGAGCACTTTTATAGAAAAAAGACGTTTTCGAAAATGCAGGTAGTTTACTTAGCAGAATGCGATTCGATAGAGGATTACCTATACATCTGTTTTATGTAGGTGTAGAGTTTAGAAATGCTTCTTCATCGGTAAGGCTCTGTTTTATGGCGATAGACGTCTTTGGCCCCTATGAAATCAGGTTGAATATTGCGATCACGAGTAGCACAACTCCTGTCTATAGAAAAAAGAAAAGAAAAAAAAAACCGTCCTCCTCTCTCTTCATAAAATGAAGGGAGATCACTTTATTTGAATTATGCCTTTCGCGATAGCAGCAGTTGTTTTTAAGATAGGGTTCAATAGGACAATGCATGATGTTTGCACCCAATATCATTAGAGAAATGGTCCTCTGATGGTTTCAACATGCCACGGCCAAAGAGTGCATAGGCGCATCGAAAAGAATCCTCCGGTTTGATTTAGGGTACTCTCACTTTTCAAAAAGCTGAGTGTCGTATTCCAGAGCGTAGGGATGGTTTTCATGTACTCTGTGAGAGTATATATTATAGGACACATCAACAACAAACCGTTGGATGGCTCGTCTTTTTGTTTTCTTTTTTTTTATCCTATTTCATCTTGCATCAGCTGAAAGACATTGTCATTGATATCACAAAAGAACTCGACATGAAGTTCTACGCGCCAATAATAATCAAAGGAATCTAATAGGGGGTGTTAGAAAAAGAAGCAGAGTGGAAACGGAAGCTGATTTATGGCTAGAATAGGATAGAAAAGGTTCATTGTGGCATGTAATGTAATATAATGACTCTCAAACAGAAGCCTGCAGTCGCTAGAGAATGACTCCTTCTTCAATCTTTATTGAAAAAGTCTGATCGGGAGGACATGTTGAGGCATAACATGAATGCATTTTGACACTATAGGTACTCTTGGGAAGCGTAGTATCTAAAAGGGTTGAACATAGTAAAGTAGCATCACCCATTGGCCATTTTTTCAGTTTCCATATCTGTCACATTGTGTATGAATTTCCCTGCCCAAAGCTCTGCCGTAAAAGTCCGCCAAAATTGCCTGCAAAAATTCGAGTCCTGGAAAGACTGCCCATTGGACTGTCAAATTGATTTCAAAGCCACTGCCTTTATTCAAAAAGTAGAAAAAACGAGAGTGAACAACGCGCAAAAGAAAAAAAAAATTGTCCTTTTTACTCTTTTACTTTTTTTCTTTCTTTCTACCTCTCTATGAATAGATGATGAAATACCTGTCATTGGCCATCATGGAACTTTAACAGTAGGCCATGCTTGTGTGTATCGGTCTTTGCTGCTTGATCAAGGTTTTTTTTGGGCTCCCCCCTGTTCAAAAAGACCATGCGCTTTTTGGCGTCATGTGTCCTTGAATGTGGCCTCAAGAAAACCTGTTAGTGTCAGCCAAGTTTTAGGAAAGCTAAAAAGGTAAAGTATAAACGCTCAAAACTCCATGCGATACAATGCATGTGCTATGTGGTCTGCAATAGTCTATCTTTTTATGATGATTAAGTTATGTTGCTGAAGTGGGTCTCTCTATACGCAACTAAGGGACCTTCTAACTTGGTGATGTTATATTATACTTGCCCTCTCTGAAAATCATGACTATTGTAATCACCTATGTGTTGTGTCGATGGATACATCTCTTACAGTGGTAATTTTCTAACCTTTTTTACTTTTTTTGTTGATATCCATTAGGTACCGCGCCAATGTCCTTTTTTCCTTGCTATACCCTTTTTGTTCAAATAAAAAAATTTCCAATAAACAAAAAATATGTGTTTTTCATTTGCCCTGTTCTTTTGTTTACTGTTGAGAGGGTAACGGATTGTGTTCATGGGGGGAAGAAGAGTTTTAAAACAAGGATGCCTTTGGCTCCATCCCAAGAGCGTGGCCAATGAGTGTTGGATAGCGAATGCATTCACTTGATTTTTGTCTTTAACAAAAAGTGCATCTTTGGCGGGTTGAAAAGAGAGCGTTTGAGATCTTCTGTTGAGCTTTCCTCCTACCTATCTGAGTGTGTAGGTGAGTGTAGCAGTGTCATTTTTTAAGGTACGCGATAGTTGCATAAAAAGGAAATCAAGACGAGTGCGCCTACACACCCATTTCTCTCTTTCCAAAACAACACTATAACACATGAGTTCCTCCTCCGCTGATGAAATGAACCAGCCTACAGACACAACAGAGGAAGAAGAAGTGGACGATGAAGAGAATGAGATGAATCAGTTGAGTGATTTGGGTTTAACGGTCATTTCTATGGTGGGCCATAGCCAACATAATTGTGGTTATTGCAAAGGAAAAGACAGTTCCATCTCGTTTGGTATTTGGGCCCATGCCATGACCTGTGAGGTAGATTCAATGACGGGACAATGAGACGACTGAAAAGAGTAAAAGAATGTGTGGGTGGGAGGCGAGACGCTTTATTGAAGGAATATCAACCAAGTTTTCCTCTCTGTTATAGGACTATCAACGTTTGATCGATAGGGGTTGGAGAAGGTAATAGAACACGCAACTATCGTCAAAAAAATCAGTAGAGTTCTAAAAACATATGATGTTGATTCAAGGTCTGGAAAGTATCTTTATAAACCTGATTTAGAGAAAAGCTGTTGTCCACAATATACCATCAAGTAAGCATTGGCAAGCGTTCTAGAGCGTCAAACAACACAAACCATTCTCATCGAATAGCACGCTCTGTCTCCTTTTTTTTTTCTTTCGATAAAGACTCGATTCGACACGGTTTGTTCCAAGCAAAAGCCAAAAAAAAGTCATCCACAAATTCAATCGATATGTCAAAGGGACTTGGGATCCTGACCCTTCGACAGTGGATCCACAGAAGAAAGGAAAAGAACCGCCATTCAAAAAGCCAAACAACTATGTGGAAGCAGCCAATTCTTTACAACACTTGATACATGATGTGGAAAATACCAGCATGGATAACAAATACGATTTCAAGGTGTTGTTTCGTTGAGTCAAACATAGAGAAGAACACATTATTCATGATTGTTTCTCTTTTTTCGATCATGACAGATCGAGTTAGAACCCTCCTCTTTTACCAAAGAGAAATTTGAACTGTATTCCAAGTATCAACAACATGTTCATCATGATAAACCAGAAGAGAGAACTGAAAAGGGATTCAAACGATTTTTGGTGGATTCACCCTTAAAGGTAAAATGCCTCGCATGCCCGCCTATCACAGTAAAGGAATGGATTGGATCTCATTCCTTTATCTTTTTGTTTTCTAGCTTGAAAAGGAGGCAGCACCGGATGGGATTTCGTATGGATCGTTCCATCAAAAATACATACTGAATGGGAAACTCATTGCTCTCGCCGTGATAGATATATTACCTAAATGTGTCTCCTCTGTCTATTTTCTTTATGATCCAGATGATTCGTTCTTGGGCCTGGGGAAATACAGTGTCTTTCGAGAGATAAGTCTCGTACAAGAATTATATAAAAGATCAAAACAGCTACAGTATTACTATATGGGTAAGACTCACTTTGATGAATGGGTGATGTGGGGTTTGAGCTAAAGCGTTACGGTTTAGGATATTACATCCATTCTTGCCCCAAGATGAACTACAAAGGTCAATACCAACCCTCGGATCTGCTTGATCCCGTGGATTATACATGGCACCCTTTGAAGGACTTTGTCACTCGGTTCGATCAGGGCCAGAGTTTTGTGACGTTCCATGCTGACGGTAACAACGACAGTGGTCAAGAAAGGAGGACCTACCCGCCAGGATGGCAAGATCCTAGCACCCTCACAGACGACATGCTAGAAAAAGTATTTGTACTCGTGGGACAAGCGAGAATGGCACCTGTGACTTTTCTAGTTCAATTTGAATCCTCTTTGGCATTTACACAAAAGATAAAGGACTATGTGTGTTCTGTGGGCATAGAGCTGGCACAAAAATTCATTTTATGTTAGCCCCATGGCGGCCAAAAATAAAAAAGCAACCACGTCCAACGCATGGCGTTGTTGGACCCATTCGAAAGCATGCCACTGTTTCTTTTGTTACCTCCTATTGTAGGTTGGACATACGTCTTACTTTTCTTTCATTCACAATAAGAGAAACTCTTGTAAGAGTGAATGAGCCGTTTTATTTTTTATATACAGGAAAAAATAGTTTATACACGTGAGAATAGGATGCTCCTCACTTAGCCGTCCAAATCAACATCATCGTCATCATCATGCTTTATCCATCGCTCTTGAACGTCGCTTACGTCTTCATGAAAACCCGCTTTATTGGCTGTCAACAGGATGGATTCATTGCCTTCTGTCAATCCACCAAAAATAAAACCTCCTGCTTTATCAATCACTTGTTGCAATCGCGTCATGGACTCTTTTTCTTCAACGCAAAGGGTATAAAATCCAACCAGTGAGAAATCTTCAATCAGTTCGCACAATGCTTCATTCAACTTTTTATATTTGGATCCAAAAGCGTCCTCATTCAGCGACTCTAACAGATAGGACAGATCCATGACTTCTGTATAATATTGCAGGTTGAATCGTAGTTTGCCATAGGATTCAATGAGATCGACTTTGGACAAGACATTGACGTGGGGTAATTCAAGCTGGATCATGGTTTTTAAAGCGAGTAATAAGACGGAAATGTATTTGGCAGGGTCAGTGCAGTAATGCGCATCCACCATATTGACTGCCACGAGTCGATAATTCAGCTTTTCGAGGTGATGGAGAATGTCTTTGACAGCTGTGTGATGCGTAAACAGTTCGACTTGCCCAGGAAAATCAAAAAGAATGTAGTGGTCATTCAACTCTTTTAGTTGGTCTGTGAGCCAATCCATATTTTCAAGTAAATATTCAATGCAAAACATGATGCCGCCGTTGGGGCCTAGGGTGAGTTCATTCATGGTGTCTTCCAAAGTAATGAGATTAGCAATGTTGATAGCACAAGGATAAGGTATATTTTCATTCGCTGGATCCAAATTGACAATGGCTACTTTTCTAACAGAGAGAGTGGAAGGGGTCGATGGTCAGTTGGATGGCCCATCATGTCGATCGATCGGATGGCAAGTGTTTCTTTTTACCTTCCCATGGCTGTTAGGTACTGGTAAGCACCCCAACAATAGGTTGTCTTGCCAGAACCTGGTGGTCCAACAATGACCTAGTAAAACAAGATGGAATGAATAAGCGTTGTTTTGTTTGTCGAACGAATAAAGCTGGTTTTACTTGTCCAAAAGGCATTGACTTGGAAACTGGAAATGTATTGTAAAAAACACGGCAAAAAAATGAAAATTGAAAAAAAAGAAACGTTTTAATGACAGAAAATCTGATAAGATTAAAAAAAAAAAAAAAAAAAAAAAAAACCTGATTTTTTCCCGTCTTTCTCTTTCTTCAAGACAAACAACAAGCCCATGAGTGAATCGAGCAGAAGCATGATGCCTGAATATATCAAGACGGGTACTGTAAGAGAAGGCTTGACCCAAGGCATTCAATTGAACGATTGGATTATTTCAAGTAAAAAAGCACCTATATGCAATTCAAACGAAATGGAAAGGTCAATGTCATGTCCACCATCTTTCAAAAAAAGACACACATTCCTCACGCTGTGAACACACACTGTTTATAGAATACAAAAAAATTTTGGTTTACCACCACCTGAAATGGTCTTTGGCAACAGTCGAGTGACGATACAATTTAAAAATGATTTTGAATTGAATCTGAACGCGTACGATGCCTTGGCTAGGATTGATACGAGTTCCAGTAGTAGTGAAAAGATCAAAGTGGCCTATGCAGCAGAATGGAAACGCAAAAGGTGAGCATAGGCAGTGATGTGTTGGGCAGCCATTCCCTCATACCCATGCATTCTTTCTCGTTAGCGTAACCAATTATACAGATATTAAAGATGTCGTGAAACCTTATGATTGGACTTACACCACCACGTATCGAGGCACGACGAATCAAACGTTTGAAACGTATGAGGGTGACTCACTGATCAACATGGACCTGTTAAAGAAGCAAGAACCTATTTTATTTTATGATGAGAATATTTTGTACGAAGACGAATTAGCCGATAATGGAACAGCCGTGTTATCTGTGCGATTGGTAAGCGGCAAAAAGATACCTAGAAAAGGATGGACCATTCATTGCCCTTTTTCCGTTAGCGAGTGATGCAAAGTTGCTTTTTGATTTTGCAAAGATTCTTTTTAAGAGTGGATGATGTTTTATTCAGAATCAATGATACAAGAATATTTCACGAGTTTGGAAAGGACCATGTCGTGAGGGAATATCTATCAAAAGAAGCGCATTTCAATGACATTCGGCAGGTAAAAAACTCGGGGCGCATGATCAAGGGAAAACATGGGGGGTATTCATTCACATCCTTTTCATCTCTACAGAAATTAGGGAGAGGCGATATTTCGCTATTGAATGATCCACAATGGGTGTCTTCTGTCATGTCATCGACCCATGAGCCTACGACCCTCATCCAAGAAAAGTGGGTACTATGATAAGAGAGAGAGAGAGAGAGAGAGAAAGAGAGCGAGAGAAGGGGAGGTTGAATAGATAGAGAATAGATGGTACAAAAACAAAAAAAAAAGAAAAGCGTCATGTTGGCATGATAGACGAGCAAGCGTTCCTATGTCATTAATTACTATTTATTTCATCGTTGTATTTATCTATTGATAAATGTCTTGCCCGCCGTCTAATAGGTGGTGCTAAATCGTCTTTTATTGTTTTACTGTTGTTGTTGTTGTCTTTATTAGCATTGGATACTGTGGATAGGGTGGCATCATGGTTCGGCATGGAGAAAGGGTCTGTATGCGTTGTCGTGGAAGGTAGGATGGCATCGTCCGGTGATAGGGGTATGTGTTCATCATGTTCTCTTGTCCAATGCTGTAATAACTGGTCACCATAATGTTGTAATTCATCGACAGAGACAAACAATGAAAAATCATTCATGGCCAAAAACTCCAATTCCAACATGTTTAACTCGGTGACGGGTAACCCTCCAACCTAACAAAATAAAGTCATTATTCATCTTTTTGCATTCGCCTACGCTTCGTTTTTTTTTTTTTTTTTTACTTTTACCTTGGCATAACGTGTATTTGTGAAAAAGACGTCTGAATAAAGTTTACTGGAGACCATGACACCGGATATGATTAAGCGATGAATGTTGTAGGAATCAATGCGAATGG
This sequence comes from Mycotypha africana, assembly GCF_025528875.1. Taxonomy (NCBI): domain Eukaryota; kingdom Fungi; phylum Mucoromycota; class Mucoromycetes; order Mucorales; family Mycotyphaceae; genus Mycotypha; species Mycotypha africana. Next base: position 30,807 of record NW_026515735.1, on the reverse strand, counting down.
CAGCGGTAGGCCGTGTATCGGTCGCTTTTGACATGCGATCAAAATAGACGAGTGTAGCCAAGAAACACTCATTGGCGCAAGGACAATATTTCAGGATTCGTGACAGGTAAGCATAAATAGATATGTTTGGTATAGAGCGTGCGTGAAAGCATGTTGTTCGTTTATGATGATGATGGGGGCGATGATGATGACTTGAACTCGTGGTACTACTATTGATATCATGTCGGTCATCATCGTTATTCTCGTTGTTATTATTGTGCGTTTGTTGTTGTTGATGTATCCTGTCATTGACTTTGATGACCTTTTCTAAAAGAAAGGTCATCATCTTGATGGTTTCTTTTGTTGGGAATCGAGCCAAATCATATGTGAGCTGGCTTAGGGTAGTTGTGTCTTTTTCTTTTATTGTCAAGTCATTTTTCTCTTCCATTTTCCGTCTTTTTTTCTTTTTCTTTTTCTTTTTTATCGTGCAAACGTTTTTTTGTTCGATGCAACCGAAATGACGTCTAATCAATAGACATAAAAAGGGAAAAAAAGAGAGTGGGGGGGGGTAAGCGGGACAAAACAAAAGAAAAAGGAAAAAGTCTTTCTTTTTCCTTTCCCGTTTCTACAGCGGGTGTTCTTTCTCTTTTGTAAAAAAGACGGTGACGGAATAAGTAAAATTATCTTTTTGCTGTGTCTGAACTCTTTTTCTGTTTTGGCATGACCTACTAAACAAGAGAGTGGATAGTGAATCTATAGAGTTTATAGACAAGGGTATTTTGAGACCTATGCTTGATGGTATTTTAAAGTGGCCGTACGTGAGGGGGGCAGTGAGGTACGTAGCTAAAGAGATAGCTTACTCACTCATGACCATCGCGTACCTTTTCTTCTTTTAGTGACGCTTGATGATGGTGTGGAGGTACACATGATGACAAGGCTTTTTCTATCAGTAGCAAAAATAAAGTAGCAGGGACCCTCTTTAAAGTAGAGTATGTAGCCTTTATCTATCGTTAGAATCCAACAAGATGTAAAGAGTATCTTGTTGTCCCAATCCACGCATTGAAGGGGAAGCATAGAAAGAAGAGAGATCCGATCTCTAAACAGACATAGCTGTGGTTTGGAAAACGAGGTTCCTATCGCAGTGATGCACAACTGAATTTGCCTTTCAAAAAAAAAAAAAAAGAGGAGAGTGCATTGAAGAAAGCGACAAAGCTATTCAAATAATAGTAGTCGTGCTGGTTATATTAGCAGGGACCCTGTTGATCGTTAGAGAGAGTGAAGCTAGGGCTAGCCAGAGGGCGATGCTTTATCACTGATGCTAAACAGAATGCTTCCGTTGTTTGTTCAATGAAAGATAGAAACAGCGACAATAGAGCCCTATCCCGTATTCATCATGACATGATCGATCGTCGTATGTGTAGCGCGGTAGACCGAGGATTTTCGCGTACCTCCATTTCCTTGTTTGATCTAAAGTATGATTGGATATGGAGAGACAACCCTGTGCGCTATCTAAAATCACGGCCATGGCCTTTTTTGCAGTCACTTTTATTCATGAATAAAAAAATTTTTTTTTTTTTTTTTTCCTGTTCATTGTCGCGTTTATTTAACAAAGGGACTTTTTTTATTCTTTCCTTTCTTTCTTTCTTTCTTTATCCACTTGTGAAATAAAAGCTTTAAAGGTAAATATCAACTGTAGACAGAGTTGGATGTGGGAGGAAACTGATGATCAACATGCCTTTTGTTCATCCATTACAAATGGAGATCACACCTGAATTACCATTATGTTGCCTAAAGACATTTAAGCTTCAGCCTTGTCTGATTCCTCTTACATTCATCCTTTCTTTTTTTAACCATTGACAAAAAGAAAAAGTGTACTCATTCTATTTTTTATTCTTTTCTCTTAGTTTTACCTATACTATTTATATCTTGTTTTTTTTTCTTCTGTAACCTTGATGGCGACTGGGAGCTAGTAAACTCGATACTGTAGGAAACAATATTCTGTTTCAATGTCCTTATGTTGGAGCGAGAATGAGAGAGCGGGGTGTCAAGTGGGGTGATGGGTTTTTTATCTTATCTGACATGACGAGAGGAGGATGTCTTTGACCAATCCATTGGCATCTGAATCCCATTGTGGATGGGAAAGAGGCATCTTGGCGTCATGGAAGAAAAGAGGGCTCAGATAGGAGTAGATATTTATATATATAAGCCATGTTTTTTTGACGTGATGATAATTGTCAGACGGGCGGACGGACTCGAGCACTGTACAAGCTCATTATAGAATGTCGAATGTCTGCTATTTTGCTGATCAAAAAAACTACTATTATATTTTATTCAATAAAAAACCTGTTTAAATAAATTTTGTATGTGAAAGTTTTTGTTGGTTTTTATACAATGGAAGGGAACGTGGAATGTTTTATTGTTTTGAAAAAAGTGGCGATGGACGGCAAAGAATACTTTCTATTTCCATGAGGATAACTGCTGCTGACTGAATGGGTTTGTGGACGGCGGTATGGAAGAGGCCACACTGATGGTAGTAGCTCTATTTAAAAAGGAAATTTGTTGATTGTTATTTGTGGCAAAAGGATTATGAGGACTTGTAGGTGGTAGAGGTAATAACGAAGACGACGGCTGTTGCTGCATGAGAGAAGTGATGGGCATGGTACTGGAACGAAAAGGATTGCTTGAAGAAGGATTCAGGGTGGCGTTATTGTAATGGAGAGGAGTCGAAGTGGAAGTAGTGGCAGAAGGTCCAATGGTATTGGATCTGAATGGATTGCTTCCTGTAGAAAGGGAAGAAGTAGGTGGCAATGGCAACGCTTGCTGTGGACCCATAGCAGGAGGAAGCTGCTGGAGTGGAGCGTTGGGGACAGTAGAAGAGAACAGTGTCTGTGGTCCAGAAGAGAAGGGTTGTAGAGAAGGATTCGAACCAAAGGAATTGAAATGAGTCATTTGATATGGCTGCTGTTGCTGCTGCTGCTGCTGTTGGATAGGAAGAGCAGCAGGTTGGAATAGATGCGTTGTTGTTGTGTCGTTCTGCACACTGGTCAAGAAATCCGCCAGTTCTTTGGGTTGCTGTTGTTGTGATACGTTGTTGTTGTTGTTGCCTGCGATGGCTGCCGTGATAGGTGTAGTAGTCGTAGGTTGGTTCTCCTTGGAGACAGTATCACTTGTGCTGTTGCTTTTCTCTGCATCATCGAGGTATTCTTGGAGCGCTGTGGCTAATGACAAAGGTGCCTTGAATCAATCTAATTTTAGTATCAGCCGCCTACACGCATCATAGAATTGAATGATTCTCTTTTTACTCACATGCTTCACTTTGGGAATGGAAATGTTTAAATCATGTTGATATTGTCTCGCTCTGTCTAAATAAGCAATCGTATCTTCTGTCTGTTTTGCAAATAATTTATAAATGTCAAGACTGGCTCTTGCATCCGTTTTGTTCATGGCGAAATAATGTTCCAAAATATTGACGATGGCTTCATTGATCATTTGAAAAAAGACGAGTAAATCCTCTACTAATAACCGAAAAGCATACAGGCTGATATTGTTATCCACATCATCCAGTAGAAACTAATGCACACATGGTAATAAGTCACTGGTCAACACGCTAAATGCCTACTGCCCCTCTTTACGACCACCATGGTGGCTTACCTTGCATTTTAAAAGAGTGCCCATTTGCTTTTGCAATACGATGGTTTCTTTAAGTAATCCTTTTTGCACAGATAAATGCCTTAATCGGCCGACTTTTCCGTTCAGTGTGTTCTTGATAGGATCCATTTTTAAATGTCGAAAAGCACTGACTTTATTTTCCAAGTAAGCTGTATAGACATAGATATTTTGAATATGCCCAACACCTGAGGACTTTTCTCTGATTCTGCTAGTATCAAGAGCAGAAGGTCGGGTCGCAATATAGGAGAGTGCTTTGTCTCCTTGTCCATGTCGTATCAATGTATGAATAATGATCAAGACCTTGAAGGTGATGATCCAAGAATTCTCTCGAAGCCTTTTTTCCAAAATGTCAATGATACTTGCTGTATTTCCAGGACTTTGAAAAGTGAGTCCTATCAGAGCTTTTTCGACAAAAAAAAAAATAAAAAAAATGGATGAATATCATGCATGCGTGTATGGAAAAGAGGGGATTTGCGTGCACAGACACAATCTCTTACTTTCTAAATGCTTTTGCTTAGGTGGATTATAATCCAATCGTGTAGCTTTTCTAATCGCTGTTTCCATGATTAAGGGTTCTATTCTATGAGATTAAAAGCTTTTGATAAAGTGGTTTTTTTTTATGGAAAAGGGAATAGACTAAAAGATTAAAAAATTCCTGCCGTTCAAGATTTTTTTGGTTTTTTTTTTTTTGCTATTTTTGGGTCTCAGACTATCAAGAGTACACACACAGAAGGGTGCTTCATTGCCATTTTCAGCACAAGGAAACGGATAATCCTTCGGCACTTTTTACCCACATAGAGGCAAAAGACAAGCAACAAGGTTTTTTTTTTTGTTTGCAGATCTTACACTATTTTCACAAATTAATGGCGCACATTTGAAAAATAAACTGGCACACATTTAAAAATGAAATTGGCGTGCTAACTGAAAAACCATTGGCGCATAAATCGATGAAAATTTGGCAACACATGCGACAAATAATCTTTATTTCTAGATAGGCTTGCCTTTCAAGCAATCATCGAATCTATCACAGGAGTATTTACAAAATGTTTCAAGATCACTCATAAGCACTTTGATTGCATGCATCTCCGATTCTAGATGTGGGTATCTCTTCCTTCAACAGCTTCTCTCGTTTCAGCTTACTCTTACAAATAGATCAGATTTGCTCAATAGGATTTAGCTCTGGCGAGTAGACGCATCTGTAGCCACGACTTTCAATAAGAAGCTTGATATCATGATTTGTGTGGATTGGAGCATTCTCCATGATCAAGTAGTTGTCCTTGAAAAAAATCTCTGGGTGCTTGTCCACTTCGTCCATGCTGTCGCTTATAAAGTGTAAGTAATGACCTGTAACAATATCTTTGCTCTGTGTTTGAGCTTATCCAGTCGATCTAGCGGTTTTTCTATTCTTGGAAGTGGGCATTACTCGAGGATGTCTTACTTTAATGTTGACAACACAAAAAAGCATAGGTTGCACCCAATATTATTGTTGTTTTTGCCTAGTCTTTGGTATTTTGACAACAGCGCAAGTTTCCACTTTTGACCATGTAATAGATCGCTTCATGTTGATATGAAATGCTGCTTCGTCGATGAATACCCAGTTTGCTCTTGTAGTCCACGTCGGTGGTCATCCATATTTTTTCTTATTCCATTTTTTGCTGTGATCTTTTCCAAGCAGTTGCATTCAACCGAATGGAAGTGAGCTCTCTTCAAACTGATCTTGCATTCTAATGAGATACATCTGTTCATCTACTTCCCTTTCCCACGACTGCAACAGCCATGCCTTTGTCGTTAAAAATGGATAAATTTATCAGCAGCATTACCGGCTACTAATCCATTATGATTCTACTGACAAATGCATCAGTCGAACTAGCAAAGCTAGTGTAACGTCTATTAATTAACATCGTTTGCTAGTTCGTTATTATTATTGCGGTCAATCTCTAGGGTATTAATGAAACGAAATTGAACACTATTATGAAGTATGATAGAAACGCTTCATTTTATTTTTGAATTATGTATTTAATATTGGTAGCAAGAATCAATGTATGCTTTCAGAGGAAGCAGCTTAAAAATAATGAAATCACAGACGATGAAAGTTCAGGATCTAAACTTAAGAGCAGTGAGATTTATATAAGCAAATGCTAGGATGATGGCCAACTTACCTCAAGAATTGCTCTACTTCTCGCCTTGATAACTACCCCCACTTACCTTACGAGTCGACTATATACCTTACCTTGTCATGACACAACGACGCAATTTACTTGGACAGTATCAAGTTAATCAATGTAAACATTTGTAGCTAAGTAAATCATTATTTTTTGGTACTTACCTTTACTTGACAATTTGCAGGGGTAATAAGTGTGATTTCATAAAGAAAGAAGAAAGAAAACAAAAACAAATTTTTACAAAGTAGAGACTATTTATAGCCGACAGACATTTTTTATCTTAGAGTGGAAATGATCTTGTAAATTTCATTAACGGTGATAAAAGAATGTCTTCGATGATCAATGGATCAGTGAATCCCTTGAAATCTGATCAATTTGATATTTCGCTATGAAAAATGCAGTATGATATTGTCACTCTTCATCTGGGCGATGGGTGTCTACTCTTGATTCCATGACGAAAACGTTTCTCCACGCGCCATCTTGATAGACCCATCCAAACTGGTCAGCGTTCGTATCACTTGCATCTGAGACTTGGTCATCCTCCACATCTTCAACGGAATGCGCATCACTATCATCTTTGTCGAAACCAAACAAGTTGACAGGCAATTTGGCATCAGCAGCCACATCACGAGGAGGGGAGTAATACGTTGGGCGCATCCAAGCATCACGTTTCTTACCCTGCAAAAGGGAGCGATTGCGACTAAAAGCAATACCCATGGAGCTTCGTCTGTTCTCCAGCTCTTCCACAGCAGACGTGATTTTCATTGCACACTTTTCAAACTTTGCCTAAAAAAAAAATTTAGATACGCGTTTCTTATCAAGACAGAAGCAGTCAAATCAAAGACTTACTGTAAGCAGCAGCAGCACGTCCAAGAAGTCTACAAATGAACCCATGGTTGCAATGTTAGAGGGGAAGCGCAGCTTTGCTTGTGGCACTGCCACATAAAGACCATCAAATGCCAGGTGTGTTGATCCAATTTCCGCCGAAAGACCCCAAATTTGCAGAAACCATGACTCGAGCTTGTTAGCCGTGTGATCATCCAAGACAATATTCATCAATCCATCTAGCACATCCTTTGATTCTCTAATCAATTTGCTCAGGTCATCCACCAACTTGGCTTCCTGGTAAGCCTTGGCAGCCTCGCCAGCGCCAATATCATACTCATGCTCATCAGTGTCATACAGAAAGCGCATATCAATCTTGAACCCAGCAATGGATGAGCGATCATGGTAAACTTCTTGCTTGTTGCTTGTGCTATTATCATTCATGCTTTCTCCACTGAAATATTTTGGTTCAGTACAAATGAAAACTGTCTCTGAATGCATTATACAACCTTTTCATACGAATGATTGAACCATTGATTGCAAACACAGCATCAATAAGAGGAGTCCACACCTTGTTCAGATAATAGTATTCCGTCAAGCGATCAGCGTGCTTCTTCTCAAACATGTTAGGGTTGTGCTCTAAGATGTTCAGGCTATGAGTGCGACAATAAACATTAGCTCCACCTAGGTGTATTCTACAAGACAACCTGTGCTTACCAAATCTCTAAAACAACAAGGTACTTTTTGATATCCTGGTAATTGGGAGCAACTTTCAATCGAGCCAAGTAAATACGAGCTACGTCAAAGTTCTGATCCTTTTGCGACAACTGTCATTGCAGGACGATAAGTGATGATGAGTAACTGGAATTATTTTCAAGAACCCGTTTACTTACGCCAGTGATGATACTCCAAGAAGTAGTAATTCTATCTGGTACCCGTCTTTTGTGCTGAACACCGTACCTCTCCATCATTTGCAACTTCATATCTTCCCATTCTACTGTTGTGAATAATGATTGCTGACCCTCATCAGACTGATCGACCATATCCAAGACAGATGACAATCCAGCACTACAAAAAAATGTCAAATCATATCCTACATAGAATGTCATTGAAGAAAATACCTCATATTCTTCCTTTGATAAGATGAAAGCTTTTCTGACTGCACATAATTTTCGAAGCTGTTCAAGGCATCAAGTTTGATCACGCTTCCCACTGACATCGCTCGTCGTTTGCCTTTTCTGCCTGCTGCATAAAACTCGTCTCGTTCTCTCTATAGATGTTTTAAGTGGTTTTTTTTGCTAAAAAGGGATATGACATAGAAACTTACCTTGTTCAAATGTCTTGTGTTGCTGGTGTTCGTGGCTGTGTCGATCTGCTCATTTGGTGTATCCGTGGTTGAGCTGTGTTCAATCTGCTTGTCTAATTCAGCTGCGTACTTCTTGGATTCCACGATTTGCAAACGCAGTGCGTTGTTGTGTGCTTCAAATCTGGCCTTTGCTTCAATCTGAGCAGTTTCATACTTTCCATAAAATTTGCTTTTCATTTCCTTGGATTTGATGTATTTTAGCACGTCTGTTACATAAGCATGCAATGCTAAATGCTTTCTTCGCTTTGATGAAATGATGTCGAATGCATAACAAATGGTTGTGAAGGCTTTTGCTGCGGTAATGTTTTCGTTTTCGTGTGCTTGAGTAAATGCGCTAGCCAGCTCGTCCACATCACTCCAAACAGTAGCAGACAGACCAGAGAGAAAAGAATCGATCTTCAGACTGCGGCAGGTTTCATTGGTGAAGGCGTAATCAGACTTCAAACCGTGTAGTAATGGCTTTTTCATCTTGTCAGAAAAGTTTAGAGAGAGGACTAAAGTATTTCAAAACGCGAATTTGGCTTCTAATAGTTTGATTGCAAAAAAGAGACTTCACTCCTTCATTGGACAGAAACGGCTACGTCATCCAAATTCTGTTATTATTATCTCAAGCTATTTTTTTTTTCTTTTCTGTTTGTTTCCATGGTCTGCAAAATATAACAACTCTAATGTGATGGCTAATGATTCCTTCCCCGCTCTTATGGTTCTTACTGAATTGTTACAAACTCAAAGGGCTTCGTGGTTATCTCCATCACTCTCTTTTCTCTTACTTGATGTAAAGCATTCCAGTTGATATTGGTCGGTTATCGTACTGCTCATTAGTACCGCATGTCTTTGTTCTCATAGCATTGACGTTTGAGCTATAGTTCTTTGACGCCAACCTGGTTTGTAGTGTGATTCCACCTAAGCATCTCTCAGTGGATGTTATTAACTGGCGGTCGCTTTTTTATAAAGCGTAAAGTTTGGTGAATCGCGCTTTGCATGTCTGCTTTGATATACAGCCATTCCAGTTGACATTGGTCGGTTATCGTACTGCTCATTAGTACCGCATGTCTTTGTTCTCATAGCATTGACGTTTGAGCTATAGTTCTTTGACGCCAACCTGGTTTGTAATGTGATACCACCTAAGCATCTCTCAGTGGATGTTACTAACTGGCGGTCGCTTTTTTATAAAGCGTAAAGTTTGGTGAATCACAGCCTGTAAAAAACAAAGCAAATTATCCTTCAAGAAATATTTTGTTCTATACAGGAAGTACTCTTCTTTATTCATCATTCCATTGCGTTACTGACCTCTTTTGAGTAAGCAACTTAGGTCATTGTTCACATTTGTTCTCCTCATGTCGCGCATCAAAGCCAACAGGTCCTCATATTTGGTAGTGTCAAGAAGATTCTGTAAGCGTTATTTCTGGAATGCAAAAGGTGCAAATGTAATTGAAGAGATCTCGATTGTGCATGATGCGAAATATTACCCCTACCACTATTTCTGTGAGAAGCTAATGGTGAACAAGAATGCTTTTTCAAATAGTAAAACACAATAAAATTGAAGGCTTCTCGTCATACTTTAAAATAATATCGCTCGACTTGCTCATTTACTAGTGAATCGTTGAAAGCTATTATGATGTAAACATGGAGCGGTTTAAGTATTTTGGGCAATTGAACGACATGGCATTGGTTGACAATTAGTTTCTGTAAATACTTCAAATACGAGCAGACAGCATAATGCCTGTCATTTGTTTATCAAACCCAATTTAGAAGTGTGGCAAGCAAATCGAAATAGGGATACAAATTGGCAAATTTCACATAAGGCAATAGTACGTAGACCAGAAGGCTGATACGCTTTCATTCGGTATAATATATATCGATTTCCAAGGGACATCACTGACAAAAGCATCAAGCCATAATGTGTATTGACTTGTCATAAGACAATCTTTTACAGGGCCTTGTCTACAATGAATCTTCCAGAGTACGTTAGAAGTCCAACACACTTTTAAGTTTTATACGATCAGCAGGGGTACATTATGATCGCTGAGGCCACCTCTTCATCTGCAAGGAAGGAGTGTTTACTCTGCTGTAATCCAGGAAGTTTCAACCATGAATCAGGTGGGTGTAGCTGAGACGCAGCGGATCTCCATAATGCCATGAGTCTGGCGACCATCAAGGAATTTGATATAGGAGGAATCGCTTTGTTTTTTATTGCTTTAATGATGAGGTTGCGAAATGATTGGGAGCTAACTCTTTCTTTCTCTTTTGCTACTACATTATTTTTTCAAATCTGTACAAATTCATCTGAGAAGAGCAGCTAGTTTTCTACCAGACAACACATGAGCATGAATTGTGAGCACTATCTTCTAAAGCAAATTGATCAAAAATAGTTATTTCATTTGGATGGCCATGCAGACCCGCCATCCATTTTCTATCCATTCCCTTTTTTGCTGTGATCTTTTCCAAGCAGTTGCGTTCAACCGAATGGAAATGAGCTCTCTTTAAACTGATCTTGCATTCTTTCGAAGCAAAATTGTATAGTGCTGTTTTTTGATATCTCGAGGTCAATGAACTCGGCTGTCAGGCCATTCATCATCTGATCCAACACTAATGCAGGCTCTTCGTCGATGAAGTCGACCAAATGTGGTTTTATGACGATCATCCATAATTGCTGGCCTACCGACTGGTCTTCCACTACCCCTCTTTTCTTGCAGTATACGTTTGAGGATCTCCGCTGATCGTTCGCTATCCATCTTTTGTGCTGTACATGGAGTGATATGAAGTTTCAGGGCTGCTTCTCTAGCACTCATGCCTTGCAAGCAGTTGCTCCTTCTCTATTTCCTTTTAACTTTTGTAGATACGATGGTCATGTTGTTCTCTAGCTTGACATCTCCTCTGTCTTCTTTCTTTTCATTGTTTTTCTCGGCCTTTTCAGGTGGTTTGAGCTTCTGGTACATCACAAAAAATTTGTCACCGTTTCAATGGGATACATCTCTTCATCTACTTCCATTTCCCACGACTGCAACAGCCATGCCTTTGTCGTTAAAAATGGTTTCCCTGGCCGTCTTCATGTACAAAATCATTCATATTCAAAATAAATGTAAAAAGTAAAGAAGCCCTCAAATACGACAATGTTAAACCCTTTTAAGCGCCAAGCTTTTTACAGATATGTGCGCCAAGTTTTGTCTCAAATGTGTGCCATTTTATTTCTCAAATGCGCGCCAATCATTTGTGAAAATAGTGTATCTCATCTCCACACTTTATATAGGCTCTACCCCCATCCATTGCTTTATTATGTCTAAAGAGTGGGCTACAATATCTTTAATGGATTCAATATCCGTATTGAATCGATACAAATCGTTTTTGTCTAGCAGCGAATCCGACGGACGCACGCTCATGGAAACACCATAGGCTTTTTTTTCTTGCTCTGTCAATAAATGATGTTGCCATTGAATAAACTGTGGCCAGACCACTTGATCAAAGTAATCAGGAGGATCCACCCAATAGCCTTGCAAGGTCACATACCCTTGTCTACTCTCACGTCTTTTCTTCAACACTTCTTTAGAGGCCATAGTAAAGAACTTGATGTCTAAATTAGAGGATACGTTTGGATCGCAGAAAAGTAAAAAGCCTTCCACAATGATAAATAAGGTAGAGTGGTTCCATTCTGTCAACGATGCACGGGTAGACAGCTGCTCGAGATCATCTGATGAAAGAGTGTCTGATCCATCGTGATTGTTTTGCATTGTTTTTGGTTTTTCGGCTTGGGCTTTTTTCGTAAAGTAACCGACAGGGTCGAGTCTGGCTTGCATAATGTCTTGATTCAACTTGTCAAAGTCAAGGGCCTGAGGAGAGTCCCAGTTGGCTAGACCTGTCACTTCATCCACAGGAATTTGGTCATCTGGCTAAAGAAGAGCAATGAAACATTCGGCATAACGATGGAGAAAAAGAGAGTGTTTTTACCTTGAAGAAATCGTCTTGATGAATGACTCTAGTCTGAGGTAGTAATGTCTGTAAGGCCAAGGCTAACGTCTTGAATGATGATGAGTATCTAAAGAAAAAAAACTTGTCCTCTATCAAGTCCACCTACTGTTTTACCAGAACAGGATGGGCCACTTTTTTCATGGAATGTGTCAATGTTGGATTCACTTTCATGTCATCCATTATCAAAAACATTCTGTTTACCTTATCCCAATGGTGATGACTCTTGGTTTCGACATGGAGTTGAATGAGACCAATATTCAAAAGCACCATGTTTGTTTATGAAAAAGAAAATTCAAGGTCCTCCGTCCATCTAAATTTGGAAATACCATAGAAGGGGGGCTTTCCCGATGCCCCCGATGTCTGTTGAAAATCCCAAAATTGAAATTCAATGACACACACCCTCATTAGAAATTATATTTTATTTACATAAAAAAGAAGAAGATACAAAGCAAAGTTCTATACAAATATACAAGGAGGACAAAGGGGGTTGGGGATATATTCTTTTTAATGCTTCTTTTGGAAACTAGCGACGATATCTTCAATGGCTCTGTTTTTAGTTTCAGGCAAAAAGAAAAAGGTAAAGAGAAAGGCCATGAAACAAATGACGGCGAAAATCAAAAAGGACCAGCCTTGAATAGCCGCAAAGATGACAGGAAAGACTTGACCGATCAAAAAATTCATAGCCCAGTTCATCGCCGTAGCGACGGCACCGACAGAAGAAGACGCATAAATGGGCGAGAGTTCAGAAGTAATCATCCAGGGAACAGGACCGATACCAATAGCGAAACTAGCCACATAGATAAAGACAGAAGCGACGAGCAGGTTCGAGCTGTTGCACTTGTAACCCACGACGAGCAAGACAGAAAAGATACACGTGCCTGCTTCTGCCATGAGGAGCAAAGGACGACGACCCATACGATCAATGAAGAGCATGGCCACAATGGACATGCCGAAATTAACGACGGTGGTGTAGATGGCCATGTACTGTGCATTTTGCTTATCCACGGCTTGTTCGAAAATGGTGGTCGAGTAATACATGACCGCATTCATACCGGACAGCTGTTGAATCATGTGATGGACGAGGACAATGATGCTGATCTTGCGAATCACAGGGTCTCTAAAGATCTCGATAATGCTCATGGGAGGACGTTGTTGATCCTCTCCATTCGCTTCCACATCGTCATTGTATTCTTTGGGGGCAGCGGCAGCCGCTGTTTCGAAACCTTCATCGTCCGCCACGCGGCCATGGCTTGCGACGGCCATGCTTTGCATGTTTTTGTCCAGGGCGTGTTCCTGAAGGAGGCGGATGCCTCTTTGGCGACCAAACTGACCGACGACGATGTCCAAAAACTCTTCCGACACATCGGCGTGCGCGCCACGCAGCTTCTGAAGACTTTCCATGGCATCGGACATGCGATGCACAGAAATCAAGTAACGCGGCGATTCGACACAGGTACCCATCATAAACACTTGGAAAATAGCAGGAATAGCGACAATGGCATAGTTGAGACGCCACAGAGGGACGTTGGCGGTGGGGAGACCGATGATGGAAGACAACAAGATGCCTGTCACGACAAAAAACTGGTTCAGGAAACCGACCAGACCTCTACCTCTGCGCGTCGAGATTTCACCGAGATAGGTAGGGATGACGAGCGAACCAAGACCACAGGAAAGACCGCAGAGGATACGACCGATGATGAACATGGCGGTATGGACAGCACAGCCAATGAGGATAGCGCCAAGAATGAAACCCGCATTGTTGACGATGATGGTGAGACGACGACCTAATCTTGTTTGAATCGAACCACCGACAGCTAAATACAAAAGGGTCATTAGTATCATGGGATCCCTCCCAAAGGGATATCGTTCCTCTCGCTTGCACTCTGCTTACCACTGCCGATCAGACCACCGACACAAAAAGAAGCCACAGCAAATCCCCATAGGGATGTACTCATAGGTAAACAATCGGGAAATGCAGGATTTTTTGTATGCGCACTTCCAGTAGGACAATTGTGAGTGACATCACCGGGCACATTGGGAGAACCAATCGTCCAACCGTTCGAAAAAGCGCCTATACCGGCAATCACACCACAATACACCATGTATTTGGGTAAATTTAGCTCTCTTGAATCCATAATGATGGAGCAGCAGATGTAATTAAAAAGTAAACAAAATAGAAAGAAATAGTGTGCAAATAAGAAAAAGAAAAAAACCAAGAAGCATTGTCTCATTTCATTTTATAATGCATTGTTTTCTTCTCGTTTGATTCAAAATCATGGTAACCGATTTTTGGTTGGTGAAAAAAAGTTAGCACCAAAAAAAAAAAAAAAAAAAAAAAAGAAAGAGAAAAAAAGAAGCTAAAGGGTGCCTATCCCCGCCCCGTCTCTTTTCCTTTCTTTATTTTCAAAAAGGGATCAATTTATCATTGACCTTATTTTTCCATAGAGTGACGTGGAGATAATTTGAGTGTTTTCTGAAGCATGTGGATGGTTTGTTGGTCAAGTTTTTACTTTTAATACACCCTAATCGCTATGGCAACGAAAGCTAAATGCAAGACGCTTTTTTTTTTTTAATTTGTCAATGACTTTACCTTTTTGTTTAGCACCCCATTTTCTGGATCTGAAAAAAAAGTACTCCACAAAACTAGACTAATTTAGGTACATTCCCTCTTTTCCGAAAACTTTAAAATTCCTATTTGATCCAAAAAAAACAATTTTACCTTAAAAAGTCATCCAGCGATGATGTCAGTGGTATGATGCAAGACACTTGGAATCTTGGAAGATGGCAGGCAGGATAGGGTTTCTTTTTTTTTTTTTTTTTTTTTTCTTTCTATGAAAATAAAATAGAAAAGCGGACATCATGGAGATATCTGCTAGAGTGGATCAACAAAAATAATTGAGTGCTACGGTAAGAGAATGGGATGAGGCGGAACCCTGTTGTCCTATGCAGGGTAGCACAGCTAATTGTTTGTTTTTTAGTGTAAAAAATAAATTCCAGTGTTCTGATTGGGCCCAAAACTGTATCGAAAAAAGTACCTTCATTATCATGGTGTATGAAAAAAAAAAAACAACCGCATGCCATTGATAATTCATTTGTGTTTATGAGTGACAGAAATAAATAGATTATATACAAAAAAAAAACAACAACCGCAGTCTACACTATTTACAAGGGGGGCGCCATCTTTTTCAGAAATCGGTAAAGTATTTTCGATACGGATCAGGTTCAGGTTGACCATAAGGCATACGCTCTTCTTCATAGGTATCAAAATGGCTTGCATCGCCTTCATCTTGTACCGTAGGCACAAAAGGCGCTGTGACTTGTCGACGTTTCAACTTGCCTACGTCAATGCTACATTGCTGAAACCAAGGATGCCGTATCACGTCGAGAGGACCCTCTTTTAAATTACCATAACGGTTACTGAGATCCGGTGTCAGCAGGTGGTTTAACAGATCGATGACAGTCGGACGAAAGGTCGATGGATAATTCGGCTCACATGCCACAATCTTTTCATAGAGTTTAAATTGATTCTCATCATAGAACGGTGCAACACTGGAAAGAAACGGGGGAGGGAAGAATGACGTTAGCTTAGATACAACGAGATGCTTGGGCTTGGCACTCTGGTTTTTTTCAATGGTTTACCCTGCTAGCATTTCGTAAATAAGGACACCCAAGGCCCAATAATCAACGGCCTTTCCATAGCCTTTGGATTGGATAATTTCGGGTGCAAGATAATCCGGTGTGCCACACAATGTCCACGTAATGTCGGGTACTAACTTGGCGAATCCAAAATCCGTCAATTTGACATGTCCTTGAGCATCCAGGAGTATATTTTCGGGCTTGAGATCACGATACACAATGTCTTGCGAATGAAGATAGTCGATCGCCCATGTCACTTCAGCGGCATAAAACGCAGCTTCTTCTTCTTTTAATTGGCCACGTTGTCGCATGTACGAAAACAGCTCTCCTCCCTGTACATATTCCAACACCATGTAGAGACGAGCATCGTCTTGAAACGTGCCGTACAACTGCACCACATAAGGACTGTGAAGTCGGGCCAGTATGCTGCGTTCATTGCGTGTGTGTTCTACTTGTTTTGTACGGACAATGTCTATTTTTCGGAGTACTTTGATGGCACAATAACCACTGTGGTTGGCGTTGGAGCGTGCTAAATGGACACGGCCAAAAGATCCTGTGCCGAGGGTTCTGATCAATGTAAAACAGCTCAAGCTGAGTTCTGCTAAAGACCGTCGTTTTTTGAAAGACCTTGCTTCTTTATCTTTGGATGCATCGTCTGGGATGGGTAATAGGCTCGGTGTGTTGGATAGATCGACATGGGTGGAAGGTTCAGATGGCATAGACGATAAGGAAGAGGAAAAAGAAGCAGGTGTAGTTGGACTCGCTTCTTTTGTCAAGAAGGAGCCTAAAGGTGTGTGTGGAGGTGAATGAGGTAGTGAATCACACGTCAGCTGTTCTTCAAGGATAACAGTCAAATGAGTGAACGGATCATGTTTTCACTGCTTTTAAGAGGGGACCACTTACGGAATCGTATCAAAGTCTCTTTGGCCTTGTCTTGTTCCTCCTCTCGACTTTTCTTATCTTTATCTTGATAAGACGAGTTATTGATCCACTTCAAGTCCATACTTTTTTGCTTTATATTACCAGATGCATTAGTGGAGTTTGCTGCTGCTGCTGCTGCTGCTGCTGCTGCTACTGGGCTTGTCATTGAATCACCTATATTGTGTGTTCTAGGGGCGACGCTGGTTGTATTCAACATGTGTCAATAGAAAATAGAGAAAAAGAGAGAGAAACAGTGATGAAAAAGGGTTTTTTTCTTTTCAACCAAAGGGTCTAAATTCATGCTGGCGGAATCAAATGAGATTTCCCCCTCCTTCCTCCCTTCCATCACGACCAATCAAACGGAATGTTTATGCAAACTCTTGGAATTCCGCTCCAGTGTGCCTAAATATCGAGATCGTGATCTTGAAGTTTTTTTTTTTTTTCTTTTTCCATTCACGCTGATATGCTTAAAGTGAACATGACAAAAAAAAAAAAAAAAAAAAAAGTCAGCCTAGCCTATTTTTTTGCTTTATCAGCCGTCAATGCGTATTGGTGTGACCAAAAATACATGGTTTCTATTCTGTGCAACCACCAGCGACTTTTTTATTCATTGTGAAAATAAAACATGGATCTTGTAACCAACAGCTCGACTGTAACAATCAACACAAAGCAAGCATTTCTTAACAGAAAGAGGGTCTAGATAGTTCTCGAAAGGGATGACAGACACGAAAGAAAAGAAAGAAGGAAGAGCAGTGCAACCCACTTTTCTGTGCTTATGGAGAAGCGACATGGCAGCATGCATCGTATCCACAAGCAGGCGACAAAGCAAAGGGCCCTCTATGGACAAGACACATTCTACTCTTTCTGTCTGCATTTCAAAAGCGCTCATGTGTCATCCCACTATGCTTGCTTTCGATGGCTTCTTTATAACGCCCCTTTGCCATGAGGAAACGTTTCTTATAGAAAACAACTCTACACTCGAGTGGACTCTCGATTTATTTTTATATACACATGCTATGCTTGTTACCACTTTACTTGTTTGCCTTTGTAATCATAGAATTTACCGTTATCCTTGGTGGTCACGTCGTTTAATACCTTGAGTAAGCCACGAATAGAGTCTTGAGGTTGAACCGGTGCCTTGTCACCTCCCATGTCGGTTGCTACCCAACCTGGATGCGCTAAAAACACAACGACATTGTCCTCTTTGAGTTGGTTGGCCACGGCCTTGATCATCATATTGAGCGCCGCCTTGGAGGTAGCGTAGGCGACCATGCTATCCGATCCCTGTTCCTCACGATGCTCCATGGAACCCGCGATAGAGGAAACGTTCAGGATCTTTTTGAGATGGTCTTTGCCCCGTTTTTGAAGCAGAGGAAGGAAAAATTTGATATTGCGCGCCACGGAAACGACATTGGTATCCAACACATCGATAAACTCATCTCTTTCACTACAAGAGAGAAAAAAAAAGCGGTGGTGAGACATTCTGTGGGATGGGGGGGGGCTACAAGAAAGGCTATCCTTCGTTACGTGTCAGTGGCCGTTTTCTTGGGTCCAGCTTTGCCTGCATTGTTGATCAATATATCAATGCCTTCATGTGCCTTTTGAGATACTTCTTCTACCGCCTTTTGAATGGACGCATCTTCACTGATATCCAGTACCAACGGATGCACCTTGTCGCACTTTTGAGCAAGCTCTTGTAATTCTTTCGATTGGTCGGGGTGACGAGCACCTGCAAACACGACATTACCGGCGGCGGAAAGTTGCTTGACAAATTCTAAACCAAGACCGCGAGAAGCGCCAGTGATCACAATCGTCTTGTTTTGTAAACTCATATTTTTAAATATCGATGAAAAGGGGGGGGGAAATAAATGAGGCATTCACAAAGAGGAGAGTGGGATAATTTATAGGTTTGAATGAAAAAAAAAAAAAAAAAAAAAAAAAAAAAA
This sequence comes from Mycotypha africana, assembly GCF_025528875.1. Lineage (NCBI taxonomy): Eukaryota > Fungi > Mucoromycota > Mucoromycetes > Mucorales > Mycotyphaceae > Mycotypha > Mycotypha africana. The sequence continues at coordinate 12,337 of NW_026515735.1, read as the reverse complement.
AAGGTTCAACACACATTTTTTTTTGTTTTATTACGTAATTTCCATGTCAAACGGATGCAATTTGCTATTAGGGTCACATCAGCTGATTTTAGCTTATGAAGTAGTATGAGATCAATAACCAAACAAGCCGTTTTTCGACAATGCTGATTCCAGATGAACAGGCACGGTCTTTTCCAACTCTTCTTCTCTCTTCTTTTCCATCTTCTTCGCCGTCAAGGCGCCAAGCTTTTTATAATACTCTACTAATCGCTTATGATTACCTGCTTTGGCTAAATCCAAAGGCGTGCAACCACTTATCAGTTTGTGATTCTGTCGTGTCACCGGTGTATACGCATTGAAATCACAACCACATCGTTCAATCAACCATGACGCCACTTCCCAATGCCCATGACGAGAAGCCCAATGCAGACAACTTTCACCTCGTTCATCTAACTGATCCACTGACAACACGGGACAGTTTTGCACAAGCCCTCTCACTAAATCGACATGACCTCCTCCTGCTGCATAATGCAACACACTGGCTCCCATGCCATCCACTTGCGCATGGTAAGAAGGCGGTGTCAACGACACAATGTATTCCACCACCGCCGTATGTCCGTGTTCCGCCGCTACTTGTAACGCCGTCTGTTGACGTCCACCGCCACCACGCGCTAATCGGAGGTCGCATCCTGCCTCCACGAGTGCCTGCAGTCCTGGAAGCCAGCCGTTACGCGACGCCAAGTACCCCGGTGTCGCTTTTTCGTCTTCAATGGAAAGCGTGAGCGCGTTGGGATTCGCGCCATGTTGCAGAAGGAGCTCCAGACCGGTCATTGATTTCAGTACCACCATCGTGTGAAGCATGCCATACCCGTATTTCACACATTGAAAACTCGCAGATTGCTTGGCTGTATTCGGTGATCCGCCACGACGTAAAAAGTTGCTATCAAAGGCACATGGGGTGGGAGAGTTAGCCCCCGAGGAGGAGCTGCGTATGATTTAAAATTATGTTTATTCTTTCAACTCACCTTATCATCTTTTCTGTATTTGTATCTTGCGTATTGCTGCTCTCTCGTGAAATCGTTTCCCAAAACGCATCCGACCCTCCAAACGATAAAGGATCGACTTTACTTTGTTGAATCACAGATGGATGAGCATATCCTATTGGGCTGGTGACATGTAGGGTGGTGGGGGTGGTTGTTTTGCTATGGCTAGCCCCTCCTGTGGAAGAAGAAGAGGGTGGGGTGTTGTCATGGTGCATCCTCTTGCTTTTCGTCTCATACAGACTTCCACCTCCTCCTCCGACAGCAGCAGGGGAAGAAGAAGAGGAAGCAGTGCTTGTGGGTAAAGGTGGGCCAGATGGACTGGCGTGAGAGGCTGTGCTGCTAGGATGTTGCCATGATCCTTTTCTTCCTTGTTGTGAATGAGAATAATGCGATAAAGAAGCATGATATTGCGTTTTTTCATCAAACACATTCTGTCCTGCATTGGAATGCAATGAGGCGGCGGAGGAGGCACCACTGCTGATCGTACTGGCTAAAGTAGCGGCTGTAGCATTTGAATTTTGACGTAGGCGAAAAGGGAGTACGATGCCACCATTGTTTGTCGCAACCGCAGTAGATGGGGTAAGAGGCATGGGATCACCACCCAAAGACGATGGTGACATGTTGCTATGAGGGTAATGAGAGGGTGGCCCATGAGTAGAATGACTGAAGAGGGTGCCAGAAGCATTAGAAGAAGTGGTGGAGGAGGACGAGGACCGTGAAAGATGTTGTTGTTGTTTATTATGATTATTATTAAGATGATGATGATGATGATGATGATTACTTTTTTCTGGTAAGGAAGGCAAGGGTGGCAAAGGAGGATGCGAAAAAGACATCTGTTGTTGTTGTTGTTGCTGTGGTGGATGACTGGTGGCATGTTCAAAAGGTAATGGGCTACTGCTGGGTAACGCCATAGAAGGTGCTTGCCTTAGAGAAGCGGCTGGATAATGTTCATGCGTCGTGGAACAGGTCGAAGAAGTGTGGTTGGATTCCAAAGAGGGACTACGAGGTCTCCCTGTCAATGCTTTTTCGTATTTCTTTTTGAAAAATTGCATTTCTCGAACGGCTTTTTCATATCTTTTTTGATAACTTTCCTCCGTCATTTGCAAGTGTTCCACTTCCTGTTCAAGAATTTCTGATCTCTGCTGAAGAACAGATAAAAGTCGATCATAATCTGTGATAAGTCTCTTGATTTCTTTTCGAATCGCTTGCTTTAATTCTGCATCCATGATATGTTGGGTTAAATCGTAAAGTGTCTCTTTCGGTTCCAATCTCTGCTGTTGTTGTAAGAATTGAGAGGAGCCATTCGAAGCCATGGCCATAGGTGTGGCAGAAGGTGGTGGTGGTGGTGGTGGTGGTGGTGGTGTCATCTTTCGAGTCTACAAGTAGGATGGCAACGTGAACAAAAAAGAACAAAATGTGTTCTCTTGTTCTTGTGTGTGAAAAATCGTTTTTCTTTTTTGCTTTCAAAACAAGACCTTCTCTCTCTCTCTCTAACAGCCAGGAAAAAAAAAGTGAAAAAGAAAGAAAAGAAGAGAGGTACAAGGAACACAAAAAGTGAAAAGAACAGTTTTTCCTGATTTGATCATGATCCCTTTTTTTTTTTTTTTTTTTTATTTCATCTGCATTCAGCAAATCATAATAAAAAAAAAAAAAAAAAAGAAAAGGTGAAGTGTACACCTTTTTGTTTCTCTTGGTTTTTACATAGACACTGCTTGCTTGATGGATACTCTTCTCTTTTTGCTCGTCTACTCAAGTGATGATCACTCGCTTACTTGCTATTTCTAACGGTGGTTCATGCTGTATTTCTCAACACCTCTTTCTAAGGGGAGGGCAATCATGTCGATGATATTGTTCTATCTGTACAGTAACGTTTCCTCCTATCCCTTCTCTACAAGATCATTGGGACGAGGGGCTCAACCTATTGGCTCCTATAGAAGTGCCTATCTCTCTACCTATCTATCTATCTATCTATCTATATTTATCTATATGCATTTACATCTGTGTTATATAAAAGTCTTACAGCAGGAAAAAGGGTCCTTCTTTCATTTCCAACTCCTCCCACATAAAACAAAAAAGAAAAAAAAAGATACTACTTGTGCATTTCTACGTGTCTTTCTTTTTTGTCTATTCTATCGTTTACATCCCACCGAGATAAAGGTCCCTTTTTTCAAAAAAATGAGGAAATGCTGCTCGAGTCCACTTGCTTTTCCTAGTAAACGAGATCCCTCCAAACATCGAATTTCAGACTTGCTGTCTTACTGTAACGTTAAACGAAAGAAAAACTTTAATTGACCACAGTCGAATTAAAAAAAAAAAAGGGCCCCTGTTTCCCCTTGTTTTCCTTATCAAGTAAAATTCATGGAAAGCTCGCATTGACCCATTTTTCAAAAAAAGAAAAAAAAAAAAAAAACAGTTGACCACCGTCGTGATCATGGGGCCACCCAAAAGAGATGAGCGTCTGCTCGGGTGGACGCCTATTCTTCACATGGCTGCTCTAATGCGCGCTCAAGACGGGTACGGAAGGGTAACTACAGAAGACACGTACGACAAAGCTTTCTTTTTTCCATTTTTAATTTTCTCGTTCTTCTGTAGCAAAACGGTAGCGCTGAAAAAGATCCTAATGAAGAACTGCAAAGGAAGTGCATCCGTTCATCTTTATTATTGCGCGCAACATTGTTCAGCTACTTTGGCACATTTTTTTAACTTGTGGACGGTCTGGATCAGTTCAAAAGAGAGATGGCGTGAAACAATGGCATCCCATGGTTAAAAAAAAAAAGAAACGTCCCAAGTTTCATTCTGTCTCCATGACGACCGTCGACGCAATCTATCAACGACTTCTATCAACACGTAATAGCTTTATCCTTTCTCTCTTTGATCAAGCGCTTCCCATCTTTGTCGGATGCCATTGAGCCACCGATAAAGTCAATCGAGCTTTGTCGAGACTTGTTTTTGCAACAAGGATGCCCTGGCAGAGAATGACACTCCATCACTAGCCGGATAGGAAGCGAGATGACCTTGGAAAAAGGGCATAGCTACAAACAAAAAAAAAAAAAAAAAAAAAAAAAAAGCTGCCCCTCATGGAAAGAGCTTGGTATCCATAAAGCTGAATGTGTATAAGGGGGGGGGGCAAAGTGCTTATGACGAAGAAAGCCATCAGAGATAGCCAACAGCGTAGGGTGTCACTCTTTATTCTACTCGTCATGAGTGTCATCGAATGACTTGGTAGAGGGTCCATGCCACACGCCTCAGATAACAAGTTGGGTTTCTTCTCTTGTCCCCATTCGATAAAGTGGGCTAGGATAATACCGTTCCCTGATGTAGAGTACGTTTCTTCATCTGAAAAGAAAAAGTCCCATGATGGTACTTTGTAGATTCATGAAAAGCGACCCTTTTTCAAATACCTCTTTTTTTCAGTTTGCCAAGCAGTTATAATACAGTAGAAGCGCGTCGATGTGACTCACCTGAATTCTACCAGTCTCACTGAGCTTTGTTCATTTGCATAGATATAAACAGGAATGGCTGTCAGTAGAACAGCGTGCTACAGCCATTCATTCATGACCAGCTCCCCTTCATACCAAGAGATAGCTATGGATAGGGTCAGTACGATAAACTGTAAAACTTTGTCAATTGTTTCTTATTTGCTCCTTAGACACCCCCCCCCCACTCCCCACTCCCCCACTCCCTTTCTTCCTTTTTTGTGTATCTTGATAGAAGGGCCGAAAACACTTGCCATCCTGTAAATTCATGCTAAACCATGTCTCTTTTCTTTTGAACTTGACAAATGAAAACGGGAGGCGGGTGTTCCTATCAAGATGTTTACTTTTAGTCAATAAGAAATGTAACCTACAAAGGGGTGAAACGGAGATGGTTTTTCATCCATTGCTCTCAAGTGAATTCCTGTAGGACCCTCATTACTCATCCACTTTTAGGTTGGGATGTTTATTCTGTCCAAGGGATAGATGTCGCACATGATGCAATCCTATGCCCATAGCAGACAGCAGAACTGAGACTTTTTTCAATCTTCTCAATGTAATAGCGGTAACGGAGTGAAAGCATACACAACGCTGCATCTCTATTTTTAATGAAGGATACAAATACAGTAGCAAGACTTTTTTTTTAAAAAAAAAAAAAAAAAAAAACGAGGGATACATGATCCTTTTAGTTTACTAATGAGAAGCCATTGAGCCATTTGTTGACAAAGTCTAGAGCATTCTTGGGCTGATCAAACGGTACCATATGTCCAGCATCAAATATCTTCAAGAACGTCAGATTATTGGCTGTTTTTGACTCGCCGGCTTGCGTAGCGGTAAAATCACTGTACCAGCTCTCAAAAGGAGCTTGATTGTACTCTTCTTTACCAGACCACTCCATTTCCAAAGTCCAGGCCAAATTACCCATCCTACAAAAAAAAAAATGAGTTTTTCCCGCTTTTTTGTTTCTTTTCGTAAAGCAAGCATCCTATTACCAGTTACAGATCCAATCCATATCACCGACATAAATCAATACACGTACGCCGGATGCCAACGTCAATGCAATATCTTGGGTGTAATCATGAGCACTGTCACCGATTGAAATCGAATGATATCGAGAGATGAGTGATAGCACGCTTGAAGAAAAAAAAAAAAAACTGGGTTTCATCCACTTACTTGTCACCTGCTTGGAAAAATCGGTAACCTACTGCGTCACTACAGCTTTCGTATTGAACAATGCTCTTATCGACACCCAAATTCTCCTTGACCTCTTGTAAATTGGCATACTGCTCAATCAAAGCAATTTGATCGTAACACAGTCCACTGGTACCCTCACAGGCTCGACGTATGTCGTAAGGATTCAATCCCGTCGCATCAAATGCCCCTGTTTGAGATTGTTCGCAAAACATATCCGCAGGCACGCATGTGGAAGGACTGGGATTGCGGTAGCAAGTATCCATCAGCGATTGACAGCGTGGATACGTATTGTTCATAGCAGCACACACCGTTTGGTTCAAGAACGGTCTGTACTCACTGCTGGGCTTGTCCGAAATGTCTTTGTTGGTGCAGCCGTACGCGGCATATTCGCGGAATTGAATTTGTGGGTTGGTCCATCCATTCCCAATCATAACAGACTCGTAGTGGAGGCGGATACGAGAAGCGTCCGTGGAGATGGCCTTGTCAGTCGCATTGACCGCATCGAGAGCATGATTCGTCTCCTCTTCCTGATCCACTCTGTTTTGTTCCTTCACTAATCCATGTGCATCAGTACCCTTCTCCTCTATCTCTTGGTTTCTTTTAATGATTTCTGCTGAAATAGCAGGTAAATAATGACCGGCATAAGACTCGCCTGCCAAATGGAAAGGACTCGTAGCGTATTTCGTATATTCTGAAAAGAAGAGCTGTAAAAATGCGTAGACATCACGTGCGGACTCACTCGTATCACGGATCTTGGAATCGCCGTAACTATAGCCTACATTCACTGGCTTTTTTTCCATAGGGGCTCAGTCCATTTTCATTGCGTCTGTGCGTTTGCAGTCATCGTCATGGATGCAAATAAAATTAAAATTACCTGATCTAAAAAGATGACATTGGCAGCCGTATTCCAGCTATAAGGATTTCGTATAGTACCATTACCAAATTCATTCACTTGACAGGGACTATCATTATAACAGCCGAGTGATAAAATAAGTGTGTCCATCTTAATATACGGTACGACGTGTGTGCAGATGCCACCTCTCTTTTTTTTTCTTTTTTTTTTCTGGCTGATCACTGTGCTCGCTCTTACCCCAACTCCATCCATAAACCCATCATCGATGAACAGCCAGGACCACCATTGAGCCATAGAACAGTAGGGTCATTTTCTGGATCCGTTCTTGATTCAAAGAAATAGAAAAAGAAATGATCATTCGTGTCATGTTTATCAATGTAGCCCGAGTACTACAGTTATATTTTATAGAGTGAATAAAGAACGTGTTCTTTATCAATGAATACAGCAGTCTACTTTACTTGTACACCTTCTTCACATGATTGAGGCTGTTTTATTCTGACAGAGTATCCTTCTACGTTTTGATTCTGCAAGATATGATACCCTTGTGCTTTGTAGACAGCATGTTGCAACGCAATTTGATCTTTTGTCAGCGCAAAGGCGGTAGAAAGAAAGAGGCTCGAGGCTAAAACAGCCAGGCTATTCAACTGTTTCAACTTGAATGAAACCATTTTAAGAGAAGAAAGAAAAAAAATAACAGAAAAAGGAACAATCTAAAAGTGGAGAGAAAAAAGTACCTGATATATAATCTCAGCTTGTCCCTCCCACTCTAGCTGTCCAACGTGATCCCCTATGGCAACGGTTTTACTTTAATGAACGGCAAAACACTGAGCAGATCAAACATCATGGAAGGAGAAACGGCACGCGACAATTGTAACTGTCATCCCTAGTCACTACTTTATCATCCATAGGAAACGAATGGAATACACCCCCCATCGCCGGTTTTTTAGCAACCTTGTGGAAGGCGAGAAAAGATGGCTCGTTTTTTTTACATACCTTTATCCATAGCTCCAATGAAAAGCTTAAAAATAGAGACAATGCAGGTACACTTGCAAACGTTGGTAACCAGCAAGAACATTTCGTGGGTCATGTAGAAAGCAATAGCTGTCATTTTATTGTTAACAGTAGTCAAGGTTTTAAATGAGTCTGGTTGCATTTTTAAACATCTTTGTCAAGGTAGGCATCATGCATTGGGCGCTGCTGCACCGCACCGATAGCGTTCCCGGAAAAAAATGGAATGTCAGTTTGGCAGCAACTCACTACAACTCTTTCATAGCATATTCAAACTTGAAAAAGACATCATCTGAACAAACCTTAACAGAGATAATAGGTGGCACTGGCATTGCCTCTCTTGATATTAACCAAACAGTTCAAGTCGCAAGCAATAACCTAATGAAAGGAACAAGATTTAAAGACGAACGGACAAAAATTGGGCAAAATTTACATTCAAAAATTAAAAAAAAAAACCTCCACAATGATATCAACAACTGTTCATTCACCAACTGTTGTGCACGTCGGAAACAAACCCATAGTAAATGGGCTATACGCACAGAGACGTCCAAGGCCATAGGAACGTTCAACTTGTCAAAGGACGTTCAATGTATCCATCTATAGCGGAAAGCCGGGGGGGGGCATTTTTTACTTGGCTGCACTCGGCATAACGCCCGGAAAACTTGGAACACACATTTTATAATGGCAGAAGCGAAAACAAGAAAACAAAAAAAGAAGCTTTTATCAGTATACACTGTGAGACGTTGTGAGCGGCAGGCTGTTGTGAGCATGTTCAGATGGCTACAGGCTATGGCAAGAGAGTTTGTAAGCTGATGCTGTTGAGAGCCTAAGGCTCTTGTGGTGTTATATCTTGAATAGATCAACCTCCATTCATTTTTATCCACATACTGGGTAATTTCGACATGACGCGTCGAGAAATGACATTCGCATGCAACTGCCCGCAACAGCTTACAACTGCCTAAAAATGCAATATCTCTATAGCTGCTGGGATTCTAATGAAGCAATTGTGTATTAAGAAGGTAAAATTATATAGACCTATACACGATAAAAGGCCATGTAAATGCTTTATCCAATCAAGGTCTGATAAACGTCCTGAACAAGAATTCTTTGTTTTGTCCAACTGGGTTGTTGACGTATTTAATAATGTACTCAAATTTGGTTCTTTTTGCCATGATCAAATAAGCAGGCCAAGAGAAGGCACTGAAAAGTAGACAAAGAGAATAAAGGAAACCTCCACAAATACGACAAGCCATTTCCATCGGATGACAGAGCTGCCCTCATTATGTTCTCAGTGTAATGGTGAGGGCTGTGGCAGAGATGCTAAGGACCCATCGAACAGAGCAGAATGGTGGAGTTGGTGTTATGAACGTACACAGGAGGATAAATGTTTGATTCCATACCTCCTATAATATATAAGCACAAATGAGACACACCTTTAAAGAACTCGTTATTAGGGCCATAGAATACATGTCATCTGTATTTCAGAGACAAGCCGGCATATATAATGCTGCATTCCTACTGGTTGAGAAATTAAGGAACGAGGACCTTTTTCATTTTTAAAGACAAAACATTCAGTTTGCCGTGAACGCTCCCCTTTTTTAGTTTCAGTGTATAGTAAAGGACTGGAAGAGACTCATTTCATCTTGCAGTTTATATCAATTTATAAGTCGCGTTTACTAAACATGTAACAACCACAAATATCACAGCACTATGCCTCCGTTTATGGCTGCGTTTATGGCTGCGCGGGAATTCAAAAAAAAAAGATGGTCGATTTTATGCCTGCGTTTATGCCTGCGTTTATGATTGTGCCAAATTTGCAGATTTCGACAAAAACTTCATAACGTGTATAACTGAACGCAATGTTGCTTTGCCAGGGCAGTAGTCTTTCAGCATTTGATAAAAAATACACTCTTAGGAATGTAAGCTGTATGCAGGTATGAAAAGGATTTACATGCTTTCAATACATCCTGCAGTACATACTGTGATGTCTTTAATAATTACCAAGGCAAATAATAGTTCACCTAAAATGCGTATAGTTGGCTTTATAATGATGGAAATCAAACGATTATGTGTTAATATTCAAATAATAAAGTATCACTATTAGTATTGGAGGGTACAGGACTATAATTAAACAGGCTTTACTTTTTCTTTTATTGTAAGCCCAACGCAAATAGAGAGAGTCATCCTTTACAATTGAAGACACACTCTGAGTGTCATGACACCTGCTACGCCATTAAAGAGATTTTATCTCTCATATATATTATATATACGCCACATCCGTAAAGTATTACATCCCTAGTGTTTTTATCTGTTTCCTATCTTTTCTACATCTGGTCTAATGAACCTTTATAATAATTACCAAAGCGCAACCAGAAAGGCGCTCTCTCAAATCCCTGCGCAGGCATAAAGCCAACCATCTTTTTTTTTAAATTCCCGCGCAGGCATAAACGCAGCCATAAACGCAGCCATAAACGCAGCCATAAACGCAGCCATAAAGCCAACCATCTTTTTTTTAAATTCCCGCGCAGCCATAAACGCAGCCATAAACGCAGCCATAAACGCGCATTGATGAATGCTTTAAAAATTCTCGTTCACCACTATTTACAACTTTGATAACAGCGTAAAAAAGCACTAGACATTGACAAGTAAAGACAATCTTACCAACATTTTGAATTATGAAAATATGTCAATAGCTACCTGTTTCTCTTTTAACATAATAGTGCCTGATATTGAGTACTACACAATAGTATATGCTTGCCATCTTTGTGAAGGTTCAGAATTTTCTAATGCTCGAAACTTGAGAGACCACTATGAAAATGTCGAAGGTATGTCAGAAGCTGAAGTGCTCATAGCTGAAATATAATTTCACTATAACAATCCTTGTACACCAGGCAAAAATCTTCCATCAGCAAAGTGTAGAAATTATAATACACCAACGCAAGTATAATATAACGCCATATAAATATATTAGAGTCAGCAAAGAGCGGGTTTTACTTCTTGTTCCTTTCTGTCTAATATTCCATTCTGTAGCAAAAAATATATTTCTATGTCTGCTGCAAGAAAGAGAGTAGGTCTAAAATTGAGTGATTTATTATTGTTATTTTGTTTAATACTCTATCTGTTCAAAGCAAAATGTAAAAAAAAAATTATGGTTGCCCTAGCTGCTCTGCTCATTATGATACCACCAGTGAGCTCGGGAATCATCTAGAGAAGATGCATAGTACGTATTGTGGCGAAACTTTTTGATTTATTTTTTACTAATCGCTTTTGTTAGCCCCCATGGCAAGACCAGAAGTAGACACAAGCTTTAAAACTCTTAAGAGCGAAAAAAAATGGACTCTCTTGTGGTATTTCCATACCTCCGATAATATATAAAGACGAATTAGACACACCTTCAAGCATTTGACTCGTTATTATGATCATAGAATCATATTAACACTTAGTACACGTCACCTTGTACTCTAGAGACATACGTATACATAATGCTGCATTCCTACTGGTTGAGAATTTCAGGAACGAGTATTTAGCTCTTTTTTTTTTTTATTTCTCTTCTTTTCTTTTCTTCCTTTTGTTGTCAAATATAAACATCCAGTTCGCCATGAACGCTTCCCTCTCTGATTTTCAGTGTATAATAAAAGGACTAAAGGAGACTCATTTCACCTTACAGTTTATATCAAAGTTATAAGTCGCGTTCACTGAACATAAAACAACTACAAATATCACATCTCTCAACTGGGACAGTGGTAGAAAATCAATTATATGAATTTGGCAAGCTTCAAATTGAAGAGCATCCTTCTCAGTCTTTAATCTTTGATGTCAACGATTCTGAACTGTATAACAAACATGGAATATTTACGAGTGGTGAGATTGAGGAGATAATGTCTAATTGTGACAACGTACCATTGCAACTGCCTGACAATTTTAAACAATATTTAAACAAATTCAACTACAAATCAACAGTAGACATAAGAAAAACATTGAATGAAAAAGAAAGTTGGGGAAGACAACTACGATCAAGACGAGCATATGTATGGGTTGTTGAATCCAATCCATACATATGCTTTTACAAGAGTACGAACTTGATAATTTCGCAAGTGAACACTCTGAAAACTGGTATAATATACACTTGTGGTGTAATATTGACAGATGCTTTGGAAAAGGGCTGGAGATGATAAGGTAAGCACATTTTTATGCATTTCTATTAAAACTTTTGTATTGAGTTGTCAAGCGTTTTTAGAGATGAGGGGGCATCATTGGCATCTGCAGTAAGGAAAAAACCCCAAAAGGACTTTGGGAGACGTGTACAATACAGTTCGAAAAGATATGGGACGGCGGTTTGATTTCCTTATAAGAGAAAAGCATCCAAAAAGCACCAAGCGTTTAGAGTATGGAGCGGCGGAAAAACTACGACCTAAACAGCAACAAAATGAAAATTGAAAGAAATGCGAAACTGCTGAGAGTTTTAAAAGACATTGCTTGGTATGCTTTTGCACAAAAAGCAAAGAGATGCTAGTCATTTATGTGCGCTTGTTGTTGTACATTCCGGTAAAATAAGAAGTTGCTCTATCTATTGTTTATGATATACTGATTTATGCACTATGTTCTCAAATCAAAGGTCTGTGTATGCAAATTATTTCAGCCGATCGACCCAATGGATATGTCACTAAAGTGAACGAAGAAAAATTTTTACAAATATCAACGGATGTTGGGAGTTTCGCTGAGAAGGTTCTCCCCATCCTCGTGCAAGAAGTAAATATGGCCTGCCTTCTCAATCATGAATATCTTCA